>NC_064617.1:737397701-738647701 GCF_023898315.1 Schistocerca nitens
TTGAAACGTTTGCCCATTCCTAAGAAAAAGAGTTCTTCTCAGGCTGACAGAGAAACAGCCGCGCGACAAATTACAAAAAATCATTTTTTTCATGTGATATAAAATTAGAATAAATATTTTTCGAAATTTTCCCTTTACTTGTACTGTTAAACCTTGTTTCTTGCCAAATTTCATGATTTTAGGTCAACAAAAAGTGAGTTCGCGATCATCAAAATATGTGTCATAAATGGCCGTCTTTTTATTACACTCACTTAGAAGTTTCAATTTCTTTACACCACCAAGACCTTAATGTGCGACATAAATTTCAACTTAACACTTGACACATTTATTTTCCTATCATCCTGTTCCTACTTGTTGTCAGTGTTTTCCGTATATTTCTTTCCTCTCCGATTCTACACAGAACTTCCTCGTTCCTTAACGTTATCAGTCCACCTAATGTTCAACATTCGTCTTCAGCACCACATCTTAAATGCATCGATTCTCTTATGTTCCGGTTTTCCCAGTCCATGTTTCACTGCCATGCAATGCTGTGCTCCAAACGTACATTCTCAGAAATTTCTTCCTCAGATTAAGGCGTATGTTTGATACTAGTAGAGTTCTCTTGGCCGGAAATGCCCCTTTCGCCAGTGCTAGTCGACTTTTGATGTCCTCCTTCCTGCGCCGTCATTGGTTGTTTTGCTGCTTAGTTCCCAGCACTTCTTAAGTTCATCTACTTCGTGATAACCAATCCTGATGTTATATTTTTCACTGTTCTCATTCCTACTACTTCTCATGACTTTCGTCTTTCTTCGATTTAGTCTCAGTCGATATTCCGTACTCATTAGACTTTTCATTCTATTCAACCCATCCTTCAATCTTCATTTTCATTGAGGACAGAGATGTCATCAGCGAATCTTATGATTGATATCCTTTCAGCTTGAACTTTAATCTCACTCTGGAACTTTTATTTCATTCACAGGTTCTCCGATGTACAGATTGAAGAGTAAGGGCGAAAGACTACATCCCTGTATTACACCCTTTTGTAATCCGAGCACCTCATTGTTGGTCTTCCACTCATATTACTCCCCCTCAGCTCTTGTACATATTGTATATTACCCGTCTACCGCTTTAGCTTACGCCTATATTCCCCACAATTTCTAAAATTTGCACCATTTGACATTATCGAACGCTTTTCCTAGATCGAAAAAACTATGAATGTGTCTTGATTTTTCTTTAATCTTGTTTTCCTTATCAGCCACGACTTCAGAACTGCCTCTCTGGTACCTTTACCTTTCCTCAAGCCAAACTTATTGTCATCTAACACATACTCAATTTTCTTTTCCATTCTTCTGTATATTATTCTTGTCAACAACTTGGATGTATGAGTCATTAAGCTGATTGTGAGATAATTCTCGCACTTGTCAGCTCTTGCAGTGTTTGTAATTGTGTAGATGTTTTTTTTCCGAAAGTCAGACTGTATACTGCCAGATTCATACATTCTACACACCAACATGAATAGTAGTTTTGTTGCCACTTCCACCAATTATTTTAGAAATTGTATTTAAGTCTTCCCAAGCTCTTTTAAATTCTGATTCTAAGACTCTATCCCCTATCTCTTCTATACCGACTCCTGTTTCCTCTTACATCACATCAGACAAATCTTCTCCCTCACTGAGGCCTTCGATGTACTCTTTCCACCTGTTCGCTCTCTCCGCTGCATTTTACAATGAAATTCCCACTGCACAGTTAATGTTACCACCCTTGATTTTAATTTCACCGAAGGTTGTTTTGACTTTGCTATGTCAGTCCTTCTAACAATCATTTCTTTTTCGATTTCTTCACATTTCTCATGCAGCCATTTTGTCTTAGCTCCCCTTCCTATTTATTTCATTCCTCAGTGACTTGTATTTCTGTGTTCCTGAATATCATTGAACATTATTTTTGTTCTTTCTTCTTTCATCGATCAGCTGAAGTATCTCTTCTGTTACCCATGGATTATTTGCAGCTGCCTTTTTGTACCTGTGTTTTTATTTCCAACTTCTGTGGTTTTCCTTTTTAGAGATGTCCTCTTCAACTCAGCTGCCTACTGAGCTATTCCTTAACGTAGTTTCTATAGCCACAGAGAACTGCGAGTGTATCTCTTCATTCCTCAGTACTTCCGTATCCCACTTCTTTCCACACTGATTCTCTCTGACTTGTTTCTTAAAAGCTTCAGCACTACTTAATTTTGATCTGAGTCTATATCCGCCCCTGGTTACGCCTTACAGTCCAATATCTGATTTCGGAATCTCTGCCTGACCATGATTTAATCCAACTGAAATCTTCCAGTATCTCCCGGCCTTTTCCAAGTATACCTCCCCCTGATTCTTGACAGGTTATTCACTATTAACAGTTGACATTTATTGCAGAGGTCTATTAATATTTTTCCTCTCTCATTCCTAGCACCAAGCCCTTATTCTCCCGTAACCCTTTCCTCTATTCCTTCCCCTACAACTGCATTCCAGTCCCCCCTGACTGTTAGATTTCCATCTCCCTTTACGTACTGAATTACCCCTTATATATCGTCATACACTTTCTCGATCTCTTCATCTTCAGCTTGCGACGTCGGCACGTATACCTGAACCATCGTTGCCGTTATTTGTTTGCTGGGAACAGCCCTATCAGTGAACTGCTCACATTAACCCTCTCCCCCCTACCTTCCTATTCATAACGAATCCTACTCCCGTTATACCATCTGTATTACCCTAAAATCTGACCAGAATTTCATGTCTACTTTACTTATCCCCATTATATCTATATTGAGGCAATAGGAACTGAGGGAAAGAACGCCAGAGAGCCAGTCATATCTTGCAAAGATTTTAATGTTGTGTAAAGATCGGCGACTAGCTTTAAATTTTCAGGATGTTGAACAGTGCTCCTCGCCACATACAAAAACATAGCAAGTTGAAACTTCCTGGCAGATTAAAACTGTGTGCCAGACCGAGACTCGAACTCGGGACCTTTGCCTTTCGCGGGCAAGTGCTCTACCAACTGAGCTACCGAAGCACGACTCACGGCCGGTCCTCACAGCTTTACTTCTGCCAGTATCTCGTCTCCTACCATCCAAACTTTACAGAAGCTCTCCTGCGAATCTTGCAGAACTAGCACTCCTGAAAGAAAGGATATTGCGGAGACACGGCTTAGCCACAGCCTGGGGGATGTTTCCAGAATGAGATTTTCACTCTGCAGCGGAGTGCAAAGGTCCCGAGTTCGAGTCTCGGTCGGGCACACAGTTTTAATCTGCCAGGAAGTTTCATATCAGCGCACACTCCGCTACAGAGTGAAAATCTCATTCTGGAAACATCCCCCAGGCTGTGGCTAAGCCATGTCTCCGCAATATCCTTTCTTTCAGGAGTGCTAGTTCTGCAAGATTCGCAGGAGAGCTTCTGTAAAGTTTGAAAGGTAGGAGACGAGATACTGGCAGAAGTAAAGCTGTGAGGACCGGGCGTGAGTCGTGCTTCGGTAGCTCGGTTGGTAGAGCACTTGCCCGCGAAAGGCAAAGGTCCCGAGTTCGAGTCTCGGTCGGGCACACAGTTTTAATCTGCCAGGAAGTTTCATATCAGCGCACACACCGCTGCAGAGTGAAAATCTCATTCTGGAAACATAGCAAGTTATCCTATGACTACAATATAAATGAGTCCCAAAAGGAATCAGTTAACGCGTACAAACTCGTGGCTGAAAGAACTTGTGTAGGTTCGAAATCGAATGGTCTCATAGAATGAATCGTACGTGAAGTAGGTTGTTAACTTATACTAGTTGGGATGATTATAGGAAAACAAAGGAAATTGCTTCCAAAACGCTAGTGCGACCTATCCTAGAATATTGTTCACATCTGTAAAATCCATGCCAAATAGGACTAAGAAAGGAAGTCGACTGTATATGAAGAAAAGCAGCACGAGTGGTTACAGATCTGTTTGACTTAAGTCAGAGCGTCACGGAAATGCTGGAAATCCTGAACTAGGAGTTTTAAGAGGGGAGTGTAAGATTATAATGCAGCTCCCTTCGTATCGGCCCCGTAGGGACCGAGAAGACAAGTCTAGACTTCGTGTTGTGACTTCGAAAGTAAGAATTAAATCTGCAAATGATAGCACAAGTATTTTTAATACTTCATCCACCAAGCAGTGATTTATTCACAAGCAGACAGAACGGGAAGAAACTTAATATATGATGGAATGCCGTGCACTTTACACTCATTTACAGAGTATTAATAGAAATGTAGATTACAAAGAACATTACTATCGAAGAAACATTACGCGTCGTTTATAGTACTGCCACTGAGCTTCCAGAAGCAGACATACATATGACGAGGAATTTAAAATAACATGTACATTCCCTGGCCGTTGTATCGATAACAATAATGATACAGGTATTCTGCAGCACAGTCAGTTTGTTACCTTCCTAACGAGTGGGACAATGGCACTCTGCTATCATGTCACGACTTTCTCACGGTGTGCGTCGTGTCGTGGGATACAAGCATACAGCAACGCGTGTCACTGCCGCATTCCATTCCCTCCATTATGTGCTTCTTAGAGACAACGCACAATGACGGGCACTATAATTTCCCAAGTCGTAGAACCAAGTCTGTAGCAAGCGAAGTTCGTACCAGGGCAAGGTATGCAAGGATCACACATCGCTCATAAAACACTTACCCCCATCGGTCGCCAGTCTGTCGACGAAGTCTTTCACAACAGAACTTCCTTCACCTCAGTCGTACGGGCCATCAGAATTCGAGAGGTGAGACTAACGCAGTTGTGTGTCGCAAACAGTACTAATTCGACGACGAAATAGTCTCTAGGTCCAAGACTGTGCAGTGCGTCACCCATTTTTACAATATTTTCTCATCCTCCACAACGATACGGAGATACACAAATTATTTCCTTTACCGCCGTCAATTTCAGTACATGACAAACTATCTACAAGCAGTAAATGTGTTGAGCTTAGAATGTTGGAGGGGCGTCTTCTTTGTCCTACTTTACATCTCCCCTTTCACTTTTAGACTGAGAAGGACTGATCAAAAGTAGCCTCAATTCAGTCTATAGCAGAATACTTTTCAACAGGTGGCAGGTGAGGGTAGCAAATAAATCTACCACTCTGCTCACAACAGCCTGTGTGAGTCCTTTTCCAAAAAAGGCAAAAGGGGCTTTCGGCTAAAGAAAGGGAATGACCACTGGTAGCCGGCAGCAGTGGCCGAGCGGTTCTAGGCGCTACAGTCTGGAACCGCGCGACCGCTACGGTCGCAGGTTCAAATCCTGCCTCGGGCATGGATGTGTGTGATGTCCTTAGTTTAGTTGGGTTTAAGTTGTTCTAAGTTCTAGTGGACTGATGACCTCAGAAGTTAAGTCCCATAGTGCTCAGAGCCATTTGAACCATTTTGACCACTGGTGATACGGCACAGATTCGTGGTCGCTTCACGCAGTGATTCCCAATTCGCTTCTGATCACTTATTCTGTACACACTGCTCCGCAAAACTTAAGAACGAGTTAGATAAAGTATCATAACATATTAACTACTCTATGGAAGTGAATGAAAGTGCGGAAGCATGTTGCTAAAGGTCTCCCACTCGGGTCCAGACAGCTGGACGTCACCTGGCGTGAGGTAAGAGTGACTACAGCGACAAATGGTGCTGGCCGCGCACCACGAGGCAGTTGATAAACGGGAAAAGACAGTGCGAGTTAACAAACAGTTACGGTGCAGTGTGTTGGTGTTCTTTATTACTACGTGCCCCGGAGACATCTGGCTGACTTCACAGGGGGGCAATCATTGGGAAAGTGGGAGAAGTTCGAAGTGCGACGAGTGTAGCCCAGGAGTTAGGTAGTGCTCACAGCACTGTTCCACCTGCATGTGGAGCGTTCCGAACCACAGGCAGTGCTGTCGGAAGGGTCGGAGGTGGTCGACCATGGCCAATTACAGCAGCAGGTGAACGCTGCATTGTGCATCAGTAGATGCAGTTCAACCACATTAAACAGGAGAGCGAGGCACGCAGTCTCACGCTCCACAGGGGCACGGCGACTGCATGTGTGCATTGTCTTTGTCCGACAACCAATACATTGTGTTCCGCTGACACCCACACGTCGGTGGCAACGTTTGTGACGGTACCAAGAGCACAGGGACTGTACCAACGAGAAGCGGGCTCTTGTGCTCTGCTCGGATGAGATCAGATTCAGTATGAATGGTGACTCTGGACGTGCTCTCAAACGGTGAGAGGTGGGAGCACCTTATGCATTCAGGAACTTTATCGAACATGATCGTCCGGGTGTTGTGGTGTGGGGAAGGATAATGTTACATGCTCGCACTGACTTCCATATCTTTGAATACAGTACAGTCACCGGTCAAAGCTGTTGTGACACTGTACTCCTTCTCTATGTGGGTCTTTCCACAACGTGACGCAGGGGTAGGTGAAGGAGCTCTTGCCGTCAACGTGACGCAGTATGGGAAGCGTGTAAGCGATCAAGGACCAACGGGGAACCTTTCTAGCGACGATGCGACCAGCTAGTGGGAAAATTCACTAGCATTATCAGTCTTGACAAACGACTGACTTTGATGGTCCGGCGTCTGGGAACATCTCGGAAACGGCTGAGATGGTAGGCTGCGTGCATGGAAAGCGGTTAAAAGACGGTGAATCCACGAGTAGGTGACAAGGTGTTAGACGTCCACGTCCCATCACGGAACCTATTGTCGAAGGCTTACACGCTCTGGAAAGCATGATAACGATCAATCTGCGGCAAATATGACGACAGACGATAATGGAGCTGCAACCACAACTTTTTCAAAACACACTGATCAAAGCATGGGGCTCCACAGCTGACGACCCCTACCTATACTCACTCTGCCCAACAGCACCGTTAGTTACGACTGCAGTGGGCCGCGCGGAATTAGCCGAGCGGTCTTAGGCGCTGCAGTCATGGACTGAGCGGCTGGCCCCGGAGGAGGTTTGAGTCCTCCCTCGAGCATGGGTGTGTGTGTTTGTCCTTAGGATAATTTAGGTTAAGTAGGGACTGACGACCTTTGCAGTTAAATCCCATAAGATTTCAAACACATTTGAACATTTTTGACTGCAGTGGGCACGGGATCATCGAGATTAGACCATGGATCAGATGAACCACGTTTCTTCTTAAACCACTTCTACAGTCGTGTCTGGATACGCCATCACGATCGGCCGTTCGGAACGTGCACTGCAACACGGACGTAGACTGGTGGGGGCAGTATTAGGCCATCAGGGGCATTCACCTAGGTTTCAATAAGATCTGAGGTAGTAACCTTAGGAAACAGTTCAGCTTCGGACTACATGAACATTATTGCAGATCACTTTCATCTCTTTAAGCTTGATGTCTTCCATGTAGGCATGGATGTGTGTGATGTCCTTAGGTTAATTAGGTTTAAGTAGTTCTAAGTTCTAGGGAACTGATGACCTCAGAAGTTAAGTCCCATAGTGCTCAGAGCCATTTTTTTCCATGTAGGCAATGGCATCTCCCGGTAGTACAACCGTCTGCGTCATAAGGACGCAATCGTACTTTAGCGATTTGAAGAGCACGATAGTGAACGCATGTTGATGTCTTGGCCGCCAAATTCGCCTGATCTGCACGCAATGGAACACATTTGGAACGCTTTGGAGCGTGAGGTAAGCACTCACAAACCACCGGACCGTAATTTACGGGAATTGCATGACCTGTGTTTAGACGTCTGGTATCACATACCTCCGGAAATCTACCGTAGACTTGTCCAAACTATGCCACGGAAAACGACTACTGTATTGCGTTCCCAAGATGGATGCCAACCAACTATTAAGGTGGTCATAATGTTCTCCCTCGACAATGTATACATTATCAGCAAAGTGTCAAATCAAGGCTTTGTACTGAGTGCCTAAGCAATATACAGAATGCCAAGAGGTTTTCGGCAAGGTGTTTAATTCACTTTTAATTTGACTCAGTAGTTTTCCTGGGAGATATGTAAAATACGCTACAGAAAACAATTGCAGCACCAACAAGAAGTTGTGCGACATAAACTAGAGTTGGTAGGCGTGGTTCTGCATCTGACAGATGAAGTCTATTCAAATTTCACGCCAGTCGCATAAGAGTGAAGCTATTAGCGCCACTGTGTGTATGCAAGTGAGGTGTGCTTTAATTACACGCTGTAACGGTCGTATCATTTGAGATTGAAAGTGGTAAGTTGATGTTAGTCAAGAATGCCTTTAAGGCAACAAAGACGACATTATCAACACTTCACTGAGTTTGAATTAGGTCGCGTATTAGGACTACAAGCAGCTGGATGTTCCTTCTGTGATACTGCAGAAAGACTTGGAAGGAGCCAGGCCACTGTACATGACTGCTGGCGGTGGTGGTCCCGAGAATGTACGGTCGCAAGAAAACCGGGCTCCAGACGGCCACGTGGCACTGCCGAGAGGCAAGGCCATCGTGTTGGGCGTATCGCTCTCTCGCATGGTACTGCATCTGCAGCAGAAATTTACACACCAGTTGGGACCTTAGTGACACATCGAACTGTTACAAATTGGTTACTTCAAAGACAGCGCCGAGCCAGACGTCCTGCAGCGTGCATTCCACCGACCCCAAGCCACCGGTGTCAAGCGACAGCTCATTAGAGGGTTGGGTGGAGACCTGTTGTGTTTTCTGATAAAAACTGATTCTGCATTGGTACCAGTGACGGTCGTATGTTGCTTAGAAGTAGACCAGTTGAGGGCCTGCAACCAGTCTGTCTGCGTACTGGACGCACTGGACCCACACCTTGACTTACGATCCGAAACGTGATTTCGTATGACAGCAGGCGCATTCTCGTGGTTATTCCATGCACCCTGAGTGCAAAATTGTACCTCAGTTTCGTGAATCATTCATGTACAACATTATTCCGAAAGCAAAGGAAGTAGGTTACAGTACGCTTCTTCGCCCACTGCTTGAATACTGCTCAGCAGTGTGGGATCTGTACCACATAGGGTTGATAGAAGAGAGATAGAAGATCCAACGGAGAGTAGCGCGCTTCGTTACAGGATCATTTAGTAGTCGCGAAAGCGTTACGGAGATGATAGATAAACTCCAGTGGAAGACTCTGCAGGAGAGACGCTCAGTAGCTCGGTACGGGCTTTTGTTGAAATTTCGAGAACATACCTTCACCGAGGAGTCAAGCAGTATATTGCTCCCTCCTACGTACATCTCGCGAAGAGACCATGACGATAAAATCAGAGAGATTAGAGCCCACACAGAGGCATACCGACAATCTTTCTTTCCACGAACAATACGAGACTGGAATAGAAGGGAGAACCGACAGCGGTACTCAAGGTACCCTCCGCCACACACCGTCAGGTGGCTTGCGGAGTATGGATGTAGATGTAGATGTAGATGCAGATGGTTCAAAATGGTTCAAATGGCTCTGAGAAATATGGGGCTCAACTTCTAAGGTCATCAGTCCCCTAGAACTTAGAACTACTTAAACCTAACTAACCCAAGGACATCACACACATCCATGCCAGACGCAGGATTCGAACCTGCGACCGTAGCGGTCGAGTGGCTCCAGACTGTAGCGCCTAGAACCGCTCGCCTACCGCAGATGCAGATGCAGGGGATGTTTTCCAACGGCTAACGCTTACCGATGTACCGCTGTTGTAACCCAAGATGCTCTACAACGTTTCTACACTTTCTCTTGGCCTCATTATCGAACGACAACTCCAGTATTATCCACAAACAGCTTTAACCTTTCCTGTGTTGGCCGACCAAGTGCAACAGGCGTCGAACTCTATCCCATGTAGTGACATCCAGCATCTGTACAACACAACGCATGCACGTTTGAATTCTTGCATTCAACAGTCTGGCGGCTACAGCGATTTAATGCACCAGTATTTCACATTTGCCATGACTTTTCTCGCTCTTACATTAACCTGGGATCCTGCAGGGTTGATCAGTTAAATATGTTACTTTGAAAATTTATTCCCAAAATTTCATTACTCTATTTCAATTATTTTTTGGTGTTGAGATTTTTTCCATCATTGTATATACTTCGCAAGCTATTGTACAGCGCGAGGAGTATTTCTTACCCGTATTAGCGCTTTCTCATTGCATTTTGATTGCATACTGAGATAGAGCAAAATGATTGTCCGTTTTCCTCTTTTGGACACCCTATTTTCTTTTATTCTGTCATGATTCCTACGCGAAATACGCGATGATGGCAGTGGAAATATAGAACATCTCCGTCGAATACTGGTTCTCCACTTATTTACTCAAGAATATTTCGCGATAAATACGCCATCTTTATTTCAAGGACTCCTATTAAATTTCCTCTAGCATATCTCTTACAATTTCGTATATACTTTATCGGCCTGTTACGAACACAGCTTTTTTTTTAATTTAAAGCTATTGGCTCTGAGAACTATGGGAATTAACTTCTAAGGTCATCAGTCATTTAAAGCTATTCGTATTACTACATCTACCTGATCTGTGAACGACAATTCCTAATGCATGGTTCGTAATATGTTGTATCCTACACAGTTGAAAACGTTCTTAGATCTAACATGTGCGGTAAAATCTAAAGACGTCACTATCTGACAATAAAATGCCCTGCTAAGTACGTTCCAAAGGTAGGACATGACAAACTATATAAGGAATGTTAAAGTTTAACTTCTCATCAACAATGCCATCATTAGAGACGGGGACATGATAAGGCCATACTTCTAAAGTACAAAGCGGAGTAACATTGTGTTCCCCGTCAACAATATTTTCTGCTTATATAATTATTCCAGATTCTTCGTCGAACGTCACTGTATTCTTGGCCCTTCTATTAGATGCATATTTAACCATGACGAAACGGAAGAAGAATCCTAGTATGGGTAACATTTTACAATCCGTCGACTGTAATAGAAAGATAGTATCGAGAAAAGAAGTAGAGGAAGATTAGATTGGCCACTCTTTAAACTATCGTCATCACTTAGACCATTAGACCCGGAGCACTAGTCCCCTTGGACAAGGACAGGGAACGAAATAATTGTGACCTCTCCATGGCAACCGAGCCAACAGTAGTCTGAAGTCATTTACTGAAACCATGAGAAACAAAAACATGGATGAAAAGCCTAAAACTTGAACCTCCCTGTACTCATTACGGTAGTATTGTTTCAGTGTACTTCAAAAAGGACACGCAAACCATTGTGCGACTGCTTTACACTAGCACAGCACCTTATTTCTTTTCTGTAATTCTCATCATTATACTTATCACATTTAACCTGTCAATCACATCCCCTGCAGTATAACATAGCCAGTAAGGGTTTTTTCCACAGGTAGCTACATCGGGAAAGAGACACGTTCTCTTTGCCAGAAAAATGCAGAACCGAAGGCCATAACCTTGATCTTTGTTGACAAGCCGAGAGTTCTCAAAGTGAAGTGGAAGTGTTATTTGTCGTTTCCGACAGAATATTTTCAATGGTTTGGTGATAAATAAGTGTTTTAGGTTCTCGTAGAGGTTATCGAGAATAATGACGAAGTTTATCGCCTTGGCTTGATGGCGTTATAAGATAGCACAGCTATTTCCAGTATAAGTGCCAATGCCTCAAGGTCTTGACCTGAACTCAACCTTTTATTGTATTACTGCTGCAATTCTGCAATCATAGTTGGTTTCAGTGACTGTTTCGTGTAAAATACAGATTAACCTAATTGCGAAGACGAAGTGCTCGCTGCAAGAATGCTGTAATTCAAACACTAAAAAGACACGGTTTACTTTGTCCATCAGAAATGGTTAGTAAAGCTCGGCGATTGAAAAAAACGAAATAGTACAACAGTGTTCATGAACAGTTGGGACAATAACCAAACTAGATTTCAAAATGGCATATGCAATTGTTTCCTTGTTAGCATTGACAGAGAAACACAATGGAAAATATTTCCTAAGGAAAAGATAGAGATCGTCTACAGGAAGATTAAAGAGACCAACGAAGAAAAGAGAAGCAGCTGTATGACTATGAAGAGCTCAGATGGAAAAACAGTCCTAAACAAAGAAGGGGAAGCTGAAAGATGGAAAGAGTACATAGAGGGTCTATACAAGGGCGATATACGTGAGGGCAATATTATAGAAATGGAAGAGGACGTAGATGAAGATGAAATAGGAGACATGACACTGCGTGAAGAATTTGATAGAGCACTCAAAGACTTAAGTCGAAACAAGGCCCCAGGAGTAGACAACATTCCATTAGAACTACTGACAGTGTTGGGAGAGCCAACCATGATAAAAGTCTTCCATCTGTTGGGCAAGAATCATGAGACAGTCGAAATACCTTCAGAGTTAAAGAAGAATGTAATAATTCCAATCCCAAAGAAAGCAAGCGTTGACAGGTGTGAAAATTACCAAACTATCAGTTCAATAAGTCACGGTTGCAAAGTACTAACACGAATTCTTTACAGACGAATGGGAAAACTGGCAGAAGCCGACCTCAGGGAAGATCAGTTTGGATTCCGTAGAAATGGTGGAACACGCGAGGCAATACCGACCCTACGACTTATCTTAGAAGACAGGTTAAGCATTTATAGCTTTTTTAGACTTATAGAAAGCTTTTGACAATGTTGACTGGAATACTCTCTTTCAAATTCTGAAGGTTGCAGGGACCAAATACAGGGAGCGAAAGGCTATTTGCAACATGTACAGAAACCAGACGGTAGTTATAAAAGGCGAGGGGAATGAAAGGAAATTAGTGGTTGAGGAGCGAGTGAGAGAAGGATGTAGTGTATCCCTGATGTTATTCAGTCTGAACACTGAGGGATCAGTAAAGGAACCAAAGAAAAATTTGGAATTGGAATTAAAGTCGAGTGAGAAGAAATAAAATCCTAGAGACTTTCCGATGACAGTGATAGCAAAGGACTTGGAAGAGCTATTGAACGGGGATGGACAGTGTTTTGAAAGGACTATATCAGATGAACATCAGCAAAAGCAAAAGAAGAATAATGGAATGTAGTCGAATTAAATCAGAAAGCGCTGTGGGAATTAAATTAGCAAACGATGCACTTAAATCAGTAGATGAATTTTTCTATTTGGGCAGCACAATAACTGATGATGGCCGAAGTAGTCTCCTAGTGATATATGCTTCTAAACCCTTAGATTTGTCCCCTAGCCATTTTGTACATTCCATCAGTCTCGTTTTTTAGACGTTTGCGTTCCCTTTCGCCTTGCTTCATTTGCTGCAATTTTATTTTTTCTACTTTCATCAGTTAAATTTAATATATACTGTAATATCCAATGGTTTTTACTTGGCCTTGTCTTTTTACTTATTTGGCCCATGTTGCCATCACTATTATATCTCTCGAAGCTAACGATTAGTTTTTTATTGCGTTCCTTTCCTCAGTTCTGGACAGTCGTTACCTAATGCTACTTCTGAAACTCTCAAAAAACTCTGTATCTTTCGTCTTATCCGGGTCCCATCTCCTTAGTTTTCTACATTTTTGCCGTTTCTTCAGTTTTAATCTAATGTTTGTTGCTAATAAATTGTGGCCAAGGTCCATATCTGCAGCTTGGAAATGTCTTAAAATTTAAAATCTGTTTTCGAAATCTCTGTCTTACCATCATAAAGTCATTCTGATTCCTTCTGCTGTTTCTAGGTCCCTACGACATACAGAACCTTCTTTCAATTTCTTGAACCAAGTGCCAGAATGATTAAATTATGCTCTGTGCAAAATTCTACCAGGCGGCTTTCTCTTTTAGTCCTTTCCCCCATCCATTTTCACCTACTCTTTCGTCTTCTCTTTCTATTCCTATTATCAAATTCCAGTCCCCTTTCACTGTTAAATTAACTACCTCAATAATTTATTTTATCTCGCCATACATTTCTTCAGTCTCTTCATTATCTGCGTAGCTAGTGGGCTTGTATTACTTTAGTGGGTGTGGGCCTCATGACTGTCTTAGCTACAATAATGCGTTCACTATGCTGTTCGTAGTAACTTACTGGCATTGCTAATTCCTTAGTCATTCTAAACCCACCCTTGTATTGCCTCTATTTGATTTTGAATTTGTATGGTTATGGTTAGGTGGTTTCTTATTCTACGACTGTGCACAACTGTGTAAGCTGTAATAACATTGTTTAATACTGCAATCTTGCCACGGAAATACATACTTTTTACACAGTTTACAACGTGACGTTGTTAAGACAGATGTGAAATACGACGTATCTCATCCTCTGAAAGTTAACTAATCCCGAACATAACAGTCTTAAATTTTAACTCTCAGAAGCTTAAAGCATCCTAAACACAACAATATTAAATTTTAACTAGAAGTTTCTTTAGAAGCTTATTCTTACAATTACATTATGATATTGGCCAGTACTACAATAAATCATCCAATACCGGTTCAAAGCTCGGTACTATCTTTAGGATGACAATCAAGTCCACAGAGGACCGTTAATTTTGTGACAAGTTGAGCAAAAGATTACCCAAGGTCGCTCGAGTTTACAGGGAACGCAAGTTGAAGAACCAACAAGTTTAAGCCTCTGCACATGATATTTACCTTAGCTGCGATGAGCTGTCGTCTGCCTGGCTGCTCTCATCCTCTGAGGCTGAATTTTCGGGCAGAAACTCTCCCCATGTTTCTCGATATGTGAGAAAACATGAACTCATCCCTAATCTCAGATTACGGTGAAATACACGCTCGTGGCTGGAGCAGCGTGCATATTATAATGCCCTCTCAGTTCTTGCAACAACAATTAACTAATTGGCTGGTTCATTTCTCCACAGTTGGAGCTCAACGACGCTACAGCTCATTTCTAGCTGGATGTCAGCCACTGTGAACGCACTGTTCACACAAATTTATCCTCTGCATCATACAGAGCGTTATGCACCCCATTCTGCACTAGTGCCTGTTCAAAGAAGAGTCCCCCCAAAATTTCCCTCTTGTCTTTCTCATAGCCGAACTGTCTCCCCACCTGGGTTCTTTTGTTCTCCATGTCATGGCTTTTTTCGACCAATAGGAGCATTTCTCTTATTTTGTGGAAACTCTCTACCAATCGCAAGGGTCCTACCATTGAACTGCGTAGCAATCTCGGCACTTTACTCTTTCCCAGTGTGTTTCCGCAGATCGGACGTTTTGTGCCTGCTCCAGACGCCTAAAAAGTTACATGTGTCTATCACTTGTGTACCACTTGCAGTTCACATGATCAAATACGTCACTGGTTTTGTTTTTATCCATTTGGAATTCTGAAATGCAGTTTTGTAAAGCTTTTTCTGTCCTCCTCCTGGTAGCCCAGCCAGTTACTCTCTCTCCCATCTGAGTCACCTGGTCGGTCGGTCGTTGACTCTCGCCTGGGACGCCCCGTAAGTGGTTTCCATGGTGCCCCCTGCGGTGTAGCATTCGTCTCTGCCCGTCCTTGCTTCCAAACCAAAATGTTTCCTCTCACTGCTTGTTCCACCTTCTGCTCATAGACATGCATTATATAGGATGGGTGTGTTAGTTCTGTCGATTGAGTATCATCCCTTTTTTCATTACATACTGAGAGGCAAATTTGCTCATTACTGCCGAATTAAGTTAGGTGTCATATTCACCTTCCCATTTCGATGCATAAAGTTCTTATGTAAGGTGCGAAACTAACCTTCATCTATTCTGCCACCTTACATATCCTCCTCCTTCTGCATTCTGTTTTGCGATGGGTCAATCAATGGTTGAGAAATTGATTGAAGTCAGTGCAAAATTGGTTGCAACTTCTGACTGTAGCAATTGACATATTCACTGAACAACTTTCTATTTTTATATTTTGTATACCTTAAACAGTGTTTCGATCTAGTCTCCTTTATCTTTTTATTTTACATTGTACTCGATTTCCTGTTTATGGATTAGAGCCCTTAAGTGACCTTTTTTCTTTTAAAATTTAACATTCATTGACTAATCGGTTTTTTGCTTACCTAATTTATGTTAAAAGATGATGGATATGTATTGAAGATGAGGAAACCTTCACTTAACATTATCCCCCCCCCCCCTCTTTTATAATAAATTTTACTTTTCAATAGTTTTCATATCAATCATAATCTATAATAAAGTTTTCATTTCATACAATAAAGCTTTTAGATTTAATTCTAAACTCAACTTCCCATGACTCTACAGACATAATCCTATTCATAATCATGTCTATATTCCCCAAAAATCTTAACTCTATGCATTATAACTTTACAAAAATTTTCAAATTTGACTTGCACAAACATATTAAATTTCTAATCCTACTAATTACTTTACAAAATTTACATTGACATCATGGAATAGCTAAACCCATCCATATTTATCCATTGTACATTTTTGATGCACATATTACACACTAGAATCTAAACCTCCCTAAAATGTTAATATTAGGTTTTTTAATTTAAACATGTGGAAAATTATTAGATACAAGTTAATATTATTGATATGTCAAGATAACATTTGAAAAAAGATATCGTTAATAAAGATACATTGCTAACACATAAAAGTATTCAAATTCAAATGTTTCCATGCACTATCAAAATTATCTTTTATCAGTTTGTTCTGATTGTAGTCTGTCTCAGACAGTTCTTTCTCCTACATCTTTAAAATGGTTCATCGAAATTTTCACTTTTTCTGCATGCGTTTCGACGTGTCTCCGTCGAACGTGGAATGATGGCCGGCTTTGTGCCTCACCGAGTTTCTGTTGAGCATGGAATGACAGCCGGGAGAGAAAGAAGTTGTTGAAGATCTGAGCGTGTCGTAAATGCGTGGTTACCTTTGTTACAGGTTGCATATTCCCATGATGACGTTGTATTGGAGATTCATATTTGGCAGCATAAAACCTTTCATCATTCATCGAATCTTTCTGCCAGTTCACCGCTGGTCAATTCAACTGTAGGTTTCTATACGAGTAGTCATCTCCCCTTTCTCGGTACGACATTTGAAGGTGTTGCAATTTGCCATCGGGAATATCGGATATTTACACTGTTAGAACAGTTAAAGTGGATTCACGTTGGTAGTTACATACAATAATGGACTTGTATGGGAAGGGATTTAAAAAGGTTTCTTGATCTCTTCAGGCCTGGGCTCTTCCTTCTCCCAAATCTTCTGTGTTGCATCTTCTGTTCTTGGTGTATCTTGCTGTTTTCTCACTTGTGTCTTCGTTCTTCTTTGGACCGGGAATTGGGATTAATGACCTGTTTAACCCCGTTATCGTTTATCCGTTTTTATGGCATATTATTTGAAATTGTCGTGTATTCTTTATTGTAATCGGCTGTTCATCTAAATAGATTGGACAGCCTTTCCTCGTTTACTCGGTCCGTCCCATGAGTGTTCAGGGATTGTTTAACAGTTGTTGAATTCCGTATGGAATGAAGATAGTTTCAGCTATTCTGTACTTTGAGTTATCGAAATGCGTTTCTTCTTCTTCCTGTGGTGAATCTAAGCACCCGCTCGTCCTTGCTGTACTATGTCCGCCTCCGTTCCGGTTCAGTGGACATCCTTTATTTCTCCATAAGCCACTTTTAAACAGTTTGCGATAGAAGTGCCAATTATCTAACACTTTCGCAAAATCATTGTTATGCAACTTGTATGTGACTTACATTTAAGTAAAGCTCTCTTCATGGTATATGTTGATTGTATCCAGGATCCGTTGTAGCTCTCCAAACTTTTCCACAGAGGTGTTATCCTCTAGGAACATTGGTTTCACCAAGGCCTCTTCTTTCGTCATCTCGTAAGCTGACGTACCAGGCACTCACACTCAGTGTCCCTTCCTTTCACGCCTAACCACTCTCCTCAGTCCTACCGTCGATCTGGCCGCAATGATGCTGCATCTTGTCTGCTCACTTCATATCTAATACAGTGTTTGTCCCTGATTTGATAATCTTACTTTGCTTACATCCTCCCCTATTCTCTATTTTCTATGATATCGTTATAGCTCTTATTATAACCCTTACTCCCGTAAATTATGCTACAAACTTTACAAACATTAAAATTTTTTATAACTTTACAAATTTTATCATTTATGTTATAAAAAATTTTTTCTTTTCACTATTTTTATTTATTAATCATCTATTCTCCCCATTCTATTTTCTTAATATAAAGGCCATGTTTTCCTCATCTTCATCACGATGGATAGTAAGAGTGAAAATGATAGTGATGACGGTTAGTAAGTTAGTCAGTTTCTGCCATTACCTCTTTCTTAGTTTTCTAACTACAAGTATATTATGTTATTTTGAAAACTTCGCACCTTGACTCCGACTTCCGCGTCTTTTTCTCTCCAATCTCTGCTTTTTTGGTATTAGCTGTAACAGAACTTCAAAATACAATTTATCTCTTTTCTTTTCTCTATTCTTTCCCTTTTCCAAAATTTTCTCTGTTGTTCTACTGCATTGTTTTAAAGCTTATAATTTCTTTTCTCAGTTGTATTTGTCCCTTTCTACTTTTTCTCGATAGTAAACTTTTATATTCTTTTCTTCCCCAATTGTGCTCTTCCTTATTGAAATTTTCTCTGGTTTAATCTTACTTCCTACTGTTATCAGGAGAAAGAAAACGGGCGTTCTACGGATCGGAGCGTGGAATGTCAGATCCCTTAATCGGGCAGGTAGGTTAGAAAATTTAAAAACGGGAATGGATAGGTTAAAGTTAGATATAGTGGGAATTACTGAAGTTCGGTGGCAGCAGGAACAAGACTTCTGGTCAGGTGAATACAGGGTTATAAATACAAAATCAAATACGGGTAATGCAGGAGTCGGTTTAATAATGAATAAAAACATAGGACTGCGGGTAAGCTACTACAAACAGCATAGTGAACGCATTATTGTGGCCAAGATAGACACGAAGCCCACGCCTACTACATTAGTACAAGTTTATATGCCAACTAGCTCTGCAGATGACGAAGTAATTGAAGAAATGTATGATGAAATAAAAGAAATTATTCAGATAGTGAAGGGAGACGAAAATTTAATAGACATGGGTGACTGGAATTCGGTACTAGGAAAAGGGAGAGAAGGAACAGTAGTAGGCTAATATGGATTGGGGGTAAGAAATGAAAGAGGAAGCCGCCTGATAGAATTTTGCACAGAGCACAACTTATAGCTAGCACTTGGTTCAAGAATCATAAAAGAAGGTTGTACACATGCAAGAAGCCTGGAGATACTGGCAGGTTTCAGACAGATTATATAAAGGTAAGACAGAGATTTAGGAACCAGGTTTTAAATTGTAAGACATTTCCAGCGGCAGATGTGGACTCTGATCACAATCTATTGGTTATGAACTGTAGATTAAAACTGAAGAAACTGCAAAAAGGTGAGAATTTAAGGAGGTGGGACCTGGATAAACTGACAGAACCAGAGGTTGTACAGAGTTTCAGGGAGAGCATAAGGGAACAGTTGACAGGAATGGGGGAAAGAAATACAGTAGAAGAAGAATGGGTAGCTTTGAGAGATGAAGTAGTGAAGGCAGCAGAGGACATAGTAGGTGAAAAGACGATGGCTAGTAGAAATCCTTGGGTAACAGAAGAAATACTGAATTTAACTGATGAAAGGAGAAAATATAAAAATGCAGTAAATGAAGCAGGCAAAAAGGAATACAAACGTCTCAAAAACAAGATCGACAGGAAGTGCAAAATGGCTAAGCAGGGATGGCTAGAGGACAAATGTAAGGATGTAGAGGGTTATCTCACTAGGGGTAAGATAGATACTGCCTACAGGAAAATTAAAGAGACCTTTGGAGAACAGAGAACCACTTGTATGAATATCAAGAGCTCAGGTGGAAACCCAGTTCCAAGCAAAGAAGGGAAAGCAGAAAGGTGGAGGGAGTATATAGAGGGCGTATACAAGGGCAATGTACTTGAGGACAATATTATAGAAGTGGAAGAGGATATAGATGAAGATGAAATGGAAGATACGATACTGCGCGAAGAGTTTGACAGTGCACTGAAAGACCTGAGTAGAAACAAGGCCCCGGGAGTAGACAACATTCCATTAGAACTCCTGACGGCCTTGGGAGAGCCAGTCCTGACAAAACTCTACCATCTGGTGAGCAAGATGTACGAGACAGGCGAAATACCCTCAGACTTCAAGAAGAATATAATAATTCCGATCCCAAAGAAAGCAGGTGCTGACAGATGTGAAAATTGCCGAACAATCAGTCTAATAAGTCACGGATGCAAAATACTAACACGTATTCTCTACAGACGAATGGAAAAACTGGTAGAAGCTGACCTCGGGGAAGATCAGTTTGGATTCCGTAGAAATGTTGGAACACGTTGAGGCAATACTGACCCTACGACTTATCTTAGAAGCTAGATTAAGGAAAGCCAAACCTACGCTTCTAGCATTTGTAAACTTAGAGAAAGCTTTTGACAATGTTGACTGGAATACTCTCTTTCAAATTCTGAAGGTGGCAGGGGTAAAATACAGGGAGCGAAAGGCTATTTACAATTTGTACAGAAACCAGATGGCAGTTATAAGAGTCGATGGAATGAAAGGGAAGCAGTGGTTGGGAAAGGAGTGCGACAGGGCTGTAGCCTATCCCCGATGTTATTCAATCTGTATATTGAGCAAGCAGTGAAGGAAACAAAAGAAAAATTCGTAGGTATTAAAATCCATGGAGAAGAAATAAAAACTTTAAGGTTCGCCGATGACATTGTAATTCTGTCAGAGACAGCAAAGGACTTGGAAGAGCAGTTGAACGGACTGGACAGTGTCTTGAAAGGAGGATATAAGACGAACATCAACAAAAGCAAAACGAGGATAATGGAATGTAGTCGAATAAAGTCGGGTAATGCTGAGGGAATTAGATTAGGAAATGGGACACTTAAAGTAGTAAAGGAGTTTTGCTGTTGGGGGAGCAAAATAACTGAAGATGGTCGAAGTAGAGAGGATATAAAATGTAGACTGGCAATGGCGAGGAATGCGTTTCTGAAGAAGAGAAATTTGTTAACATCGAGTATTGATTTAGGTGTCAGAAAGTCGTTTCTGAAAGTATTTGTATGGAACGTAGCCATGTATGGAAGTGAAACATGGACGATAACTAGTTTGGACAAGAAGAGAATAGAAGCTTTCGAATGTGGTGTTACAGAAGAATGCTGAAGATTAGATGGGTAGATCATATAACTAATGAGGAGGTATTGAATAGGATTGGGGAGAAGTTTGTGCCACAACTTAACTAGAAGAAGGGATCGGTTGGTAGGACATGTTCTGAGGCATCATGGGATCACCAATTTAGTATTGGAGGGCAGCGTGGAGGGTAAAAATCGTCGAGGTAGACCAAGAGATGAATACACTAAACAAATTCAGAAGGATGTAGGTTGCAGTAGGTACTGGGAGATGAAGAAGCTTGAACAGGATAGAGTAGCATGGAGAGCTGCATCAAACCAGTCTCAGGACTGAAGACCACAACAACAACAACTTAATTAACTCTCTCCTTCTTACTTCTTTACTTCTTTTCGTCCACAAAAATCAATTTCCTCCTCCTTTGCACTACATCTGTAAGAGAGAATTTACTACTATTTCGTCAAACTATCCACATACTGACCTCTATCTTCCTTCTTTGTTTTCTATTCTTTCCCCAGAACACATTTTGTCTGCAAAAGAGTTACTTTAGTTCTTACTTTATTGTCTTTTCTTTTTTTCATCCTCCTTTTACCTTCCTACTAAATCAATTTTATTTAGTTAACTGAGATAAGTACAAGTTAAAAGTTTTATCTGGATGCATTTTGTTGTCTTTCATGCTCTTTGATTTCTGAACATTTGATACAACTAATTCTCGTGTGGAGTTACTCTTTTTCTTCTGTCTAGACTTTATATAATTTTAAATTATTACATGGCGCAAACATATGGTACATTATTCTCTTGACATACTATTCCTCTCTCCGTTTCGTATAACTGAGCTACATCTTTTACAATTTGCCAGCTGGTGTGACCAAGCGGTTCTAGGCGTTTCAGCCTGGAACCGCGCTACTGCTACGGTCGCAGGTTCGAATCCTGCCTCGGGAATGGATGTGTGTGATGTCCTTAGGTTTGTTAGGTTTAAGTTGTTCTAAGTTCTAGGGGACTGATGACCTCAGATGTTAAGTCCCATAGTGCTCAGAGTCATTTGAACCACTTTTTTTTTCTTTTTTACAGGTTGGTCCTCATCAGTTTTTGTATTACTGTCTGTATTCACCGTTAATAATTCATGTTCCTCATCATCGGTCGATTCCAAGTCAATTGAATCCCAGTACGCTGGTGTTTGTATTCGATCTCCCCCTAAACCTACTTCAGAATCTTGCTAATAAAAATTACATGTTTAATTATATAATTAACTTCATTTTTCTATTGAATCATTTGTGACTGTTCTTCACACCGTTCATCTCGTCAATTCTGCCTCTTACCTGGGTTTGGTGGCCTCAACTCGACTTCCTATACCACTTCATTTCGCGTGTTTTGTACTGCTGAAGCTTGATTTTCCCAAGCTTTCTGCCTTCTAACCATTCCATTTCCACCTGAATAACCTGTATTTTGCTGCTGAAAAACTCCAAACCTTCCGGCTTCGTTTGCACGGGGGCTATAACTCGGATCATGGTTATCACCATAGTTTCTAGGACCAAATCCACTATTGTAATTCCCCGGCCCGCCAAAACCATAATTGTTATTTGACCTCTGTGCGTTTCCAAATCCATAATTATTATTGTTATCCCACGGGCGATTACCACTCTTTCTAAAACGATTACAATTTCCTCCATTATTATTGCCGTTGTAACTATGATTAAAGCCTAATCGGTTGCTGTTATTCCACGTACTATCGCTTTCTCTCAATGTACATTGTTTCTTCGCTTCATCTTCACTGAAAATGAATTCAAGTTCTCTTAACATTCCTTTAAATGCTTGTAAATTATCTCCTGTCCCACCAACCAATGACTGCTGATAACGTAACGGTAACTTCATCGTGCACATTCGTATCAGTTCCCTATCACTGCATGGATTATCTAAACACATTATTTTTTTGTCATTTCTTCGAAAAATCTAACTGGTTTCTTTTCTCCAGAATTTTCGAATGATTCTGTCTGTAACAACTCATACTTTATTCTATTTTGGGTTTCTGTGGATAAGTATCGCTCCAAGAATGCGAATTTAAAATGCTCATACGACTGACAGTTTGCAGCTACTCTTTGCATGGTTTCCGCTACTGCGCCGCCCATATGCACACAAATGAAGTCAAGTTTATGTCTAAGTGGCCAATGCTCTGGTAACACGATCTGGAATTGATTTATAAACGTGCGTAGATGTAAGCCGTTCCCGCTTTCTTTGTAATTTTGGAATTTTCTGACTGTCAATAAGTGATCATTGTCAAATTTTTCTCTTCCACCATATGGCGTTTGTTTTTTCATAATTTACACATTCCCTTCAGTTGAGTCATGTTTTCCGGTATTCGTTCTACCACATTTGGGTCTTGAGATGACATATGTACGTCCCATCTAGGATAGTATCTACGCAGTGGTGTGCAGTATCTAAACCGTACCGTTCCTCGTGTATCGGACTGAAAGATTTGTTTACATTTCCTGTTACTGGTTCTGTGTTTTGCCTTCCTGTTTGATTCATTTTGACTTGTGGTCTATAAACTGTTGTACTGAACTTGGAAACTGCGGAATTGGTACATGTGTTGCCGTAACTTGCTCTGTTCTCGCAGCACTCGCGCACGTTCGGAGGGTCGGCTGCCGCTCTGTAGGAATGCGCGCGTTTACCGTTTCTCGCTCCATTGTCAGCTACATTGCACATTACCTGCTTCGCTCACCTGTGTTAACTGTTCTTTTCCTATTTGCTTCTGCTTCGTTTCGGTAATCATTGACGCAACGTCTTGTGGATATACGACTGGAATTTCATGATGTTTCTGTGTTTCCGCTACTGCCACGGAAGATTACACAACTGACTTGTTTACTTCTGGATTTTTGTCCATCACTGTGTCGGATGATACCACTGATTCCGTTGCCTCGCTACTGCTTTCTGTACGATTCTCGATACACTGTTTCAGTTTCGTACGAAGGCTTTCATATTGTTTATACTGTTTCTGATTTTTCGAGACTCTGTTTTCAATGCGTGTGTCGAATTTTTTTAATGGGCTCGCGTGACACGTTTTCTGATATTGAGCCCTTCCACGATTTCTTGAGCCTTACTAGACGTCTTACGTGCTACATTATCAACTCTTTGACTAACATTAGACACCGCATTCTGCACCTGGTCAACGTCAGAACGCCCCCCCAGGAGGTCCACAACTCTTTTGTGGACACGTGCGTAGCGAGCACGGGACCCCGAGCTAATGTGGCCCTCCTTCCTTTCCGGGCTGCATACCTTCCCTTTCCGCATCCTTCCCCATCCCCCATCTTCGCCCCCCCCCTCACCTCTGGCTCTTTCCTTCCTTTTCTCCCCCTCTGGGGGAATGGTTTGTGCCTACGTCCGGAGACGGACGCTTGTAAATGTACCACATTCTTCGCCTTCCTTACTTGTAAGTCTTCATCCTTCCTTTGTCCTTCTCTTTTCCTTACCTCTTCTCTCTACCCTTTTCTCCGCTGCGGCGTTTGAGACCTCTTCTTTCCTTTCCCTTTCTCTTTCTTCCTCCCTGTGCGTGTCTGAAGGCCGACCCACGCACTTCCATGCGTAGCCG
The DNA here is from genome assembly GCF_023898315.1 of Schistocerca nitens. Taxonomy (NCBI): domain Eukaryota; kingdom Metazoa; phylum Arthropoda; class Insecta; order Orthoptera; family Acrididae; genus Schistocerca; species Schistocerca nitens. The sequence continues at coordinate 737,422,278 of NC_064617.1, forward strand.
GTGACGGGGTAACGCGTAATTCCCCGCCCCGGGTAGACAGGTAGGACACGTACGTACCCCCTGGTAACGGTCAGGCCCAGGGAGGGGTGATTACCCGAGCTGATACCTTCCGAAAGTGCCGATTGGTCCCTCCGTCCGTTTGTCGGGAGGTGTGACCTGAGGTGTGAACAATCACCTAAGGCGGGAGTGCCCTCAGAGAGGGCCCCCACAAGGGAGGAGCGCGCCATCGGAGACGCCGGTAATCATGGGGGATTCTTCCGCAATGGTTTCCTCATCTTCCACTATGTCTGCTCACAAACGTAAGTTCACTGAGTCTCAACCACAGTCAGTTCTTCCATCATTGCCACAGTTCCTTGTTGTTTCTCGGTCTGACGAAGGTCACGACTTCTCCACAGTCAACCCCTTCATTATTCAGAAAGGTGTCGACGCAATTGCAGGTCCCGTAAAGTCTTGTTCCAGATTACGGAATGGCACCCTGTTGTTAGAAACACACAGTGCCCTCCAGGCACAAAAATTGCTGCGTACCTCACTACTACAATCTTTCCCTGTCCGGGTGGAACCGCACCGTACCTTAAATTCCTCGCGTGGAGTCGTTTATACACGCTCCCTCGATGGACTGTCTGACGAAGAAATTCAGCACTACCTGTCAGACCAGGGCGTAACGGCTGTTCATAGGGTTATGAAAAGGGTTGACACGAACATCATTCCAACCCGCACTGTGTTTTTGACATTTGACAAAGTGCAACTCCCATCGAAAATCAAAGCCGGCTATGAGATAATTTCCGTTCGTCCTTACGTCCCAAACCCTACGCGTTGCTATCGGTGCCAGCGCTTCAATCACACCAGCCAGTCCTGTTCTAATCCGGCCAAATGTGTTACATGTGGCAGGGATGCCCATGAGGGTGCTTGTCCACCTCCATCCCCTCGCTGTATCAACTGTATGGGTGACCACGCTGCATCCTCTAGAGATTGCCAAGTTTTTAAGGACGAAAAGCTCATCCAGGAAATAAGAGTGAAGGAAAAGGTGTCGACCTTTGCTGCTCGAAAATTATTCGCCAGTCGACAGCCCACCGTGCCTCAGACAGGCAAATACAGCACTGTCCTTGCTACTCCTCGGCCAACACAGGAGGCGGCCACGCAAACTTGCGACCTCACCTTTAGTGCCACGGTCGTCAGATCGGCCAGCGCAAAGATCGCCCGTTCAACTTCACCACTTTCGCCTGCCCACTCTATGGCTCACTCTTCGTCGGGTTCTACTAAATCTCGAGCCCAAAAGTCCGACACCAAGTCTTCGAAGAAAGAGCATACTCGTGAAGAGTTTTTACATACGGCAACTTCACCACCATCGGTTCCTCCTTCCTCTAAACCTCATACTTCCAAGAAGGCTACAAAGAAACCCAGTTCCTCTCCTTCTCCGCCAAGGCGTGTCCCATCCACAGCGCCACCTGGCGGAAATCGCCCTCGGCCGTCTTCTGTGTCGCCGAGGCGCACTGCTGGTGGCCGGTCAACCGGCCGATCGCTGGTGGCAGGAGCTGCTCCTGACCAGCCTATGGATCAGGATCTTCTGCCTTCGGCTGAATGCCATTCCATGCTGTCGGTCGCAAGCTCTGAGCAGTCGTTGAGTTGACAGCACCCTTGGTCACATTCCTCCATTTTCTGTTCACCCTATGTCCATTATCCACTGGAATATCCGCGGCATTCGAGCCAATCGGGATGAATTGTCGATCCTCTTACGATCCTACTCGCCGGTCATCTTCTGTCTTCAGGAAACAAAGCTGCGTCCAAATGACCGCTTTGTTCTCCCTCATTTTCAGTCTGTCCGATATGACCTCCCCTCTGTGGAAGGCACTCCAGCACATGGAGGACTCATGATTCTTCTCCATGATACTCTCCATTATCATCCAATCCCCTTAGACAGTTCCTTCCAAGCTGTCGCCGTCCGTCTTTCCCTTTCTGGATACACGTTCTCTCTTTGTACTGTATACATTCCATCGTCCACACCAATGGCACGAGCTGATCTCCTTCATCTTCTTGGTCAGCTTCCACCCCCCTATTTGCTGGTTGGGGACTTCAATGCCCACCACCCGCTTTGGGGATCTCCACATCCTTGTCCACGTGGCTCCCTATTGCTAGACGTCTTCCACCAAGCGGATCTAGTTTGCCTCAACACTGGGGTCCCCACGTTTTTGTCTGCCTCCACGACAAATTTCTCTCATTTGGACCTTGCGATCGGTACTGTTCCGCTAGCTCGGCGCTTCGAATGGTTCGCCCTTGATGATACACACTCGAGTGACCACTTTCCATGTGTCCTTAGGCTGCAGCCTCAACTGCCATATATGCGCCCGCGACGCTGGAAGTTTGCCCAAGCCGATTGGACACTTTTTTCGTCTCTAGCGACATTCGATGACCGTCGCTTTCCCAGCGTCGACGATGAGGTCACACATATTACCGACGTTATTCTTACCGCTGCGGAACGTTCAATACCACGCACCTCCGAATTGCCCCGGCGGCCCCCAGTTCCTTGGTGGAACGAGGCATGCCGTGACGCAATCCGTGAGCGGCGACGTGCTCTTCGCATTTTCCGTCACCATCCTACTTTGGCAAACTGTATCCGCTATAAGCAACTCCGTGCGCGATGCCGTCGCGTCATCCACGATAGCAAGAAGGCAAGCTGGCAATTCTTTATTAGCTCATTTAACACCTTCACTCCCTCCTCGGAAGTTTGGAGTCGGCTTCGACGGTTCTCAGGCGCGCCTAGTTTCTCCCCGGTCTCTGGGCTCACTGTTGCGCATGATACCTTAGTGGACCCTGTCGCAATTTCTAACTCATTGGGTCAGCACTTTGCTGAGATTTCGAGCTCTTCAAATTACCCGCCAGCGTTTCTCCCGAAGAAACGTGCAGCGGAAGTGCGACCTCTTGCTTTCTCCTCTCAAAATCGCGAAAGCTACAATACTGTTTTCTCCATGCGGGAACTCCAACATGCCCTCTCTTCTTCTCGCTCCTCCGCCCCTGGATCGGATGGTATCCATGTCCAAATGTTGCTGCATTTATCAACCCATAGTCTGCGTTACCTCCTTCGCCTTTATAATCGAATTTGGACCGACAGTACCTTTCCCCGACGATGGCGGGAAGCTATCGTCGTTCCCATTCCGAAACCTGGAAAGGACAAACATCTCCCCTCTAGCTATCGCCCCATTTCTCTCACGAGTAGTGTCTGTAAGATTTTGGAGCGTATGGTGAATTACCGTTTAGCTTGGTGGCTGGAATCACGCAGTCTTTTAACACCTGCCCAATGCGGATTCCGAAAGCATCGCTCTGCAGTTGACCATCTTGTTGCTCTCTCCACTTATATCATGAACAATTTTCTCCGGAAACGCCAAACGGTAGCAATATTTTTTGATCTGGAGAGAGCATACGATACCTGTTGGAGGACAGGCATCCTCCGCACACTGTTCTCTTGGGGCTTTCGAGGCCGGCTGCCCCTTTTTCTTCGCGAATTTATGGCAGAGCGAACATTTCGGGTGCGGGTGAACACTACTCTCTCCCGTACTTTCTCTCAAGAAAACGGGGTACCCCAGGGCTCCGTGCTGAGTGTTGTACTGTTTGCCATCGCTATAAATCCAATTATGGATTGTCTCCTTCCTGACGTCTCGGGCTCCCTCTTTGTGGACGATTTTGCGATCTACTACAGCTCTCAACGGACCAGCCTTGTTGAACGACGTCTTCAAGGATGTCTCGATCGCCTCCACTCTTGGAGCCTCGAAACCGGCTTCCGTTTTTCTCCCAGTAAGACCGTTTGTATTAATTTTTGGTGACGTAAGGAGTTTCTTCCGCCCTCCTTACATCTAGGTCCTGTCAACCTTCCGTTTTCAGACGTCACTAAATTCTTGGGTCTTATGTTTGACAGAAAACTGTGCTGGTCCTCCCACGTTTCCTATCTTTCGGCTCGCTGTCTGCGAACGCTCAACACCCTCCGTGTCCTGAATGGTACCTCCTGGGGAGCGGACCGAGTGGTCCTTCTCCGCCTCTATCGCGCCTTAGTGCGCTCGAAATTGGACTATGGAAGCATAGTCTACTCCTCTGCTCGGCCGTCTATTCTTCGGCGTCTCGACTCTATCCACCACCGTGGATTGCGTTTAGCGTCTGGAGCTTTTTACACTAGCCCTGTGGAAAGCCTTTATGCCGAGACTGCTGAACCTCCGCTGTCCAATCGGCGAGCGGTCCTTCTGAGCCGTTATGCTAGCCATCTGTCTTCCATGCCTGCTAATCCAGCCCATGACCCTTTTTTCGACGCCTCCTTTGATGTAGGGTATGCAGGCCGCTCCTCCTCCCTACTACCCCCGGGAGTCCGCTTCCGTCAACTGCTCCATTCTCTTTCCTTCCGCTTTCCTAAAACCTTCTTGACAACTTGGGGTACAGCACCGCCTTGGCTGCGTCCCCGGATCTGTCTGCTCCGTGATCTTTGTCAATTTCCCAAGGACGGTACACCTTCACTTGTTTATCGTCGGGCATTTGCTGCTCTATGTGCACAAATGACGGACGCCACATTTATTTACACCGACGGCTCGAAAACATCGTTGGGTGTAGGGAGTGCCTATATTGTTGGCGACGCCCCAAATCACTTTCGGCTTCCCGACCAGTGTTCGGTTTATACTGCGGAGCTTTTCGCTGTTCTCCAGGCTGTCCACTACATCCGCCGCCATCAGCGGATACAGTACGTAATCTGCTCAGATTCTCTCAGCTCTCTCCTCAGTCTCCAAGCTCTTTACCCTGTGCACCCTCTGGTCCACCGGATTCAGGACTGTCTGCGCTTGCTCCACCTGGGGGGCGTCTCGGTGGCGTTCCTCTGGCTCCCGGGACACGCTGGTATCTGTGGGAATGAGGCGGCTGATATAGCAGCCAAGGCTGCAGTTTCTCTTCCTCGGCCAGCTATTCAGTCGCTTCCCTTCACCGATCTACGGAGCGGTTTATGTCGCAAAGTTGCTCATTTATGGCATGCGCATTGGTCAACACTTCCCCGCAATAAATTGCGGGAAGTGAAAGCCCTTCCTTGCGCTTGGACCTCTTCCTCCCGACCGCGTCGTCGGGAGGAGGTAATTTTAGCTAGACTCCGGATAGGGCACTGTCTTTTTAGCCATCGACATCTTTTAAGCGGCGATCCTCCCCCACTCTGTCCCCACTGCTCTCAGCTGTGGACGGTACGACACCTTTTAATTGAATGCCCCTATTTTAATCCGTTACGCTCCCGTCTACAGCTATCGCCTGATCTATCGTCGATTTTAGCCGATGACACGCGCTCAGTCGACCGCGTTCTCCAGTTTATTAGTGACAGTGAAATGATGCCAGTCATTTGAAGTTTTATCGGGGACCATCAACCCCTCTCTGTAGTGGAATTTTAAGCCTTGTTTCTGCTTTTAGTGTCCAATTTTTTGAGTTTCGTTCCCATTTTTGCTGTTTTCAATTTTCAGTTTTTATTCTTTCCTCAGTCACGGACCGGGCGCTAATGACCTTAGCAGTTTTGCGCCCTAAAACCAAAATAAAAAAAAAAAAAAACGTCAGAACGCATCTTCTTCCGGTCAGCCAGTAACGATTGCATACTCTCGCGCGAGTCTCTCGCATCTCTTCGGGTTTCCGTAAACTGTTCATTAACTTCCGTACGTAGTTTTTGCTGACCTTCGCGAACTTTTTCGAATGCAGCATAGGTTTCAAATTTGAGACCATTTAAGGCAGCATTGGTTGCCAATGACTCTTCATCTTATGCTGTTTTTAAATTCGCCGTTTCGGTCTTTAGATCCGCCGTTTCCGTTATCAAGTCTGCTAATCATGCACTTGTTTCAAGTTTTAAGTCTACTAACCCTGCATTTGTCTGCTTTACGAACATAGTGAGTTGCTTTGGTATTGAAAACACACTATCTGACTCTTCGCCATCGTTACCTGTCACTATTTGACGTAAATTTTGCCGTTCGCGTCTTTCACATGCCGTTTCACCGACTTCCGTACATAATGCGGAGGCACTCACACACATTTTTTATGTCGGAAACTGTCCCGTATGATTTAGAGTCACAATATTTGGTTCAACGGACTGAAGTTGTTCGTACTCTGATTCTACTTCTGACCCACTAGCTCCGTCATTTGTCTGTTTTTGTGAATTCTCAGACTGTGATACCAATCGTGAATCTACCACCATCTCCTCTGCACTATCACTACGTTCCGTTCCGTGGTTCAAATGGCTCTGAGCACCATGGAACTTAACTTCTTTGGTCATCAGTCCCCTAGAACTTAGAACTACTTAAACCTAACTAACCTAAGGACATCCCACACATCCATGCCCGAGGCAGGATTCGAACCTGCGACCGTAGCGGTCGCGCGGTTCCAGACTGTAGCACTTAGAACCGCTCGGCACTCTGGCCGGCTTCCGTTCTGTGACTTGCACCCGATACTTTTTGTTGTACATCAATCTCTACCCTGTCAAGAACTTCAGTTTGCCCTATCTGAGAAAATCTGCGTTCTTCCGCCATCTCCGATCGCCTACCTACACTCTGTCTTTCCCGAATTACGCGAGCTTGCGATCTCGTCAACATCAAGTTATATGATCTCACACGTTTCCAAAATATCATAGAAAGTTTCTTACACTAAGTACACATAATCAGCAACGCCGTTCACTGTTTGTAGAATTTCACCCCAACTCCACAACGCCGTGAAAAACTTCGTGCCCGCCAGCAAGGTCATACACAAGCTACTTTTACACAATCGCAAACGTTATCCTACTTGTTAATACAAATTTTCTATACTTTGGATTATACATTTACTGTATTCTGACCACTATACATTTACAAACATTGGGTAACCTCGTCACAAAAACAAAAACAAAAGAGCTTTTTTGTTTTCAATTCAAAATATTTATTTCTTCTCCCAGTTTGACGAATTGCCATCCTGGCAGACCAACTGCCATCCTGGCAGGGTCACCATTTGTATTGTTATGGTTAGGTGATTTCTTATTCTATGACTGAACACAACTGTGTAAGATGTAATGGCATTGTCGCATGTGTAGACTTAGAGACAGCTTTTGACAGTGTTGACTGGAATACTCTCTTTCAAATTCTGAAGGTGGCAGGGGTCAAATACAGGAAACGAAAGGCTATTTACAAATTGTACATATACCAGAGTCCAGGGGCATGAAAGGGAAGCAGTGGTTGAGAATGGAGTGAGACAGGGTTGTAGACTTTCTCCAATGTTATTCAATCTGTATATTGGGAAAGCAGTAAAGGAAACAAAAGAAAAATTCGGAGTAGGAATTAAAACCCATTGAGAACGAATAAAAACCTTGAGGTTTGCCGATGACATTGTAATTCTGGTTGAGACAGCAAAGGACCTGGAAGAGCAGTTGAACGGAATGGACAGTGTCTTGAAAGGAGGATATAAGATGAACATCAACAAAGGCAAAACGAGGATAATGGAATGTAGCCGAATTAAGTCGGGTGATGCTGAGATAATTAGATTAGGAAATGAGACACTTAAAGTAGTAAAGGAGTTTTGCTATTTGGGGAGCAAAATAACTGATGATGGTGGAAATAGAGAGGATGTAAAATGTAGACTGGCAATGGCAAGGAAAGCGTTTCAGAAGAAGAAAAATCTGGTAACATCGAGTATAGATTCAAGTGTTAGGAAATCTTTTCTGAAAGTATTTGTATGGAGTGTAGCCACGTATGGAAGTTAAACATGGATGATAAATAGTTTAGACAAGAAGAGAATAGAAGCTTTCGAAACGTGGTGCTACAGAAGAATGCTGAAGATTAGATGGGTGGATCACGTAACTAATGAGGAGGTACTGAATAAAACTGGGGAGAAAAGGAAATTGTGGCACAACTTAACTAGAAGAAGGGATCGGTTGGTAGGACACGTTCTGAGGCATCAAGGGATCACCAATTTAGCACTGGAGGGCAGCGTTGAGGATAAAAATCGTAGAGGGAGACCAAGAGATGAATACACTAAGCAGAATGAGAATGATGTAGGTTGCAGTAGGTACTGGGAGATGAAGAAGCTTGCACAGGATAGAGTAGCATGGAGAGCTGTATCAAGCCAGTCTCTGGACTGAAGACCACAACAACAACAGTTTTCGTTCGCATGAATGATCGTGTGTTGTGAGACTCTGAGGTTACTAACGCTTCGCAAAATAACCACATCAGTCAGTGGTGACACGCTCATATTAAACATAAAGATAGTTTTTGTGGCAATTCCAATTTCATCTTACGGAACACATATTGATAAGATTGTTTTCTTGGTGCGGGATGTGTACTGTGCGAGGGGAGAACTTTGCTGTTAATAAACGTCTGTATTATAGAATTCGAGAATATTTTTCCATATAAGTGACATATCAATCGCCCTTCGCCCCCCCCCCCGCCCCCCCTCCCCCGTCCCTCCTTATATATATTTGTTGCCTCTCCTTGTTCTCTTGGTAAGACTTTGAAAAGATACATCTAGTGAAATTAGAAATGGGTTCTTTTTCTTTTAAAATAAGTCCTACATGAACGATCTCTGCAGCAGAGATAAATTTCCAAATTTTATTGACAGTGCTAAATATCAAAAGAAGAAACAATTTGAACTAGACCTGCTGAACAGTTCCAGCTTTTACAAAAATGTTCCATTAATTGAATGCAAAGAATTAAAACATAAAATTTGTTGTTTCTTTAAGATTAATAATGGAAATCCATAATTCTATAAAACACAAACTATTTCACATTCCGTCGGAAAAAATGAGACAAATGCAAAAATATTATCGTCTGATTTTGTATTGACATTTTATACATGAAACACTATTTAGCTGCGTGTGCTGTATATTACAAATGGTTCAAATGGCTCTAAGCACAATGAGACTTAACATCTGAGGTCATCAGTCCCCTAGACTTACAACTACTTAAACCTAACTAACCTAAGAACATCACACACATTCATGCCCGAGGCAGGATTCGAACCTGCAACCGAAGCAGCCGCGTGGTTCCGGAATGAAGCGCCTGGAACCGCTCGACCATAGCGGCCGGCCTGTATATTACATGTGAGAAAATTCACTACTAAGTAATTCATTTTTATACAATGTTTCATGAATGGAGTTGAAAATTTTATAAATCGGCTCAAAACTTTTATGCAACTGAAAAGAAACCACAAATTTTTGTCTGATACGTGAGGGAAATGTTTTGTTAAAAAAATTCATATTGGTACGTCTTCAGGAACACAAATTATAACATGTAATGTTCGGAAGTATTTTGGTATATCTTGTTAATTTATGTTTTATGTGAAACTTGAGCGCTATGAATTAGGGTTTAATTAAGTTTACATCTCAAATAAAGTTACACTAACGTGTACAATAGTTTACAATGAAGTCAGAGTCGGTTCATAACAAAGTGTTCGCAGTTATCTCGCAAACTGTTGGTTTGTGGATCCATGTTAACTGGAATTTTGCTCCTGTCCTCGTATACTTTCACCCACATAAGTTTTTGATACTAATGGTACACCTGGCATACAAATTTAGCATTTGACGTATCTGGTGCCCCTCACAGGTAGGTGCCACCAACGGCCGCTTGTCTTGGTTGGGATTTAAATCAGCTCTGACAGTAGTGAACAAAGATAATAGCGACAATAAATGGTTATTATTACTCAGAATCCCCGTGTACGACAATTAAATTCAGTTTCCTGATACACATCGCGCACTAGGCGTCGTGAATAGTGGGGCAGCATGCCATTGTTAGGAGAAACGTGGCTCAAACGTTGAACCGGTATAAATTATGCGTGTTCTTTGGAAGTCAGATCTGGAAGCTGGAGCGATTGAATAAGAGTCCCGAACCGCTCTTCCCACGAACCTGTCGTCTTCTAAAGTTGTGTCCCCAGATCGGAAGACAGCTCGTCGATCGTGGAATCTTCTTCGGAGGAGGCTGCTGTGCCGTCATCTGGGACCTGTGATTATGCTATTCATGGGATGCTACTTGCCCAGGTTAGTCTCCGTATCTAAAGAGGGCAAGATGCGTAGTAGTAACAATGATGGTAGGCGACACTTCTCATTAGTGTATCCTGTTTTGTTATATTTAAATAATCACACATTTTACTCTGTCCTTTATAACACTCGAGATAGCTTTCTTAATTGTACAGTAACTTTTCTGATAACTTCCGATACAGAGTACGACATGTCCGGCTCTGAATAACGCCCGAACAGTCTGACTATTGAAGCAGAAGTTCCGCGTCAAAGCGACCCGAAGGTGCCCGAAGCACTTCGGTTGCAATATCGTTGCTCATATATTTCTCAAAACTAGTGAATTTCAATAAGCAGAAACGGTAGACTCGTAGAGTAACCATTAGAGATTGTCATACTGAAAACTGGGTTAAATACAATAAAGAGTATATAAACAATTAATAAGAGAATTTAGGCGTTTTGGCGCCTAGCACCCGAATGTGCCGACTAATCAGAAGCAAGTTCAGTACAATTGGCGGACTCTCCTACGGGAATGGTACATAATCTGTCGCTTGTACCTCATTCCACTTTTGTACCATACACTACTCCGCGTGTATGAAACTGCATCAAGGCGAGCTCCTAGCAAGGCAAAATACTGGCGGCCACAGCCAGGAATATCACACCGGACGGACGTACGCTGAACGTCGCTCCATCCTGACTGCACAATAAGCTTTGCTAACGCTCATTCTGGGCTAGTAATGTTATCTAAGTAAAGTAGCGCAGGGAGTGAACCTTATCCATGTATTTGAAGCATGGTTCTGCTTGTGATAAACTGCTGTGATTGTACGAGTACATAAGCAGTTAATGAATGAAGCTTATGTCGTGCGCGGTGCATCACTCCCGAGTATGAAGGTAGGTTACGTGCAGAATACTGTCAGGCCGTTAACTAAACAAGTGTTGTCATATTACCGTCGATGGTGATCTATGGTCGTTACTTGTAATGAAGTGGAATTTTCTCGCCTTCGAGAATAATTATTTCCGGGTTTTTCGAAATATCCTTAAGAGGTATGATAATTCCTGCGTAGCAAAGAACATTAAGTGAATCTTCCCAATAAAGATTAGCTGCGTTGTGGCGTTTACGCAACACAAACACCTGCATGAGTGAAGCTTTCATGTGTGGCTTTAGTGCCACTGGTGTTGGCACATTGGCGTTTGACCAAGCTCTATGAATTCTGATTAGTGTTATATTTGATGTTGTTCTGATGTAATTATGAACATACAACCACTATCCTGAGGACACTCGGCCTCCACGATGTAGATACCTTTTACCAGAATTAGTTTTTCTAAATTTTTAGGTGTATTAAACTTCTCCTAGAGTGATTGTTTTGAAAACATAACTAGGCAGAATTTACATGTAGGAGCGCAGCGTATTGATAACTGCACTAAAAGTAATTTCGACTAGCATTCGGGAGGACGACGGATCAAACCCGCCTGCGGCCATCCTGATTTAGGTTTTCCATGATTTCCCTAAATTGTTTCAGTCAAATGCCGGGTTGATTCCTCAGAAAGGGACTGCGGATTTCCTTTTCCATCCTTCCCTAATCCGATGGGACTGATGACCTCTCTGTTCGGTCTCACCCCCCCAAATGAACCAACCAACCAAAGGCAATTTCAGGTGAGTTTGACAGGTTGAGGAAGTCCTGCTGCCCTTCAAGGACGCAGAACTGGAGGTGGTCAGTGCCAATATCACGACATGTGCCTCTATAAACTGTCACTTACTGTAACAGTGCATTATTCCCAACAATACGTTGTCGATTAGGGTTTGACGTTCTGATTTCTCTCAGAGTCATCCATCTATTTTGTTTTGTTCGTCAGCAACACAGCTGTTAAATTCACAGTAACATTTTCAAAACACAAAAGTAGATTAGAAATGTTTCAAACCCCCATGTAAACAGAGCACTGTGCATTGGTATCGACAGTTTACGGACACTTGTTACATCTGTAAACAGAAACGTACTGGCCAACCAAGTACGTCAGATGCGACCGTGGAGAAGTGGTGAAGATAAAGTGGCTGTGTCCCCTTAGCCCCCAGGTCACTTGACCTAACGCCTTGTGACTTTTTCCTTGGGGGCACATTAAGGGCGGTTTTTACCTACCCACTCTGCCAAGCGTAACAGCTCAGAGAACGCATAAAATCTGCTGTGAAGACATTGACTTGATGCTGCTACAAAAGGCAAGGGGGGCACTTGAATGCCGCTTGGACATCTGTCGCGTGACCCCAGTGGCACTCTCAGAACATTTGTAGTGCTGTATGCAAACCTGGTGGGTTAACAGTTCTCAGTTATACAATGAAGCGCCAAAGAAACTGCTATAGGCATGTGTATTTCAATACAGAGATATGTAAACCGCCAGAATACGGCGCTGCGGTCGGCTATATAAGACAAGTGTCTGGCGCAGTTGTTAGATCGGTTACTGCTGCTACAATGGCAGGTCATCAAGATTTAAGTGAGTTTGTACGTGGTGATGTAGTCGGCGCACGAGCGATGGGACACAGCATCTCCGAAGTAGCGATGACGTGGGGATTTTCCCCTACGATCATTTCACGAATGTACCGTGAATATCAGGAATCCGGTAAAACAACAAATCTCCGACATCACTGTGGCCAGAAAAAGATTCTGCAAGCATGGGACCAACAACGACTGAAGAGAGTCGTTCAACGTGACAGAAGTGTAACCCTTCTGCAAATTGCTGTAGATTTTAATGCTGGTCCATCAACGAGTGTCAGCATGCGAATTATTCAACGAAACATCATCGATATGGGCTTTCGGAGCCTGGTCCCGTCAACACCGACATTGGACTGTTGATGACGGGAAACATGTTGCCTGCTCGGAGGAGTCTCGTTTCAAATTGCATCGAGCGGAAGGACGTGTACGCGTATGGAGACAATCTCAATCTCATGGATCCATGGACCCTTCATGTCAGCATGGGACTGTTCAAGCTGGTAGAGGTTCTCTAATGGTGTGGGGCGTGTGCAGTTGGTATGATATGGGACCCCTGATATATCTACATAGACTCTGACAGGTGACACGTAGGTAAGCATCCTGTCTGATCGCCTGCATCCATTCATGTCCATTGTGCATTCCGATGGACTTGGACAATTCCAGCAGGATAACGCGACACCCCATACGTCTAGAATTGCTACAGAAAGACTCCAGGAACACTCTTCTGAGTTTACAAACTTCTGCTGGCCACCAAGCATCCTAGACGTATCTGGGATGCCTTCCAACGTGTTGTTCAGGAGAGATCTCCAACCCCTCGTACTCCTACGGATTTATGTACAGCCCTGCAGGATTCATGGTGTCAGTTCCCTCCAGCATTACTTCTGACATTAGTCGAGTCCACGCCACGTTGTGCTGCGGCACTTCTGCGTGTTCTCAAGGGGCGACATTAGACAGGTGTACCAGTTTCTTTAACTCTTCAGTGTATGTGTACATGTAATATTTTCGAAACTATAGTACTCTGAAAAAGCATTAATCATTTATACTAGTCCTGCATATTGGAACACACACATTACTTCAATCCTGATTTCAATTGCAAAAATATCTGTCATTAAGATACTAGTATACTTTTTCAAAAATTTAAAAATAATTTAACTGTATTAATAACTTGGGGTATCTAACCGCAATGGTTGTAACAGAATTGATAAAGATTTATAGTGAGGTCATTTGATGTTTGGTACTTGTTTATCTGTCCAAGAATGAAGGAAGGAGTCAACCGTGACTTTACTCAAAAAGGATCTCAGCAGTGGCGTTGGGAAACAATAATAATCTATATCGTAACACATTTCAGCTGTCTCCTACCGACAGATTAACTACCTCATAAAAATAAAACAGGGAACTATCAAAGAACAGTATTCATATGAGCACATACAATATGTGATCAAAAGTATCCGGACACCCCAAAAAACATACAGTTTTCATATTAGGTGCATTGTGCTGCCACCTACTGCCAGGTAGTCATGAGACATGGTGAGAGAGCAGACTGGGGCGCTCCGCGGAACTCACAGACTTCGAACGTGGTCAGGTGATTGGGTGTCACTTGTGTCATATGTCTGTACGCGAGATTTCCACACTCCTGAACATCCCTAGGTCCACTGTTGCCGATGTAATAGTGAAGTGGAAACCTGAAGGGACACGTACAGCACAAAAGCGTACAGACCGACCTCATCTGTTGGCTGACAGAGACCGTCGACAGTTGAGGACGGTCGTAATGTGTAATAGGCAGACATGTATCCAGACCATCACACAGGAATTCCAAACTGCATCAGGATCCACTGCAAGTACTATGGCAGGTAGGCGAGAGATGAGAAAACTTGGATTTCATAATCGAGTGGCTGTTCATAAACAACACATCAGTCCGGTAGGCCTACATGTCAAACGGCGCCTCGCTTGGTGTAAGGAGCGTAAACACAGAATGACTGAACAGTGGAAAAACATTGTGTGGAGTGACGTATGATGGTACACAATGTGGCGATCCGATGGCAGGATGTGTGTATGGCGAATGCCCGATGAAAGTCATCTGCCAGCGTGCGTAGTGCCAAGAGTAAAGTTCGGAGCCGGTGATGTTATGGTGTGGTCGTGTTTTTTATGGAGGGGTCTTGCACTCCTTGTTGTTTTGCGTGGCACTATCACAGCACAAGCCTTTATTGATGTTTGAAGTACCTTCTTGCTTCCCACTGTTGAAGGGTAATTCGGAGATGGCGATTGCATCTTTCAACACGATCGAGCGTCTGTTCATAATGCACGACCTGTGGCGGAGTGTTTACACGGCAGTAACATCCCCATAATGGACTGGCCTGCACAGAGTCCTGGCCTGAATCCTATAGAACACCTTTGGGATGTTTTGGAACGCCGATTTCGTGCCAGGCCTCACCGACCGACATCGATACCTCTCCTCAGTGTAGCACTCCGTGAAGAATGAGCTGGCATTCCCCAAGAAACCTTCCAGCACCTGACTGAACGTATGCTTGCGAGAGTGGTTCAAAAATGGCTCTGAGCTCTATGGGACTTAACAGCTGAGGTCATCAGTCCCCTAGAACTTAGAACTACTTAAACCTAACTGACCTAAGGACATCACACAGATCCATGCCCGAGGCAGGATTCGAACCCGCGACAGTAGCGGTCGCGTGGCTCCAGACTGTAGCGCCTAGAACCGCTCGGCCACACCGGCCGGCTTGCGAGAGTGGAAGCTGACGTCAAGGCTAAGGGTGGGCCAACACCATACAGAATTCCAGCGTTACCGATGGAAGGCGCCACGAACTTGTAAGTCGTTTTCAGCCACGTGTCCGGATACTTTTGATCACATAGTGTAGATCTTGGATGGTAGAGGGGTAGGTGGCTGTTCGAGAATGTTGACGTTTGCCGTAACACATTTGACCACAATCGGCTGTGACACAGGACGTAACTCTGTAATATTTGATCAGTATGACTCACGGAAGCTTCCAGATACAAAAAAGGCGGACCAAATGAAGAAGTTACAGATTAAAGTCTCATCCACGTCCATGGTGGAGTATACTCATGGCTGTTTATTTGCTTTGAATTGATCTAACGCAAGTATTGGACTAAAAGCAACTGATGACACCATTGACAGTTGATGTTAGTGTGGAAAACTTAGAAACAACTGTTATATAACTTGACAGTTTTTTTTTCATGTAATAGAACAGTGATCTATGAATGGAGAGGGGTAGGAGATGTTGAAAGTTTGTTGAAAACACAAGTGAGGTGTGAAGTGTACGATCCTCGAGAACACGTGAGCGGGTTTTTCACAGTGTAAACAGAACACAGCCGCCGTTAAAGGCTTCATTGGCTTCTTAATGATAGCAGGAGCGTTGATTGTAATGGTTTACATAAATATCTCTTGTTACGATACGTTGCACTCAACCGTAGTTCTCCGCGTTTTTATGCACCAACAGGTAAAATAACGTAACTGCTGAATTTTCTTTCCTCTTTGGAGTAAAAAATAGTTCTACATAAGAACGAAAATATCCTGAAGCAGAGTGTATATCATAACCTGTTTTAGAAAACAGATTTAGTAATGGTAGCAATAAAAACACTGCTCTCTTCTGACTGAATTATTCCTTAGGCTGGAACTATAAGCTATTTATTTTCCACTAAAACAAAAATTCTCGTTCCCATGAAGATAACTTACTTATCACGTTATATCACTGAGATGGCAAAGGTCATGGGACAGCGATATGGTAGTATCGCATACACAACATGTAAAAGGACAGTGCATTGGCGGACTTGTATTTGTATTCGGGTGATTCATGTGAGGAGGTTTACGATGTGCTTAAGGCCACATGACGGGGGTTAAAAGACTTTGAACATGGAATAGTAGTTGTAGCTAGACCAACGGACATTCCATTTTGGAAATCGTTAAGGAATTAAACATTCCGAGATCCATAGCGCCAAGAATGTGCTGAGAGTACCAAAATTCAGGCATCATCTCTCACCACGGACAAGGCAATGGCCGACAGCCTTTCCTGAACATCCGAGCGAGGTGGCGCAGTGGATAGCACATTGGACTCGCATTCGAGAGGACGACCGTTCAAACCCGCGTCCGGCCATCCTAATTTAGGATTTCCGTGATTTTCCTAACTCGCTTTAGGCAAATGTCGGGATAGTTCCCTTGAAAGGGTGCCACCTACTTCTTTCCCTATCCTTCCCTAATCCTATGGGACCGATGACCTCGCTGTTTGGTCACCTCCCCCAAATCAACCAACCAACCAACCTTTCCTTAACGAGCGAGAGCAGCGGCGATTGCGTAGAGTTGTCAGCGGTAACAGACAAGCAACCCTGCTTGAAATAACCGCAGAAATCACTGTGGGACGTAGATAAACTTATTCGTTGGGACAGTGTGTCGAAAAATGGTGTTAATAGGCTATGACAGGAGATGACCGACACAAGTGGCTTTGCTAACAACACATCACCTGTAACTCCTCTCCTGGGATTTTTTATTATTCTCACGTCAGAAACAAACATAAAACACAATTTATACAACCGTCGACGGATCAACACAGTTTATATAATCTTTGTCCAAAATTTGACCACTTCCAATGCATTTTCTGTTGCCTGGTGATGGACATTTCCTGTGCAAGTGGCTGGATATAGTCGATACTGTAGTATGTATTGAACAGTCTGTTCCCACGCGCAGTCACATTGGGTTTTGTTTTCTTCAATGTACCCGTGATCTGCCCACTCCTGACATTAGCCTGTTCAAGGGCTACCAGACTGGCCAATTCTCATCATGTCCAGGGGGTAAAGATTCTGAAAATCTTTTCAAACCAGGAGGGTGGGGTGTCTGAGCCCTCCATAGTTGTAGCCTAGGTTCCTCTTCAATGGTTGTTATTTTCTTCGATGTTCTGAAGAAACTTTTCCTTGATCTCGGTCGTTGTGGGTAGGGTTGTTGCCCACGCGTGGGATGCCTTTCTCCCTGCTCCGGTTTTTCCTTTCCCCGTTTGCTGCTGTTTCTCTTCGAACAGGAGATGGTGCAATTTCTGCGCAGTGCTAGAGTGGTAGAGCCATTACACTGGAGCTTACTTCAAGCAGCCTGTTATAATATTCTGTATTTGTTGTTTAGGACAATATCCGACTGTTTGGCATGTGCTGACTTATACCAAACAGGACAGGCATATGCGGCTCCGTAAACTTTTACGGCGTAATAATTGGTTGTATTCAAGTCGAGTCTCCAGCCGGGACATATCGTCATCTGGACACAATATTTCGGCGGCGCACCTGGCCACAATCTTCAGGTGGATGGGCCGTCGCACTAACACGCCGGAACTGGAGATACGTCGACGATACGTTTATGGTATGGCCACATGGCAGGGATTCTCTGGATAGTTTCCTAGATCATTTTGATTGTCTGCATCCCAATATTACGTTCACGATGAAAGTTGAAAAGGATGGAAAACTTACTTTTTTAGATGTTTTGGTCTATAGGAGGAATGATGGGACAATAGAACATAGTGTTTATCGTAAGCCCACGCATACGGACCGATATCTTCATGCATCAAGTTGTCATCCATCGTACCAACGTAGTAGGGTCCTATGTACACTGGTAAAAAGAACTGACGCCATCTCAGATGCAGATAGTTTGATAAAAGAACTGGATCATCTAAAAGCTGTGTTCAAGCAGAATGGGAATACTGACAATCAAATCCGTTGTACTCTACAGATTGGACCTTCAGGGAAGCCAACAGAAGATAGAAGCAAATCGGTGGTACTCCTACCTTTCGCGGGAAACATATCTTCAAATATAGGAATAATTTTAAAGAAATTTGATATTAAAAGTGTATTCCGTGCGCCAGCTAAGACCATAGCTCTGCTGGGCTCAGTGAAGGATGATTTGGGCTTGAGAAAGCCAAGGGTCTACAAGACTCCCTGCCATTGCGGGAAAGCCTATACTGGACAAACAATTCGTACGGTCCAGGATCATTGCATGGTGCATCATCACCACACGCCTTTATTTCAGCCAGAAAAATCTGCAGTGGTGGAACATTGTCTTACTGGAGGACATAAAGTGTTGTGCGATGAGACACAAGTGGTTGCCTCTGCGACGCGGTATTGGGACTGTGTAGTGAAAGAAGCCATTGAAATCCGGCTAACTGACAATATTATAAACAGAGATAAGAGGTATCTTTTAAGTAAGAGTTGGAGCCCTGTTCTGTTTGACATTAAGAAACAACGGTCCTTGTCTGGGTCATCAAAAGCTGTCAATTGTGTTTGATATCGACTTATCGTTTCCGCGAGCTTTCACCACTGGTGCGGTGTTGTGCCTGTCGCTAGAGGGCAGTTATGTTCGGGCATGGGCTGTGAATCCACAGTCGGTGTGTTCGATTTCAGTTCTGGCAAGTTAGTGCGACGGGCTACTCGCCTGAGGATGGCAGGCAGATGGACCGCCGAAATATTGTGCCCAGATGAAGATATGTTCCGGCTGGAGACCGAACTTGAATACAACCAACACGGCAGGCATACACTGTAGCGGAGTATCATAATGCCATTGCAAAATTTCGAATGGATTCAGCTTGACTGTGATCCGGTCAGTTTGGTTTCAAATTCATGCAGTGTTTTTTGAACGTTAGAGATCTGTTAATTGTTATTCCTAGGCATTTTAGAGTGTCACAGCACTCCAGTTTAACCCCTAACTTTCTATCTTTAACTTGTGTGGGTGGTTTCCCTATTTCTCAGATGTAAACCACATACTTGTGTCTTTGATGGGTTCGATTTAATGTGATTTTTCTGTAGTATTTTGACAGATCTTCAAGAGCACTCTCTAGCGTGATTTTTGAATCGAAGTTTGTGCTTTGATTGGGAGAGCGAGGTTATCAGCATACAAGAATCTACTGCAGTTGGGGACTATGCGTTGGTCTTTAGTATATACATCGAACGGAACTGGAACCAACACACTTTCCTGGGGAAGGACATTTTTCTGTAGCCTCCACCGGCTATGCTGTCCTTGGAGGGCAATGAAGAATCTTAGATTCTGCAGAAGATTGGCGAAGAGCCTGGTGAGGCTGAAATCCTTGGTTAAGTTGTAGACCTTGTTTAATAGTAACTGGTGGTTGACGGCGTCATACGCTGCTGTCAGTGCAACGAATACCACTCATGTCGCTTTACGGGCTTCAAAACCATCTTCTGTGAACCGTGTAAGACTGAGTAATTGTCTTGTTCAGGTTTTACTAGGGCGGAATCCAGCTTTCTGAGGTATAAGCAAGAGATCTACAACATCTGAGAGACGATTTAAAATGATTCCTTCTAGCAGTTGGTAAAGGTGACGCAGTAATACAATTGGTCTAAAATTCTTTACCAGGTTTCAGTACAGCAGTTACTCGACTCTTCCGCCATATATTTTGAATTTGACATCTATCAATACATTAATTGAAGAGTTCGTGAATCCATTCCTCTGATGCTAATACAAAGTTCTTAATTTGCTCAGTCCGTACGTCGTACTTGCCAGTTTCACTCTGTTTAATAGCCTTCTGTAGGAGCAGTAAGGACCCATTAGAGAAGCTTGTGGGACAGTGGAGTGAGCATCCATCATGCAATCGCGATCAGTGATAGTGTCCGCATCAACACGTTACGTGTTCGAAGACCGCACATCCGTCCACGTTCGACAGGTGCACAGGATGACCAATATCTACGACTTTTCAAAGAAAGAAGCGTGAGCTGGCTGCTCCAGAACTGAATTCGGCAGTCGAAAAGGCTACAGGACTTGATGTATCGCATCAGATTGTTAGTAGACGATTGGCTGATGCGATTCTGCATTCCCAAAGACCATAGTGAGCATCACATCGTACACCACAACACCATGGACTACGTTATAGATGGGCAAGAAATCATGGCGTGTTGTTTACTGACGCAGCTCGGTTCCATTTGTACCCTGATAATGTCAGACAACTTGTTTGGAGACAACCTCTTAATAACAGACTCCTCTATCACAGCGTCGCACATGCACACATGGAACCATCGTACACCTCTCGTGTTTGTTGAGGACAATCGCGCTGTTCCACGACAAAGGGACGAGATTCTGCTACTAATAGTGGGACCGCATCACCAACATTTTGGTGATAATTTCATCTTGCATGCTCATCGTGCTGTTCTCGTTAACACTTTCCTTCAGCATGCCATCACCAGAATATAGTGGCCTTATAACCCACACAAGTACCCAATCGAACATGTGTGGGATCGACTGAAACGAGCTGTGTTTGAGCTCCGACAACGACCACGTACTGTGTGCGACTTACGAAAAATCGTCACTGAAGAATGGGACAATTTGGACCAGGACTGACTTGGTGGTCTCGTTAATGAAATGTAACCGATTCAAGTCTGCATGCGAACAAGGTGGCATTTCATCACGTAGTGCATAGTGACGTTGCTCTGAAGTGCCACTAAAAAACCCCCGAGAGAAACAGATGATTTTGCCGTTACACAAGTGATGGTCTTTTAGATTTGGTGATTTTGACACCTTGCAGATGAATATAAACGTATGCCTCAGAGCCAGTTTTTGGTTTCTGGCCCACAAATTTCGAAATGCTGACGAAATCTGTATTGCCGAAAACACTAAAGAGTAAATGTGAATGAAGTTGAGACCTCAGCCAGTCCCATGCAAAGTCGACAAATTTAAATAATAATTCATGTTGATAACTCGTAGAATTTAAGTCCAGTTCCTCCTTAATATAATTCACTGCGCAGAGTGGTGCAGTATCTAAAGCTCTGTACTAGCATCTAGGAAGAGCGGTGTTTACATCCCAGGCTTGACATCGTAAATGAGATTTTCCGTGACTTCTTGAAATAGTTTAAGATGAAAATCGAGACCAGTTTTCTTCCTTATTAATGTCCAATCTAAGGTCTTTAAACACCCCGTTATCTACGGGACACTCCAATCTAAGCTTTCTCCAAACAGGAGTCCTTGTAACGCCTATACCGCGTCTCTTGATGTCATTTTCTTTTCGTATGAATATCTCATTGAGTTTAGCGATATGTTTTTCAGCTTATGGTGACGTGGAGATCATGCGTGACTCCAAGCTGTAACTAAATTTTGTCACTCATTTGTCGGTTGCAAGGTATATTGACCACTAAAATTCATGAAAGGCAACAAAGTGTTTAGTAGATGAATATAAATACTCTAAATTCTGATCAATATCCACGATGGAACTCTTAATTTGCCATCCATTAGTTGTCGTCTTAGTAAGCAATGGTAATCGGTCTGGCGCAAAGAATTTAACGAAAAGAACTATAGTATTGTCGCGGTAATGACTGTGTTATATAAATCATAGTACGCACGTCCAATCACATATAAAGTGTCTCATTTGTCTTCACAACTCCAAATAGTTTTTTGATAAGAAGTAAGATAAAAAATGCATCACGCAGATGCTGTTTAGCTACCAGGGCGACCTTCGACCACAATTAAAGGAAAGAAACGTTGGTGCAGTTTTTAATTGAGGGCTTTCTTTACTATGCACAACACATCGCTTAAAAGTACTACAGTACTTTACTACATGCACTGTAAATAAGGAAACATCGTTGAAATTGCCGTTCTACTAACTTACTTTCTCCATATGTAAGTAGCAGTTCTTCTTTCTCTCCGTTATTGTGTATTATACTCACACAAGCCTTAACTGAAGACGGTTGACTGAAAGACCCGTGTGCATCTCGCTTGTGTTTGCATTAGTTTACTGTCAACTCCAGCAACAGGACGAGCTGCCCGTGTACCTACACTCTGTGTTATTACAGGAGCGACGAAGACAGTTTTGTGTTAAATTTTTGATTTTAATAACGTTATGTTTTTGTAAATGGTACCTCGTGATACGTTTTTAGCAGGTCTGGAAGAGGGGAAGTAGATTAGCGAATAAAACAATACAGGGAGCTATTTAAAAAAGACGTACCGATGCTCATATCTTCATAACGAATGAAGCTTTAAGAAATGCAGTAATGGTGGTTAATGTACCAGTGTACTTCTTGATAAGTTTCTTTTTTTGCTTCTGGACAAAAAGTCGTCTCAGTTGGTCAAGAGAAATGGGAAACACTGTATATTTCATACCACCACAAAATTTGCCTTTTAATTGGGATCATGCTTTTGAAACATAAACGCATTTCTCGTGTGTAAAGAATATACAGTGACGAAAAAGAATCATTTTTATAAGGCTTTTCACAACCGGGAAACCATTTGTGTCAGCGGGGAAGGTACACTGTCTAGGGCATTTTTGTTACCACAGTAACTTTTGTAAGTAGGCTGTTTAGGTTTTTTTATTGGTAACGCCACCTCTGTATGAAAATCACTGGCTGTGCTGTGTGCAGTCTGTGGCTGCTTTGCATTGTTGTAATACTCGCCATTGTAGTGTTAGGCAGCTGGCTGTGAACAGCGCGTAGCGTTGCGCAGTTGGAGGTGAGCCGCCAGCAGTGGTGGATGTGGGGAGAGAGATGGCGGAGTTTTGAAATTTGTCATGAACTGCTATATATATATATATATATATATATATATATATATATATATATATATATATATATGATATTAAGGTAAATACATTGTTTGTTCTCTATTAATATCTTTCATTTGCTAACTATCCCTATCAGTAGTTAGTGCCTTCAGTAGTTTGAATCTTTTATTTAGCTGGCAGTAGTGGCGCTCGCTGTATTGCAGTAGCTTGAGTAGCGAAGATTTTTGTGAGGTAAGTGATTTGTAAAAGGTATAGTTTAATGTTAGTCAGGGCCTTTCTTTCGTAGGGATTTTTTGAAAGTCAGATTGCGTTGCGCTAAAAAAATACTGTGTGTCAGTTTAAGCACAGTCGTGTATCATTGTTTAAAGGGGACGTTACACTTTTAGTATCAAACGCCAAGCAAGAATTGAAACATTCCAGTCTTAGGCGAAACAAAGGAAGCTTGTAAAGGCAGATAAACAGTGACCGTCTGGGGAACTTCATGGAACAGCCACGTTCTATCAAAGTACTGCTGGTGCGCAGCAGACGGAACGTCAATATCACATTAAGCCGCAACTGCCCGGAACTGAAGCGTGAATACTATGTTACGAGTCACGCGACACCAACGGCAGAACATGTCTCCAGTGAATTCACGACATGCATCTTTCTCTCTTCAGCGGAGTTTGTACTGTTTCAAATCATCTTAAGCGATTAAAACTTCTTGCCGGACCGGGACTCGAACGCGGGACTTTGACTTTCACGGGCGATGCATTTGTCGACTGAGCTATCACGTCACGTCACACGACCCGCGCTCAGCTTCAATTCTTTATTTGATTGACTGTTGGTACTTAAGGGCACAAAACGCGTGAGGTCATAAGCGCTACGCGTAGCCTGATTAAAACCACCTCCTTGTGACGAAAGGGGCGAGAGGAGGTCGCCGAAGCCGTAGGTAGAACATTAATTCCTACGGACTTATTCCCAGGGGGAGACGACCAGCATTGGTGCCATAGTGATAGAATGTTCCTACATACAGCAACGTTAAGACAGTCCGAGGGCACAGAATTGCTAAACGGTCTGGGTAGTATAGTTTCAGCCTTGTCAACAGTGTCAAAAATCTCATCACCCGACATGCAACACGTCCAGGAACTCTTACGAACAAATAGTGCTGCGAGTCAGAGAAGGTGGTACGTTTAGATCGCGCACAGGCTCTGGAGAACAGTGAGACAATCAGGGTAGATTTAGAGATTCCGTGCCGCCAGATGCTCGTACAAGGTGGCCTGATAAAGAGCAAACAGCTCTGCAAAAAAACGCCGAGCGATGACCTAAAAGACAATATCTGAGAACCTCATTGCCAACAATAAGGTCTGGTCTCCTACCATGGTAGCCATTAGAGACCTCGCATAGCAGAAAATGAGGGTGCCCTCCCAAAAATACATACCAATCTCCAGAAATGTCGAGTAATCCGAGGTGGATATAGACTTTTGCTCGGAGATAACTGCAAAACCTCCTCAATCCTTGGCAATGCAGCTGTTTGCGTCGTCTTACGGATTATTGTTGGAGTGGTACAGGATTCTTACGAGATAAGAGTGACGACATCGAAAACATTCCAAGAAAGGCAGTTTATTTCGTACTATAGCGATCACGGATATTACGCGCAACATGGGGTGGCAATCATACGGCAATCACTAAAACGAAGGCGACTTGGCTACTATGAGATCCTTTCACGAAGTTTCAATCACCAGCTTTCTTCAACGAATGTGAAAATGTTTACTTGACTACCATGTACAGGGAGAAATTACTATCGTGACAAAATAAGAGAAATCAAAGCTGAGATTTAGGTGTTCATTTTTCTCACGTGCTATCCCAGAGTGGAAAGGTCGAGAAACAGTCTGAAAGTCGTTCTGTGAATCCTCTGACAGCACTTACACAATGTGATCAAAAGTATCCGGACACCTGGCTGAAAATGACATAGAAGTTCATGGCGCTTTCCATCGGTAACGCTGGAATTCAATATGGTGTTGGCCCACAGTCTTGATTACAGCTCCCAATCTCGCAGGCATACGTTCAGTCAGGTGCTGAAGGTTTCTTGGGGAATGGCAGCCCATTCTTCACGGAGTGCTGCGCTGAGGAGAGGCATCGATGTCGGTCAGTGAGGCCTGGAACGAAGTCGGCGTTCCAAAACATTCCAAAGGTGTTCTATAGGATTCAGGTCAGGACTCTGTGCAGGCCAGTCCATT
Source organism: Schistocerca nitens (assembly GCF_023898315.1). Taxonomy (NCBI): domain Eukaryota; kingdom Metazoa; phylum Arthropoda; class Insecta; order Orthoptera; family Acrididae; genus Schistocerca; species Schistocerca nitens. The sequence continues at coordinate 737,447,431 of NC_064617.1, forward strand.
ACAGGGAAGTTATTGTCGTGTAGCCACTGCGCCACAGGCCGTGCACTGTGAACAGATGCTCGATAGTGTTGAGAGATGCAGTCGCATTCCCCGAATTGCTCTGCAACAGTGGGCAGCAAGAAGGTGCTTAAAACATCCAATGTAGGCCTGTGCTGTGATAGTGCCACACAAAACAAGGGGTACAAGTCCCCTCCAAAAAAATACGACAACTGCATAACATTAACGCCTCCGAATTTTACTGTTAGCACTACACACGCTGGCAGATGACGTTCACTGGGCATTCGCCATAACCACACCCAGCCACCGGATCGCCACATCGTGTACCGTGATTCGTCACTCGACACAACGACACTGTTCAGTCGTCCAATGTTTACGCTCCTGACACCAAGCGAGGCATCGTTTGGCATTTACCGGCGTGATGTGTGGCTTATGAGCAGCCGCTCGATCATGAAATCCATGTTTTCTCACTTCCTACCTACCTATCATAGTACTTGCAGTGGTTTGTAATCTCTGTGTGATGATCTGTATAGATGTCTGCCTATTACACATTACGATCCTCTTCAGCTGTCGGCTGTCTCTTGTCAGTTAACAGACGCGGTCGGCCTGACGCTTTTGTGCTGTAGGTGTCCCTTCAGGTTTCCATTTCACTATCACATCACATCGGAATTAGTGGACCTAGGGATGTACAGGAATGTGGAAATCTCGCGTACAGACGTATGTCACAAGTGACACCCTATCACCTGACCACGTTCGAAGTCCGTGAGTTCCGCGGAGCACCCCATTCCGCTCTCTCACGATGTCTAATCACTACTAAGGTCGCTGATATGGAGTTCCTGGCAGTAGGTGGCAACACAATGCACATAATATGAAAAAGGTACGTTTTGGGCGTGTCCGGATACTTTTGATCACAAAGTGTGAGTGTGAATTGCAGCATAGTCAAGTAAATGTAGACATAAATGCAGTAGGCAACGCGGGATGAAGATTTCATTTTAGAATACAAAAGCTTACGCCGGGAGGCAACAGGATAGGAGAGATTGGTTCCCGGTTCAACTCGCGATCTGGTAAGCAGTTTTCAACTGTCAGCAAGTTTTCATTCTCTAACATGGCGTGAGGTTGACATTCAGTGCTCCACGTTTTCGATGGTTGCTGAAAATACCTCCTTTTGAAATACAACTTTCGCTACTTGAGCCAGTGTAGTCGAGCCAGTGTAGATGGGCACCAAAATTTATAGGAATAATGTTCAGACTGTGTGTTGCAGCATTTGCATGTTTAGTTGTGTTAGTTTCATGACTTGTCGTTAGGCGCCGGTGCTGGTACGGCAACGTAGGACTTAAACACAAGCTTCATTGTGAGTTACAGTTGCAGACAGTCAACACGGGTCTGGAATAGGGTTATATTCGTAAAATTGTTTTATGAAAACAACAGCAGTAGTGGTTCTGCTCTTTGCGAGTATCGACGCGTTAAAGGAATACAGAGAGCTCTTCTTTCCGCTCTAGGGTTGAAGAACAGTATTGGGTAATAGAATTAACTGGAGATTTGGGAATTGCTCGTGGGAGAGGCCAGCGGCCAGTTGCGCCACAACTTGTTGAAGGAGTTCCTGTTGCCATGGCTGAGAATGTGCGATCGTCAGGTAGTGCACAAGCTGCGTCATGACACCTGAACATTCCATGGTCCCCCGTTCAAAAAGTGCTGCGAATAGTTGTGAAATGGTATCCCTGGTGTGGTTCCAGGCTGATGTGGATGCGGACGGTCGTCACATTGAACAGCGTTTGCAACCTGAAACGAAAACATGGTACGCAATTAACATATGTTACGCTCTCGTGTGGAAATTAAAGTGTGTTTGTTTCAATGGTTTAGTCATTATTTCTCTTCCGCAGATCCTTACAAATGTTTCCAGAAAGTATCAATGTCTTACTATCACTCGTTTTTCACGGGGGAAGGGAGCGGTGAAGTGTCCTCTGAAGTAGCGGAAGTTTAATTATAACGGCCCAGTATATTGTGCAATGTTTTGAAGTTCCACGAAGTAACGTGACGTCCCGTGAGAATTGGTGTTAATACAACTGCCACCGCTTCTCATTCAGTCGCCTGAGCTTATCGGTTTAAAGACAACTGACTCAGAAAGGCTGATAGTTTGCTAAGACTTTCGGAGCCGCGGCCGATGAGATACTCTGACCTACGTCGCAGCTCTATTTTCGTACATCCGGCGTGTCAGCCATCCGAGTTGCTTTCTCAGAAATTAGCTTCGACAGCGGCTACTTCAGGTTAATGTCAGCTTCTGCTGTTATCGGGAATGGACTTGACACGGCTGTCGTGGCACGCAGGAAGTCTATGACGTGGCGCAGCAAACAGATAACACTCTCAGAAATTTGTTCGGGCAGCTCGTTGGTAGGCAAAAGCTGTCTTCAGTAAGACAAGCATCGTATGAGGATGATTTGCATGTGCAGTAATGTAATCTGAGTGAACTATATATTTAGCCGGCCGGGGTGGCCGAGCGGTTCTAGGCGCTACAGTCTGGAACCGTGCGACCTCTACGGTCGCAGGTTAGAATCCTGCCTCAGGCATGGATGTGTGTGATGTCCTTAGGTTCTAGGGGACTGATGACCTCAGAAGTTAAGTCCTATGGTGCTCAGAGCCATTTTTTGAACTATATATTTATAAAAAATCATTGTATTACAGCACGTACCTTTCACTGGATCAGGATTTCAACCATACTCGGTCACATATCACTCATTACCTCAAAAGAAACACTATGAGATAAGAATCATCTAGGTCACACAGGCGTGGTGGTGGGGGTGGAAAGGGACTGACAGAAGCATAACTCAGGAACGCCTGGAGCAATTTCAACTAAATTTGGTGTATACAGGATTCATTATTTGTCTGAATGTTTATGGGAGGATGCCCTTACTAACTCTGTAGGTGGGACTGGGGATGGGGTGAGGAGGGGTGATGCGTAAAAATATTTGAAAACGACCTTCTGGTATTCCTTTCTTGTGTTTAGTTTACGTGTAATTTTGTACTCAATAGAACGATCTTCAGATCTTCGTCGTGATCAAAGACAAGAATTTCCTGTTATTACTGATAATGCGAAAGTTGTTTATGAATAACAGAAACATGTTTTATATGAGTTCGACTAAGTATTGAAGCGATGTCAAAATATTTTTGTTTTGCGCTTTTTTTATCTTGTTTTTGACGGAATTGCGCGTTTAGCGCACCGTGATGAATCTGTATTATCTTCTTTATTTTTAGTGCAACCGATCAACTATTTTCGAATAAAACCTTTATTAAACATTGACAATTTCAATTTTGTTATAAAAAGTGTCTACTTTTAAGGAACAGACACGAGAATAACTATGTAGTTCAAAAATGTTCCGCAGGTTACGCGGCCCTTTATATATCCTCGCTCTGTTTCTAGACGGTTCACCGCTTTCGGTTTCGTGGTAAGACATTGATCGCATCGATAAAAAAGGTGATCGTTTTGAGGTAACAGTATGCAACACACCCAGTGTACAAGTAACACGGGGATGACCTTAAGTGACTAAAGCTACTACCAAAACTGCCGATGTCTGCGCTTAATTATGACAGTCTACGGCAGCCTACGGTAGTTTTACAACTCTAATCAGAGCTGAATATCACAGATACACTCATTAGACTGTTCATTCCATTCAGCAGATCCTATAATTCTTCTTCACGTTTAATGGGTATAGCAATGTAGGCAGCGAATCTTATCGTTGATATCCTTCCACCGTGAATTTTAATTCCAGTCTTGGACCTATTTTTTATTTCCGTAATTGCGTCTTGGATGTGTAGATAGATCAGTAGGCGAAAAGACTACATCCCTCTCTTACACCCTCTTTAATCCGAGTACTTCGTTCTTACTATGCCCCTCTTTTTGTTCCCTCTTCTCTCTTTCCCTACAGCTTATCCCTATTTTTCTTATAATTTCGGACATTCTGCAGGATTTGATACTCTCGAATGCTTTTTCCAGGTCGACAAATACTATGAACGTGTCTTAATTTTTCTTTAGTCTTGCTTCCACTATTAACCGAAACGTCGGAACTGCCTCTCTGGTGCCTTTACCTTTCCTAAAACCAAACTGATGTGGCTCATATGGCTACCCAAATCATCGCCGAACCTCCGCCATGTTTCATTCCTGGACGTAAACTAGGCCAGACGCAGTTAACAGTGTGGAATAAGACTCATCCGACAAATTGACTTTCTTGCATTTTTGTAAACTCCAGGTCTAATGGCTTCGGCACCACGTTTCCTGTTACGGGCATTTGCATTACTGATGAGTGGTTCTGGAATTCCAGCTCGTCCTCCTTCTGGAGTTCCCTCCGTGTTGTTTTGATGCTGGCAGGGGTCGCGAATGCGACGTTCACTTCTGCAATGGCTTTTGCAGCTGCCATCCTCTGATTTTCGTCACAGTCCTTCAGTGACCGTCTTCACGATAACTCAACATACACTTTTGTCCACGTTGTGACTTAAAGAATTACGTTTTTTCACCTTCTGGCTTTCCCTGTATGTAGCATAGATCTTCGATATGATCCCTCTTGAAACACCAACCACTTTTGACTTCCTTGGTTACGGAAACGCCGACAATGTGAGCACAAACAATTTGCTCATGTTGAAATTCACTCACCTCCGACATAATGCTCTCACAACTGTAAGTAGGCTGTTTAGGTTTTCATATTGGTAATGCCACGTAGCGCTCTGTATGAAAATCACTGGCTGTGCTGTGTGCAGTCTGTGGCTAGTTTGCATTGTTGTCTGCCATTGTAGTGTTGGGCAGCTGGATGTTAACAGCGCGTAGCGTTGCGCAGTTAGAGGTGAGCCGCCAGCAGTGGTGGATGTGGGGAGAGAAATGGCGGATCTTTGAAATTTTTAAGACTGGGTGTCATGAACTGCTATGTATATTATGAGTTTTCAACACTATTAAGGTAAATACATTGTTTGTTCTCTATTAAAATCTTTCATTTGCTAACTATGCCTATCAGTAGTGAGTGCCTTCCGTAGTTTGAATCTTTTATTTAGCTGGCAGTAGTGGCGCTCGCTGTATTGCAGTAGTTCGAATAACGAAGATTTTTGTGAGGTAAGTGATTTGTGAAAGGTATAGGTTAATGTTAGTCAGGGCCATTCTTTTGTAGGGATTTTTTTGAAAGTCAGACTGCGTTGCGCTAAAAAATATTGTGTTTCAGTATAAGCACAGTCTTTTATAATTGTTCAAAGGGGACGTTTCATATGGCGACCCTGCCAGGATGCCTCACTGGAATCTTCTGTTTTTTTCTTGTAGTTTGTTGCTAGTGCGTAATTATAGAAAGAATTTCCTTTGTAGTTGTAGTTTTTCATTGTTGTACAGTAAAACAGGTGTGGCACGCATGTAAATTTGCACCAAGTATTTCGCAGCTGCGCTTGCAATTAACTAGATATTATTTTCAGTGCTATGTTAATGTGTTCTCTTATTTTTGCTCTTCAAATTGTGTTTTTCTGTGTTGTGTGAAATATTGTGACAATAATGGCGTGTGAAAAACGTAATACTAGGCTCCAAAGTAAACTGAGAAATGACAGTGAAGGCGAAAGCAGTGTGTTAGCGGCACCATGTAATGAATTAACTAATATTCAAAGTAGTAATTTGGTAATTGTGCATAGGGAAATGGAGCGAGCTGCAAATAATGGCGTAGGCAGTGAAACAATTAATGAACAGGGAAGCATTATCGATCGATCGGTCGGCAACAGCTCGCCTCAGGATTCTGAATTGACAGGAAACAATCTCGCAAATACTGTAGATTCATGTTTTGCGTCCTCACCGTTTTCTCAAATAAATCAAGACACATTTTCTGCTTTTCAAAATGCGAATATTGCCAGTTCAAATGCACTGCCGAATAGCACTGAGAAACATGTTTCAGACACCGGTGCACTGTTATTACAGTTAATGCCACAAATGGGACAAAGACTACAAAAGTTAGACACAACACTTGAACAAAATCAGAAACAAATGGGACAAAATCTTCAAAAGTTAGACACAATGGAACAAAATCTTCACACCACGCCTGAACAAACACGAGTTACATAAAATCGAATCGAAATGTCAAAAAGTCTGTAACGACGTAAAAACACAACTTTGTGAGCATTTCCAACCTATTTTTTCGCGTCATGAAAATGCATTACAGAATCATGAAGCAGCCATAAAAGAACTGCAAACTATTGTTCATGAAAATCACGACACCTTGCCAGCTAAAATTGACTCAGTTGCATCTACCGATTCGGTTACGCAACTTGCAAAAACTCAGGAAAACTTAAAGGACACAGTAGATACGATTTCAACACAAATGGACACTCTGAAACTTGGTTCAGAAAAACACACAGAGGAAATAATTTCACTAATGGATAAAGTAGCCGAACTTTCAGATCAGTTCACTAACTTATCTACAAAGGTAGATGATGATCTGAATGACACAAAACCTGTAATCTTCACGGACACTGAAGAGTATCAACAAATTAGAAAATTCAAACAAAATCAAAATCAAATCAATACACAGTACAAAAGAGAAATCCGGGAAGTATAAGATCAGTTGGCACAAGTAATACAAGAATTACATATTTCAGAGGACACTCGTGCTCCAGTACGTGAAGAGGGACATAGAAATACGGAACAACCACAAAATAGTAACACAGGACACTTCGGAAATTATGAAAGAAATTGGCAAGGCGCATTGGATTTTGAGATGGAACCGCCGAAACGAAGTAACAATGAGCGATGTGCGACTCGCCGATACGATGATTTTGACTATAAGCTGATCATTACTACACGTAAATTCAAAAAATTTAAGAATTCTGACAACGACATTCATCCACAAGCATGGCTTCATCAATTCTCTCATTGTTTTCCTCCCAACTGGTCATTGGAGCACAGGTTAGAATTTATGTGTGGCTACTTGGAGAATGAACCAGCTGTAAGAATGCGATCGGTCATTCACGATTGCCACAGTGAAGGAGAATTTTACCATGCCTTCCTCTCAGCATATTGGTCTCAAGCTACACAAGACCGAGTAAAACATAGCAACGTAATGATGAAACATTTCGAACAATCTGAATTTTCCAGTCTTGTGAAATATTTTGAAGACATGTTCCACAAGAATCAGTACCTGTCAAACCCATACAGCCCATCAGAACTCATCCGCATTTGCTTAATCAAATTACCTGAACATTTACGACATATTATTTTGGCAGGACGTTGCAAAGACGAATTAGAAATTGACACTGACAATCGCGGAACGCGAAAACAGAAGCAAAACAATTACAGGTCACATACGTCACAATTCCGCAATGACAGAAATAATAACTGGACATGACAAGGCTATTCTCACAACACAAATCGTAACCAAGACAGACACCACCCATATGAGAACCACTGGCAGAATAATAGAAGTTACAGAGAAAGATCGCATTTCCATAGTAATGAAAGTGACATAGATAACCATAGAAACAGACAATATGGGAACGAAAACAATTATTATTACGGGAGACAAAATAACTTCAGACGCAACGGTCCACCGTGAAGTGGTAATTCAGGGAGAAATTCTCCACCCCGTTACCGACAAGAAATTAATTACAGAAATTACCGACATGACGACAGACGATATAATCGTAACGACAGACTTGAATTGCATCAGAACTGGCGAGATTGAAACAGAGCAGGGCACTCTCGACAAGGTGAATTTGTAGAAGTTAGGCCTCCTAATCCCAATAACGACGCGCGCCAACAAAGAGACAGACAATGACTCGCACTGCATGCAGCCACGTGCGCCGGCTGGCTGGGAGAAAAATAACATAGCTAACCTTGAGAAAAATTCCAGTATTCTTTACCGACGTATACCGCATGATAATTACGTTCAAGTTGAAACTCTGAGTACTGTGAAGAGTAAAGGATTGCACCACATTTCACATGTAAAACCTTTTATTGAAAGATAATCTGCTTTTTAACTTTGTCTTTGCCATATAACTTTTCACTTGACATTACTAGTATGCTTTGTCAGACTTAGAATCTGTTAACATGCAACAATGTTTGAAGTTAAATATCCAGTCAAGAACCAAGAGAACTTATTTGAACAGAAATTACGAATGCATTGTTATTGTGAACAGACGACACAGTGTTATTGTGTGTGTACATTCTTGCTTGTTAGTTGCACGATTACGCAACGACTATAAGGCTCACATACTTAGAACATTTACCAGTACTGCTAATGAGATTTTAATGCAACATTTTGGTTTACTTGAAAATACATTCTGGATTTAAAGTACTTTCTGTGTGATACCAGATGACACAGTGGTTAGTTTATGTGACAGCTACACGATTATATCACGACGCTACTAATGAGTGACAATTTACAATGTTGTTTTTGCGGTGTATCTGTTTTATATCTGCACAGTTTTTCTGAATTCTTCTGGAAAGTAAAACATGTTTTAGTAGTAACTTTTGTGGTACAGATACAATGAGACAGCCTTTTTCGTAGCACAACAATACGTTACATTATAGTACTTTCTTCATCACGGCAATAAGCATAATAACTATGATATCTATACGCAAAGCATCTCACTTTTGTTTATGATGAGGTGAGCACATGGACTTCAGCAGAACTTTCCTTACAGAGGACGATAACTACGACACTTCAACAGAATTACCTTACAGTAAGACGCACATTTAGCGCTACAGGACACGCATTTCAGTGATTAATTTTGTACTTAAAACATTTATTTTTAAAGATTTTTTAATTACAAAGAAAGTTTTCTGTGATACATTTCATTCCATTGCTGTAATCTGTAACACCTAAGGGGATAATTACATTAATCCTCAGGGGGGTACACGCTTACTTTGTGTACCATGTGTGTGGCAAGCACAAGGAGCCCTAGCTAATATGGTATTTGCTTATACAACTTTACACATCGGTACCATATTTCTCCAACACAGAATTACACAGCTACCTGATTATTTAACAGAGAAACAAACATTTTTTTACTACATCAGTGGCATGTTTACGCAATTACACAGTTGGGTAACTTCACACTTACGAAATTGTATTTTGTCTGTACTTTGTGAACTCTTCATATTTTTTCATAACCATTGTGATACTATAAGAGCTTTGAATGATGTATTTGGTATGGGATCATGATTTTTAAAGTACGTTTGAGATAGATGACACTTTTGAAATGAGCAGAGAATTTTTTGTAGGTTTTAAAATATTCCGAAAGCTACAACGATTTTGAGATGTGATTGATCTGTTATGATGTTATTATTATGGCGACGATGTGTATTATGCTGTTGAGGTATGTTTATGATCAATGAGATGATGTTATATGAGGAATCTGATTATGCTACATATTTATTATGATGAAATATTGAAGAATGTCTACGAATATGTATATGTGTAAGAAGGTAAGGAATAATGAGTAGTGGTTAGGGACGCTGATTTGTGAAAAAGGTTGTTGGAAACCAAGAATCGTACTTTAAGAGTTATGAAATGTATGTAAATGTGTGAATGTATCACAATGCCGACAAAAATGTTTTGGACACTGTTATATCAATAGGATTTTGTTTCTACAGATTTGTAACGCAAATTCTTGACCTGTGAAATATTTTTATATGAGACTGTCACTGTAGCGGAAACTGCTGTCGTAAATATTTCCGTAAGAAAGTGACCACCTACACATAATGCGTCGTGGGCACCCAGCTGTGTCAGATGCCTGGAGAAAAAGCCATTAGTGTGTGCCTTTTCAGAGGCACAGGTAGAAAAAAAAAGGGAGGCCATTATCCTCGCTATTGACATTCCTTTGTAGAAAGCATCGCAAATACGACACGCTCAAACTTGAAAACATATGATTATACTGTGGAGCTCTTAATTTATGATATTTACTAAAATGCCTAATGAAACGATGAGAAACATTTCACGGCTATTGTCTTGCTAGTTGAGAGAAATACCATATGGCTTGCTTTATGTATTTATTCACTCATTTTGTTTAATATCAAGTTTCTAGCTGCAGTAGCATTGGTTAAAATAAAATTTAATTGATGTACTAATATAAATATTTATGCCTACAGATCCAGTAAATAATTTTATGATCTATTCAAAAAAACAAAGGAGCATAAAAAGACATTTCCCTTCACAGGAATTGCATACGGAATTTTCTTTTCAACTACTTGGTAATTTTTTTGGTAGAATAACTTCTTGTGGTGCACCACTTTCATTACATAGACATTAAGATGTGAATATACATTTCCCTTGTCCGCATTGTTGTCTTTAATGTAATATTTTTTCTGCTTGAGCTATGTCATGTCCAGATATACATTATTGCATTTGCTGCTGCAGTTTGCCTGGCGTAGTGCTACTAAATTTCACTTTGTATTACTCTGTTAAGCTAGTTTTACTACTGATTTATTTTTCTTGTTGCTGCACATTGGCTCATATTAGTTGTAATGTTGCATTGCTTGGTAATTTAGATTTACTATAGCTTGCTTTGCAATTTTCCATTTTTTTGTCATTGCTGTTTGTGTTAATTGTTTTATGCTGCTGCATTGCCTCGTCCCTTAGTTTAGCATCTGAGCTCAGTAGATTTAAGTTAGCTTAAGAGGGGGTAGCCTATAAGAGAATGAGTTGCGATGAATTTGAAGAAATGCACTGAGAGGCTATACGAGAAAAGTACAGAAAGCAGGTATAGATAGGACTTTTGGAAGATCTCCGAGAAGCAAAGAAAGTTTTGTTTGCAAAATACTGCAGTAAAACAAACCCTGTCCTTTCCTTGTATTATTCCGCTATATGTTTGTGTACCCTTGTGTATTTATGTTCTTCCTGTCTTTATATGTTTATCTGATAAGACTTATGTTGTAGAATTTTTCTAATACTCAGCTACATGAACTATGATGAGGAATACTGTTATCCTCAAATATAATTTGCATTAATAATATGTTATTTACTTTGTAAAGATGTTTAGACATTATTTATTCTGTTTTGTTTTAATGCTCATGTGTGAAGCTGATGTTTCAATAATTATTCTGATCTTTTATGTATTTACTATGTCATAATTCCTGTAACACTGATGTATTTGTTTATTTCTATTCTGTTGTAAGGCTGTACTACAAATGTTATCTGCATTGTTATGTTCTTTAATGATGTATTTTGTACCTTTGTAATTGTATTCTTATGTTATAAAATTGTAATTGACACCAGTTCATCATATTATTAACCTGTAAGTTACATTTCACTACACATGTTTCTGTTGCTCATAGTATATGGACAATATGTGAGAAGTAGGGACTGTTAGTGTTTGCATGTGTGTTAATAATTCAGCAAGGGACTGGATAACAGCATTGCTGGTTCTAAGGACAATTCCAAAAACTTTGTGAGTGCACAAGTGGTGGTTATGGACTTGCTATATTATCCGCAAGACTCTTCAGTGGTGATTGTGCACCTGCACAGTCACAACAGATGGCTGCTGGCCATCTCTACAAGGACTACAGTGGGTCTGCATCTTTGACGATCCACCAATACCATTATTTCTACAAGGCCTACAGTGGGTCTACACCTTTGCTGACTCACCATTACCATTATTTCTACCAGGACTACAGTGGGTCTGCTCTGTGATGACCTACCTACCAATATTCTTCAAAACGTCGAATGACTCTGCTGTGGGTTTGCTCTGTTGTGGCCCATTACCTGTCTGCATGTCGAGAGTCAGCACTGTCTTTCCGTTGGAAGGACCACACTACTTCTTCAAGACTGCATGGAAATCCACTACTTCCGTGTGCATTTTCTTTTACTGCTCAGACTTTGAGAAAAAAAAACACTGCAATTTTACTGTGATGGATGATGAGGACTGTCTTTATGGACAGTAGAAAATTTTAGGTTTTGACCAACATTGTATCAATAAGTGTGTGCATTTGATTTCTTTGTTATTGTAATTGTGAAAAAAATTTTAACAAATTTGTATTGGCCAGTGCCCAAAAAAATTTGTAAATTTTTTTGTGGGAAGCATGGGGGCTATGTAAGTAGGCTGTTTAGGTTTTCATATTGGTAATGCCACGTAGCGCTCTGTATGAAAATCACTGGCTGTGCTGTGTGCAGTCTGTGGCTAGTTTGCATTGTTGTCTGCCATTGTAGTGTTGGGCAGCTGGATATTAACAGCGCGTAGCATTGCGCAGTTGGAGGTGAGCCGCCAGCAGTGGTGGATGTGGGGAGAGAAATGGCGGAGCTTTGAAATTTGTAAGACTGGATGTCATGAACTGCTATGTATATTATGAGTTTTCAACACTATTAAGGTAAATACATTGTTTGTTCTCTATTAAAATCTTTCATTTGCTAACTATGCCTATCAGTAGTGAGTGCCTTCCGTAGTTTGAATCTTTTATTTAGCTGGCAGTAGTGGCGCTCGCTGTATTGCAGTAGTTCGAATAACGAAGATTTTTGTAAGTGATTTGTGAAAGGTATAGGTTAATGTTAGTCAGGGCCATTCTTTTGTAGGGATTTTTTTAAAGTCAGACTGCGTTGCGCTAAAAAATATTGTGTTTCAGTATAAGCACAGTCTTTTATAATTGTTCAAAGGGGACGTTTCACAACTACTCAGAGCATTGTTCTGACCGCGACTGACACTTACAACGTACTGATGAGTACACTGCACATTCTAATTAGGCATATGGCTATAAGGTTTTAATTTTAAAAAGAGCTGTCTGATATTACAAGGGCATATTCTTAACATGCACTCACATACATACTTTGGACACTTTTAACAATTATATTTAGGATCAAAAATTTCGTTTACTTTTCGCAATTGCTCAATGCACCCTGCACCGGACGCACGACAAAAATCCAGACGGTTTTGGAAATCGCCCCATATTTTTCCGAGCATGTCTGGGGTTACTGCATGTACTGTTGTTCTTATGCGGTATCAGAGCTTACCCCAAGTTGTTGGAAGGAGAGGAATTTAGACGATCTGGGGGAGGAGGGGGGGGGGGGAATGCAACAAGCGAGATCAGTACACGCCTTACGCCTATCCGTCACTGAGGAAGTGTAGCGGCGCACTGAGGAAGAAAATCAAGCAGCACGATTGTAAATGAATTGTATCTGTTCAAACGGAGAAGACAAAATGCATCTTGTTGCTGCATTATCACCATCTCAACTCGACACATATTGATTGATAAACGAACTAGTTGCACCAGGGAAACCCTACCACAAACCACAAGGAGCAGGAATTTTAAGGTGGTGCGAAGATAAGCTTTTAATTTCGTTGTGTATGTTAAAACCTACGTGAAGAGTCTATGGTCATTTATACAAAAGTTGAAAAGGATAGCGCCGCTTTCTGGCCTTAGACTGGCCGATCAGACCTGATCTATCTTCGTATAATCCTCTACCAATGCTGTCACTATATGAGGTATGGACGGGTATGTAGTCAACACACCGCTCTCGCTGTCGATCGGATTTTCTTACTTTAGAACCGCCACTAATCGGCCGACTATCTCCTCAGTTGGTCCCATGAGGCTGAGTGCACTCCATATCAGCCCTCCGTCCAGGAAAAATCCTAGCAGTACCTGGAATCAAATCCAGAGAGAGATTACTACCCAGTCTGACTAGCCACATCTCACCGATAGGCATAAATGGAATGGAGTAGTATGCTAACGGCATGTAGAACAGGACAATTGCTCTTAGAATCTCAAGAACGGATATGGTGGTAATTGAAAGGGCGGTACTAACTTTCTGTGTTTTTTTCTTTCTCTGCTGGACTTTCACATCATGAGGTGTACAACCGGATGCTGTGCTGTCCGAAGCAGGCGAACGCGAGACAGCGAGGAACCGCCACAAGGATCGCTCCATTGCGATGCAGGTGGCGCTGGAGAGTACTTTTTGCATATTCTGTATCTCAAGAGAAATACTCACGCTCGGACTTCCGAGTAAGGACATTTAGGCTCAGGAAATGGAGTAGGAAAAACATAAATTCGTGTTCTGGTGTTGGAAGAAGATTTTAGGACCTGAAGATCCCGGACTGGACGGGCTAAGGGTAGTGTGTGGCTCACCAGGAATGATGGAGGACACCTTCGAATTACTTCGGTTCCACGTCAACCACCGAAGCTCCTGGTAAGATTATACTGCAGCACCAGCATGACAGGCACTGAGACGCACGATAACTTGTAGATTCTGATGGAGGCGCTAACCTCTCTAACGGTCACTCTGCCCCATTATGATACTGGTTTTTGAGCCGTGGTGCGGCAGTTCAAAAATGGTTCAAATGGCTCTGAGCACTATGGGACTCAACTGCTGATGTCATTAGTCCCCTAGAACTTAGAACTAGTTAAACCTAACTAACCTAAGGACATCACAAACATCCATGCCCGAGACAGGATTCGAACCTGCGACCGTAGCGGTCTTGCGGTTCCAGACTGCAGCGCCTTTAACCGCACGGCCACTTCGGCCGGCTGCGGCAGTTCGATTTACCTTACCGCGAATACCCCCTTTGCCTCACATATCGATAGTGGCGAGCTCTTTGATTGTGACCAGAGGGTATGTTGGAGGAGAGCAGATGCTGAGTAGGACTGACTTGGTGAGCGACCGGGAGAGGGAAACAAGATTGGACAGTATTCGTTGAGACGGCGAGAGTTCTGATGCACTCCTAATGTTAGTTGAGCGCTTGTAGGGACTTGAGTGGCGAAGGGATGGAGCACGCCGGTACTGCTGTGGTGATCTGAAATGCGTCGCAGAGAGAGGCTTTGCTGGCCTGGTGCATAATGGAAGGAAATTTCTACTAGACGCCTTGGGAGGAGCCATGGCTGTTGTCATACGGCAATGCGATGGTTAATTCTCACCTGGATCGTGAACGTCCTATGGATCTTAATTCATTTGTCAGCTTGTTGCGGGAAGTTCCTTTGTTTAATGGTGAGCTCTGATAAATTCTCTTGCAAAATTGCTATTATTATGGGGAAACCTAACGGCCTTTTATCGCACTCTCGTTGTCTGCTACCGTGAGGGATAAAAAAAAAAGAGAAGAAGAAGAAGAAAGCAAATCCGGTAACGAGTTAAGTGTAGTTATCCGGGCTGTGATAAAACTTGTCCTGATACTTGCGAAGTAATTAAAGACTGCTGAGCGCGGTCGGGATTGGTGACTGAGATTGAAATGAAATGGCTCTGAGCACTATGGGACTCAACTGCTGTGGTCATAAGTCCCCTAGAACTTAGAACTACTTAAACCTAACTAACCTAAGGACAGCACACAACACCCAGCCATCACGAGGCAGAGAAAATCCCTGACCCCGCCGGGAATCGAACCCGGGAACCCGGGCGTGGGAAGCGAGAACGCTACCGCACGACCACGAGATGCGGGCAACAGACTGAGATTGTCACAGTGGTTCAATAATTAGCTAATTGTGTAAGGCACTGGTCGCAGCGACGATACATTGAAATGGATATTTTGACACGATTCCTTAATCAGCACGATAGTTGCTAAAATCAAAATAGTTAAATTCTGTTCATTTGTGGAAATCTGAACGGGTTCCTTTTAAGCTTTGTGTGCTCGTTGGTTCTGAGCCTGTGCTTATATTTCTTTCATGTGTTCCATGTAGCTTAGTAAGTATGCTTTTTAAATCCTACAGCTTGTACTGATGGCTAAAGAGCGTTATGTATGTCATGGCTTAGTGGTCGCTTGTTACCGCTACGTGTAATTATTCCGTCACCTGATGCCAACAAAATGGTTCAAATGGCTCTGACCACTATGGGACTTAACATCTATGGTCATCAGTCCCCTAGAACTTAAAACTACTTAAACCTAACTAACCTAAGGACATCACACAACACCCAGTCATCACGAGGCAGAGAAAATCCCTGACCCCGCCGTGATGCCAACAGCTAGGCCCGCTGGTTCTGGGTGTGACACCTGAGTCTGTTATTACTGTAATTCTTGAGGCAACATGTAGCCTTACTGATCTGTAATTCATTTAGTGGCTCAGAAAGCAGTTCTTATAACAGAATACTGCGTAAGTTTTTAACTGGTTTTTAACTTTGTTAGTGTCTTGCAATTTCTCTTTGATTACTAGTAAATTTTCCCTCTGTAAGAACTCTTTGGCTTGTAATCACAGTAATTTTCTGGAATTTAAACTTAATTGAGCGTTACAAGGTTTAAATGAGAAGATGCGCTTGAGTTTCCTGTACTGCTTGTTTAAGTCCATTGTGGACGTCATTAGTTACAGGTATAATGAGACCCATTCAGAACACAGTACTTAGAGCCCCCGATACAAGATCGCGTTAATTAAATTCCATTGCGTAACTTTATTAATAAGCACTAGTTCCTGAGAAGTGATCTGCTAGCGGTAATTCGAGCTGTTAGATCAGCCTGGTGCAAAGGCTAGGTGCGGCGGGGGAAGGGGGGGGGGGAGGTTGGAGACACGCACCGGATCCTCCATTTGGCACTCAGCTATGGAGACGGACTATCTAGGAGATAAAGTGTAATGATGAAATCGGCTGAAACATTTTGAAACAGCCCGTATGATGTGTGAAGGATCCGTCCCAAGATAGGTGCAAAAATTCTTTCTTTAACGTCAAGCTGAAGTGTATATGACAAGTATATGGTGCATGAAATGCATCGGTCAGTTAGATGGTGGTGGGCGAGTATGGCTCCACCTCAAGGACAGCAAGACAACATTGTGACCATGCAACGAACAAAATCCGTACCAGGAAAAATTAATCTAGATAGCATATTTGAGGTTACTCATATTGCTTGTTCGCAGGGTGCAATCTGTTTGCAAGTATATACATATTGTAAACTGTTGCTTCTAGCATAGTTACATGTATTCTATTTAATTGTATTGCGCTACGGGCGTGTTTAATCGTTCCTGCCTTTGCTGCGTAATAAGAATGATCATGGTGTCCTCTGTGAAGTGAGTAATTGCATGTGTTTGTCGAAGCTGCAGAACAAGGCTCGTACTTTGCATGCTTTCCACTGTAAACAAGGCGATGACGTTGCTGTAGCGTTGGAGTTTGAATAGTCGGCAGTGTTCCTTAGCATTTAACTGTCCTCCTAATGCAATGAGTACACGTCACGTATATATCGTGTTCGTGTGAACTGCGTGACAACAGTTCCAGAAAGTGCTTAAATTTTATTTTTATTTATTGATCAATATATTTATTTATTGTAGCTACACAAGTCGAGGCGTCCTCATATACATTTCCATTAATGTCGCAGTTTGCAGTATATGAGCAAGTGTAAGCTTTTGTGTTTTAGTGCGCAGAATATTTTGGCGCCTCGCGCAACTGAAGAATAATGCAGACATGATACAGCTCTAGCTATACTCATTGTGGCTTGTATCTCATCCGTTTGAAGAGTAGCGTCGGTATTGTTCAGCTCAGATGACGTTAAACAGAGGAAATAAGTGTTGAGCGGATAGTGTGTTAAAAACGTTCACATTAGTTAGTTAGTTACGTGTTCCATTGATCAATAGCACGGAAAAACCGTTATGATGTGGAACGTGTCAAATGCACAAGAAATGCGCACAGGAAACAAGGTTTTTTTTTCTACATTATAGTGTTATATCTAAATATTTCTGTTATCTATCCCATTCCCTTAAATGGCACAAAATGCATATATTGTATCTCCAGAATTATTTACTCATATTCAAGAATTCATCTATGGTGTAGAAGGAGTTGTTAAGGAGGTATGATTTCAATTCGTTTTTGAAACTATTACTGCTGTCTGTCAGACATTTTATTTCATCTGGTAATTTATCAGAAGCATATTTATCAGAAGCATATTTTACCCTTTCTGTGCCAAAGATAGGTTAAGTAAAGGATAGTGTAGGTCTTTCTTTTTTTCTGGTATTGTAATCATGAATGTCGCTGTTGATTTTAAACTGGTCCATGTTGTTGAGAAAAAAAATTCATTACTGATTGAATGTGCTGTGAAGCAGTTGTAAGAATTCCTAAACTTTTAAACAGATGCCTACAAGATGTGCGACTATGAACCCCACACATTATTCTAACTACTTTCTTTTGAGCAGTGAATACCTTTTGCCTAAGTGTTGAGTTTCCCCAGAATATTATTCCGTATGACATCAGAGACTGGAAGTATGCAAAGTATGTTAGCTTACAAATTTCTACATCCTCAAAACTGGCAATTATTCTGATTGCAAAAGTTGCTGAACCTAGTCGCTTTAGGAGATCCAAAATATGACTTTTCCAATTAAGATTCTCATCTACACTCCTGGAAATTGAAATAAGAACACCGTGAATTCATTGTCCCAGGAAGGGGAAACTTTATTGACACATTCCTGGGGTCAGATACATCACATGATCACACTGACAGAACCACAGGCACATAGACACAGGCAACAGAGCATGCACAATGTCGGCACTAGTACAGTGTATATCCACCTTTCGCAGCAATGCAGGCTGCTATTCTCCCATGGAGACGATCGTAGAGATGCTGGATGTAGTCCTGTGGAACGGCTTGCCATGCCATTTCCACCTGGCGCCTCAGTTGGACCAGCGTTCGTGCTGGACGTGCAGACCGCGTGAGACGACGCTTCATCCAGTCCCAAACATGCTCAATGGGGGACAGATCCGGAGATCTTGCTGCCCAGGGTAGTTGACTTACACCTTCTAGAGCACGTTGGGTGGCACGGGATACACGCGGACGTGCATTGTCCTGTTGGAACAGCAAGTTCCCTTGCCGGTCTAGGAATGGTAGAACGATGGGTTCGATGACGGTTTGGATGTACCGTGCACTATTCAGTGTCCCCTCGACGATCACCAGTGGTGTACGGCCAGTGTAGGAGATCGCTCCCCACACCATGATGCCGGGTGTTGGCCCTGTGTGCCTCGGTCGTATGCAGTCCTGATTGTGGCGCTCACCTGCACGGCGCCAAACACGCATACGACCATCATTGGCACCAAGGCAGAAGCGACTCTCATCGCTGAAGACGACACGTCTCCATTCGTCCCTCCATTCACGCCTGTCGCGACACCACTGGAGGCGGGCTGCACGATGTTGGGGCGTGAGCGGAAGACGGCCTAACGGTGTGCGGGACCGTAGCCCAGCTTCATGGAGACGGTTGCGAATGGTCCTCGCCGATACCCCAGGAGCAACAGTGTCCCTAATTTGCTGGGAAGTGGCGGTGCGGTCCCCTACGGCACTGCGTAGGATCCTACGGTCTTGGCGTGCATCCGTGCGTCGCTGCGGTCCGGTCCCAGGTCGACGGGCACGTGCACCTTCCGCCGACCACTGGCGACAACATCGATGTACTGTGGAGACCTCACGCCCCACGTGTTGAGCAATTCGGCGGTACGTCCACCCGGCCTCCCGCATGCCCACTATACGCCCTCGCTCAAAGTCCGTCAACTGCACATACGGTTCACGTCCACGCTGTCGCGGCATGCTACCAGTGTTAAAGACTGCGATGGAGCTCCGTATGCCACGGCAAACTGGCTGACACTGACGGCGGCGGTGCACAAATGCTGCGCAGCTAGCGCCATTCGACGGCCAACACCGCGGTTCCTGGTGTGTCCGCTGTGCCGTGCGTGTGATCATTGCTTGTACAGCCCTCTCGCAGTGTCCGGAGCAAGTATGGTGGGTCTGACACACCGGTGTCAATGTGTTCTTTTTTCCATTTCCAGGAGTGTATATGTACACCCAAAAACTTAGTATGCTCTACCCTGGCTACTGACGTCTTTTGAAGTGTTACGTTTATTGAAGGAATTATTTTTTTTTGCAGCAGAAAATTGGATGTACTGTGCCTTTTCAAAGTTCAGAGCAAGCCCATTCGCAGAAAACCAATTAATAACTTTTCCAAAGACCTTATTTGTATCATTTTCTATCGGACTTTCTTTTACCGGATTGTTGATTATGCTTGTATCATCAGCAAACAGTGTCAGTTCAGCATCTTGTTTCACATAAGAACGGAGGTTATTCACATATATCAAGAACACGGGGGGACCCATGATCGAACCTTGTGGAACACCTAATGTAATTTCACCCCAGTTAGATGAAGTGGCAAACTCCTTTGAATCACTTGAAGCATATAAAGAGCCTTTTTGCTTCCTGTTCTATAGATATGACTAAAACCACTCATATGCTGTTCCATTTATACCATAGAATTGTAATTTCTCTAACATAATGTCATGGTTCACACATTACAAAGTGTTCGTCATTGGTTGTCACTAATGTTCAAAGTTAAATGATTACCTCAGATAAAATGTCAGTAGTGTCTTCGTGGTAACGTAAGCGTACATACAATATGTTTATAGACTAAGCTATGCATCTAGCTCACACATAACATATAATATGGCTAGCGAATAACATGTAATGTTCCGCTACATCAACACGCAGAACCCTGCACAGAGCTAAAGCAACCGGCAGAGCACTACTACACTATACAATAGGGATATTCCGTGGTTTTAAAAGCCGGCCGGTGTGCCCGAGCGGTTCTAGGTGCTACAGTCTGGAACCGCGCGACCGCTACAGTCGCAGGTTCGAATCTTGCCTCGAGCATGGATGTGTGTGATGTCCTTAAGTTAGTTAGGTTTAAGTATTTCTAAGTTCTAGGGGACTGATGACCTCAGCAGTTAAGTCCCATAGTACTCAGAGCCATTTGACAGCACAGTGTGCGTGTACACATATAAACTGTCCAGTCACATTAAATGTGACCACCTGTCAGACGCCTGAATAGCAGCCACCTTCTACAGCACCGGACAACTTCGACGCTGCGAGAAGTGCAGGAAGAAAGACAATGAGGTTCTGAAAGGTTCCGATAGGGATTCGGAGCCATGCCGACTCCAGTGCCGTGGTCAGCTCCGTTAGGTTTCTCTGTTGATGATCCACAGCGCGATTAGCTTGATCGAGGAGTCCCACAGATTCTTGATTGGTTTTAAATCCAGGGAGTCTGCTGACAAGGGGAGTAGGGTAAATACATCCTAGTGCTGTCCGAGCCTCGTACATACACTATGAGCTGTGTGACACCATGCAGTGTCCTGCTGGTAGATACCATGGTACAAAGGAAAAACAAACTGCATGTAGGGGTGAACATGCCTGCAGCCGTCGTTCACACATGTCATCTATGGTCTGCGGGCGGTGCAGCACAGTTGGCTTGGTACCGGTTTTGGAGAGCGCCATTTTGCCATGCACGGTGTACTTTAATCACAGAGGCACATGAATAATTTGCAAACGTAGCCATTTCGGAAAAGCTTCCGCCCTTGGGCCGAAAGCCAATGATCGCGTCCTTTTGGACGTCAACTAAATCACTCCCTTTCCACATTACGACAAGTAATGCACTGTTTAGCACGTACCACCTCCCCCCCCCCCCGCCGCCAACCCCCACCCCTCCCCCAAATGCTTTATATTCCCTCCACTGCTAGTGCTGCTACCTGCCGTTATTGCACATTGACTTCGAATATAGGCGGTGGTCACATTAATATGACTGGGCCATGTATCGTCGTATCAACTTCTCTGTTTGAGTAAAATAATTACTAGAATTCCGTTAATATACGAGTATATACACAAGAGATCAATCTAACCATGTGCTCCATTGACTTCAGTGCTTGTGTTGACATGCGACTCATTGCTCTACAGTACTAGCATCAAGCACATCAGTACGTAGCATCAACAGGTTAGTGTTCATCACGAACGTGGTTTTGCAGTCAGTGCAATGTTTACAAATGCGGAGTTGGCAGATGCCCATTTGATGTATGGATTAGCACGGGAAGATAGCCGTGGCGCGGTACGTTTGTATCGAGACAGATTTCCAGAACGAAGGTGTCCCGACAGGAAGACGTTCGGAGCAATTGATCGGCGTCTTAGGGAGCACGGAACATTCCAGCCTGTGACTCGCGACTGGAGAAGACCTAGAACGACGAGGACACCTGCAATGGACGAGGCAATTCTTCGTGCAGTTGACGATAACCCTAATGTCAGCGTCAGAGAAGTAGCTGCTGTACAAGGTAACGTTGACCACGTCACTGTATGGAGAGTGCTACGGGAGAACCAGTTGTTTCCGTACCATGTACAGCGTGTGCAGGCATTATCAGCAGCTGATTGGCCTCCACGGGTACACTTCTGCGAATGGTTCATCCAACAATGTGTCAATTCTCATTTCAGTGCAAATGTTCTCTTTACGGATGAGGCTTCATTCCAACGTGATCAAATTGTAAATTTTCACAATCAACATGTGTGGGCTGACGAGAATCCGCACGCGATTGTGCAATCACGTCATCAACACAGATTTTCTGTGAACGTTTGGACAGGCATTGTTGGTGATGTCTTGATTGGGCCCCATGTTCTTCCACCTACGCTCAGTGGAGCAAGTTATCATGATTTCATACGGGATACTCTAATTGTGCTGCTAAAACATGTGCCTTTACAAGTACGACACAATATGTGGTTCATGCACGATGGAGCTCCTGCACATTTCAGTCGTACGCTTCTCAACAACAGATTCGGTGACCGATGGATTGGTAGAGGCGGACCAATTCCATGGCCTCCACGCTCTCCTGACCTCAACCCTCTTGACTTTCATTTATATGGGCATTTGAAAGCTCTTGTCTACGCAACCCCGGTACCAAATGTAGAGACTCTTCGTGCTCGTATTGTGGACGGCTGTGATACAATACGCCATTCTCCAGGGCTGCACCAGCGCATCAGGTATTCCATGTGACGGAGGGTGGATGCATGTATCCTCGCTAACGGAGGACATTTTGAACATTTCCTGTAACAAAGTGTTTGAAGTCACGCTGGTACGTTATGTTGCTGTGTGCTTCCATTCCATGATTAATGTGATTTGAAGAGAAGTAATAAAATGAGCTCTAACATGGAAAGTAAGCTTTTCCGGACACATGTCCACATAACATATTTTCTTTCTTTTTGTGTGAGGAATGTTTCCTGAATGTTTGGCAGTACCTTTTTGTAACACCCTGTATACACTGCTGTATGAATATACAGTTACTAATACTCCACCTCTTTGGTGGAAACCTTTCAACTCTTAATAGGCATGCAGCCCCTTCACACTACCAGACTCTGATAGACCAGCAGATAACTGCCTGTATGTGGCATCCTGGCTGTTACATATGCTTATACTGCTATAGTGACATACACATGTATACAAAGTACGAAGTTTATCATTGTATTTTCTTGTGCAACCACTAGTCGCTTGGTCCCAGACAATGCTGTATGAAACGTGGCGAAATATCTTATCTGGATGAACGTTCTGTTTGCAGTGAATGTTTGAGACACTCAGGTTCATGTACCTTTCCAAAGAGATGTCACTGGGCAAACTGGTGCTCATATTTTCTTCATACAGCAACTCTACATTACTAAGTTCTCTGATGAATCGTAACTTCACTCCCTGTCAAAATTTTCCTGGCCTTGTTGTATCTACACCTACAAAGCTATTCTGAGTAGCGGAGGGTACCCTTTACCACTACTAGTTGTTTCCTTAACTGTTCCACTCGCAGGCAGAGCGAAGGAAAAAATGATTATCTACTTGTATATGCGTCCGTATGAGCCCTCATTTCTCGTATCTTATCTTCGTAGTCCTTAGGCGCAATGTATGTTGGCGGCATTAGAATCGTTTGGCGGGTCAGCTTCAAATGCCGGTTCTCTAAATTTTCTCAATAATGATTCTCGAAAAGAACGTCACCTTCCCTCCAGGGGTTCCTATTTAAGCTCAGTTACACTTAACCTACCAGTAAGGAATCCATCAGCCCGCCTCTGAATTGCTACGATGTCTTCCTTCAAGCCGGCCGAAGTGGCCGTGCGGTTAAAGGCGCTGCAGTCTGGAACCGCAAGACCGCTACGGTCGCAGGTTCGAATCCTGCCTCGGGCATGGATGTTTGTGATGTCCTTAGGTTAGTTAGGTTTAACTAGTTCTAAGTTCTAGGGGACTAATGACCTCAGCAGTTGAGTCCCATAGTGCTCAGAGCCATTTGAACCATTGAATCTTCCTTCAATCCGAACTCGTAGGGATCCCAAACACTCGAGCAGTACTCAATAATAGGTCGCACCAGCGTCCTATATGCGGTCTCCTTTACAGGCAAACCACTCTTTCCTAAAATTCTTCCAATAAACCGAGGTCGAACATTCGCCTTCCCTACCACAGTTCTCACGTGCTCATTCCATTTCATATCGTTTTGCGGCGTTACACTCAGATACGTAAACGATCTGACTGTGTCAAGCAGGACACGTAATACTGTAACAGAACATTACAGGTTTGTTCTTCCTACTCATGAGCATTAACTTACATTTTTCCACATTTAGTCTGGAACCGCGTAACCGCTACGGCCGCAGGTTCGAATCCTGCCTCGGGCATGGATGTGTGTGATGTCCTTAGGTTAGTTAGGTTTAAGTACTTCTAAGTTCTATGGGACTGATGACCAAAGATGTTAAGTCCCATAGTGCTCAGAGCCATTTAAACCATTTTTTCCACATTTAGAACTTGCTGCAGTTCATCGCACCAACTAGAAATTTTGTCTATGTCGTCTTATACCTTCCTACAGTCACTCAACTTCGATACCTTACCGTACGCCACAGCATCATCGGCAAACAACCGCAGATTGCTGCCCACCCTGTCCGCCAAATCATTTATGTATATAGAAAAGAACAGCGGTCCTATCACACTTCACTTGGCACTCCTGCCGAAACGCTGGTCTGTGGTGAACATTGGCCGTCGAGGACAACATACTGGATTCTGTTACTTAAGAAGTCTTAGAGCCACTCAAATATCTCTGAAGTTATTCCATATGCTCATATCTGCAGTGGGACACCGTGTCAGATGCTTTCCGGAAATCTAGAAATATGCAGCGGTGATTGAATCAACATTGATATTATGTCTCCCTAATCTCAAGTACAGGCTGCCGCCTGAGAGGTGGATCGTAGTGCCCCTCTCACTCAAAAGATCAATTCTCACGTAAGAATCAGTAGTCAGACCGTCGACGACGAGAAACGAGTACAAGACATTCATTCCCTCAAATTTAATCTGAAGCAAGGGCTGGTTTTTGATGGGTTTAGACATGGGACCTTTTGTTCCCGTAATCTTACATCTAGTGACAGGGGATGTCAGTACATTCTGTAGTGCATTAATGGGCGTGTAGAGACCGTTCGACATGGCACCTTCGTGCCTAAAAATTCTGTTAATGATTTTGATCGCGGTTTGTTCAAATGGTTCAAATGGCTCTGAGCACTATGGGACTTAACAGCTGTGGTCATCAGTCCCCTAGAACTTAGAACTACTTAAACCTATCTAACCTAAGGACACCACAGACATCCATGCCCGAGGCAGGATTCGAACCTGCGACCGTAGCAGTCGCGCGATCGCGGTTTGTATTGCAAATTTCAACTATTGTCCAGGTTGGTTACATTCATTGTGCTCCTTGCACAGTTCATCTCATAACCCCACCTCCTCATTGTATCATGTGAGACAAATGTCTTGATGCACACCCCCAGTGTGTCAAAGCTTGCAATATTCTTAGTATCTCATCTATCCGGCTAAAAGGAGCAACTGTAGGAGTTTCTTCTTCTCCATATGTGATTTTGATATAATTCTTAGTCTAGTTAATATTGCACCAAGACAAATAACAAATCTATAAAAGCGAATAATTCAAAGTTAAAGCATTCCCTGTTCTGGCTGCGAAAATGGAACAAAAACAACTTCATGTGTCGACGTGAGGCTAGCAGCTTTGTGCATTCAATTCCGGCCCTAAATGTGAAGCAGCAGATAGCTTCTACAACGGTATTACAGAATTTACAATTCTGAGATTTCTTTCAAAGAAGAAATTTTTAGTTACGAACTACTCTGTCCATATTCGTAACTTTTAATAAACAGGAAACTTTTGACTATAATTTCTTCCTGCGATGAAAGAACTCGTCGACGTCTGTACTTCTGTGGCATTTCTCGTTTCAGTATGGCTTGGACTATACACTCCTTTGTCACACGTATTTATAGCGCTCCGTATTGTCGATTATGAAACAGAGCAGAATATACGCATATCAATACACAATCACAAAAACGCGTCGCCAGAGTGGCATCCCTAGAAACAGAATTTATATTAAAAGAAGAAATACTCCGGGAAAATTTCAGATGTTACATCAGATACCTCTAATGGGAGAAGATGGTTCAGGATATCCACAGACTTGATAAATTACGAGAGAAAAAGCCAGGTTGTGTACCTGGGCTCTGCAGTAGTTGTCTACTCATCTGAAGACGGCCGAACGTCCCTTGGCCGAAATATCGTGGCAGAATTTCGACTGGATCCGGCCGCACACCAGAAAATTATTAGAAGAAGAAATACACCGAAGAAATTTCCGAAGTTACAGTACATATTTAGACAGTGAATTCTGAAATTTTCCCGGCGTATTTCTTCTTTTATATTATTTATTTTATTTAAAAGTGGCAAGGGCCTGCTCTACCAGCCTCTTCCATTTCCTTCTGTTGAGTGCCCTGTTTGTCCATTCAGTGGTCGTGTTCATCCTAATTTTGTCCTCCCGGATGTTATCTCTCAACCTACTTCCGAGTCTTTGTCTTACTCTCGTTCCCTGCATTGTCCGTCCGAATACTATTTACACAGTCTGTTTTCTGTCATTCTTGCTATATGGCCTGCCCAGTTCAACCTTCTCTTCTTTAGCACATCTACTATGTTACGGTGTTTGTACAGCTCTCTTAATTCTTCATGTTTTCTTATCCTCCATTCCATATTATCTTCGTCATATATTGGACCAAAAATTTTCTTAGTTTTTTCTATCAAATATTAACGGTTTTTCTTCATCTTTCTTTCTAAATATTAATGCTTCGCATTCATATAATGTTACCGGTATAATGGTCGACTGATACAAGTGGATTTTGAAGTTAGTACTAAGTGATCTTTTCTGTAAGATTTTGATAAAACTAAAGAGTGTCTAGTCGGGCATCTACTTCTATGTCCATTCCATTATTGTTACTAAATAGACTCCGTAAGTACTTGAAGCGGTCAACTGTTTTGAAAGTGAATCCGTCTACAGCCACAGGTGCCTCACTTTGGTTTTTCTTGCTTATGACCAGATATTCTGTCTTTTCTTCATTAACACGTAATCCTGCTTTCTCAGCAATTTTGTAATAATTTTGCATCGTTTTGATTAATTCTGTTTTGGAACTACTTATTAATGCTACATCATCTTCGTAGGCAAGTCTAGTAACGTTGATCGCCTGTATTTGGATCCCACAATCTCTAAGACGAGGTTAAATATAATAGGTGAAATGGCATCTCCTTGTCTCAGTCCAGTTAATACCTTAAAATTTTTTGTTTCTGCTGTAGGTGTCTTGATACGTCATAAAGTCTCATCTGTACGGATTTTAATTAATCTGATTAGCTTTGATGGTATTTCAGATTCCCTCATTATATTTAGGAGTGTCTGTCGGTGTATGCTATCGTAGCCGTTTTTGCAATCTACAAATAATATGTGTACATGTACATTGAATTCCCGCGCCTTTTCAGTTATCTGTCTTAGAGTGAAAAGCTGATCTAATGTGGATCTACTTCTGCGGAAACGCATTGGTAGTCACCAATTAACTCTTCAGTAATTGGGATCAGTCTGTTCAATAGGTTCAAAATGGTTCAAATGGCTCTGAGCACTATGGGACTTAACATCTGTAGTCATCAGTCCCCTAGAACTTAGAACTACTTAAACCTAACCAACCTAAGGACATCACACACATCCAGGCCCGAGGCAGGATTCGAACCTGCGACCGTAGCAGTCTGTTCAATAGGCTCGTCGATAGTATTGTATAAGTAACACCCAGTAAAGCTATTCCTCTATAGTTGTCGCACGTAAGGGGGTCATTCTTCTTAAATATGGGGCATATTGTTGCGGTTTTCCAGTCTGCAGATATGGCTTCCTTCCTCCAAGTTGCTTCTATTAAATATCGTAGCTCTACTTCCAGTTGTGGTCCTCCTTCTTTAATAACTCACCGTGTATCTGGTCTTCACCACAAGTCTTGTTATTCTTTAATTTCTTAATGGCTTCTTGTATTTGATTTACTGATGGTGTGGTGACTTGTACATCGGTTGTATCAGGTTCTTCAAATTTAAAGTAAGACTGTGGATCATTGCAGTTGAGTAATTGTGAAAAGTATGTCTTCCATCTTTTTTGTATGTCACTCCTGTTAGTCAGTATTTTCCCATGCTGATCCTTTATAAACTGCTCTCTTTTAGTAAATTTACTCAAAGATTTTTTAACTTTTTGATACATTTTCCTTGCTCTGTGGTGCTTGTAATCATCCTCTGCTTCTTTTCTCATGTTGTTGTAGTATTCCTTTTCCTCCTGTCTTAGGGTTCGTTGTGTTTCCTGGCGCATTTTGTGTTATCTCTCCTTCAGTGTCATATTGTTCCTTTCTGTAATTCACACTTTTCTTGGCTCTTTTTGTTAAAGCAAATGTTGTTTTCTTTTCTATAACTTTGGAAGACACTTTCTGAATATTGTTCTTCAGGTGTCTCCATCTGCTTTCGACATCTTGTTGTTCCCTGTTGGGCAGTCTAGTTTTTGTTAGGTTGCTTTCCATTTCTTTGGCAAAGTTTCCCTTTGTAGATTCTTGAGCCAGATTTCCTAAGTTATATCTAGTAATGTCCGCTCTATTTGCAATTATTTTTCTTTTTAATTTTGTTTTCATTTTTGATATGATTAATATATGATCTGTGTTACAATCGGCGCCTCTAAAGGTTCTAATATGTTTAATACTGTTCTGGAATCTTTTCTGTATAGCCACAGGGTCAATCTGATTCACTACTCCTCCACCTGGTGATATTCATGTCCCTAAGTGAATGTGTCTGTGTTGAAATTTTATGCCCCCATGAACCATGGACCTTGCCGTTGGTGGGGAGGCTTGCGTGCCTCAGCGATACAGATGGCCGTACCGTAGGTGCAACCACAACGGAGGGGTATCTGTTGAGAGGCCAGACAAACATGTGGTTCCTGAAGAGGGGCAGCAGCCTTTTCAGTAGTTGCAACAGTCTGGATGATTGACTGATCTGGCCTTGTAACATTAACCAAAACGGCCTTGCTGTGCTAATACTGCGAACGGCTGAAAGCAAGGGGAAACTACAGCCGTAATTTTTCCCGAGGACATGCAGCTTTACTGTATGATTAAATGATGATGGCGTCCTCTTGGGTAAAATATTCCGGAGGTAAAATAGTCCCCCATTCGGATCTCCGGGCGGGGACTACTCAAGAGGATCTCGTTATCAGGAGAAAGAAAACTGGCGTTCTACGGATCGGAGCGTGGAATGTCAGATCCCTTAATCGGACAGGTAGGTTAGAAAATTTAAAAAGAGAAATGGATAGGTTAAAGTTAGATATAGTGGGAATTAGTGAAGTTCGGTGGCAGGAGGAACAAGACTTTTGGTCAGGTGATTACAGATTTATAAATACAAAATCAAATAGGGGTAATGCAGGAGAAGGTTTAATAATGAATAAAAAAATAGGAGTGCGGGTTAGCTACTACAAACAGCATAGTGAACGCATTATTGTGGCCAAGATAGACACAAAGCCCATGCCTACTACAATAGTACAAGTTTATATGCCAACTAGCTCTGCAGATGATGAAGAAATTGATGAAATGTATGACGAGATAAAAGAAATTATTCAGGTAGTGAAGGGAGACGAAAATTTAATAGTCATGGGTGACTGGAATTCGTCAGTAGGAAAAGGGAGAGAAGGAAACATAGTAGGTGAATATGGATTGGGGGGGAAGAAATGAAAGAGGAAGCCGCCTGATAGAATTTTGCACAGAGCACAACTTAATCATAGCTAACACTTGGTTCAAGAATCATAAAAGAAGGTTGTATACATGGAAGAAGCCTGGAGATACTGACAGGTTTCAGATAGATTACATAATGGTAAGACAGAGATTTAGGAACCAGGTTTTAAATTGTAAGACATTTCCAGGGGAAGATGTGGACTCTGATCACAATCTATTGGTTATGAACTGTAGATTAAAACTGAAGAAACTGCAAAAAGGTGGGAATTTAAGGAGATGGGACCTGGATAAACTGAAAGAACCAGAGGTTGTAGAGAGTTTCAGGGAGAGCATAAGGGAACAATTGACAGGAATGGGGGAAAGAAATACAATAGAAGAAGAATGGGTAGCTCTGAGGGATGAAGTAGTGAAGGCAGCAGACGATCAAGTAGGTAAAAAGACGAGGGCTAATAGAAATCCTTGGTTAACAGAAGAAATATTCAATTTAATTGATGAAAGGAGAAAATATAAAAATGCAGTAAATGAAACAGGCAAAAAGGAATACAAACGTCTCAAAAATGAGATCGACAGGAAGTGCAAAATGGCTAAGCAGGGATGGCTAGAGGACAAATGTAAGGATGTAGAGGCTTGTCTCACTAGGGGTAAGATAGATACTGCCTACAGGAAAATTAAAGAGACATTTGGAGAGAAGAGAACCACTTGTATGAATATCAAGAGCTCAGATGGCAACCCAGTTCTAAGCAAAGAAGGGAAGGCAGAAAGGTGGAAGGAGTATATAGAGAGTTTATGCAAGGGCGATGTACTTGAGGACAATATTATGGAAATGGAAGAGGATGTAGATGAAGATGAAATGGGAGATAAGATACTGTGTGAAAAGTTTGACAGAGCACTGAAAGACCTGAGTCGAAACAAGGCCCCGGGAGTAGACAACATTCCATTAGAACTACTGATGGCCTTGGGAGAGCCAGTCATGACAAAACTCTACCATCTGGTGAGCAAGATGTATGAGACAGCGTAATACACACAGATTTCAAGAAAAATATAATAATTCCAATACCAAAGAAAGCAGGTGTTGACAGATGTGAAAATTACCGAACTATCAGTTTAATAGGTCACAGCTGCAAAA
Source organism: Schistocerca nitens (assembly GCF_023898315.1). Classification (NCBI taxonomy): domain Eukaryota; kingdom Metazoa; phylum Arthropoda; class Insecta; order Orthoptera; family Acrididae; genus Schistocerca; species Schistocerca nitens. The sequence goes on from NC_064617.1 coordinate 737,478,291, forward strand.
TACTAACGCGAATTCTTTACAGACGAATGGAAAAACTGGTAGAAGCGGACCTCGGGGAAGAACAGTTTGGATTCCGTAGAAATGTTGGAACACGTGAGGCAATACTAACCTTACGACTTATCTTAGAAGAAAGATTAAGAAAAGGCAAACCTACGTTTCTAGCATTTGTAGACTTAGAGAAAGCTTTTGACAACGTTAACTGGAATACTCTCTTTCAAATTCTGAAGGTGGCAGGGGTAAAATACAAGGAGCGAAAGGCTATTTACAATTTGTATAGGGACCAGATGGCAGTTATAAGAGTCGAGGGGTATGAAAAGGAAGCAGTGGTTGGGAAGGGAGTGAGACAGGGTTGTAGCCTCTCCCCGATGTTGTTCAATCTATATATTGAGCAAGCAGTAAAGGAAACAAAAGAAAAATTCGGAGTAGGTATTAAAATTCATGGAGAAGAAGTAAAAACTTTGAGGTTCGCCGATGACATTGTAATTCTGTCAGAAACAGCAAAGGACTTGGAAGAGCAGTTGAACGGAATGGACAGTGTCTTGAAAGGAGGATATAAGATGAACATCAACAAAAGCAAAACGAGGATAATGGAATGTAGTCAAATTAAATCGGGTGATGCTGAGGGAATTAGATTAGGAAATGAGACACTTAAAGTAGTAAAGGAGTTTTGCTATTTAGGGAGTAAAATAACTGATGATGGTCGAAGTAGAGAGGATATAAAATGCAGACTGGCAATGGCAAGGAAATCGTTTCTGAAGAAGAGAAATTTGTTAACATCGAGTATAGATTTAAGTGTCAGGAAGTCGTTTCTGAAAGTATTTGTATGGAGTGTAGCCATGTATAGAAGTGAAACATGGACGATAAATAGTTTGGACAAGAAGAGAATAGAAGCTTTCGAAATGTGGTGCTACAGAAGAATGCTGAAGATAAGGTGGGTAGATCACGTAACTAATGAGGAGGTATTGAATAGGATTGGGGAGAAGAGGAGTATGTGGCACAACTTGATTAGAAGAAGGGTTCGGTTGGTAGGACATGTTTTGAGGCATCAAGGGATCACAAATTTAGCATTGGAGGGGAGCGTGGAGGGTAAAAATCGTAGAGGGAGACCAAGAGATGAATACACTAAGCAGATTCAGAAGGATGTAGGCTGCAGTAGGTACTGGGAGATGAAGAAGCTTGCACAGGATAGAGTAGCATGGAGAGCTGCATCAAACCAGTCTCAGGACTGAAGACCATAACAACAACAACAGCATGAGATCATTTGTTATTGCAAAGTTTATAGGTCGAACCGCATTAACCGAACTTACCTCGTGTAAGCTGAAATTGCCAATGGTTGGTTTACAAATTTCCTCCTTTCCTACTTTGACATTAAAATCTCCTAACCTTACTTTTACGTTATGTCTACTTATTGAGTGCACGTGTGATCCAATTGACTGTAGAATTCTTCTTTCATATCATTATCCTTATCTTCTGTGGGTGCATGTGCATTTAGAAATGTAGTATCTAACCACTTAGTCTGAGCTGTGCTATAAGATATTCGATTATTGGCATGTTTGAATTCCTTTATTGAGTCATTTATTGATTTATGAATGTATTATCCTGTTCCAAATTCATGGCGCTGGCCGCGCTGCGTAGCCGCGCGGTCCGCGGAGGCTTGTCACGGTCCGCGGAGACTTGTCACGGTCCGCGCGGCTGCCCCCGTCAGAGGTTCGAGTCCTCCCTCGGGCTTGGGAGTGTGTATTGTCCTTAGCGTAAGTTATTTTAAGTTAGATTAAGTAGATGACCTCAGCGATTTTGTCCCTTAAGACCTTACCACAAATTTCCAATTTCATGGCGTTGACCGCAATCTCCATACATTATAGCCCCGTCTCCTATTTTCAGTGAGCCAGTTCCTTGCCATCTTACTTCTTGGAGAGCTACCAGGTGTACCGTGTACTTCTTTAGTTCATTTATTATTATTTGGGTATTTCCAGGGCGGTGTAGACGTCTGATATTCCAAGAACCAAAAGAGAAATCCTTCTAACTTTGCCAACCTTGTTCTAGTATATTCTGTCCTGTTTCCGAGGCTTGCGTTGAGTTTCCTGACTGGCGATCATTTTTACATGAGTGGGTTGGTAGCCCTCTTTTTTTGGAACTTTGTAGTAAGGTCTTGTGGGACCAATCTAACTTAAACTAACTTACGCTATGGTCAACACGCACACCCATGCCCGATGGAGGACTCGAACCTCCGACGGGGGGAGCCGCACGGACCGCGACAAGATTCCTCAGACCGTGCGGCTACCCCGTGCGGCGGTAGCCCTCAGCACAACCCCCAACTTGGAGGACCAGGAGTCTTGATTTTGGGCTACTCTACCCCTAGGAGAGTTGCCTTTACCACTGCTTGGCGAGCCTCTTCTACCCATGCTAGGTTTGGTACAACCCGGCTACCCTCCATATCTGGAGAGCTTTCCCCTATCCGCCACCTGGGGCGGCGCCCGATGGGGTACAAACAAACCCCAAATGGCTCTGAGCACTATGGGACCTATCTTTTGAGGTCATCACTCCCTAAGAACTTATAAATACGTAAACCTAACTAACCTAAGGACATCACACACATCCATGTCCGAGGCAGGATTCGAACCTGCGACCGTAGCGGTCGCGCGGTTCCAAACTGTAGCCCCTAGAACCGCTCGGTCATCCCGCCCGGCGTAGCAAACCCCACACCGGTCTTTTTTATATATCCACAAAGTATCTTAAGTAGGTATTTCAATGACAGTAAAGTAATAACAATTGTGTCAGCTCAGCAAGCTCTCTTTCTTGGATTATCGTGACCGTCAGAGACGTATACAATCATTACCTTACATTGCTGTCGAATTGTCGTAAGATAACAAACGGACGCCAACACATTACGTCTTAAACACATTTAGAACAGAGTATAGAGTTAAATAACATGGACTGTCTACGTATAACAATGTGAAACAGAGACTTTAGAAAAGTCTTTACCTTAATGTATATAACTGAAAGTAAATGACTATCTGCAGAAAATTTCATTAGCCGCACGCCATTGTCGCGTACGTACATGTCAAAAATGTTACTATGTACTACTGAAAATGCGAAATAATTATCAGAGGAATCGCTCTTAAGTTCTAATTCTGCGAAAGCTCCTAGGCGGAGCTAGTCTGTGTTCTCTTATCTTAAATAAATGAAAAGCAGAATTGCTACCAATGAAGCGCTTCTGAGTCTTAAACAGCCACTAAGGATGCAGAGATTAATGAATAATAGTAGAAGTATACTAGCAGTAAAAATGAGTTTATAACCTACAGCAGCACCATTATGCGTCTCATTCGTTGACTCATAGTTTCTCCAAGTAGTTTTTAAGGTTTTCTCAATAGCTACGTTCCCCAAATATTGCCACATTGCCACATCCGGGAAGGAATGACACCTCTTTTGTTATCTACAGTCGACGGAGAATCCTGAGCCGAGCGCAATCTAGAGCAGCGCTCCATTTCTGAAAGACGTTCCAGAATGCATATGGTAATGGCCTGAGCACTATCTGCATCTCATTACGCAGATGACTCGGACATTCTGACGATAACGAGAAACGCTCTGGAGCATCAGGCCACCCAGGCACACCTTATTAGGTAATCTCTCTGCTTAAGGAAGTGATTCCTCTCAGCATGTGACCATCACGAAAGGCAGTCTGTATCGATAAACAAACACTACATCTTTCAGTCATAAGCCACTAGACGTCAGCAAGCGCATTTGTTTCCTGGCGGACACTTGGCGGTGAATTATTCCATGTTTTTCCGGTCGGCGGTCGTTTTACAACTCTTACTCTGTCGGCAGTTTGTCGCTTGGAAGAAGAGAGGAAGAGAGAATGAAGTTCAGTGACACATCATTATTGGAAACATTAAAGACGGAGAATCAGCTCATTCGGACAGAGATTCGGGAGGCAATGGTTCATAGCCTTTTTAAAGGAAACGTCACATGCGTTTTTATTGTTTTGACATCCAGTGGGCGTCCGAGATCTTGTGGAGATATTCTGATGACACCATTTCATGCCTGTTATTTGATATTGATTGCCATGCGATGAATTAAGATGGCCGGCCGCTGTGGCCTAGCGGTTCTAGGCGCTTCAGTCCGGAAATGCGCTGCTGCTACAGTCGCAGGTTCGAATCCTGCCTCGGGCATGGATGTGTGTGATGTCCTTAGTTAGGTTTAAGTAGTTCTAAGTCTAGGGGGACTGATGACCTCAGATGTTAAGTCCCATAGTGCTCAGAGCCATTTGAACCATTTGAATTAAGGTGTCATATGAGCGATTTTCCTGGTGTAATTAATAGACATATAGTTTCGAGTGTCTGTTTGTATTGAGTTAGAGACGTGCACCGGCTTCGCACGGATAGTGCTATGTATCTACAGCTGAAAGATTTCTCTGACATACGGGTGATTTTGGCTGTATGGCCATCAGGAGAAAAGTAACAATAAATAAAAAAATTGTGGTAATTTTGATTCTGTGCCACTGTGTACTCGTAGACATGTAATTAAAACTCATTGACATAGGGTAGATAATTGAACGTCATCACTTTCATATAACTTAAGCAATTTAAGCAGCACACGCCACTAAAGTTCTCAGTAGACACGAATGCAGACTGCTCCATATTTACGACGGTCAGTCAAAAATTAGCGCCACCAATTTTTTTATAAACCTTAAACACAGTTTAAGTGAAAAATCTTAATTTTCCGCTATTCCGCAAAGTTTCTTCAGCCCAATGCAGTAGTAACCTTGTGCGTCAACAGATGCCAATTCTGCAGTCGGTTGCAAAATGGCTGACTTCGATGTTCGTATTAGACAGCGTTCTCTGACAGAATTATTGAATGCAGAAGGTGAAGCGCCTATTCGCATTCATGTAAAACTGAAAAATGTGGCCGGCCGGTGTGGCCCAGCGGTTCTAGGCGCTTCAGTCAGAAACCGCGCGATCGCTACGGATCCCAGGTTCGAATCCTGCCTCGGGCATGGATGTGTGCGATGTCCTTAGGTTAGTTAGGTGTAAGTAGTTCTAAGTTCTAGGGGACTGATGACCTCAGAAGTTAAGTCCAATAGTGCTCAGAGCCGTTTGAACCATTTTTGAAAAATGTGTACGATGATGCAACAGTGGATATCAGCGCTCTTAGGCGATGGGTTTATCGCTGTAATGAAACTGAAGGGCAAACACCATTCGTTGACGAAACGCGGAGCAGCAGGCCGGTTACTGTAGTGACTCTACACATTTAGCGAGTCGGTGAAACCGTCCATGGTGACCACCCGGTGTCTACAGATCACCTATCTCAGTAACGGCAGTGTGCCTTACGCAAATGTTTGTGCAGTTTTGGTAATATAACTGCAGAGACTGTGAAAATTAGATGGGAAGTCTTGCCTCATCCCCAATAGAGGCCTGAGGTGGTTCCATCAGACTTCCATCTGCTTAGGCTGCTATAAGAATCGTGGGATTCACTTTGAACAAGATGAAAACGTCTATGCGTCAATGGCTTCGGAAGCACTAATGTGCATTTTGCCACACTACAAACAGACGCCCACGTTAGAAGACGGACCAAAACCATGTAAATGGACGGAGATTATACTGGAAATTCATAAATTAATCGTCAACGTTGTGGGTGTGCATTTGAAATTCTTGACAAATAAAAAAATAGGAGGCATTACTTTTGACTGACCTTCGTAATCGGCGTTTGGAGTGACATCTTGTGGCAGTGATGGGAGCTACGAGCTACCGCGTCGCCCAGTGCAGCGCCAGTTGGGTGCGACCTACGTTCATTTGCTGGCCACACAATCCCAGAGCCAGTCTGGCCTGAGCTACGTTAACTCCACACCAGAAATTCTGTCCATATCAGCTTGATATCTGATACGTCCTGCATCGCAGGTGATTTAGGAAGTCGGCAGAAGCTCACGGCAGCCTTCCAGTAACGGCAGCTTGCGGGGCCCTGGAGCTGCAGTCGTGTGGCCTTAAGCCTATCTGCTGTGTTCATGAACCTTCCTTGTCAGTCAGTCTGTCTAATAGTGAAAGCTAGTGGAGTCCGCAAAAATATACCCAAGAGGAGCCGAGATTCTAAAAACGTCAATTCTGATAACAGTTTAAGAACCTGTCATGCCCCAAGTATTAATTTTGATACGAAATGTACAAAACTAATTGTATCTCAAAAGACTGATAAGTATCCACTTACTACTTTCAAGGCAGTGAAGCGTTTCCCTCTGTAATATGTAATACAAAAGAAAGGCCTGGGATATCACTATCATGAAAACTTTTCCAGTACTTCACGTCAAAGAAAAAACTGATTATTATGTAACATCGTGACGGGGGAGAGAAAGTTCAAAGGCGCAAACCTGAGCAAAAGATGTAGATAAACGAAATTATTGATTACTGTCAATAGAAGTAAATCACGTAATCACGTAATTATGAGGTTACCGCCTATTAGTATGGTGAGGCAGCATATTACGAGTAATTCAGCCATCGAAGCGACTGCCGACGTCATTGTTCAAAGATAATTAGCCGATCGACCTAGCATGATTCTTACTTAAAACAAATACGTAAGGAATGCAAAGAAATTATCGGCAACACGATTTCAGGATGATTCTGCTTAGCGATACTAAAGTGGTAACGAGAGAACATGTGATATGTTCGGTCGTTCATTCCTCGAACAATTCGTCACCAATCCTTTCTTTACGGCCTCTGAAAAGAAATATACAAATATTCGTACAAAGTTATGGTTATTATCATGGGATTTGATTATGTCTCATACTATAATTAAATTCCACTTAAACATTTCCAAGAAAACGTCTTGTATTTTGTCTAAAGATATGGTACATAGAAATCTGTGTGCTTACTACGCCACAGAACGGCGAGAATAAATGAAATTAACTGTATCATTTGCTTTTACAGCAAAAGATATACAGAGCTCGTTTCCGTTTGGCCTCTTTAGCAAAAGCCTTTGAACAACCGTTTTTCTTATGATTTTAATTACAAAACGTATTTTTACATAGAAAAACAAATAGAAATTCACTACATATCAGAGTATTAGTATGTTTATATTGCTATATTCCATATCATCCTTCAGGCGGTTACAAAGTTACATGGGTGGAATGAATATATGTATTTCAAGGCTAGCATATATAAAGCTATATAGCCCTCTTGAATGCATGAAGTGCTGTAATGAACATGGGAGCAACGCACATATGCATTTCTTTGCTAGCATATATGACGCTATGGTAGATTACTTTGCTTTAAACGATATGCTTATTTCAACACTGTAAGCAGTATTTTGATATCATTAATATGAGCATGGATGCTACCACCTTAATTCAGCGATCTGAAATTATACCGTCATATAGTTACGTCCACAGTAACTAGTGATTTATGAAATGTAGGTTCAAAATATTCATAAAAGGTTTAGTACATTAGAGTAATAATCGACTGACAGTGACACAAAAAATCTGAAATTTAGAAACTCAGAACTCTCTGAGAAAATCGTCTTTTGATATCAACAAAATAACCACCAAAAAACGTCACTTTAAGCTTCCACGGAGTGGAGGAACAGTAAACAAAATTTTAAAAACGCTTTGATGACATCTGTAATACTTTGTTTTCTTACAAAACTTCACATCTGAGCAAGTTAATGCGTTTATTGGAATACTTCTGTGCTTTCTATTGTGAATGTTGACTGGTGTAGATAAAGTTGAATTAAACGTGTTTTGAAAGCTACCTTTTGATGGTTGGGTGGAAGAGGTTTAACACATGCAACATTCAGTTGTATGAATGTGGGTAATCTTCCAAAACCACCTTCAGACTGAACGACAGAACCAACTTTGAATTTGAAAGCCTAGGAGTGAACCTAAGCAGTCGTCGTGTCTCGGGTTCGTCACATTATTGAGCAATCAGACCAACTGGATTGCCGAATTAGTAGGGCTATGACTGCTTTGTTGCACCCCCTAGAATTTGAAGTCTCAGTCCATGGAAAGAACATCTTTTCCACTTAGAAATGTCAAACTTTATTCCTCTCTTCTATAACAGAAAACGATATCTTGTTTCGACTGACCTATTTAGCTCCCAGGATTAAGTATAAATGTTAGCTCTGCTGCGTAAAACAGACTGTTTGTTCAGCAAATTATCAGGGATCTCCTTCGCCCACAGAAAGTGGTAAACTGCTGATGTGATTCCATTGTACACTTCGAAAAGGGCTGTATGAAGAAGTGACAGCGAAAAGACTGAGACCACTATTTCGGTACGGTTCTGGAAAGTTCCGCATCCATCTTAAGTGTAGAACAGCCGAAATCGCCTTCGTATCTAGGAATTGGCATAATTCCACATGAACAGCGTTACCACACGGAATATCAAATATGTGTAATAACTGCTTAAGTCACAGTATTGCGCGTCGCTTGTGTGTGAATGATTCGAAGGAGTTCTGCCATTCACTGTTAGATGACAATGACATCGTTTTCATTGCTGTGGAAGACTTCATCACAGTCGATTTGCAAGAAATGTTTATAAATTATATACACAAACCATCCTGGTGAATGAGTCATCTCTTAGGGAAAACGTATCAAAATTCCTACAGTAGTTCTTGAGATTACCCGAACAAATGGGCAGAAGTCATGGGAGGCAACTTTAATATATACATGCGAAAAAGAAGATAGAGAGACAGATAGATATTCCATTTATGCGGTAATATTCGGACTAGTGATGTACTCAGAACGATGATCGTGGATATATCGAGGAATAGTCATGAAGTCTTAATTATCGCTTCAAAAACAAGTTATGTAACCGATTTTTTGTTTGTTTGCAGATATATGTCTGGCAGTTCACGCACATACTGAAACCCTTGTGTCACAGTAAGAAGATTCAAAACAAAATGGCTCAGTGCATCTCCACGTTATCACTTCTCAAAGTCGCGGTAACGAACCCTCTCTCACACCACGTTGTGGTTCGGCTCTGAGCACATTAGCTCCAACCTTGCGCCTATTCGCACATGTGTGTGACCTCCCTTCACAAATATCGACTGCAGACATTTCCTTAATTCTCTCTGTTAAGTTGATTGTTATATAATCATTATCACTAGTTGCAAGATGCCATTGGAGTTGAGAAGTGCATTTGATACAAGAACACTCACTGTCCTCACGTGACTACTAAACGTGTTTTACTACTCTGAGTATCGTAAAGAAAACACCTTGTTAACGACTGACATCAGCCTCTTAAAGAAACACATAAATTACACTGACGTAAATCGGGCTATGAACTGAGTGGATAATATGCGGAACGTTGTTAAGGAAAATGACCATTGTTTATGGAGACGGAACCATACAAGACAACGATGATACGTTTAGAACGCTCAAGAACATCGTCATCAGCACCCTTACTGGGCAGAAACTTACACGGCTCATGGTTTGAACAGTATTTCTTCTCACCAGCTAAATTACTTGACAATTCCCTAGACACAAATTTTAGCTAATTTCTTTTTTTTTCAGAATGACTGTATCGCAAGCATATGTCGCTTGCCACGGATAAGATCAACTTATCGGTGACCTCGTGAAGTATTAAAATTCACGGATCCTTGGAAAAATGTCGTTATGAAACGTTGCTTATCGTATGTGGATGACTGGCCATCACGCTGTTGATGTTGTCAACTATAATGAGTGGACTGGTCTAGAGATGTACCGGAGCACTGTGTCCAACTTCGGAAGGTGGGACTTGCGACTGAAATTGCAACTCCGTCTCGATTTCCGGTTCCGGTTTGAAACGGATGTTTTCCCGGAGTTGAAAGTTAAAATTTTTGACTACAAAAATCGAAACGCCGACCATCTACAACGACGTTTACAGTTATCTCTCCCGGTTGGTCCAAGTATTACTCGACGAAGCGAGCCGTAGACCGGATGTAGCAGAACAAACAGTTTCAAACGACGTAGTACATCGCAGAGGAATGATAAAGAATCTAACTAGATCAAGCTGCATCAGAAAAAAGAACATGATTAGCCACTTATTCTGTCAAATTTCTATCTAACATGGCGGGAAATAAGTTGGTTACGTGACTAGTGTAGTCACGTTCCAGTTCAGAGCTGCTGCGGGTGCAGTACTACAGTCACACACCGAACACGATGGTCTTCCCGCTCGATAATGCCACGTGGCAGTCCGGAGCCCGGTTTCTGGCTACCGTACATTCTCGTGACCACCGCTGCCAAGCAATCATACGCAATGCCTACATTCCTCACAAATCTTTCTGCAGTCTCCCTTCTCGTAGCCCTATTACAAGACCTCGTTCACTCAGCGAGATGATGATAATGGCGTCTTTGTTGCCTTAAAGGCATTCTTGACTAACATCAACTCACCACGTCCAATGTCAAAGGTAACTAACGCTCACGACAGTTACGATGTGTATTTAAAGGGAATCTGATTTGCTTCCTGATAGTCGCGTTACTATTCTGCGACTGGCGCGGAATTTGAATAGACATCATCTTTCAGCTGTAGGAACACGCCTACCAACTTTCGTTTATGTCGCGCAACTCCTCATTATTGCTGCGATTTTTTTATGTCAGTATATTGTACTGGATAAGGTTTCGTGAACCAGTGTCGTGCATGCATCGAACAATATGGAAGCCAAACGCCTCAATGACATACATAAATTAATGTCAACGACCAAATCGCGTGTATTTAAATATGGATGTATTCGAGAAGAGTACGACTGTTGAAGAATAGAGTTATTCTGTAAAGACAATACCACTGTTTACTGCTGGTAGTAAAAGGCCCTACCTATCGATTATTTCGGGTGCAGGCAAAGTTTCCACACTTAGACCAAATCTATACAACAGCTGTGTTACAAATGCGTGACCAGACAACCAACATTTGTACGGAAAGTGCAAATGTTTCCTTCGAACAAAACAGTCCTTTTTTAAGTGATTGATATTTACCATCCTCTTTAAGCTATACAGAGGAAAAATCCTGCAGACTTGGCATAAAAAAGACCAGGTTATGGGAGTGACAGTAGCCGACAGCAAGACAGTTAGCCTATATTTTGCCGATGTCCGGATTGTATTAGCAGAAGATGAAGATGATCTGGGCTATGTGATACGAAATCTTCAAGAGGGATACAATAAGAATGACTTGAAGATGAACCTGAAGAAGGGTGAGTACTCGGCTGTTGGAACGGAAAACGTAAATAACGTGGAGGTAGATGGAGAAGTAATTGTAGATGTGGAAAATGCAAAATCTCTTGGGGTATTTATTATACGATAAAAAGGGCACAATTAATGATTACATCACTATTACGATTAACGGAAGACGAACTGTAACAAGGGAAAGTAACTCTGTTGTGTAAAACAAAAAGATAAGAAGCACAACGAAGAAGGGAATGTGCAAGACTACAGCCCAGAGTGTAGTTTTGTGCGTAGCAGAAACCTGTGTCGTTAGAAAAAGAAATAAGAATAAACTGCTCGCCACTGAGATAGATTACTTAGAGCTAAGCTCGAGCTGTACTAGGATGGATAGGATAAGAAAAGATGTAATCCGACAAATGATGAAAATAGACAGACACCTGTGACGCTATCTAACAAAAACAGCTGATGTGATCGGGCCATGTGAATAGGATGAAAGAAGACATGATATCGAATAGCATACTACGATGGATACCATCCCAGCGGAAAAAAAGGGGTCGTCCACGACGCAACTGGTAAAACGATGTGGAGGAGGCAATGGCAGCAAGGAATAAGAACGTGGAGGAACGTCAAGACAGAGGAAGATGGCGACTGGAGCCGAAGAAGCAGCGTCAGCCGTAGATAAATCGCAAGAAGAAGAGGAGAGTTGTCATAAAGGGAATCGTAAACTTATTTGTAGAAATGAAGTGTGGTATTCTTTATGATCACCTCTGATTTTTTGTATAAACGCTTGAGGGCTCGATATCCCAGTTCAGTTTTGGCTTAAACGCAAATCGGATGTTGCTTGAAATTTCCCCGTGTTTACTGTGTCTTTCCCTCTGGTAACAGTAAATGTTAAACGTAAACAATACTCACGGATCAGGATTTAGGCCTGTGACGAATGAACGATTGCCGCCTACAAGCCGATATGAGCAGCAGCCCACCATCCTGTGACGTGTGATCTGCATGTCGCCAACCTCTCCAGCCGTTATTGCTAGTAGATGAATCTTTATGATGCTGCTGCATCTTTATTCACGCAGCTCCTCATCCGGCCACACTAAGCTGAAGGGTTCCCTTTCCAGATCTCCCTACCTCAGAATACTCTGAGGAATTACTGTACCGAGGGCAGCGATACCGGCCATTCGGCTACGGAGAAGGCCAAAAAATTCCTAACTGCTTCAAAGACACAAAATCTTGACACGTTATCAAGCGGAGAAAAGTCGTAACGAATGAGTTATTGTTAGTCTCTTTTCATGCTGCCTCCTGACGCACTAAATTTTCATAACACCACTCCAATCAGTTACTGAACATTTCCAGGTCCCTCGAGTGGTTGCAGTTCGCCACTTTACTTTCGAAGATGTCCCCCGCAGTCGGAGAGGAAACGTTAGGAGAAAGTTTTATACATCGACCATGGCCTATTAGCCCAGAAATTTTAAGTGATGTAATAATGTATTTTACAACTGTATAACTTTACAGTCAAAAGATGACCAAAGTCCCATTTTTAAAAATTTAAATGGCTATGAAGTTAATCTTAGTTTTTGATTGACGTTTCTCGTATATATTACTTTGCAACGTCACAAAACAGTTTCGAGTCACGCACTTTACCACTAGACTACGAGACCCATCCATTAATTATAAATAAAAAGTATTGTCATCTATTTCTCGTACTTCGAAAAGCAAGAATTAGGATTTTCGCGCCATATTTTCCCGTATTCAAAGTTCAATGTCAGGCCACTAGATGTGCTGCTGTCGTCCTATGCTTCCCTATCCAATCATGGGCGGTGCACTTTTATAGTTACGTGTTCCGTGATTTTAAGGCTCCCTTTATTCCTATGAGAACGGCGACGTCGTATACGAACGCCAGAATTCATATGAATTTCTCAAGTGACATTTCTGAGAATTTTTTGTCAATGCCTCTTCGACGTAAAAGGTAAAAAATACACTGGAGAAATTTCTTTCCTGCGTTATATTCACGTGCTACGCCTCTGAGTGAGAAAGTACAATGACCTTTGTTCTCTTATCTTTCCGGTTAATTGTTACTGTAGTGTACACTTTTGCAAGGCAAACTCGTATCACCACTGTTTTAATACTGTAGTTGCCACTGCTTCAAATGTTCCCAGAAGAACTTCTACAAACAGACTCCAACCACTTCCCAGGAAATTGCTTGGCAAATAACAGAGACCTTCTACGAAAAATTAACATCGTCGCTATTACAACACTGACAAGCGGATGACGTGGCTTCTTTGTGCACACGAGACCTTCAAGTGAGGAAAGGTCATATGACGGATTATGTGCCTAAACAGGTTTACATAACATAAGTACTTTCTCAATTTGTTTTCATACATAGAGAATGTGCAACAGCGTTGGCATTTTGGCATCAAATATGTTGCAACAAGTGACCGACATCGCCGAACTTCACTTACCGTCAGATCTACATCCAGCATTTTTTCTACAGGAACAGTGGAGTTGCACTTCAAAACAGAAAATAACTTTCTTGAGAGTAAATCGCTGCTTTCCTTAAAGCGCACTTGTAACCGTTATAGTGTAAGAGATTCATAAATTAAAAGAGAATCTGCAAGCTTATTTTAAAGTTGTTAGTTTACTGTACAGAAGGGGGTTGCGCCAACCACAACGCAATGCCAATGGGAATGTTGTTTTTGGGCATCGGATGATTTAGTTGCTGTTCGTAAGCCTCTGGAAATCGCCATGACTTTTGTTAAGCGATTAGAACACGCCGCAATTAGGAACGTTGGGCGGGCTATCGACAGGGATGGTAAATATGCCTCAAGCATTGTCCTCAACGAGGATACTGAGTCCTTTCCAGAAAATACTGAGCTATCGCTACTCGTTCTTTTGACCGTGATTTGCTTGTCAGTGTTAAATGCAGCGATTGTTGCAGGGAAGCAGATACGAGGAGTAATTCATGACAGTGCATCCGTCCGTCTAACCCCTGGTAGTTGAGGGTTCAGTGCGACGGAATGTCATACCTAACGGCCGAGTTCGATTCCCGGCTGGGTCGGATATTTTCTCCACTCAGGGACTGGGTGTTGTGTTGTCCTTATCAACATCATTGCATCCCCATCGACAAGCAAGTCGCCGAAGTGGTGTCACCTCGAAAAACTTGCACCAGGTGGATGGTCTACCCAACGGGACGCCCTAGCCACACGGCATTTCCATTTACCAACAAGTTTGAAGAACTGTGTCATACCGAAACGAAAATGACACAGTGCAACATATACTATCTGATCAAAAACATCCGGACACGTATTAGTGGACGTCAATATCGGATATGTCCAACATTCGCCTTTTTGACTGCCTGAACTATGCTGGGGACACAGTCAGTAAGCCGAAACCAAAGGTGTGGTGTTGGAGGCTGGAATCTGGAGGGAAGCTGACGACTTTCTAACACATGCTAAACATGCTCCATTGGGTTCAAATCGAGGCTGTGGACAGGGCAGTCCATTTAAGAAACATCACTGTGTACAAACCATTGCCTCACGGATGCTGCTTTATGACATTGTTTGCACTGCCACGCTGATACAGTCACCATCTCCGAATTGTTCCTCTACTGTACGGAGTACACAATGCCGTAAAAGGTGTTCATATTCTTCCACATATAGTGTTAGGCGCAATACATCCTAACCGCGAAAAACACCCAAGTACCATTGACAGTCTCCGTTCTTCACTGTCACATGATGGGAGGTAGTTTTCTTCAGGCTGTTGCCAAAACCAAACCCTTCCATCGGATTCCAACGGGTTACAGCCTGATTCATCATGATTCATCAATCCACTCGTTTGCAGTCATCCATTGACCACCGGTACCGCTCATTACATCACCTCGCTTAGCACTGACTTCAGAAATGTGCGGTTATGAGGAGCTAATCGACCATTATATCCGATTCTTTTTAAGTCCCTACGCACAGTGGTCTAGCTGGAATCCTGGTAGCATTTTCGAACTCACGTATCATTCCTTCTGCTGATTTCATTTTTACAACCACATTGCGCAATGCTCGATGACCCAGTCCGTCGGTAGACGAGGTCTACCAGGTCTTGGTTTGTGTCTGGCTGTTCCTTTTAGTTTCCTCTGCACAATCACATAACCAACAGTCAAGATGGGTTGAAATGTCCGACGGGTTTACCACACAGGTGTCATCAGTGAGCTTCCTGGTCGACCCATTCTTCTGTTACTGCGTTTCTATTGGCAACACAGTGCTCCCCGCCTTCTTTTACACTGGCAGCTCGGCCTCTCGTGAAGTCTAGTAGTCAAATCTGCATTACAGATGGACGTCGGAATACTTTTGATCAAATAGTGTGCTTTGATCACTATGAAGCCTTCTGGGGCAGTGGAAGGCAAGCGCAAAATTGTAGAGATCAATAAATTTTCGTATGACAGAAAAGCACGGAATTGGCAGCAAGGGATAACAAGTATCTCTTTGGGGGCTCAGTGTTTATACCTGAATGGCTCATTCAACGTCTTGAATAAGATGTCCCGGCAGCCATTAGGGAAACCAGATACAACAACTGTAGATTGTGAAGCACACTGGAACGAACTATGCCTGTCGACCGGTCTCCGAAATCAAATTTGGATTATTGTAACGACTGACGGTGGAAGTTGAAAAAACCAGCTTTACTCACAGACTTTCAGTAAAGGTCACAAACTGCAGCATTTCCCACATAACTGTCAGTCGCCCCCTGCTTCTGAATCCAGTAGGAGACTTGATATAGCGCTTTCTAAAGTTCATTGACAAGCTCGTCTGTGAATTCCTGTACTTGCAGCACAGGGTTGAGAACAGCAGGCTCCCCCTAAATGGATCTGGGGGATGAACTACGCATCAGAGATGCTATCTAGTTAGTTGATTGTGTGTGGGATACAAATAATGGTTATTTATATTAGGCGACTCTGCATCTAGGGCTGAGAATCAAAGCTGTACGAAACCCCAAGGTATTCGTGTAAGATCCAAAGCAATATCCCCGAATCCACAAAAATGGTTCAAATGGCTCTGAGCACTATGGGACTCAACATCTGAGGTCATCAATCCCCTAGAACTTAGAACTACTTAAACCAAACTAACCTAAGGACATCATACACATCCATGCCCGAGGCAGGATTCGAACCTGCGACCGTAGCAGTCACGCGGTTCCGGACTGAAGTGCCTAGAACCGCACGGCCACCGCGACCGGCATCCTTCCCCAGATGAAACTGCTAAAATCCTAGTGATCAACTGTGGAGGCAGTCGGACAGAAGTCCCAGAGTTTAAGTAGTGGTATTAACATAATAATAGGCACAGAAAGCTGTCTAAAACAGGAAGCTGGCAGTAGTAACAATTTTGGGGCAAATCAAAGGGAATGTTGCATGGGTAGGTTAATGAGAAATGGAGGTAGCATATTCTACGCTGCAGACAAACTCAAATATACCGAGATAGAAATAGAGTATGCATCCGGGATAGTTTTAGTAAGTCTCAGTATCAAAGGTTGGTGTAAGCTTCTAACGGGGTCTTTCTATCGACAACAAGACTCGTCATAAATGGAACTGAAATTTTTAAAGAAAACCTCAGAGCATAGGTACATACGATCTCCAATCATACTGTCATCATTGTTTGCGACTCCATGACAATACGTCCTGCAAAAGAATATCATTCGTTTTCTCTGAAAGACACTTAGAACGTATTGACAACAAACAGACCTTACCTCTTTGAGGATGTACACAATGAAACTGGTATCAGTGATCAAGAGGCGATTGTAGCAACGAAGATTACCACAGTATTACCACAGTTAAAAGTAGTCCGCCCCTCGTATGAATGCGGATGCAATATTTCGACGTCTGAAATAAACAGATACAACAATGGACAGTTTTATACAATAATCGATTGTTATCATTTTCCTGTCAGCATTTCAGTTTATTTCACCAGTGAAATTATGGAAGTGTATGTGAAGACAGGTTCGATTAAGGAAGCTCGTGAAATTTTCGGGGTCGGATGTCCGGATAGAGGACTACTAGCGAAGAGAGTAATACAGGGTCTGTATGAAAATTGGCACACCTACGAATCTGGGCAAAATGTAAAACGACAAAGAATTCGTTCAGTTCGCACACCAGAAGTCGTTGCAGACATTCGCCGAAGAGTTTCTCAGAGCCCAAAGAAGTCTACACGGAAACTGGCCCAATAGGCGCATGTAAGTAGGAGCAGTTACCAGCGGATGTTGAAAATCCTTAATCTGAAGCCATATCGTGTGACGGTTGTGCAGAAATTACGGAATCATGACAGTCAGAAACGTGTAGATTAGTGCACATGGTTGTTGAATAATAATAACCATTTCTTTAAACCCTTTCCATTACGTCGTGAGGGATGAAGCATGGTTTCACCTTTCCAGTCATGTGAATTCACAGAACACGAGGTACTGTGCAAACGGAGAATCTTACACTGCGTGCTAGTGACCACTCCATCCTGAAACATCGGCGTTTGCTGCAATGTAACAGGAACACTCATTATAGGACCGATATTTTTGACACTGCCGTCAACACGGTTGCATATACGGAAATTTTCGATACATTTTGGGATTAATTCACTGAATGTGAAAGACAGTGCTGCTTAAGTCAGTAATATGGGGTAACATGCTACACGTCTAAGGTATCCCTGGAACAGGTCCATGATGTCTTCACTGAGGAGCAAGCTACCATCACATTCGCCAGATCTAACAACATGTGGTTTCTTCCTGTGTGGGCACTTTAAGAGCAAGGTCTATGAAACAAATCCACAGGCAATACAGGAACTGAAAGAGGACATCAGCAGTGAAGATTCCGCCATCGATATCCGAATTTCATGCCGGGTGTATCTGGATATTCTTCGACGTGTACAACTGTGTATCGGATATTGGAGTAGGTCATTCTCAGCATCTTCTACATAAAAAGGCAGCAGTGTCATTTCTCGGGAAGGAACTGGATACATTTTCGTTTTGGCAGGAGCACGTAGGAAAACTGTGGTTTAGGCCTCGAAGAATAGTTAAGCAAGCAATGGATGGATGGTTACAATAGCCCACCCCACCTCCCTCCTAGTGCAGAGAGGGGCGGGTATAAGCCAGGACGGTGCGAGTGAGCGGTGGAGACGAGGGGGGAGCCCAGGAGGTTCCAGAGAGAGGCAGCTGCGAAGGTAACAGCTTCTTCAATGGAGCATCTGCACTGGGTGGCACACCGGGTCAGTGACCGCGTGGCCGCTGAGTTCTCCTGGGCTGGCTGCTTGCGTGCCCCGCGATGCTGACGCGAAGTCTCCGCGGTACTCTGGCGGCCTCGTTGCGCAAGCCGGCCGCGCAGCTTCCAGGCCAACGTCATGGACTCGACGATGATGTGTTGGCTACGGCCTCCGGGGGCGCCTCGGCTACACCCACCACTGCGGGGGGGATGCCAACCGCAATGAAGCCGCCCTTCTTGCGATGACCTGGTATGGCCTGCTGTGACAAGCCACTAGGTCGGAGGGGGGGGGGGGGGGGTAGAGGAGTTGCCCTTCCATGTGCACACTCATCCAGCACAACCCTGTCGTCCTCGTAGAGCTGTGGGACTGAGAATAATTTAGTTACGAAATGTCCATTAGTTATAGTCGCCAGCGGCACCCTTGTTGTGCATGTACGCCACTACTAGTGATGTACCCTCGAACACTACTGCCACTTCCAGTGTTCCAGTGTGGTAACTTGCCCATTGCTGCATGAGTCTGTACTGTACCACTGCAACTACTGCTTCAGCAAGCTAACGTGCCTCGAAACATTCCATCGGCCTTCCTGAATTATTATAGTGACATCATCTCGCTGCGGCCCGCCACGAGGTCCTCTCCCGTGCCAACTTCTTCGTCTCAGAGTAGCACTTGCCACCTACGTCCTCAGTTATTTGCTGGATGTATTCGAAGCTCTGTCTTCCTCTACAGTTTTACCTCTACAGCTCGCTCTAGTACCATGGAAGTTATTCCGCAATGTCTTAACAGATGTCCTACAATCCTGTCTCTTCTTCGTGTCACTGTTTTCCATTTATTCAAAAATGGTTCAAATGGCTCTGAGCACTATGGGACTTAACATCTATGGTCATCAGTCCCCTAGAACTTAGAACTACTTAAACCTAACTAACCTAAGGACATCACACAACACCCAGCCATCACGAGGCAGAGAAAATCCCTGACCCCGCCGGGAATCGAACCCGGGAACCCGGGCTCCATTTATTCCTTTCCTCGCAGATACTCCAGAGAACCTTCTCATTCCTTACCTTATCAGTCCATCTAATTTTCAACATTCTTCTGCAACGCCACTTCTCAAATGATTCGATTCTATTCTTTTCTGGTTTTTCCACAGTCCATGTTTCACTAACACAGAATTCTGTGCACCACAGGTATATTCCCAGAAATTTCTTCCTAAAATTAATAAGTAGTAGACTTCACTTGTCCAGGAATGCTCTTTTTCCCAGTGCTAGTCTGCTTTTTTATATCCTCCTTACTCCGAGAGTCCTGGGTTATTTTCCTCCCTAGGTAGCAGAATTCCTAAATTTCATTTACTTCTAGTCTCATTTATCACGCCCATATATTGTCGATACGCTACCATACGTAGTAGGATCAGACATGTTGAAAGCAGCCCTCTATGGTATTAAGTGTCTGTAATGAAACTTCTAAAAAAACAGCAACTACTGCAATATTTCTGGAAAAACAAAACATAAAACTGCTGAATGAAACGAGGTTCATTGCCAAAAGAACGATACATAAATCATTGAACGACTACCGTATCTGGATTTTATCGAAGGACATCTCACAAACTTTAAATAAATTCTGGTTACATGTGAAGACTGTCAATGGCACCCAAGTTAGTCTTCAGACACACTTATGGATGACACTGCAACTGAAATTCATATCTAAAAAAATCAGAAATGCTGAATCCATTTTCAAGTGCACCTTCACGAAGTAAAGAGCCAGCAGTAGCCTACTGCCCGAGTTTAATTCTCGCACCAATGCCAGGACAGTGATATACACTGACGTGCAAAACGTAAGTACGAAAGTAACTGTCTTATGACGTGTCACTTTCAAGAAACATAGCGCGATGAAACCTGGATCACACATAGAAAGAACTACTACTGTATAGCGCAGAAGATAACTACAAGGATTACGCAATGAGGCGAACAGAAATGACTCATTCAAACGCAGTAATAACACTGAAATCACCGCGAGTCGTGAAGATCCCCTGGATATTACAAAAGGTGAGACATAGTTCTTAATAGGGTGTGTGGTTACCACGGACACCAGCTTGCTCCGTTGCTGGCCACAGGGTTGGTCGGGAGCTCTTATGGTAGGCCATTCCATTCCTCCTCCAGCGCCTTTACGAACTGCTAGATAGTCATTGGTGTATGTGGACGTGTTGCGAAACGTCTCTCCATTGCATCACACACGTACTCGATGGGCCTTAAGACGGGGGACTAGGCAGGCCATTCCATTCGCCTAATACTCTCTCCTTCCAAGAACTCCTCCGCTGAGCTCTTCAATGTGGTCCCACCTTGTCATCCATAAAAATGAAGTTAGGGTCGAATACGTGCCCATGGTGAAGAAAGGAGTGACATAATAATCTTGACCGGAGAACGTACAGTGTTCAGAGATCTGGAGATCATTACGCTCTTGCAGCATTCTGTTTCGCAGCACAGTAACATGTGGACGATCAAAACGACCGTGTTCGACTGTACTGGACGTACCCTTATACGGCGAAAGATCAGAAATCGCAATGCACCCAGGAACATTGTCGAACATGATCGTTTTGGTGGTCCTGGTGTTATGGTGTGGAGAAGTATAATATTGCATGAGAGTACTGACCTTCTAATCTTTGAACACGGTACACTCATCGGTCATCGTTATTGTTACACTATACTGCTTCCGCATGTGCTTCGCTTCAGGGATACATTGTCATCTACGAAGGGCGTTCAAAAAGTTTTGCACAGTCGTCTCTAATTTTTTTTTATTTTCTGCAGGAGGGGGATGAAACTTTTGTGAACATACTTGGAACATGTAGCTGTAAGTTAGTGTATGAAAGTATTTTCTTTTATTTACAGGTGAGCCATAATGGACCGTGAAGTAGATGCCAGGTTGCGACAACGATCGGTGATGGAGTTCTTCTTCAAGACCGGCGATGACTGCCACATCGATTCACAGAAAGTTGCTCCCTGTTTATGGGAAGGACACCGTGGATCGCAGCAGTATCCAGCGGTGGTTGCAGAAGTTTAAAGAAGGTGATTTCTCTCCACACGTCAATCCACGATGCGGTAGAACATCGACGGCATTGAGTGATGTGAATAAGGAGACCATTGATCAAATCATCCAAAATGACAGATGTGTGACGACACAACAGCGTGCTGAAATGACTCGTTTGTCATTGGGTAGTGCGCCGGCCGCGGTGGCTGTGCAGTTCTAGGCGCTGCAGTCCGGAACCGCGGGACTGCTACGGTCGCAGGTTCGAATCCTGCCTCGGGCATGGATGTGTGTGATGTCCTTAGGTTAGTTAGGTTTAAGTAGTACTAAGTTCTAGGGGACTGATGACCTAAGATGTTAAGTCCCATAGTGCTCAGAGCCATTTGAACCATTTGAACCATTGGGTAGTGCGGCATCACCGGTACAGTCACTAGGGTACTGAAAAATCTGTGCACGTTGGGTGCCTAAATTATTGGCAAGAGAAATGAAAATGATGAGGAAGAATGTGTGCGAGAGTCTCATGACGACCTTTACTAAAGAGTGGAAAAATCGTTTCGACGGCGTCATTATCCAGCATGAAACATGGTTGTTTTTGTCCGAACCTGCGAGCAAAACCCAATCCATGAAGTGGCGCCATTCGGGTTCCCCTCGAAAGGAGAAACCAAGACTCTCACGAACAGCAGGCCGAAAGGTGATGGCCTCCTTCTTTTGGGATCAGAGTGGTGTCATTTTCATTGACTTTTTGGAACCTGGCTCCACAATTAACCGGGACCGTTACTGTTTGTCATTGTACAAGCTGCGACATGCCATCAAGACCCACAGACCACAGCTTCAGGGTCAGCTCATCAGACTACACCATGACAATGCCAAACCCCATACAGCCGTTATGACGCAGGAGAATATCAGGAAAATGGGTTGGAAAAATGTTCCTCATCCTCCCTACAGTCCGGACTTGGCTCCGTCTGATTTTTACCTCTTTTGTCGTCTGAAGACCCACCTAAGCGGTAAAACATTTTACAGAGAGAAAGACCTTATTTCCTGTGTCAAGCGATGGTAAAAAAGTCTATCCCAGAATTTTGCCAAAGTGCACTTACATCGTGGAAAGAACGTTGGGCCAGATTCGGCACGGCTGACGGAGGCTACACTGAGTAGGCTCAATGTATAGCCAAATGTTCCAAGTATGTTCACAAAACATTGCACTCTCTTCCTGCAAAAAATAAAACAATTAGAGACGACTGTCCAACACTTTTTGAACGCCCTTTGTACATTTGCATGGATTGTTCATTGAACTACCTTCATAATAATTACATTAAATAAATTAAATGTGTTCACAATTGCGAATATGGACAACCATCCACTGTAGAATGAAATGATGACAGTGAAAATCTGTGCCGGACCGGGACTCGAACCGGGATTTCCCACTTACCGCGAGCGGTCGGCTTACCATTTGGCTCTCCGTGCACGACACAAAGTTCCCACATGTCATCAATGATACCTCTACAACCCGCACTCGTACATCCATTATGTACAGGGTGTTTCAAAAATGACCGGTATATTTGAAACGGCAATAAAAACTAAACGAGCAGCGATAGAAATACACCGTTTGTTGCAATATGCTTGGGACAACAGTACATTTTCAGACAGACAAACTTTCGAAATTACAGTAGTTACAATTGTCAACAACAGATGGCGCTGCGGTCTGGGAAACTCTATAGTACGATATTTTCCACATATCCACCATGCGTAGCAATAATATGGCGTAGTCTCTGAATGAAATTACCCGAAACCCTTGACAACGTGTCTGGCGGAATGGCTTCACATGCAGATGAGATGTACTGCTTCAGCTGTTCAATTGTTTCTGGATTCTGGCGGTACACCTGGTCTTTCAAGTGTCCCCACGGAAAGAAGTCACAGGGGTTCATGTCTGGCGAATAGGGAGGCCAATCCACGCCGCCTCCTGTATGTTTCGGATAGCCCAAAGCAATCACACGATCATCAAAATATTCATTCAGGAAATTAAAGACGTCGGCCGTGCGATGTGGCCGGGCACCATCTTGCATAAACCACGAGGTGTTCGCAGTGTCGTCTAAGGCAGTTTGTACCGCCACAAATTCACGAAGGATGTCCAGATAGCGTGATGCAGTAATCGTTTCGGATCTGAAAAATGGGCCAATGATTCCTTTGGAAGAAATGGCGGCCCAGACCAGTACTTTTTGAGGATGCAGGGACGATGGGACTGCAACATGGGGCTTTTCGGTTCCCTGTATGCGCCAGTTCTGTTTATTGACGAAGCCGTCCAGGTAAAAATAAGCTTCGTCAGTAAACCAAATGCTGCCCACATGCATATCGCCGTCATCAATCCTGTGCACTATATCGTTAGCGAATGTCTCTCGTGCAGCAATGGTAGCGGCGCTGAGGGGTTGCCGCGTTTGAATTTTGTATGGATAGAGGTGTAAACTCTGGCGCATGAGACGATACGTGGACGTTGACGTCATTTGGACCGCAGCTGCAACACGGCGAACGGAAACCCGAGGCCGCTGTTGGATCACCTGCTGCACTAGCTGCGCGTTGCCCTCTGTGGTTGCCGTACGCGGTCGCCCTACCTTTCCAGCACGTTCATCCGTCACGTTCCCAGTCCGTTGAAATTTTTCAAACAGATCCTTTATTGTATCGGTTTTCGGTCCTTTGGTTGCATTAAACCTCCGTTGAAAACTTCGTCTTGTTGCAACAACACAGTGTTCTAGGCGGTGGAATTCCAACACCAGAAAAATCCTCTGTTCTAAGGAATAAACCATGTTGTCTACAGCACACTTGCACGTTGTGAACAGCACACGCTTACAGCAGAAAGACGACGTACAGAATGGCGCACCCACAGACTGCGTTGTCTTCTATATCTTTCACATCACTTGCAGCGCCATCTGTTGTTGAAAATTGTAACTACTGTAATTTCCAAAGTTTGTCCGCCTGAAAATGTACTGTTGTCCCAAGCATATTGCAACAAACGGTGTATTTCTATCGCTGCTCGTTTAGTTTTTATTGCCGTTTCAAATATACCGGTCATTTTTGAAACACCCTGCATGTTCCCGTACAGGTGAGACATACTTAAAAGTCGCTTGCTCGGTGTCGGCAGATAAATAAGACATTGCAATGCCTGTGTTATTATGAATTACGATGCATGCATACATGCATACATGTTCAAAGTATGTTTGCAATATCTTATTCGCAATTTTTTTTATTTTTGAGCTTTTCCTCATTACAGAGGCTTATGTCCAACATAACAATCTACTCGGAAATTACTGTATAAAGAATAAACGTTCTTAAACTACATTTTCAAAATATTCCTCCAGGTGGTTCGATCTTGTGTGTCCTCTTCCTCTGCGCCCATTCTCCTCATTGTGCGCTGTACATTTTGGAGCCAGATGGTCATAGGCCGTCCTCTTCTTCTTCTCCCCTCCGGTTCCCACTCCAGTATCAATTTTGGTATTCTGGCTTCCTCCATTCGTCGTACATGCCCGTACCACTGTAATTTCTTCCTATCCTTTACGTCATATATTCTTTCTTTTATTTCCATTCTCCTTATTACTTCGGTGTTCCTTATCTTCTCTTTCCTGGAGAGTCTTGCCGATCTTCTCCAGAAGTCCATCTCTAGAGCTTGTAATTTTTTAATGTGCTTCAGGTTAATTGTCCAGGTCTCCGTTCTATACAGAACCACACTCTCTAATATAGATTTGCATATTAATTTTTTTTAGTTCTGCTCATTACATTCCTCCTTCATAAGACTGAGTTAAGCATCCCAATGACCTTCCGTCCACTACTAATTCTTTTATTGATTTCTGACTGATTTTCCTTCGATTTCTAAAATGGATCCCAAATAAAGGAAAGTGTTTATCTTTCTGATTTTCTTTCCTTCAATGTACAGCTCATCTGAATCATTAGTCAAGTATTCTGTTTTTTGGTAATTAATCTTCAAACCCCAAGTTTGGTATGTTACTGCTAGTTGATTGCACATATAGTTAGCATCGTCCCCATCTTGTGCTACGACTGCTTGATCATCATCAAACAATAAATGATGTAGGTAAACTCCGTCTCTTATTTCTAAACCCATACTATTACATTTACGAGACCATTTGCTAAGGCTAATATCTATATAGGTTTTAAATAATGATGGAGACATGGGACAGCCATGTAAAAGGCCTTTGATTGTTCTAAATTTCTGCGATAGTTTATTAACAACTTTCACTTGGCAAATGTTATCTTTATACATCTGTTGTCTTATTTTAATCAAGGAAGGGTTTATGTTTGCCATATTTGCTTATTCGTAATAATTCTCTATTATTTCACAATGGAACAGCGCGCGAAAAAAAAATAAATAAAACGAACACTTATAGCTTTCCGTGCGAGCTCAGATTTTCGTTATTTTATTATGATGATCGTTCCTCCCTATGTAAGTTGGCGCCAACAAAATATTTTCGCATTCGGAGGAGAAAGTTGGTGATTGAAATTTTGTGGGAAGATCCCGCCAGAACGACAAAAGCCTTTGTTCTAATGACGTTCACCCCAAATCCTGTATCATATCCGTGACACTCTATCCCCTATTTCTCGATAGTACAAAACCTGCTGCCCTACTTTGAACTTTCTCGATGTACTCCGTCAATCCTACCCGGTAAATAAATGCAAATGTCGTGTGATTAGGGCCTACTGTCGGGTAGACCGTTCGCCGGGTGCAAGTCTTTCGATTTGGCACCACTTCAGCGACTTGCGCCTCGATGGGGATGAAATGATGATGATTAGTACAACACAGAACCCAGTCTCTGAGCTGAGAAAATCTCCGACCCAACCGGGAACCGAAGCCGCGCCTTTAGGATTGACATTCTGTCGCGCTGACCATTCAGCTACCGGGGGCGGACAACCTATCCGGTAAGAATCCCATACTGCGCAGTAGTACCCTAAAGAGGGCGAACAAGCGTAGTGTAGGCAGTCTCTTTAGCAGATCTGTTGCATCTTCTAGGTATTCTGCCAGTGACCGGCAGTATTTTCAGTGTGTTCTTTGCAATTTCCGTTGTTCGTGATTGTAATTTCTGGTAGGTATTTAGTTGAACTTACAGCCTTTAGATTTGATTGGTTTATCGTGTAACCAAAGTTTAACGGATTTCTTTTATCACTAATGAGGACGACCACACACTTTTCATAAGTTAGGGTCAACTGCCAATTTTCGTAGCATACAGATACCTTTTCTAAATCGGTTTGCAGTTTTTTTCATGTTCGATGACTTTACTAGACAATGACAGCATCATCTACAAAAAAAACCTAAGAGGGCTGTTCAGATTGTCTCTTAAATCTTTTATATAGATAAAGAACAGCAGAGGGCCTATAACACTGCCTTGGGAAATGCCAGAAATCACTTCTCTTCTACTCGACGACTTTCCGTCAGTTACTGCGAACTGAGACCTACCCGACAGGAAATCACGAATTCAGTCGCGTAAATGAGACGATATTCCATAACGACACAATTTGATTACAAGCCACTTGCGAGGTACGGTGTCAAAAGCCTTCAGGGAATCTAGAAATGCGGAATCAATTTGAAATATCTTGTCGATAGCACTCAACACTTCTTGTGAATAA
This sequence comes from Schistocerca nitens, assembly GCF_023898315.1. NCBI lineage: Eukaryota > Metazoa > Arthropoda > Insecta > Orthoptera > Acrididae > Schistocerca > Schistocerca nitens. The sequence goes on from NC_064617.1 coordinate 737,505,258, forward strand.
AGAGCTAGTTGTGTTTCACAAGAAGTATTTTCTCTAAAGCCGGTTCTTCCTTTTAAATTCGGCTCTTCCTTTTTATGGATGACAATGTGCGACCGCACCGAATAACGCAGCTGGGAGAGCTCTTGGAACGATAGGATATTCGGCGAACGGACTGGCCCCCCGTTCCCTGGATTTAAATCCCATCGAGCACGTGTGGGCAGAGTTGGGGACACTTACTGGAGCACGTCCAAATGCACCAACGACTTTACAGCAGTGGTCAACCGCAATGATGCAGTAGTGGAGCGCTCTGCTGGAAAAACTTCTTATCTACCTTCTGCCCAGCATGGAAGGACGTGGCAGAGCATGCGTTGCCGTCCGTGGGGGATATGGACCCTATTAAGAACCATGTGCGGCCCCTTTTAACGTCTCGGCGACCATCACAGATCGCCGTGACTCCAGTGTAAACATTGTCTTTAAATAATGTTACTTCTCTTCGTCTTATTGGTATTTTTTTCAGTTACCTTCCGTACTATATTGTAGCAGTTCGTTTCAAGTATGGTCCAAGTTTCATCGAGCTATGTTATACGGCGATGACACATCAAGTGAAATTTACTTTCGTCCTTAAGTTCTGCCCACCTGTGTATACAAGTGATTGTCCAATTGCATCATCAGAAGAAGTTTGCCCTTTTTGTTACTGATACCACCATCGGAATAGAATGTCGTTACAGTGCTCTTATAGAAAAGGTGCTAATGAAATTTTTGAAAACATCATCAGACCAATCAGGCAATTGTATTTCCACTGCATTTTTGCGAAGTTTCAGTACATACACTTGAGTACCTCGAAAGGCTGTAAGCCACTTACTGTTTCTGCGTAATGATCTGAGCACAAGAAGATACGTCTCCAGAAAAACGCCGGTAATATGTGCCTCTTTCCACCAAAGAAATAATTTATAACACAATCGGACTATATTTCATAAACACATTCGTATTGCGCTATGGAAAGAAAAGGGTGCACAAATGAACACTTCAGAGAATTTGGAGGTAACAGATACTCCTAGAAATTTCATGATCTGACTCGGAGGCCGTATAAATTACCCACTTGATTGGTGGACCATATGCAATGAACATGTATGGCTCTGTCTGATAGCCTAACCGATTTCTACACAAATTAAGTGTAAACTGGAAAATGTACGTAGTCTTATCTTTGGATACGAATTCATGAGTACATGGGTACGAAAATAAATTCTAGAAGCTTCAGTTGAGGCATGCTGAAGGAAACCTGAATATGCCTGAGGACGCTCTCTCTCGGGTCGAAGAGATGGCTGATGCAGTTGATTTCGAAGCCTTCGCTGCAGCGCAAGTTGTAGACGGTGAGCTGCCAGACTTTTTGGCGCAACCACCAGGCCTATAGCTCCGTCAAACACGCTGTTGTGTTGTGACTTCGCAACAACGAAACCGCTACCGTTTGTGACTGTTGACTTTCGGCAGCCGGCAATCGCCTCCTCACAGGACTTGTGCTCTGGAGTATCGGGCACTACGAAAATGGTGAAGCGAGCTTTTGTGTGGCCAAACACGGACAAAGATTGTAAGCACTATGTACGCCAATGTGTGACCTGCCAATGGAACAAAGTTACTTAGCTTGCCAGGGTACCTCTTGGCACGTTCGTTCCACCGAAACAAAGATTTGGGGACGTGCATCTGGACATCGCCCGACCGCTGCCAAAATCGGGAGGGTATAACTTCTGTCTTACAGCCATTGATAGTTTCATACGTTAACCGAAGGTGTTCCCTATTGTCGACATTACCGTCGAAATCGTCGAGACCAAGTTCTTCCGTAGATGGATCGCCCATTTCGATGTTCCATTGCGAGCTACAAGAGCCCAAGGAAGGCAATTCTAGTCATGCCTGTTCAAAGCACTCTCCGTCCTTTTGAGTGTGAAGCATATTATAACCACGGCTTACCATCCGATAGCAAATGGCTTAGTTGAGCGAATGTACCAGTACCTGCAAGTGTCTCTTCGGTGCCACGAATCGCGGCGATGGATAGAGACGTTGCCCATCGTCCTCCTGGGTCTCCGCGCATCTGTGAAAGAAGATCTGAAAGCCATGATCGTGTGTCTTGTATATAGCCAGCCGTTACCACGAGGTGGCGACTTCTTTAATAACTTGTCAGACGACGACGTTGAGCCATCAGACTTCGTACACAATCTACGCGCACAAATCCAGAAGATCTTTCCCATTGCTCCGAGAGACCAGTAGACCAGTCGCCCCTTCGTTTGCGACGAGCTGCGGAGATGTGATTGTTTTTGTGCACCATAACGCAGTGTGCAAACCACTACAGTCACCTTACGACGGACCTTATTGCGTTAACAGGGAAAAGACGTGATGAGTACACCAGTCGCCATAACCATTGACAGCACCCCTTTCGCTGCCACGAACTCATCCACAGACACACACACACACCATGGATTCGACAAACCACCAGCCGCAAGTGATTATTGGGTGCAGTGATTCCCTCTGACACAGTCTCTCTTCGATTTGTGTTTGCCCTCTGTTTTTGTAATTAATTTGTTGTTTGAATTCTCTGTCTAGTTTTAAATGTCGCAATAAAGCGAATTTATTAAAGCAACAAGTTAAATATAGGATTGTCACTTTGGAGTGATTTAAATCGTGTATAACTGGTACGAAGCGGTCATGAGACCCCCACCGCTGACGTAAGTCATGGCAGTGAAGTGGAGTGCATGTTTCAGCCGGTTGTATGGAATCAGTGCAGTAAGTGAGTCGACGGAGAATCGTGACAGAATGGCAGGAAGGAGCTATCGCGTTCGACGCGCGGGATTAGGCGAGCGGTCTCAGGCGCTGCCGTCATGGACTGTGAGGGTGGTCCCAGCGGAGGTTCGGGTGCTCCCTCTGGCATGGGTGTGTGTGTTTGTCCTTAGGATAATTTAGGTTACGTAGTGTGTAAGCATAGGGACTGATGACCTTAGCAGTTAAGTCCCATAAGATTTCACACTCATTTGAACAGCTATCGTGTTTTGACGTGTCCATGAACTTGCCCTATTTGTTGGTGTTCAAGGAATAGTCTACCATTCGCAGCCATGTAACACGGTATAAAAATAGTGGTCATAAAAAGATCCCAGCCAACAGGGACTGGGGAGTGTCATGCATTGCCAATTACGTGGTAGTAATTTCTGTTGTCAGTGAATACACGTTCATCTCAACCAGTTTCGAAGCGAACATTGCAAAGGGAATCGTACGCAGTGGACAACTTGAGCTGTTTACCTCGCAAAAAGCCATTGCTAAGAGCGGTAATAAAGCCGTACATCTTCGATTAACAAACAACACAGAAGCTGGACCGTAGTTGACTGAGGCGTGTAGTGTGCTCCGACAAGTCGCAGACCCATCATTCAAATACTGTGAACTTGTACAATGATTTTTATTTCAACATTCTCAGGGTTCAAACGCTGCCCTCTCATGTACATGCTGACGATGAGTATTCTGTAGCCACTCCCGTCTTCTAAGACGACAACAGTCGAGTTCCTGGTTTGACGTACAATCTAGGACCCTATCGCATCATGAGTTGCCCTCTAAATCAACCGATCTCAATCTCATAGAAAACACCTGGCGCTGTGTTGGAGTAGAGCATGAACTGTAGCAATCAACAGATCCTCAGTTTGGTGGTTCTGCTGGATCAAACCATCAGTGAATGGCTTCAGCTGGGTATGGCACACCTGAAAACACTTGTGGATCCTCTTCTCTAAACTGATATCAGTATCAAGCCCAGCTGCGAAGTTTCACGGTATCAGCCTAATGTATCCTGGGTCTGACTAATGTTTTGTCTGGTGTACGATTTATCTACGGTAGTGAAATGTGTACTAGACTGTAGTGGAGAAAGTTTGCGTATTATGATTCAAATGGCTCTCGCACTATGGGACTTAACATGTGAGGTCATCAGTCCCCTAGAACTTAGAACTACTTAAACCTAACTAACCTAAGAACATCACATACATCCATGCCCGAGGCAGGATTCGAACCTGCGACCGTAGCGATCGCGCGGTTCCAGACTGAAGCGCATAGAACCGCACGGCCACATCGGCCGGCTTGCGTATTATAGAGCATCAGTTACTTCTGTAGTTATATATCTCCATATTCAGCTCAGTCTTACCTCTCAAATACATTATGATAAACCTCAACTATTTGGCAGTAAGTATCTGCATTTTTCTAAATAAAATTTTACCACCGAAAAAAAAGATTTAAAAATGTCTCACTTGCAGGTTATTATGGAATAGTCGGGAAATATGGAAAAAGGCGGTAAGAAAGCAGATCATCATTTTTCATTTTGGAAAAAACATATTTAATTTACACAAAATAAAGCTCTGAGATTGCTCTTAAATCAAACTCTTAAGGGAATTACTTATAAGGAGCAGAAAAAATGATTTGCTTTGATAACGTGTTAAGTTTATTAACTTCAAAACAATGGTCTAAAACAATTATTTGTTTATGTAATAGAGAGATGATTAGTTGGCCAGTCATCTAGTCGCATAAATCAGGAATGCAATCTTCAACTGCTCAATCAAGACAGGCCCACATTTTACCGACTACTTCATATTGCCCAGAACGCCGTCTTGGACTATACAACATAAAAACAGAGCTAACTGTGTCCAAAGCCAAAAATCGAGCGATACATAACGACCTACTGCTCTTCCGCTAAATACGTTGCATAGTTTCAATCCTTAAAGTACATTTTCAGTCATTATTGCATAGTCTTGAAACTGACCTATATTTTGTGAAATTACCAAAACAGTTTTTCTGCGTCTTAACTCACGCAATATGTGGAGACGAACTGGACACGTTACAGATCATTACTGGAAAGCTGTGCAATGTTTCATGCGTCTCCTGGATGGGAACACCGCACGACGGATGAGAAACCACAGTATTGAGTATTGCTATCTTAAATATGCGATGTGTAATACGTGCAAGGGTAATAGTTTTGTAAGCAAATGAATGCACTTCGTTACGAGGTCTTGACTCTGTGATGGACGTGGCGAAACGTTTCCCTCTCCTTCATTTCTGCAGCGTGCAGTCTTCGGACGGACCTTATCGAAAACGGTAAACAAAGGATCCCGCGGAGCTTTTTGTAGACATCAGGATCGATATGCCTCTACGAAAAATATGATCAGAAATGACGCTTCGCTGATAAAAAAACTCGTTGCCTCGAGTCCTGGGCGTGGAGCTGATTTATTCTCATGTTTTCCGGGTACTGTTTTCAGGCGTGATGTAAGCTCACAAGTAGCGTTGCTCATTAATATTTAGTGCTGAAAAGCATATCTTTGTGGTATTCGAACTTCGACTTTTGTGAGGTTTTGTATCGCAATAAATAGGGAAGACAGTAGAGGAAAAGATAATGCTGCCAGCTACGGACAATTTTTTCTTCCAGGTTTATTACACTTGGATCCTAAATTACGATTCCCATCTGCAAATTCTGCTAGCATCAATTTGTTGCTTATTCATTCTCGTTAATGTGAGTTCAAATGGTTCAAATGGCTCTGAGCACTATGGGACTTAACAGCTGTGGTCATCAGTCCCCTAGAACTTAGAACAACTTAAACCTAACTAACCTAAGGACATCACACACATCCATGCCCGAGGCAGGATTCGAACCTGCGACCGTAGCAGTCGCACGGTTCCGGACTGCGCGCCTAGAACCGCGAGACCACCGCGGTCGGCTGAGATTCGTACTCGGGACCTTTATCTTAAGCAGGCAAGTGCTCTATCAACTGAGCTATCCAAGCACGACTGCGGAGCGCTTCTCACAGCTTTAAGCTTCTGGCAATACCTCGTCTCCTACCTTCCAAACTTCACAAAAGATTTCCTGTGAAATTTGCAAGTCTAGCACTCCTGGAAGAAATGGTATTGCAGATACATGGCTTAGCCACAGACTGTGGAATGTTTCCAGACTGAAATTTTCACTCTGCGGCGGAGTGTGCGCCGATATGAATTCTGCAAGGTATGAGACGAGGTCGTGGACGAAATAAAGCTGTGAGGACGCACTCTGAATCGTGCTTGGATAGTTGAGTCGGTAGAGCACTTGCACGCGAAAGGGAAAGGTCTCGAGTTCGAGGCTCGGTCTGGCATACAGTTTTAATCTTCCAGGAAGTTTCCTTCAGGTGTTACAATACATAGCAATGAAGGCTTAACAGAATCCTAAAACTGTTCGAAGGTAGATATCATACCGTACAGACATTAGTCTTGTATTACAATCAAACGTGCACGTAACTTAAAACCAACCAAAAAACATATAAACGAGGCAGTATACAATGTACCGTCCACACATAAACATCGCTATACATCAAAAAGTAAACTAATTGTAAGGAGTTTCTGCAGCGACCACGGAAACTCGGGCAGAGGTCGCTAATGGCGATGACTTGAAAGGCTTAGATGTTTTTGTTGTAATAAAAATACAGTTTGCAAAAGCTGTAGGCAAATTTTAATTTTGTGGCCAGTAACTTCGATGCCAAAGTAAGATTTACGTATTTGGTATGTTACCTACCTCCGAACAGATTTGGATTTTAAGCCTTCATTTGTTATGTATCATGCCATCCACTGTTTTTTGTTATTCAGCATGATTTGATAACGAACAAGCCGTCCGAAACAAATCATCAATAAATAAATAAAACATCCTACGCACTTTAAGACGTTCTTCTAACAGTTATTGTAAAATTGTGTACTGTGTGCTCTGAAACACGTGTGCCTCTAGCAGCATTATACTCAGTTGTCAGATCTGCCACAGATCACCGCCTATCCTGTTTCATAGAGAACAGCCTAGCCTCACCATTTCCGAGATGCTCATTCACTGGCATTCTCCATAACCATCTGCCCTTCGTCAAAGTTGCTCGTGTCATATGTATTTCCCCATTTGCGACCAATATCGTCACCCGAATGATTGCATTCGTCCTCGCTCCGCTTATATGCATTCCAAGATAAAAAGAAACGATGCACAACGAACGAATTGTCCAAAGGGGAAGGAAATCGGTAGATGTGATGTACATGACCAGGCAAACAAATGATTACAATTTCAAAAAAATTGGATTATTTATTCAATTTCACAACCTGAGAAGTCAATAACGCGTGGATCCCAGCTCTGGCTCTTATGCAAGCCGTAACTCGGCTTGGCACTGATTGGCAGTAGTTGGATATCATCCTGAGGAATATGGTGCCAAACTCTGTGCGACCGGCGCGTTATATCGTCAAAATACCCAGATGGTTAGAGGGCCCTGCCCAGAATACTCAAATGGGTCAAATGGCTCTGAGCACTATGGGACTTAGTATAAGAGGTCATCAGTCCCCTAGACTTAGAACTACTTAAACCTAACTAACACAAGGACATCACACGCATCCATGCCCGAGGCAGGATTCGAAACTGTGACTGTAGCAGCAGCGCGGTTCCGGACCGAAGCGCATATAATCGCTCGGTCACAGCGGCCGGCCAGACTACTCCAAACGTTCTCAATTGGGGAGAGGTCCGGTGACCTTGCTGAACAATGCAAGGTTTGGCAAGGACGAAGACAAAGACAAGCTCGCCGTGTGCAGATGGGATTTCTCTTGCTGAAATGGAAACCTAGGATGGCTCGCCATGAACAAAACGGGCGTAGAATGTTGTCGACGTACCGCTGTGCCGTAAGGGTGCCGCGTATGACAACCAGGGGGGTCCTACTAGGAAAAGAACTGCCACACCAGACCATCACTCCTGGCTCTCAGGCCGAATGCTGGGCGACAGTAAAGCTGGTATCCCACCACTGCCAGAACGTCTCCAGGCACGTTGTAAGGTGTCAGGCAAATCCAACACCTTCCATGAAAACCCTGACATGATAGCAAATCCGGCAGTATGTCACATAGTTCCGAATAAACCCTGGCATTAAATTAACCAAAGTAATACGATCAACGAGTGAGCAAATGGAATACCACAGACTAACACAAGAACGCCTAAATGCATGTCATACCTTCCCACCGTGAAACAGACGCAGTTCCGAGGGGAGCAACGAGAACAGAAGCCGAGAGCAGAACCGTGTTAAGCTAGAAGGCCCTACGATAAGGGACGGACACCCACATCGCCTGCCGACCACCAGGACCACCCCCCAGCCCTTGTTAAAAGATAGAGCCCTCCAGAAGAACAGTATAGATCTTACGATAACACTAAAAGGGCCACACCAGCTGCAAGTTTTAGCGTGAGACTTTTTCGCGTCTCTGTTACGTTGCAAACATTAAAAACATTGCCCCACCACGAAAAGTATAACGTTTCTCATTGGATAGACAGAATTTTTGTAGGCGGAGCTTAAGGTTAACATTGAGACCCTGATTGGTCAGTTGAAAACACAGCCAGATAGCTTTTTTAAAACCTACTTCGGTAAATTGTAGTAAGGAGAAGTTAGGGGAGAGTTGCTTCCGAGACGGCGACATGTGTGGAGCTGCACCGCCCGCCGCCCCCTGACGCTGCCTAAACACCGACAAGGTAATGAACGCACGCGATGCCGCATAACAGCGCATAACACTTCACTCAGAATTGCAGAAGTCTCATCTGTTACACCCCCTTTTCACGTAATACTAGTGTCGATCGTCAATTAAGCTCCTGGTATTCACATTTGCTGCTTGAAGTTAAAATCTGAAACGCGATGATTTTTCTGTTATATAATTATTGAGAAGCCACATCAGCCACTGTAATTGACGACAAGTTAAATAAGTAATTAAAGATAATTGAGGGTCACTGTAGATCATTTGGATAGTTTTCTCTTTTATGAAACTTCACTTAAACCTAGATTATAGATGTGATATGGCATAGGTCATCCTTCGATCCATTGTAGAACTTGGAAACCCATTCAGGGAATATTCGTTCACATTTTTGTTGAACGCAGTTGGTTTTTATCATCCTGTATTAAAATATTTCCTTTTATCAATACTGCAATTTATAAACAATGCTTTGTGAGTAGAATAAAAATTCCAATGGTAAACTTAACTGCTTTTTTGACGTCATTTTACCAGATAATTAAAAGTAGGAAAGCCTTGAAGCCCTTCCACTAAATTTAGTTAGTATTAAGATTCTTTTACAGGGAGCGCAGTGGAGCTGACGCTGAAATCATTAAGTATTTGGTTATATCATCGCTAGTCTCACTGAACTCTTCTGGACTCTACATGTCGTGTGTGGTCTGGCGTCTCCTTACCAGCAACAGGTCCCAGGTTCAAACTAGTCAATTCCCTAAAAAACACGCTGAGAGCGTCGTTGCGCGAAAGTGGTAGGGAGACACGACTTAGAACAAACAGACACCACGCAGAATGTTAGAACGTCTTCGCCCTGGAACCTTAGTGACTGGAGTAGAATTGTCTTCAGTGATGAGTGTCGCTTCGAACTGAGCACCAATGACCAGCGAAGGGAAGTGCATCATCTACCCATGGAAGAAGAGACAGATGGTGCATTTCCCTTCCTTGAAGTCCTCGTTCGCCGAAAAACCAACACCTACGCCGCAGTGTGTACAGGAAATCTACACACATTGATCGGTATCTGTACGCTCTTAGTCACCATCATGTGGCATAGAAACGTGGCGTTCTGAACGCCCTCATCCACCTTGTTAAAGTCTTCTCAGACGCTGAAAATCTGCCACTAGAGGAATGTTCCGGAAAAATGGCTACAATCACCGCCATGTATCACAAGCTATTGCTGGTGAGACAAGCAGTAACAACACCGCTGAAGAAGAGAAAAATAAACTTGCACTGTGTCGGGAAAGATTAGCAGGCCCGTAAAGAGACACATCATCTCATCAGTGTTCAGACTCCACCCAAAAATACGACAGCTCATGACGCCTCTGAAGGAGATCTAGGGCTTAGGACGCCTGGAGTGTACAGAAAACCTTGTCAGTGTGGCTGCCACTGCGTCGGCCAGACGGTACACACTGTGAGAAACAACGGAAGGAATACGAGAGGGGCTTACGCGTATGCTGTCAAAAATCAACCGTGGCAGAACACCTTTAGAAAATCAACACGAATTCTATTGAACGAAAGATGAGTCATTATGAGGATGAAGGGGTTATGGGATAGTGACATAAAATAAGCGGTAGAAATGAAAAAAGTATATGAAAACAGAGTCAGTAATAACGGCGCTTTGCAACTTAGCACAGCCTGGGCCATCGTCAGGTTGAAGCGGGCGCAACGGACGCGGGACGAAAACATTACCCCATCTGGCGAGGAAGAGAGCACCAGTGACGTCATAGCCAACAGCGCCGCTATACAGGGTGTTACGAAAAGGTACGGCCAAACTTTCAGGAAACATTCCTCACACACAAATAAAGAAAAGATGTTATGTGGACATGTGTCCGGAAACGCTTAATTTCCATGTTAGAGCTCATTTTAGTTTCGTCAGTATGTACTGTACTTCCTCGATTCATCGCCAGTTGGCCCAATTGAAGGAAGGTAATGTTGACTTCGGTGCTTGTGTTGACATGCGACTCATTGCTCTACAGTACTAGAATCAAGCACATCAGTACGTAGCATCAACAGGTTAGTGTTCATCACGAACGTGGTTTTGCAGTCAGTGCAATGTTTACAAATGCGGAGTTGGCAGATGCCCATTTGATGTATGGATTAGCACGGGAAGATAGCCGTGGCGCGGTACGTTTGTATCGAGACAGATTTCCAGAACGAAGGTGTCAGGACAGGAAGACGTTCGAAGCAATTGATCGGCGTCTTAGGGAGCACGGAACATTCCAGCCTATGATTCGCGACTGGGGAAGACCTAGAACGACGAGGACACCTGCAATGGACGAGGCAATTCTTCGTGCAGTTGACGATAACCCTAATGTCAAAGTCAGAGAAGTAGCTGCTGTACAAGGTAACGTTGACCACGTCACTGTATGGAGAGTGCTACGGGAGAACCAGTTGTTTCCGTACCACGTACAGCGTGTGCATGCACTATCAGCAGCTGATTGGCCTCTGCGAATGGTTCAACCAACAACGTGTCAATCCTCATTTCAGTGCAAATGTTCTCTTTACGGATGAGGCTTCATTCCAACGTGATCAAATTGTAAATTTTCACAATGAACATGTGTTGTGGGCTGACGAGAATCCGCACGCAATTGTGCAATCACGTCATCAGCACAGATTTTCTGTGAACGTTTGGGCAGGCATTGTTGGTGATGTCTTGATTGGGCCCCATGTTCTTCCACCTACGCTCAATGGAGCACGTTATCATGATTTCATACGGGATACTCTACCTGTGCTGCTAGAACATGTGCCTTTACAAGTACGACACAACATGTGGTTCATGTACGATGGAGCTCCTGCACATTTCAGTCGAAGTTTTCGTACGCTTCTCAACAACAGATTCGGTGGCCGATGGATTGGTAGAGGCGGACGAATTCCATGGCCTCCACGCTCTCCTGACCTCAACCCTCTTGACTTTCATTTATGGGGGCATTTGAAAGCTCTTGTCTACGCAACCCCGGTACCAAATGTAGAGACTCTTCGTGATCGTATTGTGGACGGCTGTGATACAATACGCCATTCTCCAGGGCTGCATCAGCGCATCAGGGATTCCATGCGACGGAGGGTGGATGCATGTATCCTCGCTAACGGAGGACATTTTGAACATTTCCTGTAACAAAGTGTTTGAAGTCACGCTGGTACGTTCTGTTGCTGTGTGTTTCCATTCCATGATTAATGTGATTTGAAGAGAAGTAATAAAATGAGCTCTAACATGGAAAGTAAGCGTTTCCGGAGACATGTCCACATAACATATTTTCTTTCTTTGTGTGTGAGGAATGTTTCCTGAAAGTTTGGCCGTACCTTTTTGTAACACCCTGTATAACGGCGAGGCTGCGGCGACACGGCAGTCATTTACCACTTGACAATGGCCGAGGAGAGTTCGGCCAAAAACTTGTGGAATTTCAACCAGCTGATGCGGCTGGAAGCCCGAGAATATAATATTATTATTATTATTTTGTTTTACAGATTTTATTTTTTTAAACATTTATTTTTTTGCTTTGAATTTTTTAATTTTTTGGTTTGGAGTTACACACATTTTATTCATGTACGCATGAGACTGTATGCGCAATCATATGAAAGAACTAATAAATACTTAGTGCAGTGCGCAAAATGACAGCAAACATAAATACGATACCGAACAAAAATCAAACACTCTGCGCCGTTTGTGATAATAATGTATTTAAACAGTTTATATTACGTTGACAAACTTAGGATACGGCCATATTACATAAATTAAATTACTTGGAAGTTTACTATACCGCAACATAAACGATTTGCGCAGCAGATAATAAACTACTGAAAAGCATACAGCTTTTTATTATTATCTTAAAATTTTCGTTATTGTTTATCTAAAGTACGCAATGGTAATGATTGAAAATTAAGAAACTACCGCCAGAGAAACTCATCAGAATAATTTTGGAGCCAAATGTGGCAACAACCAATCCGAATTAAATATGATTATGAATAGATGGGATAAGCAAAATAACTGAGAAACAATGTCTGCAGGAGAAAATACAATCAACTTTTCAATCGTGTACGAAAAGTGACAAATTGAAGTCTGTTTTGTCCGAAAATAAATTTCCTACAAGATAGCTTTTGAAGAAAAAACACAGTGGAACATTTTCTCTCGGTTAGAAGTAAGATGACTTTTTTATGACAATTATTTTTATGGCTATTTTCGGGTTAGTTTAATTTTCTGTGTGATCATCGAGAAGGTTTAAATTCTGGATCAAACATTATGCCATTCTGTACAAGGCTGGGCATAATTTTGGTTTGATACTGGTTTGATATGTGCATTGTTTTTGCATGTCCAAAGATTTTTCGATGATTTTAATCCATTGATGAATAAAATCCGTAACGTTAAACAATGAAACGATAATCAACTGTAATAACCAGTTTTTTTAACTATATCCAAATGCAGCACTTAATATGCAAAGAATTTCTACGGAACAAAATTTCATGTGCAAACGCGTGATTTTTCGCACGTGAAATGGGAACAGTGAAAGATTTTTGCGAACGTTTCTTATAATTACCATAAGAATATATTTTTTATTGTCATCTGTATCACTTTAACTTGTCTCAGCTCACGCGAACGCGTAAAACAGGTTTTTATGTGCATTTTATGTGCAACTTCAGACAGCTATATCGTGGCAGTTGTTAAAGCTTCGACAAAACAACAGAACGACCGTTAATTACATGTATTTGCGTGCCTTTTTACAAAACTTGAACCGATTCTCACAAGTCTAAAACACAGAAGTAGCGTGCGTAAAAGAAAACCACAAGAAGAGCTTTTGCTCTTAAAATCCGAATGAAGCTAGATTTTTGAAAGAATCTTTCAGTTTTATCTTAAGAATTCAGTTTTTATTCATTTGATTCACTTTAAATCGTTACCGCGCAGTCATTTTACGTAAGAACGATTTTTACGTGCTGCATTTAGCTCGACTTTAAAGCGTCACATCTCGACCAAAGATAAGGATTATTGGATGAAAAAAATTTTGTTTCGCCTTTACCCATTTATCTGCCATCGCGCAAAGTTTGAACCAATTCGTACAAGATTAAATTATAGAAGTTCAAAATGGTTCAAATGGCTCCGAGCACTATGCGACTTAACTTCTGAGGTCATCAGTCGCCTAGAACTCAGAACTAATTAAACTTAACTAACCTAAGGACATCACACACATCCATGCCCGAGGCAGGATTCGAACCTGCGACCGTAGCAGCAGCGCGGTTCCAGACTGAAGCGCCTAGAACCGCACGGTCACTCCGGCCGGCAAATTATAGAAGTGACACGCTTCAAAAACCTCCCAGAAAAATGTGTTTTTTGCACGTAAAATCGAAACAAAACAAGAGTTTTTCAAACTGTTAAGAATTATCTTAGACCAAGGTCCAATACACCGGTGAACTAAATTTGAACCACCACTGTCGCTCTAGTCCGAAGTTATTTAAGGGTGACCGTTTTTGCACCTTAAATCCGAACGAGGATGACTTTTTGCACGTAAAACCCGGTCGGAGCGCACTCAAATTGTGTCATCGGCTACGCATTAATTTCAACCAGTTAAAATTTTTTTGAAAAAGGAGTCAATCGATTCGCACAATTTGCCTGGGCGCCAGCTCCGGTTTGTCGTTAAAACTTTGTTTAGTATACTGTAATAGAGCAACAATAAGACAGATGTTATAATGGTTTCCACCTGTAACGATTAGCTGTATAATTTCAAGTAAACATTACGTTGCACTTATACGTCAATCTGAGTACAGTGCGCAAGGTATTGCAGTGTGCTTGCCGGTGACTTCTGCAGGTAGTACTGCTATTGCGCAAAGTACTACTGAAAAGTGTAAAACATCTGAATAAGGTTGGCCGGCCGCGGTGGTCTAGCGGTTCTAGGCGCGCAGTCCGGAACCGCGCGACTGCTACGGTCACAGGTTCGAATCCTGCCTCGGGCGTGGATGTGTGTGATGTCCTTAGGTTAGTTAGGTTTAAGTAGTTCTAAGTTCTAGGGGACTGATGACCACAGATGTTAAGTCCCATAGTGCTCAGAACCATTTGAACCATTTTGAATAAGGTTGATTGAAATGGAGATGTAGCTAATCATCTGCTACTGCAGTTACCAGTTGTGGCAATGGTAATCGTTTTCATTAGCAAAGTACGTTGCCATAATTCACGTAGTTGTAAATACAAGTGTTCTTTAAGCTATAATTTTGAATATCATTTGATAACCCACAAAAAATTATTTTCCAGTAAAATATACCAGCTGACAACAGAACGCCCCAGAGAGGTGTGGGAGAAACTCGATGTCCCTGCCTGGAGGCCACAGAACACGCGCCCGCCTGATGATACGTAACACACGCTGAGCAGCACGTGTACGACCTCTCGTTGCGACAAAGCCAACGTGTCGTCACGTCGCACCCATAAAACTCCATGATACACACTGCATCTCGATTTCGATCCGGGAACGTGCTTCAGTGCGACGGCAAATGCAGCTGGCTTTGTGGTAGGAGTAATTTGAACGCAACGCATACGAGTACGAATTCAGTGGCGCGACTAATTATACAGTAATTTATGTTCATATAAAACTCCTCAGTCTCATTATTTAACTCCTAACCATCTTAAAATTGGTTCCTCTGCTGTTATTAAGTAAGTCTGCTGCAGTTTCAAATACAGCTTGTTTTGATTATTTTGTTATTGTGATTTTCTCGTTCTCGAGCTGCTATACTCGTATTTATGTCTTGTGACTACGATGTGTGGAATCATTCCGTTGCCGTTCAGCTTTGGTTCATAGTGTGGGTGTATCTGGGTTAGGAATTTTCATGTTGCTTTCACCTGGGAACTATTTGGCTGACGTAAGGCGAAAGTATAAAATACAGTAGTGGTGTTGCATGCTCCCTCTAAAGAGTCTTAAAACGGCTATGTTAAAGGAGGTAGAAGAGGTGCACCGTCTTTCCGTTGCGAGTCCATGAGGATTTTCATGACAGTGACGACCATAGAGGTGTTCAAATCGCCTTATGAGGAATAATATTTAAGGTACGTTGCTGAAAATGTTGTTAGTTTACAATAATGCACAACTCAAATCTACATCCTAACCATTGTCTGACACACTCAAAACAACCAGGCGTTTGATGAATAATGGCTGTAGCCTCAGTCAGTTCTTCTGGAATGTCTGTCAGTGTCTCGTACATCGAACGCTTCATTCCACCCTCCCCCCCCCCTCCCCCCGTCCCACACAAAGAATAAGAAATCGTTAGGAGTGAGCTAACGGCACCAGAGAGGCAATTCTGACGTTTCGGCTGATACTGGAAGCAAGGCTAAAGAAGAATCAAGATACATTCGTAGGATTTGTCGACGTGGAAAAACCATTCGATAATATCAAATGGTGCAAGAAGTTCGAAATTCTGAAAAAAATAGGAGTAAGCTATAGGGAGAGACGTGTAGAGCCAAGAGGGAATAATTAAGAGTGGACGACCAAGAAAGAAGTGTTCGTATCAAGAAGTGTGTAAGACAGGGATGCAGTCTTTCACCCTACTGTTCCAATCTGTGCATCGAAGAAGCAGTGATGAAAACAAAAAGAAAAGTTCAGGAGTGGAATTAAGATTCAGGGTGAGAGGCTATCGATGATACGATTCGCTGATGACATTGCTGTACTGAGTGAAAGTGAAGATTACGTGATCTGTTGAATGTAATGAACAGTCTAATGACTACAGAATATGGAAATCAAAGAAAGACGAAAGCCATGAGAAGTAGCAGAATTGAGAACAGCGAGAAACTTAACATCAGGATTGGTAGTCACGAAATAGATTAAATTAAGGAATTCTACCACCTAGGTAGCAAAATAACCGATGACGGACGGAGCAAGGAGGACATCAATTGCAGGCTAGTACTGGCAAAAAGGGCATTCCTGACCAAGAGAAGTCTACTAGTATCAAGCACAGGCCTTAATTTGAAAAAGAATTTTCTGAGAATGTACGTTTGGAGCACAGCATTCTACTCGTATGACTGTGAAACATGGAGTGTGGGAAAACCAGAACAGAAGAGAATCGAAGCATTTGAGATGTGGTGTTACAGACGAATGTTGAAAGTAAGGTAGACGGATAAGGTAAAGAATGAGGAGGCGCTGCACGGGATCGGAGAGGAAAAGAATATGTGGAAAACTCTGACAAGGAGAAGGGTCAGGATGATAGGACATCTCTTAAGACATCAGGGAATGACATCCGTGGTAGTAGAGGGAACGGTAGTTGGCAAAAACTACACGGGAAGGCAGAGATTGAAATACAGTCAGCAAATAATTGAAGACATAGGTTGCAAGTGCTACTCTGACACTAACGACAAACTGCAGTGGGTACCCGTGGTACTGAAACAATAATCGTTGCCTGTCTGGTAACGGGACATTCTACAAAATTGCCGTTATAATTTACGAAGAAAGATCAGTAATTTCGTCCACCGAGCATGTTAAGCTCCCAGAGAGATCCTCGTGAACAATATCAGCCCTGACATTTATGGTAAATATCTGTTGATGGTGGAATATACGAGTGTCCTTGTGATCTACCAACTGCCAGACACAGCTGTTGTGGCTGTTAAAAATTCCTTGTCTTGTGAAGACAGCCTCGTCAGTAAACAACGCGTTTATAAGTCAAGGATGTTTACAGCTTGATGTTGTTGTTGTTGTGGTCTTCAGTCCTGAGACTGGTTTGATGCAGCTCTCCATGCTACTCTATCCTGTGCAAGCTTCTTCATCTCCCAGTACCTACTGCAACCTACATCCTTCTGAATCTGCTTAGTGTATTGATCTCTTGGTCTCCCTCTACGATTTTTACCCTCCACGCTGCCCTCCAATGCTAAATTTGTGATCCCTTGATGCCTCAAAACATGTCCTACCAACCGATCCCTTCTTTTAGTCAAGTTGTGCCACAAACTTCTCCCCAATCCTGTTCAATACCTCCTCATTAGTTACGTGATCTACCCACCTTATCTTCAGCATTCTTCTGTAACACCACATTTCGAAAGCTTCTATTCTCTTCTTGTCCAAACTGGTTATCGTCCATGTTTCACTTCCATACATGGCTACACTCCATACAAATACTTTCAGAAACGACATCCTGACACTTAAATCTATACTCGATGTTAACAAATTTCTCTTCTTCAGAAACGATTTCCTTGCCATTGCCAGTCTACATTTTATATCCTCTCTACTTCGACCATCATCAGTTATTTTACTCCCTAAATAGCAAAACTCCTTTACTACTTTAAGTGTCTCATTTCCTAATCTAATCCCCTCAGCATCACCCGATTTCATTTGACTACATTCCATTATCCTCGTTTTGCTTTTGTTGATGTTCATCTTATACCCTCCTTTCAAGATACTGTCCATTCCGTTCAACTGCTCTTCCAAGTCCTTTGCTGTCTCTGACAGAATTACAATGTCATCGGCGAACCTCAAAGTTTTTACTTCTTCTCCATGGATTTTAATACCTACTCCGAATTTTTCTTTTGTTTCCTTTACTGCTTGCTCAATATACAGATTGAATAACATCGGGGAGAGGCTACAACCCTGTCTCACTCCTTTCCCAACCACTGCTTCCCTTTCATGCCCCTCGACTCTTATAACTGCCATCTGGTTTCTGTACAAATTGTAAATAGCCTTTCGCTCCCTGTATTTTACCCCTGCCACCTTCAGAATTTGAAAGAGAGTATTCCAGTTAACGTTGTCAAAAGCTTTCTCTAAGTCTACAAATGCTAGAAACGTAGGTTTGCATTTTCTTAATCTTTCTTCTAAGATAAGTGGTAAGGTTAGTATTGCCTCACGTGTTCCAACATTTCTACGGAATCCAAACTGATCTTCCCCGAGGTCCGCTTCTACCAGTTTTTCCATTCGTCTGTAAAGAATACGCGTTAGTATTTTGCAGCTGTGACTTATTAAACTGATAGTTCGGTAATTTTCACATCTGTCAACACCTGCTTTCTTTGGTATTGGAATTATTATATTCTTCTTGAAGTCTGTGGGTATTTCGCCTGTCTCATACATCTTGCTCACCAGATGGTAGAGTTTTGTCATGACTGGCTCTCCCAAGGCCATCAGTAGTTCTAATGGAATGTTGTCTACTCCCGGGGCCTTGTATAAACCCTCTATATACTCCTTCCACCTTTCTGCCTTCCCTTCTTTGCTTAGAACTGGGTTGCCATCTGAGCTCTTGATATTCATACAAGTGGTTTTCTTCTCTCGAAAGGTCTCTTTAATTTTCCTGTAGGCAGTATCTATCTTACCCCTAGTGAGACAAGCCTCTACATCCTTACATTTGTCCTCTAGCCATCCCTGCTTAGCCATTTTGCACTTTCTGTCGATCTCATTTTTGAAACGTTTGTATTCCCTTTTGCCTGCTTCATTTACTGCATTTTTATATTTTCTCCTTTCATCAATTAAATTCAATATTTCTTCTGTTACCCGAGGATTTCTACTAGCCCTCGTCTTTTTACCTACTTGATCCTCTGCTGCCTTCACTACTTCATCCCTCAGAGCTACCCATCCGTCTTCTACTGTATTTCTTTCCCCCATTCCTGTCAATTTTTCCCTAATGCTCTCCCTGAAACTCTGTACAACCTCTGGTTTTTTTCAGTTTATCCAGGTCCCATCTCCTTAAATTCCCACCTTTTTGCAGTTTCTTCAGTTTCAATCTGCAGTTCATAACCAATAGATTGTGGTCAGAATCCACATCTGCCCCTGGAAATGTCTTACAATTTAAAACCTGGTTCCTAAATCTCTGTCTTACCATTATATAATCTATCTGATACCTTTTAGTATCTCCAGGATTTTTCCAGGTATACAACCTTCTTTTATGAATCTTGAACCAAGTGTTAGCTATGATTAAGTTATGCTCTGTGCAAAATTCTACAAGGCGGCTTCCTCTTTCATTTCTTCCCCCCAATCCATATTCACCTATGTTTCCTTCTCTCCCTTTTCCTACTGACGAATTCCAGTCACCCATGACTATTAAATTTTCGTCTCCCTTCACTACCTGAATAATTTCTTTTATCTCGTCATACATTTCATCAATTTCTTCATCATCTGCAGAACTAGTTGGCATATAAACTTGTACTACTGTAGTAGGCATGGGCTTTGTGTCTATCCTGGCCACAATAATGCGTTCACTATGCTGTTTGTAGTAGCTAACCCGCACTCCTATTTTTTATTCATTATTAAACCTACTCCTGCATTACCCCTATTTGATTTTGTATTTATAACCCTGTAATCACCTGACCAAAAGTCTTGTTCCTCCTGCCACCGAACTTCACTAACTCCCACTATATCTAACTAGAACCTATCCATTTCCCTTTTTAAATTTTCTAACCTACCTGCCCGATTAAGGGATCTGACATTCCACGCTCCGATCCGTAGAATGCCAGTTTTCTTTCTCCTGATAACGACGTCCTCTTGAGTAGTCCCCGCCCGGAGATCCGAATGGGAGACTATTTTACCTCCGGAATATTTTACCCAAGAGGACGCCATCATCATTTAATCATACAGTAAAGCTGCATGTCCTCGGGAAAAATTACGGCTGTAGTTTCCCCTTGCTTTCAGCCGTTCGCAGTACCAGCACAGCAAGGCCGTTTTGGTTAATGTTACAAGGCCAGATCAGTCAATCATCCAGACTGTTGCCCCTGCAACTACTGAAAAGGCTGCTGCCCCTCTTCAGGAACCACATGTTTGTCTGGCCTCCCAACAGATACCCCTCCGTTGTGGTTGCACCTACGGTACGGCCATCTGTATCGCTGAGGCACGCAAGCCTCCCCACCAACGGCAAGGTCCATGGTTCATGGGGGAAGAGCTTGATGTAGATACCATTAACAGAATTTCAAGTGCTGGTAGATACTCTTCCTTCTGATACTTGAATGGTTGCATGCCCTTCTCGTGCAGAGTGTTTCACACAGTGGCGTTGGAAGTATTTAGTTCATTTGCTGTGGATCGTGTGCTAATGAGGGAGATGTCCTCTATTCATTGTAAGACAGCTTTCTCAAACTGAACATTTTGCACACCGTAAGGTCCACCTGTTTCCCGTCGGTCTGGTCTAACGGATTCTGTTTCACCATCAGGTGTTTGAAATGTGACATGGTTTGGTTAGCTCCTCCGTGCATATCGTTCTGTACACAAGCGCCTAGCTAGTCGACTGTAGCAATGTGCCTCCTCCTAATCGAGACGCATGTCAGCCAACTGACAGTACAATCAACGATCAGGAACCAGTAAACATCAGTGAAAACATTCATGTAAACACATCACAAAATAAACAATAATAATATATCTATTTATTCAGGGACGTGCTCACTGCTAGCAGTAGTGAATACTTAACCGTTCTAGCAATAAGGTGTAATAGTGTTTCAGATAAGGTTCCACTATCAACGTGTTGCATACGAAACAGTCAAAACAATTGAGAGCCTTGGCCTGAGGCCAGTCCAATGCAAAAACCTCCGAGGATCCCTAGTGAGAAAATGAAATAGGTAATGATAACACCTTCTACGTTCTGGCAAGACTACTCATTGAGTTTCTCATTCATTAATAGCATTTGAATACTGTTTGTTTGTTGGAAATCGTGTCATGCCACTCATAAGAAACAGAACGTCTACCACTATGTGCCAGAATTCGTCAGCAGCAAAATCATGGCCTATCGTACCGCGTTGGTTCATGCGAGTACTTCCGGAGGGCGTACTCAGCGCTATGCGGGAGCTCAGTGGTCCCACCCAACTAGCGCTCAGCCGCCCGGAGTGGCCGAGCAGTTCTAGGCGCTTCAGTCTGGATCCGTGCGGCCGCTACGCTCGCATGTTCGAATCCTGCCTCGGGCATGGATGTGTGTGATGTCCTTAGGTTAGTTAGGTTTAATTAGTTCTAAGTTCTAGGCGACTGATGACCTCAGAAGTTAAGTCGCATAGTGCTCAGAGCCATTTCGTTCGGCAATGCAGAATAGTACAACCACGCCACGTATCTTCAGCCAGAAAATGGTTTTGCTTACAGCAAGACAAGTATCCACAGGAACAGAGGGACAACATCTGGAACACCATGGACTACCAACACGATGACCATCGTTGCGGTTTTTATGACGCAGCAGCAGAGGGAGTTGCTACGGGAGAGGCGCGCCCAACGACAGCTCTGACACAGGAACCACGTCACATCTTTTCCAGCGACTCCCGGTTCTGTGCGCAGCAGTGCGATGAACATACGTGTGTGGCGACTCCAAGAGCAACGAACGGCTTCGGATTGCACTCATCATCGTCGTGTGGACCCCGAACCTGCCCGATGTGATAGCATGGGGCGTCACCGAACACACAACACAATCATCTCTGATTGGCGTAGCCAGTAATTTGGGCAGGAGCCGCTACATTTGCGATGTGTTAAGGCAGGTGGCTTTGTCGTCCTATCTTAGAGATCTCCGTGGCGTTATATTTCAACGAGATAACGCAAGGCCACATGTTGCTTGAGTAGTATCGTCCGAAGAAATGGGTACCAAAGCAAAGTTGGCACCACGCAACGAAACCACAGAAAACAACAACTGCTGCATGCTGCACAAACGAATGAGAAACGTCGGCGTAGCCACGCCTCCTAGGGCCTTGCTACGCCACCGCATTTGATGTTGTAGTTACTGCTGAGCAGAGGAACACTCGCCCCCGTTCGCTGTCACCCATCAAGACGACCGCATCGTCTCAGATAGGCCACAGTGTATTAAATGTCTTAGGCAGAACTGTAATCTGAACATTACGTCAATTATACTTCAAATGAAGAGTCTTGTAAATTTGTCTGTATCAAGTGATACTTTAATATACAGAGTCCGTTGTATATACTTAGAATATTCCTGCGGATTGTATGATTTAAATATCGGGTGATCAAAAAGTCAGTATAAATTTGAAAACTGAATAAATCACGGAATAATGTAGACAGAGAGGTACAAATTAACACACATGCTTGGAATGACATGGGGTTTTATCAGAACCAAATAATACAAAAGTTCAAAAACTGTCCGACAGATGGCGCTTTATCTGTTCAGAATAGCAATAATTAGCATAACAAAGTAAGACAAAGCAAAGATGATGTTCTTTACAGGAAATGCGCAATTTGTTAACCATCATTCCTCAACAATAGCTGTAGTCGAGGAATAATGTTGTGAACAGCACTGTAAATCATGTCCGGAGTGATGGTGAGGCTTTGGCGTCGGATGTTGTCTTTCAGCATCCCTAGAGATGTCGGTCGATCACGATACACTTGCGACTTCAGGTAACCCCCAAGCCAATAATCGCACGAACTGAGGTCTGTGGACCTGGGAGGCTAAGCATGACGAAAGTGGCGGCTGAGCACACGATCATCACCAAAGAGATCTTTCACGCGTCCAGCAATATGGGGTGGAGCGCCATCCTGCATAAACATCGTACGTTCCAGAAGGTGTTTATCAGCCAGGCTGGGGATGATGCGATTCTGTAACATATCGGCGTACATCTCACCCGTCACGGTAGTAGTTACATAACCAGAATCACGCATTTTCTCGAAGAAAAAAGGCCTGATAACCGTAGATGTGGTAAATCCAACCCATACCGTGACTTTCTCGTCGTGCAATGGAGTTTCCACGACAGTTCTAGGATTTTCGGTAGCCCACATTCTGCAGTTCTGGGCGTTGACAGACCCTCGGAGCGTGAAATGAGCTTCGTCGGTCCACAACACGTTACTAAACCAATCGTCATCTTCCGCCATATTTTGAAACGCTCACACCGCAAATGCCCTCAGCTTCACTAAATCGCCAGGTAACAGTACATGATGCCGATGGATTTTGTACGGATAGCATCGGAGGGTACGCCTTAAGTGCCAACCAGACAGTAGTGTATGGAATGCCGGTGCGACGTGCGACTGCACGAGCGCTGACTTTCCCGTGCATAGACGAACCCGCTACAGTCTCCATTTCTTCCTGATCTGTCTCAGCAGCATTACGCCTTGTACTCGGTCGGCCACTACGGGGTCTATCGTCTAAACAACCCGTGGCTTCGAACTTCGAAATCATTCTAGCCATAGCTGCATTTGTCAACGGACCTTTACCCGTTCGAATTCCCTTCCTATGGCGATAGGATCGTAGCGCTGAACTAGCACATTCCCCATTCTGATAATACAGCTTCACTAAAAGCGCCTTTTCAGGTAACGTCAACATGCTGCGACTGCTGGCGCATCTGATTCTCTCTCTCATTACAGCTCCTTTTATACACGTTTTGGTAAACATTTCTGGAATACAGTGATCAATTAATTGTTATATTTAGATTAAAGTTCAGTCTTGATCACGTTATGTCTGTTTTAATGAGTAACCGGTTTCGGTTTTTTCTATAAAACCATCTTCAGACCCATTGGCTCCTTTGGGCTGGTAGGTGGAGCTCTCCTTGATGCTGTGCAGTTGACTGCACAGCATCAAGGAGAGCTCCACCTACCAGCCCAAAGGAGCCAATGGGTCTGAAGATGGTTTTATAGAAAAAACCGAAACCGGTTACTCATTAAAACAGACATAACGTGATCAAGACTGAACTTTAATCTAAATATACGTTTTATACACGATCGTCATGCGCAGTCACTGACGTTTTGCTGTCCAGCGCCATCTTTCGGACATTTTGTGAACTTTGTTTTTTTTTTTTTTTGTTCTAATAAAACCCCATGTCATTCCAAGCATGTGTGTCAATTTTTACCTCTCTATCTACATTATTCCGTGGTTTATTAAGTTTTCAAATTTATTCTGACTTTTTGATCACGAGGTAAATGTTCATATTTATATTGTAATGAAGTGAACTAATGTTTTAAGCGTTATTATTCCACTGGATCTGGTCGCGGAGGAAATCAAAGAACCCACAGTTGTACCGGCGAGTATATTTTCGTTCAGCACAACAGCCTGTACTGTCCTGACCTGCCTCTGTACATTGGGTGTTCGACTGTTTCCCTTACCAGTGAGTTCTCCAGATCTTACAGCCACGAAAGTCAACTGGTCATGGACTGCTGAGAGACAGTCGTTCCACTGCTCGGCAACCGTTGAGGTGACGCAGTGGTTAGCACACCGGACTCGTATTCGGAAGTACGACGGTTGAAACCTGTTTCCGGCCATCCAGATTTAGGTTTCCCGTGGTTTCCCTAAATCGCTCCTGGCAAATGCCGATATGGTTCCTTTGAAAGGGCACTACAGCTTTCCTTCCCCATCCTTGACATCATCCGAGCTTGTGCTCAGTCTCCAATGACCTCGATTTCCACGGAACGTTATACCCAATTTCCTTTCTTCCTTTAGCTGCCATTATAATTGATTAACTCTAGAATTAAGCATCATGGAATGTCTTACCCGTGTCTGTCGTCCAAGATCACTCCGACTCGATGCCCGGCGGGAGCCGTTATGACTGTCGGAGGTGGTTCTGTTTACCAAATTTCGCGCTTCCTATAGGAGGAGTTCCTGGCAAAGATAAGTCGAAGCGTTTGAGATGTGGTGCTGCAGAAGGCTATTGAAAATTTAGGTGGGCTGAGGAGGTTCTCTACGAAAAAAAGAACATATGGAGAACACTGAAAGGAAGAAGGGACAGGATGATAAGACATGTGTTAAGATATCAGATGATAACCTTCATCGTACAAGAGGAAGTCGTAGAGGGCAGAAACTGTAGACGAAGACAGAGATTCAGATACAAATAAATGAGGACGCAGGGTGCAAGTGCTACTCCGAGATGAAAATATTGGATCAGAAGAGGAATTCTTGGTAGGTCGCATCAGTCATAAGA
Organism: Schistocerca nitens; assembly: GCF_023898315.1. Taxonomy (NCBI): domain Eukaryota; kingdom Metazoa; phylum Arthropoda; class Insecta; order Orthoptera; family Acrididae; genus Schistocerca; species Schistocerca nitens. Next base: position 737,530,516 of record NC_064617.1, read on the forward strand.
CTCATATTTAAAAAAATTCAATCATGTATTCTTCCTACTATAAAGTACATGCAAATAAGTAAAATTTATTTGGTATCCTGCCTGGTCTTACAATTCCAGTGCACCGAGTGTACTTGACTAGGATCATTACATTTGGCGTTGTGTTCGAACACATACAGTTCACTTCAAGATTAATAGGAACACATTGCCATTGTTTGTGGCAGAGTACGCCGTGGTACATTATAGAGGAGTACTTGACCGGTGCGGATGACACAACTCGTCCAGTATTGACCTACTACGGGCGGCGGTGGCAACATGATTATCCTCGAGCATTCAGCTACTTTAGAACCTGTTCCAGACATTATGTAGCTCCCGTTTGCCTTCTGGGAAGCACTTTCCGGGAGAGAGAAAAGTCCGAGCTCGTCATTTCTGCAGAAATAACGCAGCGTGAATCAAATATATTTCTCCCTTCGGTGGAAATTTGCAAACTTTCTCTTCGCCTCTGCAGTTGATGGGATGTACGGCATTTCTCGGTGGTTTTCCCAACTGTTACATAGGGTCTCCAATGATCACTGAGCCCAGGTTGGTGCGAACAGATGAGAATTTCACTGCATCTATTTTGAACATCAGTAATCCGATTGGCCTGTAATTAACGCGCACAGCTCAGAAAACATGATCAAGATCCTGTAAAGCTATGCCGTTTCTGCAGAACCTGTGTGTAAATGTCTACTATGTAACATATATGTTCTACTAGACGCCTACCGTTACAAACTGTAATACTACTATAACAATTGTTTGGTTATACAAATCATGCACTTAAACCTCCAGTACTCCACGTCAGTGAACTTCGCCAGAATGTCTGTCTAATTCACCCCTGTGTGTTCTTGTTCATCATGGCAGTAGCAAAACTGATTTCAAGTTGGAAGAGTTAACCTGTTTAAACAAAACACATAAATCTGGCATCCTGAGAAGTATGATGTAAAAAATCCATATGAGCAATTCTGAGAGTTTAAGAATAAATAGAGGATTAATCAAGAGGAAAGGTACATGCTTTGAGTGGTGACAGTATTGATTATTCTGAACAAAAACCTTCAAATGAAAAAATGCCCTTTTCTTGAACGTGTCCGACATACATCTGTTTGAAAATCGCGGGCGTGAGCCGCGTATGTTTCTTCACCAGCACTAACACGCGAATACCACCAAAGCGACATTAGACTACGGAGTGTTGTCTTTACTGATCAAAGGTCTTTTTTTCAGAAATAACACGATTCTTTCCAAGTAAATATTGACTTATTAGCCCCACTGCTTCCAACAGTAGTGTTCTATCTTCGTGCTATTTTACTTGTACACCAGTTGGACTGGTGCTACTTCAGGAAATTTCGACGAAAACAGCAGCGAAGCTATTCGTTACTATATCGAACTTCTCACTCTTATTATACAGCTGTCTACTAGAGCTGCAAATTGCATTGTAGTTGACGGTGGATTTTTCCACCTTCTTTCGTGAGAAAATATACTCAATTAAACAAAATATCGTATCACAATGATTCATTTACTATCACCTGCCTTTGTTGTGTTCCTTCCTATTTTCATTAGTTTCCTCGGAAACAGTTAAGAACAGAACATATGTACATTCAAATATTTTGTTCAAAACACTAACACTTTCACCCCTCAAAGCACGAACATTTTCTCCTGACTCACCTCGTACTCCACCATTAAATTACAGTATTGTAATTTAATAGCGGAATGTATTTACTCTTACGCTATCAACATTGCTCTTATACAGAATTTTCACAACATTGCAAGATGTTAGGTTTTTTATCCATCGACCAGCTTTTGTCTTTGTGACTCAAATGTTGAAATTTTACTTTTTTTTTATATCAATGAATGTTCTGTTACGACTTCGTTCGCCATAGCGGTTTATTTATTGTTAGAAACTGTGAACGCGATGGTATCTTCTGATATGTACTGTTTAAAACTTCGTTTGTATTGCGTTATTGTCAAGTGTTTACAATAAAACTGTTCACCTTAATAGGCTCAGAAGTACTTTGGTATAAGAGTAGTTGGGCCACCGTAAAGACATTAACATTGAGGGAAAGTCGTCATTTGCGATTAGTAGCTATTTATCTCCTTATGTAGCATGTAGCTCCACTTGTAAAATATTTTTTTCCCGTCACTCAAACTTGATATTCTTTGTTCTACTTTTTTTAATTTTCTCTTAGAAATTTTGCAACCTCTGCTAGATTCAGTTCGTCTCTGGTCACTAAATAATTATTTCATACGTAGAACATTGCATCCAATCTATCGAATTGGGTCCAGTCCTAGTGTACACTTGTAACACAAGTTTGGCGTACGTACAGGGTGGTCAGAAAAGTCTGAAAAGCTTGTAAGGGTGTCGCAGGACAAGCTGTGCTGACAAATAATTGTTACGAAAAAAATTACATACTTTGCACAGTTTCCGAATTAATTAGCATCGAAGTTAGCCAATCAGGACGCTGAGCGCCCAAATTTAAGCGGCCCACCACAGACATTATCGCTGAGCGTGTTCTTCGTTTGGTTACCTGAAACTGAACAAGAAAGCGATACAGAAGATGTTCATGGGACGAACGGTCGAACCCGAGGCAACGGCTGAGCGGTATCGTACGATATCATCTACGCTATGAGAACAAGTGATACTAATCTGGCGACCAGATTGGATTTGCGCGCACAACGGTCTGATTGGCTATCTCCAGTGCTAATCAACTCGGCAATGGCGCAACGTGTCTAATTTTTTTCTGAACAATTATTTCTCAAAACAACCTACCCTACAACACACTTACAAGCTTAACGAACTGTTTCCCACCAGCCTGTATAATCTTCCCTGCCTGCTCTGGCTGCACGAAATGCTACGTGAATGTAGTAAATATAAAATCAAGATTCGTCAGAGCAGTAATAATCGTAAACCCTGCCTCCGTAGCCGAGGGCGCCGACACGAGCCCGTGCGCTGGCGCTCAGCTCGGATGCAAGCCAGTTCGAATCCTGAGGGTGGATGAAATTTGCACTGGCAGCATTTACTAGCAAGGGGACGAGAGGTGGTGGCGTAAAGTTTCTGATCACCAGTCATTGTGCCATTCTCCTGAATTACGTTTCAGACCCCTTATTAAGTGAAGGCGTGTGACACGGTAAATGGTGGTCCGTTCGTCGGATGGAGACGTTAAGCTCAGCGACCCCCTTGGTGCTATTCTGGAGGATTGGGCTATGTGCTCGTACCGGAAGCGCACTCTCCCTTTCTCAACGATGGCGGCTGACCGGGCGATATCGACTTTGGTAGTCGTCTCTCATCTTTGACCGAAGGGCTGTGAAAGAGAATGTTTCCCTTGGGGATGGGGGGAGGAGGGCGGCGGTCCGTGGCGAACCGGGGTTTGGTTGTCTTTGGTCGTGGCAGTATGGGCTGTGGAAAGGAATCAAAAACAAGTTTATGGCTGCATCCTGTCTGTCTATGCAGGAGGGGAAAAAGGCTCTCAACATCGCGGCCTGATGAAAATTGTATTCATCGTTTGGCATCTTCGTGGAGCATGGAGCTGGTTAAAAGTGAGGTACCGGGCTGTGAGAGGTGTGCTCACCATGACGGACGGGTGTTTTTCTCAAATGATTCAAATGGCTCTGAGCACTATGGGACTTGACATCTGAGGTCATCAGTACCCTAGGACTTAGCACTACTTAAATCTAACTAACCTAAGGACATCACATACATCCATGCCCGAGGCAGGATTCGAACCTGCGACCGTATCGGTCGCACAGTTCCAGACTGAAGCGCCTATAACCGTTCGGCCACACCAGCCGGCAAGTTTTTCTACTGTGTTCGATTCGTGGCTATTATCGCCTCCTTGATGGTAGATTGTAGTGGCTTTCCTGTGATTAAGAGGACAAGTTGACATTAGAGTCTGTTAAATTTTGTTTCTGTAATACTTTAAAGCTGTGTACTGAAACTTTTGCTCTGATGTTTACTGCGTATGAATGTTGTTTATCTTACTGGAGTATTTCACTGGCTGGTAACTGATGTCAAGTGTTCTTGAAAGGAGGAAGGCATGTGACTCAGTTTGGTGTTTAAAGGAACTTCAAATTGTAATTCTCATGCATGTCTAAGGAACGGCTCACTAATTAATGTCGTAAATTCTAGCCTGTGCCCAATTGTTTTAGTGGAATGAATTTGGATATTTGGGTTGGCTTTGGCTTGGCATGTTGACACTGAATTTTGTAACCCAACTAATGTGTGTGTTTAATGGGTGATAAATCACGGTACACTATTTCTCTTAAATATCATCATCATCATTTAAGACTGATTATGCCTTTCAGCGTTCAGTCTGGAGCATAGCCCCCTTATAAAATTCCTCCATGATCCCCTATTCAGTGCCAACATTGGTGCCTCTTCTGATGTTAAACCTATTACTTCAAAATCATTCTTAACCGAATCCAGGTACCTTCTCCTTGGTCTGCCCCGACTCCTCCTACCCTCTACTTCTGAACCCATGAGTCTCTTGGGTAACCTTGCTTCTCCCATGCGTGTAACATGACCCCACCATCTAAGCCTGTTCGCCCTGACTGCTACATCTATAAAGTTCATTCCCAGTTTTTCTTTGATTTCCTCATTGTGGACACCCTCCTGCCATTGTTCCCATCTACTAGTACCTGCAATCATCCTAGCTACTTTCATATCCGTAACCTCAACCTTGTTGATAAGGTAACCTGAATCCACCCAGCTTTCGCTCCCATACAACAAAGTTGGTCGAAAGATTGAACGGTGCACAGATAACTTAGTCTTGGTACTTACTTCCTTCTTGCAGAAGAGAGTAGATCGTAGCTGAGCGCTCACTGCATTAGCTTTGCTACACCTCGCTTCCAGTTCTTTCACTATGTTGCCATCCTGTGAGAATATGCATCCTAAGGACTTGAAACCGTCCACCTGTTCTAACTTTGTTCCTCCTATTTGGCACTCAATCCGTTTATATTTCTTTCCCACTGACATTACTTTCGTTTTGGAGATGCTAATCTTCATACCATAGTCCTTACATTTCTGATCTAGCTCTGAAATATTACTTTGCAAATTTTCAATCGAATCTGCCATTACAACTAAGTCATCCGCATATGCAAGACTGCTTATTTTGTGTTCACATATCTTGATCTCACCCAGCCAGCCTATTGTTTTCAACATATGATCCATAAATAATATGAACAACAGTGGAGACAGGTTGCAGCCTTGTCTTACCCCAGAAACTACTCTGAACCATGAACTCAATTTACAGTCAACTATAACTGCTGCCTGACTATCCATGTAAAGACCTTTAATTGCTTGCAAAAGTTTGCCTCCTATTCCATAATCTCGTAGAACAGACAATAACTTCCTCCTAGGAACCCGGTCATATGCCCTTTCTAGATCTATAAAGCATAGATACAATTCCCTGTTCCACTCATAACACTTCTCCATTATTTGCCGTAAGCTAAAGATCTGGTCCTGACAACCTCTAGAGGTCTAAACCCACACTGATTTTCATCCAATTGGTCCTCAACTAATACTCGCACTTCCCTTTCAACAATACCTGAGAAGATTTTACCCACAACGCTGATTAAAGAGATACCTCTGTAGTTGTTACAATCTTTTGTTTCCATGTTTAAAGATTGGTGTGATTACTGCTTTTGTCCAGTCTGATGGAACCTGTCCCGACTCCCAGGCCATTTCAATTATCCTGTATAGCCATTTAAGACCTGACATTCCACTGTATTTGATGAGTTCCGACTTACTTTCATCCACCCCAGCTGCTTTATTGCACTGCAATCTATTGACCATTTTCTCCACTTCCTCAAATGTGATCCTATTTCCATCATCATTCCTTTCCCATTCTACCTCGAAATCTGAAACATTGCTGATCGTATTTTCACCTACATTGAGCAACTCTTTAAAATATTCCCTCCATCTGCCCAAGGCATCCACAGGATTCACCAGCAGTTTTCCTGGCCTGTCCAAAATACTTGTCATTTCCTTCTTACCTCCCTTTCGAAGACTGTTAGTTACACTCCAGAATAGTTTTCCAGCAGCTTGACCCATAGTCTCCAACCTGTTTCCAATGTCTTCCCAAGATTTCTTCTTGGATGCTGCAATTATCTGTTTGGCTTTGTTTCTTTCTTCAATATAACTTTCTCTGTCTACCTGAGTTCTAGTATGTAGCCATTTTTGATACGCCATCTTTTTCCTTTTACAGGCTGCCTTGACTGTGTCATTCCACCAAGCTGTTTGCTTCATTCTACTTTTACACTCTACTGTTCCAAGACATTCTTTAACCACTTCTAGTACTGTGTCCCTGTACCTTGTCCATTCCTTTTCCAATGACTGTAACTGACTACATTCAACTAACTGGTACCTTTCTGAGATCGCTGTTATGTACTTGTGCCTGATTTCCTTATCCTGAAGTTTCTCCACTCTTATCCTCCTACACATGGACCTGACCTCCTGCACTTTCGGCCTCACGATCCCAATTTCACTGCAGATTAAATAATGATCAGTGTCATCAAAGAATCCCCTGAATACACGTGTGTCCCTCACAGCCTTCCTGAATTCCTGATCTGTTATTATATAGTCAATGACAGATCTGGTTCCCCTGCCTTCCCAAGTATACCGGTGAATGTTCTTACGTTTAAAAAAGGAGCTTGTGATTACTAAGCCCATACTGGCACAGAAATCCAAGAGTTGTTTCCCGTTCCTGTTGGCCTCCATATCCTCTCCAAATTTACCCATAACCTTTTCATACCCTTCTGTTCGATTTCCAATCCTGGCATTAAAATCACCCATGAGCAGAACACTGTCCTTGTCCTTTACTCTAACAACTACATCACTGAGTGCCTCATAAAAACTATCCATCTTATCTTGATCTGTCCCTTCACAATGCGAATATACTGACACAATCCTAATTTTCTTGCTAGACACTGTCAAATCTATCCACATCAGTCGTTCGTTTACATACCTTACTGCAACTACGCTGGGTTCCATTTATTTCCTGATGTAAAGCCCTACACCCCATTGTGCTATTCCCGCTTTGACTCCTGACAGGTAGACCTTGTATTCTCCCACTTCCTCTTCTTTCTCACCCCTTACCCGAATGTCACTAACAGCTAAAACGTCCAACTCCATCTTATGGCTCTGAGCACTATGGGACTTAACTACTGTGGTCATTAGTCCCCTAGAACTTAGAACTACTTAAACCGAACTAACCTAAGGACATCACACACATCCATGCCCGAGGCAGGATTCGAACCTGCGACCGTAGCAGTCGCGCGGTTCCGGACTGCGCGCCTAGAACCGCTAGACCACCGCGGCCGGCAGCTCCATCTTACTTGCAGCCTCTGCCAGCTCTACTTTCTTCCCAGAGTAGCCCCCATTGATATTAATAGCTCCCCATTTCATTACCATTTGTTTGCCAAGTCGTATCTTAGGAGTCCCTGGTTTGTCAGTTAGAGGTGGGACTCCGTCACCTCCAAAGGTCCGAGGCATTTTGCTCTGATTATTGCCAGCATCATATTTAAAGTACCAGTGAAGCAGGTTGCTAGCCTTACTTGCCCCGAGTCCCATTGAGTTTTACCCCTAACGGTTGAGGGACTAACCGGTGGATTTGGTAGTCTTTGCCGTATGAGCACAAAGGTGACCACGACTCAGAATATGTCCGAGATGCCCAGCCTTATTCCAAAGTAACTGGTATCCCGACTGTCGGGACCACTTACTTGGCCACTCATACGTTGCCCGTGGTTCATGAACTAGGACATGACTACAGGAACCCACACCATGAACCACCATATCATCCTTAAATTAAAATTATAGTGGGTTGTGTTTTGCTGCAGTGGCTGAATGATATGTCTTATTGTAATACAGGGGCTCATTTAGCAACCAGTCTGTTTCAGCACATGCTGTATACCGGTATCTCAAGGTTTCTCCGCAGAGATGTCTTGATTATGATGTGCTAAGCCGATTGTTGGAGTGTTTCTACGCCTCCACCATAGACATTGTGAGATAAAAATTCACTATTTTAGTAGTAATTTTGTTTTAAGGCATTAATTTTAAAAAAAATGTTTTTAAAGGTTTCTTGCTGTTTGCGGACCCCGATGACGATGTTAGATCGGTATTTTTTCTTTCAGGGAGACCATTCTAGATCTCCTGGTGCGCCTGGAGTTAGAATACATATTTGGGAGGTGTCACTTGGTAGTGTCTTTATAGTCCATATCTTAAGGTAACTACTGTGTACTGAAGGAGCGTGTCATTGCGATATCTTTGAGGGGATCATCGGTGACGAGGTTCGTATGGAAGCGGCCCACCCAGCCTGAGGCTGTCGGCCAAGCTGGTCCCGCTAGCATGCTGTCCTGGTGCTTAAGCACGACCACGGTTTCTGTTCTTATGCTGCCACACATCCGCGGCGTTCTGCGTTGGCCGAGGCCGGACCACAGCTGCAGTTCTGCTCACCTGTATTGCGGACCAGTTAAGTTGTCGTGTTTTGGACATAACGGTTTTCTACGCACTTCGTGAGTGCCAGCTTTCAGGGCTTCCTGAAGTCTCTGACGATTAACCTGTTACAGTGGGTCCCTCAGCCATTCTTATTGCTGCTCTATCACGACTAAGTTCATCTTTCGTAAATTAATATTTCTTTGAAAGTATATCTGAGCATTTTCTCTAAGATAGGGGAATTTAACTTAATTTCTTATTGATTTAAAACTGCAATTTAAGTTATTGTTTATTTAAATCAAACCGAAAGTTTCTGTTTTAAAGGCTTTGTTAAAGGAGGGCTCATGTCCGTTGTTATTTTAAAATGAGTTTTGAAATTTGTACTGTGCGTCATTGGGTACTGTGTGTTCTTGTTGTCCATGGGCATTTGCATATTGGTAGTCCATCAATTCTAAGTTATTGCTCCTGTTAAAATTGTTAATCATTTGTATTACAATTTTTTTTAAAAGTGACTTGTTACTCAGGGTAATTGCTCTATTTGTTACACAGTATTTCTTGTCTTATATCAAATTTATCACAAATTTGGTGTAATTTGTAACGAATTTGGTTCATAAATAATGTGTATTAAAATCAGTGAACGAGGCATTTGAAACCTCTTAGCCCCAGTCCTTCCCATGCTGTCTTGTGGCCACTTAAGAGATCGTAATTTCCAATTACACTTCTCTCACCATCATACACCAAAACACGAGGCTAGCCACGCACCCAATGCACTTACCTACGCTCTACACATACACAAACAACACAAGTCTCACATATCCAAAAAGAAAGGGGCCAGTATGTGCGGAGAAAGAACACCCTTTCTTACAGGCGGCTGAACTCATCCCGTGGGATATCCCAGCCAACAATGCCATACGACGTCTACATTTACATCGTGAAGATTCGCCGAGGAATGAGATGAAAGCAGCACAGCAAACTGCTGGCCTCTCTGTCCGCACTCTCAAAGGTAGGAAACGTCAGCAATACTGATTCTAAGGTGCAAATCATGGTCAGAAAAGGGTGGGAGGATGAAAGGTTCTTAAAATACGTACAAAAAGATGCTGATGAAATTACTTTATTTGGGTTTAAACCAGCTACATCAACTCTCTTTGTTCAATTCATAGGGTTCTGTTATATTCGATTACACACATCATTCCAATGTTTCTGACACCAAGTGACAGCAGTTCCTTAAATACAGAGAAACTCCACTCGACATCTACAGAAACCAATGGAGGATATTTCGTCAGTGCCAGTAAAAGAAGTTCAGCCCAATTTGAAAGGTTTCCACATCTGGATTTCCTTTATATTCAGTTCGAATTAGTCTATAGCAAATACACCAGGGATCTCATAACACTCATCAACGTCTTCCACTGTTCCTCCTTCTCCATACCTTCTTCTTCCAAATTCTGAAACACAGCAGACAAATACTTGTAGCCATGCACTGCAAAAACTTCCAACTCTAGGCCTCTGTTATTGACTAATTATTGTGCCTGCTTGATGGCTACTGCGTCCATTGTCTCTAGGGCACATATGAAGTGTTTTATTTTATCAAAGTTTTCGCACAAGAGAACTGGTCATGTTATCCAAGTACTCCGTCTAGTGATAACAACGAATGTGCAACGTGGAGCGCTGTCATTTCCTGATACGAAACTAGGCGACTGGCAGTTTTTATCAGAATCTTCTCAACAGCAGCAATGAAGTCATTTACCCAGCAGTAATTGTCCCAGATACTTCAAATGGCTCTAAGCACTATGGGACTTAACATCTGAGGCCATCAATCCCCTAGACTTAGAATTACTTAAACCCAAATAACCTAAGGACATCACACACATCCATGCCCGAGGCAGGATTGTAACCTGCGACCGTAGCAGCAGCGCGGTTCTGGACTGAAGCGCCTAGAACCGCTCGGCCACAACGGCCGACCCCAGATACTTCCGCAAACACAATGTGCAACACATGTTACATAGTTGATGTTGGGGTATATGCCCTCCTGTTGCTGGAAAGCCGAAAGCACTTGACCACTGATCAGTCACCAAAGTCCTGACTTTTTCGTATTGTATGCCCCCTAGCCACAGGTTCATACATGAGTCGTTGAAATATTGCATTATGGTGCACGCTATTGGCTTCTCGATTTGGTACATTGTAAAAAGCATAGGTTTTACCCATTCACCAGATAATGGAGAAACCAACACCTTCCAAATATATCTTTGCAGCTCAGCAGTAGTTTTATCCAAAACGAATCCCACTTCGTGTTTGCCGACGGTCTCTTTTACTTTGTCTAAAACGTTCTCACACATCGGCTGTATGTAGCTTTTTCTCAGAGTGCTCTGATCTGGAGTGACCTTTGCGTGTATTTCTCAAGAAATTTCCTGAATGCAGGATTGTTTATCTTGTGGATATGAATTCCTGATTGGATAGATGAAATTGTAAGAACCACATTAAACTCAGTCAATGACCGCTGCTTTTCAGATCCTGAAGCGAAAGCGCGTGTCAGAGCAGTTTTCTTAGCTTACGACTTGCGAAAGTCAGTGTTCTTTCAGTGTTCGTTGTTCTGGTGTGCAGGTTTCTTCTGTTCGTTTTACGCTTGTCAGAGAATGCAATATTTATTTCACGGACGGCACATTGCAGAATGATGACACCAGTTTCGATAAACTGAATCATGAATTCTTTTGAAAGTGCGCACAATTTCTCCTTCTTAACCTTCGGTATGACTTAGTTGCGAAAAATTCGTTCTGGTAAAAACACTAACACGGCGAACAAGATAGTACACAGTCGCTACGCTACATAGGAGACATTAAATTCATGCTAGCACTAGCTGATTTTAGGTTTCAACTGTCGCAGCATCATCGGTTACATTTTATTTGATTTTACAGCTGCAGGTTGACCATCGTTACTATGATTCACTGTTGTTGCTGAGGTTTGGCATTGTTGATGGGGTTATGAATACTTATTGGTGCTTTCTATAAATTATATTTTAATATTTATTGACCATTGTTGACTTCTCATTAAATAAAAACTTAAAATCCTGCTCAAGAAGAGAAAAACAATTGTCTACTCTAATAAGAGCGCAGATAAAGTGGGAGAAAGGGTGCTTAAGCATGGTATGAAACGGAAAAGGTGCAAAGTGTAGTAATCTCAAAAAAATCTCACAAAAAGTGCCACAAACTATGCTTATTTTTTGTCTCACATGCGTTACTGACCTGTCTGTTTGAAAACAGCTATATTTTTGGAAAGGTGATACACCTTACAATCCTTTCTTTAGTTATCACTGTGTAAGGCAGTAACAATTTGCAAGAGGTAAAACTTTCATTCTATCAGATCATTTGATCGAGCACCTTACAACTCACCAACCTAGCTCCATATCGTTTCAGTTGGTCTTTTGAAAGTTGTCTACCTTCTGGGTAACGATTTCATTGTCCTTGCAGCAGTACCGCGTGAAGCAAAATTTCTATATAAGATTTATGATGAATTTGCACCTGAAAGATAAAATTGTTTGAAGAGCAAATTAATACTGATCGTTAAGTTGTTAATTCTGATTCTCATTTCAACGTTTTATTTCTGGGGCTGGAGAGCACGACAAATTATTACACGCAATTCATCACGAGGGTCTAGCGTAATTGAATATCCTGTTCAGGTATCATGAGTATTGATCTTTTATTATAAAATTTTATTTAGTCATTGTAAACTGCAGTTCTCTGGTTTGGCTTGGTGTAAATTAATTCTGTTGTTTGTTATTATTGCTATTGTCCTTTTATTCCCTAGATCTTGTTCCTATATTCTGGATTGTAATTGTTCAAGGACGGGTTCTTGTTGTTTTTTAATACTGTCCCTGGTTATATGATTAAAAAACTACTATTCTTGTATATTGCTTAAAACTCTATCTTTATAATGAATAGTCTTATTTGTTGCAATTTTTTATTATTCTGTTGTGAATAAATTTTCTATTCATGTAAGAAAGGTAAACACCCTTCAACCCTCAGTCACTTGTACTCCTCAGTCTACGGTGCTACTAATCCTCTTTCCCACTCATTCATTTACCTTAATCCCTTAGAATGATGATTACGAGGACGTTAGAAGCACTGGTGTATTGCTCTCACATGGACGAGATGCAAACATTGCAACAGTGTGTGCCTCGCGCGTCTGGACAAATCTGAGGACAGACAGACACGCAGAGCAGAGACTTTTGCTCTAGCCTACCACAAGGTGTGCAGTAGGAACGACTCCAACCCTGTCCAGCCATTCTGACAAAGAGAGAGTGTTGTAATAAAACACATTACACTTTTCTGACGGTAGATTCAAACTATACGCAAATTTATGAATCATTTGGAATGTCACAAAGTTCGATACGATTTATATTCAGACAGCCGATGAAATTAATCGTGAATTAAACCACATCAAATAAATTTTCCCCGGTAGTCAGATATCACAGTATGCTCTGCTAAACAGAGGACTGTAGTCTTTTGTTTGAAATATTCCCATTAATTTGCAACGTGACGAACATCCGCAAAGGCTGTTCGAGCCGTTACTGTGAATTCACGACCACGACTTCTTCGTGGCTGAGCAGCACATGTATGTTCTTCCCTTTTCGCCGGATTGCTGCCACACCAAGGAACTGAACCTCGAAGCCGTGAGAGCAGGCCTTGTAGGTCGGAACAAAACTTAGCTGTCACTGGATAGGTTGGGTCAGACTCTTCTCTCTGCCGGCGAACGCTTACCGGATTGGGATACTCTACAAAACAAACGAGAGCGTAGCAACCGTGGACTAAGTCCGCTTACTACGGTTTCGCATTAAAGATAATGCAACCACGATCATTTCGATCGTGAACCATGAGAAATGCAACAGTCATCACAATTTATCTCTCAGTCTAATCTCTCTCTCTCTCTCTCTCTCTCTCTCTCTCTCTCTCTCAAAATGGTTCAAATGGCTCTGAGCACTATGGGATTTAACTTCTGAGGTCATCAGTCCCCTAGAACTTAGAACTACTTAAACCTAACTAACCTAAGGACATCACACACATCCATGCCCGAGGCAGGATTCGAACCTGCGACCGGAGCGGTCGCGCGGTTCCAGACTGTAGCGCCTAGAACCGCTCGGCCACCCCGGCAGGCCTCTCTCTCTCTCTCACACACACACACACACACACACACACTCTGGTCAGGGACTGGACGCGTTAAAACACTCAACGCTCTCAATATTCGGTTGCCATTGTCTTCTCCTGCACCAAGACGTTTTCTGTCAGGTTTGTGCTACTCCTATGTGTGTAGTATCCGATATTTTAATTGTAACAGGTACCTCGCACTTCACTGTGAGTGTTTATGTAAATACATGCAAGACTGTACCAGATCCGCCAGACTTTTGGTCTGCAGAATTTCCCTGTTGCCTCCTGCAATCTTTCATTTATGATCAGAAATCCCTGGTAGAAGAGATGAGGTCCGGTGCTGGCCGTGTTCAAGCCACCAGAAGATTATCGGGTAAGGTTAAATGTACCTGTTAATTGGGAAGCTGAAGTCAGGCAGCCATTTTAATATCTATCACCCCCATTGCCACGTTCGTTCTTTTAAAAGAGAACTGACGGCAGCCGCAACATCTACAGGGATGTTCCCAAGAATTCACGATCCTTGGAGAAGGAGGGCTGAAGTATCTGTGAGGAGGATGAGTGGTAAACACCTTGAGCAACTTCTGAAGTGACAACTGGTAGATGACTGACACAGAACAAAATGAGCCACGTCTCGATAAATATTTGCTTTCGGACAAATTTTTGCCCTGCTTTTTATTAGTTTTGGCCAGTACTGCCTCCGGTGAGAAATTGAAACACCTTTTGTTTGAAACATCCGGTATAGGCGCGTCCGTAAGTGTATACGTTTGTGCCACTACCTTTTTTTAAAAAAAGTAGAAAGAATTTCGCCGTTTTCACCCGGCGTGGTATCCTACGTCCCCACAGTAAATAACCATTCAGTAAACAGCTGCTAGAATGTGGACCACCTCTGTTATATTATCAGTAAGGAATCTAGTGCTTTCGAACTACGTTGTCCTTGTGCCTGCCATTAACGCATCTGATAGACGTTGAGAAACAGGAACTGCGTTAAAATCTTCTGCCAGGGAACAGTCTCATCTGTCACATCATCACACACAATTTTAGTTCCGGTTCCTGTATGATCAACTTTTCCTCGGGCTGGCATCTCTTTTTTCCGCGATAAACCCTGCTTAAAATTTCCGTCTGCTAGATGGAGCAGTTCAGCGAAACAAGAGAAAAGCTAATTTGAGGGTGATGCACACTATTCGTACCACATCTATCTAGTGAAAACAACCCTGTCGCGTCTATAACTACAGTGTGCTTCAAAAACCATGCATCCACCACTGGAAACAATAAGTTATTTTTCCATTTGTATTAGTTTTGTAAACTTGCATTCACAATGTGCCCGCTTTGTAACATACCATTGTAATCTTATCAGGACCAAAATTAACCTAAATCTGGAAAAATAATCTGTGTAGACTGTCAAAGCATTTGATGATGAGCCTTCAAGTCTTGAAATGCATCGAACACTGAAATAAAATCACGATTGTGACTGAAGGCGTCTATTCCATCAGGTAATGAAACCGTATGTAGTACTGTAGTGAGGTAAGCAGTGCCTCAGCGAGAGTCTACAGCTTCCTTTAGACGCATAAAGGATGTACCACGTGGAAGTGGCAGAGAAAAATCAGAAGAATAACGAAAATTCAAAAACTGTATCGAATTTTTCCTGTTGCCTCGTGTAGATTCTGTTGCTAGTCCTGCTGCTGATCGATATATACTTCGATTAACCTATTAAAGGAATTACCAGTTAGAATAGGCTCTGGAAAACGGCATAGATGACAATGCTAGACAACGTACGAGATTTTCTTTTAGAAGAGGCAACACTTTTTTCCGCCTGGTCTGTTTTGAAATGTAAATATTCACGTCGATCGCCATTTCAGCCTAATATGCCATTCTCAACTGACAGCTACTACGAAGTGCGTCAGTGCATAACGTTCCGTTTTAGAGGACGTTGTCCTCATCTCACCATTTTCACATATTCTACGTGTAAAGTAAGACAGTATTCGTAGTCATTTATATAAAAGAGCGTAGCGTTTCATGTAATAATACATGTCGAATGTATGCCACCTGTGCACGTAATCTATCAAATGTCACACGTGGTGCGCGCAAGTTGGAAATTACGCACGCAGATTACTTGCAGTTGATAGCAATTAATGCATAAACTGCTACTTTCTTTTCTACAAACAACAAAGACTGTTGTCTTACTATAACATTGAATATGCAGACATAGTCGACAAGAGGACAGAGTCATGTTAACCATTCAAGAGATAGCGGTAAATACACGCACTTCGAAAAAAATTTGCATCACCTCGGTTCCGAGACTTCCGGAACCTGTACAGAAAATTGGAATATAGATCAACATAAACATCATTTCCGCCCTTTTTATTGCTTATGAAAACCACACGTTGCATGTTGTACCACCATACAGCGAGACCTTCAGAGGTGGTGGTCAAGATTGCTGTACACACCGGTACCTCTAATTCCCATTAGTACGTTCTCTTGCATTGATGCATACCTGTATTCGTCGTAGCATATTATCCACAACTGCATAAAGGCACTGTTGGTCCATATTGTCCCACTTCTCAACGGTGATTCGGCGTAGATCCCTCAGAGTGGTTGGTGGATCACGTCGTCCATAAACAGCCCTTTTTAATCTATCCCAGGCATGTTCGATAGGGTTCATACCTGGAGAACATGCTGGCCACTCTAGTTGAGCGATGTCATTATCCTGATAGAAGTCATTCACAAAATGTGCACGATGGTGGCGCGAGTTGTCGTCCATGAAGACGAATGCCTCGCCAATGTGCTGCCGATATGGTTGCACCATCGGTCGGAGGATGGCACTGACATATCATACAGCTGTTACGGCGCCTTCCATGACGACCAGCGGCGTACGTCGGCCCCACATAATGCCATCCTAAAACAGCAGGGAACCTCCACCTTGCTGCACTCGCTGGACAGCGTGTCTAAGGCGTTCGGCCTGACCGGGTCGCCTCCAAACACGTCTGCGACGATTGTCTGGTTGAAGGCATATGCGACACTCATTGGTGAAGAGAACGTGATGCCAATCCTAAACAGTCCATTCGGCATGCTGTTGGGCCCATCTCTACCGCGCTGCATGGTGTCGTGCTTCCAAAGATGGACGTTGCTATGGACGTCTGGAGTGAAGTTGCACATCATGCAGCCTATCGTGCACAGTTTGCGTCGTAACACTGTGGCTGCACGAAAAGCATTATTCAACATGATGGCGTTGTTGTCAGGGTTCCTCCGAGCCATAATCCACAGGCAGCGGTCATCCACTGCAGTAGTAGGCCTTGGGCGGCCTGAGCAAGGCATGTCATCGACAGTTCCTGTCTCTCTCTGTATCTCCTCCATGTCCGAACAACATCGCTTTGGTTCACTCAGAGGCTCCTGGACACTTCCCTTGTTGAGAGCCCTTCCTGGTACTAAGTGATAATGCGGATGCGATCGGACCTCGATTTGACCGTCTAGGCATGGTTGAACTACAGACAACACGGGCCGTGTACCTACTTCCTGGTGGAATGACTGGAACTAATAGGCTGCCAGACCCGTTCCGTCTAACAGGCTCTGCTCACGCATGGTTGTTTATATCATTGGACGGGTTTAGTGACATCTCTGAACAGTCAAAGGGACTGTGCCTGTGATACAGTATCCACAGTCAACGTCCATCTTTAGGAGTTATGGGAAGCGGGGTGATGCAAAACTTTTTTTGATGCGTGTATATACACCACTTGTCTTAAATGCAGCTTATTATTTTATTTACTAAAGACAGTCGGTTGTAATCGTATTAATATGTTCACAGTAGTTTCCCTGATGAGTGTGAATACCATTTCTATGTTTTTAATTTGGTAGGTTTGAGATATTAGAGAACAAATGAATGAAGCTATAAATACACTCCTGGAAATTGAAATAAGAACACCGTGAATTCATTGTCCCAGGAAGGGGAAACTTTATTGACACATTCCTGGGGTCAGATACATCACATGATCACACTGACAGAACCACAGGCACATAGACACAGGCAACAGAGCATGCACAATGTCGGCACTAGTACAGTGTATATCCACCTTTCGCAGCAATGCAGGCTGCTATCCTCCAATGGAGACGATCATAGATATGCTGAATGTAGTCCGGTGGAACGGCTTGCCATGCCATTTCCACCTAGCGCCTCAGTTGGACCAGTGTTCGTGCTGGACGTGCAGACCGCGTGAGACGACGCTTCATCCAGTCCCAAACATGCTCAATGGGGGACAGATCCGGAGATCTTGCTGGCCAGGGTAGTTGACTTACACCTTCTAGAGCACGTTGGGTGGCACGGGATACATGCGGACGTGCATTGTCCTGTTGGAACAGCAAGTTCCCTTGCCGGTCTAGGAATGGTAGAACGATGGGTTCGATGACGGTTTGGATGTACCGTGCACTATTCAGTGTCCCCTCGACGATCACCAGTGGTGTACGGCCAGTGTAGGAGATCGCTCCCTACACCATGATGCCGGGTGTTGGCCCAGTGTGCCTCGGTCGTATGCAGTCCTGATTGTGGCGCTCACCTGCACGGCGCCAAACACGCATACGACCATCATTGGCACCAAGGCAGAAGCGACTCTCATCGCTGAAGACGACACGTCTCCATTCGTCCCTCCATTCACGCCTGTCGCGACACCACTGGAGGCGGGCTGCACGATGTTGGGGCGTGAGCGGAAGACGGCCTAACGGTGTGCGGGACCGTAGCCCAGCTTCATGGAGACGGTTGCGAATGGTCCTCGCCGATACCCCAGGAGCAACAGTGTCCCTAATTTGCTGGGAAGTGGCGGTGCGGTCCCCTTCGGCACTGCGTAGGATCCTACGGTCTTGGCGTGCATCCGTGCGTCGCTGCGGTCCGGTCCCAGGTCGACGGGCACGTGCACCTTCCGCCGACCACCGGCGACAACATCGATGTACTGTGGAGACCTCACGCCCCACGTGTTGAGCAATTCGGCGGTACGTCCACCCGGCCTCCCGCATGCCCACTATACGCCCTCGCTCAAAGTCCGTCAACTGCACATACGGTTCACGTCCACGCTGTCGCGGCATGCTACCAGTGTTAAAGACTGCGATGGAGCTCCGTATGCCACGGCAAACTGGCTGACACTGACGGCGGCGGTGCACAAATGCTGCGCAGCTAGCGCCATTCGACGGCCAACACCGCGGTTCCTGGTGTGTCCGCTGTGCCGTGCGTGTGATCATTGCTTGTACAGCCCTCTCGCAGTGTCCGGAGCAAGTATCGTGGGTCTGACCCACCGGTGTCAATGTGTTCTTTTTTCCATTTCCAGGAGTGTATTTACGACGGCTTTGAGGCATTCGTCTTCAGAGCTGGTTTGTGTTGAGATAGTGTTGGTCACATGTGGATTTATTCTTCTGATATCTTCAGATATAAACGACGGCAAGTTCAATTCACGATCGTATTTCCTACATCATAAGGTATGAAATTATTACGGTTTCGTTTGGAAGCATATTTACAGCTAGTTTTCTTCCGCGCCGCACTTGTAACCAAAGAGATCGTCGGGAATTCAGTTCCTAATAACATCCGATTCTACTCGTTATGTCCGGTAAAATGTTTCTCACAATGAAGAATGAACATTGGAGATGATATTGTTTCATAAATTATATCTAAAATGTTAGATCCTGAGATAATACCAATTATTTCCGTTGACAGTGAACTTGTAGGATGATTACTGAAAATATGCAACATGAGGAGAACCGTTTATTTACTCATTTTTGACATTCATGATTTAAATGTGTAAGAATGACGTCATGAAGATGGCATAGTTCCACGGGAGACGAAGTTCTGGCTGACCATGTAATCAACTGATGTAATAAACTGGTGGTATACAGGTGCAACAGGTAGGATAGACTGTTTCTCTGTGCTTGAAGAAGCATTTCATGAAAGTCACGAAACGAACTCTGGTACTAAAGTGGCTGCAAATGTGGTTTGTATGCTTGGCCCTTCCTTTGGGAAATGTCCTCCTCCTGAGCGCATATGTTTACTAATAGCAGTTGACGTTATTTATTTCCTGAAGACGAATGAGAGGCAGTAGCGTTCTGTCCGTGGTTTCCTTTGTAAATGAGCCTCACTCTCCTAAAATTGTTCCACAAACCGAAGTCGATCACTCGTTTACCCTCCCACACTCCACACATGTTCGTTTCATTTCATATCGCTTTGCAACGTTAAGCACATCGATGTGGTACACTACTAATGCTGCCTACGTAGGAATTATTTTTCCTATTCATGTACATTAACTTACATTTTTCTACATTTACAGCAACCTACGATCCATCACACAAACTAGAAATCAAAGTCATCTTGTATCATCCTGCAATCATTCAACGGCGACAGCTTTCCGTACACCACAGCGTCATCAGCAAACAGCTACAGACTGCTGCTCCTCCTGTCCGTCAGGGTTAAGCTTGATATAACAATTTGTCACTTAAAGGGCTAAGAGGAACGGTATGCACTGACAACTTCATTGTGAGAAAGACATAACGGACCGATATGGCGATCGACGTAAGTACATTTAAATACAGTCCCCCGGTACTACTGAGATGATTTAACGCTGACACCCCGATAATGAGGACCTTGAATCTCCAAAGGCACTACTCCCTCATGTGAACATTACTGTGAAGTGTACTGAATATTACTAACCTATAACGAATAAAAGTAACCATCGCTACCTCACGTCCTTAGAAATTCTTAAAAATATTAAAGAAGTACGCGTGTGCCAATAGCATAAATATCAGCAACATATCTACAATGCTAGCTGAAGTAGCTTGTAGTTACTGGAAACGTTTCCAGGATTTATATCCTTCTACTGTGCTGCTTTTACACTCCACAACCGACAAAGTCCGGACACCTCATGGATGTGTTGTTGATACGCTTCCCTTCCTGTGGTTATCAACTGGCTGAGTACACGATCGTCTGTGGAAAACTCGTTCTGCCTCTTACACTGTCTACATAACATCTACTTGTTTATCGTGCAGTGCTTCATGTAATATTTTGGAGAAGCGCCTGGGAGAAACAAACACCTAAATATATCCGTGCAAACTCTGATTTGTCTTATTTTGCCAAGTGGTCATTTCTCCCTATGTATGTTGGAGCTAACAAATTATTATGGTATCTTCGGAGGCG
Organism: Schistocerca nitens; assembly: GCF_023898315.1. NCBI lineage: Eukaryota > Metazoa > Arthropoda > Insecta > Orthoptera > Acrididae > Schistocerca > Schistocerca nitens. The sequence continues at coordinate 737,551,247 of NC_064617.1, forward strand.
AAAGTTTACCATTGAAATTTCACGAAAAGTTCTTGCCGCTGTGAAAAACGCCTTTGTGTTAATGACTGCCACCCCAAGTCGTTTATCATATCTGCCACACTCTCTCCCATTTTTCGTGATAATATAAAACAAGCTGCCATTCTTAGAACTTTTTCGAAGTCCTCCGTCAATCCTAGTTGATAAAGATCCCATACCGTGCAGTAATACTCCAGAAGAGGACAGACAAGCGTAATGTAGGTAGTCTCTTAGGTTATCTGTTGCGCCTTCTGTTTTTCCAATAAAACGCAGCATTTACTTCGTCTCCCCCACAATATTTTCTGTTTGATGGTTCCAGTTATAGAATTTCCCCTTACTATTTATTGGTGTTTATTATAAGTTCAAATTTATTGCACATCAGTGACCAGAACTACTTATACAATATTTGTAGTGAGATAACGAGTGAAGTTTACATATTTTGCAGTTGGCTTCAGCGTCTAGACGTAACCTTTCTGTAAGTAGAACTCTGTCTTGCGTCTCTTACACTGATATGATTGCAGTAATGCTTCTTGACTTTTACGTACCCACTTTTTATTTCCTCTTCTTGAACATCACAGTGTTACTACAAAAACAGTGTGCATAGTAGTTCTTTGTTGTCTACATAACAAAGAGTCTCATGAACTGAACTTCAGAACTATTGGAATACTAGTGAAGAACTATCTCTGTCTGGCAACAGAATTGCAGTGTACATCTATTACGTTTTGTTCTGGAAGCATCCAAAAGCATTCGATGACTCAATTTAATTCTGTTCATATTTCTACTTTTAATATTTAACACAATTCAGAATTACTCGTTGTTGTTCGCAAATGAAAATTCTTTGAAAATATTATTGAAAAAAGATATTTGCGAAAATGAAAAAAATAAATTGAATATTATTCAAAAATGCAGATATCAATCCACGTCATAAATTCAACATAATATAGGTGATTAATTAAACAAATATGAGTCGTAACTCATATAAATGACGCTATATTGATTTGACAAAACAAAATTCAGAATAAATAAGATGGTAGTTTTTATATTATGTTGTGACATTTATAGGAAGACTAATTCTCGTAGCATAACCCGGTAACGTGTAAAAATGTTGACATATATTCGACTAACTTTGAGCACGGCAGAACGTCGACATATTACTACAGCACTGTGTAAATATCCAGAAACATGAATCAGAAACTATATATCCGAAAACAGATATAACCATGGTTGAAAATGAAGCGATATCTAAAGTTTCAGCAATTTGAAGAAGTTAAACAAGATCTCACTTTATTATACAGTCTAAACTGTTCGTAATTATAGTCCCTAATCCCTAGTTGAAACGAAAACCTTGAAATTCGTAGATTTGTCGTTTGTTGCTGTTGCTGCTTTCAGTTCTAAAACTGATTTCGTGCAGCCCTCCACACTAGCCTAACCCGCGCAAGTCTGTTCTTCTCCGAATAACTGCTGCAACCCACATCTATTTGAATCTACTTACGTTATTCATCCTTGGTCTCTCAACACAATTTTTATTCCCCATACTTCCCTCCATTATCATACTGAAGATTCCTTGATGATTTTGGTTGGATCCTATCAACCGATCTCTTCTTTTAGTTAAGTTGTGCCATAAATTTCTTTTTTTGCCTGTTATATTCAGTGCCTCCTCGTTAGCTAGTTAGCATATCCAAGGCAATTTCATCATTGTCCTGTAGCCCCATATTTTAAAATTTCCTGTTCTTTTCTGGTCTGAAATGCGTGACCTTCAAGTTTCACGTCCGTACAAGGCTACACTCCAGACACACATCTTCAGAAAAGACTTTCCAACGCTTACACAATTATTCAAAATTAAAATATTCCTATTTTTCAGAAATTTCAGTTATTTCATCGCTAAAAAGCAAAACTCATCAACTACTTTGTGTCTCATTTCCTAATCTAATTTTCTCAGAATCACCTGATTTAATTCGACTAAATTCCATTTCGCTCGTTTTACTTTTGCGTTCATCTCCTAACCATTCTTTTCATCACACTACCCATTCCGCTCATCTGCTTTTCCAATTCCTGTGCTGTCTCTGACAGAATTACAATGTCACTGGTGAACTTAGAACTTTTTATTTATTCTCCCCAAAATTTAATTCCTTTTCCAAATTTTTCTATGGTTTCCTTTACTGCTAACTCAGTGTACATATTAAATAGCTTTCTTCTCAACCACTGCTCCCCTTCATGTCATTCGACTCTTATAAGCGCAATCTGGAACTTTTTCTCGCTGTATTTTGTCTCTCCTACGTCAAGAACTTCGAATAGTGTATTCCGGTCAACTTTGTTAAAAGCTTTCTGTAAGTTTCTCTTTCTTTGATCTATCTTCTAAGATAATTCATAGGGTCTATATGGCTTCCTGTCTTCCTAAATTTCTCCAGAAATCAAACCGGTCTTCCCTAAGGTCGGCTTCTACCAGTTGTTCTAGTCTTCTGTAAATAATTCGTGTCAGAATTCTGTGACCATTAATTATTAAACCACTGGTTCGGTAACATTCACATTCACGTCTGTTAACAACTGCTTTCCTTAAAATTGTATTTATTACGTGGTTTTTGAAGACTGAGGGTATTTTATCTGCCTCATACATCTTGTACACCAAGTTGGATAGTTTTCTTATGTATGGCTCTCCCAAACAGCTCAGTGATTCTAAGGGATTGTCGTCTGCCCCAAGGGCGTTGCGATTCAGGTCTTTCAGTGCTCTGCCAAATTCTGCTTGCAGTATCTTAACCACCTATCTCATCTTCGTCTAATTCCTCTACTTTTTCCATAATTTTGCCTTTAAGTTCACTTACCTCGCTAGCCCTTCTACTGTTTCTTCCTCCTTTCAGCATTCGCTTCTTTGCTTACTACTTTACTTGATATTCATACAACTGCTTCTCCATTTTCCAGAAGCATCTTTAAGCTTCCTATAAGTGGCTTCTATCTTTCCCCTAGTTGCACATACTTCTACAGCCTTGCATTTGTCCTCTACCTAATTCTGTTTTGCAATTCTGCATTTCCTGTCAGTCTCATTTAGTGGCTTCTCTTTCTCGTCCCACAGTCTTTAAGAATTCCAGTTCTGAGCCCCGTGCCTGCTCCCTAGTCACTGTGTCCCTTCACGGAAATGTCACAGCTTGACGGTCGAGTCATAAGTTCCCCGCAAAACGTTATAGAGCTTAGATAGGTAAGAAACCATGACACGCTTAAATGAAATACGAAACGTAACAATTCATGTTAGAACATAGATCATGTTCTGAAAGGTCGGTTTGGCACGGCACAAACAATACCAATGATCCACAGTGTTTTGCTGTTTGTTACGACGGTCTCGAATCTCACTACGAAATGAATGCCATTTTCTCAAAAAGCTGCTGTCAGTTCTGATTATGTATGTGGAGAACTGCGATCAAAAATACTCCTCCTGAGAAGATCAGACATATTCTTTGTGACCCACTTAATAAAATTGTGAAATCTATTCGCCCATGAAGCGAACTTCCTCTGATCGAGCATTGTCGTCAGTGTACGAGGATGTGCTGAAAAGTAATTCCTCCGAATTTTTATGTAAAAACCCTTAACGTTTTCTAAGTAAAAGAGAGTTTTATTAACATTCTACGTCTTTACTCTTCAGGACTACACATTTGCAGCCTTCTGCCGCTAGAGGGCTCCTAATTGTAGCGTGTAACACGACGCTGTGTAACGTAATTATATCGGTGCGTGAGAAACAGCTTTCTGTAATAGAGTTTCAAATTCGAAGAGCTCATCCACACATGGAGCAGCCTCTCCTTCTGCATGACAATGTCGGACCACACACGAGTTCTTGGACATCTACAACAATCCGACACCTCAGGTTCACTGTCATCGATCATCCTTCATACAGTACCGACTTGGCCGCAGTCGGCAGTGATGAAGCGGAGTATCCAAAGGTGAGGCTATATCTCCGTCAAAGAAGTCAAACATTCTACAGTGTTTGTATCAACAAATTGGTCTCACTTTGGGAGACATGTGTTCGTCGCCGGGGAGACTACATTGCCAAACAAATTTGTAGACAGGAAGAATAAAGATGTAGATTGTTAATAACATTAGTTTTATTTAAAAGCTGTAAGAGGTTTTACATAAAAAATTCGGATTCATTACTTTACAACATTACAGAGTAATAGAGATATTCAGCAATACGGAACTAGAAGAAAAAATCTGTACTTCCCTCCAGCGAATCTAATTTTAACACGGAAAGGAGTGTAGCGCTCGACTATAAAACCGTTCTGGTTATATTCTCACTGAAATAAAAGGTCTGAAAGATAGAAGAAGTGTTTTCAGATCTAGATAAATGCTGTTTCTCCTTAACAACTTTTACTTCTTTTCTACGGAGGAACTGTTGAATAGAAATAATTCCACAAAATCAGACCTACGAATGGCCATTACACAGCCATATATTTATACTCTATCTCCACAATCGTTTGTTCTGCTGACACGTTTCAAATTATAACGTTTATCGTGAATATGATCTACGGAACATGGAACTAATTGACTAAGATGAAATCATCACGAAACTTGCCATAAATAAAACTATACAGGGTGAATCACCTGAAATTTGCACCGCAAATATTGCGAAAATGGAAAGTGCTTCTAATGTGCGGTTTTGCACAGAATGGATTGGTAGTCACAGGTTCGTATTGTTAGCCAAATGGTTCAAATGGCTCTGAGCATTATGGGACTTAACATCGGACATCATCAGTTCCCTAGAACTCAGACCTACTTAAACCTAACTACACCCAAGGACATCACACACATCCTTGCCCGAGGCAGGATTCGAACCTGCGACCTTAGCGGTAGCGCGGTTCCAGACTGAAGCGCCTAGAACCGCTCGGCCATACGGCCGGCTACTGTTAGCCAATAAACAGAGTAATAATATTTAGAAACTAAAATTTCTGAGCAAACATATGCTTTTCTAAAAGGAAAACAATGCTTATTGACATTGACAAACTAAAAGCAGGGTAAATTAGAATATCAGTGGTGTTTGTTGCAAGACCCTAGTTCGAGTCGTTTACGAGATACTGTATGCTGAAAAGTTTCTACACCGACACTTACTTGTTAGTAGCACGCCATCTGCGTAGTTGCAAAGTACGATGTTGTTATGTTTCCTCACCGTCTGCCTGTGTGTTCCTTGACAGCACTGCGACTTGCTAGTCAGTGTGTGAGAGTCCAAGCAGTAGGCTGCGAGTGGACGATGGGATGTAGTAATGCAGAAAAAGCCGACATGCTCATGTCGTATGGACAGTGTAGGAAGAATAAAGTTCGTTCTTGTAGGTTTATGCGGTAATGTACCCCAATAGACGTCAACTATCTTGGCAGTTATTTATCAACCTCTTCAACCAGTTACCTGAAAGAGGTAGTGTGACACCTAGACAACGAAGCAGAAGGAAACAAATGGTGGCAGAAGAGGAGGAAATTAATGTTCCTGCTGTTGTTGCAGTTGATCCACACGTTAGGACCCGTGTAGTCGCACGAGAAAGCGGCATGACCGAGGCGAGTATTCTACGCATTCCTCGTCGACATAGTTTCCATCCCTATCACATCTCTCACCATCCAGAGCCGCATGAAAACGATTATGAGAATCGTGTTAACTTTTGTACATGCGCATTAAGACAGGATACTCGAGATATACCATGTGTATTATTTAGTGAGAAAGCCAAATTTAACAGTCGCGGCCAAGTAAACCGCCGAAAGATGCGCTATTGGTCTGTTGACAATCGCCGTTGACTTCGTAAATTGAAACGTTATCGTCCGTGGAATGTAAATGAGTGGTGTTGGATAGTGAACCATTAGCTCATAGGTCCATTCTTCATAGACGGAGCCGGCCGGGGTGGCCGAACGGTTCTAGGCGCTACAATCTGGAACCGAGCGACCCCTACGGTCGCACGTTCGAATCCTGCCTCGGGCATGGATGTGTGTGATGTCCTTAGGTTAGTTAGGTTTAAGTAGTTCTAAGTTCTAGGGGACTGATGACCTCAGAAGTTTAGTCCCACAGTGCTCAGAGCCATTTGAACCATTTTTCATAGACGGAACACTGAACGCTTACGAGTATCGCAGCATCCTAGCAGTCCCTCTTCCACGGTTGCCACAATACTAGGAACCTATGGTGGTAACGTGATGGCTGTCCAGCCCATAGGTGCGAAGTACTACAGCATGTCTTCATGAGTTGTTTCCAAATCGTTGGATTGGACGCAGAGCCGGCCGGTGTGGCCGTGCGGTTAAAGGCGCTTCAGTCTGGAACCGCGTGACCGCTACGGTCGCAGGTTCGAATCCTGCTTCGGGCATGGATGTGTGTGATGTCCTTAGGTTAGTTACGTTTAAGTAGTTCTAAGTTCTAGGGAACTGATGACCACAGAAGTTAAGTCCCATAGTGCTCAGAGCCATTTGAACCATTGGACGCAGAGAACTCTATTTTGGCTGGCCCGTTCCCCGGATTTGGCACCTGTAGACTTCTTTCAGTGGGGAAAGCTGAAAGACACTATCTACAAGGAAATACCAAATGCACCGATGACATGCAACGACGTAATATTGAGCCTCCTCGAACGTCGCCACTGAAATGTAGCAAGTGTGTGGCAGTCGTTCATGCCACACTGGCAGCGTGTACTGCCGCTGCCGGTGGTCATTTTGAACACAATTGTCTCGTTACTGGTCAGAGCCCTCATAATTAGTGTGTGCACTGTACTGTTCTTCAGAGTGTGCTACCACAGGTACTGTACAAGTGTCGATTTGGAGACTTTTCAAAATTCAAAATCTCGTAAACGACTCGCACTAGAATCCTGCAACAAACACCACTGACATTCTAATTCACCCTACTTTTAGTTTGTCAATGTCAGTAGGTACTATTCCACTTAAAAAGTGAGCGTTTGCACAAAAATATTCTGCTTAAGTATTGTTACAATCTGTTTATTGGCTAACAATATGAGTCCCTGACAATCAACCCATTCTGTGAAAACCGCACATCAATAACACTTTTCATTGCCGTAATATCAACGGTGCAAGTTCTAGATGATGCACTCTGTATAAAAAGTAACTGGTTGCGGTATTTCTCAATTCTTGATAATGGTTAATGACAGATTCATAACGTTCTCAAACGACGTTAACATGTAAACGACGGAAAAGAAAATCCGTTGTGGCAGTGGATAGTTTTGATAAATGATAGATACTGAATCCCACAGTAGAATTTACAGTCGGACACATTTATCGGTACTGGTATTTATAATCTTCGCAAACCGTATTATATCACGTCTTTAAACTCGTATATGTCTTTGTATATTGCCTCTAAGGAAAATCAATCTTTTAATTAGATGATCGATAGCAAACGCTTTCTCTCTCTCTCCTGCCATCGCCTACACTAATTCTGCAGGTATAATGGTTTAGACAGACAACAGAAGAATTTCTTTCACAACTAAAAGTTAAGGCAAAAGAAGTGTTATACGAAACCTTAAAAGATAAACAATGAAAGAATACTCATTATAATCACACTGAAAGACATTCTGGAGGGTGTAAAGAGGGAACAGGGAGGACATAGTTGCTGAAATCAGTTGACCAAGACTTTTCTTTCAACAAGGCGAAATGATACAGTTAACTATAGACAGGTGTAAAGGTAACCGATGAGGTGGAAATCATGAACATGACCTGAAGTTTCCCCATCAAGATGGTCAGCAATATGAACCACAAATCGCATTGTTCGTTAATAACTCCACGCTGCACAACGTATGTGGTTACGATTGAAGCATGAAACCTTGAGGCAACGCGATTTACATGTCAGCAACCTCCAGCAGTGTTTACAAACCCAATGACGCAAAGTTTGTTTTCAGCGACGCTGTGATGGAAATCAGCTGGGCACGAAGAAACACGTGCTTGACACGATCGCCAATATTGGCAACTGCTTACAGCATGAAATCTAAAAGTACGGTAAAGTACACTTCCATTAGGTGATATATAGGAAAAACAGTTTTTTCTGAAAACAAATCTCTACACGGAATATTTATTGTGATTACGCTCTATATGACAAAATGTTGAGCCCAGTTGCCAGCGTAAATTTTGGAAACAAGAGACTACTGCGACCTGAAACCTTACCATGATACATTACATTAATCCTGACGTTTGATGGTATGTCAGTTAATATTATTTTTTTACGTAAGAGTACTGCAGTTTCATAGAGTTTTACATCAGACGTGTTTCGCCTTCATTTACAATGCATTATCAGTGGTGAATGATGATTATTACTCTTTCTATTTGTTATAAAGACAACGTGTTTTTCCTACGTCAGCAGAGGGTGCAGTCGGAAAAACTTGTTTCCTCTCCCACAAATTAACATTTTTCAGCCTTTTAGAAACTTGCTTTTTCTTTTGCTGCGTTTACGTTCTTTACACTTCCGCTACTTTCACTGGAGTATTCGAAGAAACTTTTCATTCTGCCCTGTGTTTTTGTATATTCTTTTGTTTCTCGTGTGGTTCGCGAGGTTGGCAGCATTACTACTCACACCAAAAACTAAAGGGGACGTGTCGAATTTCAAACCAGATGAAACTGCAGTAAAATTTCTATGAAGACGATTTGTATGGTGTTTCATAAAAGCGAAATGAAGCGAAGCGCAGCGAAAGCAAATGGAGCGACAGGAAAAGCAAGTTTCTTAAAGGCCGAAAAATGACGATGACTGGAAGTGCAACCTGTGGACTTCATTCATATAAAAATGTTTAATAAATATCAAACACCATTGATGATGCTTCCAAAAGAGGCGAAACATGACCAGCGAAAACTCTATGCAATCATACTATGTTTAAGACCGAAAAAGCTAATAATAATTGATATATAACAGCTACTGCGGAAGGTGGCCATCCACCTACTATTGGTAGCCGTTCATTGAAGTGCTGGAGGGTTAGAGGCAGCCAAAGAAAAAGGGACAGGCGGTATCAGTCTACCCATGTACATCCAATTTGCTGATGGAAGTCCTTTCCACCAGATGTAATTCATTTCGCTCTTTTGGAGCATGTTTCGTTACAGGCGAGAAGTAGGGAATCCGGGTACCATCCACAATAACAAATAAGCAGCCAAAATCACTTTAATTCTGTAAAAGTTATCCAAACCGCTTAGAGATTTGTTTACGCGTTGGCTTTTGGTCAACACTGAATAATCAAAATGGTTCAAATGGCTCTGAGCACTATGGGACTTAACTTCTCAGGTCATCAGTCCCCTAGAACTTAGAACTACTTAAACCTAACTAACCTAAGGACGTCACACACATCCATGCCCGAGGCAGGATTCGAACCTGCGACGTAGCGGTCGCGCGGTTCCAGACTGTAGCGCCAAGAACCGCTCGGCCACTCCGGCCGGCACTGAATAATCGTGGCAAATTTTGTAGATAGCTTCTCACAGACAATTCTTCAAGTAAAATGTAGTCTTTGTTTTAAGATGTTCCTGGAGTCAGCTACTTCACACACCTTTCATCACCGACCATGTATTAGAAGAAGAAAGAAGATTTAAAGTATTGTCCGCTTATTCTAGATTTCTAGATTTGGTTTGAAACATTCTTCAAATTGATAATATTCAGGAGACGTACCACACGTTTGAATTGAACTGTTGAAAAGGAAGGAGCAGGATGCTTACAAGTCTCCACCAACTTTGTGTGCATTTCCATTAACGACGAACGGCCCAAAACAAACAATTATAAATTTATCCATTTGAAGAAAATACACACAATATGACGACTGCTCTTTTCATAAATCATCTAACTTGCCTGATGCAGCCCGACACGAATTCCTCTCTTCTGCCAATATTTTCATCTCAGAGTACCATTTACAATCTACGTCCTCAGTTATTTTCTTTTCTTTTTTTTTTTTTTTTTTTTACCTTCCACAGCTCAGTTCCAGTGTAGTAAAAGTTATTATTTGTTGTTTCAACATATGTACTCTCAATCCAGCCAGTTCTTCTTTTCAGTGTTTTCCGTATATCCATGTCCTCGTCGATTCTGCGGAGAACATCCGCATTCTTTAAGTTGTAAGTCCACCTAATTTTCAGCATTCGTCTGTAGCACCACATTTAAAATGTTTCGAGTCTCTTCTTTTCAGGTTTTCCCATAGTGCTGCAAACGTACGTTCTCAGAAATTTCTTCGTCATATTAAGGCCTATGTTTGATACTAGCAGACTTCTCTCGGCCAGGACTACTTTAGAGAGTTGTATTAAGAAAACCGTCCCTCAGATTAAGTTAACACGTAGCTTAGGTTATTGTGCGACATTTGCTAACAAGAAAAACAAAATTTCATTTCTGTCATCGCTAAATTCCTTTGAGATCAGATTGTCTGGCTCCTCCAAAATTTGAAGTCTTTGAATGGGAATAACATAGAATCCTCCACTCGTCGTATGACATGATCCCACGCATTGACTCGACGTTCTATCAAGTGATTCAACATCTAACTTCTATTGACAACCAAAGATGTATCGGTCTATGAAGGTGTCTGCAAATTTCTCGACAGGACGATGGCTTATCGGTGGTGCTGGATTCTTGGATCACAAGTGTTGTGGCTTACCAAAATACACTCGCCGGCACACGGTGGGCCCTTTAGTCTGCTCCAGGAGGAGATGGCTCTGAGCACTATGGGACTTAACTTCTGAGGTCATCAGTCCCCTAGAACTTAGAACTACTTAAACCTAACTAACCTAAGAACACCACACACATCCTTGCCCGAGGCTGGATTCGAACCTGCGACCGTAGCGGTCGCGCGGTTCCAGACTGTAGCGCCTAGAACCGCTCGGCCACTCTGGCCGGCTCCAGGAGGAGACTGAGCGTAAAAATAACACATAAGATATTAGCACACTTTGTTACAATATAGATATGAAGATTTACATAACTTCGTACAATCCCTTTCCACAGAAACATTCTGAGTATTTCTGGCAGTCTGTGAATCTTAAAGTGTCACTTGATACAGACAAATTTACAAGACTCTTCACGTGAGAAATAATTGACATAATATTCACATTAATGTTCTGCAAAATACATTTAATATATTGGCGGTGTATCTAAGATTATGCTTGTAACGTTCGGCTACTGTGGAAATTTGACCGTGTTTCACGTACGCCCAACGGAAATGATAAAATTTTGAATAAGGCTACCGTTTCCGAAGAAATCTGACACCGATTGGAGGGAGGAAGTGTACAGCAAGCTATTCCGAAAAATAACTTATGTCTCTCCTGCTACTCAACTGCTGTTATACTTATGTTGTCTTAGTTGATAATTAATGCAATCTCTCACGTAAAGTACTAAAAGAAAAGGGTTACCACAAAAATTTACTAGGACACAGAAACCCTAGTGAATTACAATTATGGTCTCCAGTCCAATAGGGCAAATACTGGTCGATAAATTAGTAATGGCCTGAACAGTAGTTGTCTGAAGTTGTGCCCTCGTCCCCACTGTAAACTCTTGTGCTGTAGGCATCAAGGGAGAAGATGTTGGTTGTTGGTCTGGTATCGTCTTTCTACAACACAACTGCACACATATATGAACAGGGTTCTTTATTTACATTAACAGGAAACTAATTATCTTTAAGAGCGTCCATGTGTTGTGGTACAAGCTCTTCAAATAATAGTCCACGTTAGCCTCAGTGCTGGTGAAGTACAAGTCCCACTATGCGATCAATGACAGACGCCAAACTGGAGTGCGAGTTCGTGAGACAGTGACTAAACTAGTGACCGAGCCACTGCGCTAGGGCCTGAGTCTGGGCTCTCTGGCAGCGGCGGCGATCTGAATACTTGTGGTCAAGAGGGCGTTGGCGGCATGTTGTTTGCAAGTCAGTCTTTGGCCTCTCTCCTGCTAGGTGCACTTGATCCGGCGCCTAGTATCGATGTTCTTGCTACATCTTTGCCGACCGGTGTGCTGCCGACAGCTTACGCCAGCACATTCCTCCGTCCCGAAATGCCACACTGTTGTCGTGTAGGAAATATAGGAAACATGCGAAGGACAAAACGGGGAGGGGGGGGAGGTAGGACGCTGGACACAGAGATGAGCCAGGAGCCGTTACTGTGGAGGATGGCATACTCCTGAGTATACCCCGCCATCTGGCTTGTGAGGCAACAGGAACATCCTGTGGAAAACTGATGTCAGGGTGCATGTCCAGGCCTGAGGGCTGTCCTGCAGCGATAACGGCGATGGCGATGGTGATGGCAGGTCCAGGTCGTCGAGGGCAGAAGGCAAGGGCGATAGTGCATTCTCCATCTGTTCGTTATCTGGGGGAATAAAAGGAGCAGAATCATGGGGCAAATGATACATGAATTTGGTTCCGGTGGCGGCGCTGCAAACCATCGGGACCTGCAAACAAGTACATAAAAGAGACAATGCGTTCCTGGATCACGCCTCTTTCCCAGCGCCCACAGTTGCCATAAACGCTGCAAAGAACGAGATCGGGGGACGTAAACCGATGCTTGCACACCACTGGCGGCGCCAGATGCTGCGGTGTGTGTAGCAAGTGTAGCAGCGTCCGAAGGCTGCGGCCATGCAGAAGTTCCGCCGATGATGATCCGTCTCGTGGGTGGAAGCGATAGGAGGCGAGAAAGAATTGCAGCGTCGCTCTCCGTGAGTGGCTGGTGCCAAGTTTGGTCATTCGTTGTTCAAAAGTGCGTACGAAGCGTTCTGCTTCTCCATTGGATTGGGGGTGAAACGGAGCACTTGTTAGATGACGAATGCCATTTCGTTCACAAAACTGTACTTCTGGCAAACCTACGCACAATATGGAGGACAACGGTTGGATGGTTCTAAGTGTTGTGGTAGAAGCCTTAGGCACCGCAAATGGGAACTTGCTAAAAGAGTCTACCACAATGAGCCAATGGCTGTTCCAAAATGGACCACCCACCAAATGCAATGCGGAATCATTCCCATGGCGATTAAGTCTTAAGCCAAACTGAGAAGGTATGTGGCGGAGCGGATTGGTTCTCCGTGCATGCGCGTCATTGTGATGTCATCTGTTCAATATGGGCGTCCATGCTCTTCCAAGTACAGTGTCAGCGTACTAACAATTTAGTGCGAAAAATTCCCCAATGTCCTTGTTGGAGCAATCGCAACACATCCTTTTGCAACAATTTGGGAATAAACACACGTCATTGTCCACTGTCATTTTGATCTAGAGTCACACACTGTTGAACTGAAGTTATTCCGACAAAAAAAATAGCGGCGTAAAACTGAGTTCTGGATACTGTTCAATGAACTAGGCCAAGACATATGAATGTAAATGCAACAAAATCTTGAAATTCGAGTCTGCTTCCGTCGTCTGCGCAATTTTTTTGTGGTACAGGGGAAAGGATTCCTGCAATTCAGAGACCTAAGTATCGATCTGCCAATAAGATGCGGCAGATGCATCAGTATCAGAGCCTGGCCCAATCGGAAGGCGAGATAGGGCGCCTGCATTGCCATGCTTTGCCGTAGGTCTGTACACAATTTCATACTGATACTGAGAAAGCAACAAAGCCCAGAGTTGCAATTTTTGAGCAGTGCATGTAGGAACCGGCTTTGACGGATGAAACAAGAACTGCAAAGGCTTGTGAATTCTCACAAATAGAACTTGCGACCAAATTGATAATGATGGAATTTTGTCATACCATGGACAATAGCGAGAGCCTCTTTTTCAGTTTGAGAGTAATTGCACTGAGTTTAAGTTAACAACTTTGAGGCAAAAGCAATAGGTCTGTGCGAAAGCACAGCTCCGATTCCGTTGGATAAAGGTTCAGCTTGCAAAACTACTGGCTTAGCATGGTTAAAACGCACTAAACATCTGTCACTGAGCAAGGCATTTTTGAGTTTCTGAAATCCGTCTTGACAGTATTTAGTCCACACAAAAGGTAAATTTTTGCGACGCAATCTGAGCGGCATTCGATTGCCCAGTACTGACTGCAGTTCAGAGCAATGGAGCAATGAAGACGCGATCTAAGCGGCATTCGGTATGAACCGAATGTAGTGTGTCATCTTTCCCAATACTGACTGCAGTTCAGACACATTGCGAGGAACAGGAAGGTCACGGATTGCAAGCAAATGAGATTGGAGCGGATGCACACCCTGACTGTTTATCACATGACCTAAGTATTGTAGCTCAGTTTCAGAAAAATCACTCTTTCCGAGAAGAAACTTCAGTACTGCTTCTGATAACACTCGAAAAAAGAGTACGCAAATTGACAATGTGTTCCTCTGGTGTACCACCTAAGACTGCAATATCGTCAAGGTAGTTTGAACAAAGTGATGCTTTTACAGTCAGCTGTTCCAAGTAAAGTAGAAAAATGGCGGGTGCGGAAGCACTGCTGAAGGGCAGACGCAAATACTTGAACAGTAGTAAGTGTGTATTTACAACAAACAATTTGTGTGATTCTTCATCAAATAGAATTTGCATGTAGGCATCACGCAAATCTGTGTTAGAAAAGTAACATCCTGCACCAAGCCCGGACATGAGTTCCCCAGGGCGAGATAGCGGATAAGTGTCAACTACTGACTGTAGACTTGAAGTTAATACAAATACAATTTCGACCAGAAAGCTTAGGCAACAAAACGATAGGACTTGCCATTGACTAGCTCTGTTTTGAGCAATTTCACTATTATCTTGGATTTTTTTCAATTCACTGGCTACTTTGTCTCTTAAAGCAATTGGAAAGGGGTGGGCCCGGAAAAACTTAGGCTGTACATTGTTTTTCAATGTAACATGCGCTACAGAATTATTACTTTTTCCCATTCCTTCTGAAAATAGTTCAAGACATTCTTTAAGCAACCTAACGACACTGTCTTTTGGTGCCAAAGCCGATATTGAAAGTACGTTTTCTTGGGTGCTAAGGCCAAACAAATCAAAGGCATCTACCCCGAATATGTTCTCCTTGTCTTTTGATTTCAACACAACAAAATTCACTGTCCCTTTGTGAGATTTGTAAGTGGCAGGCAAACTACACTGTCCAAGCACTGGAATTTCCTGTCCGTTGTATGCAGTGAGGTGCTTGCTAGATTTAGAATGGCGTGGTGAGTCTAACTGTTCGTACATTGCACGATTAAACAAAGTTACTTTGACACCTATGTCTAATGGGATGGGGTGTGTGTGTCTCGTATATACCGGGTGATCAAAAAGTCAGTATAAATTTGAAAACTGAATAAATCACGGAATAATGTACCAATAGATAGAGAGGTACAAACTGACACACATGCTTGGAATGACATGGGGTTTTATTAGAACCAAAAAATACAAAAGTTCAAAAAACGTCCGAAAGATGGTGCTTCATCTGATCAGAATAGCAATAATTAGCATAACAAAGTAAGACAAAGCAAAGATGATGTTCTTTACAGGAAATGCTCAATATGTCCACCATCATTCCTCAACAATAGCTGTAGTCGAGGAATAATGTTGTGAACAGCACTGTAAAGCATGTCCGGAGTTATGGTGCGGCATTGGCGTCGGACGTTGTCTTTCAGCATCCCTAGAGATGTCGGTCGATCACGATATACTTGCGACTTCAGGTAACCCAGAAGCCAATAATCTCACTGACTAAGGCCTGGGGACCTGGGAGGCCAAGCATGACGAAAGTGGCGGCTGAGCACACGATCATCACCAAACGACGCACGCAAGAGATCTTTCACGCGTCTAGCAAAATGGGGTGGAGCGCCATCCCGCATAAACATCGTACGTTCCAGCAGGTGTTTATCAGCCAGGCTGTGGATGATGCGATTCTGTAACATATCGACGTACCTCTCACCCGTCACGGTAGTAGTTACAAAACTAGAATCACGCATTTCCTCGAAGAAAAACGGCCCGATAACGGTAGATGTGGTAAATCCAACCCATACCGTGACTTTCTCGTCGTGCAATGGAGTTTCCACGACAGTTCTAGGATTTTCGGTAGCCCACATTCTGCAGTTGTGGGCGTTGATAGCCCCTGGGGGCGTGAAATAAGCTTCGTCGGTCCACAAAACGTTACTCAACCAATTGTCATCTTCCGCCATCTTTTGAATCGCCCACACCGCAAATGCCCTCAGCTTCACTAAATCGCCAGGTAACAGTTCATGATGCCGACGGACTTTGTACGGATAGCATCGGAGGGTACGCCTCAGTGCCAAACAAATAGTAGTGTATGGAATGCCGGTGCGACGTGCTGACTTCCCCGTGCATAGACGATCCCGCTACAGTCTCCATTTCTTCCTGAACTGTCTCAGCAGCATTACGCCTTGTGCTCGGTCGGCCACTACGGGGTCTATCGTCTAAACAACCCGTGGCTTCGAACTTCGAAATCATTCTCACCACAGCTGCATTTGTCAACGGACCTTTACCTATTCGAATCCCCTTCCTATGGCGATAGGATAGTAACGCTGAACTAGCACTTTCACCATTCTGATAATACAGCTTCACTAAAAGCGCCTTTTCAGGTAACGTCAACATGCTGCGACTGCTGGCGCATCTGATTCTCTCTCTCATTACAGCTCCTTTTATACACGATTGTCATGCGCAGTACTGACGTTTTGCTTTCCAGCGCCATCTGTCGGACATTTTGTGAACTTTGTTTTTTTTTTTTTTTTGTTCTAATAAAACCACATGTCATTCCAAGCATTTTTGTCAATTTTTACCTCTCTATCTACATTATTCAGTGGTTTATTAAGTTTTCAAATTTATACTGACTTTTTGATCACCCAGTACACTGCCCAGTCACATTAATGTGACCACCTGTCGGAAGTGTGGCCACCTGTATTTTGCAGTGTGGACCTGTGGACCGCTGCGAGATGTGCAGGAACAGAGTCAATGACGTTCTGGAAGATACCGACAGGAAGGTGGAGTTGTGCCGACTCCAGTGTCGTGGCCAGCTGTGCTAGATTTCTCGGACTAGGATCCATGGCGTGGTCAGCCCATCGAGGTGCTCTAACAAATTCTCGATCGGGTTTAAAGCCGGTGAGTCTGGTGGTCAGGGGAGTATGCGTCACTCATCTGGTGCTCTTCAAAACACACACCTACACTGCGAGCTGTGTGACACATTGCATTGTCCTGCTTGTAGATGGCATCGTTCCGAGGAAAAACAGACTACACGTAGGGGTGGACATAGTCTCCAAGGATAGATACATAACTCGTGTTGATCCATTGTGCCTTCCAGAATGACGAGATCATCCACGGAATATCCCCCGACCTGCAGGGTCTTTGGTTTCAGACGTTTCACGCTGTAGACGTCAACGACCATGTGCCCAATGGAGCATAAAACGTAACTCATCTGAAAAGGCCACCTGTCAACACTTAGTGGACGTTCAGTTGCAGTATTGCAGTGCAAACTCCAGACCTCATCGTTGATAAACAGGCGACAGGGAGGGTACATTAATCAATGCCTGCTGCGGAGTCGCATTTGCAGCAATGTTTGCTCAACACAGTGTTGATAGTCCCTTGGACCATCTGGGCAATCAAATGCTCAACAGTTGCGCGTCTATTCCACGGTACACATCTCCGCAGCCGTCGTCCACCCCTGTCGTCTACGACCCATGGTGCACTACAGGAGTCTCGGCGCCAGTTTTCAATAGCGGCATTTTGCCATGCTCAGTACACTTTAACCACGGCGGCATGTGAACAGTTCACAAAAGGAGCCATTTCGGAAATTCTTTCGCCCCTGACCCGAAAACCTATGATTACGCCCTTACAGACGTCAGATTAATCGCTCCGTTTACGCATTGCAGCTACTGCACTATTTTCCACGTCCCCTGGACACGACTTATATGGTTGATGAAAAGCTCTCGACGAAAAGCAGCTATCACTGAATTCCATGGGCACTCAACTGGTATCCTTCGTCTCTGTTTACAAGATTCCCATGAATCCTAATTTCGATAGACTCTTTTACGACGCTGTCCCAGTAGCCGGCGGCTCGGTAGAGCACCTTGGTGTTCTCGAAGTCAAATTTATGGTCTTCCTTCACGCTGTGTTCTGCTATCGCCGATTTCTCCGTCTGTCACAGCTGCACATGCCTGATATGTTGCGCGCACCCACCACCGCCCTCCACGAGATCCAGGGCTGGAATGTACTGACAGAGATGCGAACGGCGCGCCCGTTACCCCCACCACCGCGACTCACCCCCCCCCCCCCCCCGCCCTGCCCCCGACCTCACCTTACCTTGGCCAAGAGCCAGGTGGAGGGGCATACCGCTAATATAAGTAGGACGGCTAATATAAGTACGACGGCAAAATCTGAACGCTTCACCAGAAGATGATGAATACGTCTCTCGTCGAAATGTCGCAGTTTTGTAATACTGACACCTAAGTGGAAACCCCAGAGCTTTTCATCAGCTGTATTCGCCGGAAAGGTCTACATTCCATACATACGCTTTATACGTATATACTGATGAGCCAAAACAAATGGTTCAAATGGCTCTGAGCACTATGGGACTTAACTTCTGAGGTCATCAGTCTCCTAGAACTTAGAACTACTTAAACCTAACTAACCTAAGAACACCACACACATCCATGCCCGAGGCAGGATTCGAACCTGCGCCGTAGCGGACGCGCGGTTCCTGACTGTAGCGCCTAGAACTGCTCGGCCACCCTGGCCGGCTGTAGCGCCTGAGCCAAAACATTATGACCACCTGCTTAATAGCTTGTTTGTTCATCTTTGGAAAGACATGCAATGTCAGGGATCCTACAGTTTGTCCGTAGGTTTGTGGAGGTATGTGGCATTAGATGTCTATGCACAGCTCATGTAATTCGCGGAAATAATGGGCCACTGATTTGCATACTTGGTGATGACGCCAAATAGCGGCACAGATTGGTTCAACATGATTTACATCAGGCGAATTTGGACGCCGAGACATCAACATAAGGTCAGTATAGTGCTGCTCAAACCACTGTAGAATGTTTCTGGTTCCGAGACAACGACAATTACACTGCTGAAAGATGACATCGCCATCGAGGAAGACACCAAGCATGAAGGTGGTTCGCAGCTGTCAGCTTGTCTTCGAATACTACCACAGGTCCCATGTAAGCGCTGGAAAATTTCTCCCATAGCATAACACTTCTCCCGCCAGCCTGTCTGCATGTTTCGATCCATCGTTCATATCGATAACGGCGTTTAGGGAGACGACCAGCGACCTGCTGTGGCAAAAATGTGGCTCACCCGAAGAGCCGACACGCTTACATTGATCGACGGTCGAATCCCGATGGGGCCGCAGCCCCGAATCCTCCCGCGGTCAGAAGACTGGTACTGAATCCTCTCAAACCCGCAAGGGTCTGAAAAACGATGGGACCGAATCCTTCTGTTTGAAGCCGGTAGTAGTTCTAAACGTTATGAATACTCCAAGCAGGCATAGTAAAGCATATGAAGTTACAGTAGAAGATGTAAAAAATTTTCGCGTATATTGACGGCAAAAAATATTTTTACAATTTCTTCTTCGTGCCTGTTTGTACTCGCATTATGCAAAAAGTAGTGCACGAAGTAGGTTGCTGTTTTGACACTTAGATTGCTGCGGGTCTGATGTTAAATCTGGTTCATATTTCTTCTTTATAAGCAGCCTAGAAGCAGAGTTATAACAATTTTACCATAAGACCGTGCGCGGATGCCAGTGTCGCAGCTAGGGGCTGCCCATAGGGTCGGCACTTGGCACCCGTAGCCAGCACACCGCTGGGGCACAGGCACAAAATTATTATGGATTGAACACGGTATTGCAAAAAGCATAAGTTGACCTTGTAATTGATAAATTAGACTCAGAAAAAGCCCGAATACTGTAGACCACTTTGATGAAAGCTCCTAGTTCTTGGAAATAAGCTTTAAAGAAAATGCATGTGGAAAATACGTTCGTTTAGCGCTACCCAGGGTGCACCACGAGGAGGCGAACTGATTCACACCCCAAAAGTATTTAATTTTTAATTTTTTTAATTTTTTATTTTTTTGTATTTTTTAGCATATTAAAAAAATTAATATAATCCACTATGGAGTCGAGGTAGCAGTTGTCGTTATACTGGTTATCACTGTAAGCATTCAACCGCGATTCTTATACATATTTTAACAACGCGTTTCAAGAGACAATGCTCTCATCATCAGGTTGTAAAGTCTATGTCATGAAATTAAACGGACTAAAAAGACAAAATACCATCATAAATAGTTGGGAAGTCCATAGAGTAAAACAGAATTAAAAGTATATTGGACTGTGGGTAACGCGTTACCGTCAAGCACGCGGCTGTAACCACGCCACAACACCTAGGCACGTCAGTCCACAACAGCTCCCGAGCCGGCACAGTGCGACAGCATATTTGATAGCTATGGGACGGCCATCGACTTGTGTCAACAACTTCAATGTAAGACGAGGACCCACAGTCCGATATACTTTAATTCTGTTTTACTCTATGGACTTCCCAACTATTTGTGATGGTATTTTGTCTTTTTAGTCCGTTTAATTTCATGACATAGACTTTACAACCTGATGATGAGAGCATTGTCTCTTGAAACGCGTTGTTAAAATATATGTATAAGAATCGCGGTTGAATGCTAACAGTGATAACCAGTATTTAAAAAATCATTTTATCCTAATATGTTTATGTGCATCTAAAAAATCGCAATTGTTTATTGTGTAGCTCCTGGTCTGATTTTGCATGAAACTGATTTTACATACTGAAATCTGTAAATTTTACCAGCTTTGAAATTTGCCACTTGCTGTTCCATAAATTTCAAGTGTGGGCAATTTCTTTCCTTTTTCTTCGTTTTCGGCGAATTTATTGCAATTTTAGAATCGAGCTGAACTTGTTTCAGCACTTCAAGAAATCGGTAAATGTCAGAACTGGAGGAGTGGAACTGACTGTTATATTTGCTATGGAAACTTTCCCAAGCATTAGTTGTTCACTGTCTGTTAGAACTTAGTTCTGCCCACATGGGTGGAGAAAAGAGTGCATTCTCTTCTATGTAAGTTTCTACTAAATAGTCACAAAAGGCTTGCAGTTTCTCTGATGCAGGTATCTCTGCCATGAAATCGTCAACAAAAAGTCGTCAACCATATCAGGAGCCATGGGCAAAGCAAATATGTACAACAGAAACGTTCCAAATTCATTTCTTGCGTAGTAGTCATGTGCAAGCCCAAATGTTTGTATTTTTCGCCACCAGATCTGTGTTAAGTGAAATTTGCATCCTTGAATGCGAATATCAGGCCAGACCTCACTTCCAGCTTTCATTATGCTCTCTTCAAAGTCAGAAAACATTGTTGATGGCGAAAAGTTCAAACCTATATCACTACATTTATCAACAACGCTATGAAATACATACTGATACGACGAAGTTTTCTTGTCGTTCAATAAAGAGAAGACCAATGGAATGGAATGGCCATTAACTAACCCAAGTATTGTAAACAGCTGACAAAAAAACTTTGAACAGCACTTGAACGTACCATCAACATACGTAGATTCACACTGCGTTAATGTTTTAAGGTTTGCAGAGTCACAAAATAGGTCACTTTTTTCTCGGTGTTATTTTCTAATAAACACTTTGTCCCGTCTGTGGTTTCCACATTCAGCGTGTTGATAACATCATGAACATCTGCAGCATTCGTGGGCAGTTTTGGCAGAATTTTGCGCCTAGCTTTGTAAATAGATTTGCGAAAATTGTTGACGTCTCTCGTAGTTATATCTTGCGTATCTTCTCCTTTTAACTTCTGGTAAATTATTTTCGATGGTCTCTCACAAATATCTTCTATGGCTTTCCTCTTTAGGTTTTAAATGATTTCTTGTCTCTAAATTTCGTTATGAGGCATTTCTTCATGATTGTGCTCTTCTTGACACATCACAAC
Source organism: Schistocerca nitens (assembly GCF_023898315.1). Classification (NCBI taxonomy): domain Eukaryota; kingdom Metazoa; phylum Arthropoda; class Insecta; order Orthoptera; family Acrididae; genus Schistocerca; species Schistocerca nitens. Next base: position 737,573,036 of record NC_064617.1, read on the forward strand.
ATCCAGCTCCTCAATAGAAATAGTTTTAACAAAACTTCTGCAACCATTAATGTTGCACGTCCGTCGCGCTAGACCACCTTCCAGCAGTTTTTGATAACCGAAAGTGTTACCTTTCAAAACCAAAATTTTCTTCCCTTCCTACTTACGAAACTGTAAGCTCATCTGAGGACATGTTCGCTCTACAACGATCTGCCGCGGACTGCGAAGTGGCCCCAGACACCTTTGGTCATTAGCGCACACAATGCTCTGTCGCATTGTGTCAGTTTGGGAGGATTCGGTCCTGTTACCTGCTTACCTATCTGGTTTCGGTAGTATTCGGGGCTGCGCCCTCCGATGGTCCCGTGCCCATTGCAATTGTAATTGCCGATGTCGTTGGGTCAACATGTGAACACATCTGCTGCGGAGCTTTATGTTCAACAATGTATGATGAACGTTGTGCTCCGAAACACTTGTACGTGCACCAGGATTGTGATTTTTCGGCAGACATGCCACATACCACCATCTACGAGGTGTGGCTAGAAAAAAACCGGACTAGTACTGGTGAAACAATAAAACGAATGCAATAAGGCTGAAAGTTGCGTGGCCTGTCACGTGACTCTCGCTCCGCCTACTGCTCGAGTTTCATCTGCCTCCTGCACTCAGTCTGCCCGTGGCGTCTGTTTTAAGTAGTTGACGTTTTGTCTGTGCGTCGGAAAATGTTGAGTGTACAGAAAGAACAGCGTGTTAACATCAAATTTTGTTTCAAACTAGGAAAATCTGCAAGTGAAACGTTTGTAATGTAACAACAAGTGTACGGCGATGATTGTTTATCGCGAACAGAAGTGTTTGAGTGGTTTAAACGATTTAAAGATGGCCGCGAAGACACCAGTGATGACACTCGCACTGGCAGACCATTGTCAGCAAAAACTGAAGCAAACATTGAAAAAATCGGTAAACTTGTTCGACAAGATCGCCGTTTAACAATCAGAGCAGATGTGGGGCGGCGGGTGGAATTATTGTTGTTAAAAATGTTCCTATTATTTATGCTGTTGTTTATGCTGTCTTTCGCCATTCTCAACACTGGCTCTCTAACTACAATATTGGCTACCAGAAAGTGATTAGCAAAACGTGAAGCAAGTAATTAGAATTCCTAGTGCCCACTTCATCTGAGAATACACTTATAGTTACAGCTTATTGCTCTGAGGAATTAGAAGATTATCCGGGATTTATAATCAAAAACGGTCGTGAAAAAAAAAACGTTATGTATTCTGAAAGTCACGGATGAAAAAATAATCCACACAATCTAACTAACAGAGCAGTTCAGAGTCTAATGCGCTGATACCACTATAACTGTCCAAGTTAAATATTTAAATGAATGCTCGCCATAATTTGATGATAAGGTTCATCAAACGCCACGCTAAATAACGGTAGAATGTTTGTCCCGCGGCGGCACGTGAAAATACGACAATACGCAAACTGAAGATCGATAATTAAAGTCAACCCAGAATTAACACTTCACTCGAAAATGATTTCATGGTTACGTGTATTCCGAGTAACTTAATATGGCATCGGTAAACTTGTTCGACAAGATCGCCGTTTAACAATCAGAGCAGATTGTTAAACGGCGATCTTGTCGAACAAGTTTACCGATTTTTTCAATGTTTGCTTCAGTTTTTGCTGACAATGGTCTGCCAGTGCGAGTGTCATCACTGGTGTCTTCGCGGCCATCTTTAAATCGTTTAAACCACTCAAACACTTCTGTTCGCGATAAACAATCATCGCCGTACACTTGTTGTTACATTACAAACGTTTCACTTGCAGATTTTCCTAGTTTGAAACAAAATTTGATGTTAACACGCTGTTCTTTCTGTACACTCAACATTTTCCGACGCACAGACAAAACGTCAACTACTTAAAACAGACGCCACGGGCAGACTGAGTGCAGGAGGCAGATGAAACTCGAGCAGTAGGCGGAGCGAGAGTCACGTGACAGGCAACGCGACTTTCAGCCTTATTGCATTCGTTTTATTGTTTCACCAGTACTAGTCCGGTTTTTTTCTAGCCACACCTCGTATCTTACTTTAAATAGCAGATAAATCTCCGAACCCCAAGTTCTGTGTCCGCAGCTCGTGGTCGTGCGCTAGCGTTCTCGCTTCCCGCGCCCGGGTTCCCGGGTTCGATTCCCGGCGGAGTCAGGGATTTTCTCTGCCTCGTGATGACTGGGTGTTGTGTGATGTCCTTAGGTTAGTTAGGTTTAAGTAGTTCTAAGTTCTAGGGGACTGATGACCATAGATGTTTAGTCCCATAGTGCTCAGAGCCATTTGAACCATTTGAACCCAAGTTCTGTGAAGAGACGTGGACGCCCAGCCATTTAGCGCCTAGTGGTAGTTTCACTGTCCTTGTCCCTCTTTCCGTAGATGTTCACGACAGTAGCACATGCATAAATGGCTCAAATGGCTCTGAGCACTATGGGACTTAACTTCTGAGGTCATCAGTCCCCTAGAACTTAGAACTACTTAAACCTAACCAACCTAAGGACATCACACACATCCATGCCCGAGGCGGGATTCGAACCTGCGACCGTAGCGGCCGCGCGGTTCCAGACCGTAGCGCCTAGAACCACTCGGCCACCACGGCCGGCAGCACTTGAATATTCGACCAGCTTCGCCGTTTTCTAGATACTCGTTGACAGGCTCTGTAGTGGACTGACAAGGCAGCCAGTCCACAGTGACGGGTAGCCGAAAGGGCACACGTACACACACGCCGACTGGCGCGAAGTCTGGAACAGGATTCGTAATGAATGTGATAAAGAAAAGAACGTAGTTACTAGAACACTTAACTTTTATATCGTCCTTTGGTATACAGCATGCTTGATGATACAAGTGAGACTATTTGAGATACATGCAATGGTACAAATGGCGCCTTGCTAGGTCGTAGCCATTAACTTAGCTGAAGGCTATTCTAACTGTCTCTCGGCAAATGAGAGAAAGGCTTCGTCAGTGTAGTCGCTAGCAACGTCGTCGTACAACTGGGGCGAGTGCTCGTACGTCTCTCTAGACCTGCCATGTGGTGGCGCTCGGTCTGCGATCACACAGTGGCGACACGCGGGTCCGACCTGTACTAATGGACCGCGGCCGATTTAAGCTACCACCTAGCAAGTGTGGTGTCTGGCGGTGACACCACATTCCTCCCCCGCAAATCGGCGAACGGTCGTGTGATAAGGCTTCCGCCCGCCGTGGGGAGGACCCCATGTTGACGTATGCGATGAGGTGGGGAGCCTAACAACAGGCGAGGCTGTGCCACCCGCACCCTGCCATTCGGTCCGAGGGGAGCTAGGAAACGCCTGAAAACCTAGTCCAGGGTGCACGTCAACATGCGGTGTATGCGCCCGTAATGAGACAGGAGGGGCCGAAGGGTCGACCTCCATTGCGTCGGGGGATCCGACGCGTGATGACGACATCTGGGCCGGAGCGGGCAAGAGTTCCATGGCGGAGGACAGTTGGTCACGGGAAGCGATCGGCGACGCGTGACCCAGGGAGGCGCCCGGCGGCAGCAGCGACGCGTCTGCTGCGGGCGGCGCCGGCGGGAGAACGGGCGGCGGCGGCGGCGGCGGCGCGTCGCCATGGGGCAAAATGGAAGGCATCGTCGGTAACACCTAGGGATGAGGCGAGCCAGTAGATGGGTCCCCAGGGCGCTGACCGGACGGCACCGTTGCTGAAAGCAGACGGGGAGCGGCAGAACCCAGGCGACGACAGAGGCGCAGCTGATTGAGATGCCGACGCACCTCACCAGATGCTCCCAAAACCAAATACATCGCGCGGCCGAGGCAGCGAAGAATGCGCCCTGCGAGCCAACGCCGTGAACCTCGATAGTTGCGATAGAAGACAACGTCGCCAGGAGCAAAAGCAGGAGTCTGCCGCTGCACAGGAACCTGATGCGGCGGATGCAGCAAAGACATCAAGGTTCGATGAGGACGACCGTGGAGCAACTCAGCCGGCGAGCGACCATCGCGGGGCTGAGAGCAATACGAGGACAAAAAGAGCAATAACGCGTCCTCCTGAGAATGCGACTCTTTCAACTTCAACATCTGTGACTTGAAAGTCCAGACCAATTGTTCAGCGTTTCCGTGCTTAGCAGCGGACCGAGACAAGATATCGTAGCGATTGGCGACCTCATCACGCAATGCGTGGGGAACATTGCGCGCTCTGAAAAATTGCGGTTGCGCGTTGACTTTCAGTTCCAAATGTGCTTCATAGTTCGTAGCGCAACCAAGGCCCGGTGCAAAAATGTCTGCAAATTCTTCACATAGACGAGAAATACTGGCGGAAGGCACAGTTTGGTTCACTGATAGGACCTGATTGACGATAGACAAGTTAAACAACTGAAATAAATCTAAACCAAACAAGTTCACTGCCGAAGAAGAACGAAGGACGTAAAAAGACACAAGTTTTGTTTGTCCCTTGTATGTTGCAAGAAGGCTGCACTGTCCGAACACAGGGATATTCTGTCCTGAATAACTATTGAGCTGAACATTTGCGGCACGCAACGGAGGTTTGCCCAGTTGTTTGTACGTGTCGTGATTGATCAATGAAACTGCAGCTCCGGTATCGAGCTGGAATGGAATCACTTTGCCTTCAAAGTCCAAGTCTACAAAAAGTTTATTGTCCTGCTGACGACAAGAGCGACTGTTTTGTGCAACGTGAACGGATACAGGTACAGAAGCACTTGCGACTTTACGGGATTTCCGGCGACGTCGACGCACACTTTTTGTGGGATGAACACTGTCACTGTTAGAGAAAGTGGCACCGGACGGGGTGGAATGAACTACATGAATGTCCATGGGCGAAGGTTCACGAGCCTGATTGTCCTTGGTTCGATTCCGGCGCGAAGCAAAGGGCCGGGAATGGTTGTGATTTTCTGATCTGAGCTTTTTCTGGCAAACACTTTGAACATGTCCTTTCTTATTACAGAAAAAGCAAATAGCTTGGCGTGACGGGCAATTCTCACGCGAATGTCTAGCTGCACACCGCGGGCATGATTTCACTGCATTTGCTTGCCTACGCGGCACACGTGTTTGCGAGCTAGGCTGCAGCTGTGCGGACGTGCGCGAGGGCCGGTTAGCGTCCCGTGCTGCGCGCCCGGCGGGCCGGTTAATGTGACACACTGCTGGCGAAGTTGCAAATGAGTCCTGAGCAAAGTCAAGTGTGTCTTGCCTATCTAAAATGTCTATCACTTGTTGAAGGGAGGGATTGACGAGTTTCAAAATCTGTTCCCGTATGCGAACATCAGAAACGTTCTGTGCTATTGCATCACGCACCATAGTATCTGAATAAGGGAGTCCACAGTCACATTCAAATGCACAATCCCTAGCAAGGCCTTGCAAAGTTGCAACCCACTCCCTATTAGTCTGACCGGCCGTCCGTTTTGTACGAAAGAACGCATACCTTTTTGCAACGACATTTACTGTTTCCTTGAAATAGGCATCTAAAGCAGACAAAATTTCTTCGTATGACAGAGTTGCTACGTCGCATCGGGTAAACAATTTCACTATCACACGGTAGGTGGGCACACCTACACACGAAAGCAAAAACGGCTGCCGCTCATTACCTTGAATTCTGTAGGCTGCGAGATGAAATCCAAATTGTCGGGACCATTCCGTCCAGCTTTCGTCGTCGGGACGAAAAGCACGGAACGGCGGTGCAACTGCGGGTTGTGGCTGCGGTAGCGATGAAGCGGCGGTGGCCGCATCGTTTTGCACCGCACGTTGACCCTGGACGAGCTGTCCAAGGGCATCCAATAACGCCTGCGTCTGCTGATTCTGCAAGCGATAAAATTCGGACAGTACATCTGGAGAAAGTGGCGAAGCCATGACACAAGCAAATTAATACAATACGAACGCTAAAGTCCCTTTTGAGACTCGTCGCCAATGTAGTGGACTGACAAGGCAGCCAGTCCACAGTGACGGGTAGCCGAAAGGGCACACATACACACACGCCGACTGGCGCGAAGTCTGGAACAGGATTCGTAATGAATGTGATAAAGAAAAGAACGTAGCTACTAGAACACTTAACTTTTATATCGTCCTTTGGTATACAGCATTCTTGATGATACAAGTGAGACTATCTTGAGATACATGCAATGGTACAAATGGCGCCTTGCTAGGTCGTAGCCATTAACTTAGCTGAAGGCTATTCTAACTGTCTCTCGGCAAATGAGAGAAAGGCTTCGTCAGTGTAGTCGCTAGCAACGTCGTCGTACAACTGGGGCGAGTGCTCGTACGTCTCTCTAGACCTGCCATGTGGTGGCGCTCGGTCTGCGATCACACAGTGGCGACACGCGGGTCCGACATGTACTAATGGACCGCGGCCGATTTAAGCTACCACCTAGCAAGTGTGGTATCTGGCGGTGACACCACAGGCTCTGTGTAATAGCAATTTTCCCTTTGTCGAAGTCGCTTGGCTCAATGGATTTCCCCATCTGCAGCCGATATCTTCGTTATGGTGGTCCTCATCCATGTGTGCTCCGCTTACATACTTGTGTTACCGCGTCACGCGCCCGGAACGCTACCAGGCGGCATCCATCGTCGCAGTGGGCAGTGGTCATAATGTTTTGGCTTATCAAGGTACCCTCCACTGCTAGTGCTACTACCTGTCGTCTGAGAGTTTCGCGTTGACGTCGAAGATAGTTGGTGGTCACAATACTGTGACTGGACCGTATACTACACAGCGTTTTACATTTTTAGAAGCTGCCAAGGTATACCTGAAGTAATGAGGCCTCACTGGGGACTCTGCTGGCCGTTGTTTCGTGTTCATAAGTAATTTATTTCTGTTCAGGCACTAAACATTTGTAATTCTATTGTTCCTATTCCTTTCGCTTCGTTCCTTAAATCTGTGTGCCAAAATAAATATCACTTTTAAACTACCGTTTTCAGTTTTACGCGGCATGTCACACACCTCTGCTAAACGTGTACTTGTATCGTTCTTTATCTTTGTGCCACAACATCATTGTGAATCATTAATATTTTTATATCGTTCTCTCATCTTTTCGTTTAAATTACCACAAACTATTGTAAAGTATTTTACATGTATGTCAACCAACAACAGGCTTCTATGGTGCTTTCCTGAACTTTTATTTGCATGCTCTCAGATTACATCATTAATTTATGTTTTGTGCTGTTGAAAGGTGGCTACACTGAGTCACAGCGCCAGAGATTGCGCCAAAGATTATTATTCCTCCGCCTCCACTGGTGCAGTGGTAGTTCAGAGGTTGTCGAGGGCAGTAGTAGTTCAGAGGACGTGGAGTGCAGTTGTTCTGTTGGGCGAGAGAGTAGATGCTGTTCGGTTGGTGTAATGTATAGATGGAAGATGTTGCAATGATCACAGTGTATTTTTCGTCAATATATATTGAGGTAAAAAAAAAGTATTACAGATTCCTTTAATGACAATGCCTCTTGGTCACAGGTTCAGTCAACAAAGCATCTGGCTCATGTTCATGTATTAGACTTGTAATTCTGGTTTCTATGTGCAATTATAGTATTTCTGGTTTTTCAATTAGTTCATTGTAAATGGTGTTTAAAATATCTTGTCGTATTGAGGAAGAACCGAGCCAGATACATGTACGTTGAGTGACACTACCACACACAGAACAGTTACACTTGTGCTTTGTTGTTTTGTAGCTTTTATAGTTGCAGGGGACTTAATTAATTAATTGTGTTAATGGAAATTTCTTGTCATTCTTTATTTTTATTTTATGCAGTCAGATTGCGTACTAATACTAGTCAGGGCCAACCGGTTACGAGACTTCGTGACCGGACACACAGCAACTAAAATTATTGCATTTATCCTTTCTTTTTAATTAAGCCCCCATGCACTGTGTGTCAGTTATTTAGCTGGATTAGGAGCCGTTAGCTCCCGAATGTCACGCAGTTGTGTGTAGAATATAATGCGGAATGCTGGACTCGCAGTCCTACGTACGTTGTCCCTTCTACCTGCTCCACAATGAAGTCGACAGCCTTCCTTCACTCCTGAAATTTCCCTTGGCCTTTCTAAGCCACCTATGACAAATTGCCTATTTCATCACAATTCTCTACGGTCAGTCCGCTCCTGCAATCAAATTGTGAAATGGAGTGGATGAAGCTTGTGGATGAGACAGAGAATTGCGGTCGGAGGGAGAATTGTATTCGATTTCCGCCGTAGGTCCAGTTCGTATTTCCAGGTAAATGACTTCCCGGGAGCGGGGTGGCTGTCGGCGTGGGGGCAGTTCCGTTAATAATGCGGTGTCCGCGCCGGAAATTTCCCCCGTGACGCGCGCGGCCCGAGATCGACCGGAGCTGAGCGCCGCCTGTACAGCGGCAGCTGGCTGGCCGCGGGTCACGGCCGGTCGCCGCCCGCCACAGCGCCGCATGCTCGCACACTCGTCGCGCGTTGATCTGGCGTGTTTTGGCTGCACAAGGCCCCAGCTCAATGTGCACAGGTCACTGTCACGCATGTTGCTTCTTTGGGTTATCAAAGTTTGCCTCAACACTCGCGTTTTCTGACATGACGTGTAGTAACTTTACCCACCTCCTGGAATGAAGGAACTATTCCACGACAGGAGTATGACGACAAGGTGAGTTTCGACACAGAACGTTTCCTACACAGTCAAAATGCACATTCTACAACCAATTTCTCCATTAGGTCACCCATTGTTGGGAAAAATATGTCGCATTAAAGCGTGAATACACTCTCTGATCTAAAACATCCTACGTAATGCGGAACTGACAACTAGATATCACGGGAGGCCATCCCCGAAATACACACAGAGGTGACCAAAGTCGTGGGATACTTCCTAATATCGTATCCGATCTCCTTTTGCCCGGCTTAGTACAGCAGCTCGACGAGGTATGGACTCATGAAAATCGTTGGAAGGACCCTGAAGAAATATTCAACCATGCTGCCTCTAAGGCCATCCATAATTGCGAAAGTATTGCTGGTGCATGATTTTGTGCGAGAACTGACCTCTCAGTTATATCCCATAAATATTTGATAGGTTTCATGTCGAGCTTTCTGGATGGCCAAATCATTCACTCCAATTGTCCAGAATCTTCTTCAAACCAATCGCGAACAATTGTAGCTCGATTCAAAATGGTTCAAACGGCTCTGAGCACTAGTTAACATCTGAGGTCATCTGACCCCTAGACTTGTTGTTGATGTTGTGGTCTTCAGTCCTGAGACTGGTTTGATGCAGCTCTCCATGCCACTCTATCCTGTGCAAGCTTCTTCATCTCCCAGTACCTACTGCAACCTACATCCTTCTGAATCTGCTTAGTGTATTCATCTCTTGGTCTCCCTCTACGATTTTTACCTTCCACGCTGCCCTTCAATACTAAATTTGTGATCCCTTGATGTCTCAGAACATGTCCTACCAACCGATCCCTTCTTCTAGTCACGTTGTGCCACATACTCCTCTCCAATTCTATTCAATACCTCCTCATTAGTTATGTGATCTACCCATCTAATCTTCAGCATTCTTCTGTAGCACCACATTTCGAAAGCTTCTGTTCTTTTCTTGTCCAAACTATTTATCGTCCATGTTTCACTTCCATACATGGCTACACTCCATACAAATACTTTCAGAAACGACTTCCTGACACTTAAATCTATACGCGATGTTAACAAATTTCTCTTCTTCAGAAACGCTTTCCTTGCCATTGCCAGTCTACATTTTATATCCTCTCTACTCCGCCCATCATCAGTTATTTTGCTCCCCAAATAGCAAAACTCCTTTACTACTTTAAGTGTCTCATTTCCCTATCTCATTCCCTCACCATCACCCGACTTAATTCGACTACATTCCATTACCCTCGTTTTGCTTTTGTTGATGTTCATTTTATATCCTCCTTTCAAGGCACAGCCCATTCCGTTCAACTGCTCGTGCAAGTCCTTTGCTCTCTCTGACAGAATTACAATGTCATCGGCGAACCTCAAAGTTTTTATTTCTTCTCCATGGATTTTAATACCTACTCCGATTTTTTCTTTTGTTTCCTTTACTGCTTGCTCAATATACAGACTGAATAACATCGGGGATAGGCTACAACCCTGTCTCATTCCCTTCCCAACCACTGCTTCCCTTTCGTGCCCCTCGACTCTTATAACTGCCATCTGGCTTTTGTACAAATTGTAAATAGCCTTTCGCTTCCTGTGTCTTACCGTCTTACCCCTGCCACCTTCAGAATTTGAAAGAGAGTATTCTAGTCAACATTGTCAAAAGTTTCTCTAAGTCTACAAATGCTAGAAACGTAGGTTTGCCTTTCCTTAATCTTTCTACTAAGATAAGTCGTAGGGTTTTAAACCTAACTAACCTAAGGACATCACACACACTCATGTCCGAGGCAGGATTCCAACCTGCGACCGTAGCAGCAGCGCTGTTCTTGACTGAAGCGCCTAGAACCGCTCGGCCACAACGGCCGGCTATAGCTCGGTGATATGGTGCATTGTCATCCATAAAAATTACATCGTTGTTTCGAACCGTGGCTGCAAATGGTGTCCAAGTAGTACAGTTGGACCAGGGGACCCAGTCCATCCAATGCAAGCACAGCCGGCACTATTATGGAACCACCACCAACCTGCACATTGGGTGGTTGTCAGCTTGCTTCGTGGGTTCTGCACCACACTCGTACCCTACCATTATCTCTTACCAACTAAAATCGGGACTCGTCCGACTATGCCACGGCTTTTCAGTCGTCTAGGGTCCAACAGATATGGTACGAGCGCGGGAGAGGCGCCGCAGTCGATGTCGTAGTCAGAAAAGGTACTCTCATCGGTCGACTGCTGCCATAGCCCACTGACGCCAAAATTCGCCTCTCTATCCTAACGGATATGTTGGTCGTACGTCCCACATTGATTTCTGCGGTTATTTCTCGCAGTGTTGATTGTCTGTCAGCGCTGACAAGTCTTCGCAAACGGCACTGCTCTCGCTCGTTAAGTGAAGGCTGACGGCCACTGAGCTGTCTACAGTAAGAGGTAATGCCTGAAATTTGTTATTCTCGGCACACTCTTGACGCTGTGCATGTCCGAATATTGAATTCCCTAACGATTTCCGAAATGGAATGTCCCGTCCGTCTAGCTCCAATTATTATTCCGCGTTCAAAGTCTTTTAATTCTCGTCATGCCGCCATAATCATGTCTGACCCTTTGCACATGAATCACTTGAGTACGAATGACAGTTCTGAGAATATACTGCCCTTTTGTACCTTGTATACGCGTTGCTATCGCTATCTGTATATGTGCATACCTCTACCCCACGATTTTTGTCACCTCATCGGAAAAGGAGGAGGGGACTATCGTGCTGTCATTAGAGAAGTAGTAACAACAGGATGAGTTGGTCAGGAGAGCTCAGTGACTTCGAACGTAGACTCCTAACTAAGGTACGAGCATATGGGATTGGTTCCCAAGTATGTGAGTGGCTCGAAGACTTCTTAAGTAATAGAACCCAGTACGTTGTCCTCGATGGTGAGTGTTCATCGGAGGTGAGGGTATCATCTGGAGTGCCCCAAGGAAGTGTGGTAGGTGCGCTGTTGATTTATATCTACATAAATGATCTTTTGGATAGGCTGGATAGCAATGTGCGGCTGTTTGCTGATGATGCTGTGGTGTACGGGAAGGTGTCGTCGTTGAGTGACTCTAGGAGAATACAAGATGACTTGGACAGGGTTTGCGATTGGTCTAAAGAATGGCAGCTAATATAGATAAATGTAAATTAATGCACATGAATAGGATAAAGAATCCTGTAATGTTTGAATATTCCATTAGTAGTTTAGCGCTTGTCACAGTCACGTCGATTAAATGTTTGGGCGTAACATTGCAGAGCGATATGAAGTGGGACAAGCATGTAATGGCAGTTGTGGGGAAGGCGGATAGTCAGTCGTCTTCCGTTCGTTGGTAGAATTTTGGGAAGATGTGGTTCATCTGTAAAGGAGACCGCTTATAAAACACTAATACGACCTATTCTTGAGTACTGCTCGAGCGTTTGGGAACCCTATCAGGTCGGATTGAGGGAGGACATAGAAGCAATTCAGAGGCGGGCTGCTAGATTTGTTACTGGTAGGTTTGATCATCACGCGAGTGTTACGGAAATATTTCAGGAACCCGGTGGGAATCTCTAGAGGAAAGGAGGTGTTCTTTTCTTGAATCGCTACTGAGGATATTTAGAGAACCAGCATTTGAGGCTGACTGCAGTATAATTTTACTTCCGCCAACTTACATTTCGCGGAAAGACCACAAAGATAAGAGAGATTAAAGCTCGTACAGAGGCATATAGGCAGTCATTTTTCCCTCGTTCTGTTTGGGAGTGGAACAGGGAGAGAAGATACTAGTTGTGGTACGAGGTACCCTCCGCCAAGCACCGTATGGTGGATTGCGGAGTATGTATGTAGATGTAGATGTAGTCATTGCTTTTCACCTAAGTAACTATCCATCAGAACCGTTCAACCATTCTACAGCTGCCCAAGTCGACTGTTGGTTACGTGACTGTGGAGTGGAGTCACGAAGGAACAACAGCAGCTAAATCAAGGGCAGACAGATCTCATGTACTGATGAACAGAAGCCGCCGAGCATTGTGGAGGGTAGTTGCAAAAAAAATGGCATGAAATCAGCGGAATGAATCACACATGTGTTCCAAAGTACTACCAGCTCCCCAGCTAGTACAATGACTGGGCGCAGATGGTTAAAAAGAATGGGATCGACTAGTTCTTGGCCGGCCGATGTGGCCGAGCGGTTCTAGGCGCTCCAGTCTGGAACCGAGCGACCGCTACGGTCGCAGGTTCGAATCCTGCCTCGGGCATTGATGTGTGTGACGTCCTTAGGTTAGTTAGGTTTAAGTAGTTCTGAGTTCTAAGGGACTGATGACCTCAGATGTTAAGTCCCATAGTGCTCAGAACAATTTGAACTATTTTTTTAACTAGTTCTTCACAAGCCAAAAATACCTGTAAATAGTAAGCGACGCATTAGATGGTGTAAACAGCGACACCACTTGACAGTGAATGACTGGAACCATGTGATTTGGAGTGATAAGTCAACCTCAAGTCTGTGGCAATTCGATGGAGGGATTTGAGTTTGGCGATTGCCTCAAGAATATTACGTGTTATCATGTTCGCCGATGACATTGTAATTCTGTCAGAGAGAGCAAAGGACCTAGACGAGCAGCTGAACGGAATGGACAGTGTCTTGAAAGGAGGATATAAGATGAATATCAACAAAATCAAAACGAAGATAATGGAATCTAGTCGAATTAAATCGGATGATGCTTCGGGAATTATGTTAGGAAATGAGATGCTTTAAGTAGTAAATGAGTTTTGCTATTTTGGGAGCAAAATAACTGATGATCGCTGAAGTAGAGAGGATATAAAATGTAGGCTGGCAATGGCAAGGAAAGCGTTCCTGAAGAAGAGAAATTTGTTAACATCGAGTATAGGTTTAAGTGTCAGGAAGTCGTTTCTGAAAGTATTTGTATGGAGTGTAGCCATGCATGGAAGTGAAACACGGACGATAAATAGTTTGGACGAGAAGAGAATAGAAGCTTTCGAAATGTGGTGCTACAGTAGATTGCTGAAGATTAGATGGGTAGGTCACATAACTAATGAGAAGGTATTGAATAGAATTGGAGAGAAGAGAAATTTGTGGCACAACTTGACTAGAAGAATGGATCGGTTGGTAGGGCATATTCTGAGGCATCAAGGGATCACCGATTTAGTATTGGAGGGCAGCGTGGAGGGTAAAAATCGTAGAGGGAGACCAAGAGATGAATACACTAAACAGATTCAGAAGGATGTAGGTTGCAGTAGGTACTGGGAGATGAAGAAGCTTGCACAGGATAGAGTAGCATGGAGAGCTGCATCAAACCAGTCTCTGGACTGAATACCGCAACAACAACATGTTTAGTGCTGTAGTTGAGGAGCTACTTGGCTGAAAGGTAGCAGCTACAGTCACCAAAACTGATAACGGTCGGGAGAGCGGTGTGCTGACTAAATGGCCCTCCATATCCGCATCCAGTGACGACTATGGGCTTAGGGTGACACAGCGGTCAGTCGGTACCGTTGGGCCTTCCGAGATCTGTTCGAACAGAGTTTGGAGTTTTCGACGTGTAACGCCAGTGGCTTTGCGATATGGGAATGTTTTCGCCGTGTGGGTATAGCCTCCTTATTGGACTAAATAATGCGCTGAATTTGGAAGAGTATGAACACATTTGACAGCAATTGTGTAGCGTGAACAGTAGAAGAACTGTTCATAGCGGTAACTGTATCAGCATGACAATGCACCCTGTCATAGCATCTGTGAATCAATGGTTTGTGGACAATAACATTCCTGAAGAAGACGGCATGCTTAGATTCACGACCTGAACACAATGGAACACCTTTTAGAATGTGGACTTCGCTCCAGACTCCCTCCTCTGGTTTCGGCTCTTGAGGAATAATGCGCTGCATTCCTCCACAGACATTCAGACAACTTATGAAAATGACCCTACCAGGGGCTAAGTCGCCATGACGGTGGAGGGTGGACACAGCTGACAGTAATATCCACTAATACGTGCCTGCATACTTTTGACCAAACAGTGTGTGTGTACTGTAGGACTAGCACCATCGACAAATTTCATGGGCCCAGTATATTTCGAGGTGACATTTAAAACTTTGGGACTAACCCTCGTAATATTTAAGGAGTTTTCTTATTTGGTTTGACCACGGTCTTAAGGCCAACGGAAGCAATTTCCCTCTAAATAAATAACACCACGTAAAGACAGATTCTAGCAAACAATATAACTCAAAAATTAACAACCAAATCTGTACACCGCAAACCACCTCAGGGTATGTAGTGGGCTTATTTCTGGTATGACTCATTAATCATCTTTCCTCTGTTATTTGTGATTGGTGTGTGAGATTAAAGAGTACACGTAAGCTTTTGCATAAGCCATAGTTTCTCCTATTTTCTCGTCGTGGTCATTTTACGAGATGTATGGGGAAGGAACTAACATGATGGCCAACTCTCCTTGGTATGCACGGTTCTCCGTGATGGACTCCTGGGTGACGGACAACGCGTCTATTGTAGCGTCTGCCATTGGAGTTTAATGAGTGCCTCCGTAACGTTTCGTGATTACTTAAATAACCCATTTATTTCTTTCGACGTCCTCTCTCTCCTTCTCTCTCTCTCTCTCTCTCTCTCTCTCTTCTATTAATCCTACCTAGGGAGGTTGCCAGATTGTCGAGCAAGACTCAAGAATCGGAGGAACTAGTATTATGTAAACCGTTTCTTTCACGGATAACTTACATATCCTTACGATTCTTTCAGTAAGCTCAGTCTGTCCCCGTATTTTCCTACAACAGTTTCAAGTGGACACTCCAGACAGTTATTTCTTTTTACTTTGCTGTTGTTACTGTTGCCAATAATTTCTCCCCAACAGGATAATCGAACAGTAACTGATTTTTCCGCCTCTTAATGCGCAAAAGATTACATTTACTTACACTCATCGTCAATTGCCAGTCTTTGGATTATTCGTTGATCATTCAGACATCTTCCTTTATTTTGCTACAATTTTCCCAATTTTATACACTCCATGAACGCCCTCATAGGGCTTTCGACGTTACCCGCGAGATCATTTACACCGTCGAGTCACATTGATATTGATGTGACCACCTGATGTGACCACCTGACAAAAGACCACTATTGGAAGAACCACACGTAGGACGGGTGGACCACAGCCAACAGACATCATTCCAGACCCATAACAAAAAAGGAAAAAAATACGATGATTTTACGGCCCGTCGACGTACGAAAGATGAGAAAGGAAATCAGACGTGTCCTTGAACTTAGCGATTTAGATAATTATGATGATACGTTGGTGTGGGCGCACGACAGCAAGGTCTTTAGCGCCCTTGAAAAATTTTTATGCAACGAGTGTGGACAAAGGGTGCAGCATTATTAGAAACTACAAGGAAACACATAAACAGCGCCCTAAAGACATGGACACACAGAGAGAGAGAGAGAGAGGGACAGAAAACTACAGACTGAAGGCTTACAGAAAAAGTAAAAAGCGGGGGGAAGAATTAAAGCAATACAGCAAGTAGCTGTGACTGGTTGATGGCTGAAATGACAAGGAAGAGCCAGTCACCACCGTAAAATTTCCTGCCTAAAAGCTTAGGCTAGAGTCCAGATGTTTCACAAAACTTTAAAACTTTTCCCACACTCACTCGTCATCAACTAAAATAAAGGGCATATCCCCACTTAGTTAAAATGTGGCGCACTGATTTAGACGCCATAGGCATCAAAGACTGGGATCCTCTCGCCAGAGTATGAAGCCACGTGTTAGGGGACATGTCCCATTTCGGAGGTGAGTCACGGCCACTCCACCCAGCCTAAGTGACCGATTCCTCTCATTAGTGACATGACAGCAGGGGAATGGTACATTGTGTCACGTCATGTTCCGTAAAGGCCTCCTTGGTGGCTTGATCTGCTTGTTCATTTCCCCAAACTCCCACGTGCCTCAGAACCCAGCAGAATGCAAATTACTTGTCCAGTGGGGTCGCTGTTTACACCACCTAATGCGTCGCTTACTATTTATAGGTATTTTTGGCTTGTGAAGAACTAGTCGACCCCATTCTTTTTAACCATCTGCGCCCAGCCATTGTACTGGCTGGAGAGCTGGTAGTACTTTGGAACACACGTGTGATTCATTCCGCTGATTTCATGCCATTTTTTGCAACCACCCTCCACAATGCTCGACGGTTCCTGTGCATCAGTACATGAGATCTGTCTGCTCTCGATTTAGCTGCTGTTTTCCCTCTCTTGAAGGAAGAACCGTTGGTCATATATTAGCTGTATCATTTTTTCTACTACAAAGGCCTCACATGTGTTGCAAAGGTGAAGCACGCTAAGGCAATCGGAACAGATGAGAAACTGTTTGCCCTGAAGACGCCGCAGGTGAATGATGCCTTATCGAGGTCAGTTGTTTGGTGAAAAGGTCAAGTTTATAACCCATATTTTCCTTTACTCTTTCTGTTGTAGAACGTTCAACATTAATTGCAAAAAAAAAAAAAAAAAAAAAAAAAAAAGAGAAATAATGAAGGCAGTTGTAAATGGCAGAGATCTTACGTACTTAAAAGGAACCGGTATTACGACTTGCATGGGATTATAGTAAAATTTAAAAACGTGAATGGTAGCTCCGAAATTAAAGGATGAAAAAACACACTGATATCAACCTAAGCTTATTTTCTGCCATTTAATGGAACCTCCATAAGTAAACATCCAAATCCATAACACCCGTGGACATACAGGGTAGTTATAATTAAACTTTTGTTAGTTGAGCCAGCGTAGACGGAAAGCTACTAACAGTATGGGTATCCAACTTCATAGGAACGTTGTTTGGACTGTGTACTGCAGGGTTTGCGTTGTTAGTAGTGTTAGTGTCGTGACTCGCCATTAGGCGCCGGTACTGGTATGGCGTCGTTGGGCTGAAGCACAAGCTTCGGTGTGCATTGCAGACGCAGGCAGACTACTTGGATCTGGATCAGGTAAGCAGGGCTTTACTCGTAAAGCTGTTTTATCAAAACAACAGCAACAGTACTGCTGCTTTTCCCGAATATCGACGCATTATAGGCAAACGGACAGGTCCTCTTTCTGCAACGGGATTGAAGAACATGGCTCGGAATTTCGATTTAACCGACGATTTGGGAATTGCTCCTGAGACAGGCCGGCGGTCAGCTGTGCCCAGATTATTATTATTATTTTCGATTATTCCCATTTAAGAGAGCGTTTGAACTTGAATTCCTTTATGATGATTGTTTATGTTTTTTATGAGCCCAAATTTTCTTCATGTGTTCACTGTGTTGTTTCTTTCGCTCCGCTGTCCATTTGCATCCTGGTCTCTTCTGCGTTGTGGTGTCAAATTTATGTTTTTTGATGATGTTCCTGAATTCAGTTCTATTTTCTGCATCGTTTACTGTTATGTGTGCTTGTTTGAGGTCCTCTTCAACTTCTTTTATCCATTTTGTTTTTCCCCTGCCTGAGTTGATGACTTTAAGAATTCGCTTTGAAATTCTGTTTTCATTCATCCTGTGGATATGTCCGTAGAACTGCATTCTTGTTTTCCTTATTGTATCCGTAATCTTGTCTGTGTATTTATATAATTCTGATGTTGGTCTCTTCTTCTAGATTCCTTGCTCTTGTATCGGACCAAAAATTTTCCTGAGAATTTTCCTTTCTTGTTTCTCTATTTCTTTGATTTTAGTTTGCCCACCTATTTGTGTTGTTTCAGATACATACAGTGCCTCCGGAAGTACGACAGTGTTGTAGTGCCTCAATTTTGCGTTAATGGATATGGACTTTTTGTTATAATACACTCCTGGAAATTGAAATAAGAACACCGTGAATTCATTGTCCCAGGAAGGGGAAACTTTATTGACACATTCCTGGGGTCAGATACATCACATGCTCACACTGACAGAACCACAGGCACATAGACACAGGCAACAGAGCATGCACAATGTCGGCACTAGTACAGTGTATATCCACCTTTCGCAGCAATGCAGGCTGCTATTCTTCCATGGAGACGATCGTAGAGATGCTGGATGTAGTCCTGTGGAACGGCTTGCCATGCCATTTCCACCTGGCGCCTCAGTTGGACCAGCGTTCGTGCTGGACGTGCAGACCGCGTGAGACGACGCTTCATCCAGTCCCAAACATGCTCAATGGGGGACAGATCCGGAGATCTTGCTGGCCAGGGTAGTTGACTTACACCTTCTAGAGCACGTTGGGTGGCACGGGATACATGCGGACGTGCATTGTCCTGTTGGAACAGCAAGTTCCCTTGCCGGTCTAGGAATGGTAGAACGATGGGTTCGATGACGGTTTGGATGTACCGTGCACTATTCAGTGTCCCCTCGACGATCACCAGTGGTGTACGGCCAGTGTAGGAGATCGCTCCCCACACCATGATGCCGGGTGTTGGCCCTGTGTGCCTCGGTCGTATGCAGTCCTGATTGTGGCGCTCACCTGCACGGCGCCAAACACGCATACGACCATCATTGGCACCAAGGCAGAAGCGACTCTCATCGCTGAAGACGACACGTCTCCATTCGTCCCTTCATTCACGCCTGTCGCGACACCACTGGAGGCGGGCTGCACGATGTTGGGGCGTGAGCGGAAGACGGCCTAACGGTGTGCGGGACCGTAGCCCAGTTTCATGGAGACGGTTGCGAATGGTCCTCGCCGATACCCCAGGAGCAAGTGTCCCTAATTTGCTGGGAAGTGGCGGTGCGTTCCCCTACGGCACTGCGTAGGATCCTACGGTCTTGGCGTGCATCCGTGCGTCGCTGCGGTCCGGTCCCAGGTCGACGGGCACGTGCACCTTCCGCCGACCACTGGCGACAACATCGATGTACTGTGGAGACCTCACGCCCCACGTGTTGAGCAATTCGGCGGTACATCCACCCGGCCTCCCGCATGCCCACTATACGCCCTCGCTCAAAGTCCGTCAACTGCACATACGGTTCACGTCCACGCTGTCGCGGCATGCTACCAGTGTTAAAGACTGCGATGGAGCACCGTATGCCACGGCAAACTGGCTGACACTGACGGCGGCGGTGCACAAATGCTGCGCAGCTAGCGCCATTCGACGGCCAACACCGTGGTTCCTGGTGTGTCCGCTGTGCCGTGCGTGTGATCATTGCTTGTACAGCCCTCTCGCAGTGTCCGGAGCAAGTATGGTGGGTCTGACACACCGGTGTCAATGTGTTCTTTTTTCCATTTCCAGGAGTGTAGTTCCACGTGACTTTATATGCTTTCTGTAGTTTTTTTTTATTCTTTCCTCATTGGCCTTTAGGTTGACCCCTGATGGCTGGATGATTTCTCCCAGGTACTTAAAATGTGGTACTTGTACGATTTTCCCATGGGTTGTCACAATAGGCAATTTGTCTTGTGGCACTCTTTCTATGTACTGGGTTTTCTCATATGAGATTTGCAGGCCAGTTCTTTGTGCAATTTAGTGTATCTTCTCTATGGCGTTAGTGGCTTCTTTTCTGTTATTTGTGAGGATTGCAAGATCATCCGCAAAAGCTAAACACTTCACATTGAATCTATTATCTTTTCTAATGCCAATTTGGATTCCTTTGACTTCTTTTTCCCATGTCCTGATAATTTTTTCAATAATGATATTAAAGAGTAATGGTGAAAGTCCGTCACCCTCTCGCATTCCAGTTTGGATTTCAAATGGTTCCGAGATATCCCCCACAAATTTAACCTTGGAGACTGTGTCAGTTAGTTTCCCGAGTGATTGCTCTTGTCTTTCTGTCAATGCTGAATTCTTCCAGCGTCTTGCAGAGCGCTACTCTGTCTATTGAGTCGTAGGCCTTTTTAAAATCTACAAAAGTAACCACTGTGTTTCGGGTGTTTCTCACCTGGAGAATCATTTTCAGATTCCAGATCTGCTCTATGCATGATCGTCCCTTGCGAAAACCAGCCTGGTATTCTCCTATTTGTGGGTCAGCTTGTTCTTCTAATCTATTCATGAGAACTTTTGATAGGATTTTATATGTGACCGGTACGAGTGAGATACCCCTGTAATTATTTGGTTCAGTTTTGTCCCCTTTTTTGTGGAGTGGATGGATGAGTGCGCATTTCCATTCAGAAGGGATCTGTTCTGTTTCCCAAATGTTTAATATGATTTTGTGAATTTTTCCTGTTAATCTTTCATCATTTAGTTTCCATAGTTCTGCAATAATTCCATCTTCTCCTGGGGCTCTATTGTTTTTCAGTGTCTTGATAATTTCTACTATTTCGTTGATGGTTGGCGGTTTAGCGTCAGGATTTGGTGTAGACGTGTCACAGTGAATATCCTCTGTAGGTCTTTCGCAGTTGAGAAGTTTGTTGAAATAGTCTGCGAGGATTTGGCAGTTATTCTTCGTGTTAGTTTCTAGTGAACCATCCGGTTTCTTGAAGCAAAGATTGGGTGGCTGGTATCCTGCAATAGGTTCTTTAAACGTCTTATAAAAATTCCTGGTGTTGTTCTTCTTAAAGTCTTGATCGATCTCATCTAGTCGCCGTTTGTCATAATTTCTTTTTTCCCTCCGAATAGTTTTCGATGTTTGTTTTCGGATCACTAGAGATTGTTGCCATTTTTCTGATGTTTTGTGACTATTGAAGTTTTTCCAGGCATTGGTCCTTTCTTCTATTGCTTGGTCACATATTATATTCCACCACCTGTGTTTTCTCCTTCTCGGGGGTTGACCCAATTTCATCGTGGATTTGAGGACGTCCACAAGTTCTGTCCAGTTTGCAGTTTGTGGTGTTTGTCTGACTAATTTCCTGTAAAATGTTTTCCTTGTTGAGTTTTATGTATTCGGGGTCTGGTCTCAGCACTTTGTTTAGTTTTGGCTTTTTTATATTGGGTTGTAATCTGGTCTTTATCTGTAGAAGATGGTGGTCTGAGTCAAAAAATCCTCTTCTCGTTTTCACATTCAGAATTTCTGCTGTGTTACTCTTGGAGATGGCCACATGGTCTATCTGGAATTCACCCAACATTGTGTTGGGCGACTTCCAAGTATACAGTTTCTTGTTGGGTTTTTTGAATTGCGTTGACATAATTACGAGGCCGAAATTTTCGCAAAAGCTTATCAATCTTTCCCCATTCTTGTTAGTTCTCTTGTGAGCTGTATGGATTCCGGTGATTTTCCTGTATTTTTTCTCTTTACCTAATTGTGCGTTAAAGTCGCCTAACAAGATTATTACATGGTGTTTGGCAATTTTGTTTGTCGTCTCTTCAAGATCATTCCAGAAATCATCCACTTTCTGGCGGTCCTTCTTGTTATAGTTATTTGTGGGTGCGTGTGCGTTGATCAAGGTATATGCTTTGTTGGCCGATTTGACGGAGAGCGTTGGTATACGTTCTGAGGCAGACTGGAAGTCAATGACAGAGTCGCTGATAGATTTGTGGACTGCAAATACTGTGCCAAACTGTTTGAGTCCTTTGTCATTAGTTTTAACTGCTGGTTTTCCTTTGTAGATCCTGTAGTTGTCTGTATCAAAATGGTTTTCGTCCGTAAATCGTGTTTCCTGGATTTCAAGGATTTTGATCTGGAATTTTTGCAGCACGTCTGTAAGTTGTTTGATCTTGCCCAGTTTGAAAAGAGTATTAGTATTAAGTGTACCGATGAAGTGTCTTTGTTTTGTGTGTAATAATTTGGACGTTGTCTGGTTCTCAACCTTAGGCGTAACATGATGCTCCTGGTCCCCCGGAATCCGATGACCTTGCGACTGGTGCCCGGGGTAGTGGATTCATTCCTTGTGTTATCATCATGTTTGGTTTTCGAGTTGAAAACTAACTTGGTGGTGGTCCTTCCGAGGAAAGATCACGAGGCCGGCCGCAGTGGCCGTGCGGTTAAAGGCGCTGCAGTCTGGAACCGCAAGACCGCTACGGTCTCAGGTTCGAATCCTGCCTCGGGCATGGATGTTTGTGATGTCCTTAGGTTAGTTAGGTTTAACTAGTTCTAAGTTCTAGGGGACTAATGACCTCAGCAGTTGAGTCCCATAGTGCTAAGAGCCATTTGAACCATTTTGAAAGTTCACCAGGAATACGACTTGATTGTTGAGATCAAGAAGGTTGCTGCAGCCGCACCATCTAGGCGAATAGACGCTGACCCCTAACCGCTGGATACCAGGCAGACGTTAGTGGATTTCGGTTGATAGTTTTGGTCCACCGCTGAACCCAGGCTCGTTGCCGCTAACGAAGTGATTGCTTTTGGTGACATCACTTGCAATAGCGACTGCGCGAATTGACGGTACCTCGTACGGAAAGCAAGAGTGTAAGTAGGCTGTTTAGGTTTTTTTATTGGTAACGCCACCTCTGTATGAAAATCACTGGCTGTGCTGTGTGCAGTCTGTGGCTGCTTTGCATTGTTGTAATACTCACCATTGTAGTGTTAGGCAGCTGGCTGTGAACAGCGCGTAGCGTTGCGCAGTTGGAGGTGAGCCGCCAGCAGTGGTGGATGTGGGGAGAGAGATGGCGGAGTTTGGAAATTTGTCTTGAACTGCTATAAACACTCCTGCAAATTGAAATAAGAACACCGTGAATTCATTGTCCCAGGAAGGGGAAACTTTATTGACACATTCCTGGGGTCAGATACATCACATGATCACACTGACAGAACCACAGGCACATAGACACAGGCAACAGAGCATGCACAATGTCGGCACTAGTACAGTGTATATCCACCTTTCGCAGCAATGCAGGCTGCTATTCTCCCATGGAGACGATCGTAGAGATGCTGGATGTAGTCCTGTGGAACGGCTTGCCATGCCATTTCCACCTGGCGCCTCAGTTGGACCAGCGTTCGTGTTGGACGTGCAGACCGCGTGAGACGACGCTTCATCCAGTCCCAAACATGCTCAATGGGGGACAGATCCGGAGATCTTGCTGGCCAGGGTAGTTGACTTACACCTTCTAGAGCACGTTGGGTGGCACGGGATACATGCGGACGTGCATTGTCCTGTTGGAACAGCAAGTTCCCTTGCCGGTCTAGGAATGGTAGAACGATGGGTTCGATGACGGTTTGGATGTACCGTGCACTATTCAGTGTCCCCTCGACGATCACCAGTGGTGTACGGCCAGTGTAGGAGATCGCTCCCCACACCATGATGCCGGGTGTTGGCCCTGTGTGCCTCGGTCGTATGCAGTCCTGATTGTGGCGCTCACCTGCACGGCGCCAAACACGCATACGACCATCATTGGCACCAAGGCAGAAGCGACTCTCATCGCTGAAGACGACACGTCTCCATTCGTCCCTCCATTCACGCCTGTCGCGACACCACTGGAGGCGGGCTGCACGATGTTGGGGCGTGAGCGGAAGACGGCCTAACGGTGTGCGGGACCGTAGCCCAGCTTCATGGAGACGGTTGCGAATGGTCCTCGCCGATACCCCAGGAGCAACAGTGTCCCTAATTTGCTGGGAAGTGGCGGTGCGGTCCCCTACGGCACTGCGTAGGATCCTACGGTCTTGGCGTGCATCCGTGCGTCGCTGCGGTCCGGTCCCAGGTCGACGGGCACGTGCACCTTCCGCCGACCACTGGCGACAACATCGATGTACTGTGGAGACCTCACGCCCCACGTGTTGAGCAATTCGGTGGTACGTCCACCCGGCCTCCCGCATGCCCACTATACGCCCTCGCTCAAAGTCCGTCAACTGCACATACGGTTCACGTCCACGCTGTCGCGGCATGCTACCAGTGTTAAAGACTGCGATGGAGCTCCGTATGCCACGGCAAACTGGCTGACACTGACGGCGGCGGTGCACAAATGCTGCGCAGCTAGCGCCATTCGACGGCCAACACCGCGGTTCCTGGTGTGTCCGCTGTGCCGTGCGTGTGATCATTGCTTGTACAGCCCTCTCGCAGTGTCCGGAGCAAGTATGGTGGGTCTGACACACCGGTGTCAATGTGTTCTTTTTTCCATTTCCAGGAGTGTATATTATGACTATTAAGGTAAATACATTGTTTGTTCTCTATTAAAATCTTTCATTTGCTAACTATGCCAATCAGTAGTTAGTGCCTTCCGTAGTTTGAATCTTTTATTTAGCTGGCAGTAGTGGCGCTCGCTGTACTGCAGTAGTTCGAGTAACAAAGATTTTTGTGAGGTAAGTGATTTGTGAAAGGTATAGGTTAATGTTAGTCAGGGCCATTCTTTTGTAGGGATTTTTTTGAAAGTCAAATTGCGTTGCGCTAAAAATACTGTGTGTCAGTTTAAGCACAATCGTGTATAATTGTTTAAAGGGGACGTTTCAAGAGTAGCTGATGCTACTGAGGACTCGGCCGCGAGCATTTCCGACGACTTCTTGGGCTCTTATTCGTGATGGCATTCAGACAGGCAAGGGTGCTGTCGACTGTTGCATACGAATGCGAAATACCCGCATTGTGCGTTTCCGCAGAGTGATTTTTACGCCAAAGTTGCGATCGTCCTACAAGTTGTGTCAGATGTGGAGCTCAGAGCGTAGCAGTTTTCGTGGTGTAGCGGTTATCACGTCTGCCTAACACGCAGAAGGCCCCCAGTTCGATTCCGGGCGGAAACACTTTTTCGTCGCACTCAAGAAGACACTTGCTACAATCTCTACTGTGACCATTTAAATCAATTTCAAACGTCCCACCACCAGGGTGCAGATGGCTCAAATGATACATGAAACTGTGCCCAGATTATTATAGAAGTTATTGTTGCTAAGGCTGAGACTGTTGGATGCAAGGTGCGATCTTCACGAGAGGTGCAAGAGCTGTGTCACAACAGCCACCGCTCTAAAAGTGCTGCGAACAGTTGTGAAATGGTGTCTCTGGTGCAATTCTAGGCTGTTGTGGATGCAGATGTTCGTCGCATTGAACAACGTTTGCAACCTCGAACGTAAATATGGTGGGCAGTTAACAAATGTTACCCGAGCGGTTCTAGGCGCTTCAGTCCGGAACCGCGCGACCTCCACGGTCGCAGGTTCGAATCCTGCCTCGGGCATGGATGTGTGTGATGTCCTTAGGTTAGTTTGGTTTAAGTAGTTCTAAGTTCTAGGGGACTGATGACCTCAGATGTTAAGTCCCATAGTGCTCAGAGCCATTTGAACAAATGTTACCTTTCAGTGAGGAAATTAAAGCGAGTTTCTTTCAGTGGTTTATTCGTTATTTCTCTTTCGCATGTCTTTACAAATGCTCCCATAAAGTTTACTGTCCCACGACCATTCGTTTTCTATGGGGGTCCTCCCAGGTACCGAAAGTTTAATCATAAACACCCTGTACTTATCTTTTTTGGCGTATGATTACAGCTCCAGGCATTTTCTGTCTGTGGCAATATTGATGTTTGAATAATAAAAGAACTGCTTTTTTACTATCAACATTCCGCTCAAAAAACACGTAACCGACCCACTCCAAAATGGCCGCCATCAGTCTTGCCACGATAGCATTACTCAAAAATGAAACTGCTACGCCACCTGAAGTGACGCACAGCTACAGCTGTTAAAACAACCAATACCTGTCATTCCTGCCACTCTACTGACACTCCATCAGCTGAGGCAGATTCTTTCCAAAAAATGGTTCAATGGCTCTGAGTACTATGAGACTTAACATCTGAGGTCATCACTCCCCTAGAACGTAGAACTACTTAAACCTAACTAACCCAAGGACATCACACACTTCCATGCCCGAGGCAGGATTTGAACCTGCGAACGTAGCGGTCGCGCGTTTCCAGACAAGCACCTAGAACCGCTCGGCCACAGCGGCCGGCACAGGTTCTTTTGTAAGGGTGGCTTGTGATGTCATCCATATGGCGTCAACAAATCTATACATCCTAATTGAAAAGCGTCTTAAAATTCAAGTTATCCTTTTCATAATTTCAAATTATATGGTAGGCCAGATTTATGTAAAATTGAATTAATCAAAATAAACTCGGGGTCCCGCATAGATTGTCAGTTCTGTTACACACATACACTGCGTGATCAAAAGTATCCGGACACCTGATTGAAAATGACGTACCAGTTCGTAGCGCCTTCACTGGTAATACTCGAGTTCAATATGGTGTTGGCCCACCATTAGCCTTGATGACAGCTTTCATTCTCCTGAGCATACGTTCAATTAGGTGCTGGAAGTTTTCTTGGTGAATGGAAGCCCATTCTTCACGGAGTGATGCACTAAAAAGAGGTATCGATGTCGGTCGCTGAGGCCTGGCACGAAGTCGGCGTTCCAAAACATCTCAAAGGTGTGCTATAGGATTCAGGTCAGGACTCTGTGCAGGTCAGTCCATTACAGGTATGTTATGGTATTGTAACCACTACGCCACAGGCCGTGCTTTACGAACAGGTGCTCGATCGTGTTGAGAGATGCAGTCGCCATCCCCGAATTGCTCTTCAACAGTGGGAAGCAAGAAGGTGCTTAAAACATCAATGTAGGCTTGTGCTGTGATAGTTCCATGCAAAACAACAAGGGGTGCAAGCCCCCTCCAAGAAAAACGAGACCACTCCATCACATCACCGCCTCCGAATTTTACTGTTGGCACTACACTCGTTGGCAGACGACGTACACCAGGCTTTCGCCGTACCCACACCCTGCCACCAGATCGCCACATTGTGTACCGTGATTCATTACTCCACACAACGTTTTTACACTGTTCAGTCGTCCAATGTTTACGCTCCATACACCAAGTGAGGCGTCGTTTGGCATTTACCGGCGTGATGTGTGGCTTATGAGCAGCCACTCGACCATGAAATCCAAGTTTTCTCACCTCCCGCCTCACTGTCGTAGTACTTGCAGTGGATCCTGATGCAGTTTCGAATTCGTGTGTGATGGTCTGGATAGATGTCTGCCTATTACACATTACGACCCTCTTCAACTGTCGGCGGTCTCTGTCAGTCAACAGACGAGGACGGTCTGTACACTTTTGTGCTGTACGTATTCCTTCACGTTTCCATTTCACTATCATATCGGAAACAGTGGACCAAGGGATGTTTAGGAGTGTACATACGTATGACACAAGTGATACCCAATCACCTGATTACGTTCGAAGCCCGTGAGTTCCATGGAGCACCCTATTCTGCTCTCTGACGATGTCTAATGACTACTAAGGTCGCTGGTATGGAGTACCTGGCAGTAGGTGGCAATACAATGCACATAATATGAAATACGTATGTTTCTTTTTTTTGGGGGGGGGGGTGTTACAGACACTTTTGATCACATAGTGTACAATAATACCTGTTCCATGGATCATGAATAAGACATTTCGTAATGATGTGGAATGCGTCAGTTTAATACAAGTTTCCTTTACACAATACAATTTATTTATTTATTGCAGTTGCTACTTCATTTCCACAAATTCGTCTATTGAGTAGAAGGAGTTGTCATCCAGAAATTGTTTTCATTTGTTAGTTGGCTATCTGTCAGACTGTTAATGCTCTTTGGCAAATGACCAAAGATTTTTGTGGCATGATAATTCACCCCTTTCTGTGCCAAAGTCACATTTTACTCAGAATAGTGAATAACATCGTTTCTTCTAGTGTTATAACTACGCCGCTGTTATTTCTGAATTGGAGTGGGTTATTAATAACAGATTTCGTAAGTGAATATGTGTATTGTGAAGGTACTGTGAATATCCCGAGTTCCTCAAATAAATGTCTAGAAGGTGATCTTGGGTGGGCTGCAGCTATTTTTCTGGTTACACGCTTTTGTGCAATGAATACTTTTTCTCTTAATGATGAATTACCCCAAAATATGATGCCATATAAAAGCAGAGAATGAAACGTCAATGGACACACACAGAAATTTTTAATATTCTGCCTTGACAACAGACTTATTTTCATAGTCTATATTTATCAATGGTGTTGTGCCATTTACTGTACAGAATTGTGTATACTGTTTCCTCAAAATTTAGTGAGAGTCCATTTGTAGAGAACCATTTAATAGTTTTCTGAAAGACGTTATTTACAATTTCCTCAGCTCATTCTTGTTTGTTGGGTGTGGTTACTATACTTGTATCAACAGCAAAAAGAACTAGATTTGTATCTTCATGACAACAGAGTGGTAAGTCATTAACATATAGTACACTACTGGCCATTAAAATTGCTACACCACGAAGATTACGTGCTACAGACGCGAAATTTAACCGACAGGAAGAAGATGCTGTGATATGCAAATGATTAGCTTTTCAGAGCATTCACACAAGGTTGGCGCCGGTGGCGACACCTACAACGTGCTGACATGAGGAAAGTTTCCAACCGATTTCTCATACATAAACAGCAGTTGACCGGCGTTGCCTGGTGAAACGTTGTTGGGTTGGGTTGTTTTGGGGAAGGAGACCAGACAGCGTGGTCATCGGTCTGATCGGATTAGGGAAGGACGGGGAAGGAAGTCGGCCGTGCCCTTTGAAAGGAACCATCCCGGCATTTGCCTGGAGCGATTTAGGGAAATCACGGAATACCTAAATCAGGATGGCCGGACGCGGGATTGAACCGTCGTCCTCCCGAATGCGAGTCCAGTGTTTATGAAACGTTGTTCTGATGCCTCGTGTAAGGAGGAGAAACGCGTACCATCACGTTCCCGACTTTGACAGGGTCGGATTGTAGCCTATCGCGATTGCGGTTTACCGTATCGTGACACTGTTGCTCGCGTTGGTCGAGATCCAATGACTGTTAGCAGAATATGGAATCGATGGGTTCAGGAGGGTAATACCGAACGCCGTTCTGGATCCCAACGGCCTCGTATCACTAGCAGTCGAGATGACAGGCATCTTATCCGCATGGCTGTAACGAATCGTGCAGCCACGTCTCGATCACTGAGTCAACAGATGGGGATGTTTGCAAGACAACAACCATCTGCACGAACAGTTCGACGACGTTTGCAGAAGCATGGACTATCAACTCGGAGACCATGGCTGCGGTTACTCTTGACGCTGCATCACAGACAGGAGCGCCTGCGATGGTGTACTCAACTACGAACCTGGGTGTACGAATGGCAAAACGTCATTTTTTTGGATTTATCCAGGTTCCCAGTACATCTCATCCCAGTCTAACTGTTGCAAGGTTTCCCTAAAATTTTCAATTGTTAAATCATTAATTGGACATATTATTTTGGAGGACTGTTTTCCATTACTGTATGGAGCTATGTCATATACTGTAACTAGCTGTGCATCATGATCAGACGACCATTCTTAGTAGGAAAAGTTTTTATTCTATTAAATTTATCTTGGTCTGTAGAAACATTATCAATGTCCTGCTTTCCTGTACCACCCAAGTAGGGAAGTCAATAATTGAGTTCAAATTGAAACAACCAAGTAACACTTCAAGGTCAAGCTTTCTATCTGAATTTCACAAAATCTACATTGAAAGCTCCACTCTCAGTTTCTAAATCTCCATATACAATAATTTGTTTCACTCTGTCTGACAGCTAGCACAACAGAGAATCCAAGTTTTTCAAAAATAGCTAAAAATTTCCCAATGGGGACCTACACACGGCTACAGTTATAAAAGTACCATTATTTAGTTTAAGCTCACAAGTACATGCTTCTATCAGTTGCTCTACACAACATTTTTTAGCCTCCAAAATTTTCACCCTTTGACAGATTTTAACATATATGGCAACTCCTCCCCTCTCCATAGTGTCTCTACTTATATGTGCTGAAAGCTTATATCCACCTACATTTACCATTTCCATACCTGTGACTATATGATTTTCAGACAGGCATAGTGCATCTATCCAACCCTCAGTTTCTAAATCTTCTAAACCGACAAGAAGCTCATCTACTTTGTTTTTTAATACCCTGATATTCTAATGCAATGTATTTAACATTATTTTTCACTGTGCCCTTATGAGAATCCTGTGGCAAATGAACATTATTTTTCGCTGTATTGGTATGAGAATCGTATGATATTTCAACATCTATAGTACCTGCCAGTCTAAGCTTCTCGTTAAGCTTAATTTCAATCAATTCTGGATGACTGGACAATAATCTTAGCCAAAAAAGGAGGTACTTCCATGAGTTTAAGTGTCCCCCATAAGGATTTTGCTATCATCCCAGCCAATTTAAGCATGCCAATCATGTTTATAAACTACTGTTTGAACCGGTTTAGCGAGAAGATGGGCTATAACCACACAGAACAAAAACTACTTTAAAACTATCATAATTAAAATTGATGAAAATTTATTATTAGGTACATCTGCATATTCTGATATATATTGATTGGAGAAATACAAACCTGAATCCGAATTTTATAAAAGCATAGTATTTTGAATTTTATGGATGTATTTTTATCGATGTAAAACTTCTAAAGGAGTTTATACGTAGCGAGAAGTGGAGAGAAGACTATATTAACACAGTACAAAAAGCCAAATAGGATAGTCAAGGTAATCGATAGAACGAGGACTCAAAATAAAAACGGAACCTGCGGACTATCAACTAAAGGTGATCATTCTGACTTATGTTTGTAGCGGAACAATGGCGAGATTCTGCAATAAAGGTTCACAACTGCCGAAAGGTCAGCAGCGGCGTAGCAGTTCGCGGAATGCCTTATCGAGCCGTTGCTTATCGTCCCATAAGTGGATTCTAGTTATCCGTCGACAGATAACACGAATATGAATGGACCGTTGCGAAAGTAACGATTGTTGTTGAGCACAATACACAGCCAAAGGAAGTGAAGGTTACAGTTCCAGAGGCATCGACAGTGAGATAGAAAAATATCTTAGAGGTGAAGGTCGCGCGGAAGAGATCGGTCGATACTTTTTTAAGGAACCATCCCAACATTTGCTAGTAACTATTTAGTGATTCCATGATAAACATAACTCAACGTGGGTAGCGCGGAATTTGAACACTGCTGTTGCCAAAAACGATACCAGAATTTTAAACATCCCATGGCATGAGGACAGAGTTTTAAGCTCTGCGAAAACTCGCTCGTTGGGAACGAAAATAGGATGTACGTGAGAACTATAATATAGATGTTTCCCTAAATAATTTTCGCTTGCAATATGAAGATTCAGGAAGGTACGCAAATAAGGAAGACGACGTCGTTGACTAATACATTAACTGACATTGATTCTACAGAACATAAACACACGGTGTCAATGACTCTGCTTGCAATACTACGAAGCCGGCCGCGGTGGTCTCGGCGCGCAGTCCGGAACCGTGCAACTGCTACGGTCGCAGGTTCGAATCCTGCCTCGGGCATGGATGTGTGTGATGTCCTTAGGTTAGTTAGGTTTAAGTAGTTCTAAGTTCTAGGGGACTGATAACCACAGCAGTTGAGTCCCATAGTGCTCAGAGCCATTTGAACCATTTTTGAATACTACGAAACTACTTGTGATATTTTACTGAAGAACTGAGAGGGCAAGTCAGAAAGTACTTTTTTTAAAGAAACTTTTTAATGGGGAAACAACATTGAAAGTAACATCATTTGTCTACATAATCTCTCTTAACCTCTATGCACTTGATCCATCTCTTGACAGGCTTACTACGTCCGTCTTGGAAGAATTTTTGTAGTATTGTACAAAAACCCACTTGCACTTCCTCCATAATCTTGTAATCCAAGTAAAATTTGGTTGAATGCATGTGCTCCTTCAACGGGCCAGAAAGTTCGAAATCACCGTAAGCTAGATTACGACTGTCCTTTAGGTGCTCCAGCACCTCAAAACCAAGACTTCGAATGCAATAAATTGTTCTTCCAGGTACATAAGAACGAGTATTATCCTAATGCAAAATTACAACTATTGAAATCTCCCCTACCCTCTCTGTTTTGATGTTGTGTTTCAGATCTCGCAGTAATTCACAGCAACTGCCACAGTTCCCTGTTTGACATCTAGGATATTAATAAATCAACAGTGGATCTTTCATTTCCTCAAACAACGTCAGCAGCTTTCCTGCAGTTGATTGGCTGTTTCACTTCACGCTCTGTGGCTTACACCGTGCTTGTTAGTGACGGACCGACATCAAATCTGCTATTCAACTGAGAATGAGGTTCTTGCTCTTCAAAACGCCTTAAATGTGCTTTAGACATTATCAAACTCCTTTTGTGTTTGTCAGTTGACAAGGTATCCAACGAGCGACAGTTTGGAGATTCATAGACGACTGGAAATGTTGAATCGAGGTAACTGTTCAGCACTTGCGCGAGACGATCATCATGAATCATTCGCTCAACTCTCTTAACCTTCCTGTCTGTTTTTGAAGCGGATGGCCTATCTGAACACTCTTCATCGCAGAAACATACACTCTTAAACCGATTTATCAAATTTTAAATACGTTGACAGAAAAGAATCGTAGCACCAAAGAATAATTAATATAGATTAATTAAATTTAGGGAATATATTCGTCTAGGTAACATATTTAAGTGATTAAAGTTACAAGATCACAGTTTAACGTAAGCTTGAGCAAGGCATCTGTAAACGTGAAATGCTGGTACATTAGCAACCGGTGTAACTGCCAAAATTTTGAATCCAAGCATGAAAAAAGGCATGCTTTGTGTGGTACAGGTGCTGAATGTCAGTTTGTGGGATAGAATTTCATGTCAGTTGCACTTAATACAGGGACGGTTAATCCTGGTTGTGGATGACACTGGAGTTATCGTAAGATGATGTCCCACAGGTGCTCCACTGGAGACAGATCTGCTGATCGAGCAGGCCATGGCAACATGTCGACACTTTGTAGAGCATATTGGGCTACAACAAGGATGTGCGAGCGAGCGTTATTCTGTTGGAAAACACATCCTGGAATGCTGGTCATGAATGGCAGCACAATAGGCCAAATCACCAGAATAACGTACACATTTGCAGTCAAGGTGAGTGTGAAAACCATGAGAATGCTCCTGCTGTCGTACGAAATCGTACCCCAGACCGTAAGTCCAGGTGGATGTCCAGTGTGTCTAGAACGCGGACAGGTGGTTGCAGGCCGGCAGCTGCCTCTTTCAACACACAGCCATCGCTGGCACCGAGACATCAGAAAACAAAACACGCCTCCATCCTGCCATCCAAGGAGCAATCACTTGACACCACTGAAGTAAATGGCGAGAGCTTGGGGTCAGTGGAATGCACGCTACAGTGTGCCTGGCTCGGAGCTGTCCGTAAAGTGAACGATTTGTAACAGATCGTTTTGTCGCTCTGCTACCAACAATTACTCAAATTGCTGCTGCAGATGCAGTACGATGGGCAAGAGCCACACGCCGAACACGATGGTCTTCCCTCTCGGTGCTGATACGTGGCCGTCCGGAGTCCGGTCATCTTGCGGCTGTACATTCTCGTGACCACCGTTACCAGCAATCATGTCCAGTCGCTACATTCCTACCAAGTATTCCTGCAACATCGCAGAAGGAGCATCCAGCTTCCCGTAGCCCTGTTACACGATTTCGTTCAAACTCAATGAGGTGTTGACAATGGAGTCTTTGTCGTCTTAGTCATTCTTGACCAACATCCACTCTCAAAGCTAACTAAAACTAATGACCGTTATAGCGTGTATTTAGAGCAGCCCTGTTTTGGATCTTCATAGCGGTGCTACTAGCGCCACTCTTAAGCGACTAGTGCGAAATTCGAATAGACGTCTTTCAGATGTAGGAACACCCACATCAACTTTCGTTTGTATCGCATAACTCCTTCTTGGTTTTGCGATTTCTTTCCATCAGTGTATTTCGTTCATACTAGCGAATAACTTTTCAGAAAACAAAAAACTAAATACTCTCCTCGCTTCTTCCTTAGTGCCTATTGATAATGGGGGATCATAATGAAATGCTCTCAAATCATCACGAATGAACTGAAGTAGCACAGCCAACACACAAGAACGACAGTTTGACGTGTTATTGCTGAAACAGTGTAGTCAACGCATTGAGCAGAAAGAACTTTCCCCTATTTACTGACTTGCCCTGTTATTTTTCGACCTTGTACTTAAGCAGTGAGAAGTTCCACTAGAGTCAAGCAACCTGTAGGCAGCACACGAGCAGTACACGACGTAAGTGTTATTGCGTTCCGCTGGGAGGCAAAAGCCGGCCGGGGTGGCCGAGCGGTTCTAGGCGCTACAGTCTGGAACCGCGAGACCGCTACGGTCGCAGGATCGAATCCTGCCTCGGACATGGATGTGTGTGATGTCCTTAGGTTAGTTAGGTTTAAGTAGTTCTAAGTTCTAGGGGACTGATGGCCTCAGAAGTTAAGTCCCATAGTGCTCAGAGCCATTTGAACCATTTGGGAGGCAAAAACGGAGGAGCTCCAGGGTAGTCTCAAGTAAAGCAGTACACACAAATGTTATAAACCGTGAAAATAAGGAATTCAGAAGAATGTGGACTCTGAATATGCCTACTTTTAAGATGACCACCGGTGCCTGAATGTATTTGGCAAGTACATAAATCTACAAGACCAGTTTCGTATCTTTTGTGGTACAGCTCATACACGACATTTTACGAGGCTACTCGAGAAGTCTACGTCTGTGTTCTGTAATCAACCTTACAATATGTGGTGGGGGGTACTTCACGGATGACAATCTTTTGTTCCCTCTCCCGTTCTAATCACGAAGGGCGCATGGGGACAATAACTCTCCTTAAAGCTAAATTTGAGATCTATACTACTGGCCATTAAAATTGCTACGCCAAGAAGAAATGCAGATGATTAAAGGGTATTCATTGGACAAATATATTATACTAGAACTGACATGTGATTACATTTTCACGCAATTTGGGTGCATAGATCCTGAGAAATCAGTACCCGGAACAACCACCTCTGGCCGTAATAACGGCCTTGATACGCCTGGGCATTGCGTCAAAAAAGAGCTTGGATGGCATGTACAGGTACAGCTGCCAAAGCAGCTTCAACACTATACCACAGTTCATCAAGAGTAGTGACTGGCGTATTGTGACAAGCCAGTTGCTCGGCTACTATTGACCAGACGTTTTCAGTTGGTGAGAGATCCGGAGAATGTGCTGGCCAGGGCAGTAGTCGAACATTTTCTGTATCCAGAAAGGCCCGTACAGGACCTGCAACATGCGGTCGTGCATTATCCTGCTGAAATATAGGGTTTCGCAGGGATCGACTGAAGAGCAGAGCCAAGGGTCGTAACACATCTGAAATGTAACGTCCACTGTTCAAAGTGCCGTCAATGCGAACAAGAGGTCACCGAGACGTGTAACCAATGGCACCCCATACCATCACGCCGGGTGATACGCCAGTATGGCTATGACGAATACACGCTTCCAATGTGCGTTCAACGCGATGTCGCCAAACACGGATGCTACCATCATGATGCTGTAAACAGAACCTGGATTCATCCGAAAAAAATGACATTTTGCCATTCGTGCACCCAGGTACGTCGTTGAGTATACCATCGCAGGAGCGCCTGTCTGTGATGCAGTGTAGAGGGTAACCGCAGCAATGGTCTCCGAGCTGATAGTCCATGTTGCTGCAAACGTCGTCGAACTGTTCGTGCAGATGGTTGTTGTCTTGCAAACGTCACCATCTGTTGACTCAGGGATCGAGACGTGGCTGCACGATCCGTTACAGCCATGCGGATAAGATGCCTATCATCTCATCTGCTAGTGATACGAGGCCGTTGGGATCCAGCACGGCGTTCCGTATTACCCTCCTGAACCCACTGATTCCATATTCTGCTAACAGCCATTGGATATCGATCAACGCGATCATTAAAAAACGTCAAAATGATGTGCAGCACACTTCATGTTTGAATATAAAACTAATTATTATTTCAGTGTAACAACACAATGCAGGTACGAACAACGCAGTCCGCATTCTGTATATAAGGGAAGTTTATACATCAGGTTCCTGATTCATAAATCGTATTTGAACAACATTTCGGTACTCTACAGCGGCAGGACCGTGACCTATTGTGGTTTATCGTTCAGCAATACTGCCATTTGCATTGGGCGGTACCCCACAGTTTTCACGAAGCTATGAAATTTTCTACCGGACCACCCAGGTTCACAGCGGCCCCGCATGAGTAGCAGATAAAAGGACAGACGTTATATCGCTTGGCTTTGCAGGATCTCATAGCTGCTTCACATACACTCTTTGACATAAAACCTGTCCGGTATCTGCACAAACTGTCAACACTGTAAGCTGCAGCAGTTTCTGGAGGAAGTTTTGACTAATGTTCGAGATTTTTTGCGACGTCTGCGCCCGTAGTCTAGCAGTAAACTATCGCTGAGTGCAACGTCTGGTGGTCGAGACGACTCGTTGTCCTTTTTTTTGTATGAATGTTGAAGTTAAGTGTTCAATGGAACAGCTACAGCGTGTTTCATCTTCTGACACAGTAGTAATAGCAGTTACGTCCAGTAACATATCCGCGACATTTTTTTGGCAGATCGTCTGCCTTCGAACACCACATGCGACGAAGCTCTTCAGCACCCATCTGCTGACACCCGGAAACGGCAGCACTGCACTCCATCACCCTACGTCGAAAGTACTGGCTACTGTTCATCCCTCAGGATAGTATAGAACGCTTTACTCTTGTCGAGTGATGCTCCAGAAAAAATGTCCTAGATTAGTATTTTACCCTCGATAGATAGGTAGGGCACAGGGTTAGTTACTGTGAACAGTGCAGTGATCTTGCTCTCATCAGAATCGGCAGCAAACCAACACCGACAACGATACTTCAGATATACTTGCCGACGGCCGGCCGAAGTGGCCGTGCGGTTAAAGGCGCTGCAGTCTGGAACCGCAAGACCGCTACGGTCGCAGGTTCGAATCCTGCCTCGGGCATGGATGTTTGTGATGTCCTTAGGTTAGTTAGGTTTAACTAGTTCTAAGTTCTAGGGGACTAATGACCTCAGCAGTTGAGTCCCATAGTGCTCAGAGCCATTTGAACCATTTGAACCATATATGCCGACGTTGCAAGCCGAAGATGAAGAGATAGAGAAAGTATATGGGAATACTGAACGAGTACTTCAGTACGTAAAGGGACATAAAAATTTAATAGTCTTGATTGATTGGAATGTGGTTGTAGGGGAAGAAGAAAGGGTTACGGAAGAATATGGGCTGGGTACTAGGAATGAGAAAGGAGAAAGACTAGTTCAGCTTTGCAATAAATTTCAGCTAGTAATAGCGAATACTCTGTTCAAAAATCTCATGAGGAGGAGCTGTACCTGGAAAAGACCGGGAGATATAGGAAGATTTCAGTTAGATTACATCATGGTCAGTCAGAGATTCTTATATCAGATACTGCCACCCAGGAGCAGATATAGACTCAGATTAGAATTTAGTAGTGATGAAGTGTAGGCCTAAGTTTAAGAGACTAGTCAGGAAGAATCAATGCGAAAAGAAGAGGGATACGAATTTACTAAGGAATGAAGAGATACGCTTGAGGTTCTCTAAGGCTATAGATACTGCGATAAGGAACACTCAGTAGCTAGTTCAATTGAAGGGGAATGGACATCGTTAAAGAGAGCAGTCACCGAAGATGGAAGGAAAACGTCGGTACAAAGAAGATAACTGCGAAGAAATCGTGAGTAACAGAGAAAATACATTGATCGATGAAAGAAGAAATTAGAAAAATGTTCATGTAAATTCAGGAGTACAGAAATACAAGTCAGTTCGGAATTAAATAAATAGGAAGTGCAGGGAAGCTAAGGCGAAATGACTACATGTACAATGTGAAGAAATCCAAAAAGAAATGATCGTCGGAGAGACACACTCAGCACATAGAAAAGTCAGTACGAACTTCGGTGAAATTAAAAGCAAGGATGGTAACATTAGGGAGTGCAATGGTTATTCCACTGTCAAATGCGGAGGAGAGAGCGGATAGGTGGAAAGAGTACATTGAAGCCCTCTGTGAGGGGGAAGACTTGTCCAATGACATGACAGAAGCAGAAACAGGGCTTGTTATAGTACAGGTAGAGGATCCAGTATTAGAATCAGAATTTAAAAGAGCTTTGGAAGACATAATATTGAACAAGGCACAAGGGATAGATAACATTCAATGAGAACTGCTAAAACCGTTGAAGGAATTGGCAACAAAACGACTAGTCGTGTTCGTGTGTAGACTGTATGAGACTGGCGATATACCATCAGACTTTCGGAAGAACATCATCCACACAATTACGACGAGTGCAAGAGCCGACAAATGCTAAAATTATCGCACATTCAGCTTCACAACCCATGCATCCACATTGCTGACAAGAATAATATACAGAAGAATGGAAAAGAAAACAGGATTTCTTAGATGACGATCAGTTAGGCTTTAGGAAAGGTAAAGGCACCAGAGGGGCAGTTCTGTCTTGAGGTCGATAATGGAAGCAAGAGTAAAGAAAAAGCGTCCGACCATGTCAAATGGTGCAAGATATTCGAAATTCTGAGAAAGATATGGATAAGCTATAGGGACAAATGGATAATATGCAATATGTACATGAGCCAAGAGGGAATAATAAGAATAGATGACCAAGAACGACGTGCTCGGATTAGAAAGTGTGTGAGACAGGAACGTAGTCTACCGCTCCTACTGGTTCAATCTATACATGGAAGAAGTACTGACGAAATAAAACAAAGGATCGAGAGTGGAATTAAAAAGTGATATGAAAGTATATCAGTGATAAGATTCGCTGATGACATTGTCGCCCTCAGTGAAAGCGAAGAAGAATTACAGAATCCGCTGGAATGAACTGCCTTATAAGTACAGAATATGGACTGAGAGTAAATCAAAGAAAGACGAAAGTAATGAGAAGCAGCAGAAATGAGAACAGCGAGAAACTTAACTTCATAATTGGTGATCACGAAGTAGATGAAGTTAAGGAATTCTATTATTAGGGCAGGCAAATAACTCATGAAAGACGGAGCGAGCAGGACAAAAAAAAAAGACTAGCACTGGCAAAAAGGACACTCCTGGCCAAGAGAAGTCAGCTAGTATTAAACAAAGGCCTTAATCTGAGGAAGAAATTTCTGAGAATCCACACCAAGTGATCAAAAGTATCCGGACATCTGGCAGAAAATGACTTACAAGTTCGAGGCGCCCTCCATCGGTAATGCTCGAATTCAGTATGGTGTTGGCTCACCCTTAGCTTTGATGTACAGCTTCCACTCTCGCATGCATATGTTCAGTTAGGTGCTGGATGGTTTCATGGGGAATGGGAGCCCATTCTTCACGGAGTGCTGCAATGAGGAGAGGTATCGATGTCGGTCGCTGCGGCCTGGCACGAAGTCGGCGTTCCAAAACATGCCAAAGGTGTTCTATGGAATTCAGGTCAAAACTCTGTACAGGCCAGTCTATTACAGGGATGTTATTGTCGTGAAACCACTCCGCGCGACAGGCCGTGCATTATGAACAGGAGTTCGATCGTGTTGAAAGATGCAATCGTCATCCCCGAATTGCTCTTCAACAGTGAGAAGCAAGAAGGTGCTTAAATATTAATGTAGGCCTATGTTGTGATAGTTCCACGCAAAATAACAAGGGGTGGAAGCTCCCTCCATGAAAAACGCGATCACACCATAACAGCACCGCCTCCGGATTTTACTGTTGGCACTACACACGCTGGCAGATGACGTTACCGGGCATTCGCCATAACCACACACTGCCATCGGATCGCCACAGTGTGCACCGTGATTCGTCACTCCACACAACGTTTTTCCACTGTACACCAAGCGAGGCATCGTTTGGCATTTACCGGCGTGATGTGTGGCCTATGAGCAGCGGCTCGACCATGAAATCCAAGTTTTTTCGCCTCCCACCTGGTGTTGGCTCACCCTTAGCTTTGATGTACAGCTTCCACTCTCGCATGCATACGTTTAGTTAGGTGCTGGATGGTTTCTGGGGAATGGCAGCCCATTCTTCACGGAGTACTGCAATGAGGAGAGGTATCGATGTCGGTCGCTGCGGCCTGGCACGAAGTCGGCGTTCCAAAATATGCCAAAGGTGT
This sequence comes from Schistocerca nitens, assembly GCF_023898315.1. Lineage (NCBI taxonomy): Eukaryota > Metazoa > Arthropoda > Insecta > Orthoptera > Acrididae > Schistocerca > Schistocerca nitens. The sequence continues at coordinate 737,613,366 of NC_064617.1, forward strand.
TCTATGAAGAACTCGCAGTGGATCCTGATGCAGTTTGGAATTCTTGTGTGTTGCTCTGGATAGATGTCTGCCTATTACACATTACGACCCTCTTCAACTGTCGGCGGTCTCTATCAGTCACCAGACGAGGTCGGCCTGCTCACTTTTGTGCTGTACGTGTCCGTTCAAGTTTCCATTTCACTGTAACGTCGGAAACAGTTGACCTAGGGATGTTTATGAGTGTGGAAATCTCGCGTACAGACGTATGATACAAATGACACCCAATCACCTGACCACGTTCGAAGTCCGTGAGTACCGCGGAGCGCCCCATTCTGCTCTCTCACGATGTGTAATGAATACTGAGGTCGCTGATATGGAGTACCTGGCAGTATGTGACAGCAAAATGCACCTAATATGAAAACCGTACGTTTTTTCGGGGGTCCGGATACTTTTCATCATATAGTGTACGTTTGGAGCGCAACATAGTATGACAGTGAAACATGGCCTGTGGGAAAACCGAATGAGAAGGGAATAGAAGCATCTGAGACGTAGTGCTACATAAGAATGCTGAACATTATGTGGACTGATAAAGTAAAGTATGAGGAGGTTCTTCGGAGAATTGGCGAGGAAAGGAATTTGTGGGAAACACTGAAAAGGAGAAAGGTCAGAATGGCAGTATATTTGTTGAGATATCACGGAATAACTTCCATGGTACGGGAGGAAGTTGTAGAGGGTAAAAACTTTAGAGGAAGTCAGAGATTGGAATACATCAAGGAAATAATCGAGGGAGTAGGTTCCAAGTGCTACTGTGAGATGGAAGGTTTGGCACAGGAGAGGAATCTGTAGCGGGCCGCATCAAACCAGTCACAATAAACTTGCGTCGGAAGCAGACGATCCATTTTAATATGATGAGTATTATACACTTCGACTATAGAAGTGACGGGATAGCGATATGTATATATACACATGACGATAGTATACATAACACAAGGTGTAAAAGGGCTGTCCATAGGCAGAGCTGTCATTCGTACTCACGTGATTCATGTGAAAAGGTTTCCGATGTGATTATGGCCGTACAACGGGAATTAATCTACTTCTAACGGACTTTGAACGCGGAATAGTAATTGGAGCAAGACGCATGGGACATTTCATTTCGGAGGTCTTTAGGGAATTCCGAGATCCACAGTGTCAATAGTGTTCTGAGAAAATTTCAGGCATTTCCTCTCACCACGGACAACGCAGAATGCGGCAGCTTTCCTTAACGACCGAGAGCAGCGGTATTTGCGTAGAGTTGTCGGTGGGAATAGGCTAGCGATACTGCGTGGAATAACCGTAGAAGTCAATGTGGGACGTACGACGAACATACACGTTAGGACAGTGCGACGAAATCTGATGTTAATGGGCTACGGCAGCACGACATCGCCTGCAGCACCTCTCTCGGACTTGTGGTTCGACCTTAGACTACGGGAAAACAATGGCCTGGTCAGATGAATCCCGATTTCAGTTTGTAAGAACTGATGGTGTGGTTCGAGGATGGCGCAACCGCAGGAAGCCATGGACTCGACAAGGCACTGTACAGGCTGGCGATGACTCCATAATGGTGTGTGCTGTCTGAACAGGGAAGGACTGGGTCCTCTGGTCCAACTGAACCGATAATTGACTGTAAATGGCTGTATTCGGCTACTTGGAGACCATCTGCAGCCATTCATGGTTTTCATGTTCTCCATCAAAGATGCGCCGTGTCATTGGGCCACAACTGTGCGAGATTGGTTTGAAGAATATTCTGGACAATTCGAGCGAAAGATTTGGCCACTCAGATCACCATAAATGAACCCCATCGAATATTCATGAGGTATAATTGAAAGGCTAGTTCGTGTACAAAATACTGCTCCCACAATATTTTCGCAGTTAAGATTGGCTGTAGAGGCATGGGTCAATATTTCTGCTGGGGACTTCCAGCGACTTGTTGAATTTCTACCACGTCGAGTTGCTGCTCTGTGCCGGGCAAAAGGTATCCCGACACGATATTAGGAGGTATCCCGTGACTTTTGTCGCATCAGTGTATTACACAAATATGCAAGGCACGAGTATGGCTCAAAGTTAATTTTATAGCTTGTCAAATGCTTCAAATGGCGCCGCGCGGGATTAGCCGAGCGGTCTGGGGCGCTGCAGTCATGGACTGTGCGGCTGATCCCGGCGGAGGTTCGAGTCCTCCCTGGGCATGGGTGTGTGTGTTTGTCGTTAGGATAATTTAGGTTAATTAGTGTGTAAGCTTAGGGACTGATGACCTTAGCAATTAAGTCCCTTAAGATTTCACACACATTTGAACAAAAAAATGGCTCTGAGCACTATGGGACTCAACTGCTGTGGTCATAAGTCCCCTAGAACTTAGAACTACTTAAACCTAACCAACCTAAGGACATCACACACACCCATGCCCGAGGCAGGATTCGAACCTGCGACCGTAGCGGTCGTGCGGTTCCAGACTGTAGCGCCTTTAACCGCTCGGCCACTCCGGCCGGCACATTTGAACATTTTTGTTCAAATGGCTCTGAGCACTATGGGCCTTAACATCTGAGGTCATCAGTCCCCTACAACTTAGAACTACTTAGACCTAACTAACCTAAGAACATGACACACATCCATGCCTGAGGCAGGATTCGATCCTGCGACCGTAGCGGTCGCGCGGTTCCGGACTGGAGGGCCTAGAGCCGCTCGGTCACTGCGGCCGGCTATAGCTTGTCATCCAATAAGAATACCTTGGTTAACGCTATAATTAACATTTTATATGTCGTTTCTTTTCCATTTAGAAGAGATTTTTCATGTAATTTTTTCGCCAGGAATTCATTTATTTTCGTTAAACCACAATAAATATGTTGTAATATGTTTTACTGTCGTTGTTTGATTCCTTATGGTAAATGAACGCGATAAACTGCGTGAATACCTCGCAGTGCATGCTCTAGAGCAACGCAGGCACACTGCACATTTCGAAGTTCACATATGGATTCAAGGAGAACTTAATGCTGATCGAAGCTGATACTTAAGATATTCAGTTAGATTGAAACCAACGAAACTGCCCATTTTTGAAGCTGTACAGAGTGGAAGGAAGTTACTAATGCCGGAGTTAGAAAACTTTCCCAGGGGTGCCTAATTGCTATTACAGAAATTTAGCTCAGAGGAACTGTGTAAATATTTTCCCTTTATAAATATTCCCCTGACCTCTGGGTTCTACGTGACGATCAAAACCCGAATTCGTATCGTTGACGGTCGAGTCGAAGCTCTTCAGAGACGTTTCTATAGTAAAGCAGCTTAATATTGCCGGCCGCGGTAGCCGAGCGGTTCTAGGCGCTTTAGTCCGGAACCGCGCGACTGCTACGGTCGCAGGTTCGAGTGCTGGCTCGGGCATGGATGTGTGTGATGTCCTTAGGTTAGTTAGGTTTAAGTAGTTCTAAGTTCTAGGGGACTGATGACCTCAGATGTTAAGCCCCAAAGTGCTCAGACCCATTTGAACCATTTGAACCAACTCAGTATTCGCAAAGCAGGCAGCTATGACCATTAACACATGTGTGAAGACATAATGTTTAAGGGTTTCCCCCAGATTTTGTTAAAGAATTTCTTTAGCAGCTCACTTTACAGCTCAATTAAATAAAACGGAAACTACAACCTCGAGTTGCCTGGTCCACAGCACGATTAGAACTGACAACTTACATCGCCCTCACCAGCGGCCATTTCTCCGATGGAGTATAAAATGTGATTTATATGAAAAGTCATCACTCAATGGACATCCAGCTGTGGAACTGGCGTGCAGATTCCAGCCTTCATCGCCTACTAACAGGCGCCAGCTGATCAGGCCCACACGCAGCAACGTTCGCTGAACGGTCATTGGTTTATCTAGGTGCTCAGCTGCTCAACTGTTCATGTCTGTTCGCCCGTACACATCACCGTATCTGTCATTCATCCCTGTCATCTATGGCCCGCGGTGAACCACAGTTGCCTCGGCGCCGGTTTTGCGTAGCGCCATTTTCCTATGCTTGGTATACTTTAACCACGGCGGCACTAGAACAGTTTACAAGCTTAGCCTTTTCGGAAATGCTTGCACCCTTGGCCGGCAAGCCTATGATCATGCCCTTTTGGACGCCAGGTAAATCGTCCATTTCCACATCACAACGACTGCAATGTTTCCTGTATCCCCCGATACGATTTATATACCCCCCCCCCCCCCCCCACTGCTAGTGCTGCCACCTGCCGTCTGTGAGCGGTTATTGCATGTTGATGTCGAATATAAGCGGTAGTCACATTAATGTTGACTGGACTGTGTATGACAAATACTGTAACTTGAGTCAGGGCGCTATGTCGAATGGACTTGAAACATTTATCTTCCTTTTTTTTTATTTTACTGAGGGAATGGGCCTGTCTTCAGCAAGACAAATGTCCCCATGGGCAGTGCGGCGACGCAACGGCCGACAGAGGTATATCGACAGTGGTGCTCCTGGTGACAACTCAGAATACAGGAGGGGTGCAATGTCGTCTTTTCAGTTCTGCGTCCAGAATTATGATTATATATATGCGAATTCTTTACAGACGAATGGAAAAACTAGTAGAAGCCGACCTCGGGGTAGACCAGTTTGGATTTCGTAGAAATATTGGAAAACGTGAGGCAAAATTGACCCTACGACTTATCTTAGAAGCTAGATTAAGGAAAGGCAAACCTACGTTTCTAGCATTGTAGACTTAGAGAAAGCTTTTGACAATGTTGACTGGAATACTCTCTTTCAAATTCTGAAGGTGGCAGGGGTAAAATACAGGGAGCGAAAGGCTATTTACAATTTGTACAGAAACCAGATGGCAGTTATAAGAGTCGAGGGACATGAAAGGGAAGTGGTGGTTGGGAAGGGAGTGAGACAGGGTTGTAGCCTATCCCCGATGTTATTCAGTCTGTATATCGAGCAAGCAGTGAAGGAAACAAAAGAAAAATTCGGAGTAGGTATTAAAATCCATGGAGAAGAAATAAAAACTTTGAGGTTCGCCGATGACACTGTAATTCTGTCAGAGACAGCAAAGGACTTGGAAGAGCAGTTGAACGGAATGGATAGTGTCTTGAAAGGAGGATATAAGATGTACATCAACAAAAGCAAAACGAGGATCATGGAATGTAGTCGAATTAAGTAGGGTGATGCTGAGGGAATTAGATTAGGAAATGAGACACTTAAAATAGTAAAGGAGTCTTGCTATATGGGGAGCAAAATAACTGATGATGGGCGGAGTAGAGAGGATATAAAATGTAGACTGGCAATGGCAAGGAAAGCGTTTCTGAAGAAGAGAAATTTGCTAACATCGAGTATAGATATAAATGTCAGGAAGTCGTTTCTGAAAGTATTTGTATGGAGTGTAGCCATGTAAGGAAGTGAAACATGGACGATAAATAGTTTGGACAAGAAGAGAATAGAAGCTTTTGAAATGTGGTGCTACAGAAGAATGCTGAAGATTAGATGGGTAGATCGCATAACTAATGATGAGGTATTGAATAGGATTGGGGAGAAGAGAAATTTGTGGCACAACTTGACTAGAGGATGATAGGATGCCATTGGATACAGAAGACGATCAGCTTTGGTTCGCACAGTTAGTAGTATGTACAGCAGCCGTTTTATTCCTGGCGTGTTAATGCTGCTGGTTGTTCCTTGTGTCCAAAGCTCCATGACACCATCTTTCAACATGATAATGGAAGACCGCCTGTGGTCTGTACTGTCCTGATCTACAGAGGGTGCTCGACTGCTGCTGTGATGAACACTTTCACCAGGTCTATCACACACCAAAAACATTTGGTCTTGGAATGTCGACAGACCGACACTGCGCCACTCCCCAGCCATTAAGATAGACGACCTCTGGCATAGAGGAAAGGAGCATGGTATGACATACGTATGTTTGTCATCCAAGCTCAGTTTGACTCTATGCCAATGCAGGTTAGAGATGCTGAGGTGGTAACTCTGTGTCTTTATTTTCAAAACGTGTGTACCCCCATATTACCAAATATTTAGTCAAGTATTCTTATTCTACAGTATACGCACAATAATTAAAATTTTGTTGCTTGCTGTCCTTACTGGTTGCAGTTTCAATCGCCAAGAGTTTGCGGTGTTACATACAACTCCAGAGGAGTGATGTGTATCCCTACATATTCTTACGGATGAGTGATGCGAATTCCAAGCGTAAGGAAAGTTACCGTAGAGGAGAGCACAAATATTGTACAGATATGTTACTTTATTTGCATGTGAAGAATCGTGCAAAAAGGATGATGTGTGGTTTCAAAACGGGATGCCCCTTATCAAGAGGAAGTATCAGCGCGGACGCGAATATAGAAGTTCCTAGGATCGTTCGTCTGATTTGGAAAAGCACCCTGTCCTTGGAGAATACATACAGTTTTGACAATAGTTATGATGATCAGACAAATGTGTGGACTTCTATGTGGAGACTTCGTGTTGGACTTTATGTTTTCCATTTGATGGTGTACACTTTTATGGACAGTACACGGATTATAAATACGCAACATCTTATATTATTCAGTACAATTAACAGTTGCAATACCGAAATTTCTTACAGCAATGACTACTCAACGAGAAGACCAAGTCTGTCATAGACGCACACGAGGTCACCGTCGAGCAACAAAAAGGTAAGGAAGAACCAAAAATATTGAATTTTCACGTCCAACTAAAAGAAACACTACAAATGTAGTTGTACTGTACCTCGACAGGCACAAAAATTATCACTTTCTGTTATGTCTAGTACTTAACTGTTTTACGAAATTTTAGCAATTTATTGACAAATTTATAACACGGTGAACAACAGCATGCTTGTTTAGGTTTGACATGAACAATTTGGAGCGGATAGGAATTCGCCCTTTACTTTTAGTCCGTATCACAACACGTATAAATTTTCATAAATTCCAAATATATTTTTTGTGAAACTAAAGCGTTTTGAAACAAGGTTAAATGCCGTTAAATTACTGCTGAGAAATTTAACTATAAGGTATTTCAATTGGAGACGCCTGAAAAGGGTGCTAGATTCTGCTCAAAAGGTATTATATCAGATTAGATATTATTTGTGTTTTGTTGAGTTAAGATCAAGAGAACTGCATTAAGTATTTAGGGTTCTTTACGCGCAGTGTTGCTGACGATATTTTCGCTGCCTTCGTAACTTCCAGAGTCTGTTTTTGCAGATGCTTCTCTCGCTTCGCTTTGATGAGCGATGCTGCTGGTATTGTCAGCTGCAGCTGAAGACCATTATCTGCAAACGACGTGCAGTCGCGGCACACGGACCAAACGCTTTGCTTTACTGACATATCGTGGCGGGTGTTTCGCTCGTTACTCGCTTCCATAATGGCCTGTCGCCGCTGACGTCATTACCATACAATTTGGCTCTTCATTTTGCCATAGCTATTCGTGGCACTGCTTACATAATCCCATTCCTCAGTAGAGGATGCATACTTCTTACCCCATGAATTCAATTCCTAGCATTGATGCATTATGAGAAGGAAACTGCATTACGAGGAATTGCGTGACCTGAATGCATTAGAAAGTGTGCAGAAATACGTGATAATGCCGGTCAGATTCAACAGAATCTTGCCACACAGTATTTAATTGAAACTTCTGTTTTGTTCTGTGTCAATGTTTAATGCCAGTAATTTCTTATTCGTTGAAAATAAGATGTGACGGGTATCTAAAAAAAACTGACCGCGGATAGGGAATTACGTAAAATCACTTAACAGAGTAAAAGTGTCCGCGTCCGATGGGACACCTGCACGATTCAACATAGAGTGTGCAAAATAACTTGCATCTCTTCTAGCAACTGTCTACTGAGGTCTTTGAACTAACGAAGTGTTCAACGTGATTGGAGTAACGCCCACATCATTCCCATTTTCAGTAAAGGACTTCAAACAAATACAAACAACTGTAGGTCTATATCGTTGACGTCAGCCAGTTGTAGCATTTTGGACAGCATTTTATGCTCGCATGTGATGACCTGTCTCGAGAACCGAAATATTCTGTGTAGGAATCAGCATGAATTCCGCAAACAAAAATTGTATGAAATCCAGCTCCTTCTGTTTGTTCAGGGAGCCAGAAATAAGTAGATTACAGTTCTCTGCTTGATGTCCTTTTCCTTGACTTCTTCACTATCATCAAACAACAAAACATGTAGCTAGGGAAAATCACACCAGCTATTTGATTGGGTTGATTAGATTCTTGCAAACAGAACATAGCACGTCGTTCTTAAATCTTCAGAAGTAAAAGTATCTTTGGCCAAACCCAAAGGAAGTGTTAATGGATCTTTACTGCTCCAAACCCATGTAAATTACCTTGTAGATAATGTTGGAAGCAATGCAGACCACCGCTCAAAATACGGTCCGATTCCGGCAGGAGCTCGTAGCACTCGGGATCCACATACCCGCCACTCGCAGCTGCTGGATGGCCTTCCTCCGCTTAGCGGTGAGCAACATCTGAGACCGGTAAGTCAACATACCAGGGCGTGCGCGTGTCTCCTCATGGGATTCCGAGCAGGACGTTGCTTGGCAACCGGCAAACAAGATACACTGCACTTTCGATTACCTGTCCTAAGTGCATACAGCTCAATATCCCTACGATATGTTGGTTAAGAAAAGGCTGACTATATGTAGCTTCTTTATTAACACGTAGATGATGTTGATAATCTCATCACTGTACACAGTAACAAAATAAGATAGCTATAAAACTTCCTGGCAGATTAAAACTGTGTGCCAGACCGAGACTCGAACGGGACCTTTGCCTTTCGCGGGCAAGTGCTCTACCATCTGAGCTATCCAAGTACGACTCACGCTCAAGCTGTGAGGACGGGGCGTGAGTCGTGCTTGGGTAGCTCAGATGGTAGAGCACTTGCCCGCGAAAGGCAAAGGTCCCGAGTTCGAGTCTCGGTCTGGCACACAGTTTTAATCTGTCAGGAAGTTTCATAACAGCACACACTCCGCTGCAGAGTTAAAAACTCATTCTGGAAAGATAGCTATACACATGAGGATAAAAGCTCTATGTACTATTCGTTTGTAAATTAAACACATTATTACTGCAATATTGCTATCGCCACAAAAAATAAGCGTTTAATTTTTAACAGAATATTTATAAACTTTCTGCTGAAAATGGCTACACCAACACAGTTACACTATTAACTGTTGAGATTCAAATTATCATTTCTTTTATGAGAGTACTGACCGTACATCCTGTGATGGAGGCACTTAGGAACGTTTAATTTTCTATATCCATTACTGTTTGCTCACACTTGAGCTTACAATATTCATAAACATTACAGACTCTGATGTTTCAACTCCCTGAACACTAACACACATGTGAAATATTAATAAATGATGATGAAGTTGGAGTACTGAAACATGGCAGTATTGTTTATTCTTTATTGAAAGGTTTATAGAGGATCGAAATAATGGCCTCCGTAGTTGTCAAAATAGTGCCAAGCAGAATGCGGTGGTGAGGATCTCTCAGATTCCCGAAAGCATTAATAAAACATTACTTTCAGTTTACACATTTATTAACAACAAGCACGGCGTCGTCTTCAATGGATCGCTGGCAGGCAGGCAGCGCTCGTCGAGCCAGTGTTCGCGGACGTGGGCGCGCCTTGCGCTGTCAGTGCGCCGGTGGCTGCTCACGAACGTGCGTCGACCCGTAACGCCGTAAATACAGCCAGTGCTGCCCGGTGGCCTGCAGGTCCAGGCTGGTTGGTTGATTCGGGGGAGGGGACCAAACAGCGAGGTCATCGGGCCCAACGGACTAGGGAAGGATGGGGAAGGAAGTCGGCCGTTCCCTTTCACAGGAACCATCCCAGCATTTACCTGAAGCGATTTAGGGAAATCTTGGAAAACCTAAATCAAGATGGACGGACGCGGGCTTGAACCGTCGTCCTCCCGAATGCGAGTCCAGTGTGCTAACCACTGCATTACCCCGCTCGTTCTTATTTCCAGGGCTTTCTTATGAACATATGAGACAATGCTCGGGAAAGGCACACACCAGCTCTGCAGAAAGTAGCCATAGTCGTGAAGAATTACACTACAGCTTCTCTATAAGAGAACTGTCCATAACAATGGATCTGCTCGTAGCTGCAAGACAGGGAGGCAGCATTTATAATGCTTTCAGGAACGTTGGTGGTTGGTCAGCTCACCAGAGACCATCATCGAGGCTTAGAGGGACCTGGGGTTACAAATGGTTCAAAATGGTTCAAATGGCTCTGAGCACTATGGGACTTAACATCTATGGTCATCAGTCCCCTAGAACTTAGAACTACTTAAACCTAACTAACCTAAGGACACCACACACATCCATGCCCGAGGAAGGATTCGAACCTGCGACCGTAGCAGTCGCGTGGTTCCGGACTGAGCGCCTAGAACCGCGAGACCACTGCGGCCGGCTGGGGTTACAAGGCACCAGAGTCTTCCCATCAGCAAATGCAAGGGTGGAGCAGCAGTATCTCCCGGAAGCAGAGTCCATCAGATATAGTTGGCAGTGGCATAATGGATTGTAGGCATCTCAGGTAGACTGCAGATGGAGCGTCACAGCATCTACCTTGGAAATGATAGCCGCAACACTGAGAATCTAGCGGTACAATATTAGTAAGTGTAACCTACTGCATATAACAAGGCGAAAATCCCCATTAATGTAAGAGTACAAAATAAATGCCCAGTATTTGGATGCGGTAACATCCCTCAATTATCTGGGTGTGACTATTCGAAACGATCTTAAATAGAATGAGCAAATTACACTAGTAACGGGTAAGGCGCACTCTAGATTGCGGTTTATTGGTAGAATCCTGAAGCGATGCAGTCGTTCAACAAAGGAAATACGTTAGTTCGTCCAGTCTTAGAGTACTGTTCGTCTGTATGGGACCCTTACAGGTTGGATCTGATTCAAGAGATTGAGAAGGTCCAAAGAAGAGCGGCAAGATTCGTGACTGGTACATTTAGCCATCGCGAGAGCGTTACAAATCACATAGAAAGTTTGAAGTGGGACACACTTGCACATAGACGACGCGGTAAACGGAATAGGCTGCTCAGTAAATTCCGAAATACGATCTTCACCGAGGATGTAGAGCATATATTATTACTACCAACTTTCAAATCGCGCAATGATCACCATTCAAAGATAAGGGAAATTAGAGCTCGTACTGAGGTGTTCAGACGGTCGATTTTCCCTCGTGCGATCCGCGAGTGGAACAGAGTTGGGGAGGGGGGGGGAGTATGATTTTGGTGCGAATTGTGCCCTCCTCCACACACCGCTTGATGGCTAGCGGAGTATATATGTAGATGTAGATGTAGACGTAGCTGGGCTATTCCAACGCCATTATCCTTCAGCAAGGCTGATCGAGTGTGTCCTAGTTTTCTGAGCTCGCAGTGCTGTGCTTCACACCATGGTACAGTTCTTCGCTTCAGGCCTCAGTCTGTTTATTTCTGCAGCGTCAATGTGCTGTAAAGCCGTTATTTCGTCTGACTTACGTGTCGTTGCTTCATTGTGCGTGTTCATCAGAACAACGTTACGCTATCTTCAGTGCGATCATTCTGCTACTCAGCATCTTGGTCGTCCAGTTTGGGTGGTGTGTGGCAACTGACTCGATGGTGTGCCCATACTACATGCAATATCGACTGTTTTTTTGTGTTACCATTCCAACGTAGAGACTGTGCAGTCACCTGCCCTGACTCCCGCTCTTGCTCTACCACTGTTCAGGGAAAACTTTAAGAATCTTTTTTTAATATATGTCCAGAACATAACTCTGCGACGCAACAGGATTTACATCAGCCACAAGACTACGCAATATTAAATGACCTTTAGAAATTCATCGTCCATATGCTTCGTGCGTATCTATGAAGTTGATGTACTCCCTGCCAGGGACAGTGTTGTTGTTATTTACAAAATGGCGAATTAGCAGCAAAACAAATCATTTTGTGTGCTGGAATTCGCACTCTGCAGAGAACTTCCGAACACATTTAAAAGGCGCTCACTGCGCTGAACTGCATACCACGTTACGACTCTCTACATTTTCAAGCCCTACCATTACTTCTGGACATTCACAGATGTCGAGGAATGTGACAAGAGACAAACTGAGCTATGTGTAAAACAAGATCAAAAAATCTTCAGTGCAGACCCTTCGCGACTTACATGTGTCACCAAGCAGTGCACGACGTATTCTGTGAAAGAATATTATTTTCCAGTAAACCAAGCAAAATCCAGCTCGTCCTGGAGCTGAGACCCACAGACAAGCCGAAAGGCGGCGAGGCGGCGGTCTCTCCTTCCCATTCAGAAGCGCTACGCAACAGGAAGCACTCTCCGATAAGTTATTGTCCAACGATAAGGCAAGGCCTTAGCTAAGCGATAAGTTCAACCATGCTAATGATAGTTACAGGGGAACAAAACAGCTCGTTGTCGCTGAGGAATACGAGGGAAAGACAGTCTGTTCTTCACGATGATCTGGCGTACGTGGGGCCTATACTTTTTACAGATGCTATTGACGCCGGTCTACTTAGAGGCGTCACGAGAACGGTTTACGTCCCAGCAAGAAAATATCATCCTAAATTTGGAACAAACTGTACTTCTTTCCACGTTTCGTTAGTGTCCTATGCGTAAGATGGATCGACCCAGCCTAGAATGGTGACAGCTATTGCTGTGATTCGTCTGTCACCTGACTGAACACCGAATTATGTCCATTTGTGCGAATGTGTCAGAGATGTATATGTTCCCGGCTTATAATAACAATAGGAAAACTTCAAATGAGGTTCGTGGAACGAAAACGGACTATTGTCTCAACATCTGTCACGGCTGCCGTGATGCTCGGATGCAATATCTGAACACAAAACAGTGCTTCTGGCAGCGAGTTGCAGAGTTACACACACACACACACACACATACACACACACACACACACACAAACACACACACGAACAGATTAAGCACATAAAGGCTGTTCGTCAGTTAGTGGTGTTGAGAGTCATGTATGTCATTTTAGCATTGAATAACACATTTACTTATGGTCCGTCCTTTTGGAATTTCCCTGTATTAATGGTACCGAATGTCTTGTTTCTATGCGTCGACTTGTATGTGTCACAGTGCATCTTTTTAAGTCGTCACAGAACCTGGTAAAAAATGCATTGCATTTCTCTTCTGTTTATAGTAAAAATCCCTAAAAGTTTTTATAAGGAAAATTGTAGTGTATGAAAAGGAGGAGACTGCATAACGCAGTTACAACTTGAAGATGATGCTACAGTCGTCGCATAATAATTCGAGTTTTGGACACAGTATTTTACTGTGTCCAAACGGTAACGTCATACCAAAAACCTTGAAGATTGACACAATTACGTAAAGCACTATCCCCACTATGCAAATAAGGATTCAGTTAATGACTTTGCCTACTGGTGCACCTTGACGATGAAATTAAAGTCCACGCTTTGGCAAGGCTGCAGCTATTTTTTTCATCGATGTCTGAAGGTACTAGAGTCAACGTTTCAGTTCAAGTTAAAACTACCGTTGTATAGCACCATTATAATCTTCAGTCTTACATGGCAATCTGTATCGACAGAAATTTAAACTTGGACTACCTTGTTTCTTCTACTGCCAACCCAAAAGCAGCATGAGTATGTGGGGGGAAAACGTTGTAAGGTTCTTGTCAAGTTCAGAAGTGAAACTACTTACGAAAGCAAACCTGTATACCAGTCCTTATATGAGAATTATACCCTTTCGTACTCATAGTTTCGATCCATGAATCAAATTTAGTATTGCAAGTTCTCAAAAATTACATTTACTTTATAAGTGCAACGGTTTGCAGTGCTCACGAAATTTGAACTTAATTGAACATGAGAAATCCTGTCAACTATCTCACCAAGCATAAAAGTGTTTAAAACAATGTAGCTTAAAGCCAGTTGCAATGCAATCGGCATGTGAGCTCCAAGCAGGTATAATAACATTCGAATAGACTGTGACGAATATATACCCTGTACAACAAAGCACAGCGTTTCAGCAACCTGGGTCAGCTTCAAAACCTACCGTATCTGATGAATGTAATGCGAAAAGCGGGATGTATAATATTCAAGAAGACTGACATCATCTTTTATGTGAACTGCAGTAAGAAATGGCTACAAATGTTACGAACTGTTAAAGGTAAACAGTTTGTTTCGCATCGTGTGACAGTATAGTGACTGTAGAGTACAAGTCACACAAATCCGTTCGGACAGAAATTTAGGTGGGGAGGAAAACTGAATAGCAAGAAAATTTGCATGTTCAAATGGTTCAAATGGCTCTGAGCACTATGGAACTCAACTACTGAGGTCATTAGTCCCCTAGAACTTAGAACTAGTTAAACCTAACTAACCTAAGGACATCACAAACATCCATGCCCGAGGCAGGATTCGAACCTGCGACCGTAGCGGTCTTGCGGTTCCAGACTGCAGCGCCTTTAACCGCACGGCCACTTCGGCCGGCATTTGCATGTAAATTAGTGTAATTGACTTCAGAACGACAACAGAGAAACACATGTACTTTTAGTGTACAAGAAGCACATGGCACGTATATAAATCAATGAAACAAAGCAGAGTACGGTTCGTAAAGTATTTACAACGATTCATTGGTAGGGAGAGCAAATACATTGATTGTACTAAGGTTTACGATGAACTGATAGCATACAGATTCTGTGCCCAGCAACGAAATGCACCCTCTTGACAAAGACATAAGGAACCAAAAATTTTCAAATGTGTGTGAAATCTTATGGGACTTAACTGCTACGGTCATCAGTTCCTAAGCTTACACTCTACTTGACCTAAATTATCCTAAGGACAAACACACACACAGCCATGCCCGAGGGAGGGCTCGAACCTCCGCCGGGAGCAGACGCACAGTCCATGACTGCAGCGCCTTAGACCGCTCGGCTAATCCCGCGCGGCCATAAGGAACCAATGTCCACGTGTAGCACATGTGTGTACATCACATGAAAGTTACTTCGCAACTCGAATCACGAAATTAGTTAAGGATGAAGCACACGTTCGTCGTGAAACTTTAACAACATCTTATAGTAAGTACGCATTCCATGCACGCACCTTACAAGGGAACCTCCCCATCGCACCCCCCTCAGATTTAGTTATAAGTTGGCACAGTGGATAGGCGTTGAAAAACTGAACACAGATCAATCGAGAAAACAGGAAGAAGTTGTGTGGAACTATGAAAAAAATAAGCAAAATATACAAACTGAGTAGTCCATGCGTAAGATAAGCAATATCAAGAAGCAAATGAGCTCGAGAGCGCCGTGGTCCCGCGGTTAGCGTGAGCAGTTGCGAAACGAGAGTCTTCTCTCCACTGAAAATTTTAATTTTTGATTTTCAGACGATAATCAAAGTTCAGGCACTCACACATAATCAACTTCGCTCTCCAAAATTCCAGGACATGTTCAGATTTTCTTGGACATATGCAGGATTTGACGGTCTACACACGGAAAATGTTGAAAACGTTAAAAACATATTTTGACAGAGCACAGGGAAAACTGTGCGACTGTGAAACTGTTGCATTCATTTGTTGCAGTTTATGTGACAAACTCTTATGTTTTAATCACTTTTTTTGGGAGTGATTACCACATCCACAAGAAAACCTAAATCGGGCAAAGTAGAAGAATCTTTTTACCCATTCGCCAAGTGTACAAGTTAGGTGGGTCGACAACATATTCTTGTCATGCCGTCACCAGTGTCGTATAGAATTTATCAGACGTGTTTTCCTGTGGAGGAATCGGTTGACTTATGACCTTGCCATCAAATGTTTTGGTTCCCATTGGAGAGGCACGTCCTTTCGTCTACTAATCGCACGGTTTTGCGGTGCGGTCGCAAAACACAGACACTAAACTCATTACAGTGAACAGAGACGACAATGAACGAACGGACAGATCATAACTTTGCGATGATAAAAAAAGTGAAGTTTTCAGTCGAGAGTAGACTTGAAACACGGACCTCTCGTTTCGCAACTGCTCACGCTAACCACCGGACCACGGCGCTCCCGAGCTCATTTTCTTCTTGATTTTGCTTATCTTACGCATGGACTACTCAGTTTGTATATTTTGCTTATTTTTTTCATAGTTCCACACAACTTCTTCCTGTTTTCTAAAAAAAATGGCTCTGAGCACTATGAGACTTAACATCTGTGGTCATCAGTCCCCTAGAACTTAGAACTACTTAAACCTAACTAACCTAAGGACACCACACACATCCATGCCCAAGGCAGGATTCGAACCTGCGACCGTAGCGGTCACGCGGTTCCAGACTGAAACGCCTAGAACCGCACGGCCACACCGGCCGGCCCTGTTTTCTCGATTGATCAGTTTTTCAAGGCTTATCCACTGTGCCAACTTATAACTAAATCTGAGGGGAGTGCGATGGGGAGGTTCCCTTGTTAGCAACATCTCAGCGCGTCAGCGACAACCGCCCAGCAACCTGCGGCATTCTACCGCCGACACGTCAAGTTCTCTCTCTACACGACGGAGGGCCAGAGCTCCTATTCGGAATCAAGCTCCTGCGTTCCTAGCATGGCGGGTGGGGGGTGTAAATAGCTCACTCACCCGAAAACCAAAGATAGACTACTCAGAGCTAACCACACTGTTTGCAATCGATATTAGGTACAGAATAGTACCTCCGCGGTGAGCCGCAATCATTACTACGAGAAGTAATTGAAATGTAAAAATACCAAAAGTGAAATTAGAAGAAGTTGCGAAGTTGCAGGCAAATTCCAACGTTCAGCGTGACCTACAACGTAAAACGAACAGATTTATTCAACCATTGTTGCTAATACTGATTCTGAACATAAAGTACGTCAAATACATTATTCACTGTCCGGTCACTTTAATGTGACCACCTGTCAAGAGCCTCGATAACCATGTTTTGCAGTGCGGACCGCTGCGAGACGTGCAGCAAGAGAGTCATTGTCCTCCGGCCTGGATCCTGCCGACCATTGTAGCAGTGAGTTTGCTTTCAGACGTTTCACGCAGTACGCGCCAACCGCCATCTGTCCCATGGAGCTCAAAACGTGATTCATCTGAAAAGACCATCTGCGGTCGCTCAGTGGACGTCCAGTTGCGGTACTGGCGTGCAAACTCCAGCCTTCGTCGCCGACGAACAGTCAGTATGGGTGCGGGAACAAGGCGCCTGGTGTGGAGGCCTATACGCAGCAACGTTCGCTGAACGGTCGTTGATGATGCATTGTTGGTATCGCCTTGGTTCATCTGGGCGGTCAGTAGCTCATCAGCTGCACGTCTCCGCGGCCGTTTTTCATCCCTGTCATCTCCGGCCCTTGGTGCACCACAGTTGCCTAGGCGCTGGTTTTCGATAGCGTCACTTGGCCCTGCACTGTAAACTTTAACCATGGCGGCACGCGAACAGTTTACAAACTTAGCACTTTCGGAAATGCTTCCTCCCCTGGCCCGAGATCTAATGATGAAACCTCTTTGGAGTCAGATAAATGACTCTGTTCCCGCATTGCACTGTTTTCCGAGTCCACGCGACATGCTTTATACACCCTGCATTGACTGCCGTCTGTGAGTGATGATAATGACGCTTGGTTTGTGGGACACTCAACTGCGCGGTCATCACCGCCCGTACAAAGTTCCAGTTTTTACACAGTTCACTTTTTACGCAATCCAATCTAGCCACTGTCACGAATGATGATGATGATGATATAATGAGGACAACACAAACATCCAGTCCCCGGACAGAGAAAATCCCCAACCCGGCCGGGAATCGAACCCGGGACCCAGTGACCCAGAGGCAGCAACGCTAGGCGCTAGACCACGAGCTGCAGACACCGTCTGTGAGTGGTTGTCGAACGCTGACGTCGAACATAAGCGGTGGTCACATTAAAGTGACTGGACGCGTAGAAGAAGTGGAGCTAACAAGAAGCATCGCTCATGTTGCCGCTATGTGTTGCCCAGTTGGAAAATTACATCGTCTCTCCGTGGCTGGCCATTTACTGGATTCCTGCAAGAGACCAACGAGCCATTGAAAAGACCCGACAGTGAACATGCCTACTGCACCACGTCAAAACAGCAATGAATATATCGGTATCAGCTGCAGAAGGCTGGCTGACATTTCGAAAATTCGTCCTTGCAAGCACGGATTTTGCATACTAACACAGTCTAACTGACTGTAGAAGTCAGTGATCCAACACTACAGAAATGATATCTTCAAACCCCTACATCTATTATGTCAGTATAGTTTTATGGACATTTTCGATCCATTTCTGTATAGGAATGACTATCCCAAATTGGCACTTAATTTCAATCACAGATCTTCGTAATGTCGACCTGCACAATGGAAGACATGAAAGCATATGGCATATACGGCCAGATTGACACTATCTAATAATGTAATGTAAATGTCGTGTGACGAGGGCATCCCGTCGGGTAGACCGTTCGCCGGGTGCAAGTCTTTCGATTTGACGCCACTTCGGCGACTTGCGCATCGTTGGGGATGAAATGATGATGACTAGGACAACACAAGACCCAGTCGCTGAGCGGAGAAAATCTCCGATCCAGCTGGCAACCGAACCCGGCCCCTTAGGACTGACATTCTGTCGCGCTGACCACTCAGCTACCGGGGGCGGACCTTACAATTTCTAAACTGCATATAATGTGTTATTTCACGGTGTCAGTGACAAATAACTGGCTACGAACCATTTATTAACGTCCATGAAAATTCCATTAACTTACCTTTTTAAGATTATATTTGATTTACTGTGTATTACATTGTTTCCATCATCTGCAAATAAAACAAACTTAGCCCAAGGTAATGTTCCAGTTGAAAGGTCACTGAGATACAGAGGAAAAAGTAACAGCTCTAGGATCAAACCACTTGTAACAAGTTCTCAGTTGGATGATTCCTGATAGCTTAATAGCTTAAAACGCGTCCATTTCCTAAGGACACTCTTTACTTCTTGTGAAAGATACAGGATTTCAACCATTTAGCAGCATTTCCTATTACACCAAAATACTTTGATTTACTTAAAAATGTTTTGCAATTTACACAGTCAAATGCCTTTGGCATATTACAAAATATACCAGTAGCCTGTAATTTATTGTCTAATGAGTTAAGTACATTTTCGCTATGTGTGCAGATAGCCTTCTCACTATTTGGACCCTTCAGAATTCCGAACTGTGACTTTGACAATATATTATTTATTGCCAAATGGTTAAAAAGCCGATTCTATATCACCATTTCTAAAATTTCCGAAAGCACTACAAAAAGTGAATTCGGACGGAAATTTGACGATATTTCTTGATCTCCTTTGTTAAACGAAGTCAGTAGTAAGTGACGCTTGAAGTGGCATAAATACCGACGCCACTGCACAGCAGGTGACTTGAAACGAGTGATCCGGAGTGATGAATCACGTTGTATCCTGTGGCAATCCAATTAAATGGCATTGGTTCGACGAAAGGCTGGAGAACGTTACCTGCCATCATGTACTGTACCAGCAGCATGGCTCGTGGACAGCAGCATTTCTGAAGTGGACTGGCCTGCCTAGAGCCCCGACCTCAGCCCAACCCAGTGGAACACCTTCGGGATGAGTTACAACGTCGACTTCCCTGCAGACCCCAGCATGCGACACCACTACCTTCTCTGGTTTCGGCTCTCGAGAAAGAATGGGCTGCCATTCCTCCATCGACATTCAGATATCTCACAGAAAGCATTTTCAGCAGGACTAAAGCCGTCATAAAGGCGAAGGGGAGATCAAGGGATCACTTCATATTTATGTCCACTAATAGGTTGGTCAGTTGGTTGATTTGGGGGAAGGGAAACAAACAGCGAGGCCAAGGGTCCCATCTGATTTCGGAAAGATGGGGAAGGAAGTCGGCCGTGCCCTTTCAAAGGAACCATCCCAGCATTTGCCTGATGCGATTTAGGGAAATCACGGAAAACCTAAATCAGGATGGGCGGACGCGGGTTTGAACCTCCCGAATGCGAGTCCAGTGTGCTAGCCGCTGCGCCACGTCGCTCGGTCACTGATAGGTGTCCGGATACTTTGATGAGGTAGTACATATTCGTAAACATAGTTTTAAAAGGACGTGGATCCATTAATAGTACATGTTAGCATAAGAATGTAAATTTTCATAGAATAGTGCAAATGTAACATGGAAGGGCAGTTCGGTGTCCCGCTTATTCAGCATCAGAGCACTACAAATATCTCTGTTCGTCGATATCAGGTGTACGAGCAAGTTACACCTGTGCACTACACTGCGCATAATGGTTCTAAAACAAATGATAAAAATAAAATAAAAGATTCCATAATCACGAACCATAAAACCCAGCAACTACTGTTGTCTTTGTGAAAAGTGAAAGAACGATAAATAGGCTTGCATACTGAAGTCGAAGCATATTCCTGTGAACGAGTAGTGTCTAGCCGGCCGTGGTGGCCGTGCGGTTCTAGGCGCTACAGTCTGGAACCGCAGGACCGCTACGGTCGCAGGTTCGAATCCTGCCTCGGGCATGGATGTATGTGGTGTCCTCAGGTTAGTTAGGTTTAAGTAGTTCTAAGTTCTAAGGGACTGATGACCTCAGAAGTTAGGTCCCATAGTGCTCAGAGCCATTTGAACCATTTGAGTAGTGTCTGTTATTGGTGCCTGAATTTCATTTTGTGTTGTACAACTTGTTACGAGTCACCATGGCTAGGATTAAATGAAAACACGCCAGCAATTCGTTTCACACAGACCGACACATGGCGCAGCTATTGTTCTCGCCGCTGTTCGCTTTGCGGTTTGACCCGTGTTATTGACATTTCAATTGCCACGATAAACACAATCGTGGGTCATGTGTCCGCTGGTATGCACTCGCAACGGACACAGGGAATGCCCCTCTATTAGCTCTGAGTACTTTTCTCGGTCTGTACAAACGTTACAAAAACCACTGACAGCAGACACAGCATCTGGATTAAATTGCACTAGCTTAGTCAGGCTCATTGCGGCTACAGTGTGAGTCAAGAGCCTCTAAAACAAACTCAGAGAAACAACAGGCGTCGCAAGCAAAAATCACATCCGTCTTATAGGTTATACCTTCCGACAAACTGAAACGACGAAGGAAGATTGCATTTTCACGTCCCCTCGACATCGAGTTCTTCAATAGAGGCCGAGTAGTTGAAGTGTAAATCAATTACAATAATACTAAAATAACGTGTAATCGGTACATCGAAAAGAAAATAGTATGCATTAGCAATTAATTAGCTCTGAGCACTATGGGACTTAACATCTATGGTCATCAGTCCAGCAATTAAATTGTGGCCGCAGTTGTGATATGGGAATGTTTGGGAAAACTAATTCTTCCAAACTCTCTAATAAGGTATATATATATATATATATATATATATATATATATATATATATATATAGGCTGCAAAAGTTTTATGCAGGCGGGTAATGGCTCAGGACAGCGAGAAAGAGAGAGAGGAGTGCTACAGGGTAGGGCACTTTCCCCATTACTTTTTATTGCGCTTGTGGATGTGACTATAAAGGAAATCAAGAAGACAGGAAATGGTGATCTCAGTGCTTTAGTCTCTGCTTATTACGCAGCTATTTGAAAAGATGTACAGGGAAGATTAGATGAACGGAACTCCAAGTTCAAAGGGTACCAGCTGACAGTAAGCAAGAGTTGTAATGATTATGAACAGTGTACCGATGCCTGGTGATGATATTAAACAAAGTGAACATATTTTTCAATATATGCAAATCTTTGATAGAGGCGTGTGTAAAGAAAAAAGGAGCTAAAATTAAGAATAATGTTGATAAGACTGGCACAGAAATTGTATAATAATAAAAAAAACTCTTTGTTCTGTGTAACTAAAATGAGAAGATTTCATTTGTTAATCATTGTACAACGACAAAGAATTCACTATGAGGTTTCTCTTGGGCTTGAAAGCACGCAACGGTCGGCTATTGAACACTGTAAGTCTGTAATAACTTAATAACTGTTAAAATATATTATAGAAAGAGTTATTACGGTTTCATTTACGTAGACAGTCTTTTCCCATGCAGGAAGTAATAACTTCTCTAATTTTCAGTGGCTGCAGCAGCGCGGAAAGATGGCGCCAATAAAAGTCATTGTCGGCCGCCATTACCGGCCGTACCATTTCCTTTAATACTTTCACATCTTCTCTCAGGAGTAAACGTCTGAGAGTGTAGGAATAATTTCTTTGATGGACCTTATATGCACGTATTAATAACTTTAACGCATTTGCAGTTTTTATCGTAATTTGTGGACTACCTGTTCAATGATTCAAATAGGCCGCTTCACGGCGATCGATTACCATTTCAGAGACAATATCTTTAGGTAAAAAATAATAATTTACGTTTCCTTACGAAGGGACAACAATATTTCGTCAGGTGACACCTATGAATAATAATATTTTCTCCTGCCTAAGTTTATCAAAGATACCCTGAGATGTTTAGCTTGTCGACAGATCACGTAAACATTTTACGTGTAACGTTGTAAAGCGCCTTCCACCACGCATCAGTGGCAAGGCTTTGCGCCGTTATTTAAAACAAAAGTCATTTTAATTAAAGAGTCAGAGCATATTTCAGTACATAGTCCCCCGTTTGTCACTGGAATTCTATACATACGTTCCAATATAATGTTTTCCCCCTTTACGATATATGTCAGAAAAACCAGTACATTTAAGGCATCAGTACAGCAGAACATCCACTCAGGGCGTTCTGATGCTAGATGGAGAGAAAATTGGATGTGTGGAAGTTTTCAATTACCTGAGAATTACAGTATCAAGGAATGGAAGTGTAAAACTAGAAGTACAGAACAAAGTGAGAAAAGGATTTAATTTTTTTCATCAATTGCGAAAACCTGTGTGGGGCAAGGGACTTCCTGGGAGAGGCAAACAGACCATGTTTAAAACGTATCTCCTGCCGGTTATGACATACAGCTTGGAATACTGTGTAATTGACAAATCAGATTTGAACAGGCTACAAACATGCGAAATGGAGTTTCTGCGATCAGCCTTGCGGAAGACTAGAAGAAACAAAATCAGGGATGAAGACATCAGAGGAGAGATGCAGGTGGATCTGTCGGTGACTGCGCGGTTCGGGTGGTTTGGACGTATGAAGCGTTGAAAGGTAACCGCCTGCCAACTTCGATAGAAATTGTAGGTGGAAAAAGACGTATAGGAAGACCCTGAAAAAGACGAGTGTACCAGGTATCAGAAGATCTGAAGACTAGAAGGGAAAACTGGGAAACAATATCAAGTCAAAAGACAGAGCAAAATAGAGGCAAATTATTCATAAACACCCTACTCGGTTCGCTGGAAGGATACAAAGATAGTGATGATGGATCAGTATCTGCACTTAGGGCTGTTGAAAATGTCGAATGGATGAATGGTAAAAGAAATGAACCTACGAGTAAAATCTGTAAGGAGTATTTCTGGAGAAACTAAACAGCGTTTTCGAAACGAAGCTTTCACTGTACCTGAGAAGGGAAGTTAACAATCAGGCTTTTTTTTACAGGTTTGGCTTATAGCAGTAAACATGGATTTTTAAAAGCAAGAACCGGCCAAAACCTTACGGCTGTTCTGCTATTAGCGGGGATATCTGTTGGTAATTCTAGGAGAGACAGAAAAGTAAACAAGTCTGGTAGCAGATTAGCGTGGACGACGCAATTTTACTTGCAACGGTGGTAAGCTCACAGTACCCAAACGAATGGATGTTAAATGATCTCAAGAACTCTTCTGCTGGAGTCCAAGTGATATCAAAAGCGTGAGACGATGATCTATTAAAATAGGGTGAATGGCGTTAGAAAGCAAGTGGAAGCCACATGAGTGTGCACAAGTGAAGACCGCAAGGCATGGAAACGCCTAGAATTCAGCAGCTGAACACAAATCACTGACGACCAGGATGATCATGATTACGATATTTGTATTTTCCAACGAACTATTCAATTTTTTAAAAAAGACAGTAAGCTACTAAAAAGAAATAATGTCCTCATTCTTTAAGGACACTGTTCATAAAATATATACGGTGTATTCTGGACGTGACTATGTTAAGGGGCTCCGGAACGCCCTATACTTGCAATGTTAAAATAACGCTTATAAATTACATCTTTCCTCACAAAGTATTTGAGGTAGGAAGTTGAACTTTTTACAGATTATTTATTGGAATATGGGCTACAACTTAACACAGGGATTTTACAAAATTTTAGTTCAGTTATTAAAGATGATTTTTTTTCAATTGTAATGAAAATTCACAACATTTTTTTGCAATTTTTTATTTATATATTCAAAAATATACAGTTTTTTGGAAAAAGGCTGTGTTAAATTATGCAGAAGGTACTGTGTAACATTTACTGAAAGTTTGAAACAAATATGTTTGGAAGATCCTTAGAAAACATGTAATTAGTATGAGAAAATAAAAGTTTTGGGAATCGAGCGACAAAGATTGGATTAACTTTTTAGTGTATTCCAGATCCATAGGATGGATTATCTTCATCATCTGCAAACTCCTCCTCCAGCTTCCTCTTGTTCCTCCTCCTGTTTACTCTTGCTTGTATTTCTAGACTCTTTACAGCCCTGTCTGCAGCCCGAAGGCGTTCCTTGTCTAAAGCACGCATCGCTCGTACCATGTTAGAACCTATCTTCATTCCCATATTTCTAAATACCTTGCACCTTACAATGTTGCCATCATTGAAAGTCGCAACAGCATCATACACACCAAAGTGAAGTGTTTCTATTCCAACAAATACAGTCTTGGGGATTCTCGACCATATAACACTATTTACACTTTCATTGGGGTTATGAGTTTTTCCCTGAATACACGTTTTCAACAGTTCAGGTGCTGCTAAGTCTCTGAAAACAAGTTTTATACTTTATCTCGCATCACTAAAATGTACCTGATGAACACGGACGTTAATAATAACACCATTTGACAGCAGTTTAACAGCGCCACAGTGGGTCACGCCCATGTAGAACACATTTCAAAAAAAATTTAAAAATAGTTGTAGTCTTCGGAATTGAATAAATTATATATCTATTAAAACGTAACAGTCTGCAGATTCAGAAAACGCAAAAAAGTAAAAATTGAACTTTTCATGATTTTGAGCCTTTCCGGAGCCCCTTAATTACGCCACGGTAGAGGTAGTTCAAGTGTTCTACTGTACAATTACACTACTGGCCATTAAAATTGCTACACCAAGAAGAAATGGAGATGATAAACGGATATTCACTGGACAAATATATTATACTAGAACTGACATGTGATTACATTTTCACGCAATTTGGGTGCATAGATCCTGAGAAATCAGTACCCGGAACAACCACCTCTGGCCGTAATAACGGCCTTGATACGCCTGGGCATCGAGTCAAACAGAGCTTGGATGGCATGTACAGGTGCAGCTGCCCATGTAGCTTCAACACGATACCACAGTTCATCAAGAGTAGTGACTGGCGTATTGTGACTAGCCAGTTGCTCGGCCACCATTTACCAGACGTTTTCAGTTGGTGAGAGTTCTGGAGAATGTGCTGGCCAGGGCAGCAGTCGAACATTTTCTGTTTCCAGAAAGGTCCGTACAGGACCTGCAACATTCGGTCGTGCATTATCCTGCTGAAATGTAGGGTTTCGCAGGAATCGAATAAAGGGTAGAACCACGGGTCGTAACACATCTGAAATGTAACGTCCACTGTTCAAAGTGCCGTCAATGCGAACAAGAGGTGACCGAGACGTGTAACCAATAGCACCTCTTACTATCACGCCGGGTGATACGCCAGTATGGCGATGACGAATACACGCTACCAATGTGAGTTCACCAAGATGTCGCCAAACACGGATGCGACCATCATGATGCTGTAAACAGAACCTGGATTCATCCGAAAAAATGACGTTTTGCCATTCGTGCACCCAGGTTCGTCGTTGAGTACACCATCGCAGGCGCTCCTATCTGTGATGCAGCGTCAAGGGTAACCGCAGCCATGGTCTCCGAGCTGATAGTCCATGCTGCTGCAAACGTCGCGAACTGTTCGTGAAGATGGTTGTTGTCTTGCAAACGTCCCCATCTGTTGACTCAGGGATCGAGACGTGGCTACACGATCGGTTATAGCCATGCGGATAAGATGCCTGTCATCTCGACTGCTCGTGATACGAGGCTGTCGGGATCCAGCACGGCGTTCCGTATTACCGTCCTGAACCCACCGATTCCATATTCTGCTAACAGTCATTGGATCTCGAACAACGCGAGCAGCAATGTCGCGATACGATAAATCGCAAACGCGATAGGCTACAATCCGACCTTTATCAGAGTCGGTAACGTGATGGTACGCATTTCTCCTCTTTACACGAGGCATCACAACAACGTTTCACCAGGCAACGCCGGTCAACTGCTGCCTGTGTATGAGGAATCGGTTGGAAACTTTCCTCGTGTCAGCTCGTTGTAGGTTTCGCCACCGGCGCCAATCTTGTGTGAATTCTCTGAAAAGCTAATAATTTCCATATCACAGCATCTTCTTCCTGTCGGTTAAATTTCGCGTCTGTAGCACGTCATCTTCGTGGTGTAGCAATTTTAATGGCCAGTAGTGTAGGTTTTATCTCAAATTTGTGTAAAAGAAATGAATATTTGCACAGTCTGCTCCTATCCGATGTCAAAACCTTTTAATATAATCCATTATAGACTCACCCATTGACATGGTATTAATTTATTCATGCATTTTTAGTGATAATCACTATTTTTGCCAAGTAAGCTATTTTGTTGTAAGGAAGGAATTTATACTGTTACTTATTTCGTATACGGCGTCAGAGTCTAGGGGTTGCATCTTTGCAAATCTTGATATAAATGTAAGTGATCTGAGTTTTTTCGTATGACACGACTGAACTTTAATGCAGTGTGTTTATTATTGATATTTTTTTATGTTCACAAATCGTAAACTTCACGTATGACATTGCAGCGTAATGGTTCTTAACATGAGCCAGAAACATTTTCATACAAAGTTTCTCATGACAGTCAAACAAAGACTAAATGTGCAGTATATTAGTAGTCTAAGAGCTTACAAGAACTGAGTGCACTGAAGTCAGGAACTGAAGTGATGCTTTTGCCGCGTATTTCATAGTACACATAAAAAAGCATTCCTTCCAGAAACATCTAACAGGTCCTATCACTCATGTTAACAAATAATGTAGTTTCCGCTTTTAATTATGGAGACTAATTTAAATGAAATTATGTTTTTTATGAATGTTAAATTCTTATAAATGTAATAGAAACAAAAGACATTTACCTAGTAACGAGAATAAATTAAATAATTTTCAAAACATGCCAGATCACTATGTTCACAGAAATTAAATTAGTAAAATAATCGTTTACAAGTATCATTTGTTATGAATGATAATACATCTGTATCAAGAAGAAAAAAATGAAAATCAGACTGAGTTTTTAACCCAATCGTGAAATTTATAGGGTAACTAATTTTTGTAGCACAGCATTATTGAACAGAAACATGTCGAATTATTATTACGTAATGGACAAATTTTGAAAGACACAGAACTTCGACAGTGCACCAATGCTCTTTGTAATCATGGAAAAACATTAAACGCATACTTGGTACACGAAAATTGGCATAAACATTACTGAAAATAAGATGCTATCGCAAATTCTGGTGTCTCAAAAAGTTACCGTTGTACTTGGCTTGTTATAAACTCATAGTAAGGATATGACATAGAATTCTCTTTGTACTATACACTGATCATTTGTGATACACTTGGTAGGAACGTAAAAGAAGGCAGTAGCATTTCGAAGGTTTCCTGCGAGTCATTAAACTTGGTCAGATGACGCAATCTCAAGAGCGCTGCCCGGGAAGTGCAATATACGCTGTTAGTTCCCGTCTGTCTGCAGGTTTCATCTTGTCTCAGACTTCCAGTCAAATAAAATGTTTCAAGTAGAACACCAGGGCTATGCGACTGTTATATCATGAAAGTGGTGCGGCCACACTGACTGCATGCAGTGAACTAGAGCGAAGTTCATTTAAGTGTGGCGATGCAAGTTAGCAAGAGCCAGTGTAGCAGATGATGCACTAGCCAGCAGCTCAGTTCTGACATATCAGTGCAGCGCTCACTTTGGTGTGCATGGTGAAGTTTCCTTCTGACATTCTAATGTTGGTGAACGTGTTGTGACAACCTTTTCGCTGTTATAAGGAAGATTATGAGTGATGTACTGCAAACAGAATTAGTATTACGTCAACTAATGACAGCAGTAGTGTTCAGAGTTTATAAATTTTGCAGGAGATGATCGGAAGCAGAAACTGTTTTCCCAAGTGGAGCAAACCCAAGAGTTGCCAAGGAGAGAACGATACGAGCGTGAGATGTATCGTAGTGGCAGAGCGCACACTGCCAACTCTGCGAAGTATTCTACATCACTGTGTATTAAGCACGCACTAGGTTTTGTACGTACCACTTGAGCTATCGCTCACTTACTGAAAGACTTGAAATATCATGCCCCATCAGCGATATGGAAGCGACTAAGAGTGGCGGCGAACCCGTGTAACTGATAAGTTACAGTTCCGGTGGTTGCACGTCCAGGCGTCGAGGCAAACATGTCAAAGTAGATGGACACTGACTCGCTATAGGAAATAAACAGCAATCCCGGCGGTTAGATCTGGACTTCTTAACTTCTTGTTGAATCCTCTGTCTGCTTATCCTCAAAAATAATAGTTTACATGGGTTTCTGGACCTACGCTTTCATAAAGGAACTCTGTGTGAGGTGTTCTAAAGACCGTTCATTGTTATTGATTTCCATATGCCGGGATACCGCCCTCCTTGCAGTTCATCCTACAGATCCACAGGCCGAACGTCAGACGGGAAGTTAGAGTACCTTACTGTTTTCATGTTATTTGAGAACTCTAGCATGCTGCCACTTCTCAGTCAACACGTCGCATCAGTCGGCCGGTGTGGCCGTGCGGTTCTAGGCGCTACAGTCTGGAGCCGAGCGACCGCTACGGTCGCAGGTTCGAATCCTGCCTCGGGCATGGATGTGTGTGATGTCCTTAGGTTAGTTAGGTTTAATTAGTTCTAAATTCTAGGCGACTGATGACCTCAGAAGTTAAGTCGCTTAGTGCTTAGAGCCATTTGAACCATTTGAACCACGTCCCATCTTCCCTTCAACTCCAAACACTCCTTGTCCTTTCCCACTGTGATTTCTGTTGTCTTTCCCTCCATACCATAAACTCATCCCTGAGATTTAGCCTTCCTTTCAGTCAAAACCTATCTCACCTGTTACAAATGAAATTTTCAACCCACCCTTCCTCTGATCAGCTGGCCTCCCATAACAGAAATCCAATTCAGTTTTGGATACAATTTGTCGAACTCCCCCTCCCCCTTCCACACTTGCCTTCTCACCCCATAACCCTCCCCCCTCCTATCCCCTCCTCTCTTTACCCTCCCCTCCCCCACTGCCCTCCCCATTTTACACCCATTCCCTTGTCCTATCCTTTCCTAAGTTACACCCCCTCCTTTGCAAATAGCCAAATCAGAGAGCTTCTAAGACGAGATAAATTATTAGCTCTCCAATAACAGGTTGTTATTTTACTGCCATATCACCTTGTCCAATGTGACGGTAGTCTGTGAACAAAAAATGATTGTTCAAGAAAGACATTTTATCAGCGCTAAATCATGACATTCTTCAAACATTTACGAGCTATGGGGCAGTACCTTCTTATAATATGTTTGTCCAGTCACGTTTTTCAACTCCTTCTTAAGCCCCACCCCTCTCTTGGAAACAGCCAATGAAAGAAATTCTATGCTAGTTTTGTTACAAATATTTAGATCTCCCAATCACAGGCCATTGTCAGTATTTCACTGCCATAAAAATGAAACAGCCGATCAGAGAGCTTCCTACAGTAAGGACAAGCAGGGCACGACATCATTTTTGTCTAGTGGTTATGGCAATGCCTTGCAGGTTGAGAGGCATATGCTCTGCTTGTCTGCATGCAGCCAATCCCTTACACATACAGTCCCTTAGAAAGTAATTCAGGAACCGTGTGTTCCATCAACACCCTGCTACTTCACGAAAGCTTCATTTCCTCATCTTCGAATGATTTTGTCGATTAAGTGTGGGTATGGATATATAGTTTTGTGTAGTCCTGCACTGTAGAAACCTCCTGCAAAAGGTTATGACAAGCAACCTTCTAGCAGATACTTTCTTAAGTGTGTTTCTAGAACAGCTCGAATTTTTAAAATCTCGGTAGATCATTTTGGGATGACGCCCTTTTCAAAAATTGTCTTATATTTGGTGTGACTGAAAATATCTGCAGGCGGACACTCCTTATCACACCGTCACATCCACCTGTTCCACAGTGCAGTCTGGCGTCTTATGTAGTATGTGAGTACCTCGCAGCTGACTACTAAATATGCTACTACTAAATATGCTACTACTAAATTTCCCGCAATCGGTCGTGTTTAAAATGAAACAAAGTCACAACTGATACGAATACTTTCAATCTCACCACGCAGCTCAGTTGCGGCTGTTCAGTCAACAAAATCCTACGTCTTATATTTGCTAATTGTAAGAAAATCATCAACTTTGAATTTAGCTTTTCGTTGATCTATCACCTTCATCTTATTATACGCAGTAGACAAAAGGCTATTATCCTCCGCATCAGCAATCTTCATATTAATTGCTCTATCTTTTTGTGTGACTGTACTTACTTACAAGATCTCGTACCATACCAATCTGTTTGAAAAAACTTCATGCTGTAAAAGGATTAAACTACATACCTTTGTTAGTTTTACTGAATCGCTCTACAACTGAAGCTTTCAAAGTAGAAAAGGATGATTCTTAAGTTAATTTTTTTAAACTTGCAACACTGCTGATTAAATCGCGAGAAAAATTGTATCACTTGGTTGTTAGTTTTTCACATTTATTGACACGTTTCGAGGTTAACTCAACATCAGAACATCCACGATGACCCTCACACACACAGTACGTTGTCATTTGTAAGCTAACTGCTTCAAAGTACAACTGATCTTAGTTCCACCAATCAGACGAGAGATTACTTCAGAAAAGCATCATCCACACAATTCCGAAGACGGAAAGAGCTGACAAGTGCGAGAATTGCCGCAGAATCAGCTTAACAGTTCATGCTCCCAAGTCGCTGACAAGAATAATATACTGAAGAATGGAAAAGAAAATTGAGGATGCGCTAGATGACGATCAGTTTGGCTTTAGGAAAGATAAAGGCACGAGAGAGGCGATTTTGACGTTGCGGTTAATTGTGGAAGCATGACTAATGAAAAATCAAGACACGTCCATAGGATTTGTCAACCTGGAAAAAGCGTTTGACAATGTAAAATGGTGCAAGATGTTCGAAATTCTGAGAAAAGAAGGGTTAAGCTGTAGGGTGAGACGGGTCACATACAATATGTAGAACAGCCAAGAGGGAATAATAAGCGTGGACAACCAAGAACGAAGTGCTCGTATTAAAAAGGGCGTAAGACAAGGATGTAGCCTTTCGCCCCTACTCTTCAATCTGTACATCGAGGAAGCAATGATGGAAATAAAAGAAAGGTTCAGGAGTGGGATTAAAATTCAAGGTGAAAGGATATCAACGATACGATTCGCTGATGACATTGCTATCCCGAGTGAAAGTGATGAAGAATTACATGATCTGCTGAACAGAATGAACAGGCTAATGAATACAGAGTATGGACTGAGAGTAAATCGAAGAAAGACGAAGATAATGGGAAGTAGTAATAATGAGAACAGCGAGCAAATTATCATCAGGATTGATAGTCATGAAGTAGATTAATTTAAGGAATTCTGCTACCTAAGTACTAAAATAACCAATGACGGACGGAGCAAGGAGGTCATCAAAAGCAGACTAGCAATGGCAAAAAGGGCATTCTTGCCCAATAGAAGTCTACTAACATCAAATATCAGCCTCAATTTAAGAAATTTCTGAGAATGTAGGTCTGGAGTACAACATTATGTTGTAGTGAAACATGAACTGTGGGAAAACCGGAACAGAAGAGAATCGAAGCATTTGAGATGTGGTGCTACAAACGAATGTCGAAAATTAGGTGATCAGGTAAGGAACGAGGAGGTTCTGCGCGGAGTCGGAGGGGAAAGAATATGTGGAAAACACTGATAAGGAGAAGGGACAGGATGATAGGACATCAGTTGAGACACGAGGGAATGACTTTCATGGTACTAGAAGGAGCTGTAGAGGGCAAAAATTGTGGAGGAAGACAGAGATTGGAATACATCCAGAAAATAATTGAGGACGTAGGTTGAAAGTGAGTACTCTGAGATGAAGAGGTGAGCACAGGAGAGGAATTCGTGGCGGGCCGCATCAAACCAGTCAGAAGACTGATGACAAACAAAAAAAAAAAATCCCCTCTACGTTAAATTTCGGAGATAGTCAATGATACTGAGAGAGCCCAACTTTCTCTCATTCCCACCTAGCAAAATCTGTGGAAAATTTCCATGAAAGACTAGAGAAAGGAGACAAGGATCGAGGAAGATTGTTCATGTCTGCGCACCAAATCGCTGCCGTCAGGTTCTAGGCGACTTTTGAAATCCTTTAGAAAATATCCTGTTGTTAGGTTACGTCAGAACTTACAAATAAGGCTTCTCTTTCGGCTACTTGACCTGAGACGTCTTCGAGCGCCCATCGTGGAGAGTTTTTCTCTCGGCCCTACCTCTCTAGGCGCCATTGGGCCGCACCATACGAGAAGCACCCATTGTTAGACAATAGGAACGCGCATAACTGTAGCTTGGCATTTCGCCTTTGCATCGCCATTTAGCCAGACCCCTGTCGGAGAAAAATCACTTTCCAACTCGCCTCAGACCACCTCCATAGTACGCAACTGTGGTCCTTCCATCAGAGCGACTACCGAAGGCGTTCCACAGCCGGGACGGTTTACGGAGCATTCGAATGAGCAGTAACATGTCTCCTATTATAGATGCGTCCTCCCTGCACCAGGGGCTTGCCAGCCGTTGCCTAATTCAAGCCCGAGGAAAAGAACTAAAATTACGTTACTAGTTGAGAATTCGTTACCTTCCCCCGGGTAATAAAAACTGCTCCTTCTTTGCCTGTACCATAACATGCAACTGCATTACAACTGAAAGCTAGCATAAGGGTATTCTTACTTACTGACCTTCATTTGTCTTTGCTATAGATTAATACCTTGCTCACTCCCATCCTATTAGAGGGAGCAGAAATTAACTAATAAGCCGATATAGATACCGATAGTAATCAAACGACCCTGCCAAAAACTGGTGGGAACCGTTTCGTCACCACCTCCATGAGACAGTGTGCTAACGGATGTGTCACTGAAAGGTGGCATAGTGTGACATAGGTAAATGTACTTTTTATCTCTATATTGCTATTTTGTTTTTGGTTGTGTTCAGGTTGCACCTGCCGTCTTATCTGTTTAGGCACAGAGATGGAGAAGTGCGATCCCACGTTATTTTCATTTATTACTGATTGCTTTATAGTCTTTCATTCACTCCTTTCCATTATGTAATATTCTGGTGCTTGAAGTTTATTCACAAAAACAAAGTACTTACCTAGAATCCAATCTCACTCACTCACTTCAATCATTGTTATTACTAGTTAGGTGGAAGTCACTCATACTGGGACCCACACATCTTTAATTATGTTGCAGTAGTCATTCAACAAATTACTGCATCCTTACTGAGAATAAACGCATGCACTCTTTAAATTTTACACTTTTCATCTTGTTATATCATCCCTTGCATTTGTTCATCCACACATAAAACATTATGAACTTGCATCCACATTTTGATTATTGATTATGTACATAAAAAAGACGCATATCCAAAATGACAAGCACATTAGAAAAAAAACATCATAAACCGTCTAAGCACAAATCATGTTAACAAGTCACATTACTAAATGTGTCAAAAAGAAAAATTCTTTACAAAATTAACATAGTGCAAACATCGAAATACACAAGAGTCCTTTTAAGGGATCTTAGCTGGTACAAATTTATTTTGAGTAAGCACTATTCGCAATGTAAACCATGTCTAAATACACTCCTGGAAATTGAAATAAGAACACCGTGAATTCATTGTCCCAGGAAGGGGAAACTTTACTGACACATTCCTGGGGTCAGATACATCACATGATCACACTGACAGAACCACAGGCACATAGACACAGGCAACAGAGCATGCACAATGTCGGCACTAGTACAGTGTATATCCACCTTTCGCAGCAATGCAGGCTGCTATTCTCCCATGGAGACGATCGTAGAGATACTGGATGTAGTCCTGTGGAACGGCTTGCCATGCCATTTCCACCTGGCGCCTCAGTTGGACCAGCGTTCGTGCTGGACGTGCAGACCGCGTGAGACGACGCTTCATCCAGTCCCAAACATGCTCAATGGGGGACAGATCCGGAGATCTTGCTGGCCAGGGTAGTTGACTTACACCTTCTAGAGCACGTTGGGTGGCACGGGATACATGCGGACGTGCATTGTCCTGTTGGAACAGCAAGTTCCCTTGCCGGTCTAGGAATGGTAGAACGATGGGTTCGATGACGGTTTGGATGTACCGTGCACTATTCAGTGTCCCCTCGACGATCACCAGTGGTGTACGGCCAGTGTAGGAGATCGCTCCCCACACCATGATGCCGGGTGTTGGCCCTGTGTGCCTCGGTCGTATGCAGTCCTGATTGTGGCGCTCACCTGCACGGCGCCAAACACGCATCATTGGCACCAAGGAAGAAGCGACTCTCATCGCTGAAGACGACACGTCTCCATTCGTCCCTCCATTCACGCCTGTCGCGACACCACTGGAGGCGGGCTGCACGATGTTGGGGCGTGAGCGGAAGACGGCCTAACGGTGTGCGGGACCGTAGCCCAGCTTCATGGAGACGGTTGCGAATGGTCCTCGCCGATACCCCAGGAGCAACAGTGTCCCTAATTTGCTGGGAAGTGGCGGTGCGGTCCCCTACGACACTGCGTAGGATCCTACGGTCTTGGCGTGCATCCGTACGTCGCTGCGGTCCGGTCCCAGGTCGACGGGCACGTGCACCTTCCGCCGACCACTGGCGACAACATCAATGTACTGTGGAGACCTCACGCCCCACGTGTTGAGCAATTCGGCGGTACGTCCACCCGGCCTCCCGCATGCCCACTATACGCCCTCGCTCAAAGTCCGTCAACTGCACATACGGTTCACGTCCACGCTGTCGCGGCATGCTACCAGTGTTAAAGACTGCGATGGAGCTCCGTATGCCACGGCAAACTGGCTGACACTGACGGCGGCGGTGCACAAATACTGCGCAGCTAGCGCCATTCGACGGCCAACACCGCGGTTCCTGGTGTGTCCGCTGTGCCGTGCGTGTGATCATTGCTTGTACAGCCCTCTCGCAGTGTCCGGAGCAAGTATGGTGGGTCTGCCACACCGGTGTCAATGTGTTCTTTTTTCCATTTCCAGGAGTGTAAAATAAAATTATTATATTTGTGTCTGCCAGCAACACTATCATGAAGGTAATGTTTCGTTAATGAAACATTCTGCACAAAGAATATCGAAATATACACTGATCAGCCAGAACATTATAACAGCGCATATACTATCGATATAAACCCGTCCAGGTGATAGCAGCTTCACCTGTTACTCAGACTCAAGCACAGTGTATGCAGTACCAGTGAGCATACTGTCTGTGTATAGAATGGGAAAAACGTGCGATCTATCTGACTTTGACTGAGGGCAGATTGTAATGGCCTGGAGGCTCGCCATGAGCATTTCGGAAACAACGAGGAGTGCTGTGGTGAATGTCTTTAACACATGGTGAAACCACGTCCAGACTTTGTATGGTTGGAAGGTCACCCCTCATTTCAGATGTCGGATGTCGTAGACTGGGCAGACTGGTGAAACACAAAAAGGTGGCGAACTGTGACGAAACTAGCATCTGACTTTAATGCTGGGCAGAGTACAAGCTTGTCTGAACACGCAGTGCACCGGACACTCCTAACGATGGGCCTCTGCAGCCGACGACCCATGCATGTGCGAATGTTAACACCACGACATCGCCGTAAAAGACTGAAAATAGCACATAAGCATCGGCACTGAACGTTGGAGCAGTGGCAGTGCGTTGCATCATCTGATGAATCCCAATACCTTCTTCATCGTTCCGCAGTGAGGTAGTGTGAATCCGTCGTTTTCCAGGCGAACAGCTCCTTGACTGCTGTACTTTGGGACAGAGACAAGTTGGAGGCGGCTCTTTTATGCTCTCAGTCATGTGGGCATCCACGGGTACAGTGGAGCTTGTGCAAGGCACTATGACAGCCAAGGGGTATCTTACACCAGTTGCAGACCACGTACACCCCTTCATGACGATCATGCTTCCCGACGGCAGTGGCATTTTTCAGCAAGATAATGCGCGATGTCACAAGGCCAGAAGTGTGGTGGAACACACTGCCGTGCATGCAATTGATTTGTTGGCCCCTCAACCTGCCAGATCTGAAACCGATCGACAACATCTGCGATGTGATAAATTTGGCGTCAGAGCTCATCACCCCCTTCCCCGCAATTTACGGGATTTAACTGACTTGTATGTGCATATGTGGAGCCAGCTCCCTCCAAGGATCCACCCAGGCCTCACAGCTTCCATGGCATGACACGTTACCATTGTTATCCGTACCAAAGGTGGACATACCAGTTGTTAGGTAGGTGGTCATAATGTTCTGGCTGAAGAGTATATAAAAGAATGGATTTAAAAAGAAGTGTAGTAGGTAACTACCTTTTAAAAACGTGACTCATTCGTATTTTTAATTGTATCCAGACAATGAGAGAAAATACCTGATTACTGTGGTACAAATTTCTGTTACAAAAACGTAAATTCCATGTCTAAATAAGAAATGTTCATACTATTACTATTCCTGTAATACAAACGAAAACTCAGACTAACCCTACCACAAATATCATTCATTACTGCTGGTTTGCTTAGGAGTTTTACAATAAGGTTTTTAAACAGTCTCACACTAAAATTCGCCTTGTCTCTCCCTGTCTCCACCATACGCTTCACAATACTTCCTAATAAGGAAAGTCGTGTAACACGTTGTCTGTTCATGCAGTACAAATACGGAAGTTCGAGACCTGGAGGCCATAACTTTGGGTTTGGGGACCAGGAATGATAATCTTTTTGGTTTTGGTTGGAACTGGAAGAGCAACAAAGTATTGACTTGGTAACTGCTGAGCATGTAAAAGGAATTGTATCATCTTCCTGCAAGCTCTTTCACTGCGAAAGAAAGTGTGGTTATAGACTTATAGAACACTAATCTCGTTGACCTACTAACTTAAAAATTGATAGCACAGCACAAGCTCCTTGCATGGACATACAGGCATTGAGTAGAACGTATTCCCTACACAGGGAGAGATTATCATCGTAATAAAATCAGCTATATTGCCGAATTTATAAAGTGATATGTAGTGTAAACTTGATATTTACAACTCCTCTGTGCAACTATCTTGAGAGACTTTGTAGGTGCCTGCTTGTGTGGACACGTTTGTTCATGCATAAACAGGAAGCAGCCACTTCAGACAGGGTGGAGATGATTTGCCTGGTATCAAATATCAAAGGAGGCCTCCTTCTGCTCTGCAGCCACTGGAATGTCCAGGTGGCGACATTTCAGGCGCTCCCTAGGTGAGTGAATAGTGAACTACCACTTAGCCTTAGTGACTGTGTGGGTTATGGGCAAAGCAAGGAGGAGTGGGCATGTGTTCTCAAACGTCTCTGCATACAAGACCCCCGATATATGGCGAGTGTTCTTGAAATTTAGTTATTTGATTTGCTTTCGTCTGTTTATACAGTTGCTGATGAACCACGTCACTCTTTGTGATGTGATCACCAGTCAGTAGTTCCCATCAATTTCGCTTGAGGGCACTGGGATTGAATGCTAGTTGTCCATGGACATTGACACAAGGCTTCTATACATCTTCTGAAGCTGATGTGTTCTCATCGTGGTCCCAGAAAAGTAAAGTAAGTGAATTCTTTTTCTAGCACCATGCATTTGCCTGGAGCTGTTAGCGGATGTGTGTTTTATAGAGTCTATTTGCAGTTTATGTGTTAGGCGTGGGGTGTTCGCGATCTTTGTGGAATGCTTAGATCTTCATTAGCGATGTTTTTTGGGGGTATGTTATTCCCACTGCCAATCTGTAGTACTGCAATCAGAGCAGACATCAAGTCTGGTATGAATGAGATTTTCACTCTGCAGCGGAGTGTGCGCTGATATGAAACTTCCTCGCAGATTAAAACTGTGTGCCCGACCGCGACTCGAACTCGGGACCTTTGCCTTTCGCGGGCAAGTGCTCTACCATCTGCGCTACCGAAGCACGACATACGCCCGGTCCTCACAGCTTTACTTCTGCCAGTATCTCGTCTCGAAGCACGACTCACACCCCTTCCTCACCGCTTTACTTCTGCCAGTATCTCTCCAAACTTTGGAAGGTAGGAGACGAGATACTGGCAGAAGTAAAGCTGTGAGGACCGGGCGTGAGTCGTGCTTCGGTAGCTCAGATGGACAGCCGGCACGGTAGCTCAGCGTGTTCGGTCGGAGAGCCGGTTGGCCTCTGTAATAAATAACTGAGTCGAAGGATCAACCATCGAACTTGAACAGGATGTCTTGCGACGTCCGCAACGACCAAACACAACGATCAATAACGAACAAAATGAAAAAAAAGAAAAAAAGAAAAAAAAGATGGTAAAGCACTTGCCCGCGAAAGGCAAAGGTCCCGAGTTCGAGTCTCGGTCGGGCACACATTTTAATCTGCCAGGAAGTTTCATATCAGCGCACACTCCGCTGCAGAGTGAAAATCTCATTCTGGAAACATCCCCCAGGCTGTGGCTAAGCCATGTCTCCGCAGTATCCTATCTTTCAGGAGTGCTGGTTCTGCAAGGTTCGCAGGAGAGCTTCTGTAAAGTTTGGAAGGTAGGAGA
Source organism: Schistocerca nitens (assembly GCF_023898315.1). Classification (NCBI taxonomy): domain Eukaryota; kingdom Metazoa; phylum Arthropoda; class Insecta; order Orthoptera; family Acrididae; genus Schistocerca; species Schistocerca nitens. The sequence goes on from NC_064617.1 coordinate 737,652,308, forward strand.
CGAGATACTGGCAGAAGTGAAGCTCTGAGGACCGGGTGTGAGTCGTGCTTCGGTAGCTCAGATAGTAGAGCACTTGCCCGCGAGAGGCAAAGGTCCCGAGTTCGAGTCTCGGTCGGGCACACAGTTTTAATCTGCCAGGAAGTTTCATCATGTCTGATGTTTGTAGTAGTGGAAAGCTAGTGTTTTCTACCACCTCTTACCTGTCAGCACATCCACACATACGATACCATCTCCTGACGCTTTGTTTGGGGATTGGCCTAACCTCTGATCTACACACTTCGTGACTCGGTCTTGTGAGCAGGCATCTCTCCTGACCTAAGCGCATGCCAATTCCCGATGCAGCCAGTATGGCCCCAGCACATCTGCCCTGTAGTAGGTGTGAAGACGAAATTGGAAATGTTTTTAACAGTATAATTACATATGGTGGATTATGTTGACATCGATTTTATAATGTGCATTCTTCGTGCGATCAGAAAAAGAGCAATTTGTTTAATTATTCTTTTCATTGTGTTTTACATCTGCACTTCCAAAAACAACAGAGAATGATGAACTTTACCGGCCAAATAAAATAAAGATCCAACCCATGTGAATTGAATTTTATAAATAAACAGTAGATAGTTTGGTATGCAATTGACATTGATTTGAATTTCATGTCATGAGATCCTTCCTGTCCAGCACAGATTGAGTTTTTTCCCACTAATTTCCAGAAGTAGGAGGGGAGGGGGACTGGGCGATTTCCCACTCATTACTTTATCGATTTAATTAATTATTCAATCAGGCTAGAAGGCGGCTGTTCGAGTAAGTTTGGTCTGAAAATATGCTTGTATCGGCGAGGGGGAGGGGGAGGACTGGATGTTTCCAGAGACGTGGGATAGGTGGCAGGGGAGGAGAGGAGTGAGCGTTTCAGAATGACAGATTATCCACAGGGGGTCATTATTCAATTAACAGAACAATAGGTGAAGGGGTGGAGTAGAGGTTAAATGAAAATCCATTAGCGGAACAATTGGTTAATGTTTTAAATCAATCATTTCACAATTTAATTAATTTTATATCAGAAGTGTGCCAGAAAGAAGGTTTCCCTACTACTGATAAGTGCTTAACAAGTGGAAGCGATATTTTAACAGGTGTTGAGCTACATAGCTCATCGTCCTTATTGGACAGATCTAAATATGTGTAACACAGTTGACTTAGAAGGTTTCCGAATGGTCTGTATTGTAAAACGGAGCATGGATTAGAAAAGGCGATGTGGGGAAACACAAGCTGTCTAGGAATGAGGGAGGGAAGTGGGACGATTGGGGGGGGGGGGAGGATCGAGGGTGAGTAAGAGATGGTAGTCTGTGAGGTGAGAAGGAAGGGGAAAGGTCAAATTCCATTCAGAATCTGCACTGCGCTCCTGCCTCCCAGTCATCTTGTAAATTCCTAGCAGTTCCTTCCCACAAGGATATCAGATATCCTTTTTCGTTTAACACGTCTCCATACTTCCCACATCCTAGTTCTTACTTGCAGTTGCTAGGAGCCCCTATCACATCAGCCACATCACGACGGAAGTATATATAACGTCACAAATATGTCTCATAAACACCATTTATTTCACTTACATAATTTCTTTATATTCAATTTCAAAACTATACAGGGTGGTCCATTGATCCTGACCGGGCCAAATATCCCACGAAATAAGCGTCAAACGAAAAAAACACAAAGGACGAAACTTGTCTACCTTGAAGGGGGAAACCAAATGGGGCTATGGTTGTTGGCCCGCTAGATTGCACTGCCATAGGTCAAACGGATATCAACTGCGGTTTTTAAATAGGAACCCCCATTTTTTATCACACATTCGTGTAGTACGTAAAGAAATATGAATGCTTTAGTTGGACCACTTTTTTCGCTTTGTGATAAATGGAGCTGTAATAGTCACAAACATACGGCTCACAATTTTAGACGACCAGCTGGTAACAGGTAGGTTTTTTAAATTAAAATTAGTTGTTCCAATGTGATACATGTACCTTTGCGGACTTATCATTTCTGAGAACGCATGCTGTTACAGTGTGTTTACCTGTAAATACCACATTAATGCAATAAATGCTCAGAATGATGTCCGTCAACCTCGATGCATTTGGCAATACGCGTAACGACATTCCTCTCAACAGCGAGTAGTTCATTTTCCGTAATGTTCGCACATACATTGACAATGCGCTGACGCATGTTGTCAGGCGTTGTCGGTGGATCACGGTAGCAAATATGCTTCATCTTTCCCCACAGAAAGAATTCCGGGGACGTCAGATCCGGTGAACGTGCGGGCCATGGTATGGTGCTTCGACGACCAATCCACCTGTCATGAAATATGCTAATCAATACCGCTTCAACCGCACGCGAGCTATGTGCCGGACGTCCATCATGTTGGTAGTACATCGCCATTCTGTCATGCAGTGAAACATCTTGTAGTAACATCAGTAGAACAGTACGTAGGAAACCAGCATACATTGTACTATTTAGATTGCCATCGATAAAATGAGGGTCAATTATCCTTCCTCCAATAATGCCGCATCATACATGAACCCGCCAAGGTCGCTGATGTTCCACTTGTCGCAGCCTCGTGGATTTTCCGTTGCCCAATAGTGCATATTATGCCGGTTTACGTTACGGCTGTTGCTGAATGACGCTCCGTCACTAAAAAGAACGCGTGCAAAAAATCTGACATCGTTCCGTAATTTCTCTTGTGCCCAGTGACAGAACTGTACACGACGTTCAAAGTCGTCGCCATGCAATTCCTGGCGCATAGAAATATGGTACGGGTGCAATCGATGTTGATGTAGCATTTTCAACACCAACGTTTTTGAGATTCCCGATTCTCGCGCAATTTGTCTGCTACTGATGTGCGGATTAGCTGTGACAGCAGCTAAAACACCTACTTGGGCATCATCATTTGTTGCAGGTCATGGTTGACGTTTCACATATGGCTGAACACTTCCTGTTTCCTTAATTAACGCAACTATCCGACGAACGGTCCGGACACTTCGATGATGTTGTCCAGTATGCCGAGCAGCATACATAGCACATGCCCGTTGGGCATTTTGATCACAATATCCATACATCAGCAAGATATCGACCATTCCCGCAATTGGTAAACGGTCCATTTAAACACGGGTAATGTATCACGAAGCAAATACCGTCTGCACTGGCGGAATATTAAGTGATACCACGTACTTCCCCCCCCCCCCCCCCCCCCTCCCTCATGTACCATGGACCCTGCCGTTGGTGGGTAGGCTTGCGTGCCTCAATGATACAGATAGCCGTACCGCAGGTGCAACCACAACGGAGGGGTATCTGTTGAGAGCCCAGACAAACGTGTGGTTCCTGAAGAGGGGCAGCAACCTTTTCAATAGTTGCAGGGGCAGCAGTCTACATGATTGACTGATCTGGCCTTGTATAATCAACCAAAACGGCCTTGCTGCGCTGGTACTGCGAACGGCTGAAAGCAAGGGGAAACTACAAAAACTATAGCCGTAATTTTTCCCGAGGGCATGCAGCTTTTCTGCATGATTAAATGATGATGGCGTCCTCTTTGGTAAAATATTCCGGAGGTAAAATAGTCCCCCATTCGGATCTCCGGGCTGGGACTACTCAGGAGGACGTCGTTATCAGGAGAAAGAAAACTGGCGTTTTACGGGTGGGAGCGTGGAACGTCAGATCCCTTAATCGGGCAGGTAGGGTAGAAAATTAAAAAAGGGAATTGGATAAGTTTAAGTTAGAAATAGTGGGAATTAGCGAAGTTCGGTGGTAGGAGGGACAAGACTTTTGGTCAGGTGATTACAGGGTTATAAATACAAAATCAAATAGGGGTAATGCAGGAGTAGGTTTAACAATGAATAAAAAAATAGGAGTACGGGTAACCTACTACAAACAGCATAGTGAACGCATTATTGTGGCCAAGATAGACACGAAGCCCACGCCTACTACAGTAGTACAAGTTTATATGCAAACTAGCTCTGCAGATGACGAAGAAATTGATGAAAATTTCTTTTATCTCAAGAAATTATTCGGGTAGTGAAGGGAAACGAAAATTTAATAGCCATGGGTGACTGGAATTCGAGAATAGGAAAAGGGAGAGAAGGAAACATAGTAGGTGAATATGGATTGGGGCTAAGGAATGAAAGAGGAAGCCGCCTGGTAGAATTTTGCGCAGAGCATAACTTAATCACAGCTAACACTTGGTTCAATAATCATACGTGGAAGAAACCTGGAGATACTAAAAGGTATCAGATAGATTATATAATGGTAAGACAGAGATTTAGGAACCAGGTTTCAAATTGTAAGACATTTCCAGGGGCAGATGTGGACTCTGACCACAATCTATTGGTTATGAACTGTATATTAAAACTGAAGAAACTGCAAGAAGGTGGGAATTTAAGGAGATGGGACCTGGATAAACTGACTAAACCAGAGGTTGTACAGAGTTTCAGGGAGAGCATAAGGGAACAATTGACAGGAATGGGGGAAAGAAATACAGTAGAAGAAGAATGGGTAGCTTTGAGGGATGAAATAGTGAAGGCAGCAGAGGGTCAAATAGGTAAAAAGACGAGGGCTACTAGAAACCCTTGGGTGACAGAAGATATATTGAATTTAATTAATGAAAGGAGAAAATATAAAATTGCAGTAAATGAAGCAGGCAAAAAGGAATACAAACGTCTCAAAAATGATATCGACAGGAAGTGCAAAATGGCTAAGCAGGGATGGCTAGCGGATAAACGTAAGGATGGAGAGGCTTATCTCACTAGGGGTAAGATAGATACTGCCTACAGGAAAATTAAAGAGACGTTTGGAGAAAGGAGAACCACTTGCATGAATATCAAGAACTTTGATGGAAACCCAGTTCTAAGCAAAGAAGGGAAAGCAGAAAGGTGGAAGGAGTATATACAGGGTCTATACAAGGGCGATGTACTTGAGGACAATATTATGGAAATGGAAGAGGATGTAGATGAAGATGAAATGGGAGATATGATACTGCGTGAAGAATTTGACAGAGCACTTGAAGACCTGAGTCGAAACAAGGCCCCCGGAGCAGACAATATTCCATTAGAACTACTGACAGCCTTGGGAGAGCCAGTCCTGACAAAACTCTACCATCTGGTGAGCAAAATGTATGAGACAGGCGAAATACCCTCAGACTTCAAGAAGAATACAACAATTCCAATCCCAAAGAATGCAGGTGTTGACAGGTGTGAAAGTCACCGAACTATCAGTTTAATAACTCACAGCTGCGAAATACTAACATGAATTCTTTACAGACGAATGGAAAACTGGTAGAAGACGACCTCAGGGAAGATCACTTTGGATTCCGTAGAAATGTTGGAACACGTGAGGCAATACTGACCCTAAGACTTATGTTAGAAGATAGATTACGGAAAAGCAAACCTACGTTTCTAGACTTAGAGAAAGCTTTTGACAATGTTGATTGGAATACTCTCTTTCAAATTCTGAAGGTGGCAGGGGTAAAATACAGGAATCGAAAGGCTATTTACAATTTTACAGAAACCAGATGGCAGTTATAAGAGTCGAGGGACATGAAAGGGAAGCAGTTGTTGGGAAGGGAGTGAGATAGGGTTGTAGCCTATCCCCGATGTTATTCAATCTGTGTATTGAGCAAGCAATAAAGGGAACAAAAAAAAGTTCGGAGTAGGTATTAAAATCCATGGAGAAGAAATGAAAAATTTGAGGTCCGTCGATGATATTGTAATTCTGTCAGAGACAGCAAAGGACTTGGAAGAGCAGCTGAACGTAATGGACAGTGTCTTGAAAGGAGGGTATAAGATGAACATCAACAAAAGCAAAACGAGGATAATGGAATGTACTCGAATTAACTCGGGTGATGCTGAGAGAATTAGATTAGGAAATGAGACACTTAAAGTAGTAAAGGAGTTTTGCTATTTGGGGAGCAAAATAACTGATGATGGTCGAAGTAGAGAGGATATAAAATGTAGATTGGCAATTGCAAGGAAAGCATTTCTGAAAAAGAAAAATTTGTTAACATCGAGTATAGATTTAAGTGTTAGGAAGTCGTTTCTGAAAGTATTTGTATGGAGTGTAGCCATGTATGGAAGTGAAACATGGACGATAACCAGTTTGGACAAGAAGAGAATAGAAGCTTTCGAAATGTGGTGCTACAGAAGAATGCTGAAGATTAGATGGGTAGATCACATAACTAATGAGGAAGTATTGAATAGAATCGGGGAGAAGAGGAGTTTGTGGCACAACTTGACAAGAAGAAGGGACTGGTTGGTACGACATGTTCTGAAGCATCAAGGGATCACAAATTTAGCTTTAGAGGGCAGCGTGGAGAGTAAAAATCGTAGAGGGATACCAAGAGATGAATACAGTAAGCAGATTCAGAAGGATGTAGGCTGCAGTAGGTACTGGGAGATAAAGAAGCTTGCACAGGATAAAGTAGCATGGAGAGCTGCATCAAACCAGTCTCAGGACTGAAGACCACCACAACAACAACACCACGTACTTATACGTTTGTGACTATTACAGCGCCATGTATCAGAAAGCTAAAAAAGTGGTCCAACTAAAACATTCATATTTCATTACGTACTACACGAATAAGGAATAATAAATGGAGGTTCCTATTTAAAAAAAAAAAAACGCAGTTGATATCCGTTTGAGCTATGGCAGCGCTATCTGGCGGGCCAACCAAAGCGCCATCTGGTTTCCCCCTTCAAGATAGACAAGTTTTTTTTCGTTTGCCGCTTATTTCCTGAGATACTTGACTCGGTCACGATCAATGGACCACCCTGTATAATGCAGTCCATGGAGTGGGGAGCAATTTTATCGTTGTCTGCCAGCCCCCAGTACCGGGAATGTACATAACAGGTAAATAAAAATAAATAACGATTTGGTTGTTCGTCCATCGAGTTCGTGTCGATTTTGGTTTTCACGTCCTACATTTTCCGCGGCAGTGACCTGCCTAATTCGTGTTAGACTACGACACGAAGCAACTAAATGCCGAAACTAGGCCACTGTCTATTGTTCTTTTAACGGAAATGGTGGAAAGATGGCAGAAAGAAGTACGGGGGGCACATTTGTTACCCTGCAAGGTACTGTTATTGTAACACCCCACCCGTCACTGATCTGGTTTTGGTGTGTGTTCACCCCAGGTAATTGGCTAACAGATCAACAGAGAGTGCAAAACTGCCGCAATGTCAGATAACGCAAAGAAAGTAAATCGACTCGTACCACAAAGTTTTCATGCCGTGTGACTTACTTTAAAACCATCACCCGACATTAATTATTCCACTACGTCCATACTATACCCTCTACAAGATGCATTGTGCCTTGTCAGTCATTTTGTTCAGCCCTACTGCTCGCTCAACGTGAGTCAGGTGATCTTTAATGACTTCATGTAAGGGGCATAGTTCTTGCCATCTTACATAGCCCCTCTCTTCAAATCAATTTTGTAGTACAGGTGATGACTCCTATGGTGTTACCACCTGTGGTACAAAAGTAATATCTCCATAACTGGTATTTTTAATCCGTTCGCGTGAGTAGTTACGGGCGATTGATTACCACTGCCTCCTCTCTGATGCAAACTGCCACTCATTCCTAGGGTACCTGCCTTCAATGACTGGATTTACTGTTAAAGACGTGGTCATTATTTAGTCTAATTTTACTTTAATCTCTGTCGATTCCTGAGATAATTATTGGTCAGAGTACTCAAAAGAAAACTACAATTATATTACAAGGACACACGTCGTTAAGGGTAAATACACATGTTTAAGCACCTCTGTGCTTGACATTTGAATGGCAAGACCCGCAATTATAACTTAAGGACCATTCACTCTCAGTTATCCATCCCTACTCGACTTAAATTACTAAAAACATACATGAACAATATTCGTGTAACATTTTGTGAAGTTGATAGTAGTTGCTCTCATTAAATTATATGTGAATCCCCATTTGACATTTTATAAATACAGGTTTTTTTTGTGTCTGTCTCTGGACGTTTATATTGTGCATGGTGTAAGTGTCATCTTTACACAATTCAAGAAGGTGTGGCCCAGTCCAGTGTCTGGATTGTGTACACCCCATGGGTGCATCTGTGATCGGTGACCTCTCGCGGCTCAGCCACAGGTCATTGCTCCTTCTATAGACGTTTTAGAACAAGGGAGGGGCCGTGATAAGACAAGAGCCTATTTTTTGCTCAGGCCCTCAAAGTTGGTGTCCTTAGGCACAAAAGGTCAGCTGGGCTGTCGCTCCACCTGACGTGGCGAGCAACAAATAAAGAAACCTTCTTGGACCTCTTCATTGCTGCCCCCGATCCGCACCGTGTACAGAGACCAGGACGGACCTCTTTGTCGTACACAGAGGTGCTGGATGTCACCTCTTCTTGGCTGCTGGGTTGAACACCGTCCCCGTCGATTCAGGGCATGGTCTGCATGCCATCACCATCGTCGGCTGTGTGCTCCCCTCATTGCTGTCGTCCTCGTTCCTTGTCAGCTCGTGTGCGGTGTGCCAGGTGTCGTAGCTTCAACTCCCTCTTGCTCAGTTACGCCACCTTAACACACTAAGACAACTAATTTCAGTACATGGAAAGTGCTTATGTTTAACCATCAGTACCATACTTTTTTTACATAAACATAAAAATGTACAAGACAACTTGCTTCACAGTCGTTCACACACACACAATCAAGGAGTAGGGAATCAAGATTATTTGGACAGGATCCCATCACCATTTCTAACTACCAATTCCTACGACTAACACGGTGTTGGCCAACCCGGCTACATATCTACTATTTACTACTTTTTATCTCTAATCTTCTGAATTCCCTATGTGGCAGACGTCCCTCTTATTGTGCCTGCGAACATGTACAAAACACAACGAACTTAGACATGTGTCAGTCTTACCAAGATTTTTGTTGGAAGTTTGGATAGCGTCCTTTATCGTGTTCTATTGCGACACTTCTTCTCTCCTCTATTTTCTTCCCGTTTTCTCCTTTTGTCACGATTGGTTTTATAAGGCCTGTGAACATGTTTCGGATTAGAAATGTCATAGTGGCACAACACAAATATAGCTCACTGCTCACACTCGCAGTTGTTACACTATCTTGGTATCAACAAGTATTTCTGGCGTATCAATGCTGCTGTTCGCTCTGTAGATGATTACATCCGGTTCATTTTAACATACACTGGGTGCGCTAATTCACGCAACAGCGCATAGCTGTCCACCTCTCACGTATTCAGGGGCATACGAGATGCGTCAGTGCGTCCTCGTAACGATCAACAGGACTGGCCACCTTAAATATGTTCTCCAATTACGGGAACTTTTCTGTAATTTACAGAGTTCCTAAGTTATCTTTTTCTAGGGGTACGCCCAGAAATACTTGTATTCCATTCTTTAATCATGTGTTTTTACAAAATAATCTAGTGCTTCACTTTCACAGCATCGAGAGGCGAGATATCATTATTAATAATAAAACACAAAATATAGGCACATATAAACGAGACATTCTACCACTAAGATCAGTATATACACAAACAAACAAGACACTTTAACAAAATACTTATTCTAAGCCTATATTTACTACGTCCGCGTTCTGGTCTAGTCATTCGTAATCCTGCCCGTTAAGGTGGGATGGACCAGGCTTAGGAGGGCGGACTTCGACCTCTTCCTGGTTGTTACTTTGGTAACCATTATTCCTGTTCCTTCCCGATTGCTGATTACCGCCCCAAGTCCTTTGTAATTTATTATGTTGCACCGGAGAGTGTCGCTCATCTTCCGTGTACCTTCTTTTCGAGTTGCCATTACTCTTATTTTGATTGTGGCCGTTGTAGTTCGGCACTGGCCTACTGTCCCACTGAGGTCCATTATTGCGACTGTTGTTATTTTGTACACGCTGTGGGCGTTTCTCCCGCGCCTGTTCCTCTTGAAATGCGAATTCCATTCGCGCAAAATGCCCTTAAATACCTCAGTATCACTACCACAACGACCGGCAAGTGATTTTTGATACGTGATTGGATGTTTCATGTAGCATAATCTGATGATTTCCGCACCGCTACATGGGTTGTCTAGGTACTGGTTCCTTTTTGTCATATTTTCAAAAACTTTGACCGGACTCCGGTACCCTGCCCCTTCCATATCTCTGGACATCATAATTTCTTGTTTGATCCTTTCTTGGGTTTCTTTAGACCAATACTTGCCCAAGAAGGCATTTTTGAATTCTTCGAACGAGACGCTCGTCTTCGCTACATTTCTCATGTACTCAGCGGTCGCGCCTTCCAGATGGGAGCACACAAAATCCTGCTGGTACATCAATGGCCAGTGTGGGGGCAAAGATAACTGGAATTGTCCCATAAAAGTTTTTGGATGCAAGCTATTACCTTCGTCCTTTTAGTGATGGAACTTTCGGACTGATACAAAATGCTTGTAGTCAAACCGGTCATCCTTCCAGTTATCATTTCGCCCATTCTTATGATTCGTATGAACTTCGGGACGTGGACTAATTCGTTCCGACACGCTATCGTCATCTCTCCCCCTCTCTATGTTCGACAGTTGTTCGGTACATCTAATCAGCCGACAACAATTGTGCTCACTGGACTGCTGCGCGCTGTCCGTGTTTACCTCGGTCGTTGCCTCAGAGCTGTGAATGAAGGCGTGGCTCCCGTTGCTTATAGTGTCAACTTTGTCACACCGTGAAGCGGTTATCTGTGTTCCGGCAAGTGACGGTTCAGTCGACGCAGTAATTACACCCTTCTCCTTTCCTGATGTCTCTGTAATGAGACGTTTTACCTCGTCCTCTAAATTTCTTTTTAATATCGCCACCTCCTCTCGTTAGGCCCTATGTCCGGTCGCTCTTGTTGCTTTTCTTCAACACGTTTTATCCGGCTTTGTAGCCTTGATAACATGACCTTTCCTACTTTCGCCGTGCTTTGCGTGGAGTCCCGAGTTTCTCTCGTTATTTTCATTGCACCTTTCGCAATTAATTAGGCTTCAATTGCCGTTCGTTTGATGATGGCAATCTCTTTCTCTATTTTGACGCCGAGATTCTTTACCTCCTCTTTTACTTGCTCTTTCAACTCCGAATTAGCATTTTTAATTTCGGCATTCAGGTTGGCGCTCTGCTCTTTCAGCTCCGAATTCGCCTTTTTAATTTCGGCATTAAGGTTCCCTTTCAGCTCCGAATTCGCCTTTTGAATTTCGGCATTAACGTTGGCGCTCTGCTCTAAGTTCACCGTTTGCATCTGTTGCAACAGGTCCGCAATGTTTTTGAGAGTAGCCGCATTTTGATCCTCGTCCTTTTGTGGTTGAAAATGCGACTATTCTCCTCTGTTCTGAGGAACCCTTCGATATCTAGACAAGTACCGTCTCCGCGCCCCTGTCGGATCACTTGTGAATGAATCAGTTGATAATCGTCGGACATCGTTTTGTTCCAACACACTCTGGCTTCTTAGGCTGGATCTTCCATACTTATGGATTAATCCTGTACTCCCTGTGTCCCCCGAGCCCTCAGTATCACTGCCTGAATCAACGTCCTTGCTATTCAGCGGACTAAACCAGTCATGAGACGCAGTTTCAGGAAGTTGCAACTCGCGTTCGTCACGCTCATCGGTAGAGCTTTCCCTACTATCACCCATGTTCTGCCGAGTAACAGTCTGATTATATTCTGCCGTTGTCTTGGCTTTTCCCTCGTATCATTTGCACTTTTATGTTACACGAAAACTCAAAACCCAGGTACCCCTTACACTCAATAATTAGATAACGCAAAACATATATCAGGACACAAATTGATACACTGGGTGTGAGCAGTGACCCAACAAACAGTTCATGAAGCATTCCCCCAAAAGGGCAGAAAGGCTAGTACCAATGATAGTGTTCTGTGTGCTCAGCATCGGCTGATTACGGCACTGCACATCATAAGTACTCCAACAACTCACAAATACAATGCAGAGGCACCTACAAATGTCAATTTGAAAGGACAGCACATGAAGAAGACAATGTAACTTATTGTAATTAATGCTACCCGTTTTTCAATTAAAAATGGCTAAGCAATGGATCACGTGGAAAAATTTAAAATTTCCTTTTTCAAGACTACTTCCTAGCAATCCCGAAGTATCTTATCCTGGCATGGGTCAGCCATATGTAACACCCCACCCGTCACTTATCTGGTTTTGGTGTGTGTTCACCCCAGATAATTGACTAACAGATCAACAGAGAGAGAAAACTGCCGCAATGTCGGATAACACAAAGAAAGTAATAAGGCCCTGTGACTCCTGATTGAACTGCAGTGGCAATGTTGACATTAATTGACTCAGCATTGATCCCTTTTAATTAAAAAGGGGTGGACATTGATGTTATATTCAGCTATTGAACACCAGATGCAAATGTTGAACATAAAATTAATTAAGAAAGTGACTTGGGATTTCAACTACTTGATTGAAAACAGATGCAGTCGATTAGCACAGGTTTATTTTAACTCACGACCTTCAATCATCACATTACATGACTCTCCTAACAGGCAGTGGTAATAAATTGCGTTTGCGTGGAGTAAAGCACGATAAATCAAAAGTGATTCCTATCGACTGACCCAGGCGTAATGTGAAGTGCGAGAAGAATTCTACAATACACGGCCCATGAGACCCTCGTGGAAACTTTGCCGACGTGATCCAACAAATTAATCAGTGGCCGGAGCAGGCGCAATATCACCGACTACAGCGTGGCGGAGCGGTGTCCTTGTGTGGACGTCGGCCGACCTCGTGTTGCTGCAAGGCTGCGCTTGTCTATTCACTCCTAGCTATCTTGCTCAGTACATAGCTGAACCGAAACTTCCTATCTCCAAGCTCAATCGTTCCATTTGCTAAGTCCTAAACTGCAGAGATGCTCACTGTTTCTCAGGCAAGCTAAGAACGCCACGTCCGCACTCTAGGCAAGCTGGGAACGGAAGACCTCTACTGAGACTTCTGCCAGTCCACTCTTCGCCTCAGTTTCCCCTCCAGCAAAATCACTTACGCCAATTGCAGCGCAAGTCGCGTTAATTATGCGTCGCTTCCCAGAGCCAACCAATGCCTGCTCTGGGAAGTGAACAAATTCCCACAAAATTTCCCTTTCTCTCAACTTCTTCTATTTAGCTCCCCCCAGGCCACCCATCAAGGTTAGCATCTGCACAAACACGAAGTTTTCCGGAATTCTGACTCCCAGGAGAGTACTTCAAATTCCTTGGTCCTACCTTCCCATCGGAGGCCGGTGTATTTCATGCTGTTGCTCTTCACCTGATTTACTTCAGGCTCTGCGGACCGTGAATTCACCGTGAAGTTGCTATAGTCACGAACATGCATATTTTGACCTCTGTTGACCGCTCCACCGTAGCTTTGCGCGGCTTTCTCGCATGTTTTACAGAAAACGGGACGACGGACATTTATCAACAGGCGTGAAGTTCCTCGTCTGTTTCCCAGTATAGCAGCATGGAGTTGGGGTCAACCACCCACTCACTGTCACTCATCGTAAGGCGGCTGGAGGCCACGCACGGTTACTGCTTTCTCAGAGCTTGAGCCGCCCTAAGCTGCCTATTGTCGCTTCCCTTAGCCACTCCCCTGGCCGGCCACACTCAACTCTAAATGCTTCCCTGGGGTAAACTAGCGTCCAGTAAATCGACTCGTTTCCATAAAGTTTTCATGTCGTGTGAATTACTTTAAAACCATCACCCAACATTAATTATTCCACTACGTCCATACTATACCCTCTACAAGATGCATTGTGCCTTGTCAGTCATTTTGTTCAGCCGTACTGCTCGCTCAAAGTGAGTTAGGTGATCTTTAATAACTTCATGTAAGGGGCATAGTTCTTGCCATCTTACATTATCATACAGAAGATTGACCCATTACGAGGATTGGCAAGAAAATCACGAATTTCAAGGTAGAGTCGAGAGGGGAAGTGAGGGAAAAACATGCAGGTCACGCACTCACGAGGCAGTTGTGGGACTGTGGGCCGTTTATGTATCTACGAGGAACTACTGAGGACGAACATGCAGTGAGAACATTTGTGCACATGGGACACTTTTGAAAAAATCACTGCTACTAACTGGTGGGAAAGAAATCCTACAGCCGTTTTCGACAGGACCTATCCGGTAAGACAAAGCTGTTCAACTGTTCACAAGCAAGAAGCATTAGTACCACACTCTTGGTTGTTACAATCACCTGCAGCCACTCTTGGCAAGCAGTGGTTGAACACATTGGAAAACAAGCGACACCTGCGTTAACATGTGCGCTCCGTAAGTCACTGGATAGTGCTTGATGCTAGAACATCGTACCAGTATTAATCACATATTGAACGAGAGAAAAAAGACTGCCTATACGCCTGTGGAGCATGGTCCCTACGTGACGTATGCGATGGTAAAAGTCGTCCGCTCTTACCGGTTCTCTATATTTACCCAACAGGTATCTGGCGATAACAACATCGCCTTTCTTCCAAAGGTTTCCTGTTAAGTCTCCTGAGCACGTCTCGTTGCTGTGGACTGTACCATCCTGTCACGATCGTAACAGCGCGTCTCTGAGCTCTCTCGATGTCTATTGTCATCCCTATTTCATAAAGGCTTCAGACACAGGAGCAGTACTCTGGAAGTTGTCGAAACACCTTGTATTCGTTTTCCTTTATAGGTACATAGCAATCTCCTAGAACACTTTCAACAAATCTGTCTCCCATTCGCCGGCCGGGGTGGCCTGCGGTTCTAGGCGCTGCAGTCTGGAACCGCGCGACCGCTATGGTTGCAGGTTCGAATCCTGCCTCGGGCATGGATGTGTGTGACGTCCTTAAGTTAGTTAGATTTAAGTAGTTCTAAGTTCTAGGGGACTGATGACCTCAGATGTTAAGTCCCATAGTGCTCAGAGCAATTTGAATTTTTTTGTCTCCCATTCGCCTTACGTTTATGTTCTATTTCACGTTGCTTCATAGTATTACCACTAAATTATATGGTGTGACGTGGTCCAGATATTCACCAAGATTGATTGAAGTCAAATAGTATTGGGGTGTTTCTCATCTCTTAACTGGCGTTAGTGACTATCGATCGGAACAAACAAAAATAGGATACAAGTTGTTTTGACGGCCTTTAAGACTTCGGTGACCGTCGTCCACTGTAATTTCGAAATGATTGTTAATTTTTTCACATAGTTTTTATTTTAAAAAATACAGCAACCAGTCCCCTTTTATTTGTTTTTATTTACACCAAGACAAGTTTCGAGCTCTTATCCGTCATCAGCTGGTGTAATACATATTATCTTCACTTACAACTATATCGTTAAAATATTTTTTCATATTGGTTAACGGCAGCAGAAATACTTTTGTAACTGCATTGCATTCAAGAAACAAGGGAAGGATTGTGAATAACGTGGAAAATTATTTGTGATACTTCCGTTGCTTGTGAGTCTGCATCGGATCGCCAGCCTGCTACGATTTGTTACCCTTGTGCAGTTAGCATCATTAGTAGTCAGTGTATCTAATATCTTCATACTTTTCTATTTACGGAAACAGTTTAGTATACAGTTTAAGTACACATTTGTTATTTCATTTCATTGAAATTTCATGTGCCTGTATGACGTAAATTCTGATTAGTTTCCGCCCTATGTAACGGATAGCTTCCTTTTCTCGAGACCAGTGTTTAGGGGCGTCTAGCTTCAACCACGTGAATGAAAACATGTAATAGGGTGGTGTAAATCACTATCATGGAATTAAAACGTGTAATTTCTCATGTTAGTTACAATCTTAAATTATCGTAAATGTTTTAAATGATTTTGAGATGCCTTCAGCTCATTCTTCTTTATTTTCTGTACGATTTACAATTTCGGCTTTAAACCATTTTCATGTATCTAAAGCTGAAGCATTATACACTGGATGCATTAGTACCGTTTATGAATTTAAAATAAGAACTAGTCATATCCCAAGATATACTAGGAGGGTTACAACTTACTTTATAGAGGATTCTTCACACCTATGATTGCATATAATTTTCATAAGTTGGAAACAGTTTATAGTAATTTTAGGAGCACGTTACTTTTGAGCATTTTCTGCAAAGTTCTTATACATAAGATCGCTGTTTTTAACATCTAAACAGCAGGAAGACTATAATTTACAGAAATTCGTTAACTAAGCGATACAGGTCTTGTACAATATTTATACCAACGATGAATGATGATTAAATATACATAAAAATAAAGACCTATGTCACTCAATTAATGAATTTTCGTAAATTATAATCTTCCAAGTGTATCGACCTTATACATGCAGATATGAAATGAAGCGTTACCATCGTAGCAATTGTAAGTAATAAAGTTACTCGTACAATATTGCGAAACTACTTTCAGTACAATTACGAGGCCATTACGGGAATACTGCACATTTGTAGGAGATCCATATAATTTTATACTAAGACGTTACAACAAACGTATACGAAGGAATGATCATAGGCTCGTCTCAGACACAAGAGAGCATGGCAGAAATCCTGCAGTGTCTGAAATGGCACACAAGTGAAGAAATACAACGTCTAGTACCCCTGAAAACGTTCTTAGAAAATTCTAAGAAGCCGTTTCAAGGCGAACTAAGAGTACATTTAAGCATATCACGTATCCATCGAGGTGTGATAAGGGGAGATGGCACTACAGGCCTACGCTGTATGTTGCTTCGAACCCGGCGCCGTCATGTTAGATGCCCAAAACATTATCAGACTACTGTTTACGTATGCCTCTCGTTCTTAATTTCTTTCGTATGCACGAAAAACTTTCTTAAATAGAAAATATTACATTGTTTTCAGGAGGACATTTTGAGACGTTTTCCTGATGTTAAATGCATATTTGATCCAATAATATAACATATTTTGCCTCCTTAATTTAACTTACTTTCTGTCATATGTCTCGAATAATCGAGAATAGAAGAGTGTGGGGTAATACAGCGATATTCTGAACGAAACCGACACTCGGCATACGTCCTCTTCACAAAAATCGTGAGAACATGTTTAGCTGTGTTTGGACGGTTTCCTTTTCACTTCTTTTACCCAGAGAACTTTTCGAGTTGAACTGAACGGACATTTCAATTCAAATGACTGAAATATAACCGCTATAGTACAAGTAAACAGGCAAATAAAATTCAGTGTATAAAAGAAAATATCTCACGAATGAGTCGACTTGCGAATGAAATGTGATTCCATTACACTTTAGACTATAATGAGAACGTTTAGTAGACCCGTAAATGACGCAGGCTGGCATTTCTGATCAAGAAACTTCCACCAGAAAGTAATGCCTGGCCCACCTATCATGGAGGACGTCGTCTTCAAGTAAGTGACGTCATGACGGCTTCCCACATTATAACTCCATGCACGTATCGTTCTAGTAGTGATCGTAAAGGTGAAAAATACAATACAGTACCAAAAGTTCGTAAGCATACATTTACTATTACATGAGCTTTCAGTTTTTATCTGGAGCAATATTGTAGAAATAAAATTGTTCCAATCCCCAGTCCGACCAAGGTTTACAGAATGTTTCCCTTGGTCATCGGGGAAATTCCGGAACTGGAAGTTCCAAAAATTCCCAAATGAAATTTCCCCCGCCCCAATCCCAGCATGCTTGGATGTCTGGCAGAAAAAGACGAAGTGGTCTCATGAACTAGGAAAAAAAGAACCGCGCACAACACACTGAACAGCATAGTCCCATAAACAAATTAAGACAGTTGTACAGAAACCAGGCTACAATTATTGTAAGATTCAAAAAACATGAAAGGGGAATAGCAGTTGAGAAATTAGTAAGGCAGCTTTGTAGCCTATCCCTGATGTTAGTTGAGCATGCTTCGAAGGAAAGCAAGGACAAATTTAGAAAGGGAATTAAAGTTCAAGGAGAAGATATAGCAACATTAAGATCTGCCGATGGCGTACTTCTGTGAGAGACGGCAAAGGGCGGTCTGTAGTGAAACATGAACAATAAATAGCTCATACTATAAAGAAACTTTTGAAATGAGATACAACAGGAGGACGCCGAAGGTTAGATGGGAAGATCAGATAATTAATGAGGACGTAGTGAATCGAATTGGGGAAGAAAATAACTTTTACAGGAGTTGGCTGAAGAAGAGATCAGTTGGTAGGATATGTGCTGAGGTATTAAGGAGTCGTTAGTTTGGTAATAGAGGGAAGTGTGCAGGATAATGAAAGAGGGCTTGACTGCAGTAGGCAGTTCCAAACAAATGTAGGTTGTAGTAGTTACATAAAGATGAAGAGGCTTGCACAGGATAGACTACAGTGGAGAGCTGCATCAAACTGGTCTGCGGTCTGAAGACCACAACAACAGACCCAATCCCTCAGTTTCAACCAAGGTTTTCAGAAAGTTAGTTATCAGGCGAATGCCGGATCTAGAAATCTCCTCCCAAACGTTCACAGCTGAAAAAACCTCTGTCCCACGCCCATTGTACTGGGACATAGACTGTAAAGAACAAAGTTCTGTAACCGCTCGCCCAGTTCTTACGAGTAGGAAACGATAGATCAGAAAAAAATCACCCTCCATCCGTAAACTGAGACGTACAATAAAGTGTACACTCTGCCGCATACTACACTGTGTTTGCGAAATATGAATGTGGAAACAGAAACCCATTCAAACCACTGTTGTTCCGTCAATCAACAACTTAACATGTACATCCCTTTCGACATCATCTTTAATGCATTCGTTTCTTGAACAGCCCCTTTCCGAGCTCTGAAAAAATATTTCAGCTGTTCATAATTTCGTTTCTTTTTTCCCACTTCCTTCCCGTCTCAGGCACGCAACTGTCTATCTCTAATGAAGTTCCTATAATTTCATTGATTTCAATTTTAAGTTTGATTTCAACACACGATTTGGCCCGGTGAGGGTTTGTCCTTCGGTTGTTAGTAATAGCTTAACTTTATACAAATGTATGCCACTGCAATGTTTCCAATTCCATTAGTGTAACAGCCCATAAAGAGAACATAGAATAGCTATAAATAAATGAATGCAGTACTCGTACAAGGTGGTCGCAGTAGGCATCACTCGCATTTCTGCCCTGCGCAAAGGTGATTAACAGTCTGCCAGCACAAAAACTTCACGAAATAAAATATTGCTTTTTATTTGAATGAATGTCTTCCACAATAAATTTGCATGTGTAGTATGCTAATTTATTCCACGTTTCATTAGGAGGAAATGGGAATGTATGCATAAATATTCCTCAGTAGTCATACATGAATAAATAAAAACTGTTTTGCTGAGTCAAGATAGAAGGAGCCGTATGTACACGGATGAACGTACATTCAGTTTACCATAATATTGTTTTGCATCACGAGACACTTTTACGATGTTTTTCAGCTAGGCATGCGATAAACAATCTTGATTCACCATGTCAGTAATAAATGACGACGATCAGCATATTTATGAGCAAAGAATGCTTGTCACCTTAGGATACTAAAGTCAGTAACAATTTTCTGCTTGCTTATACGTGTATACTGCAGTTAGAGTACTGTTTGCGAAAAATTATTTCCTTGAAACTGCACTCGTTATAACGTCACAAAGTTCACAGGCATTTCTAACCGTGTAAATAAGAAATCAAGTACGTTACCTTTTATTCTTTATAAAACAAACTCTTTAAAGTGAACACCTTTATGTTACAAACGTCACTTCCACAGGGTTAACCACAGTGATGAATTTTTTAAATGATTTTGTGACACCTTCAGCTGACATTTTCTTTATTTTACGTACGATTGTACAACTTCGGCCTTAGGATATTTTCAAGTATCTAAAACTTAAGTATTATGCATTGGATGCATTAGTATTCAACATAAGTCATACCCCAAGACATACTACGAGGATTATGACTTACTTTATATAGGCCTCGTTAATAGTATATTATGCCATGTACGTCTCCTACGACTGCATATAGTTGCAACAAAATCAACTAGAAAAAGCTTTTCGTAATTTCAGGAGCACGTTACTTTTGAGCAGCTGTTCTGAAACTGTTGTACAAAAGGACGATATTGTAACGTACGTAAATTAGGAATACTATAATTGTTTTACAGAAATTCGATAATCAAACCATATAGCTCTCTGTATGCCCAAGTCAAGACACATAAACAAAAATCCCAGTTCATCCAGCTGTTAATATGATTAATTGCGCAGTACATGCTGTTAGTGCCGGCCGCTGTGGCCGAGCGGTTCTAGGCGCTTCAGTCCGGAACCGCGCGACTGCTACGGACGCAGGTTCGAATCCTGCCTCGCGCATGGATGTGTGTGATGTCCTTAGGTTAGTTAGGTTCAAGTAGTTCTAAGTTCTAGGGGACTGATGACCTCAGATGTTAAGTCCCATAGTGCTCAGAGCCATCTGACCGGTGTTTTTTTGTGTTAGTAAAAAAATCAGTATATGAGAAAGAATAAACTTCTAAAAGTTCTTACGAGACAATCAATAAAATTAATAATATGTAAAAACCAGAAATGGAGCACACTGCTCACTTGATATCTCTAACATGTACAAAATCTTTCCACTAGCAGAGACTATGTAAATCGTTAGAAAAAACCTCCTCAAATAAGAAAATCGCTCAACAGAAATTTATGAGATAGTGGAACTCACTGCTTACAATTAGTTTTCATTCCGGAAAAAATTATCTCCAGGAAGATGGGGTAGCAATGGGTTCATGCCTATTGGGTACATTAGTTGATATTTTCATCAACATTGAGAAGAAAAGATTTTAATAAGTTCACTTGAACAGCCGCAAAAATGCTTTGTCATTATAGATATGTTGACATTTTAATCCTATCCGATGGCATAGTTGAAGAGAGTAACATCATGCATTCGCAACTGAACAGCTCACTTTAAAATTAAATTCACAATAGAAAGAGAGAAACATAAGAGCAATTTTTACACGAGAAATCTAAACACTCATTCAAAACTTTTCGTAAACTAACAACAACAGATTTAATTATTCACGATCAATCATGACACCTAAAAGCACATTAACTTGCATATTCTCACTGCGTGACACATAGTGGGGAAAAAATGAAAAGGAGCTAGATATTCTCCGAAATGTGGCTATAAATAAACGATACCCTAAAATTTTTGTGGACACAATATTCAAACATAAAACCAATAAAACAGACCCCAATCCCTTAGATGAAATAACTTTAATCAAAACATCCTCGAACAATATAAAAAAAAACTTTTGTATTGCCAGATGTAGGTACTGTTTCCAACAAAATTACTCGATGTTTATACAGGGTGAACATTAATAAAGCCGACAATCTGCTGGGAAGGATTCCTGAATGGAAATGGAGGAAAAAAGGTCCTATGAACATGTATCCGGAAATGCATCGTTGTCCGTTGTCAGTTGTCCGTTGCCACGATAGATGGCCGTGACGAATGACAGACAGTTCCTCTGAACAAGTACTAAGTGTTCCTTATGTGTTGCAGACTGTGTGATTGACGCAGCGCAGTATAATCAGCCGAATAGTCTGGTATTCATGTCGAGAACAAACGAGTTGGTGTTTTTGTACGTCCAAGCAAATGGAAACGGTCGAGAGGCAGCATGGCTATAACAAAACAAGTGCCCTCGCAGACACCAACCACATCATACAACATTTCAAGCCTTTTTTTGGGCGTTTGTTTAATCACGGGTCCTTCCAGACAGACGAACGTGCAGGTAGGCATGGACTCTGCGTACACCATATTTGGAGGACCTGTTTCTACAGGATATTGAAATGAACAAGCTCCAGGCAGGTGGCCCTCCAACGTGATGTAAGACAAAGTACAATTATGAATATCATGTATGACAACCGCTACCATCCCTAGCACCTGTAACGAGTGCAAGAATTATCAGCAACAGATTTACCTCTATGGGAGGGATTTTGTAGAGATTTTTTGCACCAGACTGTCACAATTATGGTTTCCTGTCATCAGTCCTCTGTATCGATAAGCTACCTTTAACAGTACTGGCATCATCAATCTACATAATCGTCATCTGTGGGCTACAGGCAATCCTTGGGGAATGGTTGAGGCGCCTCATAAGCATCGGTTCAGCACCAGTGTGTGGGCAGGAATTCTTGGCGACAGTATACTTTGATTGGTTATTATTCCACAACGCTTCGACGGACTTCCTGCAGAATACTCTGCTTGAAAATCTGCCTTTGGCAATGCGACAGGTTACGTGGTTTCTGCTTAACGGAGCACCAGCCCACTTCCGCTTTACAGTTCGCCGACATCTCAACGTCTTCCCCGAACGTTGGATAGGACGCGGAGGCCCTTTCCCATGGCCTGCTATATCACCGGGCTTGAAACCCCTGGATTTTTATCTCTGTGGGCATCTGAAAAGCGTTGTATATGCTGAACCGGTTCCTGACGTGCAGATCCTTCAACAAAGTGTTCACAACGCCTGTGACGTTATTTGAAGAGAGGCCGAGGATGAGAAAGAGTTTGTCAGCCCGTGATGCGACGTGTGAACGTGTGCTTTGCATCCCATGGAGGCCACTTTCAACATCTGCTGGGGCGTGGATACGATGCATCTCTGCACTGTGTTCCGGGAGGATTTCTAATGGGAACTTTAAAGGTAATTACCATTCTAGGTATTCTGAAGTGTCTGAACAATGGGAACTTTGGATATGTGGTTGCATAGCTATTAATATCGCCTTTCCCTTGGTAAAATTCAAAACAAGTCCTGTGTCAATGTGGGATGAACCCTGTTAGCGGATGCAGAATAGATTGTGTTATTTCTTTTCTTCTACTTTACTTGGGTCATGACAGCGATTTGTGTAATTCTGTAGCTCTTTCGATGTTCACAGGCTAAACTTCCGTTCATAATAATACACTGAGTGGCCAAACTGCATGAGAAGGCAGTAGGACAAGAGTCAGCTGTTATCTGAAGAAGCCTCTGTGATGCCTTTTCGTCCGTACAGCGCTGGTATAAATGAGTTCAAATCAATGACGATCATTCCATTTGGTTCAACGGAGGCGAAGTGAGGTCCGTTCCTAAAAACTTGTAGTCGTCCTGTGCTGCGGTTTGTGTGTGTGCGAGCATTGTCTCTGCGATATCTGAGATCCACCATTATACACTGCTGACTTCAGAAACCCGGACACTTTTGTAATATGCTACAGCCCGTGCGTCGTGCAACAATTATGATCCCTCCTTCATAGCGGGTTAACTGGCGATTAGCTTCCACTGTAACGCACCAGTCTATATCGTATATGCACTTACGCTACACACCTCGTCCTGACACAGCCGGCCGGGATGACCGAGCAGTTCTAGGCGCTACAGTCTGGAATCGCGCGACAGCTACGGACGCAGGTTCGAATCCTGCTTCGGTCATGGATGTGTGTGATGTCCTTAGGTTAGTTAGCTTTAAGTAGTTCTAATTTCTAGGGGACTGATGACCTCAGAAGTTAAGTCCCATAGTGCTCAGTGCCATTTTCGTCCTGACACAACATTTGGGCGTCTTCAATTGGGGAAACCCATTTCCTCGCCTCAGTTTAATCTCAGCTGGTATCACAAGATTTCTTAACGTACCTGGTATCACGATGTCTGTCATACTAGAAGTTTATCAATGTGTTATACAATGTTGCCTTACCTTTTTAGTTGTTTAGCGAGCGCAACCAGTTAAAACATGTATTTTCAAACATATGACAGCGAAACAACACAGGAAAAAACAATTAATCAAGAAAAATACCAAAAAAACCCAAGTGATGTCCCGAGAAAGTGGACTTTCCCACGTATCTAAAAAATCTACGATTAAAACTTTTAACTACCGGTATTAATTGTATGAATTCTATGCTAAGCTAGTCGTTCCCATACAACCAAGAACCAGAAACAAAATGGCTGTAATATTTCAAGGATAAATTCACATTCTGAATGTAACTTTCAGATTTGTTAGAGGCCACAGTGTAGACGTTACTAAGTACTCCGTCTTGGTGTTTGTCAAACACACAGTCTTCAACACTTCGTTTTCTTTGTATGCTCATCCGATAACAACGTCGCCCGCGGGAAGCTACAATCATTTCGTCAATGCACATAGTATACCTTGGAGAGTAACACCGCTGCTATTTTCTAATAAATCTGTTAAAATTGTTTGCCTCTGCTGCAGGAGCATCTTCTTTCTTCCTTTCCTTTCCGTCATCTGGGTTCTCAAATAGAAGAGCTATTGATATGAACAAAAGCCTTTTTTTTTACAGTACCGTGAAAAATATTAGGTCTGGTTCCACCCAATAAGAAAAGATTATCGATGGATTTCTTGGCGGATTTGGAGATTGCTGTGAATACCAGTAAACACGTAAAAGTTACTTCTGAAATTTTCCCAGCGTTTTTCTTCTTCCAGTAATTTTCGGGTTTGCAGCCGGATCCCATCAACATTCTGCCACGATATTTCAGCCCAGAAACGTCCGGCCACCCTCAGGTGGGTAGACGAAGTACTAAGGACGCCTAATGCAGTCATGGTATGTACAGCGAATTCCGCGCATGCGAATCGTACTGGAGTTTTACGGCACATGCGTTAGGAGGTGATATGTACGAGGCAGCCAAGTTGTGTGTGCTGCCCTCAGTGGCGAAGTAAGAACAAACTAATCGCTGAGTATCGACTGAGCATATTGATTCCGTTGTGACCGCATAATTTTAACAATTGGATTACAATTTTTATCCAGCTGAAATCCTTTATCTCGATTCATTAAATTATCAGCAAGACGTATTTCCACGGATTCTTTAATTACAGAGTCTCAGAAGCTGGAAACCGATGTCAAAATTTTGGTATTATTGTATTCCATTGAATTTCCCATGGAAGTGTAATGTTCTGCCATTGCTAATTTTAAAGGTTGCCGCAGCGGGTGTATCTTTCGTGTTCATCACAGCATTCCTGGTCCTTTCGCGCCGTCTGACCTATATATGAAGAGGCACATTCACAGGGAATTTTATAAACACACGCCCTCCTCAATTGTAAATTGTCTTCAACGGATCCGACTAAGGCCCTGCTCTTTGCTGCTGGACGGAAGATGACGTTAATATTAATCTTACTAAGCAATCTGCCTATTTTAGAAGACACGTTCCCGGCATATGGAAGGAACGCAGTTGAATTATAGTCGTCATCAGTTTCCTCAGAGCATTGCTTCTTCTTATTATAATTGTGCATGGCCTTCCGTATTCGACACGAAGTATAGCCATTCTCTTTCAGAACCACCAGATGCACTAATTATTCATGAAGGCTATCAGCATCACATCCATTCACGAAGAATTAGTGCATCTGGAGAAGTTTTTTTAAAGAGAATGGCTATACATCGCGTCATGATCTAGGATCACGATATTTGATGTTACAGAAGTCACGAGTTACGTTTTCTTCCACCACCTCAGCTTCAGGTGAGGATGAAGATGGATTCTTTTCTGTATTTGATCGTTTCTCTTAAACATCCAACGCATCTCTGCTACCCTTAGTTTTCGAAATGAAATTTTCTCTTCCCTTATGTAAGATTAAGATTAACTGATAAAATCAGATGGTTTTCGTTGCGGTTGGAAAAAAAAAAGGAAATGATATGATGTTGCTGAGCTCTGACTTCCCAAATTTCTTGGAGAGTTAGGAGGAGCTGCAGCACCTGGGTTTACTTCTGATTCTGTGATAACAGAACGGAACTCATCGTTCAGGAATGTGGACGGAAGAAGGAATTTGTGCGATGGAATTTTGTTGGGACTGAAGGGGAAAACTCGCGTCCATTCAGATCCCTTCCCAGCATTTCCTAAATTAATTCCACAACTCCAGCCAAAGTCGAAAATTTTACCAAAAATAAATTTTGTAATGGAGGCTGAGGGATTGTTGTGTGCAGTTAGGCTACGTGAGTATTTTCATAAAGAAGTAGTAATATATGTTATATTCCGATTCAGGAAACCCCACGAAGGCTTACTCACATAGCCCCTTTCCCTTATTACTTTTTAAATGCAAGCAGTGGCTCAGATTTATAACAGATGTCGCTAGTTGTTCTGCTGACCGCCCTCGTGGACCCTATACAACTGGTACCGGAAAGATTTACAACTGGCATTAATTTGTTTCAACAGTCCGCCCCATTAGGTGAATGGTCAGAGCGTCTGACTACCAGGCAGCGGGCACGTGTTCGATTCAGTTCATGATCATCGACAAGCAAATCGCTCAATGTGCTGTCAACTGAAAAGACTTGCACCTCGGCCGCCGAACTTCCCCAAATGGGGACTCCCCGCCATTACTGCCACAGGTTCATTTCATGTATTTCAACAATAGGCCTTATTTTAAACAGATTTAATATTGCACGGCCGATAGCTATAAGCGATACTGTCTTAGTTGTTCTATTTCCTTCTGGATGACTGCTGTCTGGATTAAATACATTTGGAAAAAGTTTGCGCGCGGGATTAGCCGAGCGGTCTCAGACGCTGCAGTCATGGACTGTCCGGCTGGTCCCGGTGGAGGTTCGAGTCCTCCCTCGGGCATCGGTGTGTGTGTTTGTCCTTAGGATGATTTAGGTTAAGTAGTGTGTAAGCTTAGGGACTGATGACCTTAGCAGTTAAGTCCCATAAGATTTCACACGCATTTGAACATTTTTTGGAAAAAGTTTCTTGCCGCTTGTGGACGATTTACCTAGCAACGGTCCTGTAACATAATCCCGTCCGAGTAGTAGAACATTTTCTTATTTCTGCCCGCATAGCCTCATTCAGAAAGCACCACCGTACCTGAGAGCATCTTTACTTGTTTCTGTGTTCCCTGTTCCACCGCCATCATCAAATGGCTCTGAGCACTGAGGTCATCAGTCCCCTAGAACTTAGAACTACTTAAACCTAACTAACCTAAGGACATCACACACATCTATGCCCGAGGCAGGATTCGAACCTGCGACCGTAGCAGTCGCGCGGTTCCGGACTGAAGCGCCTAGGACCGCTTGGACCGCCATCATCTCTACCACCACCACCCTCATCATCGTTATCATCATCCATTTACTTCTTTGAATCCGTATCATCATCGCTTTCTATCTTGTGATACAGAACAATATCATTGACGACCACAACTTCATTAATCTTAATGATTAATGGAAACCAGTTGAGGTGGTTTCCATTAATCATTAATATTAGTATAAGCTGCTGTGTTCAGCATGATCAAGGTTACTTCATTAATCATGTCTTCCCAACATGTTCAAAGTTTGTTTCATTTACACTCAGAACTTATTGACAATAATCAGTTTTTTCAGGTTGTTTGGAATGGTGAGATGGACCTGGTAGAGGCTCCATACTAAGCAAATTAATTACGAGACCCTGTCGTTAATTTACACCATAAACATCATAATAAACATGAAATGCTGTTAATATGTCCTCGCGGAGTGGCCGCGCGGTTTGAGGCACCGTGTCACGGATTGAGAGGCCCCTCTCGTCGGAGGCTCGAGTCCTCCCTCGGGCATGGGTGTTCGTGTTGTTCTTAGTTTAAGTAGGTCTACGTAGTGTGTAAGTCTAGGGACCGATGACCTCAGTAGTTTGGTCCCTTAGGAATTCACACCCATTTCTGATAATACGTCCGTCGAATAACAATCACTTTATTGTCATCATAGGTCTGCGAGACTACACGGCGACTTCCTGAAGTTCAAATAGGGCGAACGGCACCGTACCTTGACTTCCAGTAGCCAGCACTTCAACTGAAAGGTACATGGAGAGAAAAGGCGAAATTGTCCCGCAACACGAGTGCATGGCAGCCAGGGAGTTTGACAGCCGTCTCGTCTCACAGACGTATGGTGCCAGTTAAAGACTAATGGACCTGAAGGGCAATCGAACGTGGAACTTCGCCTATGATACTCTCGTGAGTGGGACCTCACCAAGTTCATCGCCAGGTGGAGTTAGCAGTCAGCGTTACGAGGAGAGAGAAGAGGCACGGGAGACGTGCAGCTGGGAGAGAGTAACTCGCTACTCGCCTTATGCGGGTGCGGTCAAAGGCCACGGCGCAGTCGCACTCCCTCCCACGCAGACGGCTATGCGTGCCGGGGTTTTTCCACTGCCCCTGCACCGGCGGATCCTGCGTGGAGCCTGGGACGCATCCCTGGTCGATAATCGTGCACCGAAAGCGGCTCCAGTGGAAATTTCCACGGCTGCACCCACGCTTCAAAAGACCGCGCCCCGCAGGTCCGCTGCCTACCTTCCACACGCACTTCTCGATCTCGTCCGCTGTCGGGCGCACGTCTCGTAACTAGACGACCTTGGCAGTGTCGGAACGTAAGGAGGGAAAGGGACCTTTCCGGCCCTTGTAATAGAGATGCCCACTTACAATCAATTATTGCGTAACAATTCGTCTTCACGATAAGGAAATATTGTACATACATAGTTTTAAAATACCGGGTGATAAATAAGTCAGTATAAATTTGAAAACTTAATAAACCACGGAATAATGTAGATAGAGAGGTAAAAATCGACACACATGCTTGGAATGACATGGGGTTTTATTAGAACAAAAAAAAAAAAAGAAAAACAAACTTCACAAAATGTCCGACAGATGGTGCAGGACAGCAAAACGTCAGTGACTGCGCGTGACAATCGTGTATAAAAGGAGCTGTAATGAGAGAGAGAATCAGATGCGCCAGCAGTCGCAGCATGTTGACGTTACCTGAAAAGGCGCTTTTAGTGAAGTTGTATTATCAGAATGGGGAATGTGCTAATTGAGTGTTACGATCCTATCGTCATAGGAAGGGGATTCGAACGGGTAAAGATCCGTTGACAAATGCAGCTGTGGCGAGAATGATTTCGAGTTCGAAGCCAAATGTTGTTGAGACGATAGACCCCGTAGTGGCCGACCGAGCACAAGGCGTAATGCTGCTGAGACAGTTCAGGCAGAAATGGAGACTGTAACGGGTTCGTCTATGCACGGGGAAGTCAGCGCTCGTGCAGTCGCACGTCGCACCGGCATTCCATAAACTACTGTTTGGTTGGCACTTAGGCGTGCCGTCCGATGCTATCCGTACAAAATCCATCGGCATCAAGAACTGTTACCTGGCGATTTAGTGAAGCGGAGGGCATTTGCAAAAAATGGTGCAAATGGCTCTGAGCACTATGGGACTCAACTGCTGTGGTCATAAGTCCCCTAGAACTTAGAACTACTTAAACCTGACTAACCTAAGGACATCACACACATCCATGCCCGAGGCAGGATTCGAACCTGCGACCGTAGCAGTCTCACGGAGGCATTTGCGGTGTGAGCGTTTCAAAAGATGGCGGAAGATGACGATTGGTTTAGTAACATGTTGTGGACCGACGAAGCTCATTTCACGCTCCGAGGGTCTGTCAACGCCCACAACTGCAGAATGTGGGCTACCGAAAATCCTAGAACTGTCGTGGAAACTCCATTGCACGACGAGAAAGTCACAGTATGGGTTGGATTTACCACATCTACGGTTATCGGGCCTTTTTTTCTTCGAGGAAATGCGTGATTCTGGTTTTGTAACTGCTACCGTGACGGGTGAGAGGTACGCCGATATATTACAGAATCGCATCACCCCCAGCCTGGTTGATAAACACCTGCTGGAACGTACGATGTTTATGCAGGAGGGCGCTCCACCCCATATTGCTAGACGCGTGAAAGATCTCTTGCGCGCGTCGTTTGGTGATGATCGTGTGCTCAGCCGCCACTTTCGTCATGCTTGGCCTCCCAGGTCCCCAGACCTCAGTACCTGCGATTATTGGCTTTGGGGTTACCTGAAGTCGCAAGTGTATCGTGATCGACCGACATCTCTAGGGATGCTGAAAGACAACATCCGACGCCAATGCCTCACCATAACTCCGTACATGCTTTACAGTGCTGTGCACAACATTATTCCTCGACTACAGCTATTGTTGAGGAATGATGGTGGACATATTGAGCATTTCCTGTAAAGAACATCATATTTGCTTTGTCCTACTTTGTTATGCTAATCATTGCTATTCTGAGCAGATGAAGCGCCATCTGTCGGACATTTTTTTAACTTTTGTATTTTTTCGATTCTAATAAAACCCCATGTCATTCCAAGCGTGTGTGTCAGTTTGTACCTCTCTATCTACATTATTCTGTGAGTTATTCAGTTTTCAAATTTATACTGACTTTTTGATCACCTGGTATTTTCAGATCATTTTCATTAATTTTCTGTTTATACCTAGTCATCTACGCACCTACAATCGACTAACAGGGTGAATCACCTAAATGTGATGTTACTGATATCCGGCAGTTCTCCCGTGTTTTTATGGAACAATGAATCACCTAAAACTTGCACCGCAAATATCGCGGAAACGGGAAGTGCTATTAGTGTGCGATTTTCACAGAATGGACTGGTCGTCATGGGCTCATATTGTTAGCCAATCAACAGACTGTAATAATACTCAGAAAGTGTATTTCCCGTGCAAACATACACTAATTTAAAGAGAACAATTCCTATTGACATTAACAAACTAGAAGTACGGTAAATTAGAATGTCAGTGTTGTTAGCTGTAGGATTTCACTGCGAGTCGATCACGAGATATCGTATTTTGAAATGTTACCACACCGAAACTTGTACAATACCTGTGGTAGCACACACTAAAGAACAACACTAGTTACATGGATTCTGACCAGTAACGAGACAACTGACCGTCATAGGCTGTGTTCAAAATAACCACTCGTAGCGGCAATACACGCTTCCAGTCCGGTATGGAACGACTGCTGTACACGTATCAGCATTTCATTGGAGATGTCCGAGGAGGCTGCAGTAACACGTCGTTGCATATCGTCGAATGTAGTTGGTATATCCTTATAGACGGCGTCTTTCAGCTTTCGGAACAGAAGAAAGTCTGCAGGTGTCCAATCTGGGGAACGGGCTGGCCAAGTTATGGGTTCTCTGCATCCAATCCAACGATTTGTAAACAATTCGTGTATATATGCTGTAGCACTTCGTGCTGCTGGGCAGCCATCATGGTACGACAGGTTCCTCCTAGCCTGCAGAGGAACGTCTTCCACCATCGGGAGGTGATGGTCTGTTAGGAGGTTGCGATACTTCTGCGCGATCAGCGTTCCTTCCAAGGAAAACGGCCCCATGAGCTGATGGTTCACTCTCTCACACCACACTTTCGCACAGTCCATGAACCCTGACGTTCCAACTGACGAAGCCAACGGGCATTTCTATGGCGGTTTACCTCGCCACGATCGGTAAATCGGTAATTGTGGCTTATTCACAAAACAAGATAAATTATATATCTGGAGTACCCTGCCTTAACGCCCATGTTCAGTAGTTAATACAATTCTCGTAATCGTTTCCATGCAGCTTTTAATGTAAAGAGAGGAGATAGGGATGGAACCTGTATCGTTGGGGAATGCGGAGGACACTGCCTGACTCGTGCCACTTGCTTGTGCGACTGCGCAATAGCTAACATGCAGATCAACTACAGCCCGCATCTCGTGGTCGTGCGGTAGCGTTCTCGCTTCCCACGCCCGGGTTCCCGGGTTCGATTCCCGGCGGGGTCAGGGATTTTCTCTGCCTCGTGATGGCTGGGTGTTGTGTGCTGTCCTTAGGTTAGTTAGGTTTAAGTAGTTCTTAGTTCTAGGGGACTTATGACCACAGCAGTTGAGTCCCATAGTGCTCAGAGCCATTTGAACCATTTGATCAACTACAACGGCAGCAAGAAGATTGATTTCCCCCTCTTCTGTTGTCAGCTGTTTCCTTCTGGTACGTTGTCTACGTGTTACACTACCACTTTCGCGTAACTGGTTGAAAAGGTTGATAAATAATGTCGAGATGATGACGTCTGTTGGGATATTTTGCCGCATACAACGTACAAGAACGAAATGCAGTCTTCCATACACCATGAGCTTATCGGCTTTTTCTGCGTTGGTAAATTCCATCGTCCTCTCAAGACCTACTGTTTGGACTGTCACACACTAAATGACTAGCGTGGCGCAATGTACTCAAAGAACACAAAAGCACACTTAAGGGGAAACATAACAACATCGTACCTAGCAACTACGCAGGCTAGATGGTACAGACAAGAGTCGGTGCTCAAGCTTTTCAAAATACAATATCTCGTAAACGTCTCGCACTAGAATCCTGCAACAAATATCACTGACATTCTAATTTACCGTACCTTTAGTTTGTTAATAACATTAGCCATTTTTCCATGCTAAAAAAGTGTATGTTTGCCCAAAAATGCACTTTCTTAGCATTATTACAGGCAGTTGATTGGCTAAAAATACGGGGCCCCGAACTACCAATCCCTTCGGTGAAAACTGCACATCAATAGCACTTCACATTTCCGCAATATTTGCTGTGAAAGTCTTAGATGATTCAACCTGTGCACTCGTATTCTGACATTTCGTACCGTTAGTTTATTTGTACACTTTTTTATTTTCAAGTAGTTAGCAAACTTAAAAATAACAGTTCTTAACACTCTGGCACCTCCCTTTCTTAAAATGAGGCGTTATTTAATTATTTGGCCTTGTGAGGTAACGGGCGAGTTGTGGCGCCCTGAAAATATTCTAAGTTGGGGCGGCGGCACAGGACGCTCGTCAAAGCCGGAGCCCGGCAGCAAACTCGTGGAGGCAAACGTCAGCCGGACGAGAGGGGTAGCCCCAGCGCATGGTCCAGCCGCGTGGCTGGGAATTCCGCTGTGACGAGGACGGTGCTTTGTGTCGATGAAACAGACTAGTATGCCGAGAGCGCCAAAGATGGTGGACTTTGTGAAACCATCATGGCACACATTTCACAGTTGGTATGGAAATTAGTAGTAGCCAGATGAATCATGATACTTCAAAAAGAAACATGTACATTACTATTATTTGCACGACGATTCTGATGGTGTAAGCAGATTTTCAATATCTTTATTAGTTTCAAGTTTAGTATCTGACGGTAAATTATACAAGTAACACAGAGCAACGAATTGTCAAAATATAAACGCTTCATCCGATTTTGTCGATCGCCGTGTCTTTAGAAAGCTGTTAGTGTAAACATAACTGGTATGGATTACAGGCATGTAACTTAAATAGTACATGAGTTATTGGAGGTCAAAATGGCCGATTACTATCGATCGCGTCAGGCCGTAAGTACTTCACAGTTACACGAAAAAACGGTAGCAGCGTGCTTATATATATATATATATACTCCTGGAAATGGAAAAAAGAACACATTGACACCGGTGTGTCAGACCCACCATACTTGCTCCGGACACTGCGAGAGGACTGTACAAGCAATGATCACACGCACGGCACAGCGGACACACCAGGAACCGCGGTGTTGGCCGTCGAATGGCGCTAGCTGCGCAGCATTTGTGCACCACCGCCGTCAGTGTCAGCCAGTTTGCCGTGGCATACAGAGCTCCATCGCAGTCTTTAACACTGGTATCATGCCGCGACAGCGTGGACGTGAACCGTATGTGCAGTTGACGGACTTTGAGCGAGGGCGTATAGTGGGCATGCGGGAGGCCGGGTGGACGTACCGCCGAATTGCTCAACACGTGGGGCGTGAGGTCTCCACAGTACATCGATGCTGTCGCCAGTGGTCGGCGGAAGGTGCACGTGCCCGTCGACCTGGGACCGGACCGCAGCGACGCACGGATGCACGCCAAGACCGTAGGATCCTACGCAGTGCCGTAGGGGACCGCACCGCCACTTCCCAGCAAATTAGGGACACTGTTGCTCCTGGGGTATCGGCGAGGACCATTCGCAACCGTCTCCATGAAGCTGGGCTACGGTCCCGCACACCGTTAGGCCGTCTTCCGCTCACGCCCCAACATCGTGCAACCCGCCTCCAGTGGTGTCGCGACAGGCGTGAATGGAGGGACGAATGGAGACGTGTCGTCTTCAGCGATGAGAGTCGCTTCTGCCTTGGTGCCAATGATGGTCGTATGCGTGTTTGGCGCCGTGCAGGTGAGCGCCACAATCAGGACTGCATACGACCGAGGCACACAGGGCCAACACCCGGCATCATGGTGTG
Source organism: Schistocerca nitens (assembly GCF_023898315.1). Taxonomy (NCBI): domain Eukaryota; kingdom Metazoa; phylum Arthropoda; class Insecta; order Orthoptera; family Acrididae; genus Schistocerca; species Schistocerca nitens. The sequence goes on from NC_064617.1 coordinate 737,686,218, forward strand.
GGGAGCGATCTCCTACACTGGCCGTACACCACTGGTGATCGTCGAGGGGACACTGAATAGTGCACGGTACATCCAAACCGTCATCGAACCCATCGTTCTACCATTCCTAGACCGGCAAGGGAACTTGCTGTTCCAACAGGACAATGCACGTCCGCATGTATCCCGTGCCACCCAACGTGCTTTAGAAGGTGCACGTCAGCTACCCTGGCCAGCAAGATCTCCGGATCTGTCCCCCATTGAGCATGTTTGGGACTGGATGAAGCGTCGTCTCACGCGGTCTGCACGTCCAGCACGAACGCTGGTCCAACTGAGGCGCCAGGTGGAAATGGCATGGCAAGCCGTCCCACAGGACTGCATCCAGTATCTCTACGATCGTCTCCATGGGAGAATAGCAGCCTGCATTGCTGCGAAAGGTGGATATACACTGTACTAGTGCCGACATTGTGCATGCTCTGTTGCCTGTGTCTATGTGCCTGTGGTTCAGTCAGTGTGATAATATGATGTATCTGACCCCAGGAATGTGTCAATAAAGTTTCCCCTTCCTGGGACAATGAATTCACAGTGTTCTTATTTCAATTTCCAGGAGTATATATATATATATATATATATATATATATATATATATATATATATATTCTTCTATGTCTTTGTTAATATCCGACATATGCTATGCATGAAGAAACTGGTCAATTATTTACTGTGTTTTAGAAGGCACAGAGACATTAGGCTCATGGCCTACCTTTTGCTTCTTTTCTTTTGATATGTGTTTATTTAATTGTTTATGTATTTAATAATGTGTGTTAGAGTGTGTTTATGGTCCAGCCGTAGGAATATTCATTTCATTTCAAGTAGTTAAATGTAAATCCAGTATTTCGTATGTGCTTAAATGTGTGTGTGGGTTCGTTCGCTTGAAGACATGGCGCGAGCTCTCTAGCCAATCACAGCGCTCGTGAATGAGGAGACTGGATGGGAGCATCGTTTCCGGAGAGGACACGATGCGGTTCAGGCAGTGCTGGAGTTCTGGACGGTACGGCACAAGACACGGGAGTGAGTGCTGGACGCGGACAATACGGCGCGACCGACGTACAGTCGGCGGAAAGACTTGGACAGTGGAGCAGTTTGCGCGTGGTCGCGGAAGACGGAAATACACTCCTGGAAATTGAAATAAGAACACCGTGAATTCATTGTCCCAGGAAGGGGAAACTTTATTGGCACATTCCTGGGGTCAGATACATCACATGATCACACTGACAGAACCACAGGCACATAGACACAGGCAACAGAGCATGCACAATGTCGGCACTAGTACAGTGTATATCCACCTTTCGCAGCAATGCAGGCTGCTATTCTCCCATGGAGACGATCGTAGAGATGCTGGATGTAGTCCTGTGGGACGGCTTGCCATGCCATTTCCACCTGGCGCCTCAGTTGGACCAGCGTTCGTGCTGGACGTGCAGACCGCGTGAGACGACGCTTCATCCAGTCCCAAACATGCTCAATGGGGGACAGATCCGGAGATCTTGCTGGCCAGGGTAGCTGACGTGCACCTTCTAAAGCACGTTGGGTGGCACGGGATACATGCGGACGTGCATTGTCCTGTTGGAACAGCAAGTTCCCTTGCCGGTCTAGGAATGGTAGAACGATGGGTTCGATGACGGTTTGGATGTACCATGCACTATTCAGTGTCCCCTCGACGATCACCAGTGGTGTACGGCCAGTGTAGGAGATCGCTCCCCACACCATGATGCCGGGTGTTGGCCCTGTGTGCCTCGGTCGTATGCAGTCCTGATTGTGGCGCTCACCTGCACGGCGCCAAACACGCATACGACCATCATTGGCACCAAGGCAGAAGCGACTCTCATCGCTGAAGACGACACGTCTCCATTCGTCCCTCCATTCACGCCTGTCGCGACACCACTGGAGGCGGGCTGCACGATGTTGGGGCGTGAGCGGAAGACGGCCTAACGGTGTGCGGGACCGTAGCCCAGCTTCATGGAGACGGTTGCGAATGGTCCTCGCCGATACCCCAGGAGCAACAGTGTCCCTAATTTGCTGGGAAGTGGCGGTGCGGTCCCCTACGGCACTGCGTAGGATCCTACGGTCTTGGCGTGCATCCGTGCGTCGCTGCGGTCCGGTCCCAGGTCGACGGGCACGTGCACCTTCCGCCGACCACTGGCGACAACATCGATGTACTGTGGAGACCTCACGCCCCACGTGTTGAGCAATTCGGCGGTACGTCCACCCGGCCTCCCGCATGCCCACTATACGCCCTCGCTCAAAGTCCGTCAACTGCACATACGGTTCACGTCCACGCTGTCGCGGCATGCTACCAGTGTTAAAGACTGCGATGGAGCTCCGTATGCCACGGCAAACTGGCTGACACTGACGGCGGCGGTGCACAAATGCTGCGCAGCTAGCGCCATTCGACGGCCAACACCGCGGTTCCTGGTGTGTCCGCTGTGCCGTGCGTGTGATCATTGCTTGTACAGTCCTCTCGCAGTGTCCGGAGCAAGTATGGTGGGTCTGACACACCGGTGTCAATGTGTTCTTTTTTCCATTTCCAGGAGTGTATTTCGGAGTGCTGACCTGTGCTCTTGTGTGATTTCCGAGGCTTCTGTAGTGAAGACGTGTGCGTTTAGAAGTGAATGTCTCGCGAGCTATGCTGTTGTTCGTAACTAATTACGTGCAGTAGGAATCTATAGTTTCCCTGTAATTCAACTTATATTTTATTTAATTGCTGGACCATCGACACCAATAAGTGTTTTGCAGAAATATAATGCATTCTGAAAAGTACTTCTACTATCGTACTCATCATTTAAAGTCGTTAATATAGTACTTGCAGATTTTATTTAATTGCATTCTACCATTTATAAAATTCGCAATTGCCGAGTGATAGGAAACTTCGACCATTCGATTCATCTGTGTATTCTTACCGTATACCGTAGACTCAACAGCATTTGGCCTGTAATGCGGCAAGTACGTATCCCAGCCCCTTGACAACGAAACCAGCCAAAACTTTTAATATTTCACCGCTGAGTCGGAGGCTGCGTAGCAGTTATTTGAAAGCCAGCAGCCTGCAGCAGCTAACGGCCATTTATCCAGCTAAAAGTTAAATAAATCAGTACAACAACGTTAACGTTTAACAAATACGAATATACACGTATATATTTAACAATGATGCTATACATGTTATGCATCGATTTTACATTGCCCCACAAGTTAAAGGATAAAACAAAAAACAAAAAATACAAGCGCTGTAAATATAACTGTGCAGAACCTTAATTGAAATAACTACCGCCCGCATCTCGTGGTCGTGTGGTAGCGTTCTCGCTTCCCACGCCCGGGTTCCCGGGTTCGATTCCCGGCGGGGTCAGGGATTTTCTCTGCCTCGTGATGGCTGGGTGTTGTGTGATGTCCTTAGGTTAGTTAGGTTTAAGTAGTTCTAAGTTCTAGGGGAGTGATGACCATAGATGTTATGTCCCATAGTGCTCAGGGCCATTTGAGCCATTTTGAAATAACTACCCATATAAAATGCGTTATAAGATTATAGTTTGTGTAGGTCCCAGTGCCGGGTTGCTATTATAAAGATATCTTCGCAGCTTGTAAAAATTTGAAAAGCGCTTTGGTGAAGGCAGCATTAGTCAAAGGAAGTAGAAAGGTGGCACTCGTGTAAAACTCTACTTTCAGCGACGTAATTGTTGTAAAAAAGATTGTCTGTGCTTCCCCTATTTTGCATATGCAAAGAGGACGTGATTGGTGTCACCTTCTGTTCTGCTATTACAATCACAGAGCGAGCTGGAGTAATTCCAATGTGGTGGAAGTGCATCGGAAAGCCTCCGTGTTTGAATCCCATATGGCAGATATCTGGGTAAGCGAACATCACGACACCAGGGTCTACGTTGGATAACAGGCTGAACACAGGCGTAATGTCTTCCTCTTGCCATTGTCGAAAGGCATTCTGTGTGGCCACACGGTACACCTCAAAGGGTGGAAGTTTGAGGTTGATGAAAGTTCCCGATTTTGTGGCTTCTTTAGCAAGAATACCGACTTCTTCATTATGAATTACACCGCAGCAAGATTTAATCCACAGAAATTCTATCGTCTGCCTTTGGATCTCAAGCCGAATGTATTGCCAAATGATGAGGCTGCTGGATTTAGAATTCCATTTCTTATGCATTAGAGACTGTAAAACCGACATAGCAGCAGAGATAATGAAGATCTTGGAAACATGAAGGAAGCTGACTTATCTTAATGCTTCTAGTATGGCTACAGTTTTCGCAGAAAAAATCGACGTTCACTTTGGCAGTTGAAACATTTTTGAGACAGCCGGCAGGAGTGGCCGAGCGGTTCTAGGCGCTACAGTCTGAAACCGCGCGACCGCTACGGTCGGAGGTTCGAGTCCTGCCTTGGGCATGGATGTGTGTGTTGTCCTTAGGTTAGTTAGGTTTAAGTAGTTCTAAGTTCTAGGGGACTTATGACCTCAGCAGTTAAGTCCCATAGTGCTCAGAGCCATTTGAACCATTTTTGAGACACGTATTTGTGGTTAGAGGGAGGCACATCCCACATTTTCTCCCTCTCTTGATTTGGAGCAATCAGTATAAAATAAAAAAGTCCAACAATTTCTGGTATACAAGGCATATTACATCACGATAGATTAGTAGATTTTTCGTTAGTGACGTCCCATCTAAACATATACGCAATTTATGGGAGAGGACTGAATAATTGTGCATATAGACAGAGAGCAAATTCTCCTGAGTATTTTTGTTGGCAATTTATTGACCTCATACTCACGCCCGATGACTAGAGCGGGAGGGTGGGGGGGGGGGGGGGGGGGAGGGAGGAGTAGGGGACCGGAACACAGTGGAGAGCGTTCCGGTAATTGAAGTCGAGGGCCTCCAGGTTGGAATGCAAAGGATGATTTAAAAAAGACATCCTATTGAGTAGAAATTTATCCACCAGCAATTGCCTCCTAATGTGTAAGAGCACTTCGTGGGCTTCAATTAAGAGGGCATTCGTAGAGGTACAGCGCATAGCGCCTAAGCACGGTCAAATACATCTAAACTGAAATTTGTCCAATTTCTTCAGGGTGTCCATTCGAGCAGTATGGAACGCCACACCACTGTAGTCAAGTCTTGATCGAATTAAGGCTTTGAACAACGCCAGTAAATGGGTGGGATGAGAATCCCATCAAATTCGAGAGACTGATCGGATAATATTTAATCCTTTTTTATAGTCACTTATTACTTAGTTAATGTGAGGGATCCATCGGTAAACTCCCGTGGTTGAATCCCATACTGCAGATATCTGGGTAAGCGAACATCAGGAGACCAGTATCTACGTAGGATAACAGGCTGAACACAGGCGTAATATATTCCCGAGTTATAGAGATAAGTTCCAGTGCTCTTTCCTCTTCCACGTACATCTGGAGAAACGGCGATCACGGGAAAAATCAAAGAAATTTTAACTCTTACAGGAACTTGCTGACAGTCGTCTTCCATCACACCATTTGCAAAAGGTAAAGGAAAAGGATGAAGGTTGGTTGGTTGATCTGAGGGAGCGGACCAAAAATCGAGCCTGCAGTGACACTGTTTAACCTTCAGAATCAAGGGTCATCCTGTCCGGAATCTGATGAACGCCTTGAAAATACGGCTTTGAATTTCATTAGATGTTATACATTCCCCGGAGATAAGTTCTGCATTAATTTGTTTTGAAAGAAATAATCCGCAATAGCTGTAGAGTGGAAATGAAGTCCCTGCTTGTTGACAGATCGTAGGGGAACGATGCGGGAAACCCGCACCGCCGTACTAGGCAAGGTTTGCCGTTGCCTTCCTCCGACCGTAATGAGGATGAATGACGGTGATGAAGACGACACAACAACACCCAGTCATCTCATCGGAGGTGAAAATCTCTGACCCCGCCGAGAATCGAACCCGTTGCCCTAGGCTCGGGAAGCGAGAACGCTACCTTGAGACCACGAGCGGCGGACAGCTGTACAATACTGTTTATTGAAAGTCACGACTGGTTTCGCGTCACTAGAAGACGCATCCTTAGGTGAGACCTGCCTTAGAGCCGCTCGCAATCATTCACGTCAAGTTGTAAGAAAATAGCACACTAAAAGCTGTAGTCCATTTATAAAAAGAATAACATGTATTAAATTTAGTTCATACAGTCTGTAAGAAATAAAAATCACCTGAAAAATTTTAGTTACCAATATAAAAACCATAATTAGGGCTCTATATTTCGCATCTGACTGCATTCAATAGGATTTCGCCTCTAAGCGAATCAAAGAATACCAAATGATAAATCAAATATTAAAGGTTTTTCTCAGCTTCATGCAGCGATTTTAAAAAACTACACACTGCCGGAAATTAACTGAAAATAAAATAAGACTACTTTCACTTTAATTCACTATATAAAATAAAACCTATGTTCATGTTCTTCGCAAATTAAATGAAAAAAGTTACAAAATTTTTAGTAAAAGGACTTCCTTCCCATTCGTCACCTTTCAGCTATCATTCAGCAGCAGTTTGATACCCATTTTCCCCGTGAAACGTTGCTGAGTGAAGTGGCGCATTTGTTACTCCGCTTGACTCACATTCAGGAGGACGGCGGCTCAAATCCGCTACCGACCACCCTGATTTGGATTTTCCGTAATTTCGCTAAATCCCTTCAGGCAGATGCCATGATCGTTCCTTTGAAACGGCTTTCTTCACCACTCCGAGCTTGTATAAGTAGCTAATGACCTCGTTATCAAAAAAATGGTTCAAATGGCTCTGAGCACTATGGGACTCAACTGCTGTGGTCATAAGTCCCCTAGAACTTAGAACTACTTAAACCTAACTAACCTAAGGACAGCACACAACACCCAGCCATCACGAGGCAGAGAAAATCCCTGACCCCGCCGGGAATCGAACCCGGGAAACCTCGTTATCGGACGGAACATCATCTACCTTCTTCCTTCCGGCCATTATGTGTGCAATTATTATTTTTGTGGGAAATAAAAAAATCTTGTAAGTGGACTGTTATAATACAAGAGAGGCATCCTTCGGGATGGCGACAGGAAGCGCATCCGGCCACCCCTTAAAATTAACATGCCAAATCCGATTAACCGTGGTCGACCCTGCAGGATAAGGCTCAAGCAATATATAGACTATGGAAAAAGAAGAATAATAAGACGCTGGCTGCATTTGCTGTTTCTGCTCTTGCTGATTCGAATGCCTATAACAAGGTCATTGTAAAGGTTTGTTTGAATACCATATCCAAGCTAGCTAATTACTAAAATGAAATTCATGTATTATAGGTCAGACGTTGATTCAAGGCATTGTTTTCATATGCTGAAGTATGTCTTAATACAAACGTATTGCTACTGCTATAATGCTACTATTCTTTTCCTTATAATATACTTCTACCAAATTCAGTATAATAACACTGACTATTGCAGAGTGACTGGGTAAGAATGTAACAAAACAAAGAAATACAGCTGTTAATATATGAAATCATTTTAAAAAGACGAGAGACTTGCGCATTTTTTTCAAATGTATTTGTAATTCCAGTCCATCAAAAAAAAATCAGTTGTTTTTGTAGGTGTGTGCATCCGTACACCGCAGCCTACTACGTGTTGCGTGACGTAGGGCACATATTGTTTATAACTATTTCCTTCATAACCATCGGCGTTCCCCAGCTTTCAATCATATCACTATTCGCAATCTTTGCTAGTGACCTACCATTTTACTCGAATCAGGAAGCCAGCAAAGTAGCATCAGCGTAGGAAACAGCGTAGAAAACAGAAAAGGCGCTTTGTAAGTTACTAATAGACATCACACAAATGAATTTTGAGAAACACAGCTCCCTCAGTTACGTGCTGTTACAAATATACATACTGTCCGAAATACGTTACCTACGGTTAATGCCGTATACTAAGAAGGGCATGGATGTGTGTGATGTCCTTCGGTTAGTTAGGTTTAAGTAGTTCTAAGTTCTAGGGGACTGATCACCACAGCAGTTAAGTCCCATAGTGCTCAGAGCCATTTCAACCATTTTTTTTTTAAGAAGGGCGGAAAATTACAAGTTTTTGAGTGTGCTACATTTATTGCTGTCCATCAGGTTGTGAAGTAACAACTTACTCAGACAAAAGTACCATCACACAGTATGAATTGATCAAAACAACGGGTGATGTTCAGTTACATATATTTTGAAGCCGTATGTTTCAGATGAGAATATTAACTGCAATTTCACAGTACATTAATTCACTGCTAAAAATCTATTGTCTACTGTCCATTTGAATTGGAAAATAGTTCTTATGCACACATATACGACACCAGAAAGACAAATGATTTGGATTACTCTCTAATGAATTTATGTTTGACACAGAAAAGAGTGTAATGCGCGACTGTAAAACTCTTTCACCCACAGAAATAAAATTTCTAACAGACATCAGAAGTATTGTTACCACATGCAGATCAAAAATTGTTTCTTCTTAACTACTCTTTCTGTACCACAGAGTAATTCATCAATAGAAATAAGTAGCCAGTTACAAACAAACTTCTAACCCACCTGTATGTACCCACGAAAAACGTATTATATTTTTGTCAGAAATTACATATTTCGTCTTTATAAAAGAATGTAGCAGTTCACAAAACAATTTCTGTCTGTTTCAAATGAATAATACATTGTAGGTGCTCATGGTATGACGTAAATAAATGCATTAACAGTCCAGGCGAATCCTGTTTCACTTCTGAAACATTTTAGGGCCGTAGACGAAAATAAACAGAAAATATTTTTTCTCAGAAAGTGTGCGTCGTTTATTCAGCTGACACATTCTATTATTTATCGTGAAAATATTTTGTGGAACATACACCCGACTAAACTAAAATATTCCACTGGTGCAAATTTCGTAGGTAGAATAATAATGTCTAGATTACACGGAGACCCTATGTTGCGCTACCAATTTTCAAAAATGTGTTGCTAGTCACTGCGCATACGCGGCGAACAGTGGCGAAAGACTTTTGCGAAACTATTGAGTTTCGAATCGTTACAATTTTCACGACACGAAACGACTTGCTATGTGGGTTGGAGAACAGAAAGTTGTTGATTTTTGGGTAGTTAAGCTACGCATAGTTGCTTTCGGGACATCAATGACAATCATTACAAGAGCAAAATGCGACGCAGTGCTGCACTTAAGACAATTCTTCGTAATAAGAACATCGAAGGATTGACGATGTCAGAGTTACAATATATAAGAAATAAAAACAAGATCCCTTTTTGTATTTGGAAACTCCTGTAGATGCTCTTAGTTTAATGTAAAGCCATCTCGAAGAGGCTGACTTCAATAAAAGCGCAGCTGTGCAGTTGCGGGAACTATACAACGAAAATCATGTGGAGTTAACGATGAAAATAATTTAATATATATGAAGCCGAAACCTTGTTGTTTCAAAACCGGAGATACAGGGTTCATTTGTAAAGAAACAAGCCAGAGGCTGTAAAATGAAAACCTCTGAAAGGATTGTCTGTGGAAAAAGATGCGGTCCCTATTCCTATATATAGCCGGCCGAAGTGGCCGTGCGGTTAAAGGCGCTGCAGTCTGGAACCGCAAGACCGCTACGGTCGCAGGTTCGAATCCTGCCTCGGGCATGGATGTTTGTGATGTCCTTAGGTTAGTTAGGTTTAACTAGTTCTAAGTTCTAGGGGACTAATGACCTCAGCAGTTGAGTCCCATAGTGCTCAGAGCCATTTGAACCAATCTATTCCTATAAGACTGTTAAGATCTCAAATTAGTCGCTAGAGGGACACGGCCGTATCCCACACGAAGGCAGAGCGAGGATACTAATGAGTCGACCAAACCACGGTACTCAGTCGTGCTGAAAACAGTGAAATGGGCTATCAAATGACAGAGCTTCAGTGCGTTTTGTGAGGTAACGGGCGAGTTGTGGCGCCCTGAAAATATTCTAAGTTGGGGCGGCGGCACAGGACGCTCGTCAAAGCCGGGGTCCGGCAGCAAACACGTGGTGGCAAACGTTAGCCTGACGAGAGGAGCAGCCCCAGCGCAAGGTCCAGCCAGCCGCGTGGCTGGGAATTCCATGTCGACACTGTGACGGGCACGGAGCTTTGTGTCGAAGGAGATGTCTATGCCGGAAGTGCCAAAGATGGCGGACTTTGTGAACCATAATAGCAGACATTTCACAGTTCGTATAGAAATTAATAGTAGCCAGATGAATCGTGATACCTCGAAAAGAAACATGTACGTTACCATTATTTGCACGACGATTCTGATGGTGTAATCAGATTTTCAATACATTTATTAGTTTAAAGTATAGTATCAGACAATAAATTATACAAGTAACTCTCAGCAACGAATTTCCAAAATCTAAACCGTTCAACCGATTTCGTCTGTCTACATGTCTGTAGTAAGCTAGTAGTGTAAACCTAAATTGGCAGGGATTACAGGCATGTAACTTAAATAGTATATGAGTTATTGGAGGCCAAAGTGGCCGTTTACTATCGATTGCGTCAGGCCATAAGTACTCCGCAGTTACGCGAAAAAAACGGTAGCAGCATGCTTATAAATATCTTTATTCATCAATGTGTTTGTTTAAATCCGATATATACTATTCATGAAGAAGTTGGTTAAATTTTTAGTGTGTTTTAGAAAGCACAGAGCCATTAGGCTCCTGGCCTACCTTTTACTCCTTTCCTGCTGATATATGTTTATTTAATTGTTTATGTATTTAATAATATGCGTTAGAGCGTGTTTATGGTCCAGCCGTAGGAATATTTATTTAATTACAAGTATTTAAATGTAGATCCAGTATCTCGTATGTGCTTAAATCTGTTTGTGGGTGCGTTAGCTTCAAGACATGGCGCGAGCGCTCTAGCCAATCAAAGCGCTCGTGAATGGGGGGACTGGATGGAAGCGGGAGAGGAGCATCGTTTCGAGAAAGGACAGGGAGTTCTGGAGAGTACGGCACAGGACACGGGAGTGAGTGCTGGACGTGTACAGTACAGCGCGACGGACACACAGTTGGCGGAAAGACTTGGACAGTGGAGCAGTTTGCGCGTGGTCGCGGAGGACAGAAATACTTCGGAGTGCCGACCTGTGCTCTTGTGTGATTTACGTGGCTTCTGCAGTGAAGACGTAGTGTGCGTTTAGAAGTGTGAATATCTCGCGAGCTATGTTGTTGTTCATAACTAATTACGTGAAGTAGGAATCTATTGTTTCCCTGTTATTCAACTTGTATTTTATTTAATTTTTGGGCCATCGACACCAATAAGTGTTTTGCAGAATTATACCGCATTCTCAAAAATACTTCTCCTGTCTTACTCATCATTTGAAGTCTTTAAGAAAGTACCTGCAGATTTTATTTAATTGCAATCTATCATTTATAAACGTCTTAGTTACGTTCTAAATTCGCAATTCCACCATTCGAGTCATGTGTGTATTCATATTGTATACTGTAGACTCAGCAATATTTGGCCTGTAATGCGCCAACTACGTATCCCAGCCCCTAGACAACGAAACCAGCCGAAACTTTTAATACAGGGTAATTCAAAAAGAATACCACAACTTCAAAAATGTGTATTTAATGAAAGAAACATAATATAACCTTCTGTTATACATCATTACAAAGAGTATTTAAAAAGGTTTTATTTCACTCAAACTAAGTTCAGAGATGTTCAATATGGCCCCCTCCAGACACTCGAGCAATATCAACCCGATGCTCCAACTCGTTCCACACTCTCTGTAGCATATCAGGCGTAACAGTTTGGATAGCTGCTGTTATTTCTCGTTTCAAATCATCAATGGTGGCTGGGAGAGGTGGCCGAAACACCATATCCTTAACATACCCCCATAAGAAAAAATCGCAGGGGGTAAGATCAGGGCTTCTTGGAGGCCAGTGATGAAGTGCTCTGTCACGGGCTGCCTGGCGGCCGATCCATCGCCTCGGGTAGTTGACGTTCAGGTAGTTACGGACAGATAAGTGCCAATGTGGTGGCGCTCCATCCTGCTGAAATATGAATTGTTGTGCTTCTTGTTCGAGCTGAGGGAACAGCCAATTCTCTAACATCTCCAGATACTGTAGTCCAGTTACAGTAGCACCTTCGAAGAAAAAGGGACCAAAAACTTTATTGGCTAGTCAACAGCGCCTCAAGCGAACAAATGTACAACTAAATGAAACTTTATAGCTCCCTTAATTCGCCGACAGATAGTGCTTAGCTCTGCCTTTTGTCGTTGCAGAGTTTTAAATTCCTAAAGTTGTGGTATTCTTTTTGAATCACCCTGTATTTCAACTCTGAGTCGGAGAATGACACACGTGTACGAAGAGAACTGCATGTCTGTTGCAGTCCGACGTCTGCGGCAGTAGCTGCTGCCATAACTCGCCGGTCTTGCATAATGAGAACATCCCTCTGCTGGGACTGACATCAATAATCCGGTGTGGCGTTACAAACCGTGCATCCTCGGCCAACGACATCCGTCCTTCCCTGAATCCCTTGCGCGACGCCTTGACCCTTGCAACGGATATGCAGTGCTCTCCGTACACTTGTGCCGTTCTTCGATGAATTTCCCTTCCCTGCACTCCTTCCGCAGTCGGAAAAGTCACTAATCCCATTTTGTCTTCTTTTGAAGTCTCTATTTCACTGTTTACAGCACTACTGGGCGAAATGGACGGTCGATGCAGACGTGTACTGGCTCTGTTGTTACGTTGATGTGCGCCATTGTCCCTCTATCGGCTAGTTTGAAATCTCAGAGCACCATCTTCCACAGGCAATGATGTTACGATCCTTTCAGCGGTTTTCATTTTACAGCCTATGGCTCATTTTCGTGCACCTTCCAAGAAATTTCCCAAAAACGTGCCATCAGAAACATTCCGAACCAAAATTGCCAACTGCCGACTTTGAACGCGATGTGGATAGTATATGCACCCGGAATTAAAATCTAAAACGTTATGTGTTCTCCTGTTTCAGTTCTGACTGTAAAGCTTCACACGTTAGTGTATCTTCCTTCCTTACAGCACTTTGAACTCTTTTAAAATCCGTAAGCTGATCTAACGACATTCTGTGTCGAAACGCACCCGTTTCTTAATTTATCGCCATAGCTACAGGGCATTCCATATATGACGCAAGCGCTGTGTTCAGCGTTGCGCAGGGCCCAGTTCCGGAGAAGCAAGACCAGATCACTGACCCGTTCCTGGGGCCCTGACAGGTGGCGTATCGGTTTGAACACACAGTCAGAAGCGATCTTGGAAAGCAGTGTATGAAAATCGTTTCTCTGTTTCGTGTTTCAGGCTGGTTTTTCAGGGTCATCTCTTCACAGAAGTTTACTCAAACTCAAACTACGAGGATCACTCCAAAAGAAATGCACATTATTTTTGTAAAAATACAGTTTTCATTCTGCATGTGTAGATACATGTGTAGATACATCCTTCCTGCTTGTTTTCAAACTTAGTTCAGCCTGTTCCCGCGAGTGGCGCCGTCACAGCATGTCTTCAAGATGGCTGCTTCACTTGACGTTCGTCAGAAGCAACGTGCTGTCATAGAATTTCTGTGCTGTGAAATCGAGACAGTGGAAAACATCCACAAGAGCTTGAAAAAGGTGTATGGAGATGCTGCTGTCGATCGCAGTTCAGTTAATTGATGGGCAAGCAGGCTACGTAATGAAAGTGGGCACAGCAATATTGAGGATTGTCCCCGCTGCGGCAGGCCTCGTACTGCACACACTCCAGACAATGTGCAGAAAGTTAACGAATTGGTGACTGCTGACAGACGCATCACAGTGAACGAATTGTCACGCTACGTCGGTATAGGGGAAGGAAGTGTTTGCAGAATACTGGAAGTGTTGGCGTTGAAAAAGGTTTGTGTCAGATGGGTTCCCAGGATGTTGACAGTGGCTCACAAAGAAACAAGAAACACGGTATGCAGCGAACTTTTGGAACAGTACGAGAATTGTGGAGATGAATTTCTTGGAAGAATTGTGACAGTTGATGAAACATAGCTCCATCATTTTCCACCAGAGACGAAGAGCCAATCAATGGAGTGGCATCATGCAAATTCACCAAAAAAAAAATTTTCAAAATCACACCGTCTGCTGTAACAGTTATGGCTACTGTGTTTTTAGATTCCGAAGGACTCTTGCTTGTGGACATCATGCCAAGTGGAATCACCATAAATTCTGGTGCATATGTGACGACACTGAAGAAACTTCAAGCTCGACTGAATCGTGTTCGACGACATCGGCAAAAGCAGGATGTTTTCCTGTTGCACGATAATGCACGGCCACATGTCAGTCAATAAACCATGAAAGCAATCACAGAACTCGGATGGACAACATTGAAACACTCGCCTTACAGTCCTGACCTGGCTCCATGTGACTATCATCTATTTGGGAAACTGAAAAACTCTCTTCGTGGAACAAGGTTTGAAGATGATGACCCCTGTGCACGCTGCCAAACAGTGGCTCTAACAGAATGGTCCAGAATTTTACTGTGCGGGTATACAGGCGCTGGGTCCAAGATGGCAGTTGAGAGAGATGGAAATTATGTGTAGAAATGAAAATATTGTTCCTAAAGGATGTTTACACACTATAAAACTTTCAAACATGTAGAATAAAAGATGGATTTAAAAAAAAAAGTGCAATTCTTTTGGACTGACCCTTGTAGTACGACAGTATTGGGAGGTTTTTTATGACAGGAACTGTCCTCGGAACGCCGTCTTGGCAGTGTTTGTTTTGCATTGTCCTCTATGAAATAACTGTAGGTCTTTTCGTTAGTTGTTAGTTTTGATTGTGAGAGATGTAGTTTCCTTTAGCTCTCTGGAATGTAAAACCCACTCATAGCTGACCTTATGACATCCATCTTGGACTGTGTCTCTTTTGACAGTGAAAGTATACGGCCGGGTAACGACAGACATACTTCGTATAAAAAATTACCAGTTGCTGTCATAAACATATTTACAATCAAACCTTTCATTCTACCACAATGTTTGCATTTGAGAGTGATAAATTACTTAATGATATATAATAAACCATAAGTCTGGTAATGACGTTGCACAGTTGCCTTCATCGAGATTAACAACGAATATTACATTGTTGTTAAATATTCTGTAATATTGTTGTTGTGGTCTTCAGTCCAAAGACTGATTTGATGCAGCACTCCTTGCTACTCTATTATGTGCAAGCCTCTTGTCTCAGAGTAACTACTGCGACCTATATCCTTCTGAACCTGCTTGCTGTATTCATGTCTTAGTCCTCCTCTACGATTTTTACCGCTAACACTTCCCTCCAGTACTAAATTGGTGATCACTTGATGTTTCAAAATATGTCCTACTTAGTCAGGTTGTGCCACAAATTTCTTTACTTCCCAGTTCTGTTCAGCACTTCCTTGTTAGTGATCTGTTCATCTAATCTTCAGCATTCTTCTCTAACACCAAATTTCAAAAGTTTCTATTCTCTTCTTGTCTAAACTTTTTAACCATGTGTGAAAGTGAAACAGGGCGATATACTCCACACAGACATTTGCAGAAAAGACTTTCTGACATTTAAATCTATGCTTGATCTTAACAAATTTATCTCCTTCGGAAACGCTTTTCTTCTCATTGTCAGTCTACTTTTTATATTCTACTTAGGCCATCATCAGTTATTTTTCTGCCCTTATAGCAAAACTCATCTTTTACCTTCAGTATCTCGTTTCCTAATCTAATTCCTTCAGTATTGCCTGATTCAATTCGACTACATTCCATCACCTTTTTTTTTCTCTCTCTTTTCTTTTGCTGACGTTCATCTTATATCCTGCTTTCAGGACCTGGTCCATTCCGTGCAACTGCTCTTCCAAATCCTTAAAGTTTTTATTTATACTCCCTGGTCTTTAAATCCTACTACAAATTTTTCTTTTGTTTCCCTTGCTGCTTGTTCAGTGTACAGATTGAATAACATTGGAGACAGGCTACAACCTTGTCTCATTCCTTTCTCAATATCTTCTGTCACTTCATGCCCCTCGGTTCTTATAACTGCCATCTGGTTCCTGTACAAGTCGTAAATAGCCTTTCACACCATGCAATTTAACCCTGCTACCCTCAGAATTTCAAAGAGTATTCCAGTCAACATTGTCAAATGCTTTCTTTAAGTCTACATTCACTATAAACGTAGTTTCGCCCTTCCTTAACCTATCTTCCATGAGAATTCGCACAGTCAGTATTATATCTTCGTGGGCTTTCCCGGTGTAATAAGTCTAAGAGTTGGTATTCTTTTCCTGTTCCTTAATTTCTACGGAATCCAAACTGATCTTCCCCAAGGTCGGCTACTACCAGTTTTTCCATTCTTCTGTAAAGAATTCGTTTAGCATTTTGCAACAGTGACTTATTAAACTAATAGTTCGGTAATATTCACACCTGTCAGCACATGTTTTCTTTGGAATTAGAGTTATTATATTCTTTTTGACATCCGAAGATATTTCGCCTGTTTCAAACATCTTGCTCACGAGATGGAAGAGTTTCGTCATCCTTCTCTGTTCTAAGGCCATCAGTAGCTCCAACGGAATGTCGTCTATTCAAAAATGGTTCAAATGGCCCTAAGCATTATGGGACTTACCTTCTGTGGTCATCAGTCCCCTAGACTTAGAACTACTTAAACCTAACTAACCTAAGGACATCACACACATCCGTGCCCGGGGGAGGATTCGAAACTGCGACCATAGCAGCAGCGCGGTTCCGCAATGAAGCGCCTAGAACCGCTCGGCCACAGCGGGCGGCTAATTTCGTCTATTCCCGGAGCCTTATTTCTACTTAGGTCTTTCAGTGCTCCGTCAAATTCTTCTCATAGTATCATATCTCGCCTCTCATCTTCATGTTCGTTCTCTTTCTTCTCCATAATACTGCCCTAAAGTGCGTCTCACTTGTATAGAGCCTCTATGCACTCATTCCACCTCTCAGCTTTCCATTCTATTATATTAAATTGATATATCTAAGGATGTAGAACTAGACCGTTCTCCACACTTACGCTGATAAAATGAAACAGTATGTAGTTATTAGTGAATCGATTTATTAAACAGTGATCAATGCTGATTATAACATAAATGATGGTGCACTTGAAGCGCAGATATTTCAATGTTAGTGAGATATGTAATCAAAAATAATAGGAACTGGTGTCAGCAGACACGTCATGACATAACCTGTCGATTAGAATATGTATTCTAGTTATAAATCATTAGTGTAGGAATGGTGCTCCATTTGCATGTATGCCAAAGTCTTGTAAAAAGTGTGTAACTGGTTGAGAAATACCGCAAAAAGAATAAGCCACTGCCCCTTGCCTTCCTACACCTCTAAAAGCCTTTCGATGGGGTAACACGTGACCTAATCTGGTTAGCGATTCGAGACCATGACATTCCGGAGTACATTGTTATCTGGGTAGAGCTTCTGTGTGTAGAGCCAAGGAGCTATGTCCAAGCAGCTACAGGAGCGTCAAATGACTTTCGCATCACAGTCGGGGTCCATCAAGGCTCGGCCTTACCACCACTACTGTTTATTCTTGTGATGGACACGGTTGTATCAGACCTGCACATGCCACTGCCATGGGCACTTCTGTATGCTGATGATTCCATATTGGTTGTGGAGAACAAGTTTGATCTACAGCACCAAACACAAAAATGGAACAACCGACACACACGACATGGCCTTCGGCTCAACAAAAGGGAAACTGAGTACATAACGTCAGAAGCGCGGGAAGTTGGGACCATCAATGTTGACGGAGAAGATCTACTAAGAGAAGAAAAATTCATATATCTCAATTCTGCGATCTCGAGCAGTGATCATTTTACAGACGAGGTTAACCCAATGACGCAATGACGTGACCTGCGATCGTCGGATTAAGGATCGTCTGAAGTCGAAGATATGCAGCACTGCCATCCATCCTCTTGCTCCCTAGGGCACCAAGTGTTGGCCAGCTACAAAAGAGGCAGAGCGACGATTGGGGGTCATGGAGACTAAGCTGCATGACATTATCAGGAAACGTTTCGAGATCGCACCGATCCAGAAGAAAATGCGAGAAAGCCGTCTGCGATGATTTGGGCATGTGCTGCGCACAGAAGTAGATGCCACTGCAAAAGGCAGCGCACACATTGGAAGTCATGGAAAGGAGACCCAATGGACGACCTAGAAGGCGATGGGCTGACATACACAACGACCCGAAGCCTGTAAATCTTCATCCACACATGGCCCACGACCGAACAAAATGGAGACAGTGAATCCACTCAACGGGCCCTGCCACATGGCGGGACAAAAAGAAGAAGTTGTACGGAACGTGTAACGTGGTGGGGAGCAGCCAGAGCTCCCATGCCGGCCGAAGTGGCCGTGCGGTTAAAGGCGCTGCAGTCTGGAGCCGCAGGACCGCTACGGTCGCAGGTTCGAATCCTGCCTCGGGCATGGATGTTTGTGATGTCCTTAGGTTAGTTAGGTTTAACTAGTTCTAAGTTCTAGGGGACTAATGACCTCAGCAGTTGAGTCCCATAGTGCTCAGAGCCATTTGAGCCAGAGCTCCCATGGGCTGAAGTGTTATGACGCTGGTGGATGTTGATGAAGGAGGAGGTACTCCTGGGAGGAAGGGGACGAAGAGAAGGAAGAAAAGTTCGGGACATCGAGCGAGGAAGAGAGACTAGTTTTCTGCCATTGGAGAGTACGGCAGAATGGTGGGATTTTATTTACGTAGACACACTTCGGATCGCTTACAGATCTTGCTTAAGGGCATCTAAGAATGCGGTTGAAAGCACTTAAGTATTGAATCTACATCGCTTCTTGATCTTAGTGGGGATTCCGTACTCTAGGTCATTCAAGGGCTGTTGATATTTTCGGTAATTAACTTTCATTGCAGCGAACGCTTTTCCTAATTTCAAGCATCTGGCCTGATGATGTACCTTCTAGGCTACCGGTCGCTAGATAAAATATTTATAAGGGTAGCCAAACGGTTATTCTATAATACAGAAAAAAGTGGTTTATTTATTTCGCATTCCTTTGAAATTGGCGTTGCGACTTTGTATCTTTGTGACTTCTCTGCACTGCATTTAATGGGACAGAGGATCAAATATACGGCACTGAATAAAGTATGGCTCCTATAAGTCCCAGGGACGAGCCGTACACCGTCTGCCTTATGCTCTGTTGCTGTATTAGCAAAATAATTTATAAAAGATGATCCTGCTATGGAATAATTGAGGGTAGTCAAATTACGCAGGTTATAAATTGATGATGATAAACAAACAGGGGAACATTGGTAATAACAGGCAACACTGCATGTTTACCTTTTAAGAACAGATGGTTTATTCAGAAAGGACCAAATTCCTACTGAATAGTGATCTTACAACTAGTTTTATAAGCAATTTCCGAAAAACTGGATGACTTGTTCAAGAGAAAGAACAAAACTGAGCAAATCAATAACGCAGTGGTCCACCTCTGGCCTTTAAGCAAGCCTTCGGCATGACATTTATTGACAGAGTTCTTGGATGTTCCCTTGAGGGATACCGAGACAAATTCAGTTCAGTTGGTGCTTTTTTTCGGGGGGGGGGGGGGCGTCATCGTATTCTGACTGGTTTGATGCGGCCCGCCGCGAATTCCTCTCCTGTGCCAAACGCTTCATCTCAGAGTAGCAGCCGGCTGGGGTGGCCGAGCGGTTCTAGGCGCTACATTCTGGAACCGCTCGACCGCTACGGTCGCAGGTTCGAATCCTGCCTCGGGCATGGATGTGTGTGATGTCCTTACGTTAGTTAGGTTTAAGTACACTCCTGGAAATTGAAATAAGAACACCGTGAATTCATTGTCCCAGGAAGGGGAAACTTTATTGACACATTCCTGGGGTCAGATACATCACATGATCACACTGACAGAACCACAGGCACATAGACACAGGCAACAGAGCATGCACAATGTCGGCACTAGTACAGTGTATATCCACCTTTCGCAGCAATGCAGGCTGCTATTCTCCCATGGAGACGATCGTAGAGATGCTGGATGTAGTCCTGTGGAACGGCTTGCCATGCCATTTCCACCTGGCGCCTCAGTTGAACCAGCGTTCGTGCTGGACGTGCAGACCGCGTGAGACGACGCTTCATCCAGTCCCAAACATGCCCAATGGGGGACAGATCCGGAGATCTTGCTGGCCAGGGTAGTTGACTTACACCTTCTAGAGCACGTTGGGTGGCACGGGATACATGCGGACGTTCATTGTCCTGTTGGAACAGCAAGTTCCCTTGCCGGTCTAGGAATGGTAGAACGATAGGTTCGATGACGGTTTGGATGTACCGTGCACTATTCAGTGTCCCCTCGACGATCACCAGTGGTGTACGGCCAGTGTAGGAGATCGCTCCCCACACCATGAATCCGGGTGTTGGCCCTGTGTGCCTCGGTCGTATGCAGTCCTGATTGTGGCGCTCACCTGCACGGCGTCAAACACGCATACGACCATCACTGGCACCAAGGCAGAAGCGACTCTCATCGCTGAAGACGACACGTCTCCATTCGTCCCTCCATTCACGCCTGTCGCGACACCACTGGAGGCGGGCTGCACGATGTTGGGGCGTGAGCGGAAGACGGCCTAACGGTGTGCGGGACCGTAGCCCAGCTTCATGGAGACGGTTGCGAATGGTCCTCGCCGATACCCCAGGAGCAACAGTGTCCCTAATTTGCTGGGAAGTGGCGGTGCGGTCCCCTACGGCACTGCGTAGTATCCTACGGTCTTGGCGTGCATCCGTGCGTCGCTGCGGTCCGGTCCCGGGTCGCCGGGCACGTGCACCTTCCGCCGACCACTGGCGACAACATCGATGTACCGTGGAGACCTCACGCCCCACGTGTTGAGCAATTCGGCGGTACGTCCACCCGGCCTCCCGCATGCCCACTATACGCCCTCGCTCAAAGTCCGTCAACTGCACATACGGTTCACGTCCACGCTGTCGCGGCATGCTAACAGTGTTAAAGACTGCGATGGAGCTCCGTATGCCACGGCAAACTGGCTGACACTGACGGCGGCGGTGCACAAATGCTGCGCAGCTAGCGCCATTCGACGGCCAACACCGCGGTTCCTGGTGCGTCCGCTGTGCCGTGCGTGTGATCATTGCTTGTACAGCCCTCTCGCAGTGTCTGGAGCAAGTATGGTGGGTCTGACACACCGGTGTCAATGTGTTCTTTTTTCCATTTCCAGGAGTGTAGTTCTACGTTCTAGGGGACTGATGACCTCAGAAGTTAAGTCCCATAGTGCTCAGAGCCATTTCAGAGTGGCACTTGCAACTACGTCCTCAATTATTTGGTGGATGTATTCCAGTCTCTTTCTTCCTCTACAGCTGCCTCTAATATCATCGAAGTCATTCCCTCATGTCTCAATAGATGTCATATCATCCTGTCCCTTCTCCTTATCAGTGTTTTCCACAATTCCTTTCCTATCCGATTCTGCGCAGAACCTCCTCATTCCTCATCTTATCAGTCACCTAGTTTTCAACATTCGTCTGTAGCATCACATCTCAAATGCCTCGATTCTCTTCTGTTCCGGTTTTCCCACAGTCCATGTTTCTACCATACAATGCTGTGCTTCAGACGTTCTTCCTCAAATTAACGCCTATGTTTGATAGTAGTAGACTTCTCTTGGCCAGGAATGCCCTTTTTTGCCATTGCTAGTCTGATTTTGATGTCCTCCTTGCTCCGTCCGTCTTTGCCTATTTTGATCCCTAGGTAGCAGAATTTCACAACTTCATCTACTTCGTGATCATCAATCCTGATGTTAAGTTCCTCCCTGTTCTCATTTCTGCTACTTGTCATTGCTTTCGTCTTTCTTCGATTTGCTCTCAGTCCATATTCTGTACTCATTAGATTGTTCATTCCATTCAGATTATGCAATTGTTATTCACTTTCGCTCAGGACAGCAATGTCATCAACGAATCGTATCATTGATATTACTTCACCTCGAATTTTAATTCCACTCCTGAACCTTTCTTTTATTTCCATCATTGCTTCTTCGGTGTATAGATTGAACAGTAGCGGCGAAAGACTACATCGTGGTCTTACACCCTTTTTAATCAGAGTGCTTCGTTCTTGGTCGTCCTCTTGCCTCTTGAACGAGGGCTATTCGGAAAGTAAGTTCCGATCGGGCGCGAAATGGAAACCACAGTGAAAATTCGTTGAAGCTTTGCACAGATGTATTAGGCAATGACTCTAGCATGCCCATCGACCGCGGCATGTCGCTCTTTTCAGTTCCGAGTGCACAGCGAGCACTTACAGATTCCTAGAAAATAGTGTCTGCCTGGGGAAAGATTTCGCCTCATGTGATGCAGCCCTCAAAACATAACTGTCATGTATTTCCTTTCTTGTGACAATTCTAGACCGGACTCTGCAGGGGCAATAAAGCTCCTCCTACATCGTCTTCGGTGCGAAGTGCTTCATTACCCACGCTACAGCCCGTAATTGGCTCCCCTTCACTTTCCTCTCTGCTCACGGGAACCGTTTACCATGAAGACGACATTTTGGCACGGATAATGAGCTGCAGACCAACGTAGAGAATCGGTGGGAAGCACAGGCGGCTGCCTTCCGCGACGAGGACAGGAAAGTTGGTGCAACGCTACGATAAATGTCTAAGTCGGAGAGGCTATGTGGAGAAGTAGCTGTAAGCTGTAGATGACTGTTACAAATAAAATGTTTCTGATTTTCACAGTGGTTTGCGGGCTTTCTAATAACTACGCACCCTCCGACTCAGAGTTGAAATATTAAAAGTTTCGGCTGGTTTCGTTGTCTAGGGGCTGGGATACGTAGTTGCCGCATTACAGGCCAAATACTGCCTGTAGTATACGATAAGAATACACAGATGAATCGAATGGTCGAAGGTTTCTATCACTCGGCAATTGCTCTGCAGTATACGATAAGAATACACACATGAATCGAATGGTGGAAGGTTTCTATCACTCGGCAATTGCTCTGAAGTATACGATAAGAATACACACATGAATCGAATGGTCGAAGGTTTCTATCACTCGACAATTGCGAATTATGAAAGTAACATATAAATTTATAAATGAAAGCTCGCAATTAAATAAAATCTGCACGTACTATCTTAACGACTTTAAATGATGAGTACGAAAGTAGAAGTACTTTTGAGAATGCGGTATATTTCTGCAAAACACTTAATGGTGTCGATGGTCCAGCAATTAAATAAAGTATAAGTTGAATAACAGGAAAACAATAGATTCGTACTGCACGTAATTAGTTACGAACAACAACATAGCTCGCGAGATATTCACTTCTGAACGCACACTACGACTTCACTGCAGAAGCCACGGAAATCACACAACAGCACAAGTCGGCATTCCGAAATATTTCTGTCCTCCGTGACCACGCGCAAACTGCTCCACTCTCTCCAAGTCTGTCTCGCGACTCCGCGTCCGTCGCGCCGCCGCGTCCAGCACTTCCCATCCTGTGCCGTACTCCAGCGCTCCCAGAACTGCCTCATGTCCTCTCTCCCCAAGTGACTTCCATTCAGTCACACCATTAACGACCGCTGTGATTGGCTAGAGCGCTCCCTCCATGTCTCCTAGCCAATGCACACTCAAAAACATAATGAAACATATTCGAAATATTGGATTTGCATTTAAATACTTGAAATTAAATAAATATTACTACGTTTGGACCATAAACACGCTCTAACACACATTATTAAATACATAAACAATTAAATAAACATATATCAAAAGAAAAGAAGCAATAGGTAGGCCAGGAGCCTGATGTCTCTGTGCTTTCTAAAACACAGTAAATATTTAACCAATTTCTTCATGAATAGTATATATCGGATATATACAAAGACATAGATGAATAAATATATTTATAAGCATGCTGCTACCGTTTTTCGTGTAACTGTGGAGTACTTATGGCCTGCCGCTATCGACAGTAATCGGCCACTTTGACCTCCAATAACCTATGTACTATTTAAGTTACATGCCTGTAATTCATACCAATTTAGGTTTACACTAATAGCTTTCTAAAAGACACGATCGACAAAATCGGATGAAGCGTATATATTTTGGAAATTCGTTGCCGGGTTTTACTTGTATAATTTACCGTCAGATGCTAAACTTTAAACTAATAAAGACATTGAAAATCTGATTGCACCATCAGAATCGTCGTGCAAATGATGGTAATCTACATGTTTCTTTTTGAGGTGCCATGATTCATCTGGCTGCTATTAATTTCTATACGAACTGTGAAGAGTGTGCCATTAAGGTTTCACAAAGCCCGCCATCTTCGGCAATCCCGGCATAGGAATCTCCTTCATCGACACACAGCACCGTCCTCGTCACCATAGAACTCCCAGCCACGCCACGCCACGCCTCGACCCCGGCTAACGTTCAGCACCACATGGTCCAGCTATTGTGCGGCATCACGCGGTTCTAACGAGCCACGGCTTTGACGTGCGACCTGTGTGGCCGCCCCAACTTCGAACATAGAATATTTCCAGGGCGCCACAGCTCGCCCGTTACCTCACAGGTTTCAGTTTCGTGACTGATCAGAACTTACTTTCCAAACAGCCCTCGTATATATCATATATTATCCGTCTCTCACTATAGCTTACCCCTACTTTTCTCAGAATTTCGAACATCCTGCACCACTTTTCATTGTCGAACGCTTTTTCTAGGTCAACAAAACCTATGAAGGTATCTTGATTTTACTATAGTCGTGCTTTCATTATCAACCGCAACGTCATAATTGCCTCTCTCGTGCCTTTACCTTTTCTAAATTCAGACTGATCGACATCTAGCACATCCTCCATTCTTCTGTTTAGTGTTCTTGTCAGCAACTGTGATGCATGAACTGTTGAGCTGATTGTACGATAATTCTCGCACTTGCAGTCTTCGGATTGTATGGATGATATTTTTCTGAAAGTTAGAGATGGTATGTCACCAGACTCATACATTCTACACACCAACATGAATAGTTGTTTTGTTGCCACTTCCCCCACTGATGTTAGAAATTCTGATGGAATGCTATCTATACGTTCTGCCTTGTTTGATCTTAAGTCCTCCAAATCTCTTTTAAATTCTGATTTTGATACTGGATCACCTATCTCTTCTAAATCGGCTGTTTCTTCTTCTACCACATCAGACAAATCTTCTCCCTCATAGAGGCTTTCGATGTACTCTTTCTACCTATCGGCTCTCTCCTCTGCATTTACAGTGACAGTAGAATTGCCGTTGTACTCTTAATGTTACCACCCTAGCTTTTAATGTCATCGAAGGTTGTTTTGACATTCTTGTATTTTTTGAAAGATTTCACGATGCCTTCGGCTGCCGCTCTTTTTATTGTATATACGATTGTACAATTTCGGCCTTAGTCCTTCCACAATAATTTCTTTTTCGTTCACATTTTTCACGTTCCGGTTTCGACTAGTTTCCCTGCACTTCCTATTTATTTCATTCCTCACGACTTGTATTTCTGTGTTCCTGAATTTCCCTGAACATTTTTGTACTTCCTTCTTTCATCGATCAACTGGAGTATTTCTTCTGTTACCGATGGTTTCCTCGCAGTTGTCTTTTTTGTACCTACGTTTATCTTTCCAAATTCTGTGATTGTCGTTTTTAGAGATGTCCATTCCTCTTCAACTGTACTGCCTACTGATCTGTCTCTTATTTTACTATATCTATAGCCTTAGAGAACTTCATGCGTATCTCCGCATCCCTTAGTAATTACATATCCCACTTCTTTGTGTATTGCTTCTTAGTGACTAATCTCTTAAACTTCAACTTACTCTTAATTACTACTGCATTGTGATCTGGATCTACATCTGCTCCTGGGTACGCCTTACAATACAGTATCCGATGTCGGAATCTCTGCCTAACCATGATGTAATCTAACTGAAGTCTTCTGTCCCCCGGCCTTTTCCAAGTATACATCCTCCTCTTGCGATTCTTGAACAGAGTATTCGCTGTTACTAGCTGAAATTTATTACAGAACACAATTAGTTGTCCCAAGCCGATATTCTCTCGTAACCTTTTCTTCTAATCCTTCCCCTACAACTACATTCCAGTCCTCCATGACTTTTTAAGTTTTCATCTCCCTTTAAATATCCTCATTGTACCCCGACCTTCACTCCTGGTTGTCGAGCCATATGGCGGGCGATAGTTAGGTTGGTATCCCACAGCTGTCTGGAGCGCCTTCAGACAGGCCTGGAATCTCATTGGCTGGAGAAGAATTATCTTCAGTGACGAGTTCCGCTTCGAATTGAGTCCCGACGAGCAGTGAAGACGTTTCTGAAGATTCCCCGGACAGCAGTGGGGTACCAACCTGGCTGTCGCCTACCATATGGCCCGACACCCAGGAGTGAATGTAGGGACGCCATTTCTTTTCGTAGCGGAACCCCTTTGATTGTCACCCGCGGGACCCATACAGCACAGCGCTACGTCGACTGTATTCTACGCCGCGTTTACTTGCCTTTCATGGCAAGCCATCCTGGGATTACATTTTAGCAGGTTAATGCCTGCCAGCACACGGCGAGAGTTTCTGCTGCTTGGGTTCGTACTTGCCAAACCCTATTTTGGCCAGCAGGGTCACCGGATGTCTCCGTAACTTAGATCGTTTGGAGCATAATGGGTAGGGCCCTCCAACCAGTTCGTGATTGACAATGTAACGCCCCAGTTGGACAGAATTTGACACGATATCCCTCAGGAGGACATCCAACAACTCTGTTAATTCTAAGCGGCGTAACTTCTTGCACACGGGCCAGAGGTTGATCAACACATTGTTGTCTTGCTCAGTTTCTGAAGCTCTTTTTCCTGAATAAATTATCCAATTGTAATCATGTCTGTACTTTTACGTCACATCTACCGATTTCCATGCTATTCGGATAATTCCTTCGTGGACTCAAGACTTTTTTTTCTTATTTCTCGTTGAATGTTTATTTACTTTACGGCCTCATACCCGTAACGCCACCAATCGACGTTCAGTCGCCAGTTGGGGACTGATCACAACGTTCTCGCTCATCACTGTACGTTTGTAACAGATGTGTTTCCACGAAAAAAATTTGGAAGAAAACCATGGCAACGCCCATAAAGAAAATTTTCAAATATCTATTGGAAGTAACGCCAGCGGCCTTGCCGCAGTGGTAACATCAGTTCCCGTCAGATCACCGAAGCTGAGCGCTGTCGGGCTGGGCTAGCACTTGGATATCCGACCATCCAGTCTGCCGAGCGCTGTTGGCAAGCGGGGTGCACTCAGCCCTTGTGAGGTAAGCTGACGAGCTACTTGATTGAGAAGTAGCGGCTCCGGTCTCGGAAACTGACCTACGGCCGGGAGAGCGGTGTGCTGACCACATGCCCCTACATATCCGCGTCCGCTGACGCCTGTGATTGAGGATGACACGGCGACCGGTCGGTACCGCTAGGTCCGCGAGGGCCTGTGGATGGAGTTTACGTTTACATTGGAAGTAACAAAGAGCCAAATCTATGAAGGGATTAATTAGACAACACCAAATAGCGTAGAATGCTTATAGCGACATTATATGGTGATCACAATGATTATGGTGACAATGGTGTAGTGCCTTTGGATAATGACAGTGATGATGATAATAATGGTGATGATCATTAGGATGACATTACACGTTTCGCTTTATTCAATTAACACATCGCCAAAGGCAGAGTTGTTCATCCATTTCTTGTTTAAAATGTGGGATTGCTGTGCGTATGGACTATTCATTAGAATTTTCCTCTCTTTTTTTTTTTTTTTCTCTGTGATACTGTACGTAACACAATAAAAGAAACTGGAAAAGTAGTAAGGCAATATTTCTCGGACATCCAGTAACACAGACCATGGGCAGCAGAGGGACGAAAGCGAACTCGCGATGCCGGCCAGGGTGCCCGAGCGGTTCTAGGCGCTACAGTCTGGAACGGCGTGCCTGCTACGGTCGCAGGTTCGAATCCTGCCTCGGGCATGGATGTGTGTGATATCCTTAGGTCAGTTAGGTTTAAGTAGTCCTAAGTTCTAGGGGACTGAAGTCCGATAGTGCTCAGAGCCATTTGAGCCGTTTGGAACTCGCGAAGTGATAAATCTGCCTGTGGTGTGCGTATTGTAAGACCTTCGGTACACACACCATCAGATTATTTGACTTGTCACTCTAACGAAGTAGGCGAGTGTCAGCAATATGTCTCGTGGTCTTATCGTGGCGTGTTTATCTTCTTCCGTTAGGTCAGACGATAGAAATGCCACTTGCACGCTTAGAGTAACAGATTGACGGTGACCAACTTTAAACAGAACTTGATTAATTTTCACACACATTTATTAAAATAATAACAAGCATAAACATTATGTAACTTGATTCTGGATGCTATTTATAATTGACAATCTTAAGTTCCTTTGGTCTTGGTACGTTAATCTTATTCTCACATATCTCTGATACTTGACAAAGTGTCTATACATTTATCTTCATGGCTATGTACAGGAATATGATAATCTTCTTAGGTGCAGACTGAAACTTGACTATAGACTGGTACAGACTAATGCAGACTGGTACAGACTAATGCAGACAAATGCTGACTGAGTAATCGGAGGTCTGTACACTCATTATAATACCTCGCGCGTTCAGGTATCACTGCGCGAGTGTGATCCACGAGGAGAAAAGGTTCTACGTTAGCAGCAATTTCATTGGCTGTGTTACATATTAATACGCGGATCGGCGGAAGCAGAATTTAGTCCGTCTCTAAGGCAGCGCCATCTCGTAGTACGGAGGCGGACGAGCCTGCGCCTGCGCTGTTGTGCTAAGCGGGGCGCGCTCTAGTGGGGAAGTTGTGTACGCGCTGACTACGCGGAACTATGTACACAACACTGCCAGTTATCACTTTCGTGATAATGTGGTTTTACCTCTTCCATATTTCAGTACTTACCGCTTAATGGGAATTCGTTGCGGTATATTACATTAGATTCATAGTTTGACTCACTAGAAATGTTTTATTAAATAGGTTGCATCTTATGAGTTGTGATCGATAAATTGCACTGATGTAGTTTTATTCTCCTTTTATTAGTTATTAGTTGTCAATGATGATACAGATAGTTATAGGGTTGACCTCCAGTACGTTATATTAAGTTTTAAAAGTATAACACAGCATGTAATCAAACGTTGTATGTTCAGTCTGAACTCGTCAGTATATGACTACATTATTTTACTCCAGTTGTTTCAAGTACATTGCATTAGCATTATAACATGATTATCTATTTGTAATATGAAATATTGACCTCCGTTTAGTAGAGTCGTTTTACGTTTATATGACTTATTGCTCACTAGTTTAAGTTAATGTGGTGTGCACCGCTCTCTTATTTTATTCCTTAATTTATCTGTAACTATATGTAATTTCCTGTACTAGTTGATGTTGTTATTGTTATGTTATTACATATTATCACTGTATATAAGACTTGCACCACGCCTCCTTTTTTTTGGTTATCTGTTTCATACTGATACCATTTTTGTCTGTAGACAGGGCCTGAAGATGGCGTAGTAAAACGCTGAGACTGGTTGTCCAATAAAATAAGATTGAAAATTGGAGGCTGAAAGGCGTCCAATTTGACATCCTCGTTTCATTTCGTGTCGCTTTGCAACGTTACGCCTAAATATTTAATCGACTTGACTGTGTAAGCAGCAAATCACTAATACCGTACTGGAACATCGTAGGATTGCTTTTCCAGCTCGTGTGCATAGTAATTTATCACATCAAAGGACATGTGGCTCTTGTAGAACCTTATGAATGCCAAGCAACCACGTCCCCCAGAGGTGACCTCCATTGCGCGTTGCCGTGACAGGCATACTACTACCCACATGGGTGGCAGACAGCAACGGCCCGTTAGCCGTGCGACATCAATGGAGACCCATCCCGGGGTGTAGGCCGGCCGACGGCGGCCGCTCTCAAAGGCCACGCCGTGCGTGGGAAGACGTGCGTCCTTTGTGCTCGCCGAGCTGCTACACCGTCAGAAGCATACCTGTCGCCACTGACCTCGATAATGAATAAAAATACTCGCAATAAAGCGCGCAAGCGGAATATTTATTGCATCACGATTCAGTTTCTGCTACGTTACATCATGACAATCCGTAAAACAATAGCATTATAAAAGCCAGTCCATACTGGCTGTATTAGAGAAAGCTACAATAGGAATGTAATGAGCGCAGTTCCCTTCATGAAAGCGCTAGCAGAAAGCGAAAAAAGAAACTTTGCATTTTGAATGCTTATTTACCCGCTTGAATACGAAAAATGCTGACACTGCACATTTCTTTGAAGCCTGGTTTCGTCCAGGCGCCAGACTATACTTTTGGTATCCGTTCCACTGAGGGAAATTTATATAAATAGAGGGAAGTTTTATAAATTGGCAAGATTATTTGAAAATATACTGCAATAGTTTTCCATTATTCTATTCTTTATTTCTTTAAGCACTCGTAAACAATCCACCCTCACAGCACAAAGTAACTAAAGTTGAAAATTCATTATTTTTCTTTTATTTCCGTCTCCTTTCTGGGCTTTTAAAGGTCAGATTGGTTGTACTTGCCTTATTCCATCTTCTAGTAAGGTGTACAGTAACAGACGATTATACACTCCTGGAAATTGAAATAAGAACACCGTGAATTCATTGTCCCAGGAAGGGGAAACTTTATTGACACATTCCTGGGGTCAGATACATCACATGATCACACTGACAGAACCACAGGCACATAGACACAGGCAACAGAGCATGCACAATGTCGGCACTAGTACAGTGTATATCCACCTTTCGCAGCAATGCAGGCTGCTATTCTCCCATGGAGACGATCGTAGAGATGCTGGATGTAGTCCTGTGGAACGGCTTGCCATGCCATTTCCACCTGGCGCCTCAGTTGGACCAGCGTTCGTGCTGGACGTGCAGACCGCGTGAGACGACGCTTCATCCAGTCCCAAACATGCTCAATGGGGGACAGATCCGGAGATCTCGCTGGCCAGGGTAGTTGACTTACACCTTCTAGAGCACGTTGGGTGGCACGGAATACATGCGGACGTGCATTGTCCTGTTGGAACAGCAAGTTCCCTTGCCGGTCTAGGAATGGTAGAACGATGGGTTCTATGACGGTTTGGATGTACCGTGCACTATTCAGTGTCCCCTCGACGATCACCAGTGGTGTACGGCCAGTGTAGGAGATCGCTCCCCACACCATGATGCCGGGTGTTGGCCCTGTGTGCCTCGGTCGTATGCAGTCCTGATTGTGGCGCTCACCTGCACGGCGCCAAACACGCATACGACCATCATTGGCACAAAGGCAGAAGCGACTCTCATCGCTGAAGACGACACGTCTCCATTCGTCTCTCCATTCACGCCTGTCGCGACACCACTGGAGGCGGGCTGCACGATGTTGGGGCGTGAGCGGAAGACGGCCTAACGGTGTGCGGGAC
Source organism: Schistocerca nitens (assembly GCF_023898315.1). Taxonomy (NCBI): domain Eukaryota; kingdom Metazoa; phylum Arthropoda; class Insecta; order Orthoptera; family Acrididae; genus Schistocerca; species Schistocerca nitens. The sequence goes on from NC_064617.1 coordinate 737,717,615, forward strand.
CGTAGCCCAGCTTCATGGAGACGGTTGCGAATGGTCCTCGCCGATACCCCAGGAGCAACAGTGTCCCTAATTTGCTGGGAAGTGGCGGTGCGGTCCCCTACGGCACTGCGTAGGATCCTACGGTCTTGGCGTGCATCCGTGCGTCGCTGCGGTCCGGTCCCAGGTCGACGGGCACGTGCACCTTCCGCCGACCACTGGCGATAACATCGATGTACTGTGGAGACCTCACGCCCCACGTGTTGAGCAATTCGGCGGTACGTCCACCCGGCCTTCCGCATGCCCACTATACGCCCTCGCTCAAAGTCCGTCAACTGCACATACGGTTCACGTCCACGCTGTCGCGGTATGCTACCAGTGTTAAAGACTGCGATGGAGCTCCGTATGCCACGGCAAACTGGCTGACACTGACGGCGGCGGTGCACAAATGCTGCGCAGCTAGCGCCATTCGACGGCCAACACCGCGGTTCCTGGTGTGTCCGCTGTGCCGTGCGTGTGATCATTGCTTGTACAGCCCTCTCGCAGTGCCCGGAGCAAGTATGGTGGGTCTGACACACCGGTGTCAATGTGTTCTTTTTTCCATTTCCAGGAGTGTACTTTTAAGGTCTATAGTTTATTTTAGTTATCCAAGAAAAGTGATGTAAACTCTATTTCCATTCGATATGTCATACTTCATATCTATGTACTGGATATTTTATAAAAAGAGGTTTTCAATAATCGATATGTTACGTCACAGAGGTTCTGGGTACGAACAATGTGATCTTTTGTTGCCAGTAACATTGTCGTTGCTGTAGCATTCTAAGAGAAGCCAGTGAGTGAGTCGGGTTTTGACCCCAGTACTGAGCGGTTCCTCCCCCCCATGAACCATGGACCTTGCTGTTGGTGGGGAGGCTTGCGTGCCTCGGCGATACAGATAGTCGTACCGTAGGTGCAACCACAACGGAGGGGTATCTGTTGAGAGGCCAGACAAACGTGTGGTTCCTGAAGAGGGGCAGCAGCCTTTTCAGTAGTTGCAAGGGCAACAGTCTGGATGATTGACTGATCTGGCCTTGTAACAATAACCAAAACGGCCTTGCTGTGCTGGTACTGCGAACGGCTAAAAGCAAGGGGAAACTACAGCCGTAATTTTTCCCGAGGACATGCAGCTTTACTGTATGATTAAATGATGATGGCGTCCTCTTGGGTAAAATATTCCGGAGGTAAAATAGTCCCCCATTCGGATCTCCGGGCGGGGACTACTCAAGAGGATGTCGTTATCAGGAGAAAGAAAACTGGCGTTCTACGGGTCGGAGCGTGGAATGTCAGATCCCTTAATCGGGCAGGTAGGTTAGAAAATTTAAAAAGGAAAATGGATAGGTTAAAGTTAGATATAGTGGGAATTAGTGAAGTTCGGTGGCAGGAGGAACAAGACTTCTGGTCAGGTGACTACAGGGTTATAAATACAAAATCAAATAGGGGTAATGCAGGAGTAGATTTAATAATGAATAGGAACATAGGAATGCGGGTAAGCTACTACAAACAGCATAGTGAACGCATTATTGTGGCCAAGATAGATACGAAGCCCACACCTACTACAGTAGTACAAGTTTATATGCCAACTACCTCTGCAGATGACGAAGAAATTGAAGAAATGTATGATGAAATAAAAGAAATTATTCAGATAGTGAAGGGAGACGAAAATTTAATAGTCATGGGTGACTGGAATTCGAGTGTAGGAAAAGGGAGAGAAGGAAACATAGTAGGTGAATATGGATTGGGGCTAAGAAATGAAAGAGGAAGCCGCCGGGTAGAATTTTGCACAGAGCATAACTTAATCATAGCTCTTTGTTTAAGAATCATGAAAGAAGGTTGTATACATGGAAGAACCCTGGAGATACTAAAAGGTATCAGATAGATTATATAATGGTAAGACAGAGATTTAGGAACCAGGTTTTAAATTGTAAGACATTTCCAGGGGCAGATGTGGACTCTGACCACAATCTATTGGTTATGACCTGTAGATTAAAACTGAAGAAACTGCAAAAAGGTGGGAATTTAAGGAGATGGGACCTGGATAAACCGACCAAACCAGAGGTTGTAGAGAGTTTCAGGTAAAGCATAAGGCAACAATTGACAGGAATGGGGGAAAGAAATACAGTAGAAGAAGAATGGGTAGCTCTGAGGGATGAAGTAGTGAAGGCAGCAGACGATCAAGTAGGTAAAAAGACGAGGGCTAATAGAAATCCTTGGGTAACAGAAGAAATATTGAATTTAATTGAAGAAAGGAGAAAATATAAAAATGCAGTAAATGAAGCAGGCAAAAAGGAATACAAACGTCTCAAAAATGAGATCGACAGGAAGTGCAAAATGGCTAAGCAGGGATGGCTAGAGGACAAATGTAAGGATGTAGAGGCCTATCTCACTAGGGGTAAGATAGATACTGCCTACAGGAAAATTAAAGAGACCTTTGGAGATAAGAGAACGACTTGTATGAATATCAAGAGCTCAGATGGAAACCCAGTTCTAAGCAAGGAAGGGAAAGCAGAAAGGTGGAAGGAGTATATAGAGGGTCTATACAAGGGCGATGTACTTGAGGACAATATTATGGAAATAGAAGAGGATGTTGATGAAGATGAAATGGGAGATACGATACTGCGTGAAGAGTTCGACAGAGCACTGAAAGACCTGAGTCGAAACAAGGCCCCCGGAGTAGACAACATTCCATTGGAACTACTGACGGCCTTGGGAGAGCCAGTCCTGACAAAACTCTACCATCTTGTGAGCAAGATGTATGAAACAGGCGAAATACCCTCAGACTTCAAGAAGAATATAATAATTCCAATCCCAAAGAAAGCAGGTGTTGACGGATGTGAAAATTACCGAACCATCAGTTTAATAAGTCACAGCTGCAAAATACTAACACGAATTGTTTACAGACGAATGGAAAAACTAATAGAAGCCAACCTCGGGGAAGATCAGTTTGGATTCCGTAGAAACACTGGAACACGTGAGGCAATACTGACCTTACGACTTATCTTAGAAGAAAGATTAAGGAGAGGCAAGCCTACGTTTCTAGCATTTGTAGACTTAGAGAAAGCTTTTGACAATGTTGACTGGAATACTCTCTTTCATATTCTAAAGGTGGCAGGGGTAAAATACAGGGAGCGAAATGCTATTTACAATTTGTACAGAAACCAGATGGCAGTTATAAGAGTCGAGGGACATGAAAGGGAAGCAGTGGTTGGGAAGGGAGTAAGACAGGGTTGTAGCCTCTCCCCGATGTTATTCAATCTGTGTATTGAGCAAGCAGTAAAGGAAACAAAAGAAAAATTCGGAGTAGGTATTAAAATCCATGGAGAAGAAATAAAAACTTTGAGGTTCGCCGATGACATTGTAATTCTGTCAGAGACAGCAAAGGACTTGGAAGAGCAGTTGAATGGCATGGACAGTGTCTTGAAAGGAGGATATAAGATGAACATCAACAAAAGCAAAACGAGGATAATGGAATGTAGTCGAATTAAGTCGGGTGATGCTGAGGGAATTAGATTAGGAAATGAGACACTTAAAGTAGTAAAGGAGTTTTGCTATTTGGGGAGCAAAATAACTGATGATGGTCGAAGTAGAGAGGATATAAAATGTAGACTGGCAATGGCAAGGAAAGCGTTTCTGAAGAAGAGAAATTTGTTAACATCGAGTATAGATTTAAGTGTCAGGAAGTCATTTCTGAAAGTATTTGTATGGAGTGTAGCCATGTATGGAAGTGAAACATGGACGATAAATAGTTTGGACAAGAAGAGAATAGAAGCTTTCGAAATGTGGTGCTACAGAAGAATGCTGAAGATTAGATGGGTAGATCACATAACTAATGAGGAAGTACTGAATAGGATTGGGGAGAAGAGAAGTTTGTGGCACAACTTGACCAGAAGACAGGATCGGTTGGTAGGACATGTTCTGAGGCATCAAGGGATCACCAATTTAGTATTGGAGGGCAGCGTGGAGGGTAAAAATCGTAGAGGGAGACCAAGAGATGAATACACTAAGCAGATTCAGAAGGATGTATGTTGCAGTAGGTACTGGGAGATGAAGCAGCTTGCACAGGATAGAGTAGCATGGAGAGCTGCATCAAACCAGTCTCAGGACTGAAGACCACAACAACAACAACAACTGAGCGGTTTGGAAATAGAATTTGGTAAAAATTAATTTGAAAAGTGAAGATTTCCAGGTACTGTTTAGCTGCACTTCTCGCTTGCATGTAATTTATAATTTGTCTTTATTGATTTGGATTAGTAGTTTCATGGTTCTAACATGATAGAGTTATCAGTTCACATGGCTTGCACTCAGAAGTATACATTTACCACTCCTTTACCATTTCAATAATTAATTTCATGGTAGAGTCATGGCAGGTAATTTCTGTAAAGATGATTGTAATAGCTATAGGATGAGTTTCATTATTTACGATGTTGTTCTTTAAAAAAGGTTAGGCTCCATTCAGTCATTCAGTAAACTTAAATTCTACCACTATCTACTCACGAATTTTATTTTCTGAGTATGTGTGTCGCCACATTGCACTTTGCGGAACACAGTGAAGTGTGGTCTGCTCATGGAGGTAAGAATAAGGGGAGATGGCGCTACGTATCCCAGCCGTACTACGTTTTGAAGCCATGGGGGCGTGGCTCGCTTCCATGACACTCTGACCAAAACATTGCCAGTGTGCTATAGCGCTGCGTGTATTTAAGTCGCTAATTGCACCATATACGCATGTAACGTCATCAGATTGGTTGTTTCAAAGTTTTTGTTTAAAATAAAATCTCGTAAAGGCGAAATTCCGCGTTTCTTCTGATTAAAAATAGTTTTTAATGTAATATTACGAATAGCTAGTCTTCAATGTAAACGATACAATTTTGTTAATTCAGTAATCAACGTGTATCACAAACTAGGGTTCTTTCTTTACTTATTCTTACGATCATGTGATTGGACGAAGCAATGCCAGATTTACGAAAAGTGACGACGTCTTTTCCGATTTTCGTGACATACAAACCAAAACTTTTCAGTTGTTTGAGTTCATAATGATGTATTGTAGCAGCTATTTACTAATGTGTAACAGACTGATTGCGGTTATGACCACCACCTATATCTGAAGAGGCAACCAAATGATCTGTCTTTGTTGCTAATTATTTAAACAATGAAGCAGCAGATAAATAAGTCTGATAAAATAACTCAATGTGAATTAATGTTTAGCCAACAACCTGTCACATTGTGCACAACTTCATTCTGTTGTCAAGTGGAATATAACTGCGGAGAATCCCAAGAAATATAAATTAGGTGTTTGTTATACAAAAAACAGGTACTTCCAGTTTGGATAACATTGACCCTGAGGAAGAAAGCAAAACTCTTTGCCATACAGTTCATACACATTTCAATACATACCCACATTTCTTCTCTTAAGTGATATGCAGCAGCTCTAATATGAGACTAGGGCACTTTTTTTAGTAACTAACAAATCAACTGCAGCAGCAGCACTTAAATGACATGTCTGTTAGCCAAGGCAGTATAACAGTGTTCCAATTTTCATCTGCTATGGGACTCATTTTAGTATTAGTAAGGAGTTCTACTTATTGCTTACTTACCTTAGGTTCCAATTTCTTATTTTGGTATGGAAGAGATTTCTTAACAGGGCAATAATGTCCCAGTGTTTTTAGGTAGCTTAGGCATAAACCATTCTACATTGAGCTTTGTTTATGTCATTCCCTATTTTATAATTTTCATTCTTTTTAATGCAAGCCTTTCTTGTCAAGCTGACAGGTATTTACAGTGGTACAAAATGAAATGATGAAGGGACTGAGACAGATCATGGAGCAAAACTTTACATCATAGTTTGAGAAGTGTGGAATGTCTCAATCAATAAGCAGAAGCTTCATTGCTTGCCAATGACAAAGTTTTACTAACATTGAAACTAGGATTTGCTTTTGAAATCATTGTCCTAATAAAAATATAGGCTATATATTCCTTATTCATTCATAAAAAGTATGGGAACTGGGAATGAAATAAAGCATAAATATTAGGTACTATATTCAGAATTTTATTCCAGCAAAAAAGCTTTTCTTGATCTGTTGTTATCCATTTTGTTGAACTGCTTGTTACAGGTATACAGAAAAATTATTACAATGTGACTTTTCAGTTAACTGCCTTTTTCACAAGATCGTGGAATTTAAAAATAACACAGTTCTACGTAAAAAAATATTATATGAAATTGTAACAAAGTCCACATCATTGCTTGTTGAGAATGAAAGAAATGTCTCAGTCTCCTGACTGATACCAACGTAATACTATTTACCATTCCACATACATATGTTTTATCACAGTGGTCTTGCATAAACCAGGAAAGTAGTCAAGCAAACAAACATAAGAAAATATGCAATCATTTACAAATATGTCTTACTACAGATATAAATGTTGTGGGCTGTAGTTTCTGTACAACACATGGGTTACATTTCAATGGATTATAGGAGAGACTGTTAGAAAATTTAGTGCCCAATGAAGTAGTGAAAAACCAATAACGCTCATGTGCGAACACTACTATCTCTCATTTTTTTAGGGTAAACCACTGTTGGACTAGATCACAAAAAAATATAATTTGTAATGACACACAAGCAAAAACCATAACATACCACACTATGATGGGAATGTATTTCAATGTGCCAAAAATGAGGCAATTATATTTCTCATTAATATGTTGTCACTCATGGAAACTTAATTAACAACTCTGGCTAGAACATACTACAGCATACTCTGCCAAACAATGGCTAAATATTTCAAAAAGAAATTTATGTCCCATTTGGAAGCACACAGATCACAAGCTATTGCAGAACCAGTATTGCATACTGGTATGGTGGAGTATCAATCACTTGGAAACACTCTACATATAATGTAGTTCCAGATGTTGGTTTGAGGAAGATATATTTGAAAGGTATTGCACACACACATAAAATTATAATTGTCTGACTCCATCACGCACCAGGAACAAATTTTCATAGATACACTGAATATGCTAGTACTAATAGTTTTAAGATACAGACATCACAAACATTTTGTAGCTGGTTATAACAACATAGACATAACGGGAAAGGAAGAATGTGCATCATTTATTAATTACAATAAGGTTACATTCCCAGTTTGCCTCAATATAATGAGTGCTGTATACAAGATACCTCACACACTAGACCTCTGTGTACAAATATCAGTTACTGACCTTTAAAGAGTACCAGTTTTGTATAGGTTGTCCTGATTTTATTTTCATGCAATGCATCACTTATTCTCCTGGCTGCATGTTTTTGCAGTGTCAGGAGGTATCGTGTGGCAATTGCTTTAATCAGCAGTATCATATGATTGTCCAAGGGATGCTGATTTTTCATGTGGTCTGCTAACTCCTTAAACACTGGCTTGAATATGAATTCACTAAGCACCTCAGACACACATTTGGAAAAATGATTTTTCAAAGGAACTTTAGAATTACCTGTAGTATAGCACCTGAACACTTTTTCTGCACACACACAGATGTCAACAACATCATTCGATGGTAAAACCAACCATCCCCTACTCTTTCTATGAATGAGAGAATAAGCAACATGGCTACCATCCCCTCTCAACACGGATAAACATGGTTCACATTTTAAGGTTTTCTCTAAGTGACGCGCCACAAATCCAGCTATATATACTACAATATGGACTGCCACTTCAGAGAGATAAATTCCAGTAGCAAAGTAATCGTGGTCATTGTCAGTTGTTGCTGTACTATTTTCCGTGCTTAGTAACTGCCACCGTTCCGAAGTGTTATTTATGTGATCTTCAACATTGGAACTGCTGAAAGTAAGAATGGGAATATCTTCCAAAGTTATACAATTCCCTCTTTCTGATCCACGGATCTCACTATGAATTAGTAGCCTCTTGTATGCTACAACAAACTGCCGAGCAGTGGGGTTGTTATCCCAACCACCACGACTTCGGATGGCACTAAAAAACATTTCCAAGTGGTCCTGAGAACATTTGTAAAGAGGCAGAAACTTAAATAGAGGAGCATGAGTTTGTGTCCCCACTACTTTGATATACATGTGTAAAATAATGGATATACACACCAGGAATCCAATAAACCCTGTCTTTCTATTTGAGTCAACAACTCTCATTGTTTGAGGATTTGGACCAACAGTGAGTTCCTTGATGTACCTCTGTGCCTTTAAACGAAATCCCTCTACAGCACTAAAATTTGCTGTATTTAATGCCTGCTTGAAACCACTTTGTAAAAGTGTTCTGGAATTGCAGACATCAAAGAGACAGTTGAAAATGCGTATAAATTTTACTGTTGCAGATGCCTGTTCAAAACCTGGGAGTTTCATATCACAACAGTACTGTATGGCATCTGCCACAGAATTGCTAAGCAGCTGAGTAGCAAGTTTCACCTTCATTTTATTTTTAAAAAAAATTAAGGTGCCTGGCAGTGATCTTGTTGCCTATGTGGAGCCCTTCCTTGACCTGTAATTTATGTAACAGTTCCAAAAAGTGCCAAGAAATGACACCACCTTGCTCATCCCAAAGAAATTTTTTATCTCCTAAAGCGTTGCGCACAAGTTTCAACATATGTGGAGGGTCTAGGAAAAATGACATTTCATGATCATTCCCTTCAACTGAAAAAGTACTTTTCAAAGTTTCACAATTGAGATTGCAGCCTAAACATCTAGCCATTGACAAATTGCTAGCTGAACCATCACATGTGAGCGAAACAACTTTCACACCACTTGAATTGGCAAGATCAATGCACTGTTTAACTATATCGGCTTTTTGCTCACCAATTATACCAGCAGTCAGGAAATACCCAACTGGGAGCTTCCAAGAAGCATTAATAGCCACAAGCCTGAGCACAAATGCTTCTTTGGCAATGGGCAAATTATCTGTGTCTACAGATGACCCCATGTCAACATAACCGTAATAGCATGTACCATCAAATTCTACATGTTGCCTGATGGCAATTTCATCAACTACCAAGCTACATAGAGTTGGAAACTGTGTTTCACGGTGACAAGCATCTGCCGTAATTACCTTAAACGCCTCGGATGTGAAGCCAGGTGCTCCACCCACACATTGGTACCACTTTCTTAATGTTATGGGGTGTGGCAAACATGTATTAAAACAGCGCCTAACATAATTATACGCTCTGTGGGAATAAAAATGCAGTGTTAAGGCAAAGGAGCGCAGTTCTGGGCTGTATGACCTAGGTACAGCCTGTGCCCCAGCTTTCGCAGTTTGTCGCTGCAGCAAGTCTCTCTGCATTCCAGGTATGCTTTCTAGTATATTTAGTGAACTTTCATCCACAAGATGCTTGTCTTTCAATACCTTAATGATAGCACTCAAAGAAGCCACTTTCTTCTTAAGTCGTCGCTTAGACTGCTGAAGAGTTTTAATTTGTTTTTTGTGCTGATCAGTTTTTCTTTTGAGGTGTTCACACTTCGTCTTCAGTTCCTCACTTTCAGAGGATGTCTGACTACGTTCTGGTGGTCCTGCAGTGTATTCAGGAACAAGAGTAGGAACTTCTTCATCCTGCACTCTGCTGACGGCAGCCCAAACTGAAGATGGAAAGGAAGAGCTCTCCTTCCGCAATGGTGGCTTTCTCGTCTTGTCTCCTTAAATGAAATAAACGGATGGAAAACATTAAGAACTGTTTTTAACAGATGGTTGAAGCTGTTACAGTCTTTGTCATGAACAGCATGTTACTGCCCACTAATTACTCCTATTCTTAGTCCTTTCCAGACATATAAATTCTATTTTTCCAGAAACTATTTATCTTGTTCATAAAATGCTCATTACTCTAACAAAAACCATTGTTGTGTTCAGCAGACAACTTGAAATGCCTCCCATGTGCGAAGCTACAATTAATACACACTTATTGAAAAAATATAAACTTTGAACATGTAAAATATTTCTGCTGGGATGTCTTGTTCAACTATGACACTGTATCGCTATGGGTGCTTTCAGTTAACAAGTTCTCAATACAACTGGTCCAACAGTTAATGATATAAAATTGTGTGTTATATCTAATTTTGCATTAGTGGTTGGTGCATATTCAATGTTCCACACTAGTGGATAATGTTAACAAGAAGGTACTGGCAAAGCTTTTTAATCAATGATATCTTTCAATGGAGAGTGTCAATGAATAGTGCATCAAACAAAAGAAATGTTCATTTGCTGTGCTTAACCCAAATACAGAGTTATATTTAACACAGCCCAAGTGTTAATTTCTGTGACTTCACTAAATAATTATACTAGACAAACATGTTAGCTTCAGTAGTCTCATAATCTAAACAGCGAACCTGAATTTTCTTCTTAAATATTCTCTTGTGTGCAGAGGCTGATGCTCATCAAAAAGGAGTTTCATAAATTTGTTTCTACATGACAATTTGGAGAACCAGATTATCTCTTTATAACATACTGTGTAGCTGCAGGAACACTTCAGTGTTCCAGCACCTCCCCTCTTAAATTCTATACACAGCATGGAATCATTCCTAGGCAAAAGCTATGTGTAAGGACTTAATCAGGTGGAAAGTGAAATTAATGTATTCAAATGACCTGAAGGAATCCTCCCAAAATCAACACAATGGTTTCTCGTCGATGATGAGCGTGACTAATGATCGATGGTATATGGATATGCACAGATAGAAGTGTTACGCCATCAGGCATCAGTCCGATATTTATCAAGCTTTGCTGATATTTTCTTCACTTAACTGGTGTTAAATGAAACTTCTATTCGACTCATGTCCGTCATTATCAGCATGAGGTGTAACCGCACGCGGGCACGAATACAAAATTGTCGCACACAAGCAAACAGCCTCTGAATGTCGTCTACATGACTACTCTGCAAATATATCTAAGTGCCTGGCAGAGGTTCTTCGAGCCGCCTTTGGACTACTTCTCTACCATTCCAATCTCTAACAGTGTGTGGAAAAAATTATCACTGAAATCTTTCTGTACAAGCTCTGATTTCTCTCATTTCATTATGATGATCATTTCTCCCTGTGTAGGTTCATTACCATAAAATATTTGTACGTTCAGAAGAGAAAGATGGTGATCGACATTTCATGAAAAATATCTCACCGCAACGTCTTTGTTTTAGTGATTGCCATTCCAACTCGCTTATCATATCCGTGACACTCTCCCCCCTGTTTCGCGATAGTACAAAACGTGCCGCCTTTCTTTGAACTTTTTCGATTTCCTCTATCAATTCTATCGGGTATGAATCCCATACAGCACAGCATAACTCTAGCAGAGGACGAACAAGCGTAATTTAGGCAGCCCCTTTAGTAGGTTGAATCTTATAAGAGTGCTGCCAACAAAACGTAGTTTCTCGTTTGCCTTTCCCACAACATGATCTATGTGATCGTTCCAACTTAAATAGTTTCTAATTGTAATTCCTAGGTGTTTAGTCGAACTGACATGCTTTAGACTTCCTTGATTTATCGTATAAAATAAACGACCTCACACTTTTCCCTACTGATATACAATTGCCACTTTTCACACCATTCAGATATCGTTTCTAAGTTATACTGCAACTGGTTAGGTCATCTGGTGACTTTGTTAGGCGATAAATGACACCATCGCCTAAGAAAAATCTAAGAGGACAGCTCAAGTTACCTCCTAATTCGTTTATGTAGATTAGGGACAGCAGAGGGCCTATAACACTTCCTTACGGGAATGCTGGTTATCACATTTGCTGTACTCGATAATTTTTCGTCGATTATTACGTACTGTGACCTTTGTGAGAGGAAATCACGGATCCAGTCTCACAACTGAAGCGATACCCCATACGCACCACAGGATTTTCTTACCATGCCTGAAACACATGTGTCAGTGCATGGAGTTCAGTAATGCGCAAGGTATGAAAATGTACGTCTTCCCAACGAGTGTCAGAATTGCTCTATGGGTGATAGATCAGGGTGCTTAACAAACCAGTCAAGATTCCGGATGTTCCTCAATCCGTCTGGAGTGTTAACTACAGAGTTTTGCATTATCCTGCTGGAATATTCAGTTTGGTACCTCGGTGGTGGCTTACCATTCTTCCCACGTCCCGTAGATAATTCATCCTCTTCAACAACCTCTAGACTTGTCCCGTTCATATCTGTAGCTCCTCATACGATAATACTTGGACTTGGAGAGTTACAGGCTCGAGAATCTCTGGGTGCAGCAGGTCTGTGGAGACAGGCATGTTGGCTACCATCTGCACATGACAAACAGAAAAGAGATCCATCGCTGAAATTCAGGGAATGAACTCATTGTGCCTGTCAGCAATGGTGACACACTGCCTGTAACCTCTGCCGGATTTCAACTGTTGTCATCCGGCTATTCTTCAGAGCCAGTCGAACAGTTCTATGACGTTCTCGTAGTGTTGTCCCTCTGGGACCACCCGAGCCTACTCTTCTATCCATGCTGTTGTCCGGTGTCCACCTTGTCACCACTCTTTCTGTAGTCACTGCGATACCGCCAACTGTTTGTGCGATAAGTGCGTATAATGATCCAACGACTCGTCGTTTCTTAGAGTCCGAAGATGGCGATAAGCTGCATATTCTGTGGACATGGTGTGTTGTGATTGCCATCTGAAACGTTCCAGTAACTACGATATTTCTCTGCCTCGTGATGACTGGGTGTTGTGTGATGTCCTTAGGTTAGTTAGGTTTCAGTAGTTCTAAGTTCTAGGGGACTGATGACCATAGCTGTTAAGTCCCATAGTGCTCAGAGCTATTTGAACCATTAACTACGATAATGATGTAGGCCATGGCAATGAATTAAAATATTACCAGCTCCGGTATTTGCACTCGGATCTTCTGTTCACTAGACAAATGTACTAGTTGTTACACCACACTGGAACTGCAGCTCCGACTGGTGGGCAGAATAACACTGTATGTCTCCCTTCCCGATAAAAATTCCAACCCACGCCTCAGGCCATTGCTATTCTAAACTCGCATCAGTACTGTCGAGGATCTCCAATATTGGAATAGCACCTTAGCAATGAGCGGAATTGGGTTGTTCCTCAGGTAGGTGGTGTACTAATCATATACATTAATACATCACCTAAGCCTGAGGTACAACCCCATTCCGCTCATTGCTAAAGTGCTATTCCAATATTGGAGATCCTCGACAATACTGATTCGACTTTAGAATAGCAATGGGCTGAGGCGTGAGTTGGAATTTGTATCAGAGAGGGAGACGTACAAGGATATTCTGTGCAACTGTGGTAGCCATAGTGCCATTGTCGCGTAATGGCTAACGCATCTGCCTAGGAAGCAGGAGACCAGGATTCGACTCCTTGTCCTGCTACAAACTTTAATTCATTCCCTCAACCTGCATCATTATCACAAATAAAGATGAAACTCAATATGTCTCAGGAACATCAACTGTATATCATTAATATAGTTCCATTAGACACTATAGTTCCATTAGACACTACCAGTAGCCATCACGTACTTATACAATACTTCGTTTGTAGGATAGCTTATTTCTATACTGAAAATTTAAAACTAGCCTAAAGGTGAAATATCGGACAACAAATCCTACAGACATGAAAATAATCTCACTGGACAAAAAATTAAGGGGACTGATGACCTCAAATGTTAAGTCCCATAGTGCTTAGAGTCGTTTGAAACATTTTTTGACAAAAAATTAGTCACACAGGTGCGCAGGTACAAAGGAATCATTAAACCTTTACAGATGGCGCAGCGATCGAGTCACGTGATAAGCGCGCGCGCACTGCCTCTATTTGAAGGTAAGGCAGTAGCGATCAGTTTTTATATTTCAAACGGGCATTGTACGTAAAGATAATCAAATGTAAGGACATGACAGAGGGGCAACCGTGTTTGGCCGTGCCCATGGCCATACCGTGTGTAATGTTGCAGGATTTTTGGTGTTTCGCAGCGGATTGTTCAACGTGCCTCCAAACAATGGCGTGACACAAGTAGCCAAGCAACACGACGTCAGAATTGTGATCGGGAAAAGATCCTGGCTTAGAGGGACCGGAGACGCATTTCACGACTTGTGAGTCGAAACCGTTTGCAAATCCGGTAGGAGTTGCTGCAGGCAGCGTAAAGATCCATCCGAACAAGAGAAGTTCGCGACGGGAACTGTATGCAACGAACATTTGGAGTCGGTCACCTTTAAAGAGGGCATTGCTCACACAGGCACATATAAGACAAGAACAGCAAAGTTCACTAGCTGCAAGAATCTGTTCGTGCTGTTCGGAACACTCCCCCATCATATTACATTTCGACTGGTCTGCAAAATAACCTGGCTTGAACCCAATGGAAAATCTGCAAGGGGGTATTGGAAGAACTGGCAAAACGCCAACATCAGCACCCCCACAATTTGGTGGAATTGCGCGCTCGAATCCTCAGCGATTGGCTCAATCTGGATGCGACGTTCGTGCACAACCTTGTGGACTCAGTTTCTAACCAAATCCAGGCAGTTATCAAGTCCAGGGGCGGAATTATACGGTATTAAATGATGATTGTTTTGATTTCTCTAGCGTTGACTATTTTTTTGACTGGAGAGCTTACTAGTTACTAGAGTACGAGCTTGGTAGCGTTAAGTCAAGGTGCAAAACTTTCTATTTCCGTCAGTGTATTTCAAAAGTCGAATTAGAAAGTCTGGTTTTATCCTCTCATAGTAGCACAAAAACTTCATAGAAAAAAAAAGATAAATCAACTTTGTATTAACCAATTTTTAGGCGTTATATTTTGATAGCTCTATAATAGTAGCTCTTAGTTTCGAGAATAAAATACTGAATTCACAGTCTGCTACATGTGTCAGCTAGGAACTTCTCACCGTCATGAGTTCACTGGACACGCACTCGGGACGTCTTGGCTTCAAATGCCTGTCCAGCCATACTGGTTTGGTCGTTACCAGTTAGATGTTGCCGAATCACTTGATACCTCAAACCTCCTACCATATAGTTGTTGAACTAAGCTATTAACCTCGAAGTTGACGATATGTGTAACTTTATTTTCAATGTAATTTGCGCTGATATTTCAGGGGCCATCAAATTTCTGCAAAACCATGGTTCACACAGAGCTGCATTGTCACTTTATTACACAGTCAGTTCCAGTCATAAGCAGACTATTTCAGTCATCTATATGCATCAAATTGTACATCAAGTAGCTTAAACATAGAGCAACATCACTTACCCTCTGTACCATGTCGACACTCTCTGAAGAAGATAGCCTGCTGAGGAATCATGTCTGTCCCAGTTTGAGTATGCACTAGAAATTTAAAAATAGACATCTGACGTCTCATTACCAATTTTATTCTCAACGGAAGAATATATCTGGTGATACAAACTAATCAGTATTTTTTAGCTGCAACTGAGAACTTACTAACTTCTTCCTGATTGTTTCGCCACTGCTCTGGATCGGCATGAACTTAGAAAATTCATAAATGTGCAACAATAAGGAAAGCCACATTTTATCCTCTGCATTTCGGAATAAAAGAAAGATAACGTCGTTGAGAAAACTCTTTTGCACTTGAGTTCTTCCCCATTTCGAAGTAAGGAGACAAAGAGAGAAAATCTGTGACCGTATTAGGCCAAGTTTGATAACTGAATGATTGCTTCTGTATTCCCTTTTTCTTGAGCATCTCTTTCGTCAGCTTAGTGATTTACGATGATCGCTTCCTACGTCAACAGCTCTGCAGAAGGTCACGACGAGACAGAATAATTTGCTAAGCTAGAACGTCCTGCCTTTTTGGCGAGGTGGTAAGTCAACTGCAAAACACCCACGCAGGGAGGAAAGGGGTCGGAAGGGGGGTAGGGGGGGGGAGGTCACAATGGATTAAACGTCACTTCACGATACTTATATTGGACATACAGCATTTGGTAACCTAAGCATTTATTTTACATGTGGAATTGTTTA
This sequence comes from Schistocerca nitens, assembly GCF_023898315.1. Lineage (NCBI taxonomy): Eukaryota > Metazoa > Arthropoda > Insecta > Orthoptera > Acrididae > Schistocerca > Schistocerca nitens. The sequence continues at coordinate 737,733,529 of NC_064617.1, forward strand.
CAAACATGGGAAGGAACGATGAACTCAAGTAGCGATATCACGCGCTGCACGCTCGTAACTCGCAGCTGATGAGCTGCATTGCGAAATTATGACACATGACGTCAGCCGATAAACCCGCCTCAAGAGCCGTTTTTGCTTTTGTTGAACAGTGCTGACTTAATGTCTGCAAGCGTATTACATCATGACAGCGGTGGCCAGTATAAATAACATGTACTAAAGCAGCGTACGTTACATTTCACAAAGTCTGATACTGACTTATGACCACATCGCCAGCTTCTAAACCCGGTTTTATGGCCTCATTATGACGGAGAAGAGTGAAAAGATAGGAATAGTTAGAAATTCTGCGTTCATTGGTTGAAGGAAAATGTCCACTCGCTACAGCAGTGGTCAGTAGAGCAATGTGCCACAGAGTCGAGCATATGGGAAATTCAAAGCAGACGTTCACTGTATAACCCTCATGTTGCAAAAGATCAGTGAGACCATAAACATGCTGCAATTAGTATTTAACAAGACGACTGGTTACCGGAAGAACACTGTTGGTATGTCGAAACACGACTGCTACTAGAATGAAATTTTCACTCTGCAGCGATGTGTGCGCTGATATGAAACTTCCTGGAAGAGTAAAACTGTGTGCTTGTCCGAGACTCGAACTCGGTACTTTTGCCTTCGGTGGGCAAGTGCTCTACCAACTGAGCTATTCAAGCCCGACTCACAACTCTTCCCCACACCTTCAGTTTTGCCAGTACCTCGTCTCCTACCTCCCAAATTTCTCAGAAGCTCTACTGCGAACCTATCAGAACTAGCACTCTTGGAAGAAAGGACATTGTGGAGACATGGCTTAGCCACAGCCTGGGGGATGTTCCCAGACTGAAATTTTCACTCTACAGCGGAGTGTGCGCTGATATGAAACTTCCTGGCAGATTAAAACTGTGTGCTGGACCGCGAGTCGAACTCGGGACCTTTGCCTTTCGCAGGCAAGTGCTCTACTGATTGAGCTATCCAAGCATGACTTACGACCCCTCCCCACAGCTTCAGTTCTGCCAGCATCTCTTCTCCTATCTTCCAAATTTCAAAGAAGCTCTTCTGCAAAGGTACCGATTTCGAGTCTCGGTCCGGCACACAATTTTAATCTCCCAGGAAGTTTCACGATGCTACTGTTCTCTGTAGATGTCGACTACATGAGACTATGAATACATCATGCACGGTGTCTACATCAGCATCTGCATACCCTCCAGCGTGTCCACTTAATTGTTTGTTTTGAAAGAATTCGGTACTCCTATACAGTAAATGAGCAAATTTTAACTCCTGACATGAGAAAAACTGGTGCATAAAAAACTTAGGACAACGGTGTCCCGCTGTACTTTGTTGTTGTGTGCTGTATTTCAAGTGCTTTTGCTAAATTGGATTTATCTGAATATTGTTTTTAGGTTTGAATTGCTGTCACTTTGTTGTTATAAATTTGTTTAAGGGTTACTACATGCAATTTTAAGATTCCAATGGTGATTTTAAATTTTTTATCACAAGTAGTTATCGAGCTTGAGTTGAAACTTTTAATTGATGTTATAATTGCTTTGGGCTCGGATTTGACGCTACTGTATCACCGGTATTTTACCCTTGATATTGCATCAGTGTAAATATTAACAATTAAGAGTAAGCCTTGCAATGACTACCCTTTAAAAGAAGAAAAAAAAAATAAAAATGGTAGGACAATATGTTCTTTAACGACTGCTGAGTAAGAATTGTTTGTTAATAAATTCGTTTTAAAGGGCGTCTGAATTAATGATAGCCTGGCACCTTACCACTCGTTCAGAGCTCCTACCATTCTAAAGTGTACGGGGTTCTTAGGTTTGACGCATTCAAAAATGCTTGAGGTGCTACTGGGGCCCATTGACCCAAATATTTCGGACGAAAGGCAAATATATGAAGCAAACAAGCGTAAACTAATACAAGTCATCTCACCAACATCCAAAAAATCTAGGAATGTATTGCATTTGCCAGAAATTTACGCTAGGAGACAGAAATGTAGATTTAAATGTAGAATGCAAGGTTGCTTCACTCATAAGTTCGTAAAATGCCATACTCGTTATGTATTCCTGTGTTTCACTTCAAAAGGGAATTGCTTCAAAACTTTCCACACAATATGAAACAGCTTATAATGTGGAAGAAAAATCCTAAGTTCAGTAACGTTCGTATATACATTTCACTTACATCGTTACAGAAAAATATGTAATCAACACTGTTTTGCAAAATTTAGTGTCTGAAATGATTTTATCTTTGACATTTTTACATACTGTACTTTTTAAATTTCTAAAAAGCCTTGAAAGAATAAATAAATAGTGTATACATGCTCCGATTTCTGTTAATGTTTCCTAACACAAAATTCCTTTAAAGTTCCAATAAACAGCAATAAATAAGCATTTTATACATTTGACTATTTTAACTTCATTGAGAGCTGATGTATCATATTTGATACATGGGCTACGGTTACTTCTGGCTGATAGACACCTGCTATATGACTTGTGATTCATGAACTGTAGGTCATGAAAGGAATGATATTTTTTTTTTTTTGCAAAATTATTGGCTTTTGTGCTGCTGAGAAGTGACATATTAGCAATTTTCTAATACTTTCTTTAAAAGTTTGTTTCAGGTCTCTAGAGAATACATAATCAAACCACTGTAAAGTGCTTGGCACAAGGTATTCAGCATTGAACCACGTGTATGCAATGTGAGAGGTGCGACTGCTTAAGTGCTCTTTTGCATGCTGCCGGCCGGTGTGGCCGTGCGGTTATAGGCGCTTCAGTCTGGAACCGCGTGACCGCTGCGGTCGCAGGTTCGAATCCTGCCTCGGGCATGGATGTGTGTGATGTCCTTAGGTTAGTTAGGTTTAAGTAGTTCTAAGTTCTAGGGGACTGATGACCACAGATGGTAAGTCCCATAGTGCTCAGAGCCATTTTTTTCTTGTGCATGCTGTAATTAATGAAACCTTTCGGAGACACGTGAGGCAATACTGACCCTACGACTTATCTTAGAAGCCAGATTAAGGAAAGGCAAACCTATGTTCCTAGCATTTGTAGACTTAGAGAAAGCTTTTGACAATGTTGACTGGAACACTCTCTTTCAAATTCTGAGAGTGGCAGGGGTAAAATACAGGGAGCGAAAGGCTATTTACAATTTGTACAGAAACCAGATGGCAGTTATAAGAGTCGAGGGACATGAAAGGGAAGCAGTGGTTGGGAAGGGAGTGAGACAGGGTTGTAGCCTCTCCCCGATGTTGTTCAATCTGTATATTGAGCAAGCAGTAAAGGAAACAAAAGAAAAATTCGGAGTAGGTATTAAAATCCATGGAGAAGAAATAAAAACTTTAAGGTTCGCCGATGACATTGTAATTCTGTCAGAGACAGCAAAGGATTTGGAAGAGCACCTGAGCGGAATGGATAGTGTCTTGAAAGGAGGATATAAGATGAACATCAACAAAAGCAAAACATGGATAATGGAATGTAGTCGAATTAAGTCGGGTGATGCTGAGGGAATTAGATTAGGAAATGAGACACTTAAAGTAGTAAAGGAGTTCTGCTATTTGGGGAGCAAAATAACTGATGATGGTTGAAGTAGAGAGGATATAAAATGTAGACTGGCAATGGCAAGGAAAGCATTTCTGAAGAAGAGAAATTTGTTAACATCGAGTATAGGTTTAAGTGTCAGGAAGTCGTTTCTGAAAGTATTTGTATGGAGTGTAGCCATGTATGGAAGTGAAACGTGGACGATAAATAGTTTGGACAAGAAGAGAATAGAAGCTTTCGAAATGTGGTGCAACAGAAGAATGCTGAAGATTAGATGGGTAGATCACATAACTAATGAGGAAGTATTGAATAGGATTGGGGAGAAGAGAAGTTTGTGGCACAACTTGACTAGAAGAAGGGATCGGTTGATAGGACATGTTCTGAGGCATCAAGGGATCACCAGTTTAGTATTGGAGGGCAGCGTGGAGGGTAAAAATCGTAGAGGGAGACCAAGAGATGAATACACTAAGCAGATTCAGAAGGATGTAGGTTGCAGTAGTTACTGGGAGATGAAGAAGCTTGCACAGGATAGAGTAGCATGGAGAGCTGCATCAAACCAGTCTCAGGACTGAAGACCACAACAACAACAACATTCGGAGACTGTAGTATATTCCTAATTTCCCCATTTGCTACTGGTTCTTTAACCCCAGTCAGGAAGCTTTCGCTATATAATTGAAGTTTATATTCAGATTTTATCAATGTTTCAGTGACTCCCTCTTGTAAGTCAAAGAAACTTGTTACCATAAGTACCGTTCTCCTTTTATACGTCCAGTATCTTTTGGTAGTCCTATTTGGGATGAGTAATATTCAAGGATAGTCCGAACCCTGTTCTTTCTACGACTGAGCCTGCGTGATCGTTCCATTTATATCCCTATAAATTGTTATACCCAGGTATTTGTACTAGTTTACTGATTCCAGTTGTGCGTCGTCGATATTGAAATCATAAGATTCTATGTTTGTTCGTTTCGTGTAGTGCTCAGTTTTGCACCTTTGAACATTTACAGTAAATTGCCGATCTTAGCACCACATTGTAAACTTATCGAGATCTGACTGCTTTTTTCAGTACGGATAATTCCGTGCGCTCAAAAGCCTGGTGCAAGGCTTTAAATTGGACGCCAGTCGGCGACTTGAGTGTCCCTAACCTACCCAGTCGTCCAGTAGGGCAATGTGGACCTACGCGGAATCCGAATCATGTGACGTCCTGGGAAGTCTTCATATCGTTGAGAACTGCAAGCAAACTGTAACTTTTCGTAGTCGGACTGGGATTCGAACCCATGACCTTTCGGTTTCGAGACACATGCTTTACCATTAGACCACCAGGACCGACTTCATTTATTGATAACTGTATCGCCAGCAAAAATTCTTATGTTATCATGCCAGGTCATTAGAGTACAACAAGAACAGTAAGGGTCCAAATAAAGTTACTTCTGCCATTCACACATGCTGCATGCGTCCTTGCTCCCTACCAAAAAATCCTCAAACTAGTCACAGATTTTGTTTGATACCGTTTTGTTTGATAGTCCATAGAGAAGGTATATGGCTGGGGATGTGGCAAAACAGAGACCATGGAGCATTTGCAAAATTCTGTTGGAGCTAATTAGTGCCGAGTTGTCCATGCGGCTTATCGCAGGTGTTACAGATTAGAGGATTTCTCAGGATTCAACAGCCATTCTACAAGTGACTGTATCTGCATTGGGGGCACATGGTGGCTGATCACTGTTCAGTAGACAACGAAGACTATGGGTGGCTTGGAGTTTGGTCTGGAGGTTCGACTTAATGGCATTGGAAGTAAATGATGACATCATTTTTCTGTTAAGTGATCAGTAGTGATGGAGGACTCTGTGCTGATTTTCTTTGGTTCTGTTTTGGCTTACAGTTACGAGGGCGAGTCAAGTTTTAATTACCACCTCGAAGAAATAAAGTAACATAATAAATTTTTTACTCTATGATTAAGGCAGACCACTCATCGAGAAGCAGAAGTGTTATCGACACTCACACACCAAAAAAAGAAGACTTGCTAGCTTTTGAAGTTATCCTTTGAGGAGAAAGATTAAACCCACACACACACACACACACTACATGATGCCGGCTAGCCTAAGTGTGCCAAAGTTATTTTGCAGCAGGTGGACGGTGTAGTATATGTGGGGGGGGGGGGGGGTAGGGGGAGAGAGGCAGGGGGAGGGCTGGGGGTAGGTGGATGGAATGCGGGAGGGAGGGGTGACAAGTGTTAGTCGACAGCAGTATCATTGCTCCTGGGAGCTAGGGCGCTTCGTTGGGCTTACCACCAGTTTTTATCGTTATATTTCACGCTGAACCACTTGGTAAGATATGTAGAGCTTTCTTAAAATCATTGACAGTGCACTGCGCTTTTCTTAGTCACCACTGTACTTCTTTACTGTGACATCAGCGCGTATTTTCGATGATGGTCATGGATGGCCAAGTGTAATAATATTGTGGTCGCGTAGTGTATTGGGCTGGCGCGATTGTAGCGGCCGGTGGGAAACGGCACGCTCTGAAGGCGACTGGGGGTGAGGGTGAAAAACGGACGAAGGTGAAACTGTTGGGTGGAGAGTGTGGGGACAGTGGGTTACCTAAAATTAAGACCAGGACGATTATGGGAGCGGAGGATGTGATGTAAGGGTAACTTCCATCTGTGAAGTTCACAAAAGCTGGTGGTGGAGGGAAGAATGCAGATGGCTCAGGTTGTGAAGCTGCCACTGAAGGTGAGCGTGTTGTACCCAGATATATGTTGTGTCACCGGATGGTCAGCTTTGCTCTTGACGGCAGTTTGGCTGGGCCATTCATCCTGGCGGACAGCGGGTTGAAGAGTCTAACCGGCATAACTCTGGAAGCTAGCAAGTTTTCTTTCTTTTGTGCGAGCCTATCGACAGCTCACCGCTTCTGCTTTCCAGTGAGTGGTCTCTTTTAATCCTAAAGTATTTACATTCTACAATAACTTTCCCACAACAGTAATAAATGTTTTTTTAATTCTGTAGGTACATGTCTGTGGTGCTTGTACAAATTGAAATCAACGCGACACAGAACAGTAGGAAGTCGCCAGGAGATGGAGGACGAAATGGTGCAGCCCACTGATGAAATGGATAATCGTACAGTAGTTTTCTTCGTATGAAGGGGAGCGACGCTGAGTTGGTGGAATTGTACGGCTACCATGCACTATCTTATGCACAGCAAAGCAGGGGCTGGGCGTGCAGACTCTCCCAGTGTCGTCAAAACATTTGAATGACGAAAAAAGAAGTGACCGACCGTCTTTGTCAGTTAGAACGAATCACGAGAGAAGTTGAGGCCCCGGTGCTCTAAGACCGGCTTATCACAGTCGATGGGACAGTGGAAAAACGAAAATCAGTCATGGATATTTTCAGCATCTTTCTAACATAACATACGCCGCCGCCCGCTGGGTTTCGCAACTGCTCACGCTCATTCAAAAAGCCCGCCGAACCGCGGCAGCTGCGGAACTGTTGCAGCTGCGCCAGGCCATCTAGACTTCTTTAGCCTACTAATCACAATGGACGATTGTTCGATGTATCAGCATAACCCCGAGACAAGAGAGCAGTAGCAGCATGTGGATTCACCGCCACCGAAATAGGCAAACCTAAGCATCTTCGGCCAAGGTGATGCTGAGTTGTTTGAGACTGGCGGTGCAGTGCTAACAAACCAAGTCATGCGTTCGGTGTATTACTATCTTCCCCTAAGAACCGTATAGAAACTGACTGAGGATATATAAAGGGCCGCATTATTTACAGAATATTTTTATTGTATATAGTTGTCCTCCTACCTGTTACATAAGAATAAACAATATTTATAGCAAACGTGAAAATGTCAATGTTTAATTCAGGTTTTATTCTAAAATTATTGCGTTATAACGTGAAACAGTGATGTTTAGTAAAAATAAAGAAAAAAATACAAATTTATTATAAAGCGCTAGAAAACACAATTTCATCTACAAAAAGGTAAAATAGAAAAAGGCAAAACAAAAATATATCTAACATCGCTTTAATATTTCGTCCAACTTAGATAAACCACATTTCTGTTATTCATAAACAACTTTCGCATTTATCAATAATAACAGGAAGCTCTTACCTTTGATCATGATGAAGAACGTTCTATACAATGTATCTGCTTCATAAGCAAGTGCTTTGGTTAGATAAAAATACAAATCTTACGCGATCAACAAATTTTTATTACTTAAAAATGCAATTAATAATTCTTTAAGGTTGTAAAATACACAATGGACTGACACTGAATGATGTGCGGTTCTAATTATGTGCAAAACAAAAACGAGAGACGAGTCGTCGGCTCTCATTTCCTCACTTAGTCATTTATTTATGTTTGTTTCCCTGCCCGTTCTACCAATATTACCTGTAATCTTACCGTTTTATACGTAAGTTATGCAGTGTACAACAACTAATGTTAAGACCTAGCGTCACAAGAGAGTGCCAATCAAATTGTGTGCCTATGGAGTATCGTGTCAGCTGTGCGACTGGATTGGTCATTTCCTGTCAGAAAGGCGTCATTCCCAAGTAACTGACAGAAAGTCCTCGTGTAAAACAGAAGTAGTATCTGACTTTCGCTATTAGTCATTCATTTATGTTTGTTTCCCTGCCCGTTCTACCAATATTACCTCTAATCTTACCGTTTTCTACGTCAGTTATGCAGTGTACCACAACTAATGTTAAGACCGAGAGTCACAAGGGAGTGGCAGTCAAATGGTGTGCCTATGGAGTTTCGTGTCAGCTGTGCGACTGGATTCATCATTTCCTGTCAGAAAGGTGTCAGTTGCAAGTAACTGAAAGAAAGTCATCGTGTAAAACAGAAGTAATATCTGAATTTCTGCAAGTAAATGTCAAAGGCCCTCCGCTGTTCCTAATCTACATAAACGATTTAGGAGACAATCTGAGCCGCCCTCTTAGTCTGTTTGCAGATGATGCTGTCACGTGCCGTCTAATAAAGTCATCAGAAAATCAAAACCAATTTGCAAAATTCCTTACACGATATCTGTATTGTGCGAAAAGGAAAAGTGTGAGTTAATCCATGTAAGTACAAAAAAAAAAAACATTAAATTTCGGTTACACAGTAAATCACACAAATTTAAAGGTTGTCAGTTCGACTAAACACCCATGAACTACAGTTGCGAACAACTTAAATTGGAATGATGACGTAGATGCTGTTGTGTGGGCGGCAAACCTGAGACTGCGTTTTATTGGTGGAACACTTAGCTATAATAGGTCTACTGAAATGAAATGATCGTACGGCATTGTTGGCCGGGAGACCCCATGCGGGGTGTTCGGCCACCGAAATTGCAAGTTCTTTTTAGCTGACGCCACTTCGGCGACTCGCGACTTGATGCTGATGAAATGATGATGAAAGACACACAACACCCAGTCATCTCGAGGCAGAGAAAATCCCTGACCCCGCCGGGAATCGAACCCGGGACCCCGTGTGCGGGAAGCGAGAACGCTACCGTAAGAGGACGGGCTGCGGACAATAGGTCTATTAAAGAGACTGCATACACACCCTTGTCCGTCCTCTGCTAGAGTACTGCTGTGCGGTATGGAATCATTATCTGGTAGGATTGAAGGAGGATACTTAAAAAAATTGAAAGAAGGGTAGTTCGTGTTTCATTATGGCGAAATAAGGGAGAGAGTGTCACTGATGCGATTAGCGAATTTGTATGGCAGTCATCAAAACAAAGGCGTTCTTCCTTGCAGCGACATCTTTTCACGAAATTTCAGTCACTATCTTTCCGCTCTGAAAGTGTAAATACTTTATTGCAGCCAACGTTTATAGGGAGAAACCATTATTATTATAAAATAACCGAAATGATAGCTCGTACAGAAAGATTTAAGCGTTCATTTTCCCAAAGCGCTGTTAGAAAGCGGAACGGTAGAGATTTTGTTTGAACGCTATGCCAGCACGTCAGTGTGCATTGTAGAGTAGTCATGTAGACGTAGATGTAGAAGCTGCCCAGATGGACGTTTTTAGTCCGCGATAACGCCGCAGCTCATTGTGACCACTGCACAGTGTTACTGCTTCTTTGGGTATCATACTCTCCCGACAGGGCACCCCCCCCCCCCCCCCCCCGCTTGAAGAACTGCAGCGCCGCAGGCGTTTCCATAATGGCAATGAGGTGATTTTCGGGATGGAACATTCCTTGAACACCCAAAGTACCAGCTTCCACAGCCAATATTTCCGCCATATCATCCATAGGTGGTAAATTGTGTCGCACTTCTGTGAATATGTACGAGGCTCATTGAAATGAAAGCTTGTCAGTGCGTCTACCTTTGGCACCATGTAACTGCGGGTATGGTGGCCCCATCTATTGGTAGAGAGCATGATGCGTGCACCGTTTGTTGTTGCATAGCGCCACTGTGGTTTCACGCCGAAGAGAACGTGGTCACACTACTTATCGTCCACTACCGAACATGCAGGCGAGTAAGCAGGAACAACGAGTAGTGATTCGATTTTTGGCGGCGGAAGGAGTTGGAGGCCGTGAAATATATCAATGGATGTTGTGGAATGGCGCAAACGATTCCTTGATGGGCGCGTGTCACTGGAAGACGATGTTCGTGCTCGTCCTGGAAAGGCCCATCGTGTCATCACACCGGAGATGGTTGCGGAAGTGGTTGCTTTAGTCTTGGACAACCGCAGAATCACCGTGGACGAGATCCACCGGTTACTGGGTATTAGGGTTGGCACCACCCACACTATAATGCATCAACACTTGAACTTCAGAAAATCTGCGCGCAGTGGGTGACTGCCGAACAGCGCAAAACTCGAATGGCGCCGTCTTTGATTCATCTGCAACGTTATCATGAGGAGGAATATCGCTTTCTGTCGCGTATTGTCACAGGTGACGAAACATGGTGTCACCATTTTGAACCGGAAAGCAAGCGTCAGAGCAAGCAGTGGAAACATGCGACTTCACCGCCTCCAATGATATCAAAGGGCGTGCGCACCAGTTCTGGTGAGGTCCTGATGTCCTTCTTTTTTGACCACAAGGGTCCACTGCTTGTCGAGTTCCTGGAACGGAGAACCACCATCAATGTCCAGCGTTATCAAGCCACTTTACAGCACCTTAGACAAGCCATCAAGTCGAAACGGCGAGGCATGTTGTCCAATGGCGTTATCCTCCTGCATAATAATGCCCGCCCACACACGGGCAATGCGGTGAAGACGACATTGCAGCAGTTTCGGTGGGAAACGCTGGAACATCTACCGTACAGTCCCGAACTTTCGACCTTTCTACTTTTCACCATGTGACATTCATGGGTTTTGACCTCTAAGCCAAGCTATTCGCGGACATCGATTCGCAACGGACGACGAAGTGTGTGACTGGGTCCAGGCCTGGACCCGACAGCAGCCTACTAGCTTCTTCAAGGATGGAATCAACCGGCTAGTGTTGCAATGGGATAAATGTGCCAACGGTTCTGGCGATTATTTTTGAGTATGTATACTGTGTATAACTACCGGGTGATCAAAAAGTCAGTATCAATTTGAAAACTTAATAAACCACGGAATAATGAAGATAGAGAGGTAAAAATTGACACACATGCTTGGAATGACATGGGGTTTTATTAGAACAAAAAAAACCATATTGCTAGACGCGTGAAAGATCTCTTGCGGGCGTCTTTTGGTGATGATCGTGTGCTCAGCCGCGCCGGCTGCGGTGGTCTAGCGGTTCTAGGCGCTCAGTCCGGAACCGCGCGACTGCTACGGTCGCAGGTTCGAATCCTGCCTCGGGCATGGATGTGTGTAATGTCCTTAGGTTAGTTAGGTTTAAGTAGTTCTAAGTTCTAGGGGACTGATGACCACAGATGTTAAGTCCCATAGTGCTCAGAGCCATTTGAACCATTTTTTTGCTCAGCCGCCACTTTCGTCATGCTTGGCCTCCCAGGTCCCCAGACCTCAGTCCGTGAGATTATTGGCTTTGGGGTTACCTGAAGTCGCAAGTGTATCGTGATCGACCGACATCTCTAGGGATGCTGAAAGACAACATCCGACGCCAACGCCCCACCATAACTCCGCACATGTTTTACAGTGCCGTTCACAACATTATTCCTCGACTACAGCTATTGTTGAGGAATGATGGCGGACATATTGAGCATTTCCTGTAAAGAACATCATCTTTGCTTTGTCTTACTTTATTATGCTAATTATTGCTATTCTGATCAGATGAAGCGACATCTATCGGACATATTTTGAACGTTTGTATTTTTTTGGTTCTAACCCCATGTCATTCCAAGCAAGTGTGTCGATTTGTACCTCTCCATCTACATTATTCCGTGATTTAGTCAATTTTCAAATTTATACTGACTTTTTGATCACCCGGTACGTTTTTGAGTTAATAAAATCGTTACCGTTACTTTACACTAGTAACCGGGTTTTAGTTGAATGCCTCTTATAGAAGAGGACTAACACCGGCACCACGCCTAACGGTCGCTGCTTGATTTTTTTCTATGTAGCAATTAAAACTTCGTGCCTGCTCCTCGAAAAGAAATCAAGCTCTTCGAGGGACAGTAGCAAAAGTGTCAACGGGAGCACAACGGCAGCCTCTGTTGGAAACGAGGCAAAGAAGCGGACTTCCGCGACGAGACTGCTCGTTTTTATACGGCAGCGTGGCCGCCCCGCGACCTGGAAGCCAGTGCGGGCCAAGGCCGCGCTGCGCTGGCCGGCGGTCGAGTACGGCAGGTCGCGCTCCGCCGCCTCGCCCCATGCCAGTGTCCTCCTCCTCCTCGCCGCTTACTTCCGCAACGACGCCTGGCGACCGTCGTAACGCATCATTGCCGGGCCGCGCTCGTCTGCTCCTCCTGGTGGCTGTTGTCAAATCCATAACGGTTTTCCAGGATCCCTAGGAGACGGTCTTTTTTTTATGTATAAAAGGCTATGTCTAGATTGACTGACTGACTCGTCATCGCCCAGCCCAAACCGCCAAGGATAGAAACTTGAATTTTGGGGAAGATGTGGGTCTTATACTGGAGATGTCATTTAAGAAGGGATTTTCCGAAATTCCAACCTTAATGGGGTTAAATAAGGGGTCAAGTTTTCTTTTTTATGTCCCTATTGAGGCAATTTTGAAGCTAGACCTTGTAAAGTATTACTATCTTTAAGACGTTTCTCATCGTGCCATTTCTACCTGCTTCTCTCACACAAATAATGAAAAAAATCAGAAATTCTGGGTCGCCACCAGCCCAAGCCCTTCCTAACCATTTAGAAAAAAAAAACGGAGCTGGGATTTTATTAGGTTAATTACTTTAAAAACTTAATTACAAGTATGAAAATTTCTTTAAATAGCCAGATAAATAGCACTGCATGTCGTGCATGAAGCAACTTGGTTAATTCAGGATTGGAAATCGAAGTAAGTGGGTAAGATCAACACCACAGAATTTATCTTTCACGTAGATTATTTATTGTTCAAATGGTTCAAATGGCTCTGAGCACTATGCGACTTAACTTCTGAGGTCATCAGTCGCCTAGAACTTGGAACTAATTAAACCTAACTAACCTAAGGGCATCACACACATCCATACCCAAGGCAGGATTCGAACCTGCGACCGTAGCGGTCGCTCGGCTCCAGACTGTAGCGCCTAGAACCGCACGGCCACTCCGGCCGGCTTATTTATTGTATCTAAGTATTTGGTTGCACATCATAACTACACATAACTGGTGCCTGACTAGAAATATTTAAGTAAGAATTACGTGAGAATGTAACAGCACAATTTAACTACAGCAATAAGAAACACAGAAAACGGGGGTGGGAGACAATGATACTATCATCTCCTTTGTATTCATACCATAAAAATATCTCAGTGAGATTCGCATTACGATTCTACTCATGCACTATTCTGGACAGAGGTTTAACCAATGCACGAGGTTGTGCGATAATTATTCAACATACTAACTGCGCTGCTGATTACAAACGGCCGAACTAGAGCACGTGGTGCATTCCGAATCAACTGTTAACTGTTGTGCTGCATTGTAGAAAGTGCACGAAAGAACAGATATTCTTGCAGAAATTATAGCTCATTAAACAACCAAACTGTTAAAACAAAGCCTATTCCGGTACCTTGGTGGACCAGAACGGTCATTGGTTACCAAACACGTGGCACAAAATCGACGCACAAAGACAAAAGCAACTTCCACAAATTATAAGATTAAAAACCATTAAAAATCATACTCGCTTCGACACAGTATTACACTCACGTACGGTTGAAGTGATCCTAACCTGCTTTTCCTAATCAGATTTACCATTTGAAATTCTGCTTCATCGTTGTTCAAAATGAACAAAGTAACTTCCACACTTTTAGCTCAAACACCCAAAAATCGCCTATTTAAAGCAATATAATTATGGCACATTCTGAAAAATAACTCGCTTTACACGCTTCAGTTAAGCTGAAGTTCTTAAGTATTTCAACAGTTAAACATAACGAAGTCCTAACTCAACCTGCTTCCTACCACCTGAAACCCCCCTTAAGTTACGATCCGTTCTCACGAAGCGTTCACCGAAGAATGCCCCTTTCTCTTCCGAGATTACCTAGCTCCCCGTGCAGCGGAAGCTACCAGAGGGGTAGCCCTCCGTCACCAACACCACACACAAAAACAGCCTTCGACTAAGATGGGTAAACCTCTCTGTTCAGGTATTGGAAACCTAAGTTGGTCATCCTGTGCTCTCCTTCGAACGAGAAGCAACGTCGTCTGCTCCCAGCAGACGATGACCAACTCAGCGTTTCCCACAAAACATAACCGAAACCCCACATTAAAACACATATAATATTCAATAGGCCTTATTTGAGTGCTCAGTCCTTCTGGAAGGGTTCATGAATTGAGCTAAAATCAGGTAGGAAAATGAATAAGTTGTACCGAATTCGATAAGCGTCTTATGAAACGACTTCACAGAGATGTTTCAACCTATGAAAATTGATGTTTGGTTTCTCGGTCAGAAATAAAGAAACACGTGTTTCAGATGTTTTGTAAATTTTACCTTATGGGAGTGAAATAGTGGGCGAAAGCTTTTTTTGAAAATATATCGTTATTAAAGAAGTACTAATGTATTTTTAAAGCTACATGAATGAACATTGGTATCTGACTTCTCGATTACAAATTAAAGAATTCTTGTTTCTGTTGTTATAAATTGAACCCCTAGGGGGGGTGAAATGGGGGATGAAATTTTTTACGAAAATGTTTTATTATGAAAGCATTTTTAAATCTAAATATACGAAAATTTAAATTTGGATTCTCAGCTGTAGCTAAAAAAAATTGTTTCACAGTTTTTGGAAATTCAGCCCCTATTGGGATAAAACTGGGGTGAAAATGTTTATGGAAATACTTCCTTCATTGAGCAAGCATTTTAGAAGCTAAATCTATGAAAATTTGTATTTTGTTTCTCTGTTAAAAATAAACATACGCTTGCCACTGTTTTTGGAAATTCAACCCGTAAGGGTGTGAATTAGGGGGTGAACGTTTTATGAAAATATTTCATTGCGAAAGCATTTTTAAAACTAAACCTTTGAAAATTGGTGTTTGTCTTCTCGGTTGGAGACGAAAAAAATAAGTGTTTCACTGTTTTTGGAAATTCAACCCCTAAGGGAGTGAAATAGTCAGACTGACTCATCTTCGTCCAGCCCAAAACGTTAAGGACAGAAACTTGAAGTTTGGAGAGGGTATGGATCTTATACTGTAGGCATCGTTTAAGAATGGATTGTCCTGAATTCCACTCCTAAGGAGGTGAAAGAGGGGATGAAAGGCGTTTTGAAAGCATGTCGCTATCAAGGGAATATTGACGCTAGAACTGCGAAAACTTGTATTTCATCAGAAAATAACGAAAATAAGTGTTTCCGTATTTCTGGAAATTCAATCACTGGGGGCGGGGGAATTTAAGGCTACATGTATGACAGTTGGTATTTGAATTCACGGTAAGAAATAAAGAAAATACATGTTTCAGTATTTCTGGAAAGTCAAACCCTAAGGAAGTGCAATAGCGAATGAAAATTTTTAAGAAAATATTTTGCTATATTAAAAAAATTTAAAGCTAAATTTATGAAAATTGGTGTTCCACTTCTCGGTTAGATTTAAAAAAATATTTGTTAGGTGATGAAAGTTGCTGCGGAAATCACAAGAACGTAAAAAGCATGAGTAGCAAAAAGTTTGAACTCCAGCTACCAGAATCGCTCGTTCGTCAGAAGTACATTCAGAAAAGACCATGCTTTTCTGTCCTTAATTAGCGTGGAAGGCAATTAGTGAACAACATAAAAATTCGAATATCTATAAATTAAAAAAAATCTCTGCAGGCCATACAGTCTACACGAGCGAAGAAGCAGGCGCTATGCTAGTCCATAAATATTAAGAAAATGTGTGTGTGTGTGTGTGTGTGTGTGTGTGTTCTACTGGATCTGAACCAAACTTGTTACACAAATCCCTTACAAATTCGCAATAAATTTCGCATACAGTATCTACATATGTCGCCGAATGTACCTACACAAAAACATCATTGTACAACAGACAGTGATATCACATTATAACAACTGTGATAGGTGAAAAATGCTGCATCATGCATGAACTTTTGATACATTTATTCTTTACTACTAAGACACCCCTACAGTCGAGTCAGGAATTCACTGACACCTGAAAGCGCTCTTGACAGCTTTCAACTGCTAAGCTGACACGTCTGTAGGCGAAAACAGAATCCGTCTGCAGAGCTATGAGGAAGCGTCTCCATAGAGACGTTTACAAAATCGCGTTGTAGACACGCGAAGCAGCTGTGTTTATATAGTTCAGGCACTGAGAACCATAAGGGACCGAAGCACTGAAACGAAGTTTTTGAGAAAAATAGATGTTTGTGAAAGTTATATAGTTAAACCACCAGTCACGTAGGTCTAATCTGTTTTTTAACCAAGCATCAACATCCTATTCTTCCTGTGAAAAACTAATCTACCCACTTTGTTATTAAATACTAATTAATATTTAAGATTATACTTATTGTTAATGTTAGTCCACAAAATTTTTACATATAGGCTAGTGACTATAGTGTCTTTTGACTGTTCTAAGGTTTATAATTAATGTGGAATTAGAATAATCACATAATCGTCCACGAAAAATGTTCTAAAATTGATAATAAATAACAGATACACAAATATGACCTATTCAAACAGTTCATGGTGCTCGTTATCATCTCTTCATTAAACACATTCTGCATCTTCAAGTTACTACGATTACGTACATGATGTAGACACTAAATTATGTTGTCGACCCTAGACAACAACTGAGCAGCACAGAGCAACAAAACTATGCTATATGCTTTGGGCCCTTATGGAACTCAGTATCCGAGAAGTCGGTGAGACAGCTTTTCGTGAATGTTTATTATGCAGTGTGGGGTTACAGATACAGATCAAGCTGCTTCACCATATGGTCAACTGTCTTCAGAAGAATCCATACATGCTACATTCTCAAGATTGATGACGATGTACTTCAGGCCCTTATGATGCTCAGCGCCTTATTTGTACATCATGCATATTTCTTTGTATGACTGTTTCATAATATCAAACGTTCTTTCATGAATACATAGAAATGAGTTTTTTTCGGTATTATTCTACGAACATAGTTCATTATTTGTTACCGTTCTAATAGAAAATTGGCAGAATAAACGTCGGGAAATTTCAGGTTTGTCAGCTAGTATCATATTAACAATGAGAAATACATTTCTCTGCAAGCCTTAAGGACTAGCTTTGAAACGTCCCCTTTGAAAAATTATGAATGACTGTGCTAGTAAACTTCTACGTTATTTGATACAAAGACAGCTGAGTAAAACTCAACGTACTCAAACAGTTTTCTCTTTACTTATTCTGATCATCAATAAACTAACACACAATATGTTTAGCGCAACGCAATCTGACTTTCAACAATCCCTACAAAAGAATGGTCCTGACTAACAATAACCTATACCTTTCATGAATCACTTACCTCACAAAAATCTTAGTTACTCGAACTACTGCAATACAACGAGCGCCAATACTGCCAGCTAAATAAAAGATTCTAACTACTGAAGGCACTAACTACTGACAGGCATAGTTAGCAAATAAAAAAATTTAATACAGAACAAACAATGTGTTTACCTTAATAATGTTCAAAAGTCATCATCTATAAATCTCTCAATTCATGACATCCATCTTTACAAATTTCCTTTTTCTGGCGGACACACGTCCAGATCGTCCGCTCAGAACTCTGGCATCTCTCTCCCTACATCCACCACTGCTGGCGGCTCACCTCCAACTGCACAACGCTACACGCTGTTCACATCCAACTGCCCATCACTACATAAGCGAATATTCCAACAATGGGCCCAACCAGCCACATACTGCACACAGCACAGTCAGTGATTTTCAAATAGAGCGCTACGTGGCGTTACCAGCATAAAAAGCTAAATAGCCTACTTACAGTTTGATAAGATAACACAACATTTTAGCTACTCAGTGGACATGAATGGAAGTGTGGGAGTATGTTGCCAGAGGTTTCCCATACGTCCACAGAAAGTTGGACGTCACATGGAGTGAGATCAGGGTTGGACCCGCAATAAGAGGCAGTTGAAGGAAAGGGTAAAGACAGTGTGTTTCTGAATTACCGAGCAGTGACGGTGCTCTGCGGTGGACTTATTCATTATTACATCGCCCGGAGACAACATATAGATGACTCCACATGGGGAAGAGTCATCGGCAAACTGGAAGAAGGACGAAGTGTGACGAGTTTGGTATTGCTCACACCACTGTTTCACGTAGATGGGGAGCGTTCCGAACCACAGACACCTCGGCCCGAAGGAAATGAGGTTGTTGACCTAGGTCGACTTATCAGCAGACGGCCGCTACATTGTACAACAGACAAGTAGGGGCCCACGTCTCATCACCTACATCCGTTCATATCCATTGTGCGTTCCGACGGACTTGATCACTCCCAGTAGGAAAATGCGACCCCTACACGTCCATAATTGCTATAGCGTGGCTCCAGGGACACTCTTCTGAGTTTAAACACTTCCACTGGCCACCAAACTCCCCAGACACGAACATTATTGAGCATATCTGGAATGCCTTGTAACACGCTGTTCAAAAGAGATCTCCATCTCCTCGTATTCTTACGGATTTATAGACAGCCCTATAGAATCCATGGTGTCAGTCCCCTCCAGTACTACTTCAGCCATTAGTCGAGTCCGTGCCACGTCATGTTGCAGCACTTCTGCCTGCTTGCGGGGACCCTACACGATATTTGGCAGGTGTACCAGTTTCAAATGGTTCAAATGGCTCTGAGCACTACGGGACTTAATATCTATGGTCATCAGTCCCCTAGAACTTAGAACTACTTAAACCTAACTAACCTAAGGACAGCACACAACACCCAGTCATCACGAGGCAGAGAAAATCCCTGACCCCGCCGGGAATCGAACCCGGGAACCCGGACGTGGGAAGCGAGAACGCTACCGCACGACCACGAGCTGCGGACTGTACCAGTTTCTATGGATCTTCAGTGCAATACCACTGCAAGGTACAATGTCTCGCACTCCACAATGGGGGTGGCCTCTTTCCTCGACGACCAGTACACTGCGTTCCGTTTACACCCGGCAACGGTGGCATCGTTTGCGATGGTGCCGGAGCGCAAGGACTGGGTCAGCGAGGCGTCGCGTGCTGTTCTCGGACGACTGCAGGTTCAGACTGAGTAGTGATTCTGGAAGTACCCTCATACGGCGATCGTTGGAACACATTATGCGTCCAGAAACATTGTCGCTCGTGATTGTTTTGGTCTTCCAGGTATAATGATGTGGGGAGGCATAAAGCTGCATGAGCGTATTGATCCCAAATCCGTGAACACGATAGAGTCACCGGTCAGCGTTATCGATACATCGATACACTATACTCCTTCCACAAGCGCGTCTTTTCAGTGGTGCATTCGGACCTGAATTCATTTTTACGAATGACAATGCGCGACCGCACCGAACGGTACAGTCGGAGGAGCTCTTGAAACGAGAGGGTATTCGGCGAGTGGACTGACCTGACCGTTCCCCCGACTTAAACCCTATCGATCACGTGTGGAATGCTTTGGGAACCACGTCCACTTTCACCAGTGACCATCCAGCAGTTGTCATCCGCCCTGGTTGATGAATGGAACGCCCTACCATCAGAACTCCTTACCAACCTAGTGGCCTCCATGAGAGCACGTTGCACAACATACATTGTTTCCGTGGAGATCACACACAGTCATTTATTTTCGTCTATTTGCGTATTCTTTTGCGTCATCTTCTGTACTATACTGTGGCAGCTCTTTCCACGTATGGTCTAAGTGTCATCGAGCTTTAGTCCTTTTGCACATCATTGTAGTTGTCCGTAGTGCATCGTAGATCCCTATGGATCGTGTCATAATGTCTCGTTCTCACGAAGTGGCTCTGAGCACTATGGGACTCAACTGCTGAGGTCATTAGTCCCCTAGAACTTAGAACTAGTTAAACCTAACTAACCTAAGGACATCACAAACATCCATGCCCGAGGCAGGATTCGAACCTGCGACCGTAGCGGTCTTGCGGTTCCAGACTGCAGCGCCTTTAACCGCACGGCCACTTCGGCCGGCTTTTCTCACGAAGTCGCATGCATATTGCACCGGCTGACAGCTTCTCATCCGACAACTTCAATAGTGCGCCTCGATAGTAATTCTGCTTCTTACCGCTAACTGCTCAGCCTGTCCATCTACATCTACCTCTTCACTCCAGTAGCCACTTACGACATATGATTAAGTGGATCCGACGGAAGCTCCATCAAGCCGTTCCCAGCTAATCCAGTTGTCTATAAGAAGGCAACAACCCCAGATACTGCCCACTTCCTTGTTCCATATGGGAATTATGCGTGGGAGGAGTGGTTGTTGTTTCCTCGGTATTTCAGTAGTAAACCCCCCTGATGCATAGCGCCTCTCTTGTAGAGCCTGCCACTGGTGTCTGTTGAGCACCTCCACGCCGAATAGACTATCCCTTGACGAAACTTGGATATTCTCTCGCTATGTTTTCTATGAACCCAGCCTGTTAATGACACCAGACTGATGAACAATATTCGAGAATCGGTCGACGAAAAGTTTTGTGTACCGCTTACTTCGTGGATAAATTACGTTTCCCTGTTTCAATGAAGGGCCTGGCTTCTGATTTTCCTACAGTTTGTTTTAAATAGTCATTACAGTCAGATCTTCTGGATGGTTATTCCTAGATATTTTACCGTAATTACTGTTTCCAATTTGTCGCCAGTAGTGTAATTGTGCAGTAGTAGTTTTCTTGGCCCATTTATGAGGAATACGTCACTTTTATTTATTATGAGGGTCAACTGCCAGTCCCTGCAGAAATCATCGACCTTCTACATGTCTTCCAGCATTTCGCTACAGTGTTCTGGCGTTGCGATCTTTTATAGACAACTGCATCATCTGCGAACGGCCTCATGGATATTCCGTCGTTATCCATTTGATCTGGTGTGATAACACTTCATACTGGGTCCTAATAATTATTGATGGAGCAAGAAATTATCAGGCGGCTTGTTTGGGGATATCTCTAGCGTCCAGTTTATCTTACCTCTGCATTTGTGTTGTATATGGATATCTAGTTCTCTCAGAAAGCGGTCAGTACTAATGTATACTGCGAGAACAGCTGCCGAAATAGTTCTGTTGTACATGGAGTTTTGCGAGTTCCTGTTATTATCAAGTTCCTGATGTTGTTATACCGTTTTCCCTAAAATCACGAAAACACGGTGGAGGCCTACAACCTCGTTTGGAAGTTCTTCGTAGTACGGAAGAGTCTGAATTTTCGTCCTATTTAGGTGCGAATGATATCAGCCGTACGCCAACCTGACGTGTAGTATGCTTGTGGCGTTTGACGGTATGCTTGGCTTTACTGATGTGCAATTCCTTTCGACTGTTTAAAGATTTGCCACATCTATTTCCGCTCCTGAAAGGCTTGCTTCTTTGATCCAGCATTGAACTCCCAGATGCTTGTGTTCATACTAGAGATGACGCACTGGTCTTCTCTAAATCTTTATAAATGTGTGGTCGGAGCCTAGAAGGCTGGCTTAAGAGATTGATACATTCCCATGACGGCAGAGGTTTTCCAGCATCCATTGGAAAGCTGAGAGTCCTTGCAAGAAGCAACGCCTCACGGAGCAGGAAACGTCCAATTGAAATGCTTGTATTCTCCTCCTGACTGTTGAAACAATTTCATGCTGCAGTTTGCAAAATAGTTGGCCGACAGCACTTCGTGTTGCAAGTGCTTAGTATACCAAAATGTAAAATTTAAGGACGAAAGTACCTTTCGCATGTTGTATAACTGCCAAGTAACGCAGCTCGACGAAATTTGGACCAAACATAGAAAGAACTGCTACAGTATACTACAGAAGGTAATTGAAGGAAGCGCAATGAGGCCAACAGAAGTGACACTTTTATTCAAAACCAATAATTGCACTTAAGTCACGGTGATTCATTATGGCCGCTGGACGTTACAAAAGGTGGGACATGGTTCTTATTAGGGTGTGTGATCACAACGGACGGCAATGCATGTTCTGCAACGAGCTCCCATCCTGGCCATAAGGTTGGTAAGAAATTCTTGCGGGTAGGGTGTTTCACTGCCCCATCAGTGGGTTTGACAACTGCTAGATGGGCCTTGGTGCATGTACAGTGCGGCAATACGCCTTGCCAACGCATCTCACACGTGCTCTAAGGGATTTAAGTCGGGGGGAAGGGGCAGGCCATTCGCCGTCTTCCCTTTCATGCCACCTCTGCGGTTCGATGTGATCCCGCATTATCATCCATAAAAATGAAGCCAGGGCCGAATGCATGCCTGGAAAGATGCGCACGGGAAACGAGTGTAGTGTTATGATAAATTTCCGATGTGTATACCATGCTCGAAGATTTGGAGGTCAAGTACGCCCATGCAACATTACGCCTCTGCACAATGTAGACCATCAAAACGATCATGTTATACAATGATCCTGGGTGCATTACCTGTTCCTACGTCTCACCGTCTAAAGATGCGATATTGGTTTGAAAAGTTCTCGGAACGAAACAGAAAAAAAGTACTTACATCAGTGAAAGTTTTTTTTATTTTACAATGTAGTCTCCTTGTAGGTTAATACACTTAGTCCAACGATGTTTCAGTGGCTTGATCTCATCTCGAAAATGAGTTTCCTCCAGGCCTGCAAAATATTTGTCAACTCCGGCTATCAATTCTTCGTTTGAA
The DNA here is from genome assembly GCF_023898315.1 of Schistocerca nitens. Taxonomy (NCBI): domain Eukaryota; kingdom Metazoa; phylum Arthropoda; class Insecta; order Orthoptera; family Acrididae; genus Schistocerca; species Schistocerca nitens. The sequence continues at coordinate 737,756,341 of NC_064617.1, forward strand.
GTGAAAAATTTTCACCTTTGGGAAAAGATGGAAGCCATGTCAGGTGAATAAGGAGGGTGTGGGAACAATTCGTACCTTAGTTCGTGTAATTTTGCCATGGCGACGGCACATTTGTGCGGGCGCGCGTTGTCTGGACGGAAGATGACTTCCAAATGGTTCAAATGGCTCTGAGCACTATGGGACCTAACATTTGAGGTCATCAGTCCCCTAGAACGTAGAACTACTTAAACCGAACCAACCTAAGGACATCACACACATCCATTCCCGAGGCAGGATTCGAACCTGCGACCGTAGCCGTCGCGCGGTTCCGGACTGAAGCTCCTAGAACCGCTCGGCACCGCGGCCGGCTCGAAAACGACTTTCTTCCTTGCTAAAACTGGCGTTTTTCTCATATCTTTTGTTGCAATTTGTCCAGGAGGTTAGCATACTATTCACCAGTAATTGTTTGCCCAGTGTGGAGATAATCTACCAACAGAATCCCCTTCGCATCCAGGAACACTGATAATCAGCTTCAGGAACAGAAATCAACCATCTCATGTTCCTACTTTCTGCTCCCTAGAAAAGCACTATTTTGTAAAGGACTGCTTTCTTCCAGGACTTCTCAAGTGTTTATTTCTAACAGAGGTTTGCGAACACTTGCCACCCTGGCAAACCCACACGCCTTATGGCAGCCTCGAATACCTCTACCGCAATCCATATGTTAGGATTAGGGAAAGACTGGGTCATCATCTCCAGGCTGGAGAAAGTATCCTTCGCCCGGATACCGGAAAGCGGTTCTAGTGTACACAATAGCTGCATGGTGAACACGTAGGCACAACCGGTAAAGGACACGTTACAAAACTTAATACTCATACCGGAACTTTTCTCTCTCGGTAAGGAAGGAGCAAAGAGCCCGCCTATTCCTTAGTCGTGACCAGCGGCGTGCACTCATAGTACTAGCCAAGAAAGCGTCGAATGTTCCGAGAATTCACCTTTTGTTCTACTTTATTTGTTTGGATCGCAAGAACATCATTGTCATGATAGTGCGAACAACAATCTTGTTCACAGCTGCATCACTAGAAGAAAGTGGATTTTCAGGTGCCCATTCGATACAGAGGTCCCCGCTTAGTCTACTGCGATGAATAAGAAACAGCACTCCGGCTGCGACTGAGGAAAATTGCTGCATGGTAGCAGCAGTCAGCACAGGGACGTGGTCCAGAAAAAACTTTACATTCCGTATTTACAATTTTAGATTGGTGTCTACTCGCCCCCTCTTTGAAGATGTTAAATTAGTATTATAAATACTCCATAACTAGTTCAGAAACAGGATATTTGAAACTCCATCGCTACCTCTCCATCAGTGACAGGCTTCTTGCTTGTTGCTGGCGCCACTCGCCCCTCTCTGCCTTGGTTCACGACGCCACAGCAAGTAAGACATCCAGTTTTGATCCCCTTGACGCCTTATTGCGCAACATTACTGAACTCCATCCGAACAGACCTTGAAGGCTGAACAGTACCGACCGACGGCCGAGTCATCCACAGCAGGTAGGCATCACTGGGTGTCGATACGGAGGGACATGTGGTCAGTACACTACTCTCCTGTCAGTTTTTGTGACCGGGGCCGCTACTTCTCATTCAAATAGCTCCTCAATTGACCTCACAAGGGCTAAGTGCACCCCATTCACCGACAGCTCGCGGCAGGCACGGAGGAGTCACTCCCCAAATACTAGCGCTTAAATTCTGTGATCTGACGGACACTGATTTTACCATGCGGCAAGACCATTACATACTCACTAAGGAAAGATAATATTTCCCATTAACCAAAGAATCTCAGCTGCCTTGTGTTAAGCAAAGAACACGTAAGGAAGATGCAATACGTTAAGAACGTAAATGTATTCACATTAGCGTGTTTCGCTATCTGCACAACAAATAAAGTCACGCTAAAAACTCATATTTTCTTGAACAGTACAGGAGGCGGCGTTATGCTGCTGACGAATACGTTACTGTAATTTGAAAATATATCCATCTGAAGAAATGATAATGGCGTAAAATATAGCTTCTTAAAAGTACTTGCGGCTGGTTGTGTTCTTGGCCAACAAATTATATTTTTCTCTCCAAAACACTATGACTGTTTTCAGTACTGAAGGTAATAATTTTTGTAGTTAAGTGTGGATTTAATGTCGTTCTTGTCAGTGAGCTGTACATATTCCCCATTTCGGTACTGACTGATTTTTTGTCGAAACCCTTAAGCGCGTGATCATACCGTCAAGTGACCAACCGATCGGAGTGTGGGAGTGTAACAAGCGGGTGCGTATTTGGTAGCTGCAGGCAAGTAGTCCTGTCCGGTCATCTGGCTTCAGATCTGTTACTGCTTTTTCCAAATCAATTTAAAAAAATGGTTCAAATGGCTCTGAGCACTATAGGACTTAACATCTGTGGTCATCAGTCCCCTAGAACTTAGAACTACTTAAACCTAACTAACCTAAGGACATCACACACATCCATGCCCGAGGCAGGATTCGAACCTGCGACCGTAGCGGTCACGCGGTTCCAGACTGAAGTGCCTAGAACCGCACAGCCACACCGGCCGGCAAATCAATTCAGGCGAATGCGATAATGGTTCCCTAAGAAAGGCCACAGCCAGCTTTCATCCACACCTTTGCCCATTCTTAACGAGTGCTTCATCTACAGCAGTGGTTCCCAACTTGAGTGTAATTATCCCTTGAGAGTTAAATTGAATTTTTATGGGAGATAAAGGCCACGAAACTAAGTTAGTTTAAAAATATCATTAATATTATCACTACCTCACAAAACTGCAATAATGATTACATAAATTACCAACCTCTTTTTTTTTTCATATACTGACTTTAGCCTGTGATGCAGTGTGGTATTACTTCCAGCTGTGAAACGAATGCGTGAACATCTCCCTCACATTGTTCACTCAATGCTCACATATTGTCTATAGTATTGTTATAAGTGGCAGTGATCAGAGACAAAAAGAACTGGCATTCTGAAGTATTCCAATTACTATCAGCTCCAAAGTAAGTAGTCCAGCAATCAAGCTATTTACAAACAATAAGTACAGCGCATTTATCATTTTAACTTCGTTTCTTTTAAATAGGGGTGCAAGGTATGATTGAAGCAAGTGTTGTTTGGAAGAAGAGTGACGCAGAGGAAGCATATTTTATTACAGGTATCTGCCCACAGGGTGTATAGTTAGCTTACTTTCCTAAGAAGCACTGAGATTTTGCTTTATCATTCTAGATAAAAAAGGTTATTAGAAACAAGCAGTACCAATTGCATCATTAATCCCTTAGTTTGCAGTTTAATTAAACATCTGAAAAAATTAAATATCATTTATATTTTGTCATTTTAGAAATAAAAGGGTTCAAAGAAAATTCTTTTTCATTATAAAGATTAGTTAGTTGCTAACGTTTATGGTGGGGGCAGGGTGAGAGGCTACTAGTTAATATCTGATTGCGGTAAGGAATAATAGTGTCAGGAAGGTTGGGAACCAGTGATCTGCATTGACCTTAAATTCTAATCTTAATTTCTTGCTGAAGGTATGACAAACTCCTTTACTGATCGTGACGTTCGAGGGCACAGCGTTCGCCAGGACGACTTTTTGAATGCCTTGCCGAGCAGTGTGGGGCAAATTGGGGTCAGAATCCCAAAGCCGTGGCTGAAATTGAAAAATATGAAATTCCTAGTTAAGAAATTTGAGCTAGAAGGTTACTGATTATAATGCTCGAACTATTAAGTTCCGCTAAGGAAAACAGTCACCAGCTCAAACCGGTTTCTAAATTTCAGGACAAACTTACTGCCCTGTCGCGTACGTCGTGTCACGCTGCATTTTTTAGTACATTGCTATCTTACGAATTTTACATAGCTAATTCAACAGTATAAGCAGGTACATTACAGATGTTTTGACACAGTACAGGTATGAAAGGAAAAGTGAAAGTGATAACAAAAAATAAACTCACAAATTAGTGGCTCTGAGCACTATGGGACTCAACTGCTGAGGTCATTAGTCCCCTAGAACTTAGAACTAGTTAAACCTACCTAACCTAAGGACATCACAAACATCCATGCCCGAGGCAGGATTCGAACCTGAGACCGTAGCGGTCTCGCGGTTCCAGGCTGCAGCGCCTTTAACCGCACGGCCACTTCGGCCGGCTCACAAATTAGTAATTCACACCCTATTAAAAAGTATGTCCCACCTTTTGTAAAGTCCGGGGAACCATCGTGAATCACAGTGACTGTAGCGCAATTATTGTCTTTGAATAAAAGTGTCACTTCTCATTATGCATTTATTTCAGTTACCTTCTCTTCTATACAGCAGCGGTTCTTCCTGTGTACAGTCCCAGTTTCATCGAGCTGTGTTTTTTGGCTGTGACACCATACGGAAGTTATTTTCGTCCTTCAGTTTTGCACCTCAGTATATTTGTCAGTTACACGTTTAAATTCTAAGCACCACTCTTCTAGTTTTAGAGCGTTATCTTTGTCTATAAATTACACTCACATAGCACTTTGTCTGAGTACTGTGTCTTTTTTCCCGAACTGGCTTCATTATTTGCACTGTGTTACTCCAAAGGATATTGCCAATCTTTCTCTAAGGTGTGAATGATTGGCACTGCTGAAATCTCTTTGTTTTAGCTACTGATGTATTTATTTGTTTTAGCACTTTCAAACACATCGCTTTCCGAGCTCATTTAAGTCTTTAAGTTTACATGAGTGCCTTAAATGCTAGCAGTACCTGAAAAGGGGCAAGTGTTGTCCAGGTAAAGAAGGAATGCCGCAGAGAATTGCCTTGCGGCAGTAGGAGCTCCCGCAACCGTTCGTGTCGCATGCCGTTGCAAAGCGAGTTATTAACCGCTGAATACGCCGATATAAGTACCAGCCGTTCCAGCAACTCTTTCATCTGACGCTGTTTCCTCGCGACACAAAGGCCCCGTGCTCATTACTTTCCGCATATTCCCGGAACAGTGTCCGCCTGACTCGCGACGTTAATGTCTTTCCTGGAACTCGACTCGCTACTTCCCTGTTACGGGCGCAAGAGAACTGCTTTGATACGCTGTTTCTCTGTGAAATATCTCCGTTGATGTGTTAGTCAGTTTCACTCTCTATGGTAATAGCAAATATTTTTATTCTTAGAAGAGAAGCAAAAGCAAACGAAGTGCATGTTTTTCAGAAACTTTACATTATCACAATTCTGTTGTTCTCAAATGAAATCCTGCAACGTATATGACTGTTATTTTAATACTCCATGTAACGAGAGTTACGTTATTTACTTCATTTTAGTTCATTAATATCATACACAAGAAAATTATGTTTCTCTGTGTTGGCTGTAAAACCTCGATAAACAAGGGAGAATAGGATGTTTTAGCTGCGTAGTGGTTGTAAGAGTATATTGAGATTGTATCGTACAACCAAATCCTGAAGCCATTGAAGCAATAAAGTCAGGAGTGACAATTTCTAGTCTCCTCTTAAATAAGGCGATGCTGAGGGTGTCAGATTAGGAAATGAGAACCTAAAAGTAGTGGAGCAATTTCACTGTTTGAACAAATAAATAACTGACGGCGGCACAGGTAGAGAGGATATAAAATGCAGACTTACAGTGATAACACAAGCGCTTCTGAAAAAAGACGAACATTTTAACGTCCATACTCATTATAGAAATGAATATACGTATGTAGATATGTACGAATGCATGTATATTCCACACCTCCTCCTAAATCACTGGACCGATTTCAACCAAAGTTCGTACACATATTACTTACTGTCTAGAAAGAATCGCTGTGGGGGTAAGGATAACCTATCAAAGGGGTGGGGACGGGAGTGGAAACGCAGTGTAGCCCATGACGCACGAATACCCGTACTTTATTCATTTGGTATTTGAGAATGAAAACACTTAGCGACTTGACAAAAACTTTACACACACTTTCAAACCTACACAAAACTTTCTTTCGCTGACAACCTCCATAAAATGATGAAAGGAAAAACAGTATATCGCTTACTACATTTTCGCTATTCCTGCAGTAAAACTGGAGCATGGAGCATGAGGTTTTAATTTATATTCCTTTACTACTTCTCTATTCCTAACTAGTTTCGCAGACAGTATCCACATACGCCGCGGAATCTACCTGCAAAATTATATCATTGTATACCATATAGTCAAGAAAACACGGCGTCATAGCGTCATAGTCATGGAGCTGCGTGAAAATGAAACTTCAGGGCGTAATTCGCTAGCGATACAGGTGAAATATGTATACAAATTCTTAAGAAATATGTTAAATACACGTGATATATATCTGACATGTGCGTATGAGGACAAAGCCACTGGGAAAAACGCATCCTAAACCCATGGAACGATTTCAACCAAATTTGGTACATATATTAGTTACAATCTGAGATTAAATATTATGGTGGTTAGAACCACTAGCCTCCTATTAGGGGGAGGTTGATAACGAGAAGAGAGAAATGAGGAGAAGGAGATGTAGAGACAGAGAGGGGGATGGAGGAAATGAAGAAATATAGGGTGAGTGGAGAGACAAAGAGAGGGGAGGCGGAAAAGGACAAAGAGAGGGGAGAAAAGGAAATTGACAGAGAAAGAAAAAAGGAGGAGACAGACAGAGAAAAGGAGGGCAATGGGAAGAGATGGGCAGAGAAATGGGGGAAGAGGAGATGGAAGAGAGAGGGGTGGGAGAAAAGGAGAGAGAGAGGGGAAAGGGGCAGAGAGAGGAAAGGGAGAAAAGGGCGGAGAGAGGAGGGGAAGAAAGGACAGAGTGAGGGGAGAGAAGGAGATGGACAGTGTGAGGAGAGGGTGACAAGGGTAGATAGGAGGGAGAGGAAGAGATGGACACTGAAAGGAAAGAGGAGGAGATGGAAAGAGAGAGAGGGAGGAGGAGGAGATGGACTAATAGAAGTTTGTAAGTAGGCTGTTTAGGTTTTTTTATTGATAACGCCACCTCAGTATGAAAATCACCGGCTGTGCCGTGTGCAGTCTGTGGCTGCTTTGCATTGTTGTAATACTCAACCATTGTAGTGTTAGGCAGCTGGCTGCGAACAGCGCGTAGCGTTGCGCAGTTGGAGGTGAGCCGCCAGCAGTGGTGGATGTGGGGAGAGAGATGGCGGAGTTTTGTAATTTGTCATGATATCAAGGTAAATACATTGTTTGTTCTCTATTAATATCTTTCATTTGCTAACTATCCCTATCAGTAGTTAGTGCCTTCCATAGTTCGAATCTTTTATTTAGCTGGCAGTAGTGGCGCTCGCTGTATTGCAGTAGCTTGAGCAGCGAAGATTTTTGTGAGGTAAGTGATTTGTGAAAGAGATAGTTTAATGTTAGTCAGGGCCATTCTCTTGTAGAGAATTTTGAAAGTCAGATTGCGTTGCGTTAACAAAATATTGTGTGTGGAAAGTCAGATTGCGTTGCGCTAACAAAAATATTGTGTGTCGGTTAAAGCACAGTCCTGTAAAATTGTTCAAAGGGGAAGTTTCATATGTCGACCCTTAGCCTAGGATACCTCACTGGAATCTTCTGATTTTTTCTTGTAGTTTGTATAATTAGTGTAGATTTTGTTTATTGCTAGCGCGTAATTGTAGAGAGAATCTCCATTGTAGTTGTAGTTTTTCAGTGTTGTATAGTAAAATAGTTGTGGCATGCATGTAGATTTGCACCAAGTATTTCGCAGCTGCAATTAACTAGATATTATTTTCAGTGTTATGTTAATGTGTTCTCTTATTTTTGCTCTTCAAATTGTGTTTTTTCTGTGTTGTCGTGTGAAATACTGTGACAATAATGGCGTGTGAAAAGCGTAACACTAGGCTCCAAAGTAAATTGAGAAACGACAGCGAAGACGAAAGCAGTATGTTAGCGCCGCAGAGTAATGAATTCACTAATGTTAAAAGTAGTAATTTGGTAATTGCGCATAGGGAGATGGAGCGGGTTGCAAACAATGGTGTAGACAGCGAAACAATTAGAGAACAGGGAAGCATTATCGATCGATCGGTCGGCAATAGCTCGGCTCAGGAATCCGAAATGACACGAGACGATCTCACAAATATTGTAGATTCAGGTTTTGGATCCTCACCGTTTTCTCAAATAAGTCAAGACACATTTTCTGCTTGTCAAAATGTGAATGTTGCCGGTGAAAATGCACTGCCAAAAAGCATAGAGAAACAGATTCCAGACACTAATACATTATTATTGCAATTAATGCAACAAATGGAACAAAATCAGAGAGAAATGAAACAAATGGGACAAAATCTTCAAAAGTTAGACACAGTGGAACAAAATCTTAAAAAGTTAGATACCACACTTGAACAAACACGTGAGGATTTAACTAATGAGTTACATCACATTGAATCGAAATGTCAAAAAGTCTGTAATGACGTAAAAACACAAATTTGTGAACATTTCCAACCTATTTTTTCGCGGCATGAAAATGCACTACAGAATCACGAAGCAGCCATAAAAGAACTGCAAACTACTGTTCATGAAAATCATGAGACCTTGCAAGCTAAATTTGACTCAGTTGCATCTACCGATTCGGTTACGCAACTTGCAAAAACCCAGGAAAACTTAAAAGACACAGCAGAAAAACACACTGAGGAAATAAGTACATTATCGGATAAAGTAGCCGAACTTTCAGATCAGTTCACTAACTTATCTACAAAGGTAGATGATTATCTGAATGACACAACACCTGTAGCCTTCACTGACACTGAAGAGTATGAACAAATTAGAAAATTCAAACAAAATCAAAATCAAATCAATACACAGTACAAAAGAGAAATCCGGGAAGTGCAAGATCAGTTGGCACAAGTAGTACAAGAATTACGTATTTCAGAGGACACTCGCGCCCCAATACGGGAAGAGGGACGTAGAAACACGGAACAGCCACAAAATAATAACTCAGGGCACTTCGGAAATTATGAAAGAAATTGGCAAGGTACACCGAATTTTGAGATGGAACCGCCGACACGACGTAACAATGACCGGTATGCTACTCGCCGACACGATGATTTTGACTATAAGCTGTTCATTACTACACGTAAATTTAAAACATTTAAGAATTCTGCCAACGACATTCATCCACAAGCATGGCTCCATCAATTCTCTCATTGTTTTCCTCCCAACTGGTCGTTAGAACACAGATTAGAATTTATGTGTGGCTACTTAGAGAATGAACCAGCTGTAAGAATGCGATCGGTCATTCACGATTGCCACAGTGAAGGAGAATTTTACCATGCCTTCCTCTCCGCATACTGGTCTCAAGCCACACAAGACCGAGTAAAACATGGCATCATAATGATGAAACATTTCGAACAATCTGAATTCTCCAGTCTTGTGAAATATTTTGAAGACATGTTGCACAAAAATCAGTACCTGTCAAACCCATACAGCCCCTCAGAACTCATCCGCATTTGCTTAATCAAATTACCTGAACATTTAAGACATATTATTTTGGCAGGACGTTGCAAAGACGACATTGAAGCTTTTCAGGGACTGTTACAAGAACTGGAAATTGACACTGACAATCGCGGAACGCAGGAGCACAACAATTACAGATTACATCCGTCGCAATTACGCGATGAAAGAAATAATAACTGGACGCGACAAGGCTATTCTCACAACACAAATCGTGACCGAAACAGACACCACCCGTATAACAACCGTTGGCAGAGTAGTAATAATTACAGGGAAAGATCACCTCTCCGTGGTAATGACTATCACAGAGATAATCAGAGAAATAGACAATATGGGAACCAAAACAATTATTATTACGAGGGACAGAATAACTTTAGACGCAACGGTCCAGCGCGCAGTTACGATTCCGGGAGAAATTCTCCACCACTTAACCGACAAGAAAGAAACCACAGAAACTACCGACATGACGACAGACGATGTGATCGTAACGACAGACCTGAATTGCATCAGAACTGGCGGGATTTAAACAGGGCAGGGACCTCTCGTCACGGTGAATTTGTGGAGGTTCGGTCTCCGAATCCCAATAACGACGCGCGCCAACAAAGGCAATGACTCATACCACAGGCAGCCACAAAACGTTCGTATGAGACTAACGACGCAGCTGCCGTAGCTAGTAACTACGTAAAAATGGAAGACATTAGGGACATCTTACTCCAAGAACACGACGTAAAACATAACAACATTGCATATCCTGTGATTCACATTACAGTAAATGACGTAAAATTTACGGCAGTACTTGACTCTGGCAGTCCCATTTCAGTAATTAGTGAAACAGCTTTTAACAAATGCAACAAATCGAACGATTGCCCCACACTTCCGTTGCGTAAGATTAAATTACAAGGTGCAATCTTTGGAAAAAGTGTAGATATACGCCAACAAACCTACTTAGAATTCTTTTGTCAAAGCCACAGCTTCTCTATGAGCTTTCTTATTGTTCCATTATTGTCGACGGAAATTATACTGGGAGTAGACTTTTTGAATAAATACAAAGCAATCTTAAGCTTTCACGATGCTGAAATAAGTTTAGAAAAAGAAGGTAAGTCAGTAGCTTTGAATTTTGAAGATTGGCTCTCAAACCATGACGAAGAAATTAATCGGCTTTACATCCTGTTAGACAACAGTTCGGAATTTTCGACGGAACTTGACACTAACAATCACTCTGCAAGTACTGACAGGGGTGATATCGACGGCGCATTTGATACTAATGAGTTAATTCAGAATAAAATTCAAACAATTGAGAATTGTAATGACAATGATAGGCAAGACCTTTTTGAGATTTTACAAGCACATTCCACAGTTTTTACTCAAAAAACAGGAACAATCAAGGGATTTCAATACCAATTTCGTGTTCGTGAGCATACTAAATTTTGTGTTAGACCATACGTAATTCCGGCGCATTATAGGGACCGTGTTAGAACAGAAATACAATCTATGCTTGACGAGGGCATTATTGAGCCTGCAGTAAGCTCATACAACAATCCATTACATGTTGTTGAGAAGAAAAATGGATCAATCAGGCTTGTCTTAGATTCGAGACAAATTAATACGATCATTATTCCTGAAACAGACAGGCCGCAAACGTTGGAAGAACTTCTTCAAAATTTTAATGGTGTAAACGTGTTGTCTTCCATTGATCTCAGATCCAGCTTTTATCAGATCGAACTTCATCCAGAATGTAGAAAATACACAGCTTTCCTTTGTTTCGGCGTTTGTTATCAGTTTCGGAAACTTCCTTTTGGTTTGAACATTTCTTCAGCAGCATTCATTCGCGGGCTAAATTCCATATTACCTGAGTTCTTAAAACGTCACATCACCTTATATGTGGACGATATTCTAATAGCAGAAGCTTCATGGGAACAACATAATCGCATCCTCAACAGTTTGTTACGTATTTTTGCAGAATCTGGAATTACAGTTAACTTGGAAAAGTCTGAATTCGGTAGGTCAAAGGTGAGGTTTTTGGGACATATTATTTCTTCTGAAGGCATTCAGCCGGATCCTGAAAAGTTAGAAGCAATCAGAGCCATTCCAGTTCCATCCACAAAAAGACAAGTCCGCAGTTTTCTAGGTCTCGTAAATTTTTACCGTCGTTTTCTGAATATGCAAATCCTTGTTACACCAAAACTTTGTTCTCTCACTGGAAAAAATACTATTTGGAACTGGGACGAACAAGCACAGTTGGAATTCAATTCTTTGAAAGAATCGCTACTTAACGCGCCAATTCTAGCTCATCCAGATCTGTCACAAGATTTCTGCCTTAGCACGGATTCTTCTAAAGTCAGTCTTGGTGCCCATTTATTTCAAGAAGCCACAGAAAATGACACTACTGTTCAGAAAACCATTGCTTTTGCTAGCCGAGTGCTAACAAAATCTGAAAAAAATTATTCCGTTACTGAATTAGAAGCTTTAGCTATTGTTTGGGCATTTAACAAATTCCGTTTCTTTCTTTCTGGTAAGCACGTAAAAGTATACAGTGATCATCGTGCATTACAATTTCTTATGTCTTCAAAATTAAATCATGACAGGTTAAAACGTTGGGCATTGTTTCTGCAAGAATTCCACTTCACAATAGTCTACATTCCCGGCAAGGAGAACATTGTTGCGGACGCACTGTCACGCGCACCGGCTGGGCTTGAGAAAAGTAACACAGAAGGCAACCTCGAGAAAAATTTCAGTATTCTTTACATTCAGAAAGTCGCCTTTGAAAACTTCATCACCACATCTTTAAAGGACATTGCTCATGAACAAGATAAAGATCCGATTTGGAAAGACATCAAAAGCAAATGGCATGAAAAGACACACACACAGATTCGGCATTATTATCTGGTTAGAAATAATATACTGTTCAAACGCTGCACTGTTGATGACAAGTTATGGGTACTTTGCATTCCTGACGATTTTGTTAATAAGCTCATTTGGTACATTCATTTCAGCTACGCACATTTTGGTCCACGAAAATGTTATCATATTCTTCGAACGACTTGTTATTTTAACAATATGGAAAAGAGAATTCGAAGAGTCTTGTCTATTTGTAAACTTTGTCAAAAGGCGAAACCATCTACTATCTCACATCGTGCTCCGTTGTTTCCTATCATTCCTTCTAAATTAAAAGAATTTGCTGCAGTTGATCTATTGGGACCCCTTGTCAGAACATCGAATGGATTTTCGTACGTTCTAGTCGCTGTTGAACTTACTTCCAAATTTGTTTCTTTCACTCCGTTACGTAAAGCCACTGGACGATCTGTATCCAACGCCTTTGTTAAAAATTTCTTACGTGAAGTTGGCCACGTTGCTAAAGTCATTTCAGATAACGGACCGCAATTCAGATCTGCTGTTTGGTCTCGCATGCTTCGCAACCATAAAATCAAACCTGTTTTTATTTCATTGTACTCACCACATTGTAACCCCTCCGAACGGATTATGAAAGAAATCAATAAGCTTTGCAGACTTTATTGTCACAGAAAGCATCAGCATTGGGACAGATATTTACACTTATTTCAAAACGTGCTGAATGAAATGCCTCATGACTCCACTGCTTTACCACCTACTCTTGTACTGAAGAATGAAAAACCGCCGAACAGAATTAGAGAGCTTGTACCTTTCCCGAATACACGTAAACTTCGACACAAAGACATAATTGATTTGGCTCTTAAAAATATAAAATCTGCAGCAGACAAAAGGAGAGAACTACACGGTAAAGCAAATGCAAAGAAATTTTATATTGGTCAGAAAGTTCTCATTAAAGCTCATTCATTGTCACATAAGAAGAAACACTTGAGTCACAAATTCTTTCTAGTTTACAATGGACCTTACAGAATCCGACGTATACCACATGATAATTGCGTTGAAGTTGAAACTCTGCGTACTAGGAAGAGTAAAGGTTTACACCACATTTCACATGTAAAACCGTTTATTGAAAGATAATCTGCTTTTCTTTTAATGCTACATTTTGGTTTATTTGAAAATACATTCTGAAATTAAAGTGCTTTCTGAGAGATACCAGATGACACAGAGGTTAGTTTATTTGACAGCTACACGACTATATCACGACGCTACTAATGTGTGACACAATTTACCTTGTTGATTTTGCGGTGTATCTGTTTTATATCTCCACAGTTTTCTGAATTCTTCTGGAAAGAAAAACATGTTTTAGTAGTAACTTTTGTGGTATAGCAATAATGAGGCAGCCTTTTACGTGGCACAACAATACGTTACAGCACAGTACTTTCTTCATCACAACAATAAGCATAACTAAGATATCTATACGCAAAGCATTTCACTTTTGTGTATCATCAGGTAAGTACATTGACTTCTGCAGAACTTAGCTTTCGGAGGACGATAACTACGAGACTTCCACAGAGATTATCTTACAACATGACGCACAGTTTAGCGCTACAGGACACATATTTGAGTGATTAATTTTGTACTTAAAACATTTATTTTTAAAGATTTTTGAATTACAAAGAAAGTTTTCTGAGATATATTTCACTCCATTGCTGTAATCTGTAACACCTAAGGGTATAATTACATTAATCCTCAGGGGGGTACACGCCTACTTTGTGTACCATGTGTTTGGCACGCACAAGGAGCCCTAGCTAATATGGTATTTGCTTATACAACTTTACACATCGGTACCATATTTCTCTAACACATAAATTACACAGCTATCTGATTACTTGACAGAGAAACAAACATTCTTTTTACTGCATTAGTGACAGATGTTTACGTAATTACACAGTTGAATAACTTCACTCTTACGAAATTGTATTTTGTATGTACCTTGTGAACTCTTCATATTTTTTTCAGAACCATTGTGATACTATGAGAGCTTTGAATGATGTATTTGGTAAGGGAGCATGATTTTTAAAGTACGTTTGAGGTAAATGACACTACTGACATGAGCAGAGAATTTTTTTAGGTTTTGAAATTATTGCAGAAAGCTACGACGTTTTTGAGATTTGACTGAGGTTTTATGATGTTATTATTACGACGACGATGTGTATTATGCTGCTGAGGTATGTTTATGGTCAAGAAGCTGATGCTATATGAGGAATTTGATTATGCTACGTATTTCATGTAATGAAATATTAAAGAAGCGTCGACGAATATATATATGTATAATAAGGTAAGGAGTAATGAGTAACGGTTAGGAACTCTGCCTTGTGAAGATGTATGTTGGAAACCGAGAATCGTACTTTTAGAATTATGAAATGTGTGTAAATGCGTGAATGTATCACAATGCCGACGAAAATTTTTTGGACACTGTTATATTCATAGGATTTTGTTTTTACAGATTTGCAACGCTAATTCTTGACCTGTGAAATATTTAAGACTGCCATTGTAGTGGAAACTGCTGTCGTAAATATTTCCGTACGAAAGTTAAGTGACCACCTGCACGTAATGCGTCGCGGGCACCCACCTGGGCGACAGCCGCCCGAGAAAAAAAAAGCCATTAGCCTTCCAGCGGCACAGGTAGAAAAAAAAAAAGGGGGAGGCCATTATCCTCGCTTGACGTTCCTTTGTAGAAAGCATCGCAACATTTCACGGCTATTGTCGTGCTAGTTGAGAGAAATGCCATATGGCGACAGAAATGCCTAATGAAATGACGAGAAATATTTTTACATCTGCACACCTGATTACGACAAGCGTCTTTCTACGAGAGTTGAGAGAATTTCTAACTTATGAAATGTCACATGACTATTGAATGTTATTTTTATGCTTTGGTTTGCGTAATTGCTTATTTCATTTAATATCTAGTTTCTAGCTGCACTGCAGCATTGGTAAAAATAAAATTTTATAGATGTATTAATGTAAATATTTTCTGTCTACAGATCGAGTAAATAATAATTTTTTTACAAAAATTGAGGGAGCACAAAAAAAGGGCATTTACCTTCACAGGAACTGCATACATAATTTTCTTTTCTAGTACTTAGTAATTTTTGTAGAATTAGTTTTTGTGGTGCACCACTTTAATTACTTAGACATTAAGATGTGATTATACATTTCCCTTATCTGCATTGTTGTCTTTACTGTAATATTTTTCTGCTTGAGCGTTGTCATGTTTAGATATAATTTATTGCTTTTGCTTCTGCTGTTTGCCAGGCATAATGTTACTGAATTTGACTTTGTATTACGCTGTTAAGCCAGTTTTACTAATGATTATTTTATTGTTTGCTGCGCATTGCCTCATATTAGTTGTAATGTTGAATTGCTTGGTAATTTAGATTTACTGTAGCTTGCTTTGCCAGTTTGAAATTTTTGTCATTGATGTTGATTGTTTTATGTGATGCTGCATTGCCTCGTCCCTTGGTATATATATCTGAGCTCAGTAGATTTAAGTTAGCTTAAGAGGGGGTAGACTATATAAGAAACTAACTATGATGAATTGGAAGCAATGCATTGACAAGGTATATAAAAAAGGATTTGGGCCTAAATGAGTATTGTACAATGAGCCATATTTATTTTGAAAGACTTATGGTTGGAATACAGAAAAGAGGTACAGATAGGACTTTTTGGGAATAATGATGAACACAGGGAGATCTCCAAGAACAAAAAAGGTTTTGTTCGCACAATACTGCAGTACCAAAAGTTACACTGAAAACGAACCCTATCCATTCCTTTTGTGTCAGCCCTCTATGTGTTTGTGTACCCTTGTGTATTTGTGTTTTTCCTGTCTTTATGTGTTTAGCTGATTAGAGCTATGTTGTAGAATTTTTCTAATACTATGTTATTTACTTGGTAAATTCTGTTTTGTTGCTCATATGTGAAGGTGATGTTTCAAAAGTTATTCTGATCTTTATGTAAGTACTTATGTCATTATTTTTGTAACACTGATGTATATGTTTATTTCTATTCTTTTGTAAAGCCCCTATTACTACGAATGTTATCTCTACTATTATGTTTTTAATGATGTTTTCTGTACCCTTGTAATTGTATTCTTATGTTATAAAATTGTAATTGACACCAGGTCATCAAATTAAGTAACTTGTAAGTTACATTTCACTGCACACGTTTCTGTTGGTCATAGTATATGGACAATATGTGAGAAGTAGGGAGTGATAGTGTTTGCATGTGATTTAATGATTCAGCAAGTGACTGGATAACAGCATTGCTGGTTCTGAGGACAATTCCAAAAACTTTGTGAGTGCACAAGTGGTGGTTATGGACTTGCTACATTATCCGCAAGACTCTTCGATGGTGATTGTGCACCTGCACAGTCACAACAGATGGTTGCTGGCCATCTCTACAAGGACTACAGTGGGTCTGCACCTCTGGTGGCCCACCAGTACCGTCATTTCTACAAGGACTACAGTGGGTCTGCACCTCTGGTGGCCCACCAATACCATTATTTCTACAAGGACTACAGTGGGTCTACATCTTTGATGATCCATCAATACCATTATTTCTACAAGGACTGCAGTGGGTCTGCGCCTCTGGTGGCCCACCAATACCATAATCTCTACCAGGACTACAGTGGGTCTGCTCTGTGATGACCTACCAAACGATATTCTTCAAAACTTCGATAGACTACGCTGTGGGTTTGCTCTGTTGTGGCCCATTACGTGTCAGCATGTCAAGAGTCAGCACTGTCTTTCCGTTGGAAGGACAACGATACTTCTTCAAGACTGCATGGAAATCCACTACGTCTATGTGCATTTTCTTTTACTGCTCAGACTTTGAGAAAAACACTGCAATGTGATGAATGATCAGGACTGTCTTTATGGACTGTGAGAAAATTTTAGCTTTTGACCAACATTGTATCAATAAGTGTGTGCATTTGATTTCTTAGTTATTGTAATTATGAAAAATTTTTTCAAATCTGTATTGGGCACTGCCCAACCCAATTTGTAAAATTTTTTGTGGGGAGCATGGGGGCTATGTAAGTAGGCTGTTTAGGTTTTTTTATTGATAACGCCACCTCAGTATGAAAATCACCGGCTGTGCCGTGTGCAGTCTGTGGCTGCTTTGCATTGTTGTAATACTCAACCATTGTAGTGTTAGGCAGCTGGCTGCGAACAGCGCGTAGCGTTGCGCAGTTGGAGGTGAGCCGCCAGCAGTGGTGGATGTGGGGAGAGAGATGGCGGAGTTTTGTAATTTGTCATGATATCAAGGTAAATACATTGTTTGTTCTCTATTAATATCTTTCATTTGCTAACTATCCCTATCAGTAGTTAGTGCCTTCCATAGTTCGAATCTTTTATTTAGCTGGCAGTAGTGGCGCTCGCTGTATTGCAGTAGCTTGAGCAGCGAAGATTTTTGTGAGGTAAGTGATTTGTGAAAGAGATAGTTTAATGTTAGTCAGGGCCATTCTCTTGTAGAGAATTTTGAAAGTCAGATTGCGTTGCGTTAACAAAATATTGTGTGTGGAAAGTCAGATTGCGTTGCGCTAACAAAAATATTGTGCGTCAGTTTAAGCACAGTCGTGTATAAATTATTAAAAGGGGAAGTTTCAAGTTTACGCAGTTAATGCCGGTTACTCAGCTAGTGGAATATAAATATTAGTGTTAGGAAGTATTTTCTTAAGGTGAAATGTGGACAAGAAGAGAATAAAAGGTGTTTTTTTTTAATATGGTGCTACGGAAGACTGCTTAAGATTAGATTAATAACTCAGCGAACTGAAGGGGAGCCACTGTATCGTATTTGAGAGGAAAGAAATTAATGGTGTTATTTAATTAAAAGAAAGGATCGATTGTTAGGATTCGTTTGCGGCATTAAGGAATCGCCAGTTTGGTACTGGAAGAGTGGAACTTAAGAACCATAGATGGGGACTATGGTAAGCATTTCGAATTGTTGTAGCTTGCAGTAGCTACGCAGAGATGAAGAGGTTTGCGCAGTACAGTCTAGCTTGAAAAGCTGTAGTGAACAGTCTTAGGACTGAACACACAACGACAGCAAAATCTAATACAGCTGACACAGAGAACTTCTCTAATTTGGGGTATTATTTCTGCAATCACTTTTATCCCTAGAGACGAATTTTCCCTCAAAAAATTCTCTAAAGCATTAGTCTAAATCCGTCTGTCCCTGCTTTCCGCTGTGGAACAAGAAGCAATTTAACCCACTTACACAACAAATACGAACGACGAGGCCACATACGCATGACTGGTGAAACAAAGGAGGCGACTGTCCAGTAGACATGAAACAAGAACTATTCTGGTTGAGTATATACCACGATGTTAGCTTTTACTTACCACCGTATGGCTTTCAAGCTTGAACAACAATAAAATACGTAACACTTAAGGAAGGCCCGTTTTGCAGTGGCGTAACAATACCTAGCTGATGCGCAGTGTGTATCATAGCCGATAAGCAATTGCCAAGCGTGTGTTTGTGTAGACTAGGGTTGAACTTACGATGAAAAAGTACAACTATTGTAAAGCGCTAACTCAATGTCGTTTCACCCGCCCCCTCAGCAATTTTCTTGGCAAAGTTCTGCATAATCTGGTCACAGTGCTGGTACACCAAAATTGCTGTAGCATGTACACACGTTGCCCTTGTCAAATGTGCATACTTTGCCATTCCGCTATATTTTAGTCATTTTACTGAAACATCACTTCTGCACTTTCATGATGAATCAGAGAATAACGTACATACACTGTCTAGTTACATTAATGTAACCACCTGTCAAAAACCTGAATTGCCAGCTTTTGAAGCACAGACAGAGCAGGAAGACAATCAATTAGGTTCTGGGAGGTACTGACAAGGATTTGGAGCCATACCGTGGCCAGCTGCGCGAGCTGTGTGACAGATCGCATTGCCGAGGAAAAACGAACAGTATGTAGGGGTGGACATGGTCCGCCAGGTTATATACATACTTGTGTCGATTCATTGTACCTTCCAGAATAACGAAATCATTCAAGGGATGCGACTAAAACATTCCCCAGACAATAACGCTGCACTTGGTTTCACAGCTGATGATCAATGGCGCGCACGACCCGAAAAGGATGTTCCCACAGATCCTTGATTGGGTTTAAATCTGGAAGTTGGGTGGCCAGGGGAGTGCGGTAAACTCATTCTGGTGCTCTTCGAACCTCGCTCGTACAATGCAAGCTGTGTGACACGTTGCATTGCCAAGGAAAAACGAACTGCATGTAGGAGTGGACATGGTCCCCAAGGATAGATGCATACTTGTGTCGATCCATTGTGCATTTTAGAATGGCCAAGAAAACATTCCCCAGACCATAAAACACCCTTCTGGTTGCAGGGTGTTTGCTTTCAGACATTTCACGCCGTGAACACCAACGGCCATCTGTACGATGGTGCATAAAACGTGATCCATCTAAAAAGGCCACCAGTCGCCACTCAGGAGACGTCCACTTGCGTTACTGGTGTGCAAATAGCACTCTTTGTTGCCGATGAACAATCAGCTGCAGAAGACCATAACCAGCAACGTTCACTGAACTTTGAAATTCATCGTGAAAACCTTCAGCTGTCTTTTATTTTGGACAGTGATTAGCACATAGAAACAGTTCTATGACCGAAACTAGTAGCACTGTTCAAAATAAAAGCTGTCTTTCATTTTGGACAGTGCTTAGCAGATAGAAACTGGTCTATGACCGAAACTAGTAGCACTGTTCAAAATAAAAGACAGCTGAAGGTTTTCACCGTGAATTTCATAGTTCACTGAGTGATCGTTGGTAGCCCCTTGGTTCATCTGGGTGATAAGTTGTTCAACAGTTTGTGGCGAAATATAAAAAAAATTAAATTTATTTGTTCTTTTAAAAGAGCGATACCTGGCAATTGGTCCTGTCACGGTCGCCAGTGTGGCGAAATAAATAAAAAAATTAAATTTATTGGTATTTTGAAAAGAGGAAAAATTATGGACATGGAACTGTAACTTTAGAATTTTTGAAACGCTTTTTTTTTTTTTCGGACTGTATTGACCGGCTTGAATGCGGACAAATTCAGTGCTGCGTGAAATATGCCTGTAATATAATTTACCATTCCGATTAATTACATTTTGAATTCTATGTCATTGTTGATTTAATCAGAGTTCTCACCTTAGATGTAGAATTAGTCCTTCTGCCACAGTATTAATTCATTAGTCGCCATCGGTGTTCTTCTCTTTGTTGACCGTGTGTATCTTCCTGAGTCGGCATCGGTTCACTTCACGAAGACGGTGGAAACCAAGGAATACAATGCTACGTCACTTTAATTCTCGTAAAACGTAGATACTTCTCACTATTTTTTATTCACAACACAATAAGACTTGCTGTGCTCGTCGCACAAACCATAAATACTAACTATATGGCTGCCTTTCCGCACACTCCAAAAATTACGTCCATCCTCCACAAGGCAACAATCGAAAGTGTCTCTTAACTCCTTCTTGGAGTATGAAACAAAAGAGAATCCAATATGTACATTCCAGAAATTATATTCTACCTCCCTCTCAATTTAATCTTTGGCGCAGCCTTTAAGGTATTGCATGTCTCTGCGTCGGAATGTGTCATTACAAGTTGCTTGTCTGTTGGCCAGCACACATCTACAGTAATTATTCACCCCTGTTAGCTATTGTCCTTGATGCACCACAGCTGCCTTGGCGCCTGTTTTGGATGGCGGAGTTGCCGTGGACGGTATATTTTATCCACAGTGGCACACAAACTGTTTACTAACTTATCCGTTTCGGAAATGGTTCCATCCTCGGACCGAAAGCCAATGACCATGCCTTTTCGTACGTCGTCGACAACGACAACACTGCTTTCTCCCCTCTCCCCCCTCCCCCTACCCCCCTCGACATGCTTCACGTTGACGTCGAACTCAGACAGTGGTCACATTAATGTGACTGGACCGTGCATATTGTTTCAAGCAAATATTTAGCCTTCTCAGGAATAATATCTCATTTAGGGGTCTTGTCTGTGGGCCACAGTTGTCTGTCTGTATTGCTTCTTCAGCCTCCGTTGTCTGTAGATTGGTTAACATTCAGACATCAATTGTACGCAAATGCACAGATGAGTTTGATCGTTGGTATAACGATCACACATCTCCTTCTTCTAAAACCATTTTGATTCGGTTTTTAGCATTTGGAGCTGGAGTATTTCCCTGTTAGGAGTACCTCTCTTCCTGGCGACTTTAAGCTTATTTGGGATGCGACTGCCCTGCAAACCTAGCTTCTAGCTAGAGGCAGTGCGACGTTAAGTGGAATAATCACATAAAACAAATAGTAGGAAAAGTACATACCACACTGAGATGCATAGGAAGAATTTTAAGGAAATGTAACTCATCCATGAGTGAAGTGGCTTATGAGGTGCTTGTTCGACCGATTCTTGAGTATTGTTTGTCAATATAGGACTGATAGAAGAGATAGGGAAGGTACAACGAAGTGCGGCGAGTTTCGTCACATGATCGTTTAGCCGATACGAGAGCGTTACAGAAATACTCAACAAACCCCAGTGGCAGGCAGCACAAGACAGTCGTTGTGCATCATGAAGAGGTTTATTAGTGAAATTTTGACACAGAATTTTTTCGGGAAGAGTCGGAAAATGCAAATGTGTGTGTAATCTTATGGGACTTAACTGCTAAGGTCATCATTCCCGAAGCTTACACACTACTTAAGCTAAATTATCCTAAGGACAAACACACACAGCCATGCCCGAGGGAGGACTCGAACCTCCGCCGGGATCAGCCGCACAGCCCATGACTGCAGCGCCCCAGACCGCTCGGCTAATACCGCGCGGCGGAAAGTCGGACAACATAATACTTCCTCCCATATACATCTCGCGTAAAGACCACGTCGAGAAAATTCGAGAAATTAGAGCCAATGCACAGACCGACAACCATTATTCCCACTAGCTATTCGCGAGTGGAAAATGGTAGGGGGAATCAGTTAGTGGCACCAGAAATATCATCCGCCACACACCATTAGCTGACTTGCGGTTTATGATATAGATATTGATGTTCTGGCCTAATACACTTTAACATAATAAATGATTTAAATACATATATAACAACGTAAATAAAAATTACTTGCCCTAATCGTGACTTAACCTGAACCTGGTACAGAAAATAATAAACATATTCGACCACCTCCCTAGTAAACATATTGTTTGACGGTTTGACCAACTTTGAAAACAAGAGTAAATTATTTTCGATTAGTTACTGCTCCAACTTTTGGGGTGCATACCTTTGTGTGTGCCCGTGTATGGGACACGAGAAATTAAAACGTTTTAAGCGAAATCTATATTTCAGCAACTATCTCGTAACCCGGAAGCAGTAGCAGGTTGCCTGTCTAACGGTTTCCACGGGCAACGAAGGTTTGATTTTCAATATTTCGTGTAATTATTGACCGACTTTAAAAATTTAAAGTGCTGGCATAATCTACTAATTAAGAGCCATAGTTTTATGTGAAATGTTTAACACAATACTACAAGTATTACAGTTAGAAACTGTGTGACGTGAGGCAGCTTAACTGACAGCGCGCAGGTACCCGGACTTGATTCATCCAGTGTTTGAGAATGAGAGCTTCAGACACAATTTCAAAGCTCTAGGGAAATTTTTCTCGCGATCACCCCCTCCCCCTACCCACCACAAAACGATGAAAGCAAAAAAAAAGAAGTTTATCGTTTGTTTCATTTTCGCTGTTCACGCAATAAAACTTCAGCATCGGACATGAGGTTTTAATTTATCACTGCTTTACTACCGACTCTACTCGCAACGCAGTTTGCAGACAGTATCAATATATACCATTGAACGTAGCTGCGGAACTGTATCATTGTACGAAACACATTTCAAGAGAAATGACCCTCATCAGTGCGACTTCAGCATGAGGCACTACTCTTTAATTTATTACCTCTTTACTATTGATTCTATTCGCAACACACTTTCCAGATAGTATCCACGTACATCACTGAACGTACCTGCAAAACCGTGTCATTGTAAGACACACAGTTCAGGAGGTAAGACATCATAAACATCGAGATACGTGAAAAACTTGCTTTTGCTTAAATGGAGCCCAAATTTCCCGGACTGTATTCATCCAGTGTTTCATTTTAAACATTCTTTTAAACTTGTTCTAAACTTTCTCTCGCTTACGTGCTTAACGTAAAATATTTAATCAATTTGTAAAGTAATGAGACGTTTGAAGCAGTTTTATACATAGGTGTTCGTTTGTTTAAAAACCCGGAGTTGATTGGAATAAATACAAATCGCTCATATGAATGGCAAGTACGTAGCCGCACAGTCACTTATGAGATTGATGTACTGCTTCGTCGGAAAGAAGTTGCGTTGAACACCGTAACCAGACTGGTGAACGTGACCCACAATCACTTTGCCAACTGACTATGATAACCTCATTACGGACTGAAGGCTACTGGACCGCAAGTGCACTTCCTTCATATGCAAAACTCTTCTCTCTGAAGGGCACCTAAAGTGAGCGGTAACCGCGAATGGCATTGCATTCAGCGAAATCTAGCTCGTTTCCGTTCCACTTGTCGCACCAGAACAGCAGTGAGAGTACCGGAAACTAGGGGTGTGCAGAACAAAGGCTCACCTTTAGTCGCCCTACTTCTCCTAATAATGGCCGTGGAACCGAGGCCCTGTGTGCCATCCGAAAAGCAGAGGCGGCTGTGTTTGACAAAGGTTTCCACACTCGCCTGCCTAGTACGTCATATGTCTAAAATTCGACTACATAGTGTAACGTACGTTACTTCTGTCTCTCTTCTTGATGAAGGCATTTTCCATTTGTACGAAGTGCTTTAAAAGTAAATCAGAATGTATCACTGAGGAGAAATAAAATCGTTGTTATTCTGCCGTCTGTCGATTACTGATATTCACATTCTGAATTACACTACCACGCTATACTTTTGTCACAAGTAGTGTTAATAAATGCAAACACAGAATATACTGTTAGAAAAAAAATGTAACACATTCAAGGATTTTGTTCAATGATGTTCATGTCCATAGGAGGGGTTATGGTGTTAATGATTCATTTGTCACATTCATCGGCGATCAAATGGCGCTGAGGAGCGCTGTCTGTGCACGCTATTTTTTCACTCTTCGGGCAGTAACTGAACTGAGTTCATACGTGAACAGTGCTTACAACATTCATTCTAGGATACAACCATTCCCCGCTAAAAAGTACGTACTCCAGTTGAGCAGCTTCAGCCTCTTCAACGGAGTCGCATTGTGGGACTGTGCGAAGCTGGTTGGACGTATCGACTGACTGCTGCACATATTGGTCACAGTGTGTTTTGGTGTGTCGCTGCTTTTAGCACTGGTCTGCGGAACATTCCCACGCCTCCTAGACCAGGTTCTGGACGTCCGTGTAGTACAGGAGCACGTCAACATAACGCATTGTGCGAGCAACGGTGGCTGATCAAGTGCCATCCAGGGAAGAAATCCGGGCACGTATAGCACATGCTGTGTCACAGTACACCTGATGAGCGGCCTACTCCAGACGCAGGTACCACCACAGACTTCATGGTGTGGGGGACCAACAGTTACAACTCACGATCACATTTGGTGCCTTTGCAGGGTAAAGTAACCAGTGACCTCTACACTGCACGGGCTGTCATCCCCATGTTACTGCTCTTTCTTCGATACGAAGGTGATGTGCTTTTTCAGAATGAGAATGCACTTCAACAAATTGCTGCTGCAACTAAATGTGTTATTCGTGGTATGCAACTGACACGGCAGTAAGATCGCCAGATTCGTTCACCAGAACCTGCAAGAACCATTGGCGAATTATAACAAAAGATGCAAGATGCTCAGGGCAATCTATGGCAGGACGCCAATCGGCACTTTTATGACCATTTGCGTGAGAGAATACACTCCAGCATTGCCGCCAAGTTGGGTACACTGTGTATTGTTGCGATTGTTTGGGTACCCCCTACTGTAGGTTGACCAAACGTCCCGGAAAACCGGGATTGTCCCGGTTTTCATCCCTGTGTTCCGGTGTCCCGAAAATTTGTTTCGGGACGCTCATAAATCCCGGAAATCAATTTTTTAATACATTTCGTGAAACTTTCTCAAATTTTTGCGATTTCGCTATGTTAAAGGAAATACAACACAAGAAATTAATATATTTTAGCTTATTTGTCTAAAGCCTCCATTGTCCCATACTAGTAATCACAGTATCAGTATTGATACACTCAGGCAATAATTTACTTTGAGCGGTACTTTGGCCAACAAGTAGTAAGTTGTATTATTGTAACAGAGCTATGAAACCGTCCGATTGTCGCGCCACTGACTCACACACTCATTGTCAGAGCAGTGTAGTAGTTGATGTTTTGTCAGACAAACTGCAATAGTTTTTTCTCATATTAGTGGTATTATTGCTGCAGTACTGTGAAACGCAATGCCGAAACGTGCCTGCAAGTTCAGTGACTGTTATTCCAAGGAATGGAATTTCATTAAGAAAGGTCGTTTTGATTACGAAGCACACATTAACAGATACAGTGCACCGAGCTGCAGTAAAACTCTACAAAATTATTTTGTGAAACATCAGTCAAGTGAAGAGACGAAAGTTCGAGCAGCCGAGCTTACACTAGCCTACCACACGGTAAAACATCACCAAACTTATAGATCTAGTGATTGTACTAATAAGCTTAACAGCATTATGTTTGATAATTCTTCCATTGCAAAAAAGTTTTGTTCAGCAAGAACTAAAGAGTCAGCCTTAGTGAAAGGAGTTATTGCTCCCCAGAGTGTAAAGGAAAGCCTTGAATATATCAAAAAGTCTTCTTTCTACGGGATATCCACTGATGCCAGCAATCATAAGGCCACTAAAATATTTCAGTTTGTTGTTCAGTTTTTCGATATTAATTAGGGAATTCAGACCAAACTTTTGAAGAAGAGTTCCCTACCTAATGAAACATCTGACTAAATTTCAAGATTTTGTATGAATACTATCGAAATGTTTGATCTTGAGAAAAATAAATGTGTGGCATTTGGTGGAGACAACACCAACACAAACTTTGGTGGTTTAAAAAGACAAGGCAAATGCAACGTATTTACCAAATTAAAGGCAACATTGCATGAAAACATTGAAGGCATAGGGTGCCCTGCACATGTTTTACACAACAGCGTGCAGACATCTGCTGACAGTTTATGCTGTGATGTTGAAACTATCGCCATGAAGGTGTACTCACACTTTTACATATATACTGTTAGAACAGAGAGACTTAAGGAGATCTGTGGTTATGTGAGAACTGAATATATGAATGTAATGTGTCACTCGAAAACTCGCTGGTTATCACTGTTTCCAGCAGTTGAAAGAGTAATCCGACTGTTTCAACCGTTAAAAGATTTTTTCCTAAAAGAAGACAAAGCCCCCAAAATATTGGTTCAGTTTTTCAGTAACCCTTTAAGTGAAGCCTACTTATGGTTCATTCACAGTCAGCTTAGCACTTTGCAGCATGGGATAAAGGAAATTGAGGGAAGCACGAAAAGTGTAATAGAGGTAAATGATGTTTTGAAAAATACTGTTACTAAGAGGAGAGAACAGCAGTTCATTTCTTTTAATGTTGAATCTGTCCTTAAAAGAGCAGAAATATCAGAAGCAGCGGAAAGGAGTTTCAGAGAAGAAGTTAACAAGTTTTATGACACTTGTGTAGAATATCTCAGCAAGTGGAGCGCCTCATATTTACCCTCATCGCCGGTGTTTGATTGTATGTTACTGAAGAAAGTGCCAAAATGGGAAAGTGTTGAAGAGACAGTTTCTTATTTGAAGAGTAAACAGATTGAAATCGATGATTCCATTCTCTTTGATCAGTTCGGTATACTGACAAATTTTGTTGAAGAAAGTCTTCACAAGTGGAATGATGAAAAAAAAAACACCATTGGAATGTCATGAGAAGTGGGTGAGTTTCTTTAAACCTGTGACTGTCTTCAGCATTACTCTGAGTTGGTAATAATTGCAAGGTATTTATTTGCAATCCCATCCCATAATGCCAATGTGGAAAGAATATTTTCGTTCATGAATATCCAGTGGACTGATGAAAGAAACAGAATGGAGGTGGACTCTCTTGAAGCAATCCTGCAGATCCTGTAGAACTACAAAATGGATTGTGCCGAGTTTTATCACTGTGTCTCAAAGAACAAAGACATAATTAAGAAGGCTGGAGGCAGTGAAAACTACCCTTTTCTCCAAGGACAGTCAATTCCATCTACAAGTGCTCAGTAATATTAAAGCTCATGCTAATATTAATTGATTAAAAGTTGAATGGCTGTAAAATTTTGTAACATCGTAATACATTTCTTTATTACTGTATACGTTTATTAAATGTCATTAATTATACAGATAATCTAGATTATATCAATCTTTTGTATCCTCTTATTAGTTATAATAATCGGGTTAACAAAATGTATCAACAAAACATTAATCTTTAAAATTAAGAAACCTGCGTACATGTGGAATGAGGTGTCCATTGACACCCGGGTGAATGTGTCCCGGTTTTCACCGAAAATAATTTGGTCACCCTACCCTACTGTGAACCCCCTATTGAGAGTGTGTTTCATTTGTTTTTAATTTCTTAATATATAATCCTACAATGTTGAACTATCTGATGCAGCACTTATCAATAAAATGGCCTTGTCCTTGAGGATGGTGCATTTTTTCAGACAGTGTATGCGAAAACAGTATATAATCATTCACAGCAATCAGCAGAAATTTTAACTCAAGTGTTTTAAACGACAGACATACCATCGCTTTAAGGAGCAGAATTAGAAATTAAATAGTTGCAAATAGAATTTCTGCTCTTGTTCTCTACTGCAACGCGATTGTTACCAGAATTTTCGTGAAGCAGTTAGGAAAACAAGATGAAAACACAAAAAGACGACGTAAAGAAAAAACATTAGACAAACTTAATTGCTGACTACCGTAACACATATAAATACGGGTATGGTTTCTTCAAGGTCACCACTACATGATCTTTCGACTGTCTCTGTCAAAACTAAGCTCTGCAATGAATTGGCTGAAGCAAAGTGTTAAACTTAGCGAGAAACATGTGGAGAAACACATCGCATTTCCCACAATGATGATAATATGAATCGGCGTACCTGAAACGAATCAGTAGATGTATACCAGTAAAGGATCACACATCACATCAGTCCGAAAATGTGCGCGATGTGCGGCTAAACGCAGACAACACAGTGCATGATCTCGTAAAAAGGCAGACCACTACTGCAACAGAACTGGCGAAACAACAACAAAATCATTCCATGACACAGCTACCAGTCTCTTAAGGTACTTTCCACAATTATTCATATAACGAGAAACGTTTACCATTCCGTGTGTGACTCAATCGCTGACTGTGGAACACCCCCACTGGAGAAAAGTCTTGTAGGACAAGGAATGGAGAGCATGTTCTAACGAGCTTCTTTGGTGCTACGAACCGTGTGGACATACTTGCGTTAACGTAGTACCCAGTGACTTTGGACATGTACGGAAACGGCAAGAAGGGTAGCTGCAGAACATACTCAACACAATTCTGCGTAGCTATGCTGACTCACTGGGAGTCACAACTAATTGTCTCCCAGCCATGACACTACAATGCTTTGTTGTCATATAGTCAAGTCGTCTGTACCACCTAAGGGACCATATGACAGGCCTGTTTCTTCGTACTTGTGGAATTCGAAGGTCAGAACCTGGAAAATTTCCTACGCAGCCCTAATAAAAAAGGAAAAGTCGCCATTGAAAATTAGATTTTCTACCTTTGTTAACTACAAGACATTATAACTTACTGTTGCCAGTAACTGAATGCGTAGCGTAAAAGCCAGTCTTTCGTTCGAATTTCGTTGATAGAAACATTTTTAATTTCCTTTTTAGTTCTACAAAGAACACCTTTCTATTTCTAATTACTAACCGCATGAAGATATTACAATTTGATTGAAACTTGATATGGAAAGTTATGAACACTAATAATACTGTTCAATCTCTAGAAATAAGATGGATTTTACTTTCTATTTGGCGTTTCGTGTTTTTGAAGCAAATTTTAATTTACTGCAAATGCTCACGTGTTCATACGATTGGTAATTAAAAATAGAGAGATTATTTTTATCAAAAAATATGATTCAGTACTTGCTAATTTATGTTTGTGTTTGTTAACTAATACATAATGTAAATAAATGTAAACAAATAGCCGGCCGCGGTGGCCGTGCGGTACTGGCGCTGCTGTCCGGAACCGCGGAACTGCTACGGTCGCAGGTTCGAATCCTGCCTCGGGCATGGGTGTGTGTGATGTCCTTAGGTTAGTTAGGTTTAAGTAGTTCTAAGTTCTTGGGGACTTATGACCTAAGATGTTGAGTCCCATAGTGCTCAGAGCCATTTGAACCATTTGTAAACAAATTGCTACAAAGAGATTCGAACTGACGACTTTACGATTACTTGACGTACACTTCAGCTACCAGAAACAATGCTAACTAGCTCGAAATCTTTTTTAGTTAACAGCAGTCTAATATCTGACAATTTCCTACATCGATTTTTTCGAGATTGTTTGAGAACTGCGTCGTGTTGCTTTACGTAATTACTGTCCGAGGACTGACTTTGAAATGCTGCAAGTAAAATAAAATCGAAGAGAGCTATTACGTGTGGACCCTTCATAAGACAGAAGAGACATTCGAGAAAGAAGAGCTTCAGCATTCCTGCGTCCACTCCAATGCATGTCACGTCATGTCGCAGCGTGTTAAGGTGCCGAACTCCCGTCAACGGTACAACAATGCACCTGAGAAGCCAGTGTCACATTAATCCTTATCTCTTCTCCTATTACAATTCCACTCTATCCTGCCCTAAACTGTGGGTCACAAGTTTCTTTATGCCCAATATAATTATATTGCTTTTACTAGTACATCAAAATTTTTAGTCAGGATAGGACTTTAAATTAGAACAGTCAAATGCAAGTAATAAACTTTTATTTACTATCTCGTTTGTTACACGAACAACAACAACAACAAATACATGACGTCTGAAAAATGCCTACATGCCATGACTTTCGAGCAATTGCGCCACACTAAAACTTCAACACAGCCAAAAATTCCTGACATGTTCAGTGAATCCAGTTTCGAATATTCTGTATGAAACAGTAATTATCCTGAATAAGATTTTCACCCTGCAGCGGAGTGTGCGCTGATATGAAACTTCCTGACAGATTAAAACGGTGTGCCAGACCGAGACTCGAACTCGAGACCTTTGCCTTTCGTGGCAAGTGCTCTACCATCTGAGCTACCCAAGCATGACTCACGCCCTGTCCTCACAGCTTTACTTCCGCCAGTACCTCGTCTCCTACTTTCCAAACTTCACAGAAGCTCTCCTGCGTACCATGCAGAACTAGCACTCCTAGAGGAAAGGATATTGCTGAGACATGGCTTAGCCACAGCCTGGGGGACGTTTCCAGAATGAGATTTTCACTGGTGTGTTGGACCTTCCATCGAGCTACGGACCCCCTTGAAGATGTCTCCCGCAGTCGGAGACGAAACGTTGGGAATCGACACAGAATTCATCAACCGACCACGGCATAACAGCCCGGATAATTATAATGGACGCGTAACATGATCTTCTTACAAACAACATTCAAATGTGATTTCTGAGTGAGGAACCTGATGCGCAACTTTTTCTCACATACTGATAATAGATTACATTACTTCTAAGTACTTCATGTGGTTGTGCAGAAATGCTAATCACGTGTACTATACTTCATGCCAGTTTGACGTTCCTTTCATGCCATCTTCATGGTGTCGCCATTTTAATGGCCAGTAGTGTACAGAGCACAGAAGTTACGACCATTAGAAACTCGGAGTATACGAAAGTTCTCCTGTACTGAAAAGTTACAGTAAGTTTTGTATACACAGATGACATAATTATAGTACTTTGGAAATCACATGAGGATACCAAAGAGACTGCTTATACTACGCTTGTCCGTTCTATTCTGGAGTATTGCTGTGTGGTGTGGGATCCGCATCAGTTGGGACTGACGGATGACATCGAAAAAGTACAACTAAGGGCAGCTCGTTTTCTATTATCGCGAAATAAGGGAAATAGTGTCACAGACATGATATGTGAATTGTAGTGGCAATCATTAAAACAAAGGCGATTTTCGTTGTGACGAGATCTTCTCATGAAATTTCGATCACCAGTTTTCTCCTCCGATTTCGAAAACATTCTGTTGGCACCCACCTACATAGGAAGAAATGATCATCACGATCAAATAAGAGAAATCAGGGCTCACACAGAAAAATTTAAGAGCTCATTTTTCCGGTAGAGAGACAGCATAAAGGTGGTTCATTGAACCCTCTGCCAGGCACGTTATTGTGAATAGCAGAGTGATCACGTAGATGTAGATATAGATGCAGTCCACTTGCCAACAGCGAAACGAAGAAGCACAAGCAAGTGGTGGAGTTTGTTTACATTGAATGAATTGTTGCTCTCAGTTCGTCCATGTTGCTTCTCGCCAGCGAACAATACAGGGGTCTACAGCCGTCTCAAACGCATTCGTTTGGACTTACAGCACCCACAAGCAACCTGGCCTTCAACAAGACGATGCGCCACTCCATTGCTTCTGAATTGACCCCAGTCCTATTAGGAACACTAGGACATGTGCACAGCTTGGACCAAGTAAATGCCACCAAGACCTTGCGACTTGGCTATGATGTCACACACCTGATGCAAACAATAAGCCACTAATGATAACTCGTTCTCTAGCGAAGACGTTTCACTAACACTGCTTTGGTGAAGTAAAAATGCCTGGCGCGAATTTTGTTATGATGATTCACCTAATACAAAAGACCTTTCTGAGAATTTTTTATCATTGAAACAAATCGCAAGCGCTTATTTTTTAGATACGTTGTATCATTATTCCATGAGGTTTTAGGGATGGAGTTTGATGATAACGACTTCTCTGTGACATGAAGTACATATTATCTGTAAGCCCAAAATTTCATGGAATACCTACTACATAGAGGAAACGTCAGTGCATAAATATATTGTATCTGGCATAAAATCATGAGAGTCCGTGTACTGAAGTTCTCTTTGCGATCGTTCCACTTCATTATCACAAACACTTTATTTAATGTTGTAAGAGTAAATAAAAACAAAACATTGTATCAGCAACTAATTATGAAAATTCAGCTTGAAACAATACAAAACTATGGCAATATATAGGATTTAATTGCATAAACATACATACTACAAGTAACTATTAACACTAAAAAAACACATTTAGTAGCAAAAATACGAAATATTGAGTGCCATGCTACTCATATTTACAATTAATTTGAAATGTAGTATATGCTGTAGCCTTATGAAATTGAACCCAACACCAATAAACCATAGTCGTTCAAACTAGCGAGCACGACTAAATGATTCACAAACATATGTCTCGTGAAATCTACTGTGAGATCCATGTATAGCTTATCTGTAACGAAGAAAATCGCAGAAGCATTGTAAGCCATAACTTGTCGACACAAACACATAAAGGAAATTGATATCAGATCAAAAACTATCTTGAAAACATTTGTCCCATACGACCTCGGCAAACAAACGCTAGCACTTCTCCCTCAACACTACTTAATGAATTAAAAAAAAAGGAAAAATATTGCTATTCGACATAAGTGAGTGTACTAACATTTGCTGTTGAAAGCAAATATTGCATGTGTGCATACACAACTATACAGTTCTTGAAAGAGAACTTGAGAACACACAGCCAACAGACAAGGATACAGAAACAACAGAAAGTGAAAATTTTGAAGATGATAAGGAAACAGTTGTTTTGAGTTCAACATGAACTTCATATGGAAGGAAGATGCTGTCCTACATGTTCCCAACATGAAGACCAAAAAGGAAAATCGGAATATCAATACACAATCACACGCAAAAGGTGACAGCTATGCACACTCAATGACAGTACACATCAGACACAAGATAAAAAAGTAAAAATGAAAGTACAAACAAGATACATCCAGCATACCAGAACAATAGAGATATAAAGTAGGATATATAGTGAGAATATAATGTATTGCTATAGCTTAAAAGACTGGCAGTATGTACAGAAGAATTCACTGAAATTCACACATCACGTATCTACCAATTAATCTATCAGAATTGTAAGAGATGTATTTGAGAAATACCCAGAAAACTTACGGTATACTATACAAAGAATGCATAACTACGTGGAAGTGCAAAATCACCCACTTGATACTAGCGGACCATGTAAAGCAAACATATTTTTCCCAACAGAAAATATACTGTACATGGGTTTAATCAGAGCTGCTAATGGCCACGCAGTAACACTGTTGTGCAGCAGTATAATTTTATTGTACGAACTAAGAGCAAAATGGGCTATCTCTGGGTCAATGTGCTAATCAGAATGTCAACGATCTAACAGACGTCAGGACATGACGCTAGTATTCCCACACAAAGTAGGAGCGGGAAGACAGAGACGCTAAAGCTCCAGTGCTATATAACAAGAAACTGTAAAGCAACACTACATCATTTCAAAGCCAAGGCGCCACTGCAAAGTCAAACGTAGACCGAAAGACCCCTGCTTGGCGACCCAAAATAATTATTGAATTACCACAGCGGGGCAAGAAGCGTTGAGGGGATCGATAAAACAGGGCAGTTTCAGCCATACACTCAGCGCCACCGCATCATAGGTGCAGGCTCAAGGGCAAATTCAGTTGTGTTGCCATTTTGTCCATGCCACTAGAACCAGAGAGAATGACAGTCTACTGAGTTTCAGCGAAACCACGACAAGCTGCCCACTGGATCACTGCAGATGGGCTGCAAGCTGCCATCTCCACACCGACCAAGCTTAGCACGTTCACGCAGTCTGCTGGCCAACTAGTGAGCACCCGCAGAAGTCTTGGTCTTTCCGCTGCGAGTGACCAGGGCCTAGGCTTCACCACAACAGACATCTTGGACTACAGTTGACAACCTACACCTCAGCACATGATGGGTTGTCTTTGAGAGCCATACTGTAGGACGGAACGTTCGGCGGACGATGCCTCTTCATCCCCAAGCTGCCGCCAGCACAGCTGTAGGACTGGCCTGTGGGGCAGCTTCACATCTTGCTGACAAAGCACCAGCAATTTCTCGCAGATTGTGTGCTTATGCCCGGCTGCCGACTGCCACTCTGAAGACACTTATAATTCTGTAAATTGAACACGATAGTGAAATGTTATTGCAGATATCAATCTGTCACTTACGTCTCCAGGAGTAAAATGGACCATTCACCAAAATTTCATGCTCAGCTTCCTGTTAACAAGACGATCCCAGCTACCCAGGCCACAATGTTGGTACCAGGGAGAGGTGAGGTCGCAACGTTGACGTCAGGATTGGCCGTCACCTCAGGATTTAGGTGGCAATGTAGCTACATTACAGTATCAGCCATCGTCAAGCAGTAGCAGCAGAATGTGATGTGGTAAGTGAACTTTTTCTTTGTTGTTGGCCTTTTGAGTGCATATGTGTTTCTGTTTGAGACATCAGTAGCACCCTCATGGTGTCATTTGTTAAACCGAAAGAACCTGCATATTGGTCATTGTTTGAAAGGAATGTTAGGGTAATTTATTTAACACCAGTTCGGTGTACGTTTTGTAACCTGGCATGGCATGAATTACCATATATCAAGACTGTACCACTCACATGTAGTATTTATAGACGATTTGGACATTTGGCTTAGGACAGTAGAGTAATGATACACCAAAAGGAAGTGTGTAATTATTGTTTATGTGTTGGAGGTGCAGTTTCTCCGTACTTTTCTTCTTGTTGTAAATGGCAGTGGTAAATCATGCAAAATGCTAGACACACATCTGCCTGGTACTGGTGAGACTTACCGCTTTGATAGAACAGACACAGATATCTTCAGCGTTGAATTCCCAGCCCTAACGGCTAGAAGCTTTCCAATGTGGTTCAACAATTGCTGTCAGGCTCTGAAGAAGCCAAGATAGTTGTGTGCGCACCCTCTCCTAGATCCATGTCCAGTTATGTTAATAACAGTGTTTTCTGTAAAGTCAACAGAGGACGTATTTGCGCTCATTGACAATGTTGAGGCTATTATCGCAATGAATGATTGGTCAGACGAGATTACTGCCCATGTGGGTCATTTACAATGGCTTTATTTAACATGGAGGGCTCTTTACTAGCAACACATCATATACCTACAGGTAACAATGAGCCACTTTATAGAAAGCCTCATCATGTAACGAGCCATCTCCAACCCATAATGAAGGAGTTTATAGATCAGCAGTGAGTGAAATATGCAACCGAGTACAACGATACCCCCCTGGATAGAAATGTTGTCATCGTGCCAAAAAAGTCACAAGATGATAGTAACAAGTACAACTTCCGTTGCAGTTACCGCTATCTGAATGTGAATAGGATAACAGTTGTATATGCCATCCCCAATTGAGCTGTGTATCGACTTGTGCTACACCTTGTGTTTAGATTGCATTGGTTTCCCTTTTCTTCCCATGACATGTTTATTTGATATGTTGTCTGTCATTAAGTGGCTGCTTGGTTGTCTTTTCCCTCTGCTATCGATATCTGCGTTTTTGCTTCCTGGAAACTGCTATAGAGGAAGTGAGATCTTCGACCGGTTGTAACCTCGTGTGGTGGCGCGCAAGTAGGGGCGTTGCGCGCAGAGAGAGTGGTGGACACGGGAGGGCAGTGTGGCTCACCAGCGCGAAGCAGGCGTGGTCGTTTGTACCGAGTCGCCACGTGATGTATGTCGGTTGTGTGTAACGAGCGGGTCGAGTTGACGGAAGAGCTCCCCGCTTGTTGGTTGTATACAGAATCGCCCCACGAGTGGTTGCTGTTCATTTCGCCTTGGTGGGACGTTAACAAGCTTCTTTAAATCCTCCGTTTCAACACTGGAGTTTAAAAGGAGACACCTAACATGAAGCAACGGTCACTACCCGTCAACGTTGCAGAGAAGACGTGAACTCCGGTGACAGAGCGTGTTGTCGCGTGACCGTGGCGTGTTGGGTACGCTGGCGACGCGTGCGCGGTCGGATGTGTGGATCCTTGCCATCGGAGGTCGTGTGCTGCCTGTTCGAGCATAATTGCAAGTTAAGTTCGTTGAATGTCTAATCATTAAGTAATAATTTTGTGCAACCAGCGTCTCTTCTGCCTTGTGGCCTCCGGCGACCGGGTTTCCTGTCCCTGGCGTGTAATTGAAGACAGTGACCTTTCCTCCTCCTCTCGTTACTGTCCGATGGGAGGTGTAGTTTTGGCAGTTTAATGGTTTCGCTATTCTGTCGTGGGTTTTGAGTAAATTCATGCTTCTTGTTGGTTGATCATGTGCTCGCTCATTCAGGACTGTGTGGTGTAATGTTTCCTTGCACGAGGTTAGCTCTAATTCTGTCAGCAAGTGAAGCCACCTTATATAAGTTTTCGCTGGCTACAAGTCGGTGTAGTGACCAGCCTGAGAGTGGCAATTGTGTTTACGGGCGTGTTTTAAATTGGTCAGTAATCTGTCTAGCCTGAGCATCCCTGAGTGGGTGATTTGTGGCCGCCTTACACGGGTCCGTCATATCTGTTATGTTCTAATGATATTCCAGGACACTTTTGTTTAAAAAATTTTTAAATTCCTCTAAGTTTGTAAATTCCTTTTATTGCCACTAATCGTGTGTTTGCTGAGACCTGTTTAATTTTTTTAACGGCGGTGTTGGTAGCTTCACTACCTCACCATACTTCATTAACAAAGTTCTGTATTTACTTTAGTAGCCTGTTTAAATTTTTTTAAATTGTTGTATTGCTATAAATTACTTTGATTGGCGTTAGCGGCGTGTTTTAAAAGGTAGTTTATTGCCGTACTGCTAGCTTCTGTGATTTTTTTTATTTTTTAAAGTGTTGTATTGCTATAAATTACTTGATTGCCGTGAGTGGCGTGTTTAAAAGGCTGTTTATTGCCGTACTGCTAGTTTCTGTAAGATACGAATAAAACATTTGTGAAAATCTCAACTCGACAATAAACTACTAGAAATTTGGCCCCGTTTCCCAACTTGTGGTGTGGCTTGTCGTAACTGTAACCACTGTGTGTGTCACCAATGTTACAGAAATGTTAGACAATCTAGGACAGTGCCAGTACTTCACAGCAATGGAACCAAAAGTGGATATCATAAGCTAAAGATAGTCCTGGAAGATAAACTGAAGACCGCTTCCACAGTATTATGGAGACATTATCAGTATAAGAGGATACATGAAAAACGGACCAGCCATGTTACAGAGCTCATTAGATGGGTGTCTTATGTGGTTTGAAGCCAAGGACTTGCGTGGTATATTCGGCAATATCGGCATATTTTTAAAGGATATAGCAAAGCATGTGAAACACTTGAAAGACGTATTCAGCGGCCATGACCTGCACATCTGATGCTTGGCATGGACAAATGCCATGTTCTACAAGTGTATGTAAACTGCCTTGGGCATATGATTAGTAGGAAAGGTGTTCAAACCAATCCTCACCCAACGGAGGTGATCTGGAACTTCACAGAACAACAGACCACAAAACAACTAGGTCGTTCCTGTGTTTATGCAAGTATAATCACCAATTCGTATAGAATTTTGCAGAGATTGTAGAAGCTTTCAGTCGATTCTTCAGGAAGGGCATGAAATTCCAGTGGGTAGTAGAATGTCATACAGCATTTGAAGCACTGAAGGCAGCATCAGTGTCTTTCATGGTTTTTAGAAGGAATTTATCCTATCAAGTGACACTAAAATGGGACGGTTGGTAGTATTTTGAGCCAGAATATCAATGGGCAGGAACACCCAGTAGCATATGGGTCAAGGCAACTCAACAAAGCGAAGTGTAATTTCTCCACTACAGAAACAGGAAATGTTGGCAGTGATATACAGAATACCATACTTTTGTTGTTATTTATATGAAGTTTAAGGTTGTTACAGACCATCTGTCATTAAAATGGCTGTTGGGTCTGAAAGACCCATTGTTTACATTAATGAGATGAGCAATGAAACTCTGAAATTAGTTATGAGATGATCCATAAACTGTGTGTGAAGAAAGCAAATCCAGATACTTTGAATAGGAAAGTTGCAGTGCTGTTCCCGCTAGGCAAAATTGTAACACAATGGCAGAGAGCACAGATGGCTGACAAAGGCCATCAGATATTCGGGTCATAACCACAGTGTGTGACGCCTGTGGGCTTGTTCTGCAGAACAAGGAAATGCAGAAGTGCATAGTGGTTCTGGAGGTACTTAAGGACGAAATGCTGTGACACATGCATAATCATGTGTTGTAAGGTCTTGGAGGATGCCAAGTGACAGACAGCTAAGTAGCAGAAAGGTGCTGGTTAAGAACAAAAGAACAAGGTACCGACCAAAATGTGAAGGATTGTGCACCTTGTGAGCAAAGAACTGATCTTAGTCATCAAAAAATTCCTTTGCAAATGATTGAGCTTGATATCTCAGGACCATTTAATAGGACACCTGCTGAAAATCAATATGTTCTGACAAATATAGATCATTGTTTCATGTTTATTGGCAATGGTGGCAGTTTCTGATCAGCAGGCTAGTACAGTTGCTCTGGCTTTAGTTAACAACTGGATCCTTAAATTTGGGATGGCACTTACCTTACTTATGGACCAGGGTACAAGATCTGTATCAGACCTGGTGAAACAGTTCTGTCAGGTATTTAGTTCCTGGAAGTTAAGGACAAGCCTGCTCCATCCACAAAGTAATAACGGAATGAAATGGGTTGATAGGAGCATCTCTAAGATGTTGATTATTACATCAAAAGTCACCATACAGATTGCTCGTATAACTCCTGTGTACATAATGGTACAAGTCTGCCCTCTTTCGAGGTGGTGTATAGCAGAAAAATTCCATTCACTTTGATACCATGATTCCTCAATTAGGAAGAAACTGCAAATTGGTTAAAGAATTTGCAAAAAAGAATACAGGAGACATGGCAGAAAGTAAAGTGAGCTAATTAAAGCTACAGAAATACAGGAACAACCTGCACAATGTGTAGGAAAATTGCCACAATATTGAGTATGTCGATGGTATTACTCACTAACACCTACGCTCTTAAGGGAAAGACAAAAAAAAATCCTTCATTAAGTTTCATTGCTCTTATCAAGACCCACACCATGCTCATGAAGTCGATGTGGCAAACAGTAGCATTTAAATTTAGTTCTATTATTACTAAGAGCTATTTTATGAATGTGTTATTCTGTTCTGGTTCGTGTGCGTTATGAACTTTTACTAGTTACCGAAATTCGTTATAGTTGTACATTAGTTACATGTTATTTCTTAGTTGTGTTGTTCTGTATAAGCATTTTGCAAGGAGGTTAGCAGAAAAAGCATTTGCTTTGGAGCTACAACACGTGACAGGGGTGTCGGAAAAGAACTTAGCAGTGTTTGACCACATAGAAACTGCGGGTATAAATATCGACAGAGCGAAGTTATCTGTATTGGCCCGACTATAATTGTCATGAATGAACACGAAGTACTGATGTTATATGGATCGCCCTCATCCAATGAGATGGAGAACGATCGGTAAATGGGTACTATTAAAGACGCGAGAGTGTTAATAATTTCTGTGCATAGAGAAGCTCTCTAAGGGATTTACAAGAATATTTGAAGGAAATTATCACTATTTTCCCATCCAGAGAACTGCAGACTGACGCACAGACATGTGAAGTGCAACTGTTTCAGGGAAAAACAGAGGCAGCAGGATGTCAGCAAGAAGTATTGGCACCACAGCCTCATTTTCAGAAAGTAGGAGCACGTTGGATCTAATCAGTTTTTGCACCAGAAACTGTGATCATAAATTGCTACAAGAATGAAAACCTCAGGGCGTGGTAAAAATGAGTTTATATAATAGTGGTATTTGGTGAATGATACAACTTGTGAGATAGCCAAGATGAACTTCCGCCTCCCAGCTACATTCACGGGTACGACTGTATTCCAGTTAACCCAGTCTGCGCTGTATTGGCCAGAGAAAATGTTGAAAGAATTGCCAACACAAAATCTAACCTACCTTAACAACCCCTTGAATCTCACACGTTGTTTAGCCTCAATAATGACATCTCAGCAAGGCAAAATTTCCATGGAGCAAGTAAGTATTGCAACGTACTCAGCAATATCGAGAGAACCATTGTCGAAATGTGGTGACCACAGGCATTATGACCTCTAGTTTTGTCATGTTTCTGATAATAATTTACACAGTTTACTTTTGCATCAGACGTAGAGATATCCATTCTCCAGACTTACCAACA
Source organism: Schistocerca nitens (assembly GCF_023898315.1). Classification (NCBI taxonomy): domain Eukaryota; kingdom Metazoa; phylum Arthropoda; class Insecta; order Orthoptera; family Acrididae; genus Schistocerca; species Schistocerca nitens. The sequence goes on from NC_064617.1 coordinate 737,796,965, forward strand.
CACCAGATACTTGTCGAGTGGTTAACTAACATAACACGAGAAACATAGTCTAAGAAATCTGTAAGGTTAGTATAAATTGTAAAAACGAAAATATGGATAATGTAGTATAACTGTAAAAAGAGTTCAGAAAAATGGTAAAGCATTAGGAAACAAATAGACAGTCCATAAGAGTCGTCTCTCACGAGCAAAACGTTGGTGCAGTGGACACAATGTACAACTATGTAAGTAAATTTATGACACTGTTGCAGATGAAAACGAAAAGAGAAATTCGGGACGAATTTTTTGCAACAGAGGAGAAGTATTTTGCAAGAGAATAGTATTATTATACATTTTTAATTTCTTTTCTTAAGTTCCACCAGGCGAGCTCAGAACAGAGCTTAGCTCTGGGCCAGTGTCCCAACTGGAATGTCAACAAGGCGTAAAGCCAATCTAAAGGACGTCAGGGAATGAGGCGAGTATCGCCACACACCCTCAGAGCAGGGAAGGCAAATACGCAAACATTGCAGTGCTACATAAAACAAGACAATGTGAAGTAACAGTATATAACTTCAGCCCCAGGACACCACTGCAAAATCAAACGTAGACCAAAAGACCCTAGCTTGTCAACCCAGAATAATTATTGAACTACCATAGCGAGGCAAGGAGTACCGACGAATCGATAAACGAGGGAAAATGCACTCAAACATCCAGATTCGCTGCGTGTTAGCCACAGGCTCGGCCCTTTAAATAGACTTTTGGAGCTCACAGACACATTCAGTCATGCTGCCTGCCATTCTGCCTGTGTCGTTAGAGCGAGAGAGAGAATGACATTCAGTTTTAACAAAAGTACAAGCTGATCTATCGTGGTCTGCCTGCCCGCCCTGATAGCTGAGTGGTCAGCGTGACAGATTGCTGTCCTACGGGCCCGGGTTCGATTCCCGGCTGGGTCGGGGATGTTCTCCGCTCAGGGATTGCGTGTGGTGCTGTCTTCATCATCATGTCATGCCCATCCGGCGCGCAGGTCACCCAATGTGGCGTCGAATGTAATAAGACCTGCACCAAGGCGGCCGGACCTGCCTCGCAAGAGCCCTCCCGGCCAATGACGCTGAAACATCCCCTTACGAAAATTTATAAATGATAGTGCTGGAAAACCTCTACTTTATTTGATTTTCAAACAGCTGAGCAAAACTGAACGTACTCTGACATTTTTCTCTTTACTAAACTGACACACAATTTTTTTTTTTTTTTTTTTTTTTTTTTGCGCAATGCAATCTGACTTTCAATAGTCCCTACAAAAGAATGGCCCTGACTAACAATAACCTATACCTTTCATGAATCACTTACCTCACAAAAATCTTCGTTACTCAAACTACTGCAATACAGCATGCACCAATACTGCCAGCTAAATAAAAGATTCTAACTCCTGAAGGCACTAACTGCTGATAGGCATAGTTAGCAAATGAAGGAGTTTGATGGAGAACAAACAATGTATTTACCTTAATAGTGTTCAAAAGTCATACTAAACTGACACACAATTTTTTTTTTTTTTTTTTTTTTTTTTTTTTTTTTTTTTTTTTGCGCAATGCAATCTGACTTTCAATAGTCCCTACAAAAGAATGGCCCTGACTAACAATAACCTATACCTTTCATGAATCACTTACCTCACAAAAATCTTCGTTACTCAAACTACTGCAATACAGCATGCACCAATACTGCCAGCTAAATAAAAGATTCTAACTCCTGAAGGCACTAACTGCTGATAGGCATAGTTAGCAAATGAAGGAGTTTGATGGAGAACAAACAATGTATTTACCTTAATAGTGTTCAAAAGTCATAATATATACACTCCTGGAAATGGAAAAAAGAACACATTGACACCGGTGTGTCAGACCCACCATACTTGCTCCGGACACTGCGAGAGGGCTGTACAAGCAATGATCACATGCACGGCACAGCGGACACACCAGGAACCGCGGTGTTGGCCGTCGAATGGCGCTAGCTGCGCAGCATTTGTGCACCGCCGCCGTCAGTGTCAGCCAGTTTGCCGTGGCATACGGAGCTCCATCGCAGTCTGTAACACTGGTAGCATGCCGCGACAGCGTGGACGTGAACCGTATGTGCAGTTGACGGACTTTGAGCGAGGGCGTATAGTGGGCATGCGGGAGGCCGGGTGGACGTACCGCCGAATTGCTCAACACGTGGGGCGTGAGGTCTCCACAGTACATCGATGTTGTCGCCAGTGGTCGGCGGAAGGTGCACGTGCCCGTCGACCTGGGACCGGACCGCAGCGACGCACGGATGCACGCCAAGACCGTAGGATCCTACGCAGTGCCGTAGGGGACCGCACCGCCACTTCCCAGCAAATTTGGGACACTGTTGCTCCTGGGGTATCGGCGAGGACCATTCGCAACCGTCTCCATGAAGCTGGGCTACGGTCCCGCACACCGTTAGGCCGTCTTCCGCTCACGCCCCAACATCGTGCAGCCCGCCTCCAGTGGTGTCGCGACAGGCGTGAATGGAGGGACGAATGGAGACGTGTCGTCTTCAGCGATGAGAGTCGCTTCTGCCTTGGTGCCAATGATGGTCGTATGCGTGTTTGGCGCCGTGCAGGTGAGCGCCACAATCAGGACTGCATACGACCGAGGCACACAGGGCCAACACCCGGCATCATGGTGTGGGGAGCGATCTACTACACTGGCCGTACACCACTGGTGATTGTCGAGGGGACACTGAATAGTGCACGGTACATCCAAACCGTCATCGAACCCATCGTTCTACCATTCCTAGACCGGCAACTTGCTGTTCCAACAGGACAATGCACGTCCACATGTATCCTGTGCCACCCAACGTGCTCTAGAAGGTGTAAGTCAACTACCCTGCCCAGCAAGATTGAGCATGTTTGGGACTGGATGAAGCGTCGTCTCACGCGGTCTGCACGTCCAGCACGAACGCTGGTCCAACTGAGGTGCCAGGTGGAAATGGCATGGCAAGCCGTTCCACAGGACTACATCCAGCATCTCTACGATCGTCTCCATGGGAGAATAGCAGCCTGCATTGCTGCGAAAGGTGTATATACACTGTACTAGTGCCGACATTGTGCATGCTCTGTTGCCTGTGTCTATGTGCCTGTGGTTCTGTCAGTGTGATCATGTGATGTATCTGACCCCAGGAATGTGTCAATAAAGTTTCCCCTTCCTGGGACAATGAATTCACGGTGTTCTTATTTCAATTTCCAGGAGTGTATATCAGTTCATGACATCCAGTCTTACAAATTTCAGGTCGGCCAGTGTGGCCGAGCGGTTCTAGGCGCTTCAGTCTGGCACCGCGCGCCCGCTACAGTCGCAGGTTCGAATCCTGGCTCGGGCATGGATGTGGGTGATGTCCTTAGGTTAGTTAGGTTTAAGTAGTTCTAAGTTCTAGGGGACTGATGACCTCAGATGTTAAGTCCCATAGTGCTCAGAGCCATTTGAACCATCTTACAAATTTCCTTTTTCTGACGGACAAACCAGATCGTTCGCTCTCAAAACTCTGTCATCTCTCTCCCCACATCCGCCACTGCTGGCGGCTCACCTCCAACTGCACAACGCTACGCGCTGTTCACATCCAACTGCCTAACAATACAATAGCAAATATTCCAACAATGCAAACCGGTCACATTCTGCACCCAGCAAAGTCAGTGATTTTCATACAGAGCGCTACGTGGCGTTACCAACATAAAAACCTAAACAGCCCACTTACAACGCCAAACGCTCATTTCCATGGTCCGCCTGATACCTGCTTGCTGTATTCAACACAGAGTGCAGCCAAGCTGATGCGTACCATTGCCACAGTCTGCTGTTGCTGTCGACAGGTTCATTATAAATAAAATCTGCAAGTTCCCATCTCCACGATGACCAGACACGACGCATTTATGCAGCTCCTGACCGGCTCATGAGCATCTTCTGCAATCTTGGTCTATTCATGGTGGATGACCAGGGCTTACGATTCGCGACAACCGACATCCTGCACCACAGTCAGCATTTTCCAAGTGAACATGCGATGGGTTGTCTTCTAGAGCGCTGAAGTGGCCGCAGCACTGCATAATGCAACCTTTGGCGGGTGATACCTCCTCGCCATGCGCTGCCACCAGCAGAGCAAGGAGCCATTCACGGACCCGCAGGGTGACTTCAGGTCTCCCTGAGGAAGGCATCAGCACTTCTTCGCGGCATGCGCGCTATCGTCTGGCCGCCAACGGCCGCTATGAAGACATTTACAACTCAGTAAAGTCAAAATGAGAAATAAAAGTTATTGCAGATATCGTTGTGTAACTGTCGACTCCGGGCGTATATTGGACCACTCACCCACGCACTGTGCTCCGCATCCTGTTCACAACACTACCTCAGCTCCCCAGGGAGTGGTCGAATTGCAGCATTACTTTAGAACGAAAGGAAGAATAATACGAGACATTCCTAAACACACTAAATATACGTATTTCAGAACAAATACACTGATCAGTCAGAACATTATGACCACCTACCTAATAGCTGGTATGTCCAGGTATGTCCACATTTGGTACAGATACCAAAGGCGACGTGTCTTGCCATGGAAGCAATAAGGCCATGATAGGTCGCTGGAGGAAGTCGGCACCACGTCTACACACACAAATCACCTAATTCTCGTAAATTACAGGGAGGGGATGATGACCTCTGATGCCACGTTCAGTCACATCCCAGATGTTTGTGATAGGGTTCAGATCTGGTGAAATGGGGGCCAGAACGTCAATTGGAACTCACTACATGTTTCTCAACCCACTCCATCACGTTCCTGGGCTTGTGACAAGACGTATTATCTTGCTGAAAAATGCCACTGCCATCGGAAAACATGATCGTCATGTACATGGTCTGCAACCAGTGTAGATATTCTTTGGTTGACATGGCGCCTTGCACGAGCTCCACTGGAGCCATGGATACTCATGTTAATGTTCTCCAGAGCATAATGTAGCTGCCGCCAGTTTGTCTCGCCCCGCAGTACAGCTGTCAGGGCAACGACGGATTCGCGCCCGTGGTGAAGAAGGTATCAGGATTCATCAGACCATAGCTGTGCTACTGCGCCAACGTACAGTACCGATGGTCATGCACCTATTTCAGTCGTAGTTGCCGATGTCACGGTATTAACATGCATGAGTTGTCGGCCGCGGAGACCCATCGTTAGAAGTGTGTCGGTACACTCTGTTTTCAGACACACGTCTACTCTGCCCAGCATTAAAATGTGATGTTAGTTCCGCCACAGTTCGCCTCCTGTCCTGTGTTTTCAGGCTGTCCAGCCTACGACGTCCGACATCTGTAGTAAGAGGTGGTCGCCCAACCCCACGAATCTGAACGTGGTTTCAATTTGGTTTCGCTACATGCTGAAGATATTCACCACAGCACTCGTCGAACACCCGACGAGTCATACAGTTTCCGAAATGCTCGTGGCGAGCCTCTGAGCCATCACAACCTGCCCTCAGTCAAATTCAGACAGATTACACGCCTTCCCCATTCGACACGTAAACAGCACGCTCACTGCATCAAACAAAAACCAGCAAATAACCACTTGGCATCTCTGCTTGCCTTTTTTTTCAGACAATTCGTGGACAACAACGATCATTCCAACTCAAGAATTTTACTGGTGAGTTGTTTTTATAACAATAAAAGGAAGGAACGTACTGTAGAAAAGCAAGAAGTGCTCGTAAAGTGTCAGTCAGCCGATAGAAAAAGGCGTTTTATCCATCCTGGAATAACACAGGCGTCCTGTGTTTGAGGTGTTTCCCAGACAGGTAACCGTAACTACATCTACATTTATACTCCGCAAGCCACCTAACGGTGTGTGGCGGAGGGCACTTTACGTGCCACTGTTGTTACCTCCCTTTCCTGTTCCACTCGCGTATGGTTCGCGGGAAGAACGACTACCGGAAAGCCTCCGTGCGCGCTCTAATCTCTCTAATTTTACATTCGTGATCTCCTCGGGAGGTATAAGTAGGGGGAAGCAGTATACACGATACCTCATCCAGAAACGCTCCCCATCGAAACCTGGACAGCAAGTTACACCGCGATGCAGAGCGCCTCTCTTGAAGAGTCTGCCACTTGAGTTTGCTAAACATCTCCATAACGCTATCACGCTTACCAAATAACCCTGTGACGAAACGCGCCGCTCTTCTTTGGATCTTCTCTATCTCCTCTGTCAACCCGACTTGGTACGGATCCCACACTGATGAGCAATACTCAAGTATAGGCCGAATGAGCGTTTTGTATGCCACCTCCTTTGTTGATGGACTACATTTTCTAAGGACTCTCCCAATGAATCTCAACCTGGCACCCACCTTACCAACAATTAATTTTATATGATCATTCCACTTCAAATCGTTCCGTACGCATACTCCCAGATATTTTACAGAAGTAACTGCTACCAGTGTTTGTTCCGCTATCATATAATCATACAATAAAGGATTCTTTTTTCTATGTATTCGCAATACATTACATTTGTCTATGTTACGGGTCAGTTGCCACTCCCTGCACCAAGTGCCTATCCGCTGCAGATCTTCCTGCATTTCGCTGCAATTTTCTAATGCTGCAACTTCTCTGTATACTACAGCATCATCCGCGAAAAGCCGCATGGAACTTCCGACACTATCTACTAGGTCATTTATATATATTGTGAAAAGTAATGGTCCCATAACACTCCCCTGTGGTACGCCAGAGGTTACTTTAACGTCTGTAGACGTCTCTCCATTGAGAACAACATGCTGTGTTCTGTTTGCTAAAAACTCTTCAATCCAGCCACACAGCTGGTCTGATATTCCGTAGGCTCTTACTTTGTTTATCAGGCGACAGTGCGGAACTGTATCGAACGCCCTCCGGAAGTCAAGGAAAATGGCATCTACCTGGGAGCCTGTATCTAATATTTTCTGGGTCTCATGAACAAATAAAGCGAGTTAGGTCTCACACGATCGCTGTTTCCGGAATCCATGTTGATTCCTACAGAGTAGATTCTTGGTTTCCAGAAATGACATGATACACGAGCAAAAAACATGTTCTAAAATTCTACAACAGATCGATGTCAGAGATATAGGCCCATAGTTTTGCGCATCTGCTCGACGACCCTTCTTGAAAACTGGGACTACCTGTGCTCTTTTCCAATCATTTGGAACCTTCCGTTCCTCTAGAGACTTGCGGTACACGGCTGTTAGAAGGGGGGCAAGTTCTTTCGCGTACTCTGTGTAGAGTCGAATTGGAATCCCATCAGGTCCAGTGGACTTTCCTCTGTTGAGTGATTTCACTTGCTTTTCTATTCCTTGGACACTTATTTCGATGTCAGCCATTTTTTCGTTCGTGCGAGGATTTAGAGAAGGAACTGCAGTGCGGTCTTCTGAAGTTTATTGCCACTACTCACACGCCTCGCCCCCGCAAATTGGAGGATAACTAGCGGGAAGCTGGAGTAAGTAATGTTGTAAATGTTGATGTAAGTCCACACGCTGCTAACAGCAGCCAGATATTTTGTGCCCACACACTTCCGCCTTTTGCTTCTTCTACACAGTTATCCTTCAGGGAACTCATTAATTAACAAAGCGCAGTTCCAACTTGGCTTGACGACTTCTTAGACACCAACACCGCAGCTTAACTTAAACGTGAACTCGAGAAATTACAATATCGTTTGGAAAGTGTCATAAATAATGGATAAAAATGTAAGAGGAGATCAAAAAGTTTCCGTTCGAAGGCCACACTAATCCCTTACCTATATGTCGGTGCTTATATACCTGCATCGGAGTCGCGCTGGGTTGCTTATACGTTGCAGCAACGCTGTCAAACGGAAACTGATCACCACTTATACGAGTATATTACTAGTTCTAGTATTCACCTGGGAAAAAATTCAACATAACCAAAACTTTTGGCAGTTTTTCTTAAAGGGATGCACGACATTAGTAGATGCAGATAGTAGACTGTATAAAGAAAAAGAACATGGAAGGTGAGGTTACCATTTACGATAACCTGCAAAACGGATGATGTCATTTACACCAGTGAAATGTTTCTGTGAGGGTGGCAAGAAGCAGAAAAGGGTAGAACCTTCGTTGGTGATATGATACAGCAGTTGCTTTTTTCACTTGCTTTTGAACGTTATCAGTAGCTGCCGAACACGAAGCATACTGTCTTGCAGAAATAATAACAGAAATTCAGCATGGGCATATAAATCATGTTTCCGTCAAACTTCAGATTTTAACTCAAGTTTGCTTCAGAGATTATGGAGTTTGTCAAAGAATCGTGTTATGGTCAGACTCTCCCCTACCGTCTAATGTCATTGGCTGTTGTCCGAAGTATCTTCCTCGGTAATTCGACCTAATCTGTTCCAGGATATGGCAGAAGATGCCCAATTTACCGTGGTTGCGAATTTCTGAAAGACAGCTATATCCTCAGACTTGAGCGACGAAAAGGTTCGCTTCCCTCCAGTAATGTAGATTACATTCTGCTCTGTTCTGACATCTGAGCGGTCATGAAACAAAGGTGAATCCCCTACTTAAAATGCTAGTCTTGTCAAGTTTTTATTATCTGTATTTATTTGTCTTCTAAGTAGTTTTACGAGGCCCGCTATGACATCCCCTCCTGTGCCTGTCTCTTCATCTCAGAACAGCACTTGCACGCAAAACCCTCAATTACGTGTAGGCTATATTCCAGCTTCTGTCTTCCGCTATAATTTTCCCTCCTACGACTCCCTCAAATGCCAAGGAAGTTCTTTCCAGTTGACTTAACATACACCCTACCGGCGATGAGAATGTTACACACCAGTTGTCAAACGTGTGATATTTTTACCACGACGCTTTTCGAGACTACGTTAGCCCATTATCATGGTCTATAAAATAAGGAAACAAATCAATACAGCGCAATACGACATGTACTGACAACTATATCGAAGTAAAATTTGACGGTGCCTAATGGCACACAAGCTTTAAGTGACGTTATATTGCGGGGTTGTAAAATACATAGAGGTGGCGGTCTAAGGCGCTGCAGTCATGGACTGTGCGGCTGGTCCCGGCGGAGGTTCGAGTCCTCCCTCGGGCATGGGTGTGTGTGTTTGTCCTTAGGATAATTTAGGTTAAGTAGGGTGTAAGCTTCGGGACTGATGACCTTAGCAGTTAAGTCCCATAAGATTTCACACGCATTTGAACATTTTGAACGTAGAGGTGGCAAAAGCCATAGGATACCTCCTAATACCTTTTCTAACCTCCTTTTGCCCAGAATTGTGCAGCAACTCGACGTGGTATGGAATCAACAAGTCGTGCCGAACATAACCATTTCCAGTCAATCATCGATTCAGCTGGACCAGAGACCCAGTCCATTCCATGTAAACACAGCCCACACCATTATGAAGCCACCACCAGCTGGCACAGTGCCTTGTTGACAACTTGGATCCATGGCTTAGTGGGATCTGCGTCACATTCGAACCCTACCATCAGCTCTTACCAACTGAAATCGGGACTCATCTGACCAGGCCACGGATTTCCAGTCGTCTAAGGTTCAAACGATATGGTACGATCCCACTGTAGGCGCTGCAGGCGATGTCGTGCTGTTAGCTAAGGATTCACGTCGTTCGTCTGCTGCCACAGCCCATTAACGCCACATTTTGCGGCACTGTCCTAACGGAAACTTTCGTCGTACGTCCCACATTGATTTCTGCGGGTATTTCATGCTTGTCTGTTAGCACTGAGATCTTTACACAAACGCTGCTGTTCTCGGTCATTAAGCAATGGCCGTCGGCCACTGCGTTGTCCGTGGTGAGAGTTAATGCCTGAAATTTGGTATTTTCTGCACACTCCTGACATTGTAGATCTTGAAATGAATTCCCTAACGATTTCCGCAATGGTATCTGTAGTGGACTGGCCAGACAGCCAATCCACTATGACCGGTAGCCGAAAGGCACGCGTTAAGCTCACGCAGACTGGCGTGAGGTCTGGAACATTACAAGGAAATGAGAACTTAGAAAAACGGACGCAGTTGCTGTAATACTTAACTTTAATCCATAGTTGTAGAACATCGGTCTGACGGTACAGGCATCACAAGTTAAATATCTATTGATAATGGCGCCTTGCTAGGTCGTAGCAAATGACGTAGCTGAAGGCTATGCTAACTATCGTCTCGGCAAATGAGAGCGTAATTTGTCAGTGAACCATGGCTAGCAACGTCGGCTGTACAACTGGGGCGAGTACTAGGAAGTCTCACTAGACCTGCCGTTTGGGGCGCTCGGTCTGCAATCACTGACAGTGGCGACACGCGGGTCCGACGTATACTAACGGACCGCGGCCGATTTAAAGGCTACCACCTAGCAAGTGTGGTGTCTGGCGGTGACACCACAGTATCGGTACGTCCCAAGCGTCTAGCTCCAACTACCATTCCGCTTTCAAAGTCTGTTAATTGCCGTCGTGCGACCATAATCACGTCGGAAACCTTTTCACGTGAATCACCCGAGTACAATTGATAGCTCCGCCAATCCACTGCCCCTTAATGCCTTGCGTGCGATATACTACCGCCATCTCTATATATGTGCATATCGTTATCCCATGACAACTGCCACCGCAGTTTTGAAATGGTTGTCTGTCATTGCGATGTATTACTTTGCTGCCTTGTTTAATAGCACTTGATAAAGGGATAAGTAATGGGATAACTTAGTCCCGAAACATGTCGTGGTAAAAACATCGCACGTTTGACAACCGCTGAATAATATTCTCAGCACCGATTCATGAGATAGCTGTACAATGGCTTCACAACAGATGATACGTCCGAACATTCCATACTTTTTTTCTTCTCATGTTTTCCGTGTGTTTCTTTTCTCGCCGATCCTGCGGAAAACCTCATTTCTTCACAGATCAGTCCACTAAAAATTCGACATCCTTATATAGCACCACATCTCAGATTCTTCGATTGTCTTCTTTTCCTGTTTTCGCACAGCCCATAGTTCATTTCGATACACTGCTATCATCCAAACGAACAGTTTTAGGAATTTCTTCTTCAAATCAAGGCCGTATTAGTTCATTTCGTTTGGACATGAATGCTCTCTTTGGTGCTGTCTGCCTGCTTCTTATATCCTCCAAGCCTCATCTTTCATACGTTATACTACACTCCTGGAAATTGAAATAAGAACACCGTGAATTCATTGTCCCAGGAAGGGGAAACTTTATTGACACATTTCTGGGGTCAGATACATCACATGATCACACTGACAGAACCACAGGCACATAGACACAGGCAACAGAGCATGCACAATGTCGGCACTAGTACAGTGTATATCCACCTTTCGCAGCAATGCAGGCTGCTATTCTCCCATGGAGACGATCGTAGAGATGCTGGATGTAGTCCTGTGGAACGGCTTGCCATGCCATTTCCACCTGGCGCCTCAGTTGGACCAGCGTTCGTGCTGGACGTGCAGACCGCGTGAGACGACGCTTCATCCAGTCCCAAACATGCTCAATGGGGGACAGATCCGGAGATCTTGCTGGCCAGGGTAGTTGACTTACACCTTCTAGAGCACGTTGGGTGGCACGGGATACATGCGGACGTGCATTGTCCTGTTGGAACAGCAAGTTCCCTTGCCGGTCTAGGAATGGTAGAACGATGGGTTCGATGACGGTTTGGATGTACCGTGCACTATTCAGTGTCCCCTCGACGATCACCAGTGGTGTACGGCCAGTGTAGGAGATCGCTCCCCACACCATGATGCCGGGTGTTGGCCCTGTGTGCCTCGGTCGTATGCAGTCCTGATTGTGGCGCTCACCTGCACGGCGCCAAACACGCATACGACCATCATTGGCACCAAGGCAGAAGCGACTCTCATCGCTGAAGACGACACGTCTCCATTCGTCCCTCCATTCACGCCTGTCGCGACACCACTGGAGGCGGGCTGCACGATGTTGGGGCGTGAGCGGAAGACGGCCTAACGGTGTGCGGGACCGTAGCCCAGCTTCATGGAGACGGTTGCGAATGGTCCTCGCCGATACCCCAGGAGCAACAGTGTCCCTAATTTGCTGGGAAGTGGCGGTGCGGTCCCCTACGGCACTGCGTAGGATCCTACGGTCTTGGCGTGCATCCGTGCGTCGCTGCGGTCCGGTCCCAGGTCGACGGGCACGTGCACCTTCCGCCGACCACTGGCGACAACATCGATGTACTGTGGAGACCTCACGCCCCACGTGTTGAGCAATTCGGCGGTACGTCCACCCGGCCTCCCGCATGCCCACTATACGCCCTCGCTCAAAGTCCGCCAACTGCACATACGGTTCACGTCCACGCTGTCGCTGCATGCTACCAGTGTTAAAGACTGCGATGGAGCTCCGTATGCCACGGCAAACTGGCTGACACTGACGGCGGCGGTGCACAAATGCTGCGCAGCTAGCGCCATTCGACGGCCAACACCGCGGTTCCTGGTGTGTCCGCTGTGCCGTGCGTGTGATCATTGCTTGTACAGCCCTCTCGCAGTGTCCGGAGCAAGTATGGTGGGTCTGACACACCGGTGTCAATGTGTTCTTTTTTCCATTTCCAGGAGTGTATTTTCAAGGTAGCAGAATTCCTTCACTCCCCCTACTTCTTGGTCTCGAGTTTTGATGGTAAGTTTATCGCTTCTCATTTCTTATCTTTTTCGTAGCTGTTAGTTTTTCAGCAACTGTAGTATATATTTCATAATAAAATTCAGTCGTCAGTCACTCAGATATTTTTATTTCGCTTTACCAGTTTCAACAAATTAATTAATTATCTTCAGAAGCCTGCAAAATTGGGGATATTATAAAGAGCTAGACCTTGACCATCCATTTATGTAAATTATCATGAATGTGTTACAGAATCTTACTTAGTATCGATTTAGCGGTTGTTAATATCTTGTTCACGGAAGCATAATGTCTTGCCATACACATTTGTATGTGTTTACTGTAAAAACAGATTGACAGATTGTTGAATTACAGTAAATGAATCGTATCTATGTACATGTCAAGCTGTTGTGTTAGCAACAAGGAACATGTACAGAAGCTTGGAAAAATGCATAATGAACGCAGTGCTGTCTTGTAAATTATTTCTTTACAGCCGGTGTCGGTCGCAGACCATCTTCACAGTACAACTTTTTTATTTATTTTTTTAAACACACGCATTGGTAACATCACTGTAAAAAATTTTATTCCGATCTGAAGCTGGCCTGTGACCGAAACCTGTTGTGAATAAATTATTTACGAGACAACTCTGTGCTCATCATGCATTTTTTCGAGTATATCGATGCTGTTAATAGCTGCCTGAAAAAATGTTCAATGTATAAAAGCTTATAAGGAGTATAACTGAGTTATATAAGGAAATTGTTTATAATACATATGAAAAACATGGCACATAGTTATAATATCTCAAAGGAATGGGCTAATTTTCACATTTTGTAAGAGATGCTGTACAACCAAAATAGCGTCTATTTTTCAGTGCATGCTAATCATTCAAACAATATTTTGAATGCAGATAGAAATGCTTATACAGGATGAGTCACGAACTGTTGCCACCAAGAGTAACTCCGAAAGCATGATAGGAGCAGAAAAGTATGTGGGACAAATGCTGCATGGGACAACGGGGGCCATAATATGACGTTGGTTTTTTGTTGCTAGGTGGTGTCGCGTCAGAGGTATGAAGGTCAATTTTGTTTTCTTTTTTTTAAATGGGATGCTATATTTTGGTACTTATTTTCTGATAGCGGCTATCGAGACGAATCCAATAATATGTAACAGTAAAGTCTTTGATGGTCAACGAAGGTCAAAAAGGGGGCATAAACGTCCATTTACAGAAGGTGTTCGAAATGATGACCATTGGTATCAATGCAGTACTGCAATCTTCTTATCATGGATTTAGTAGTATTCCTAATCACATCGGCACTTGATCGAAGCACATGCTCTGACAATTCACTCTCGCATATCTTCAAGTGTAGTGGGAACGTCTTTATAAACAATATCTTTTACGAATCCCCACAAGAACAAAATCTAGAGGCGTCAAGTCTGACGAACGAGCCGGCTACGACACATCTCCTCCGCGTCCAGTCTAACGATTTGGGAATTGTCTCTGGAACTCATTTCTAGCCATCAGCGAAAAATGTGCCGGACACCCACCATGTTGATACCACATTCTGTTCCTTGTTCCTAAAGGTATATCTTCCAATAACAGATCTAATGTTTCTTGCAGGAATGTGGTGTACTTCCTACCATTAAGATTTCCTTCGATGAAATAGCGGTCTATAATTCTGTCCTCAAGAATCCCACACCATATATTCACTGACCACGGTTTTTGGTGTGCAACTTGCCGCAGCTAACATGGGTTTTCAGTAGCCCAGTAATGCATGTTATGCAAAGTAACATTTACATAGTTCGTGAATGTAGTATCGTCAATAAATAAAATCAGATTAATAAATGTGTCATCCCTCTGAATCTGAAGTTGAGCCCATCGACAAAATTCAATTCGCCTCATACAAGCCGCACCAGTTAATTCTTGGTGGAGACTGATATGGTAAGGATAATATTTATGGCGATGCAGAAGAACAACACTACTCTGGCTCATGCCAGATTCCTTTGCGATTTGACGCGAACTAACACTAGGATCTCGAACCACAGTGGCAAGAGTACCAATCTCCGTTTCCTCGTTAGTAACTTTCCTTTGCCGGATATGTTTCCGGTGCGATAAAGGTCCAGTTGTTCTCAATTTACCATACACATATTTAAATGTACGACGTGTAGGGTGAGTACGCTGAGGATATCTTTCAGCGTATAAGCCTCTAGCTCTCACTGATTTACGTTGGCATTTTCCGTAAGTGAGAAGCATATCGACATGTTCTTCAAAGGAATACATCATTCACATTCGCTTGATTCGACGATACTATTCTTACCATTCCTATTAGTGTTGTATTACGAAACCATCTAGTGGTGTTTACATGTCAGTAGCACATCAGATCTATACTCCATATTCGGCGAATATACACTATTTGCACGATGTACGAGAGAGAATTGTCAGAGCTTGTGCTTCGATAAGTGCCGATGTGATAAGGAATACTACTAAATCCATAATAAGAAGATTGCAGCACTGCAGTGATACCAATTGTCATCACTTCGAACAACTTCTATAAATGGACATTCATGTTACCTTTTTGACCTTCGTTGACCTTCAAAGACCTTACTGTTACATATAATTGGATTCGACTCGATAGCCGCTGTCAGAAAATAAGTACCAAACTATAGCATCCCATTAAAAAACAGAAAAGAAAACAAAGTTGACCTTCATATCTCTGTCGCGACCCCATCTAGCAGCAAAAAACCAACGTCACATTATGGCCCCCGTTGTCTCATGCAACATTTGCCCCACAAGCTTTTCAGCTCCTATCATACTTTCGGAATTATTCTAGGCGGCAATAGTTAGTAACTCACTCTGTATGTTTTAAATGCTTCTAAAAGGCCCATTTTGTAGCTCTTGTCAGTTCTCATGAGAATTGCAGATCTCGGCAATGAAGTGTATAACGTCTTATAAAATGTGAAAATTAATCCATTCCTTTTAGATATTTCAACCATGTCCCAGGTACAGTAAAAGTATAACTTAATTATACGTTTATATGTTTTTATTTCAGTTCATTGCTTCTGACACAACAGCTTGATATGTGCATGCGTAAATGCGATTCGTTTACTGTAAATTTTCAATCTGTCAATCTGTTTTTACAATAATCACATACAATATGTACAGTATGGACATGTCATGGCATTATTATTCTGTAAAGAAGATACTGATATCTGCTAAATCAATACTAAGTAAGTTTCTGTAAAACACTTCTTATATTATACATAAGTATATGGTCATTGTCTAATGATTTATATTATCCCTAATATTTTAGGCTTCTGAAGATGATAAATTAATTTGGTGGTACCGGTAAAGCGAAATCTCATTTCTGCTACTACTCGTTACTTTCGTCCTTCCTCGGTTTACTCTCAATCCATATAGGGCCAGTAGTTGACGACAGACAGTGAGTTTCTGTTTTTTCGAATTATGCTAGCACCGACAGTTCCAGAATGTGGATCGGCGTTCGCTGATTTGCCTTGCCCACACACACGTGGACCAATTTGGTGTAGTGTTTACACTACAGATCGTCCCTCCTTGCTCGCAGAAGAGAGTTCACGTTAATCGACATAACAAACCAGTTGTCCACTTCTATCTCTTTTTCAAGTGTTTATGAAGCTTTGGGACAACGCATATTACGATAACTATTCGTATTTTGAAATTTTCGACTGGATTTGGAAACAGTGCTCACATGAAACTCAAAACGCTCTTTCCTCCTATCACGAGAACTACGGATCTCGGCAATTGCGTATCGTCTTTCTTCGTTTTCTTATGTTCGTCCAGAACGCTATCGATTGCGCGTTTATTGCAATTTAAGTTGTGTTGCTCAGCGAAGACACTCTTTCATTAAACAAGGAAGTAGTTTCAGTGAACTGTTACATTAACACTGGTATTCCAAATTGTATAAATATCTTAGTAGACAACGTTGGTGGATCTCTAAGAGTTTTCGAAGTTATGGCTGTCGTTTACAGACAGACGTAATAATTATGAAACTTTTTGTCAAATTAATGACAATATTCTTTTAAAAAAATCATTGCTTACTCTTAAATTTCAGAAAAAAAAACAAAATAACGTGCGCAAGTACATAAAAGAAAATAGTACGTTACTCGAATCAGAGTTAAATAGTTCGACAGGACGGCAGACTTGAATTCTATCAAGATGTGAATTTTATAGTGGACGAGACAAACGCCAGGCTAGGGTTAATTCATAAAAAATTTAAGGTGACCATCATTAATTTAAGAATCTGGCTACAATACTCTTTAATCAAATGTTTGAGAGTCGTTTGCCCGTGTGATATTTGGCACGTCAAAACTGTTGACACGGTCAAGATAGTTTGAAAAAGAGCAGAATGCTTTGTAAATAGCCTGTCAAACTGTATGAGAGCGCTACAAATGCTCAGAAACTGCTACAGCAGAAAATAAATAAAAGTTTCTAGCATCACATGCTACGTCGATGTTCTGTCGTTTCTTGTTCCTCTCTCCACTGACAATGTTTTTATGAATGTAAAAAATTCCTAGCTACATTAACTTGTAGTGCCCCATACCATACCGGGTGGCGAGTGATTGTGGAGCGAATGAAATCCAGTTAGAAGGGTATAAAGAGGATGTAACTGATGACATTAGTTCTTAATGTGTAGGAATAGTGTTCATCAACGTCTATAGCATAAAGTTTATAAGCAAAAAGGGAATATTTCAAATATAATTCTCCTCCACTGCCCCCTCCCCTCCTCCCCCCGTTTCACCTGTGAATGGCCCGTGAAAAGAATGACTGTTGCTAAACCTCCACGAGTTCTAATTTCTCTTATAACTCCACAAGAGCTTGTTGAGAGCCTCCATAAAGCTCTCACACCTATTAAACGACCCCGTGACGAAATGTGTGTAAGATATGAACGTAACACCGGCCCAGTAGTAAATACAATGTTATTTGCAATAGTTGCCGAAAACAAGTTGACGTCGCCTCACATACTTGGTTAATTTTTCTTGGACATAGCAATGTCTGCGAAAGCTTCGGTCATACACCATGTAAACAACTTCTATGACAGGAAATCATCATAAAGCAATAATTCAAGGTTTCTACTTACATTCATAAGAGTTATTTTTAAAAGTGCCTGAAGAATCTGTCACTTGTGACGATCTTGCAGCTGCACTAAATTTATGAAATGTATTCGCAGTTGTGATATCTTTCTGACATTAGCTGCATTAGGTATAGAGATATTGCCTATTGGTGACACATAAAAATTTGTACCAGACCATGACACGAACCCGGATTTCCCACTCGTCGCGAGTGGTCCCCTTCACAACTCTGGCTATCCGGGCTCGCTTCCAGAGCCGACCCTTCTTCAGAGATTGTTGAAAATAAATGTTACAAGCTTCGGCGAGCAAAATGACGAACGAAACACAAACTTGAATACGTTGCCTCCTTGAAACCGTGTGGCAGGAATCCAAGTAAAGTTGCGAGCGATGAGACAGTAGACAGCACGATGTGTGGCAGTTTGCGTAGGTCCTGCTCGGATAGCCAAAGTGACAGAGGTGACCACTCGCAAAAGGTGGAAAACCTGAATTCTTCTCCTGGTCCCCCACAAATTTTCATGTATCACCAGTAGATAATATCTCCATACCTAACGCAGCTAATGTCAGAAAGATTATGCAGTTTGTAATAAATTTCATTTGTAATGATGTATAAATCACGATTTCTTCTGTTACTGCTATATAATAATGCCTTACGGCGCAGTGGCCTGGTGCAAGCCTTCCATTTGGGCGCTACTTTGGCAACATGAGGCTCTATGTTAGAAGTAGATCAAGGATATTGTCTGTTTATTTACTAGTAATAATGCCTGAAATGCTGTTCAGTCAAAATTTTCTTGTTTGGTGTACGTATTGCAAGAAATAAACAGTCAGCAACGTCTTAAATAGCTGAACAACTGCCATTTATCGAAAACAAATTGAGATGCCCTTCGCATTCACCAAGTTGCCAGTGTGTGGTACAAAATTATATGATATCTGCTTAGGCGTCCATAAAGAGTCAATAGGACAGACGTCACTACGAGGGGCATTCAATAATTAAAGACACAAATTGATCTGGAGAAAAAAGCATTTATTTTTACAAAACAATACTTTTTCTACTTTTCAACATAATCCCCTTGAACGTTTATGCACTTGTGCCAACGGGCTACAAGCTTTTTATTCCGACTACAAAGAACAAATTTCTCACAAACTTTTTCACCTCCTCATTGTCCTGGAACCTCTTCCCAAGTAATCTACCCTTCAGTGCACCAAAGAAATTGAAATCACTAGGTGCTAAATAAGACTGTAAGCGGGATGAGGCAGTACTTTCCAGCCCATTTTGTCGATGATTTCACGAGTTAGTTGAGCGATATGAGGACGTGCGTTGTCTTGCTGGAGAATCATACCTCTCCTCTGAGATCCACGACGTCTCTCTCTCATGGCTGACTTCACCTTGTGTAAAAGCAAATCCGAGTAGTACTGGCTGTTCATTGTACGCTGCTCTTCGAGATAATCACAAAAAACTGGACCTTCAGCATCCCAAAACACCGCCAACATGACTTTTCCTGCTGATCCTTGAGTTTTGAATTTTTTCTTGACAGGTGAGTTGGTGTGCTTCCACTCCATGCTTTGTCTTTTTGTTTCTGGCTCACAATAGTGAACCGAAGTTTCATCACAAGTTAAAATTTTATTGAGGAAGTGCTCACCTTCTGTTTCATAACGTTCCTTTATCTCTATGCACACTCTTAACCTTGTTTCCTTGTGTAGCCACGTCAACTCCTTTGGGACCCATCTTGCACATGTTTTGCGGTACTTCAGCTTGTTACAGATAATGTTATGAACTGTACGAGTACTAACTTTAACTTTATCAACTATCACTTCTACAGCCACAGGGCGGTCGGCACGAATAATGTCATCAATTCGACTTTCAAGTGAGGGAGTTGAAACTGCAACTGGTCGGCCAGAACGGTGTTTGTCAGCCACTGAGTCGCGACCATTTTTGAACTGCTCTACCAAAGTGGCTCAAATGGCTCTGAGTACTATGGGACTTAACATCTGAGGTCATCAGTCCCCTAGACTTAGAACTACTTAAATCTAACTAACCTAAGGACATCACACACATCCACGCCCGAGGCAGGATTCGAACCTGCGACCGTAGCAGCAGCGCGGTTCCAGACTGAAGGGCCTAAAACAGCTCGGCCACAGCAACCGGCGAACTGCTCTACTCATTTGTAAAAATTTGCATGATTCATACAACCTTCACCATAGACTTTAGACATTCTCCAGTATATATTCACTGGTTTGTCGCCTTCAGCAAGTAAAAAACGAATAAAAGAATGTTGTTCAACTGACGTGGACGTTTCAAGCGTACTCGCCATCTTGAAATGTATTTTTCAGGTTATAAACAAACCAATGTTGATACGTCAGCTGATCAGGGCTCATCCCAGTGATGCCAACCTAAAGCGATAAAAGTACGAAACTTGCCCTACTAACAGTTTCTTCCCCAGACAAATTTGTCTCTAATTATTGAATGACCCTCTAAATATAGAGAACAAATGTTGCAAGGGTAGAAAGAAACTGAAAACTGTATCAAAGATTATTAATGAGTCTGGATGCAAAAAATTACAGGTGAGAAGTATCAACAACGACCTCGAAGAAAATATTAGATACAAGATGTTAATGGCGTGAACTCAAGTAAAACAACTTGTTTACGAACTCGACAGACATTCTATTTGTAAAACCACTGCGAAGTGCCCTACATGCTTTGAAATCAAGACACGTTTTTATTAAGAGTTGCAAAACCGAGATGAAGATGACAGCTAACATCTGAACGATATCGAAGAAGTGAAACATTCAAACTGTCACGTACTCTTGTATTTAGAAACGTACTATCGCACTTGTTGCCTTCTAAGATATAAATGTTTGGGCTATTTGATAACAGAGATGTAATCGAATGGCTGTGTTGCAAGTATCATCCGAAAGTTGGTTCCTGTAAGTAAGGCATATGAGGGTCAGGTGAAAAATTCTCCCTCAGGTAAAGAAAGACTGTGTCAAATCGTGATAGCATGTTTCCAGAGAATAGATCCCTTTTTACGAAGAGTCATACAGCAATGTCTGCAAAAAAATCATCGAAGGCTGTCATAATATCTGCTGTACATTGGACCCAAAACACCTTACCATCAAACGTTTCTTCTCGTGTGGGAACAGGTGGAAGTCAGAGAGTGCCGAATTCGGTGAACAGTTCAGACGCTCCAACAGTTGGTAATTTAAAGCACTCAGATTTGCCATTACCTAATCTTTATTTAGAATCTTGCCGAAAATTTTCTCTTAAAATGATTTTTCACTGAACTTTTTTTCTCTAACGACTTCTGTTCAGAGTATTCAGCCATTCTTGGTTTCGGTATCACCCATGTTAATGGTGTCAGGCCCTAGGAACTACTGTTTTTACTTAAGAGTTTTATTAACGAACTGTTTTCGTTTCATCAGTCTGCTTACACCCGGTACGCTTCTTGTCTTTAAAATGCAATATGATATTTTACTAGGTTGTTGTTGTTGTTGTTGTGTTCTTCAGTCCTGAGACTGTTTTGATGCAGCTCTCCATGCTACTCTATCCTGTGCAAGCTTCTTCAACTCCCAGTACCTACTGCAGCCTACATCCTTCTGAATCTGCTTAGTGTATTCATCTCTTGGTCTCCCTCTACGATTTTTACCCTCCACGCTGCCCTCCAGTACTAAATTGGTGATCCCTTGATGCCTCGGAACATGTCCTACCAACCGATCCCTTCCTCTGGTCAAGTTGTGCCACAAACTCCTCTTCTCCCCAATTCTATTCAGTACCTCCTCATTAGTTATGTGATCTACCCATCTAATCTTCAGCATTCTTCTGTAGCACCACATTTCGAAAGCTTCTATTCTCTTCTCGTCTAAACTAGTTATCGTCCATGTTTCACTTCCATACATGGCTACACTCCACACAAATACTTTCAGAAACGACTTCCTGACACTCAAATCTATACTCGATGTTAACAAATTTCTCTTCTTCAGAAACGCTTTCCTTGCCATTGCCAGTCTACATTTTATATCCTCTCTACTTCGACCATCATCAGTTATTTTGCTCCCCAAATAGCAAAACTCCTTTACTACTTTAAGTGTCTCATTTCCTAATCTAATTCCCTCAGCATCACCCGACTTAATTCGACTACATTCCATTATCCTTGTTTTGCTTTTGTTGATGTTCATCTTATACCCTCCTTTCAAGACACTGTCCATTCCGTTCAACTGCTCTTCCAAGTCCTTTGCTGTCTCTGACAGAATTACAATGTCATCGGCGAACCTCAAAGTTTTTATTTCTTCTCCATGGATTTTAATACCTACTCCGAACTTTTCTTTTGTTTCCTTTACTGCTTGCTCAATATACAGATTGAATAGCATCGGGGATAGGCTACAACCCTGTCTCACTCCCTTCCCAACCACTGCTTCCCTTTCATGTCCCTCGACTCTTATAACTGCCATCTGCTTTCTGTACAAATAGTAAATAGCCTTTCGCTCCCTGTATTTTACCCCTGTCACCTTCAGAATTTGAAAGAGCTTATTCCAGTTAACATTGTCAAAAGCTTTCTCTAAGTCTACAAATGCTAGAAACGTAGGTTTGCCTTTCCTTAATCTTTTTTCTAAGATAAGTCGTAGGGTCAGTATTGCCTCACGTGTTCAAACAATTCTACGAAATCCAAAGTGATCTTCCCCGAGGTCGGCTTCTACCAGTTTTTCCATTCGTCTGTAAAGAAGTCGCGTTAGTATTTTGCAGCTGTGACTTATTAAACTGATAGTTCGGTAATTTTCACATCTGTCAACACCTGCTTTCTTTAGGATTGGAATTATTATATTCTTCTTGAAGTCTGAGAGTATTTCGCCTGTCTCATAGATCTTGCTCACCAGATGGTAGAGTTTTGTCAGGGCTGGCTCTCCCAAGGCTGTCAGTAGTTCTAATGGAATGTTGTCTACTGCCGGTGCCTTGTTTCGACTTATGTCTTTCAGTGCTCTGTCAAACTGTTCACGCAGTATTCTACCTCCTCTTCCATTTCCATAATATTGTCCTAAGAACATCGCCCCTGTATAGACCCTCTATATACTCCTTCCACCTTTCTGCCTTCCCTTCTTTGCTTAGAACTGGGTTTCCATCTGAGCTCTTGATATTCATACAAGTGGTTCTCTTCTCTCCAAAGGTCTCTTTAATCTTCCTGGAGGCAGTATCTATCTTACCACTCGTGAGATAAGCCTCTACATCCTTACATTTGTCCTCTAGCCATCCCTGCTTAGCCATTTTGCACTTCCTGTCGTTCTCATTTTTGAGATGTTTGTATTTCTTTTTGCCTGCTTCACTTGCTGCATTTTTGTATTTTCTCCTTTCATCAATTAAATTCAGTATCTCTTCTGTTACCCAAGGATTTCTACTAGCCCTCGTCTTTTTACCTACTTGATCCTCTGCTGCCTTCACTACTTCATTCCTCAAAGCTACCCACTCTTCTTCTACTGTATTTCTTTCCGCCATTCCTGTCAATTGTTCCCTTATGCTCTCCCTGAAACTCTGTACAACCTCTGGTTCTTTCAGTTTATCCAGGTCCCATCTCCTTAAATTCCCACCTTTTTGCAGTTTCTTCAGTTTTAATCTACGGTTCATGACCAATAGATTGTGGTCAGAGTCCACATCTGCCCCTGGAAATGGCTTACAGTTTAAAATCTGGTTCCTAAATCTCTGTCTTACCGTTACATAATCTATCTGAAACCTTCTAGTATCTCCAGGGCTCTTCCATGTACAACCTTCTTTCATGATTCTTGAACCAAGTGTTAGCTATGATTAACTTATGCTCTGTGCAAAATTCTACCAGGCGGCTTCCTCTTGCATTTCTTAGCCCCAGTCCATATTCACCTACTACGTTTCCTTCTCTTCCTTTTCCTACTGTCGAATTCCAGTCACCCATGACTATTAAATTTTCGTCTCCCTTCACTACCTGAATAATTTCTTTTATCTCATCATACGTTTCATCAATTTCTTCATCATCTGCAGAGCTAGTTGCCATATAAACTTGTACTACTCTAGTAGGCGTGGGCTTCGTGTCTATCTTGGCCACAATAATGCGTTCACTATGCTGTTTAGGTAAGGAGATAAAAACAAAGAATGGTAGCACATGAGAACTTTTTTTCAACGTGTAATAAATATTTTCAGAAACAAGTTGTCCATGCTGCAAAAAAAAAAAGAAAAAAAGTACATATATCTTTACAAGAATCAAACAATAGCAGCTCCGCGATACAGATAATTAACACTCGGCAATTAAAAACTATTTTAAGAATTATTTTCACCACTATACACAGCGTACCATCAACTCCTCTCACAGTGATGTGAAACTCTAAAAGAGAAAGAGCACTCACGTTAATGCCCTCTTGCGGAAAGGTATGAAGACGCTGACAGGCCTAAGATTTCCAGTATTTGACGCTGTGATAGGATATGAGTCCTCCTCGACAAATTTTTATATTACTGCGACATTATATCAAGAGTAAGGTCGACCTGAGCGGGGATGTTCCTCCCACTAAAGGTGTTCATCTGAAACTCTTCAAACTATCCACCTGTGCAACAGTAATACAGTGTTTGTAGCACAAGATACTTCTATTCTAAACACTTATCAACTCTTAGCACTCGAGCAGAACTGCAACATTTAACTGTTCGGTAAATTTCTATCTTCCAGTGAAACAAATTGTATCAACATCTTCAGCAAACGAGCAGACGAACAATTTATGTCCATTATTTCTATGAATCATCTGAGAAGAATATTTTCTCACTCCTAGCTCGTTTTCGGTCTCTCAAAACTTCGACGCTGACATGACGTTTCGTCCTTCCTATTTCAGGCCCTTGACTACATTTTAGAAACGCACAGTAGCAAGCCCTTCTTGCTCCATCATGAGCCTACGTTACATAACAGTTCTTGTGCCATTTGTATTTAACAGAGTGTCATAACACCCTTGGAAAATTTGTCAGTAGTACGTAAGGACTGATCTACATTGCTTCTAAACATCTTTTTTTAATTTGGTACGGATTTATGTTCACAGCTTCCTTATGACAAGCATTGTGCTGCCAGAGCCGTTGATACTTTGAAGTACATGTAACTCAACCATCTCTGCTGATACGGAAACTGTTTCCATGTGTATCAAAGCACTCTCAAACGTTCGTGGGCGACTTTTTATACAGGCACGAAAAAAACGAAATATTTGATATTTTCATCAGTAAAAGATTAGGACCGCGTTCAGTCATTTTCAACCAAATTATTGCCTCATTTTTCAACTAAAAACTGACACTGTGAAAAAACTATTTTTCATGAAATGTAGACAAATATGGTTCAACTGAAAGAGGTGCATGACAGCAGCTGCATAAATATCTTATTCTATTGTTTGTCACTTTCGTTGAATACAAACGACAACATCTGCATGATTGTTTCAAGACGACCATGCGTTCTCTTTTTTTTGTCCAGTCGTATATTCTCTGTTGCTGCAGTCTCTTTACTGAAAACATTAGTTCTTTCTCGTTCTGCTTCTGAATGTGAAGTCATCATCATCAAGTCATCGCAGCCGAAAACTTACTTGAGCTTTGCAATACTGATGTTCATTACACAGCATCCATAATATAAGAAAGCAACGCCAATTGCACAAGTCAGTGAGTGCAACTTTCGAAGCTACGGTTTGTAGGGACACCGACCGATAGTATAGCGTTTTTTTTGGTGATCGAAGTTATCAACATATTCTATGATCTCATTGTAACTGGAAACATCTGGTAGAAAGCTTACTACCGCTTTGGTTCCAACCTTTCGTTTTGGAGACAGGTGTGTTGTAGTTAGTGTTGTCCGATATGAAAACTGTCACACACTAATTGTCGTTCCACAATACGGCTCCAAACAAACCCATCTTTGCAATGAAACCGAAATTCCCCCATCTCCAACTTACGTTTCTGGTTCGTCATTTGAGGAAGCCCCATACGATTGGATCTCACTGTGCTAACAGGATAATTTAACTTTTGTAGCAGTACGTTGATTAGATTCAATGTGTCGAAAACATTATCAATTATACCAAGTACTGAATATCTTGAACGAAGCTGAGAACAGCTTATTCTCCTTGTGGTAGAATCATTACACATTGAGTAGCGATCAATACATTGTCTGATGCAAATTCTCCAAGCTCTCTTTAGAAGTGATAGGAAGGTTTACGGTGAACACAGTAAAATTATGAAATCGGTGGGAATTATACTTCGCTTGGCCTGGGAAATGGGTAAACCATTTCGTGTGCGACATTTATTTTGCGTACCTTTAAAAATAAAAGGTGAAAAACTGTCTTCCAATATTATCTCTTTCAACACCAAAAAAATTTGAAATTGGCTGATTCTGAAAATCCGCGAACATAATTAGATCATGTTTTATGTGAACCTAAGACTTTCAAAGTTAAATTTTTGTTTATAGAGTGGTTTAATCAGAATGTCGGGTAAGGAAAAAGGTATAGCAAATGAGTAGCAAAACAAATTTATTCCCATGACAAAAACATGAAATATCAGACACAAATTTTAAACATAACATTTCAAAATGGCTTCCACGTGTCACATACCAATATTTTCTACATTCTATGAAGTTTACATAGGCGTACACCTCCCACTAAATACAAATTATGTATAAATCATCAAAATTACTGAGGGCTGTAGCAGTTTTTCAAAATAATGTTTGTGATGTAAAAGAAATTACATTTCTTCGGAGCAGAGAAGATGGTGATTTGATCTGATTTTCGTGAAACGGACACACTGTGGATAAAAACACCCCATTTTATCGCTCATAGCCTTCGATGTATCAACACCATGGCCCGTACTATTTCTCTCCAAGTTCTGAAAACTTCTAGCTAGATGGCAACACTAGACAAGTACGGGATTAGACGTCCCAAAGCTCAAAAGTGCGTATGACTTTAGCAGAACCTATGTGCCCCACTAACCCTCAACAAATAAGGTGATGTTTTACATATAATTTACAAGCACAGATAACACGGCGAAAAACCTCAAAATATTTTCTTCACAGGACTCACTTACTGCACTTCTAATCCATATGACACTTCAGTGTCTTAACATAAACTGTTACTTCTAAATTCTTTCTGAAAATTTCGAAACAGCGCTGTTTCTCATACGAGAGAATCATGCGGCGATGTGAATTAACAACTTCAGAAATTGGGGACTCCCCCCGTTTCTTATAGTGGCTCGATTTCTTGACCTAAGAAGAAACAGAGGACGAAATGCCAATGTGTTCTCGTAATCTTATCGGGACAGTGTTCTTTCACAACAGCCTGAAACGTTCCCCTTTTTATTGCGAGCGTTCGTTATCTCAGACGACGCCATTAAAAGGAAATGTCAGCGTTCTTACTGCACGGGACTGAACGTTCAGCCGTGGGCTCCGACTGCAGTAGCTGGCATTCGCAAGTGACACCTAATAACAAATTGTCCGTCTTGCAGTCATTATACATTCAAAAATGGTTCAAATGTTTCTAAGCACTGAGGTCATCAGTCTCCTAGACGGTTCCGGATTGAAGCGCCTAGAACCGCTCGGCCACAGCTGCCGGCCATTATACATTCAAACTCTTCACATAATGTGAAACTTAAGTTTCTCTCGGCGTATAAAATGTCCAAACAACGAAAAAATGGGAATGCATACGGATGACGTCTTCGACTAAAGAAATATTCTGCAATAGGAGATTTACTCTGCTTTTGTAAGCGTGTGACGCTTATGCTCGGTACACCGGTCCTCCATGGCCCTGATGATCTGAACACTGTATAACGTGCCAGAACTGCAAGGCATACGGTGGACACCCACCTTATGCAAACCAAGATTATCCTTTAAAGGCCCTAAAAGGGCCCTAATTGTAGATGGTGCTCGCGAAACACATTTCATGTCATGTTTCCTTCTGTTGGGAATACTGCCTGCATAAGGCAAGAAGGCCTTAGTCGTCAGGCCACCTCATTAATATCGTCACGAACCCGCATCATGGTTGTTCGATAGCGCAACGCGCGTCTGATCTGTGTTTCATTGTAACCATTCTGACAAATGTAACTTCGAGACGGGCTAACTCACTTTCCGCGACTGCAGAAAGACAGTATGTGATTTGAGGTTTCCCGTTGATGCAGACACGCTGTGATCCAGAAATTACACTCTAAGACAAAAGAACGACGCGCCACGAAGGAATTATCTGAATGGGACGAAAATCGGCAGATGTGGTGTACATGTACCGACAGACAAATAATTACTATTTCAGAAAAAAATTGTAAGATACAATATTTGTGGTTTACTTATTCTAGGATTGAAGACAACTGTGTAAGTTGAAATGACATCTTTAATGTCGCAATATGAGCACAAAAATACACGCTTTTACACAGTCTTCAATGTGACGACAAAAAACAGTCGTCAAGATAACGCATCTCGTCAACATCAAAAAATGGAATAACCCTAAACACAACAATATTAAATATTCACTCTCAGAAGGTTTAATTATTCTAAACACAAAAATATTAAATATTAACTCTCAGAAGGTTAAATTATCCTAAACACGACAATATTAAAGCTTAATTGGAAGTTTCTTTACAAAATTGTTCCTACACTTACGTTATGATTTTGGTCAATACTACGAAAACCGTCCGATTCCGGTACAATGATGACAATTAAGTCTACAGTGGATGGTTAGTTATGTGAGAAATTGAGCAAAAGATTACCCAAGGTTGCTCGAGATTACAGTGCACGCAAGCTGGTGAATCAAGTTTATGCCTCTGCACGCGGTATTTACCTTAAGCTGCGATGAGCTGTCGTCTGCTAGGCCGCTCTCTTCCGCTGAAATTCCTATGAAACTAATTACACCTTTGCTGCATTTTCCAGCAGAAACTTTCCCCATGTTTCTCGTTATGCGAGAGAACATGTACTCATCCCTAGTCTTAGAATGTGGCGATATACACGCGCATGGTTGGAGCAGCGTGCATATTATAATGTCCTGTCAGTTCTTGCAAGAACAATTAACTAATTGGCTTGTTCGTTTCTCCACAGTTGGAGCTAAACGATGCTACAGCTAATTTCTAGCTGGATATCAGCCGCTGTGAACGCAGTGTTCACACAAATTACTCCTCTGCGTCGTACAGAGTGTTATGCGCTCCGTTCTGCACTTGACGTCAGTTCAGAGAAGAGTTCCCCAAAATTTCTGTCTTGTCTTACCACCTGGGTTCTTTCGTTCTTCATACATTTCATCAATCTCTTCGTCATCTGCAGAGCCAGTTGGCATGTAAGCTTATACTACTGTGGTAGGCTTGGGCTTCGTGACTATCTTGGCTACAATAATGCGTTTACTATGCTGTTCGTAGTAGCTTACTCGTGTTCCAACTTTTTTTATTCATTATTAAACCTACTCCTGCATTACCCCTATTTGATTTTGTATTTATAACCCTGTATTCACCTGACCAGAAGTCTTGTTCCTCCTGCCACCGAACTTCACTAATTCCCACTACATCTAACTTCAACCTATCCATTTCCCTTTTCAAATTTTCTAACCTACGCGCCCGATTAACTGATCTGACATTCCCCGCTCCGATCCGTAGAACGCCAGTTTTCTTCCTCCTGATAACGACGTCCTCCTGAGTAGTCCCAGCCCGGAGATCCGAATGGGCGACTATTTTACCTCCGGAATATTTTACCGAAGAGAATGCCTTCATCATTTAACCGTACAGTAAAGCTGCATGCCCTTGGGAAAAATTACGGCTGTAGTTTCCCCTTGCTTTCAGCCGTTCGTAGTGCCAGCACAGCAAGGCCGTTTTGGTTAATGCTACAAGGCCAGATCAGTCAATCATCCAGACTGTTGCCCCTGCAACTACCGAAAAGGCTGCTGCCCCTCTTCGGGAACGACACATTTGTCTGGCCTCTCTCAACAGATACCCCTCCGTTGTCGTTGCACCTACGGTACAGCCATCTGTATCGGTGAGGCACGAAAGCCTCCCCACCAACGGCAAGGTCCATGTTTCCAGGGGGGGGGGGGGGGAGGTTAATAGCCTTACGCTGCTAATATTTGCAACCGTTCTTCTTCAGTTGCTATTTCACTGCTGTTTGACTTAAAGATAAGAGTAATTATATTCGTCTTTTGGAAACGAATTTTTATTATGTTTTTATAAAACGCATTTTATCTAATTGTGTTAGGTGCTTTGAGTGCGCTTTTTTTTCGGTCACCGGTCTTCTGACTGTTTTAATGCGGCCCCCCGTAAGTTCCTCTCCTGCGTTAACCTACACTTTCACCCAGCGTCTTCCATTATTTGTTGTATCTACTGCTCCCTCAGTACCATGGAAGTTATTCCTGTATCTTAACACATGTCATATCATCTTGTCCCCTCTTGTTGTCATTGTTTTCCACATGTATCCTTCCTCGCCTGTTCGGTGGAGAACCTCCTCAAGATCTATAAATAAATAAAGGAGATAACTATTTGATTAATTATAAGTGTTTTTAAGATATGTAGTGTTTCATGACAGCACTTTCAGGTTACTTTAATATTTACATTATTTACAATTACTGGATTGTAATTTAACATTCACTTTTATGTCCGTTGGCTCTCGTGAAAGAACCTCTAGATACAAAATTCTTTGATAAATTTCCAATCACATCTCAACCTAACTGTTGTGCACTCATCTTAAACCTCAAGGTAAAAGCATTGTTCTGACCGCATTTTTCAAACACACTACCTCAGTTTATTTCCGATATGCTTCGAAACCATGTCCGCAGAAACATTGTCCGTGATACACCAGCCTACCAGATCCTAATAGTCATATAAGACTCACTATATCACCGTTGTTAAACCTTGCTAAAATGAGGCTCACGGCATTTTATAGCATTTCTGAGTGTTCTAAATACTAAAGCTGGACATCTATTCATCCATTACGTACACTGAAAGAATGTGTTTCCCTTGTGTAGAGAGACGTAGGTCCTCTTCCAAACATTCACTTTCTACGCTGCCTTCGTTGTAGGTTGAAGTGCAGTTCATCAATGTTTTTTAATTCGTAGGGAAACGCTGTATGCATGTATAATATGAACTGAGATACTATGTCTTTTCCATGCGCTATGACCATTTCCAGTTATTAAGTACCCTACCACAATACAGTTCTTAGCTTAGCGTGCACTTCTAAATGTGTCCTCCAGATGGAGAAGCAAGAGATTAGTGTTTAACGACCCGTCGATAACGAGGTCATTAGAGACGAAGCACAAGCTCGGATTGTGTCAAGGCTGGGGAAAGAAATCGGCCGTGCCCCTTCAAAGGAACCATCCCAGCATTTGCCAGAAGTGCTTTAGGGAAAATACACTACTGGCCATTAAAATTGCTACACCACGAAGATGACGTGCTACAGACGCGAAATTTAACCGACAGGAAGAAGACGCTGTGATATGCAAATGACTAGCTTTTCAGATCATTCACATAAGGTTGGCGCCGGTGGCGACACCTACAACGTGCTGACATGAGGAAAGTTCCCAACCGATTTCTCATACACAA
Source organism: Schistocerca nitens (assembly GCF_023898315.1). Lineage (NCBI taxonomy): Eukaryota > Metazoa > Arthropoda > Insecta > Orthoptera > Acrididae > Schistocerca > Schistocerca nitens. Next base: position 737,828,134 of record NC_064617.1, read on the forward strand.
ACAGCAGTTGACCGCCGTTGCCTGGTGAAACGTTGTTGTGATGCCTCGTGTGAGGAGGAGAAATGCGTACCATCACGTTTCCGACTTTGATAAATGTCGGATTGTAGCCTATCGCGATAGCGGTTTATCGTATCGCGACATTGCTGCTCGCGTTGGTCGAGATCTAATGACTGTTCGCAAAATATGGAATCGGTGGGTTCAGGAGGGTAATACGGAACGCTGTGCTGGATCCCAACGGCCTCGTATCACTAGCAGTCGAGATGATAGGCAACTTATCCGCATGGCTCTAACGGATCGTGCAGCCACGTCTCGCTCCCTGAGGCAACAGATCGGGACGTTGCAAGACAACAACCATCTGCACGAACAGTTCGACGACGTTTGCAGCAGCATGGACTATCAGTTCGGAGACCATCGCTGCGGTTACCCTTGACTCTGCATCACAAATAGGAGCGCCTGCGATGGTGTACTCATCGACGAACCTGGGTGCACGAATGGCAAAACGTAATTTCTTCGGATGAATGCAGGTTCTGTTTGCAGCATCATGATGGTCGCGACCGTGTTTGGCGTCATCGCGGTGAACGCACATTGGAAACGTGTATTCGTCATCGTCATACTGGCGTATCACCCGGCGTAATGGTATGGGATGCCATTGGTTACACGTCTCGGTCACCTCTTGTTCGCACTGACGGCATTTTGAACAGTGGAAGCTACATTTCAGATGTGTTACGACCCGTGGCTCTACCCTCCATTCGATCCCGGCGAAACCCTACATTTCAGCAGGATAATGCACGACCGCATGTTGCAGGTCCTGTACGGGCTTTTCTGGATACAGAAAATGTTCGACTGCTTCCCTGGCCAGCACATTCTCCAGATCTCTCACCAACTGAAAATGTATGGTCAATGGTGGCCGAGCAACTGGCTCGTCACTATACGCCACTCACTACTCTTGATGAACTGTGGTATCGTGTTGAAGCTGCATGGGCAGCTGTACCTGTACATGCCATCCAAGATCTGACTCAATGCCCAGGCGTATCAAGGCAGTTATTACGGCCGAGGTGGTTGTCCTGAGTACTGATTTCACAGGATCTATACATCCAAATTGCGTGAAAATGTAATCACATGTCAGTTCTAGTATAATATATTTGTCCAATGAATACCCGTTTATCATCTGCATTTCTTCTTGGTGTTACAATTTTAATGGCCAGTAGTGTATGGTAAACGTATCTCTGGATGGCTGGACGCGGATTTGAACCGTCGTCCCCCCGTATGCGACTCGAGTGAACTATATGCTAACCACTGCGTCACCCCCTGCATCATGGAAATTACATCTTAAGATGTCAAAGGAAAGGAAGGAAGGTTCAAATGTCTCTGGGCGCTATGGGACTTAACATCTGAGGTCATCAGTCCCCTAGAACTCAGAACTACTTAAACCTAACTAACCTAAGGACATCACACACATCCATGCCTGAGGCAAGATTCGAACCTGCGACCGTAGCGGTCGCGCCGTTCCAGACTGTAGCGCCTAGAACCGCTCGGCCACTCCGGCCGGCAAAGGAAGGAAGGAAGATTGGGTTTAACGTCTCGTCAATATTGGGGGTCATTAGATACGGAGCACAAGCCCGGAGGGCTGTAAGGATGGGGAAGGAAATGTGTTGTGCCCTTTCAAAGGAACCATTCCAGCATTCGCCTGGAGCTATGTAGGGAAATCATGGAAAACCTAAATCTGGACTGCCGGGTTTGAATCGTCGTTAACGTTTCCTTTAGAAGACGAACACGTACTTATTTGTTTGAAGCAGCTGTTTCTAAGACGACGTGTTGATGAGGGGATCAGCACCAGTCTTTACTCCTTTTACGCGAACGCAGATTCGACTGCTATACTGTATGTGTTACGCATAGTAAACCGCGTAACTGTTTTATATGTTTTGTTGACCTGAATTTGAAAAATTCACAAAAAATCTGTTCTATTTGTAACGACCCATACATCAATATATCGTGTACTGAGCAAACGGGACCAATTTTTAAAAGCTTAGCACTATTGCAGATGTCGGACTTAAATGTACGCAATTCTTAAACCTTGTTTCAAGTGTTTATGAGTTTTTAACATCAAATAATTTCGCAGAACTTTAAAAGAGTTGATTCGCCTAGGCGACCTAAGAGTTTCCACGTAATGCGAACGCGCCTACGCAAAGAAACTGTTATTGTTATGTTGTGACAGAAGACTGTGATTCGCCGACATACCACGTGACTACCAGCTGAGCTCCGGTTAGTGGTGGGGAGCGGCGCATGCGCATTGAAGGTCGCAGCACCAAGCCGCCTGCCGTCAGTCTGTCTTCAGAGCTCGACGTGGTTGGAAGTATCAGACAACTGCTTGATCCCCAAACAAATAAACGCTCTTTATCCTCTTTGTTTTCTATTTCTGTTGAGAAAGCATTGTTGGCACCTGTGGTCTGAACAAATTTTGAATCAGTCTCGAAGAGCGTCGCTGGGTGAGCGTTGATTTTTGTGCTGTGCGGGCAACTGGCGGCCATCTTTACTGGGGAAGCGATCGTTACTCGCAAAGCTTGTAAGAACTCTTAATGAAAGAGGAGTTTCACACACACAGGAGAGCAGAACTACGCTTTTAAGTATCCAGAAGGGAATAATTTCGTAACTTACGTCGAGGGGAGACAACACGAACAGCAGGTAAATGCAACACTGATATTTTAAACATATCTTTTATCAGAATTTCATTCAACTACGTGCAGTACATTATTTATATTTGCAGTTCATGCAGTATTTATGTCAGTCCAGTGCATTAGCTTTTGCGATTTGTTACTGTTAAAGCTTGACTTTCGTGCATGGAACTTCTACAGTATTGTTTCATTGCATTTACATACTCGTATATATTGTGATCATCCTGTATTTTGTATCCAATATTTGCGTTAACCTCGTTTCTGAAGTTGGTTTGTTGTAAATAAGAAACCTAGTTTTCTCATATCTTTAGTTGTAACAATTCCTTTATCCGTATGTAGAACCAGGTCAGTGGACTGTTGACAGGAAATGTTCTCGTTCAGCTGATTGCATGGTCAGCAGGCGCGTTGATCTGAAAGCGGTCCAAGTTTTTTGAGCTAGTGAGCTATCGTACTTCAATAAAATCATGTAACTTCCGTTCCTGCTGACATTCTAAAATACATTCTTAAACATTAATAACCTTTTTTCTGTCTGGTTATGGAGGATAAAATTCAGCATAAACAATGGCCTAAGAAGTCAACCCCAAACCATCCTGCGTTGCTACGATCAAGACCGTAATTTAAGAAAAATTTGTTTTCTATCAGAAACGTAGTGTATTTGAAGAATTGTTCAGGTAACCTATTTACTAGCGTTAGAAAGTTAACTGATTTACTCTGTCTGAACATGACGAGCCTTATTATTATTGGTTCAAGGTCACAAGTAGCGCTGTGCCTTTTGTTTTTATTATGTTGTTTGCCCGTTGTTGATTTCTACATTACATTGCTGTTAACGTAATGCGTTTTGGATGCTCTGTGGATGAAATTGTATTCCGCGGCTAGAGAATATTAAATGCATTGGTGTTCCATCTAGCGTGCAAATGCGGAATTAACCGTTTGGCGCTAAACGCAATTTTTGCCTAATGTGATCGCTCACGTGCAGTAACTTAAATGTTATTTTCTTGTTCTTCGTTTTATCTCGCCTATAATTTAGCAGGTAGCGAGTCATTTAACAAAACCCATAGCAATTCGTTCGATGTACAGGTTAATTTCCAAGTACTAAATGATGGTTTGGTTTTCAGGACAACACACAAATGTGCGTTGAAAAGTTAGATTAAGATGTAGAAACGATACCATGTATCGCAGAGGATGAGCACACTTAGAAATTACGTCCTGCACAGCTTGTATCGTAATTAGTATACTAACTGCTGTCTTTTTATACGGCGGAAGTCAAAGCAGTAGCAACATTAAATTAAAGCCGTATTGACTGTGAAAACGTGTCATATTTGTTATTAGATGCTTCCGTAATTCATCAGAATGTTTGGGTTTGTGTATACAAAGTTATGTTAACGCTAACAGGCCTTTTTAAAGCCTGATAACCATACAGCTATGTAGTAGGTTTTAATGTTACTAGTACCGTATGTAGATAAGCCGAGTGTCCTGTGCGAAGTTATAAATATCCTTGCATTGAAGTGTTAAAAACATCAGCTGAATATTGTTAAGAGGGACAACTTTGGCTTTTCTGCTAAAAAGATAATGAAGTTATCTTGTAGTAATTCCCATAATTATTCATGTGAACAGATTAGCACTGGTGTAATAGGGTGTTTGTGGGTAATCCGAAGGGGACTCGTGTGGAATGAAGCACTAACTGGCTGTCCACAGTGAGCACCTGTTTTCGTGCTCTTAAATGAAGCAACACACATATGAGCATCGAACCACATGACACCCCAAAACCAAACTGCCTAACCTCTAAAACTGAGGTAACACAGTTGTTTGTTCTGAGATAATATATCCTATGTATCGATACTGTTTCGTCGTTCAATCGCATCCTGCTAGAGCGAAGGCCCCGCATGCTTCACAGAAGTATTTTTCAGCGGCAAATTCTGAAAGAGAGGTAGACTGAATCGTTGTCAAACCATGAAGGCTGCCCATCACGATGGGATTTGAGGAGCACTACGTTTGAGTAATTAATGAGAAACGGTCGCTGTCTACAGATTTTAGAAAAAGAAAACGTTTCCATTGTTTTCACAGCTGGTGATAAGGAATTTGACATGTAATTAATTCATTGCACCTGCAAAAATACTGAGCTCCATACGCTCTTGAAGTGCTGTTCCACAGCATAATGCAATAAATTATGTTGTTTTTGCGACTAATACAACTCAAAAGAGCAGTTTTATCACCACTTATCGTTGATTTCCCTTCGAAAGTGACAAGTAGCACAACAAGCCGAATCATCGTTAACCGATATTTATCCACAACGTAACGATTGTATACAGGATGTCAAGTACAGGAAAACACAAAGCACAAAACGTGCCCGTACATACAAGTTCCGTAGACATTCGTGTCAAGAAAATACACTCCCTTCAAACCTTTGGAAATCTACTTTTATTGATGTCTGTAAGGATAAATGCCTTTACTAGTACATTGTTCGACTAGTTACAGAGGAACGTAACTTGAGACAAAGCTTTAGCTTTTATAGTTACATTTAATGAAAAAGCGGTTCGCTTGGGTTTGAAAGAAACTCGCTGCGATTCTGAATTTACCATATCTAAGGTTTCTCATAGAGTCATTAATCAGCCAAATTATATCTTCTGCTTGGTAAAGGTCTCTATATTTTTCCACGCATTACTGCCTTCCATGATAGGTAGGACTATCCATGCTTCTCCAGCATGTTTGTTTACTTCCACCTGTCCATGTTTCAGTTAATCATAGTTTTATTTCTTGGAATCCGAAACAACTTAATTAGCCCATCTTCCATTTACGCAACTGGCTTTACATCTGGAGTTTCAGACTCCAATTTTCCTTAAACATTTGTTTCTTTACCTGTCTTTTCTATGTATGTATGTTCGCTCCATATCTCCTCCTAAACCACAAGACCAATTTCAGCCATACTTGGCACACATATCACTTATTGCCTGGAAATCATCTGCCAATCAAAGATGTGAGGGTGGAGATGTAATAGTAATGTAGTCAACGACGCACGAATACTCATACTTTAGTCAACCAGTATTTGAGAATGAGCGCACTTAGAGACTTGCAACAAACTTCACACATAATTTCGAACCTTAACGAAACTTCTTCTCGCTGATGACTCCCACAATGATGAAAGGGAAAAAGATCATCGCTTACTACATTTCCTCATGTAGTAAAACCGCCACATGAAGCATGACGTCTACTACTTCTTTACTTCTGAGTCTATTCACAAGACATTTCGCATACTGTAGCTACATATACCATATGCATCTGCAAAATTATATTATTGTACAGCGCATCATTGAGCTGCGTGAAAATGAAAATGCTAGAGATGCAGGTTAAACATGCGTACAAATACGTGTGGAATATGTTAAATATATTTAGCATGTGCGTACCCGAACAAAGCTACGGGTAAAAAGCTCATCCTAAACTCCTGGAACGATTGCAGCCAAATTGTGTTCAAATATTAGTTACAATCTGGAAAGAAATATTGTGGAGGTAAGAACCACTAGCCCCCTGCTGCGGTGAGCGTGATATCGCGGAGAGATGGAGCAAGAGGAAATGGACAGTGAGAGAGGAGGAGGAGATCGACACAGATAGGGGGAGGAGAGAATGGACAGTGAGAGAGGAGGCGATGAACAAAGAGAGGGAAGATGAGGAGATGGACAAAGAGGGGGAGATGGACACAAAAGGGAGGAGAAGAAAAGGAAGAGGTGAGGGGATGAGATGAACGGAGACATGGGGAGGAGCAAATTGACAGAGAGAGTGGCAGGAGGTGGACTCATAGAAGATTGGAATAAATACATGGTGTACATAAAGTCCGGGAACACTTTCAATTATTTATGGTGCAAGAACTAAACACTGTGCAGATGTCATACATTTTGCATTTTGAAGAGAAACTCTGAGAGTTTTTTTTTTTTTTTTATATACAGACATTCGATATGCGAACTATGAGTGACCCAGCAGACGTCTATACGGTAATCGAATTCTTGCCATACCCGTCCCAGCATGGCATCGTCGACTACGACAGTCGCTTCCCATATTCTCTCCCGGAGCTTTGCTACATCACGTGGTAGTGGCAGATCTTTAAAGTGGCCCCGCAGAAAAAAGTCACACAGAGTGAGATCTGGTGGTTGGGGAGGCCATTTCATGAAACAGTTGTCCCCTTCTGTAGCATGGCTGATCCAGCGATGCGGCAGCTCCGTGTTCAGGTACCCACGAACTTAACGATGAAAATGGGTTTGAGCCTCGTCCTGCTGAAAGATGACGGGAGAGTCCGATTGCATTTGAGGCATCAGTCATTGCTGCGACATGTCCAGGTAGGAATACCAGTGACAGTGCTCTCGGCGAAGAAGAAAAGCCCGTACACTTTCCGACGTGACAAGGCACAAAAAACATTTACGTTTGGGGAATCACGCTCAAATTCAATGCATTCGTGTGAATGCTTTGTACCCCATATTCGACAACTATGCCTGTTCACTTTCCAATTAGTGTGAAAAGTGGCTTCGTCGCTAAAAATTAAGCGATCAACAATGACATCCCCATCCTCATCCAATTGTTGCAACTGCGAACAAAACTCAAAACAAAAACTGTCATTGAAGCCATTTCGAGTTCACGGAATGCACGACGCACCGATTTCTTTGGACTCCTTATGAATGTCTCTCGTACGCGCTCCACATTCACTCACACTGGGACGTCCGCTTCTCTTTACCGGGCACAAGCAACCCGTCGTAACGAATTTGTTGTGCTAGTGGTAAATGACCTTCCTTGTTGGTGGCATCTTACCATTCTTGGTTCTAAGCATCCGTTGAACAGCTCTAGGACACTTGTTTTTGTCGAACTCAAACACACAGAAAGCTCGCTCCGCACCTGAACTCGCCATGTTTGCGTCTAGCGTTGACTATGCTAAGGCAGTATACACGAAAAAAAAAAAAACTTTCAGGGTTTCTCTTCAAAATGACATATGTACGATATCTGTACAATGTTTGGTTCTTGTGCAATGAATAATTGAAAGTGTTCCTGGACTTTATGTACACCCTGTACATCTACTGGAAACGCCGAGTACTCAGCTTGAGATAAAGTGAAATCAGTTTCTTGTAGCTCGAGGGAAGTTATTTGGGATCTTGTTGAAACTGAGCGAAAAGCTTATTTTCAAAATCTGCAAATCACAGATAGAATGAATGTTTACTAACCTAATAATATTACATGCACAATTTAATCTCTCTGCACATACACATTGCGCAAGGCAGTGAAACAATCCAAGGGAAGTGTGGCCTGTGTACTTCGTAAGAAAGAAATTATATGTAACGAATGGAGGTGATTATTATAGCTGAGAAGCTGGTCATATTTGTTCTTTTTAAAGACTCCCATCAGAATTCTTACGTCTTAAGATGCTGCGTGTTATCATAACTACCAGAGATCTCAAAAAAATTAGAAAAGAAATGGCGTCATGTTTACTTTTTGAGTTATGTAAATTATGATGGCGTTTCTAACTCGTATCTAGGTTTTAGAAATTATATGAATGCGTATAACAGTTTTAGAAATTGTAACGTCTTTCCACTTCGGTCGTATTTTATGAGAATTTGCTGATCTATTTTCATTCATTTGGGTATAAACCACTTACCTAGTTGCGTTTTCGATTTAATAAATCGTCCATGTCAAAAGCTTTTTGGCAGCCCATTTGAGTAAATACATAAACGAAAGGATGTGTTTGCTGTGAGATGTTTCTGTCTGGGGGCAGAATCAGAGTCATTCTGCACGTGAAGTTAGGTTGTCTCTCATAAACGAATGGAAAGGCAGGAAATGTTGCGTCCGGGGCAAGGTTTTGTGTCGCCTCTCGCTGAGGCCATCGGATAAACGTAATGCACATGAGCGTTATGTAACGGCGAAAACCGGTTATACTCGGTTCTCGGGTTATCGTAGACTCCCGGCCGAGAAATCGACCAAAAGGCGCAGCTAGCCTTGTGTATTAGGCAGTCGCCTCCAGTTTCTCACCTGTCTGGTCTTAACGGGCTAATAATGGTACTGATGCATAATGATCAGGCAACGTTCAAAATACAAGTTACGTAAACGCGTCTATCCAAATTAACTCCTTTCCTGTACTATTGATAGAAACATCTACTCTTTTTTTTTTGCTTTTTATGGTACTGTACACAACTATCACCATCACGAAGCAAGTTCAGCTCTGGATTTTAGCCGTTACATCTTTTCAGAACTACATTTAAAAGCTCATGTCACTGACGGTACATTCACTTTGCCTGATGGCGAATGCCCGAGGATTCGGCGATGAGTGCTCAACAGTAATAGGCTAACATAGTCCGTAGTTTCTCGACTGAAAGGTTCCCAATCTACGTCTGTGACAGCAGCGCAGGTTCTGGAGAAAACATCAAAGTAACGCGTGGCAGTTTTAGACGGACTTCCTTAGAATGCTCTGCACGCAAACGTTTTTCACTGGACATCGCCCAAATTATCGCTGCTCTAGAATACCGTGCGAAAGGATTGAGTCTCTGGACTCGCATTCGGGGTGGGAGGGGGGGGGGCGTAGTTTAAATCCCGCCAGGCCATCCAGATTTGACTTTTCCGTAGTTTCCCTGAAGTCGAATGCCACGACTGTTTTTATTGATAGGTCAAGGACTATTTTTTTTCCAGTTCTTTCCAATACGAGATTTTTCATTGTCTCTGGCTGGCTACTTGCAGAGCAACTGCATTAACAAATCTTCCTTTCTTACCGAGGAACTGCTTGTTCCTTGTCTAATACACCGTGTAGTCAGCATACGTTAACTGGTGCAAAGACACGCAAGAGTGGCTTTTCTGCAGTTGGAATTTACTGCAACAACATGAGATACTGCCACAATTTTCGTAGTTGAGAACTTAACCGCTTGCCCTAACTCCCGTACCACTCAATAGCGACAACATTGTGGTTAAATTTTTTTGTGATAGCCTTTGGCAAAAGTGCGTCTGCGTCATCTGCATTGTATTACTCGTCCTTGCTCCCTTTCTTTCCAATACAACGTCCTGCTTACCAGTTCTTCTTGGCTGTCTTTTGTATCAAGTTTTTAATTCCTGGCAGTTACCAAGTATTCGTCTGCACTTGATGCTATGAAGTGAAAAAAAAATGGTTCAAATGGCTCTGAGCACTATGGGACTCAACTGCTGTGGTCATAAGTCCCCTAGAACTTAGAACTACTTAAACCTAACTAACCTAAGGACATCACACACATCCATGCCCGAGGCAGGATTCGAACCTGCGACCGTAGCGGTCGCACGGTTCCGGACTGCGCGCCTAGAACCGCGAGACCACCGCGGCCGGCTGCTATGAAGTGAGAATCGTCCGGTTTGCCCTGGCGAATAAGAATCCCCGAGCCCTGTGGTGCCTTCATCTGCCAGTGGATGTGGTTTGCCACTGCCTTCCTCCGACATTCGTGTGTTGCACCGCATGAGTACAGCGTAGATGACTTTATGTTACAAGCGTGCTTCTGAGGCTCAGAATGTAGTACTGAAAGAAATAGGGAATGTTAAACTTGTTGCCGGAAAGTTGATATCTTCTCCCTAAAGCCATGCTCTGCAATCTTAACTTAACCATTCGTCGAACAACGCTGCATGAACAGTTATTTTATGTTCTCGAGCCATAAGCATCCGACAGTCATGTAGAATGTAGCTAGTGACAGGCGCAACGATTGTACGTAAGACTTTTACACCGTCACCGATCTTTATTTTTCGCTGCAAGCAGACGTTACAGATTTTATATCACCGTATCTGTATACCTCATTACCTCTGTGTATCGAATGATCTCGCCCTCGACAGAATTTTAAACCCTGATCTTTCCCTCTTGCTGCAGCTACTATTTTGTGCACTCATACTCGGTAGAGAGGCACCCTGTGTGTGGGGGCGCGCGCGCGTGCGTGCGTGCGTGCGTGCCTGCGTGTGTGTGTGTGTGTGTGTGTGTGTGTGTGTGTGTGTGTGTGTGTGTGTGTGTGTGTGTGTAATTCTCGCTGAGCAACGGAATTCATTGGACGCTTGTTCCACCACGATCAGTGATGTGACCGTCTTGCGTCGGTGATTTTCCTGTGTCTTTGTGTATGATGAATTGTTCCCCAACGAGGCCATAAGATATTAGTTTTAGCTAAATTCAAATAACAAACACACTTTGTTTATTTCAAGTCACGAAGGTGGAACAGTTGGAAAGACGCTAAGAAGAGCGGCGTGATTTTTCGACGAATGTGGTCAGCACGCGGATATTAAAGTGATGGCCAGTAAAAATGAAGCATACAACAGTCGTTCAACACCAGAAAGTATCGCAGCTTATTTATCCATGGCGGTGATGTTTCATGAGTCAGTTCCCATATAGTTGGTTGGCATCTCCGAAGCATGCTTGAAACCAAGTTTTCCGTATATTCACGTGGGAGAGACCTCCACATTCAAATGCGTTGACAGCTGTTTCAAAGTGAAGTCCTTTTTTCCATTGCAACTTCTTTTTGATACCATACATTTTCAATAGGTTTAGCCTCAGGCGACTGTGAGGGCTAATCCAATACCTAATACGTTTGGCAGTCCGTATCAAACATCTCAGATAAATTTTTATCGCCATCTGTGCATCTAAATTGTCGGTAAACACGTGCAAGCTGCGCAAACCCAATTGTGAGAAACACCCCCAAATATGCTTTATGGAGACTGCATGCAGGACAAAGGTTCCGTATATGGGATTGTGAAAGAACGCGGTATCTTTTTACCATTTGTCTGTAAAGCCGACCACGTTCTTAATCAACAACATATAAATGCTTCTTTATTATGTGTTGACTTCTAAATCGGTTTTGGAATATGTATGGGCAGCTCGTACGTACATATGCGGATTCTGAGGTTCCTCCCACATACGAATGATCGAGGGGCAGCAGCACCGACACACGACTATGAGCTGTTTACGAACATCAGAAGTTTTGATATGGTGCGTGATCTTTCTACGATCTGTCACCACTTCATGTCTACTCGCTGTTATGGCATTAAAATAAAACTGAATTAACTGTTTCAATGCCACACTGCTTTACTAGCCTTGGTCCTATTGCTGCTGGGTATATCCTTGCCTTCCTCTGACGAGAGGATGTCACTCAACCAGTAGTTGAGAAATTTACTTATTAACTTTAACTGGCGAGGCTCGGTGGCTAATTGGTTAAGTGGCAGACCACAAATCCAAATGTCTGATGTTCGATCCCTGTTTAGTTCTACGATTTTTATTTGCACTTATCACTTTATTCATCTCTGACAATGTTAGTTACTAGGTTGTACAAGCTAAAATTGTGTGATCGCAAATTTCTTTACTTAATTCAGTTACATATTTCGTCCATTAACAATCGTCATCGGATTGATCTGTATCCTTAAACTTAGTGTGATAACGGCTACCCACAGTATTATCGTGTTTTTGCATCTTGTGACGATGCAAAACATTGCTAAAAATTTTATTTGCGTCTTTTACTAAGTTTAAGGAGACATATCAATCTGATGATGATCGTTAACAATCGGAAGCGGTAAATTAATTAAAGAAATTTTCAGTCAAAAAGTGTTTTAAGTTTTTACGAATTCTTAAACGCTGGATAGCGGCACCTTCAAGGCGATCATCTTACCCATCATCAATGTTAGTTAATGTGAAAATTTCAGAGTTGCACCAATTGTTACAACTGGCTGGATCAGTCAGTTCAAAGTCGAAAGCGTACCGCTTCCTACTGGACCATACCTTGTAAAGCATTTTAGTGTTCAAACAAAGCTTAGAGTTTATGACGTCTTTACCGTTTTTTTACGTACTACTGCTTAGCTTGAAATATTCCAAATTCGAAAATCATTGCAAGAGATGAAAGTCACACTACTGTAAAATAAAATAAAAACATTCAGCAACCAACCGTGTATCAAACAAAGAAACTTGATATTTGTATTCTGACTCGTTTGTCAATAATGTATGAGAATATCAAAAGATAGTCGAAATGGCTTTTGGATTTACAATCGCTAGGGAGAGCAGCGACACAGCCATCAGTAGATTTCAGGCGACCTTGCAAGAATGTGACGCACAAACTGTGTGCGTGGCATTGCCGGGGAATTAACTGCTTCCAGATTTCGGGACCTGGAATTGTGATGAACAGTTTACAGCACTTATCTGGTGCTGCCTGGAGGTGAGATCCACTTCTTACATCTTGAGTCATTCGAAAGCGCGCATCTGGCGTTCAATTGGACAGTAGAGGTTGTTTCGCTCTGTGCTTGAGTTAAACTAGTTCCTTGCGCCTTACTGACTATGCTGGACGTGGAATTAGCGCACTGAATTACCGAGTACAACATTTTGGGGTGGAGGGAGAGGAACAGATGGTTTTACACAAACATTTAACAAGTGAGGAGGTTTTTCCCAATCTTCTTCGGCTCAGGAGACACGAATATCAAACAGTTGAAATACGATGACACATAGAACACAGTTTATTCGATTTAATGATTAGATATACTACTTGCCTCACTTGGGTTAATTGACGAATGTAAAAGAAAGGGCATCGTCCCCGTGATTACTGATCAGTCGCTAGAAACAAGAGGAATAAGACTTGACATTTTCAGTCTTATAGAACAACAGTAGTAATTATTTTTAACTTATTTCACACCACCTGGGCCGGCCGGAGTGGCCGAGCGGTTCTAGGCGCTTCAGTCTGGAACCGCGCGACCGCTACGGTCGCAGATTCGAATCCTGCCTCGGGCATGGATGTGTGTGATGCACTTAGGTTAGTTAGGTTTAAGTAGCTCTTAAGTTCTAAGGGACTAATGACCTCAGATGTTAAGTCCCATAATGCTCAGAGTCATTTGAACCAACCCACCACCTGGGGGATCGGACTTGCTGTCTCCAAGTGGATCGCCATCGCCTTAGATACTTCGATCACAGAGGCAGTTCCTTGTTTTGAAAATATGACCTCGCCAAACTGAAACCCATAACCCGACAGTCAAACTTCGTGAAATAAAGGTCCCAACGCCCGCAAAAGAAGGAAACCTTACAAATATGCATCTGAAGCTATCGCATATGGCTCTCCAGCCAACAGTATCATACGGTACTTGTGAATTTACAACAGAAACGTAAGTAAAGCGTGCAGGTCCGGCTTTAAAAGGTGTAGGAACGCATTTGCTTGATTGGAATCTCTTTGTGTCATGTATTTTACTGAATAAATCACTAAATAGTGCATGAGCATTGGTAGATGCCTTGATGATATTACCTCATGTGAAAATTATGCGAGTCGCTTTCACTCTGTTTATTAGATATGTTTCTAGCCAGTTTTGTTCTGTTTCAGTCTCTACTGCACAAAGAGTCTGTTTAAAACTTTATAAAATCTTCATAAGAAAAAAGATTTCTGCTTGTAATTTCAACACAAAGTTTAAACGACTTGTGACAAAATGCCGCTGCATCAAATATCTTGCTGCAGAATCTTGTTTTATTGTTAGTCCTGTGCACAGTTCCCATCGTGGAGTACTTCTTTAATTCCAAACTAATGCATATAAATAAATCACTAGCATCAGTGTGTTTTTACATTGAGGCTATATTTTTCAGTAACCAGATGTGCAGCGTTGCTAAGCCTGTGAAGTTCGCTTCTCAGAATCTGTATCACAATGCTGTTGGCACATGGGCGTTCCTGGAACGCGACGTGCCCGCAACTTTAAAGGGGACATTTCACGGCAGACTGCACCTACCAGCGTACGGCCAATACATAGCAGACAGGCAAACCCTCGCCATCCCAATACGCGTCTGCTTTGCGTAAAGAAGTCCTGTCCGTTTCCAAGGCGTTTCGTATGACACTTTTCACTCCAAATACAATAAAATGCATGTTCTCCCTTTTGTTTTAACAGAATCATGTAAAGTAATGAGGGAGAGACGTAAACATCATAGGACACCATTAATCTGCCCCACGTTTAACAGAGTAGCATGCGGTGGTCAGTTTGTCAGCCATAGCCTGTCAAGAATCGTCTGGAAGGGCTTCGACAGTGCAGATGTTACAATGGCAAGGAAATCGACTAAGCGAGGGTATAATTCTACTTCATAGCTTTCATCATAACCGTGACAACAGATTAGAGGCTGAAGTAGCGAGATGGCGTTTACAGAAAAACCATCTTTTAACAAACAGTGGTCTAAACAACAAGAAAGAGGAGAACCACGTCTGGACTACAAGCGTGCGCTAATAGTGCTGCGTAAAGAAGGGCGTGTACGTTAAAAATTAGAAAAAGAAATCACAGTTCCACATTTATGTTCCATCATTTGACAGCAAACGCTGAACTTACAACGCCGTTAGTAATGTCTGTTCATTATGACAAACGCTACCACAAGCGATCATAGGATGAGTTACTTGATCGCACGTACATCGTGGCTTGTTGGCCGTATATGGAAGTTCTCCATTGTTCCTGTGGGACGATGCACATAATTAGGTGACTCCCTAGATAAGAATTGATACATTGTTGCGCTACGGTCGCAGGTTCGAATCCTGCCTCGGGCATGGATGTGTGTGATGTCCTTAGGTTGGTTAGGTTTAAGTAGTTCTAAGTTCTAGGGGACTGATGACCACAGATGTTAAGTCCCATAGTGCTCAGAGCTATTTGAACCATTTTTTGATACCTTGTTGCACCTGTTAGCCGAAAGTACGAGCATTAAGCGTTAGGTTAAATTTCATTTTAAGAGCACCCGTTGTTTACATTTCATTTTTGGAAGCGAGAGTGCGAAGCTACTATTTGATTACACAGGCCTGTTGGTGCCGCGATAATCATTAGAGCTCATGGGAAAGTCTGTTTGATTATCGTTCTTATTGGAGGTGTTTTCACGTTTATAAAATCGGCAAATAAATAGGTATCCTGGATTTTGCTTTTAATCTGTATTAGTGAAAGCCTTTTGTATCGATACCCCATTTCCTTGTGATCAGGTATTTTTGCCTTAGTTTTTAATAGAATATGTTGGACTGCTTTAGCTTCAGAATATATTTAAAAGATTACAACAAGAGCAACCCAAAAATCTTATGGCAAGGGATTATGATTGTAACCTAACATATGCCTCCGTCGTTGCTTTTACATATTGTCTACAAGTAAATACATAAAAATTGAGACACAGAAGATTTGACCCAACACAAGGCTCAACATAAACTGTAATTTTCCATCTTTTCTAGAAAGAAAGCATTTCTTGTAATCTAATATATTTGTCGCTGCCGATTAAATGGTTAAAAGCCATTTTATGCTTATTCCTGAACCGGATAAGGGAAGCAGAACTGAAAGATCAAGCGAAGCCGGAAAAGGACGCAATGCCCGCTCACCAGTCTAAGAAAATGGTGAATGGGCACTTCGCTCAGTCTGTCACTGACCTTCCTGAAACAGGGATTCAGTCTTTGCCCTGTACTTCTTGCTAAAACTTTTGCGTTAAACACTAACTCACCATCGTCTTGTTGGAGGGGGAGTTATTCTCTTGCATTCGGGCGGTCTGTTCCACTGGTACAATTATGCCGTAGTTCAATGTGGGATCTAAACCACGAGGCAACCCGTCATTTTTCGTACACACAGAGCGCAATCCAAAGATCAAAGCCGTGTTCTCCTCCTTAGGTGAAAGATGTGACTGAAAATTATTCTAGGACGTCCCAAAGATCGAACATTAACTTGCATTAACCTTCCGGTACTAACGAAGTCACCAAATCACTAGCTTCATTTCAGTCTCCATCCCCCGCTCCCCGCTCCTCCCGTTTATAAGACGACCAGTTGTGTGAGTCGAATGCCTGTGTGTACAAGCGCCAGGCGACGTCATGTTGTTCCCACGGCTACCGCAAGCGTGGGTGGCCAGTTGCACTTCAGATGCTTCAGCGTTGGATGCGCTCGATTGAACTGTCGGCGTTTCTGTCTCGGTGAGGGTACCCAAATAGCGTGTGTGGCCTCAGGACGGCGACGTAGTTGTAGCCCATGTCGCGACATGCGCCGCCCTCGCTGAAGCGGCAAGTTGTGTCCCCAGCGGCGATATGCGCCCACGCGCTGCAAGGTAGGCGGATGCCAACCGGGCTCGTGGGTGGTACACGACTGCCACGGGGTTTCAGGTTAGCTCCGTGTAGGAACACAGGACGTACGGCGTCAATTACACTTGACAGTGCTGGCGTCAGAACAGGCTTCTCCGTGACAGTAGCATTAAACGAGGATATCTTTAAATGTGAACATTGGTATGACGGCACTGGACTTCGTGAAACATTGGCCACGTATTTTGGAGGATGGTGGTTCCAATTCCCGTGTCCATCCTAAATCGCTTCAGGCAATTTTCGGGTGGTTCCCTACCCATTTCTGGTCCGAGCTTTTGCTTCGTCTCTACTGATGACAATGTCGTCGACAAGACGGTAAATTACAATCTTCCTGTTACCATTCATACATATAAAGTTTGTATCTACCCGGTTATGTAGATGCAGTGTGCGAGAGAAACCTTATTTTTGACATCCTAAACTTTTTCGCCCAAATCCATCGTTGAGTACCATTTTCCGTTGTTCCCTCAAGGACCTACGCCGTATTCTGAATACTGCGTACTTCGGTTGCATTGAAACCATAGCCTCCCTCTGTCAAAAGATGGAAGTTTACTAAACAAAGAAGTAAGATAAATAAACCATGGTGCAAATGAGGTAACGCTACAAATAAATGTGGTCAGTGTTATGAAGGCGATAGATGATGCATGTACCAGTGACGGGGAAAACAGAGAATTTCCCTAACACCTGGCTGCATAACTTCTGTTCTGTTACCGGATAGAGCGATCAGAACCTCCCCCATCTTTTATGCCATGGACATTCACAGCTGTAGAACTGTATCATGATGAAAAAGACCACTTCAGCTGTATGATAAATCTTCATTTATGATCCAACTAGTTTCAAAGCGTCAGAGCTACATCTTCAGAGATACACATTTATTAAATAATTTATTTCAAACGGTAACCAGTAGGTGACCCAACAGTCTTCGTCCACTTGTGACTACCAACAACCTCTTGACGGTTGAACATTTTTACCAGAAGTGGACAAAGAATGTTGGGTCATCTACTGGTTATCGTTTGAAATAAATTGTGAAATTGTATCCCCGAAGATGTGGCTTCAACGCCGCGAAACTAATTGGATCATAAATAAAGATATTTCATATAGTTAAAGCGATCTTTTTTTTTCCATCGTGGTACTCCCCCAATTGGGAAGCAATGTACAATCATATTAGCAGTTGAAATTTACACCGGACACAGTATCATGCAACACACTTTTCGTCCCGATTACAGCTGCAGTGCCTCTTGGTTTGGATTCCATGTGATACCGAAAGCATTGGAAAGTCATCCCGATCCATGAGCTCTCAGACGCCGTGCAACGTGCCCCGCGGCTCAGCCAAACCGACCTTTTCCCATTCTTTGTTCTCCCAGGGACGGGCCACGCAAATATCTATCCTCTGACATGTATGTGAAGCTGAGTTCCACGTGTGGGTCGTTAGCATCGGCATCTCACAGCTGAGGTGATTGTGGATGGTGTGACTTCTTATTGCTCGTTACTGTTGGCCAGCATCTCAGTGGCGCATTGCACCACTGTAGCCTGTCTATCCGCTGTTGCAGTTAGCGGCAATCGACTGCGACTTACAGTCCGCTACAGTATTTGGCGATCCCTGTCACATACAAAGCAGATGACTCTGCAACTTGGAAGTACACCACTCGTAGAAAATGAGTGAAAAATCTATGTAAAACTGAACAACAACAACAAAATGCGTTGTATTTCGTGACAAGAACTTCTGAAAAATGTAATCAGAATTGATTTGCATATTTTACTGCTCGCATATAAACTTAGTTGGTCATAATTCGCCGGAATGATTGCCTCCATCTGAAGATTTGCGTGTTTGATGCCCAAACGTTGCGGCTACATGCCGCGTGTGGCTAGTGTATCCATGCAGGCTTGTGGGCTGTCTGCTCTGAGCCACATCATCACCAAGCTGAATAATGGACATCGGGACCCATATACATTCAGTGCTTGTACGGAAATACGAGCACCGAATGTGCTTCAGCATCTGACGGCCGGCGTCCCACCCAGTGCATTCTTATGAGTTTTGGACACTCAGTGTATAACAACATTTTCATCTTCCGAGAAGACAGGAAAATAATTAATCGTATGAGGTTGGCAGACCCATGTTTCCCTGCGCATCTCTCTAGGATCGAAATGATAAACTCTTCACATCTAGTGAACATCTGGAAGACGACGTAGGTAAGCCTAGTCATATTAGGATGCTCTAAATATGCTCCGCATCAAAAGAAACTGTGCGAAAATATCGCAGAAATGCGGATTTCGTTGCCAATCAATATTACAACACTAACGAGTGACAGCATTCTCGAAATTAACAGTTTAATAGCTCGTTACGTTCAAGAGGTGGTCATGCATTTCTGATATAAAGTAGTGGCATTTGGAAATTTATATACACTGTCCAGTCATTTAATGTGGCCATCTGTCAAAAGCCTGAACAAACACCTTTTGCAGTGCGGACCGCTGCGAGACGTATAGGAAGTTATTGAGGTTCTCGAAGGTACTGACAGGGCTGTGGAGCCACGCCAACTCCATGGCCGTGGCCAACTGCGCTAGGTTCTCTGTTGAGGATCCAGGCGCGAACAGCCCGATCGAGATTGTCCCTCAGATTATCGAGGGGTTTAAATCCGGGTAGCACGGTAAACTCATTTTGGTGCTCTTCGAACCACGCACGTACACTGAGAGCTTTGTGCACTTTCCATTTTCGTGCTGGTAAATGTCGTCGTGCCGAGGAAAATAGACTTGTATGTAGGGGTGGATGTAGTCCCCAAGCAAAATTGCATACCTTCGTTGATCCATTGAGCCTTGTAGAATGACGAGATCACCCAGGGACTGCCACGAAAACATTCCCCAGACCATAAGGCTCCCTCCTCCGGCCTGGGCCCTTCCGACGAATGTTGCAGGGTATTTGCTTTCAGAACAGAAGTTTCACGCCAAATACGCCAACGGTCATCTGTCCGATGGAGTACAAAACGTGCTTCTTTTGTAAAGACTATCTGTCCTTACTCAGCTGACGTCCAGTTACGTTCGTCGCAGTCAACATGGGTGCATAAACCAGGCGCCTGCTGCAGAGGCCCATATACAGCAACGTTCGCTAAACAGTCGTTGAGGAGACACTTGGTAGCCCCCTTGATACATCTACGCGGTTAGTTGCTCTAGAGTTGTACGTCTATCGGCCCATACACATCTCCACAGCCGTCGTTCACCCTTGTCATCTACGGCCCGTGGTGCACCACAAGCAGTCTTGGCGCCGTTTTGGACAGCGTCATTTTATCACGCACCGGTATACTTTAATCACGGTGGCACACGAGCAGTCTGCGAACTTTGCTGTTTTGTAAATGCTTCCACCCTTCGCCCGAAAGCCAATGATCATGCTCATTTGGACATCAGATAAATCGTTCCGTTTCCGCATTACGACAGCAACTGTACAATTTTTCGCTTACCCCCTCCCCCAACGCACTTTATGTACCCTCCACTGCTAGTGCTGCCGTCTGTGAGTCGTTATTGCACGCTGAAATCGAATACAAGCTGTAGTCACGTTCATGTGACTGGGTCAGTGTATAAAATAATAATAATTAATAAGCGACCGTAATGGTTCTATTGTTTCCAGGAAAAAATTAAAGAAATACTTTCCGAGCGGCCGTCTCGGCGGGCAAAATGATACAGAGTAATGGAGACGAGAAAAATATTCGTCCCTTTTGGGCATTATCAACATCTATTCATACAAAAATATATTAGGTGTGTCCTCAATATAGCATGGTATTAGCCACGGCCGCAGACCAAATGCTCCGTGTGCTAGTAATCTGTGTTAACGTGGCTTTTTGCTTTGTGCGTAAATCCACAGCGCGGCGAGCTGCACCTCAGAATGGCGTGACCGTTCGCCTTGCCTGTGGGCAGAAACGTGAGACAGCCTTGTGCGGTGAGTGATAAGGCGTGTTGCCGGGCGGGCTGCTGGGAGCAGGCCAGGTGTTATCTCGGCTGCAGCCAGAGATACGGCGGTGCGTTATCGCAGCACACCGTTGTTCGCGGTGCACAGGTGACTTATTGCTCACTCGTCGTTCTTTGTGGGCGCACGCTCGCTCTGGTGAAATAAGTTTGGCGTCACCGCCCAGCGCTGTGGGCATTTTTAACGCGCGGGTCGCGGGTATTTCTGGGGCTGTGGAAGCCGGACGTTCGCAGACAATGAGCAGCGGTGATGAACCTGCGTTATACATGTGTCCTCTCACTTCCTCCCACCATCACAGAAAAGAAGCAGGTAAGGCGATACATGGATTGTGAAACAGAGAGCCCTGGTCCCTTTCTAGTATCTAATTCTGACAAGAAACTGAACAATATGTACTGAAAGTATAATGCGTAAGTATTTCTTTCTTCATCAACAATTTGTTTTCCATATCCATCTCTCAAACTGTATTCCGAAGAATGTTTTCAGTTTCTAATCGTCCTATTACGCCCCCCCCCCTCCTCCCTCCCTCCGCACCGCCACCGCCTACACCCGCGCTTGCTAGGTACGTTTCACATTCATTTCTGTTCCAGGCGCTCAGTTTCAGAATCGTCGTCGGTAATTTCATAAGCGCTGGAGGTCCAAGTGTCGGAATCGGAAAAGAGGAAAATAAAAAAAAGAAAAGGTGAACATTCACTCACTGAATAAGACCGTCTAGATTTCCCAATAAACCGAAGTTGTTATATGTAGCTGCTTCAGATAAGGCGTGTGATGCAACTACATGGTCCAATCACATTGATGTGACCATTGCTTATGTTCGACGCCAACGTGCAACAACCAGTCAGACGGCAGGTAGCAGTACTAGTAGTGGGTGGTCTATATACCCTCAGTACAGTCATTGTTGTAGTGCGGAAACGGAGCTATTTATCCGATGTCCAAAGGGGTATGATCATTAGCTTTCGGTCCAAAGGTTGAAGCATTTCCGAAACGGATAAGCTTTTAACTGTTTACTTGCCGCCGTGTTAAAGTATTCTGTGCAGGAAAAAACGAGGCGATCCAAAGCTGGCGCCTAGGTAACTGTGGTACACCACGGAAGATGACGGGGGTGAACGACGGCTGCGAATATGTATATGGCCGAATGGACGTGCGGCTGTTAAGCAGTTGACCGTCCAGGTGAACCAAAGGGCTACCAGCAGTGCTCTCCTCAACGAGCGTTCAGCGTTGCCCCGTATCGGCCTCCACAGCAGACGCCTGGGTCATCCACCCATACTGACTTCTCTTCATCGTGGACTTTGCATACCAATACCGCAACTGAAACTCCACTGAGAGGCGACCGGTGGTCTCTTCGGATGAATCGCGTTTTATGTTTCATCAGAGAGATGGAGTTTCACGCCTGAAAGAAAACACCAAAACTCGTCGGAAAGTTATGGTCTAGGGAATGTTTTCGTGGCATTCCCTGGGTGACCTCATCATTCTGGAAGACACAATTATCAACACAAGTATGCATCTATCCTTGGGGACCATGGCTACCCCTACATGCAGTTTGCTTTTTCTTGGCACGATGGCTGTACCTGTAGGACGATGCAACGTGTCACACAACTTGTAGTGTACGCACATGGTTCGAAGAGCATCAGGGTGAGTTTACCGTACTCGCCTAGCTACCGAACGCATCGAATTTAAACACAGTGCAGAATCTGTGGGAGTACCTCGATCGGGTTATTCGCTCCATCAATCCTCAACCGAGAAACCTGGCGCAATTAGCCACGACACTGGAGTCGGCATAGCTCCACATCTTGTCTCTGTCTTCCATACTCTCATTGTCTCGCTTCCTGCGCGTCTCGCGCCGCAAAGGATGGTTATGTAGGCTTTTGACAGGTGGTTCAAAATGGTTCAAATGGCTCTGAGCACTATGGCACTTGACATCTGAGGTCATCAGTCCCCTAGAACTTAGAACTACTTAAACCTAACTAACCTAAGGACATCACACACTTCCATGCCCGAGGCAGGATTCGAACCTGCGACCGTAGCAGTCGTGCGGTTCCAGACTGAAGCGCCTAGAACCGCTCGGTCACAATGGCCGGCTTGACAGGTGGTCACATTAATGTGACTGTATAACGAAAAGCTGTGTACTATAGTTGTAAAAATTCAGTCATGTTCGCATTTTCGCCGTGAGTGGAGCGCTGGGTAATCACACGTAGACGCCAACTTGATCTAGTTTTGCAAGGGAAATCCTTGGTCTCCAGGTCACGCAGCAGACTTATCAGCGTTGAATATATAACTCAAAATGTAGCTACAAGACGTTTCCGACTACTCGTAGTTTAACTACAGACTCGACTGCTATGTTGTAACTGCACGATAAAATAAACGATGTTTGCATGATAGTAGTCTACACAAGTTAGAGTTGCATCACTACTACTATTAGATGTAGTAGTAGTAGTAGTAGTAGTAGTAGTAGTTGTTGTTGTTGTTGTTGTTGTTGTTGTTGATGCTGTAGCTCAGGGCTCTATTACCGATCGTTTATTGGTTAGCTAATAACGTGGAGACTAGACATGAATGTATGGCGGAATAGACTCTTCATCGATGAATGTCGCTGCTCTTTGTGTGGCCTTGTCACTTGAGCCATACGCAGCATTTGGGATTTGACGTACATGGACATGATGTTCAGTTTGTCATCTCAGTTAATAACGCAGTGGAGTTTTGGACAAGAAGTAATCATTGAAGGTCTTGAAGTCTGCCATGCGTCCCGCTGCTTAATTACCGTTTCGAAAGCGAAAAGAGTCTGTTGCTGCAGTCTCGACAAAATGATGTCTAGCTACTTTCGCCTCCTGTGACATCTACATCATACTCCGAAAGCCACCTAACTGTGTGTGGCTGAGGGTACTTCTGGCACCCCTAACTGATCTTCCCTTCTCTGTTCCACTCGCGAATGGCGCGCGAGGGGAATTCCTCCTATTTTCTCGTCATGATCATTCCGCAATATGTATGTGAGAGGAAGTAATGCGTTGTCCGACTATTCCAGGAATGTGCTCTCTCGAAATTTCAATAGTAAACTTCTCTCTGATATACAACGCCCCTCATGTAACGTCAGCCAATGAAGTTTGTTGAGCATCCCTGTTAAGTTATCGCTCCGACTAAACGATCCTGTGACCTGAATCAGTTTGCGTTGGAGATAAAAGAAAAAGGAAGGAAACGATTGGCCATACAGTTAGGTGCTGACGGTCGTGATGTACATTCCTGCGTTTCCGTGCTGAAAATGAATGAAAGCGTCACTGCTGGCACTGCACATTTGTCGTGGGCGGTGGTGAATATCACCCGAAGCAGCACGCCCATCATCTGGGCTCACTTGCTGCCGAAATCCCACAGCTGGCGAACCTCGCTGCTGACGCCGTTTCGTTGCTGTTCTTTCGCAGCACTTCTCTTGTTTCTTCGCGAAACCGGCCGCGAGTGAGTCATGACCTGTTCTCACGACGGTCCGGTTGGAAGTTTGCTGTAATCCCAGGCGTCGCCTGCGATCTCTCGCTCCGTGACCTGCTTTGCCAGCACTGAATGCATCGAAAAGAAAGGGTTAGAGGTGGATATAATTTTCCTGCTTGTGGCAACTCTGCACGTGACTCGATGACCAAGATCGCTCGCCTACGATGATATTAATGGCTTTCAACCAGTAGCTGGCTCGCTCCAATATTAGGAATGCAAGAAAAGGGCAGCCGGTAACTATCACATTGAGCAGCATTATCCTCGGGCACTCAGTGCAGACATCTCCGACGTGTTTTGTCAAGTGTGGGCGGAAGGTGGAAAGAGATGAGGTATGCTGTAAACGATAATTAGAGTTAAACATAAGTTTTGTTTCTGAGAAAATAAAAAGTGGAATATTGTCAGACGAAATACACGGACCTCGATCGAGAGAAACGACTTTTTGTTTTCGTAACATCAATCCACTCTCCAGTCCTGAGCTGTAGATTCACCAACAATTACGCAGATTTCCCTGCGATTATGTTTTTATTGGGCAGTTACACACCAGCTAGGATGTATAGCCATCAGAATGTGGTGTAAATCAAGCTTGGTCTAGTCTACAACCAGCGCTTATCTACTTCGTGGTGTGCGCTGGATTACGCTCAGCCACAGTTGTACGGTCGATCAATAACAAAATTAGAGGAAGAAAGAGTACCCGCTCCCAACAGTCGATAACTGCCGAACGGCTGTTTCTTGCATTATTCATAATTACAGCCAGCTTTAGCAGACGAAATAGTTTGCCTTAAATATACGTTCCGTTTCCCTGGAATAAACATCGCCTTCTCTCGTGTGACAAGAGCATTAACCTTTTCCTTCAAAGGTATTTCATTCAACGAGGACGGAGTCGTAGCAATGAGCTGACCTAAGTGTTTCATACAAGAAAAAATAAGGAGGTCCATTTTACTGTTGCTCAGTAGAAATAATTTCTAATCTTGGTTGCTGTTCGTGCGAATAGAGAATACTCCAGTCTTTTAACGCATGTAATAGTAAAGAAATTTAAGCGAGTATATTGCGTAGTTCTTTTGTTTGTATTATATTTCACTTGTATGAAATCAAAGTAGATAAAATGTCTCCGTTCCGATTGAGATAAATGTTTCTCGCATCAGGCTGATCCGATATTTAGTGAATAGACTTACCCCGTGATCCCAGAAAGTTTCGAGACAAAATAATAAAGAAAAACAGAGAAAAACAAATGATAGTTTTAACGCTTCAGCTGCTCTAAATAGTCTCCTCCCCCACTTCCAACCCCGCTTGCGTACAACGCACGAAACGTTCATAAAACCATATGAAACGGACCTTTGGGATGTTGTTCAGCTCATGCGCAACATCAACTATAATCACGGTTATACTGTCAAAGCGTTGACTCTTCATGTGGATTTCTAAATTAGTCGTTTTGTAGTATGTTCGTATTGATAAAACCAAGTCTCACCACTCGACGTTTTTCCCAAAAAAAGAATTGTCCGCGTTTTGCATTTCAGTTACGACGCACTATTGGCGTTCAGACGCCGTTGTATTTGTTCGGGAGTCAAAGTGTGCGGTACAAACTTTGCACGCACTTTTCTATTCTTCAAAACATTCTGGAGGACGTCGTGAACACTTGATTTACGGATGTCGCTCCACTGCGGTTTGTGACACAACGTTGACACTGCAGCCACTGCTTGCTCACGACTGAACTGAGTCGTCCAATGCACATTCATTGTTTACAGTTGTTTGTTCAAGCTGCCGCCGTAGTTACTGCACAGCATCGCATACACGCCAAGAATAGTATCGGTCTCTGAATGTTTTGGACGGACGGCCTGTAATGAAACAGCTGACCAAGTGCTACGTCAGATCGAACGCCCCAAGAGAACAGTCTTGTGTTTGCTGGGTCCGTGACAGGACAGCAACTTATATTAAGTAGTTTTTTTGTAGAAAGCAGCCACAGTTGTGAAGTTCAGTTTTTATTTGATGACCGGTTTCAGGTATCAGAACCCATTCTCAAATAATTCCAACAGAAAAAAGTAATGTATTCCTTGGTAGCTCGCAAACCACGTTAATATTGTACATACTTGTGTCTAAGTCACGCTTTTCAGTGACCATTGACAGGAAAAACGTACAACTTCTGCCTCGGAAGTTTGGCTGCTTTGTACTGGTAGATATGGTGTCTGTTTTTTCGAACTTTTCCGAAAAAACAGACATCATTGGTTTTAATTTTGTAGCTTCATATGAATATGAATCGAAGGAAAGACAGACAACGGCTGCTAGTGGACGTTGAAGTAAATCAGTGGGGAAAGTTGAAAATCTGTGCGAGACGGGGACTCGAACCCGGATTTACCGCTTCTCATGAGCGGTTGCCGTATCTGCTTCGGCCATCTGAACACGGTCGCTGACGGACCCAAATTTCTAACTTATCCTCACACTACTGATGTAGTGTCCCTGACCATTTAAGCATCTACACTCGAAGCATTCGCTGATTCCCGTATGAGTTCGAGGATATGTGTGCGTCTGTACAGCAGGGGTTGTTGGGGCCGCCTAGTCCTCTTTATATGGCGTCTGTTCTTTCGGACAAGTCTGAAGCTTAGTGGGCGGGGACAAATTGGAAATTTGCCTCGGTCAGGGATCGTGTCCGCATGGTCGAAGCGTTTAAGGCACAAATTTTTCGCTTTCTCCATTGATTTATTTCAGTGCCCACTAGTAGCCGTTGTCTGTTTTTCCTTCGATTCATAGTCTTGTGTTTGATAGAGTGCTTTTGACGGAAAGCCGAGCGTGGTGGTGGTATGGTTGCGACACTGGACTCATATTCGAAATGACAACGTTTCAAATCCCCGTTCGGTTACCCAGATTTAGGTTTTCTGTGATTTGTCTGAACTACTTAAGGCGAAAAGCGAGATGGTTCCTTGAAAGGGCACTGTCGGTATCATTTCCTATCCTTCCCAAAACGTAGCTTGCGCTCCGTCTCTATGACCTCATCGTCGACAGGACTTAAAATTCAAATTCTCCCTGATGGAACAGAGCACGCTGCATCACTTTTTGGGTAGTTGAGGACCTAATCACGGTGTTTTAGTAAACGTGGCTATCAAAACTGTGGTGTGATTTTCCGAGCAATGTAATTCAAATAACCAAACTAGCATAAAGCGTTACTTGTCCAGCTGATCTAATGCTTTGTCTCGAATGGCCTCGTCGTAGATGGGAACATGAACTCTGCACGCCCTCATAATAGTAATTTCAGTATATCTTTCAATATTTGGCGCACTGTAGAGCAAAATGGTTCAAATGGCTCTGAGCACTATGTGACTTAACATCTGAGGTCATCAGTCCCCTAGAACTCAGAACTACTTAAACCTAACCCAAGGACATCACACACATCCATGCCCGAGGCAGGATTCGAACCTGCGACCGTAGCGGTCGCGCGGTTCCAGACTGAAGCGCCTTTAACCGCTTGGCCACACCGGCCGGCTAATAGTCAGTTGATAATATGTTATTTAAACAGCAAAGGGAGTGGTGGTCGGGACAGGACGGGAGGGTCTCCGTAACAGTTTACGTAATCGGAGAGACAGGAAGCCGCCGACAGGAATGAAAAGTAACCTTCGTCAATATTTCATGGAGGACTGACCCGCCAATGGTGTCCGCAGATTAGTCTCCCGTACCTTTCCGCGTCCTTTATCAAAGATAATGTAGACGCTTCGCCGCCACACCGTCTGTGGTAAGTTACTGTACATTTAACTTTCAGATTAGAGTTCTATAAAGTCACCAGCCCCCCCCCCCCCCTCCGCCATGAACCATGGACCTTGCCGTTGGTGGGGAGGCTTGCGTGCCTCAGCGATACAGATGGCCGTACCGTAGGTGCAACCACAACGGAGTGGTATCTGTTGAGAGGCCAGACAAACGTGTGGTTCCTGAAGAGGGGCAGCAGCCTTTTCAGTAGTTGCAGGGGCAACAGTCTGGATGATTGACTGATCTGGCCTTGTAACATTAATCAAAACGGCCTTGCTGTGCTGGTACTGCGAACGGCTGAAAGCAAGGGGAAACTACAGCCGTAATTTTTCCCGAGGGTATGCAGCTTTACTGTAAATGATGATGACGTCCTCTTGGGTAAAATATTCCGGAGGTAAAATAGTCCTCCATTCGGATCTCCGGGCGGGGACTACTCAAGAGGACGTCGTTATCAGGAGAAAGAAAACTGGCGTTCTACGGATCGGAGCGTGGAATGTCAGATCCCTTAATCGGGCAGGTAGGTTAGAAAATTTAAAAAGGGAAATGGGTAGGTTAAAGTTAGATATAGTGGGAATTAGTGAAGTTCGGTGGCAGGAGTAACAAGACTTTTGGTCAGGTGAATACAGGGTTATAAATGCAAAATCAAATAGGGGTAATGCAGGAGTAGGTTTAATAATGAATAAAAAAAAATAGGAGTGCGGGTAAGCTACTACAAACAGCATAGTGAACGCATTATTGTGGCCAAGATAGACACAAAGCCCACGCCTACTACAGTAGTACAAGTTTATATGCCAACTAGCTCTGCAGATGATGATGAAATAGATGAAATGTATGATGAGATAAAAGAAATTATTCAGGTAGTGAAGGGAGACGAAAATTTAATAGTCATGGGTGACTGGAATTCGTCAGTAGGAAAAGGGAGAGAAGGAAACATAGTAGGTGAATATGGATTGAGGGGAAGAAATGAAAGAGGAAGCCGTCTGGTAGAATTTTGCACAGAGCATAACTTAATCATAGCTAACACTTGGTTCAAGAATCATAAAAGAAGGTTGTATACATGGAAGAATCCTGGAGATACTAAAAGGTATCAGATAGATTATATAATGGTAAGACAGAGATTTAGGAACCAGGTCTTAAATTGTAAGACATTTCCAGGGGCAGATGTGGACTCTGACCACAATCTATTGGTTGTGAACTGTAGATTAAAACTGAAGAAACTATAAAAAGGTGCTAATTTAAGGAGATGGGACCTGGATAAACTGACTAAACCAGAGGTTGTAGAGAGTTTCAGGGAGAGCATAAGGCAACAATTGACAGGAATGGGGGAAAGAAATACAGTAGAAGAAGAATGGGTAGCTCTGAGGGATGAAGTAGTGAAGGCAGCAGACGATCAAGTAGGTAAAAAGACGAGGGCTAATAGAAATCCTTGGGTAACAGAAGAAATATTGAATTTAATTGATGAAAGGAGAAAATACAAAAATGCAGTAAATGAAGCAGGCAAAAAGGAATACAAACGTCTCAAAAATGAGATCGACAGGAAGTGCAAAATGGCTAAGCAGGCATGGCTAGAAGACAAATGTAAGGATGTAGAGGCTTATCTCACGAGGGGTAAGATAGATACTGCCTACAGGAAAATTAAAGAGACCTTTGGAGAAAAGAGAACCACTTGTATGAATATCAAGAGCTCAGATGGAAACCCAGTTCTAAGCAAAGAAGGGAAGGCAGAAAGGTGGAAGGAGTATACAGAGGGTTTATACAAGGGCGATGTACTTGAGGACAATATTATGGAAATGGAAGAGGATGTAGATGAAGACGAAATGTGAGATAAGATACTGCGTGAAGAGTTTGACAGAGCACTGAAAGACCTGACCTGAGTCGAAACAAGGCCCCGGGAGTAGACAACATTCCATTAGAACTACTGACAGCCTTGGGAGAGCCAGCCCTGACAAAACTCTACCATCTGGTGAGCAAGATCTATGAGACAGGCGAAATACCTTCAGACTTCAAGAAGAATATAATAATTCCAATCCCAAAGAAAGCAGGTGTTGGTCTGGAACCGCGCGACCGCTACGGTCGCAGGTTCGAATCCTGCCTCGGGCTTGGATGTGTGTGTTGTCCTTAGGTTAGTTAGGTTTAAGTAGTTCTAAGTTCTA
This sequence comes from Schistocerca nitens, assembly GCF_023898315.1. NCBI lineage: Eukaryota > Metazoa > Arthropoda > Insecta > Orthoptera > Acrididae > Schistocerca > Schistocerca nitens. The sequence goes on from NC_064617.1 coordinate 737,858,150, forward strand.
GGGGACTTATGACCTCAGCAGTTGAGTCCCATAGTGCTCAGAGCCATTTGAACCAAGCCAAAGCAGGTGTTGACAGATGTGAAAATTACCGAACTATCAGTTTAATAAGTCACAGCTGCAAAATACTAACGCGAATTCTTTACAGACGAATGGAAAAACTGGTAGAAGCGGACCTCGGGGAAGATCAGTTTGGATTCCGTAGAAATGTTGGAACACGTGAGGCAATATTAACCTTACGACTTATCTTAGACAAAAGATTAAGGAAAGGCAAACCTACGTTTCTAGCATTTGTAGACTTAGAGAAAGCTTTTGACAATGTTAACTGGAATACTCTCTTTCAAATTCTGAAGGTGGCAGGGGTAAAATACAGGGAGCGAAAGGCTACTTACAATTCGTACACAAAGCAGATGGCAGTAATAAGAGTCGAGGGACATGAAAGGGAAGCAGTGGTTGGCAAGGGAGTGAGACAGGGTTGTAGCCTCTCCACGATGTTATTCAATCTGTATATTGAGCAAGCAGTAAGGGAAACAAAAGAAAAATTCGGAGTAGGTATTAAAATTCATGGAGAAGAAATAAAAACTTTGAGGTTCGCCGATGACATTGTAATTCTGTGAGAAACAGCAAAGGACTTGGAAGAGCAGTTGAACGGAATGGACAGTGTCTCGAAAGGAGGATGTAAGATGGACATCAACAAAAGCAAAACGAGTATAATGGAATGTAGTCAAATTAAATCGGGTGATGCTGAGGGAATTAGATTAGGAAATGAGACACTTAAAGTAGTAAAGGAGTTTTGCTATTTGGGGAGCAAAATAACTGATGATGGTCGAAGTAGAGAAAATATAAAATGTAGACTGGCAATGGGAAGGAAATCGTTTCTGAAGAAGAAAAATTTGTTAACATCGAGTATAGATTTGAGTGTCAGGAAGTCGTTTCTGAAAGTATTTGTATGGAGTGTAGCCATGTATGGAAGTGAAACATGGACGATAACTAGTTTAGACAAGAAGAGAATAGAAGCTTTCGAAATGTGGTGCTACAGAAGAATGCTGAAGATTAGATGGGTAGATCACATAAGTAATGAGGAGGTGTTGAATAGAATTGGGGAGAAGAGGAGTTTGTGGCACAACTTGACAAAAAGAAGGGACCGGTTGGTAGGACATGTTTTGAGGCATCAAGGGGTCACAAGTTTAGCATTGGAGGGCTGCGTGGGGGGTAAAAATCGTAGAGGGAGACCAAGAGATGAATACACTAAGCAGATTCAGAAGGATGTAGGTTGCAATAAGTACTGGGAGATGAAGAAGCTTGCACAGGATAGAGTAGCATGGAGAGCTGCATCGAACCAGTCTCAGGATCAACAACAACAACAACAAAGTCACCAGGACATGCGGTCTCCTGTTTTCATTCGTAAGGCGAGCGGGAAGAAGCGGCGAGTTGGAAGAAGATATTTGATTACTGTATTAGGGTACTTATGGTTCTTCGGTATAGCATTACATTATCTCATTTATTTTATATTTTGATGGGTTTTTCAGTTTAGATTTACCAGAAGCTGATTAACGTCAGATCCTTTTAGGCAGTCGTGTCAAAGAATTGCTCGTTGTCTCCCTAAGGAAATCTCTCAAAGTTCATAGATATTGTGGAAAACTTGAATCGGAATGGGCATCTCCTTCGCCCGTAAATTCTGTCCTCAGAGCCAAAGCCTGATGCTATAACCTTGGTAACAGATTTTTAAATGCAGCCCAGTTATTCTTCTCATTCTATTGTTTTCCCAGTATTTGGCGCGTCGAAAATGGTAGTTCTGGAATCGACTAATCTCGCTTCCAGGAGCATACACAGTTGTAGTAATCCACATAGCAGCTGTATGCTCCGGCGCCGTGACAAACATAGTGATCGAACAGATACGAATATTTCGAACAACTTCTCGCCAAATGGGTCAGGTACAAACATTTCTCATTTTCTCCTTCACATTTGTGCTCAAATTTGCAGAAAGTTTTACAGCAATCCTTACGAAACGTCGTATGGCTACACTCGTCTTTAAGACTTACAGGAATTACGTATTTCCGGGAAGTACATAGTTCAATTCAAACAAAAATCATAGTTGCTTCTATATCCTGATAATTACAAATTACAGGTATCTCTTATCAAAAAATTTAAAGTGGACAACTTAAATTGAGACACATACTTCCACTCAACCACCTATTTTTATCTTTTGATGGTGCAAGTGTCATAGCTGTTTGCCAACCGGAAAAAAGTTAAAGTAGTATAATATAATGGGAGAAACAACTGCAACCATGACTGGAATGCATCTATGAGGTCCAGATGTGTATGGAATTGAATCCACAGATCAGGTCGTTTAGAGTGAAAAGCACGATAGGAGCAGAGTGACACTAAGATGTGGCCACCTTGAGGAGCTCCAGACAAAGTGAGGGCTCGAACTTTGTCCGTTAGAGGCGACGGTTGCTCAATACGCAGAGACGTTGCACAAAGGCCGCCTACCACAAAGGCAGAATTTACTGGCAGCAGCTCCTACTTGCTTCGCACCAGATAATCTTCGAAGGAACGGAAACGAGAATGCCCGCGTCTCCTCTTCGGCTTCAGTCAAGGGTACTTCTCGCCTTTCCTCCATAATTCGACGAGGTGGAATGTGGATATGACTTGGGGAGGGGAAGTGGGAGGGGGCGCCTACCCGAAATAACAACAGGAGCATGAAACAATGAAAACTCCAGATGCATTGTCAACATGAACGTTGAGTATGAGTTGTAGCCTATTTCCTACATTCATCTAAGCGCGAATTGATGGGGTGGCTGTTTTCATAATACAGGGTGATTCAAAAAGAATACTACAACTTTAGGAATTTAAAACTCTGCAACGACAAAAGGCAGAGCTAAGCACTATCTGTCGGCGAATTAAGGGAGCTATAAAGTTCCATTTAGTTGTACATTTGTTCGCTTGAGGCGCTGTTGACTAGGCGTCAGCGTCAGTTGATGCTAAGATGGCGACCGCTCAACAGAAAGCTTTTTGTGTTATTGGGTACGGCAGAAGTGAATCGACGACAGTTGTTCAGCGTGCATTTCGAACGAAGTATGGTGTTAAACCTCTTGATAGGTGGTGTATTAAACGTTGGTATAAACAGTTTACAGAGAATGGGTGTTTGTGCAAAGGGAAAAGTTCTGGACGGCCGAGAACGAGTGATGAAAATGTAGCACGCATCCAGCAAGCATTTGTTCGCAGCCCAGGAAAATCGACTCGCAGAGCTAGCAGAGAGCTGCAAATTCCACAATCAACCGTATGGAGAGTCCTACGAAAAAGTTTAGTTATGAAACCTGAACGTCAACTACCCGAGGCGATGGATCGGCCGCCAGGCAGCCCGTGACAGAGCACTTCATCACTGGCCTCCAAGAAGCCCTGATCTTACCCTCTGCGATTTTTTCTTATGGGGGTATGTTAAGGATATGGTGTTTCGGCCACCTCTCCCAGCCACCATTGATGATTTGAAACGAGAAATAACAGCAGCTATCCAAACTGTTACGCCTGATATGCTACAGAGAGTGTGGCACGAGTTGGAGTATCGGCTTGATATCGCTCGTGTGTCTGGAGGGGGCCATATTGAACATCTCTGAACTTGTTTTTGAGTGAAAAAAAACTTTTTAAATACTCTTTGTAATGATGTATAACAGAAGGTTATATTATGTTTCTTTCATTAAATACACATTTTTAAAGTTGTGGTATTCTTTTTGAATCACCCTGTATTTACGTCTTCTGATTTGCTGAAGTGCTATTGTTCAAGGGCGCCTGTGCCCGTCGGCATGGACGGGGGGGGGGGGGGGGGGACGGCACCCCTCCAGCTCTCAGGGAAAGGGGAAAATATAGTGTAGTCACGCGTTTTTCTTTGAAGAAAATGTTTTAGAAGTCGGTATTACGCAGGTTTTTAACGGGGTCGCACCTGGAACTTTTTTATGATTACTTACGAATCGCTATTACTCTTCTAAAGTATTGAAAATACTTCACAACCCCAGGTCTAGCCCCTTCCCCACTACAAACTATCTTATGGGCGTTCTTGTCGTTGTTGTCAATTATTCACAATTTACGGAACACTTGCGTTTAGTCTTTAAATAACAGTTGAAGGTTATACAGAACGTGTCGTAATTAACAGCGAATCTAACATTGGTGACAATATACGCCAGCGGAAGCAAAAACGCCCCACAAAACGCAGGTCCGCAAACGATCCGTGTTTACGGGTAGCTGCTGACTTCAGTATGAAATATTGTCCTACTTGCACAAATTATTTGAAACGTAAACTTTTTATTACGTCCCACCTTACAATAAATAAGAGAGCTAAGAAAGTAGATAACACGCTACGAAACTTACCCATATAAATTCATGGAATATTACTCAAAGTATAGCCTGAACATTGGAAAGTGCTGTTTTGACTTTGATTACAGAAATCCTTTGTTTTTGCTGTTACAAGGACCTACTGACGTATTGTTCCTTTCTTTTAACGAAGTTACGCTGCTGTTGAACAATCAAACTGAGTCAGTTTTAGCATTCAACGTAGCCAGCGAAACTTGAATGAAAACCGGAAGCCGGACAGACAGTATTACGTGTCCAGTGGTCGCTACGAAGCGAAAAGTGCATGTCATCCATAAAGTTTCTAAAGATATCTAGACCGCTCACTGGCGCTAGTGTAGCGTTCCAAAATTGTTGCCGTCATGTGCATGGCGGTGCTGATTTTGCACTTAGTGAATTATGTGAGAAATATATGATAAAACGCATATAGTGACATAACAGATGCAGTAAACGTTCGTGTTGACTCTGTATCCCTATTACAAACAAGTGTGAAAATGAAATGTCTAGTTTAGTTGTTTTGGAGATTACAGTTATTCAATTCCAAGCTGACTAAAGGAAAAATATGATAAAATAAAGACAAAAAGGAAAGCGCAAAGTAAAGACGCAGAGGATGTGTCAGGAAATGTTGAACAAGAACCGAGATTGATAAACTTGGTGACTGAGAAAATAACGTCACTATCTGCTACTTCGTAAGTTTCATGCAACTATCTTGAATCGATGACTTGTAGCATATTCTTTCTTACTTGTCAGAAACGAATAGCAGCGCCACACGGCCAGTTTACGAAGTGTAAAGACTGCTGGGTTTGCACGCCATGTACACTTCCTGAAATTCAACCGGCGTCTGTGTATACCTGTCGCAGTAAGACAGTTTATTTGTACAGCGACGTGAATAATTAAACTCTGCTGCGATTCAGCCTCCTTCGTGCCTTTTCATTGTATCCGTTGCCATGAGTTCAGCGACCCGATTTTTGTAGCGTAAGTAAACAAGTTAAGGCCTTACCAGGAAAGAAAAGGTACTAGCTATTCTAAATTTTTAGATCAACGCTCTTTTCAAAGCGGCGGCAAATAGTTATCCTTAATTCAGTGACGTAACTAAGTTATGATAGTCACAGCGCATATTCTGGCTTCGTTTTCGTGGTTGGCGCAGTCTTTCGAGAGGCGAAAATGAATGAGGAAGGGCAACAGAAAAGAGAAAAAGGGACGGCGAAGTACGGAGGAAGGAAGTGCTAGAAAAAGAAAAGAATGGATTGGAGAGCTCTCAAATGGGAGTGGGTTGAGATGTGTGAAAGGAATGCACGAGGATATCCTTACAGACAGATCTTTCGCTTGTATGGAGAAGCTCGTTTGTTGTTTTCGCCCATTTCATGAAGCTACTCTCGTTTTACGTTTGTTATGGTGTTGCATCTATCGGCAGTGAAACAATGGAAACGGAATAACTGCATATTGCAAGCAGTGTGGCAATGGGCTGTTGTTTTATGTTTTCAGTTTTATTAACCAAAAAATAATTATTGTAATGTGTACCATTTACGCCATTGTGAAGCACTGTTGATTTCAATAAGGCAATAAACAAGGCAAGCAGCGACGAGGATTTAAAAAAGACAGAGAGAGAGAGGAGAGGGTAGGAGGAGGGGGTACACATAGTCGGAAATTTGCCCTGGGCGCCATTTCGATACAGTGGCGGCTCGTGGCTGGGAATTTAGGTGAAGAGCTAGCAGTGAAGAATTACACCTATACAAGCATTTCTTAATGATTAGACTTATATAACTCTTGTACACCAAATCAGTCCTTCGCTCCTTTGAGACTGCAGACTTCTCCGTAATGTGTTCATAGAATTTTGTGTTTTTATTAACAGCGCTAGAAATTGTTTCTAAATTGAAATATTCGATAAAGAGGAAAGTGTGTCTTCTCAAATAACATTCCTCATGTATTTTTTATGCTTCAGGCAAGGAAAGCTTCTCTCCATAGATGTTGCGGTAGAACAGATGGATAGAATAAGGAAAGACAGTTTATAAGTATCTGTAAAAGTGGAAATATTTCTATTGGCATACAAAACAGTGAATTCGTTTCTTAAGCGTTGTTCCTTGGAGAATAAAGGCCCAAAAAAAATTTTTTTTTGCAAGTTTTCAAGTGCATTAGAAGGAAAACGTGGGTGGTGGTCTTCAAATTTTGTGGTATCGGCAAGGCAAACAAAATGAAGGCAAACAAAAGTCCTTATTTTTCGCAACATGAAATCTCTCACCCATTTCCATCAAAACGCGATCAAAAATTTCGCAATACAAGGTTCGATACAACGTAAAACGGGTGTTTCTAATTAAAACGCACTGTATCATAAGCAGAATTCATGTTTAAAGCATATAGCTCTGAATGTACTACAGATGGAAGCGTGCTACTACAGATGGAAGCGTGCTCCAGACGCAACCACCACTACCGTTTGGTACTGGAAGTAGTCGGGAATAAAATTTCCATCTACTTCACCGCATGCTCCCTCCACAGACAGTCTCAAGCATGTGACGTCATGGTTACTACAGCAACCATACAGTTACGTCGGCCGTTTTCTCAGCCCATGAGGTTGAGCTGCGAGAAAGCGGAAAGGCTACTTCACTTCGGTCGGTCACAATCGCGCGCTTGCTGCTACAAGAGAGTTCCGTGCAGTACGAAACAGGGAAATACGTATGGAGTAAAAACCAGCATACGTGGTAAGGCAAATAATTTTTTTTCAAGTGCGACATGATAAAAATACTGAAGTGCCGCTTCACCTCTTATTCTTGGATAGCCGCCCCTGGGTTAATGCTCATTGTACGCTTACTTCCTTTCAAACTTTGTCTGCATGATTTGATGCGCATTACGGCCGAATAATATTGAAACAAAAACTATACTTCGACGATCAAATTGGAAACTGAGACAGACGAACATGTTTTGTCAAATAAACTGTGCTTTTGATTCGTCGGAAGCCGATATTTTAGTTTACTTTAGGTGTCTAATTTTGGAAAACTTGATTGAAAAAATAATTTACAGTGCGGAACATTTCAAAGAGGGGTCGGGTCCGTGGGTGACACAGCGGCATTAATTACGTATTTATACTTACTTTTGGCGGGTGTATTAAGCACGGTGAATAAGTCTGTTCAGTTTGTCTCTAGCGAAATGGTCGCATGCGGATGAACATCAGTTACCGTTTAACCTGATAACTGTGGATAGCAGTACAATTGTTTAAGGTGCGTTTGTACCTGTGCAACTCTCCGTGTGCACTAGATGCATGTGCCGTTTCACGAAGAGGAAAGATGGCGCATACAATGGTGCAAGGACGTGCATGCCTCTGATTTGTGCGCACAAACCACTCTGCGCAGGCACAGGAGTCTTCCCATCTCAGACGTGGAGTCACTTCAAACAGTTGCGCACCAGTTCTGTTCCTTTGGTGTTTTATTTTAGTACACCTCACTGTTCAAAGACTGTTTATCTCAAGCATTCAAATGTTCCTTTGCGTTGGCAATTTGGTCGAGTTTTCCAATAAGAAACACAAGGGCTTTGAAGAAGTGGTGACGTTCATTTCCTTGTTTGTGGCTGATTAGTTCCGCGATTATAAAGACGGAATGAAACGAAATGATTGTCTACAGTTCCTCAACTTGGAAACAACAGAGACAGACTTGAACAAAATAAAAATCATTCGTTTTTGCTTCCGACGAAAAACAGGGGTTATTCCGGGCCCTTCATGTGCCGAAACCGTCCTAGTTCCTTTACGATCGGCGGCTATAGAGTATGGGGAGAGAGTAAAAGTCAGATGCTGAGACGGGTGTCAACAGTATCACCCGAAGCAGATACTGTCAAGAAGTTTGTTATTTAACCCAGCACGGCACAAGATCTGGTAACAAAAAGCTATATTTGAAACCACTATATCTCCTCCTGCCGCCCAAATAATGGCGATGAAAAATTCTACCACCACCTGGATTCGAAATCGGAGTTAAGTGCAAGCTATAATGCTTCTGTTGGCTACCTCAAGTACGAATGAATGAGTCACGATACAGCTGCTAAGTCATTCGAAGAAAAAAGTTGGTACTGATCCCGAACGGGGCGGAAGTACAAGTCGCAAACTAGACGAATTTTTTAGCAGCGCTTGCGCAGCGGGTGACGTGTACTGATTTACTGGCACGAGGTCGTGAGTCCGTGAGTCACGAGCTTTGGGCGGCCCGGACCATTCGCTGAGCCTCACAAATTATACAGAAGACTATTGACGTCAGCCGAGGACGTGTTACGTCACCGATGTGCGGCAGCGAATGCGCGAGCAACTTCCAGTGCCCGGGAAACGCAATTTATTAAATAGGCAGTCGTTGTCGATTTCCTTTATGCAGTCAAATTCTTAGAAACCTTCGTACCTTGAATGCTCCAATTAATCATCAACCTCTATAGCAGCCTCATCTAGCAGATGGTGAACATAGTGTAGTCGTAAGAGGCCGATTTGTGGTAGCTAAATTCGAAAATCAAGTCTCAGCTTCGGCCGAATAATTAAGGTGTTTGGTGGACATGATGATTGCAGTATCATATAAAAAAAGATTGTGGAACCTTCCTAGAACCTTGTATATGACAGTGTATTCCAAATACCAGTTTTTTCCTGCCGAAGAAGATAGCACAGACATAAAGACAATGGATTCGTTTCCTTAAGGAGCAGTATAGGAAACCTCGTCCGGCTATATTGACTGAAGTCAAGCACAACAAACCCAATCCACGTCACATGAACGCCAAGCAGTTTTTCCACAGTGGCCCTCACAGTTAATTTCTCAGCATTCTTACCTATTGTGCTCCATGTCTACTGTCTTCGTGTGGCACAGAAAGAAGCCTCTCAGTGATTAACAAAAATATAAAATGAACTTCAGCCAAAAACTGAAATCGTATTTGTTTGATACCTTCTCCTACTCCGTAGATATCTGAGCTACAGATTGTCATGGACGTTGTATTCATATTATGGGGGAGTGTGAATCTCAGTTCCCTTATGGTTGTTTTGTTTTCTGTAGCTTCCCCTTTTCATTCTAGTAATTTATACCAGATTGATCGTCTGCCCAGTATCATTATTCATTTTTACACTTCGGGATTCTCGAACACGTGCAGCGTCTCAAGTGAGCCACTGTCAACTCTTAAAGGATTAAAACACTCTTCGCGTAGGCAATCAATGCAAAGAACGTCGAAGACGCCTCAAATTATATTACTAAAACACGAAGTAAACGGGTAGTGCTACGCCGACTCTTAAATACAGACATTTTCAAAGGTGACAGGTGAAATAAAGTTGCAGATTTCTTCTTTCACTTTCATTCATTGCAGTGAAATAATCTGACTGTAAATGAAAAAGGAAAGAGGGAGGACTTTATTTTTTATTTATTTATTTATTTTTTTTTTACGGAAATGAAGTGGAAACTGCTGCGTAACAGATGTTTATTTAATTGTTGAACGAGGGATGCAATTCAACAAACTTCAAACTGTCGCGTTAGAGGCAGTTGTTTTTCTAATGTCGTAAGTCTTTTAGTGGCTTGACTGCCAGGAACGTAATTACCCAAGGTCAACTGAAAATCTTTCTAGAAGTATCATAGCCTTTCCACATTAGCTTATCTCCCGGTGATTCAGATAAGGCTGCGAGGATTTCTTATCTCTCTTGCTTGTGATCTCCACTTCCCTACATGTCCAAAGGAAATTCGCGTTAAGCAGAGGATTGCTTGGCACTTTCGTATCACGCGAAAACTGTGCCAGTGAAACTGAATTTATTTCCTGTCAAAGTAGTCGTACATGTTAGCGTATTTTCTGATCTGATCATTTCCATCATGAAGACTCAACGCCTTGAAATTCTTATGTATCCACTCAAACCATGTGGTTCATATTCGTGATCAGTTTTACTTTTTGAATCCTCATTTTTTTTTCCTTCCTGTCATCAACAAACTATATTTCTCATACCGTAGTTAACGCTGTGTGTGTAAAATCGATATGACAAGAATTTCCACTGACTAAAGGAAATGAGGATTAAATTGTTATTTAAGAGTCTAGATAGATCGAGATGCTTAGATTTAATCATTAGAATAACTTCTCTGATTTCTTTATACTATTTAAGTTGTCCAGTATTGCAGCTACTTATTGTTTATAGTATGTTTAGGTATAGTTACGTGTAACTGCCCAAACTAGTGATTACAAGATGATCAACGTTACGTTATTAGGAGAAAAATCGTCTGTACAAAAAACTGTCCAAGCTTTACAGAAAATTGTAAGGTGACCGTATTGCGGTATCGTTCGTCGTCTCAAAATATTTGTTGGAGAAAAATGCAAGGCAGTGGATGGACTACTTTGCCATTGTGGATATTAAATTTGCAGGCAGGTGGATACTCGTTGTTTAATGTGCCTGTGTAAAGGTCGAAATGCATTACAGACGAATGAGTGAATGGTTCCCTAGATCTCACAGTAGAGTTTTGTAGCTGGAGTTGACAGTGGAACCCGTTTTTGTTAGCCTTCTGATACAAAGAATCAAATTTGCCGTAGTCTAATACAAGCTGAGTATGGCATCACTTGCTGCGGCTTTTTCTCCCGTCGTATCTTCAGGTCAATCCGAAAACACCGACAAATGCACAAGCGTCCGGGAAATTCCCGTCTCGGGCACGGCATAGTAAGCATGAAACCTGAGCGATTGCAGAGAACGCGCATTCTGCAAGGCTGCTCGAGCTGCTCAAAGGCACCTGCGGTCCAGCGTTGCCTAGATGTCAGCGACCCCAGACGCTGTGGCCTGCTGCAGACCTGCAGAGCCGCCACGTGTGACCGGACAGACTGCTTGGCGACTTGGGGCAGGTCGGCGGCTCTGGGGCCCAGACGGGGCTGTCTGCCAGCTGCAATGGCGGCCGCTACGAGACACGCGTTACGGCGCTCCCCTGTCTGGCGCAGATTTGCACGCCATCTCTGACGTTATCCTTCGCGCTGCGTACTACAAGTGACATCTAGTGTCGCACTGGTGATACCACATCAGCCACTACGTGGCGCGGTTGTCTTTCCGTTACTAAAATGTTCACAATTAGAACGTCTTCTCTTTGCCACATTGTCAGAGTTTGTTCCGCCGTAAGAGTTCGCTGCGTATTAAGGCTGCTCGGCAGGAATATTCATTTCTATCGTCGTCCCAACAGTGTGTGAATAACTGTGATACGTGGTGGTCCCATCGTATTAATACATTATATTGCTATATACGAGGGCTATTCGGAAAGCAAGGAACGATAGGTCGCGAAATGAAAATCAAAACTGTTTGCAACGGCTCGTTGTCTATGCAAAATGTTGTCTTCATAGCCAGCGGTTCACGTGAGCAGAGATGAACCTCAGAGGGAGACAATTACGGGTTGTATTGTGGGTAATCCAACATTTCCAATTGAAAACGATGCAGGAGCATCTTCATTGCCCCTGCAGAATGCGGCTGAGAATTGTCTTGAAGAAGAAAACGCACAACAGTTATGTAATGTTGGCTGCATAGCTTCAGGTGAAATTTCTCACCGGGGCCCTCGTACTTGGCGGGAGACACTATTGTTCTAGGTATCTTTATGTGATCCCTGTGTGCTCAGAACTAAAAAGAACGACGTAATGTGATCGACAGGCATACTAGAGACATTGCCCAACACATCTGCGCAAAACTTCATCGGATTTTCACTGTGGTTTCCATTTCACGACCGATCGTTCCTTACTTTCAGAATAACCCTCGTAACAATGAAGGGGTGGGAGTGGGAACATTTAGCGAAAGGGCTTTTCTTACATGATGTACTTTTCGGCAACCATTGGCTGCCGAAATGTAGATAAAATCGTCTTTTTCACTATATTTCCACTGACACCTTGACAAAGTGATTATTGCAGCACACTACAGTTTCGCCTGGTGGTACTCTCTCTGCACAGAACTATTACTCTCTTCCACAGTTCTGTTATGTAAGTTGGTTCATAAGAGTTCTATATTAGTGTCTATCCCAGGAAAGCAGCTATTTTCTGGAAACCCTTCAGTATAAAGAGATAAGCCGTCTTAAGTCTTTGTTTTAATAGAATACATTTGTGTCTGTCTCATGATTTTCAAACCTCCTCTTGCATAAACCTACAGGTGTAGCACACTAAAGTGAGCAGTAAGATTTTTTTGTGTTCTGTAGTTACGACAAAATTTTACAGGAAATTTCCAGGCACACAAGCCTCGTTTCTTCTATATATTTGCATCACCAAGCTATCTGGTATAGCGCAGCAGCTCGACATACACTCCTGGAAATTGAAATAAGAACACCGTGAATTCATTGTCCCAGGAAGGGGAAACTTTATTGACACATTCCTGGGGTCAGATACATCACATGATCACACTGACAGAACCACAGGCACATAGACACAGGCAACAGAGCATGCACAATGTCGGCACTAGTACAGTGTATATCCACCTTTCGCAGCAATGCAGGCTGCTATTCTCCCATGGAGACGATCGTAGAGATGCTGGATGTAGTCCTGTGGAACGGCTTGCCATGCCATTTCCACCTGGCGCCTCAGTTGGACCAGCGTTCGTGCTGGACGTGCAGACCGCGTGAGACGACGCTTCATCCAGTCCCAAACATGCTCAATGGGGGACAGATCCGGAGATCTTGCTGGCCAGGGTAGTTGACTTACACCTTCTAGAGCACGTTGGGTGGCACGGGATACATGCGGACGTGCATTGTCCTGTTGGAACAGCAAGTTCCCTTGCCGGTCTAGGAATGGTAGAACGATGGGTTCGATGACGGTTTGGATGTACCGTGCACTATTCAGTGTCCCCTCGACGATCACCAGTGGTGTACGGCCAGTGTAGGAGATCGCTCCCCACACCATGATGCCGGGTGTTGGCCCTGTGTGCCTCGGTCGTATGCAGTCCTGATTGTGGCGCTCACCTGCACGGCGCCAAACACGCATACGACCATCATTGGCACCAAGGCAGAAGCGACTCTCATCGCTGAAGACGACACGTCTCCATTCGTCCCTCCATTCACGCCTGTCGCGACACCACTGGAGGCGGGCTGCACGATGTTGGGGCGTGAGCGGAAGACGGCCTAACGGTGTGCGGGACCGTAGCCCAGCTTCATGGAGACGGTTGCGAATGGTCCTCGCCGATACCCCAGGAGCAACAGTGTCCCTAATTTGCTGGGAAGTGGCGGTGCGGTCCCCTACGGCACTGCGTAGGATCCTACGGTCTTGGCGTGCATCCGTGCGTCGCTGCGGTCCGGTCCCAGGTCGACGGGCACGTGCACCTTCCGCCGACCACTGGCGACAACATCGATGTACTGTGGAGACCTCACGCCCCACGTGTTGAGCAATTCGGCGGTACGTCCACCCGGCCTCCCGCATGCCCACTATATGCCCTCGCTCAAAGTCCGTCAACTGCACATACGGTTCACGTCCACGCTGTCGCTGCATGCTACCAGTGTTAAAGACTGCGATGGAGCTCCGTATGCCACGGCAAACTGGCTGACACTGACGGCGGCGGTGCACAAATGCTGCGCAGCTAGCGCCATTCGACGGCCATCACCGCGGTTCCTGGTGTGTCCGCTGTGCCGTGCGTGTGATCATTGCTTGTACAGCCCTCTCGCAGTGTCCGGAGCAAGTATGGTGGGTCTGACACACCGGTGTCAATGTGTTCTTTTTTCCATTTCCAGGAGTGTATAATGCACTCAACAAGTTGTTGGAAGACCCCTGCAGAAATATTGAGCCATGGTGCCTCTATAGCTGTCCATAATTGCGAAAGTTTTGCCGGCGCAGAATTTTGTGAACGAACTGACCTCTCGATTATGTCCCATAAATATTCGATGGGATTAATGTCAGGCGATCTGGGTGGCTAAATCATTCGCTCGAATTGTCCAGAACATTCTTCTAATCAGTTACGAATAATTGTGGTCCAGTGACATTACGCATTGTCATCCACAAAAATTCCATCGTTGTTTGACATGAAGTCCATGAATGGCTGAAAAGGATCTGTAAGTAGACTAATGTAATCATTTCCAGTCAATAATCGAGTATCGCGTCAGTTGGACCAGAGGACCCAGTACCTTCCACGTAAACACAGCCCACACCAATGTGGAGCCGCAATCGTCTTGAAGAGTACTTTGTTGACAACTGGGGTCTGTGGCTTCATCGGGTCTGCGCCACATTCGAAACCTACCATCAGCCCTTACTAACTCAAATCGGGACTCACCTGACCTGGCCACGGTTTTCCAGTCATCTAGGGTCCAACCGATATGCTCATTAGCCGAGGAGAGGCGTTAGAGGCGATGTCGTGCTGTTAGTAAAGGCACTGGTGTCGGTAAACCGTTGCCGTATCTCATTAACTCCAAATTTCCCGCGCCCCATATTGGTTTCTGCGCTTATTTGGCGCAGTGTCGCTTGTCTGTTAGCAGTGACAACTCTACGCAAACACCGTTGCTCTCGGTCAGTAAGTGCAGGCCGTCGGCTTCAGCGGTGTCCGTCGTGAGAAGTAATGCCTGAAATTTGGTATCCTCGATACACTCTTGACACTGTGGATCTCGGAATATTGAATTCTCTAACGATTTCCGAAATGGAATGTCCCATGTCTATCTGCAACTACCATTCCGCTTTCAAGGTCTGTTAATTGCCGTCGTTCGGCCATAATCACGTCGAAACCTCCGCACGTGAAACACCCGAGTACAAATGACAGATCCGCCAATGCACTGCCCTTTTCATACCCTGTGTATCCGATACATCTGTATAAGTGCATATCGCTACTCCATGACTTTTGGCACTTCTAATATAGTCAATACCAAATCTGAAATGCTGAGACTGCGCGAAGTTATAAAGTTGTCTTGGTGGGAAAAAAAGTTGCAGTATCGGTTGCCACAGAACGTGGTAGTCTGAAGCAAGACAACACATAGTTCGTGTTACCTCGACAGCGTCAAAATAAATGCCAAGTGTATAACAAGTGTTTTTTTTTTTTTTTTTTTTCCAGCTCAATGGCGTAGTGAAACGGTTCATTGGCTGTTACGTATAGGAAAAGGACTACATCACATGTATTGTGAAAGTGATCACTCAAGAGGTGTTGTTTCAATAGAAATTTATTGAAGAAATCACTAGGAAGTGCGCTAGACGTCTGTACTGCAATGCATCTATGCCGCGTGTAATGACTGAGAGAAGCAGGTGCGGTAAGAGGACTAGTTGCTTCTTGATGTGAATCCCGTCCTGTTTCTCGTTAAGCTTCTTCCATCAGCCCTGTTCGATGAAAGCGAGTGATTTGGTGCACTGGTCGAAGGACCGTACTCTTATTCGAGAAGAGCGAGTTTCAAATCAGAGTCACATAATTCAGCTCTAGGTTTTCCATAGTTCCCATTAAAACGAATAGCTATAAGATTAACTCTGAAAACGCCACAGCCGATATACTGCCCTTTCTTGACGAATACACTCCTATGCTCCACGCCTAATATTGTCATTATCAAAGGAACTTTAAATACTAATCCTCCTCCGTTTCCGTATCGATTTATGTAAAATGCTTTGGAATCCCACAATTATTAATTGCTGCAAACGTTGCAGAAGTTTTCTTAGTTACAAATCTTGCGTTGAATAATACATACACAGCGTGCTGAACAATCACGGTCATTATCATCTTTCGTAATAATTGCACCAGTATTCGAAAACTGGTCAAGAAGTGTGTAAGGGTGTTTGGTGCATGTAAGACGTAGTTTCTCGATAGAAGCATGTTATGTGGCATCCTGCTGCTGAAAAATGGTTCGTCATGTTGCGGTTATCTAATATAAGTGTGTGGCAAAATGATTACATGAACTCTTCAGCCAAAATTGCGATTCGTTTTTGACTTCGAATGGATGCTCGAGTTTTCCAAAACTATTTGCGTGATCACGTGAAAACATGTCGCGCTTTCGGAAGAGACTGTTTTACCTCATAATGCTTTTGCATATGCTAGTTAACACACATAATCGTACCTCCACTACGACGTTGTCCAGTAGGCCATCTTCAGGTTATAGAAGACATTGCCATATATGCTGACGAGCCAAAACATTAAGACCACCTTCTTAATAGCTTGTTTGTCCATCTTTGGATCGCAATATATAATTGATTCCGCGTATCAGGATCCGACAGTTTGTTGGCAGGTTTGTGGAGGTATATGGCTGCTCCCACTACCCTGCGTCCATGGCACACTGCATGTTTCGAGCCGCCGTTCACCTAGATGACGGCGTTGGTGTAGTACCCGAAGAACCAAAGCGTTTCCATAGATCGACGGTCGTATCCCGATAGTCCTGTGCCCACTGCAGTTGCAATTGAAGATGTCGTTGGGTCAACATGTGAACACATACGGAGCTGCATGTTCAACAATGTACGATGATCGGTGTGGTCCAAACACTTGTGCGTGCAAAAGCATTGTGCTCTTTCGGCATAGATGCCACTTTACAGAGCAAAAGAGCCTCTGAAAACTCCGTTTTGTGAAAGTCGTGGAAGTCCAACCGTTTAGCGGTTATTGGTCGTTTCACTGTCCTCCTACCTCTTTCCGTAGATGCCCACGACAGTAGCACGTCAACATTCGACCAACTTCCACTGCCCTCCTACCTCTTTCCGTAGATGCCCACGACAGTAGCACATGAGCATTAGACCAGCTTCCGTGCCGCTTTTCAAAGCCACTTACCTCAGTGGATTTCCCCATTTTCTCATTTGCAGCTAGGCTGATCCACCGTCCATTTTTCTTCGCTTACGTACTTTCTGTTACCGCGTCACGTGCCCGCAACGCCAGCAGGTGACATCCAACGTCGCGGTGGGCAGTTGTCATAATATTTTGGCTTATCAGTGAATACCACCGAAGAGCTGAAACAAAACTTTATTTTGCTGCGAATATTTTCGATTAATTTGTCATCTGGCAGACATTAAAGCTTAAAATGGAAAAAACCATGTTCCCATTATTGCAAAGAATTTCGAGTATGTAGTTAATGCTACGGAAGCATGTGGTTCTGGTGTATAGTGCATCATCTAACATCCAAAACACGAGCAGTTGCGTTTTGGATGTTGGATGATGTCATGCCTTACACCAGGGCCACATGCTTCTGCGGCATTCATTGTGTATTTCACAACCTGCACAATAATGGACACATAGTATGTACCATTTTAAGCCTTAAACTTTTACCAGATGGGCCAATTTATCGGACGGATTTTCAGCAAAATAGTTTTATAGCAGCTTTGTGGTGGTGTATACAATGTCTTGAACACTAAGCTCTTTGATAATGACTTTCGCTGAAAAATCCCAATACCCAAGTAAGTACACTTGAATCTTTCACTTAACTGAATACATTACAGTTTTCGTGTGTACTCAGATCAGTGAATGCACTTTCACCTAACTGTGAGCCATTACAAACAGCAGAGCGCAGAAGTAGGAGCTTTTCTAATTACTTGTGTACATATCGACGTTCTTTGAGCTTTAGGGGAAGAGCATTACTTCAGTCACGCCTTGTACATGGCGCTGATCGGTAGTTAGAAAGCGAAAAACTTTTCTCCAAATTCGTTCTGAAGGGCCATCTTTCATTGCAATGGTATTTCGTAATAACAGTGAAAGAATGAAGGTTAGTGTTATGTGCAGCATAGAGATAACTAGAAACAGAACTCTAACTCTGGTCGATAAGGATGGGAGAAGGAAACAACAGTGGCATTACTGAAAGAAGCAGCCAAGCATTTATTTGGAGTGATTTAGGGAACCACGAAACAATTGTAGCAGAAGACTGGACAGGGACTGGAACCCCGTCCTCCCCCTGCACTCCACCCACATTCTGATCTGTTGTCATGCAAAAGGCCCAGGAAGCTTTTATGTAGTACAGTGGTGTGATGAAAAACTAACTGGGCAAGCAAATGCAAGATGTGGCCCCGAGTCACTGTAATGTGGAAATTGAAGGTGGAGAAGGGGAGAAAGGAAAGGAAAGGGAGGGGATCACTGCTATCAGCTGCATCGGGGCATTACATGGAATCAGCGGCGACGAGTGAAAATGTGTACCGGACCGGGATTCGAACTTACTGGGCAGGTGCGGTAACCGCTGCGCCGTCCAGGACGAAGCGTCGTCGAAGCTGCACGGACTATCTCGGCACGCCTCACTGCCGTTCCGCATTCCCTGTCCGGTCCATTTCCTCCCTCAGGAGGTCGGATGTATTGGAGGTGGATCCAATGCCCAGTTACACCAATTAATTATATGAACTAGTGGTGTCTGTTCTTTCGGACCTATGGGAATCTAAGAGAGCGAAAAGGGAGGAAATTGACAGAGACTGCGGAGTGGGAATGTGGATCGGCCGTGAGGCACGCAGAGATAGTCCGCTCAGTTGCGATAACGTTGCACCCCGGATGGGGCAGTTGTTATCGCGCCTGCCTAGTAAGCAGGAGATCCCGGGTTCGAATCCCGGTTCGGTA
The DNA here is from genome assembly GCF_023898315.1 of Schistocerca nitens. Classification (NCBI taxonomy): domain Eukaryota; kingdom Metazoa; phylum Arthropoda; class Insecta; order Orthoptera; family Acrididae; genus Schistocerca; species Schistocerca nitens. The sequence continues at coordinate 737,876,886 of NC_064617.1, forward strand.
CACATTTTCATTCGTCGCCGCTGATTCCGCGTGAAGTCCCGATGCAGCTGACAGCAGTTACCCCTTTCTTTTCTTTCCTTTCCTTTCTCCCCCTCTCCACCTTCAATTTACATATGACGTATAACAGCTGAGGATTCTGTGTGGTGTCTGTTATTTCGTATATCTCCGAAAGAACAGACACCACACATTCATATAATCACAGTAATGTGTCGAAGCAACTTTAGTGGGACGTCTCCTCTGATAGCTACCCCCAGCAGCTGTTAGTGGCTTCGCAATCCCAGCCTGCACAATGTTCCCCTCAGCCCCAGAACCAATGACGTCCGTGGAACTGATACGGCCGCGTTCAAGGCGGAACCATGAGACCCTTCCACCACAAGATTGGGGACAGCTGGAAGCGAAACGTCATAGGCGCCAGCAACTTTCGCCCGTTCGTTTCGTCACCAGTCAGCTTTCTCCCCCTCGTCGCGGCCTAGAACGTTCCATGCTGTTGTGCGGAGCGGCTTACGTTCGAAGCTTAGCCGTAAGAAACACGTAGTACCTGATTCTAAATAAATGTGACACTTTGTGATTTTTTTGAAGAACGTAGCTTGCATAAAGAGGCTCCTCTTGTCTTAGAGAATTTTGCAGACACTTTTTTGTCCCTTATGCCAATGTCGGGACACAAAAAGAATCGAGTAGGAGGCCCCAGAGTCAACAGTTTGCTGTTGATAGCCTGTAAGTGTTTAGACTAGATGACGGACCAGTATTCTGCAATATTGTTTTGTGTATTCTTAGTTTTGCAGCCATGGTATCCCAAGTTGCTTTAGAAATGTATCAAACTGTTTCTCTTTTATTTAGGCAAAATATGGTTTTTGATTTGAAAATTACGTAGAGCTTTTTTTCCATTGGTTTCTCGCTTATATCGTGATTTGTTGTTTGCTTGCAAACGTCTCCATCATTTACATCATTCGCACTGGTTTTACTGCCCAGGAATGTAAACATCAACACAAGAAACACAGAGACGCGAATGATGATGTTCTTTTCACTCAGTGCTGGTTTTATATGTGAAAACTATTACATCTGAGGCCTAACGCTCGCGCGCTTATTAAATTAATCCGCGAAAAAACGTGTGTCTCCAACGAAAAGGTTTCTGGGATAGTTCAGAGATATTTTCGGAGTGTTTTGGTGTAAGAGGCCCTTGGTTTCAAAAATGGTTCAAATGGCTCTGAGCACTATGGGACTTAACTTCTGAGGTCATCAGTCCCCTAGAACTTAGAACTACTTAAACCTAACTGACCTAAGGACATCACACACACCCATGCCCGAGGCAGGATTCGAACCTGCGACCGTAGCGGTTGTGCGGTTCCAGACTGTAGCGCCTAGAACCGCTCGTCCACCTCGGCCGGCGCCCTTGGTTTCCCGTGGCTCGTTACATAGTAATAAAGTAACGAAGATTTATTCGATTAGTTAGCCCAGTTACCTTTCTCTCTCTGAAAAAACCTTCACAGCAGTGAAAAGTCTAATCATATGCAGTCACCAAAACACAAATCTCAGATGCAAAGTTACTGTGGTGTGACTGCCGCCGCTGCGGGTGCAACTCAGCAAAAATCGTCATACCTCTGTTCCATTGCATTCAGTGGATCCATAATCGAGGCGCATATCGGCCAACTCTTTTTCGCTGAACTCCATACATACTGGTGTATATCATTGTTACCGTATAATCCGAGACAGAACCTACCATTTACTGGGTGCAAGCTTTAGGACGATAGTAAAGCAAATAGGATGTCAACAGCAAGTAATGGAACAAGTTTGTGTCCTTAAAAGACACTCATCGCATACCGCCGACGTATACACTGTTACGCAGATAGTTTCACTGGCCCGCATCTCGTGGTCGTGCGGTAGCGTTCTCGCTTCCCACGCCCGGGTTCCCGGGTTCGATTCCCGGCGGGGTCAGGGATTTTCGATGGCTGGTTGTTGTGTGCTTGTCCTTAGGTTAGTTAGGTTTAAGTAGTTCTAAGTTCTAGGGGACTGATGACCATAGCTGTTAAGTCCCATAGTACTCAGAGCCATTTGAACCATTTAGTTTCACTGTATGATTCAAATAGCCGGTAATAAATGTATTGTCCGCGCTGTTAGTTAATTTCTACGGTTAGTCATTTTCAAGCACTTGTCACATGCAACACGCTTCCATCACACTTGACTGAATAGCTAGTACGTTTGTAAAGGTACACATCGCTTTCATGAGCATGGGTAGCACAACACACACTAACAAATACAAAACGCAAAATTAAATTTTTAAGTGAAGCCTCCAAGGCTTTTGAGATAAAAACTGCGGTAAGGGAAGGTGATTGGCTGCCCCTAGTGCTGCTCAATTGTGTTCTAGAAAAGCTCATCAGGGAATAGAGAAAGAGAACAGAAGAAGGTGTAGTTTAAAAAATCACTACTGAGAGAAAAGGAGATACTTGAGTTTTGGTTGTTTCGCTTTTGCAGATGATCTTGCAGTCTTAGTTGACTATATAGAACAAGCAACAATGCAGACGAATCTCCTACAATAACAGCTGCGAAAGCAGGACTATGTATATCTTTTGGAAAAAAAATAAATAAATAAAAAGAGTATATTATAGAAATTGAAATTCATTTGAAAAGGGCCCGTTACAAAATTTGACACGTGATGTGTCGTGCAGTTGATGTAATAACTGTAATAGCAGCAAACTCTAACCTTGGCAACGTCGTAACTTACCAGACAGTAAATCGAAGCGTGCGCGCCCACCATTATCAGTATTTCACTGAGCACTACGATTTTGAATTGTGGTCTGCAGACAGTGGCAGTGCAGGCGTGTAAATAGGGAGAATGCGGTTAGTTTCGGTTGTGTCCGCCTGCTTTTCGGAAATATCTCTGTTATAATTGTCATACTAGAACTATTTTCCCTCTGTGTCTTGCTTTAATTAACTGTCTTGGGTTCACGAACGTGTCGGAATTGTTACGCAGTAGGTACATTCAAGTTCTGTATTGTCGCATTTTAGCTGACTGGTTAGTACATTTCCTGCAGCCATTCAGGCCACAATCCCATCTGCGTGGGCTTAGCCCTAAGGCAAGACACTAAAAAGTGGAACTCCTTGCGATTATTCGAGACCTGTCACCAACGTGGTTACAAATCAGTTAGTAATTATGAAATAAATAAAGCTATTAGCAATGATTAGTAACTTTAATCTACGATACGTAGTCCACGGGTGATGGTTGTGATAATACATCTTTGAATCCCTTTCGTTTGTCTCCCTCTTTCCGAAGGCGGAGACAACGAACAAAGATAGCTGTACTCGCCAGCCATTACGTACAGGCTTACAAGATATGGCGACGTTTGCAAGTTTTAGTATTCAGAGGAAATTATTAATATTCAGTTGCATAGCGATATGAAAAGATAAATAATAAACAAAATTTATCTTTAAAATATGTTAAATGTCTTCTGCACATTATTAATCTGTGTAGAGTTTTTTTGTTGTTTCCAGAATCATTTCCTCGCTGATTAAATTCGTTTATAATATCCCTAGCCTCAACCAGAGAAAGAAAGGCAACATTGTCAAAAGATGAGTGTTTTAAGGAACGGGATTAAAAGAGCAATATGACAAGAAAAGATATAAGGAAGTAGTTCTCATCCACCATTACTACCCATAAGCTGATTAGAAATAAAATAGTGAATTGTTCCTTTGACCCTATGACCAACCCCTCGAATCCGCGCCTGAGACAGTTGTAATCGCAAAGCAGGAGGGGCACAGCTAAGCGTCATGTGTCCCTAGAGAAGTACGTGGTATTGGCAGGCAGAAGGGGAGTTGGCAACAGCCAGGAGAGGCGCTGGAGGTGCAAGCCACCAAGGCCGCGCGAGCTGGAGACCAGGGCCCGCTGAACGCGGCGTTGCGACAACCGGAGTCCCAGCCAGCCTCGGGGCGTGCGCATTGAGTCAGACCGGCCCGACCCGGCCTCGCGAGACCGGTTTTCCTGCCGTTGCCGAGGCGAACCTCTGCGTGCGGCACTGCCAGCGTTCAACGCGACGGCAGCTCTCTCTCTCTCTCTCTCTCTCTCTCTCTCTCTCTCTCTCTCTCTCTGCGTATCGTGTAATTCTTAAACACCCACATTCCAAACGTCACAAAACCTCCCCGACCCACCTGATGCAAGTCTTTCTGTTCGACGCCACTTCGGCGACTTCCGCATCGATGAATACGAGCTGAAATGATGAGGACTACACAAACACCCAGTCCCCAAACAAGGAAAATCTCCGATCTGACCAGGAATACCCAGCAACGCTAACCACTAGACCGCCAGCAGTGGATTATTTATGAAAGTGTATAAGTTCTGTAGTGATGTATTTGTGTGTGAGTGCCTAGCTAGGTGGTAAGATGGCGCATTTTGAAGTTAATTACTGGTCTAATCAGGCAGTTCTGTTTGTGTATTTTTGTTAGACTATTTATGTTGAAGCTTTCACAAACAATAGGAACCTACAAAACATCAATGAACTGACAGAAAAGATAAAAAAATGTAGATATACGACCAACAACAAGCCATATATCTTTCGGCATCACATTTGTGTACACACATGTGCCACTAGTAGAAACAATCAGCATTGCTAAAGAACAACTACAGAAACAAGGGAATGCAACAAATGCACACTTAAATGCAGTTGAAGCTATTGTAAAGATTATAACACAACAGAACTACTTCACTTGCAACAAGGATTTCCGTTTACAAAATGAAGACCTACCAGTGGGCTGGCACATCAGTGATCTACTTTCCAATCTATTTTTGAACCACATTGGGAAAAAATTATGGATATTATACGTTCTGAACAGTGCACTAGGTTGTATAATGGTAGCGTTATGTGGACATCATTATCTGTTTAGTAGTTGTAACAGACACATGGATTGAACAATTACGCAAAGACTTAAAAATCATAGAAATCACTATACATGCAATCAACAAACAAACATCATTTTGGAATATGCAGAACATCTACACTCACAAGTGAAACCACTGATAACCAATGCAATCACCCACTGAGGCACAAACATTCAAATTCCAGATACTTGCTTCACAGGCGTAACCCTTGACTGCATTAAACCAACTGAGCTATACACATGAGCTAAACATGGTACACCAGACAGTCGAAGACAATGGGTACAACACAAATAATTAACAAAATAAAAAAGAACAAACCACAGCAAAGAGCCAAGAATACAGGAAACCAGGAACGTCTTACAAAGAGCAGAGCCGTGGACATAGTAACATAAAGCAACAAGAACATTCACAGGATGTGGAATATTCTGAGGAGACAAGCATCCAAGTAACACCATGACTAATCCCAAGATCCTCAGTGAAAACACTAGTCTCTACCAAAAACTCGCAATAGAGAAGTACCACGTACAAAAAGAAGTGATACAAGAAAAGAGAGTCTTGGACGAATCTACAACACTGTTCAGCAAATGTAAAACACTATCTACAACTCTCAATGAATTATGCAAAGACACTTCTCCACGTAAAACAAATGTTCAAATGTCCAAACACGTCTGTTTGACAATCGCTTCTCTCTCTCTCTCTCTCTCTCTCTCTCTCTCTCTCTCTCTCTCTCTCTCTCTCTCTGTGTGTGTGTGTGTGTGTGTGTGTGTGTGTGTGTGTGTGTGTACCCGTGCAATAGCAATAGAAAAAGAAAACCCACCAGAGATTGTACAACCGGATGAAAAACGCACGTACAGGGACATACACAACCACCACTCACGAAAAAGTATTTAAAAAATAAGCAAATTTCTCTACTACTACTTTGTATGACATGCTGTCAGAACGAAAAAAGGCTGAAAAACTAGACATTTTCACAAATATTGTAATTCCAGCTGAACAGCTGAACCAAAATTTTAATAAATGCATGTGCTTTAGTTTTTAAGCCTAGAATTTGTATGATATTTTACAGAAATAAATAGAAATACACAGAAGATGACACAAACGTGTCGAAACATGTCTGTGTACGTAGGAAAAAAATACATTTTGGTTTGCATAAAATGCAGTAAAAAATTGAATATCATCTTCGTTTATGAATGTGTCTTAATCATTGACATCGTTAGATTCAACCCCAACGACATTAATTAGACACTGTTTTCGTGAAATCGATCGCGTCAATGAATGGACTACCCAAGCGTTGGCAATCGCTTTGAATCTTTACTCCGTGAACAATCATTTCCAATTATCCACATTTCCTTACGTTTGACATGTGTCTCGCTGTAGTTGATTTGCGATACTATAACCCCCTCCAAACTAGATTTTTTGTAGGTGATGTGCAAAGTCTTTTTCTGCTCATCCGAATTCGATAGATATCTCACATCTCTCATTCCTACAAGAATTTTCGTGTGAACAGCATCGTGTTAGTATTATTCATAATTTTCCGTTTAAGAGAATGCTGATATATGCATACTGAATATCACGGGCAAATAGGGGGTACCTCTCCTACTAGTTTTGAAACTGAGAAAATAGTGGAAACATGTTCATACGATACTCTTTCAAATTATTACATAAGGTTATTGAAAAAACAAATGCTAGTTTGTCCTAATTGTTTATTTTCAACCAGTGGTGTGAAGTGTAAACCTAGTTCACACTAACAAAGTGACTGTCAGCTAGTTTCTGTACAGGACAGCTACCACAGCAACAACCAATCAGTACAAGATTTTGGTCACACTTCTTATGCAATGCAAAGTCTCGTATCTCTCTGCTGCCTCAACTGCTGGATACCAGTCAGCTGACCGACCTCTGTGGCCAAGCGGTCCTAGGCACTTCAGTCTGGAACCGCGTTGCTGCTATGGTCACAGGTTCAAATCCTGCCTCAAGCATGGACATGTGTTATGTCCTTAGGTTAGTTAGGTTGAAGTAGTTCTAAGTTCAGGGGACTGATGACCTCAGATGTTAAGTCCTATAGTGCTTAGAGCCATTTGAACCAGTCAGCTGCGGACGACAACTGCGTCTGTAAAACAACTGTTGCGATTTGTCTCTGTGTGTCTTGCTTCAGCAGTGTATGGTTTCCTTTTTAATTTGTACGGAATGAGTGAAGCCGACTTAAATTGCTAGGAAAGTGGTAAGTTTACTGTGATCCTGCAGAGTTCAAATTCCCGTCCGGCATCCAGATTTAAGTTTTCCGTGATTTCCCTGAACTGCTCAAGGCAAATGCCAGGGTAGGGCATGGCCGATTTCCTTCCCCATCCTTCCACCCTTGTGCATAGTCATTAATGATGTCGATGTTGATGGAACGTTTATCTCTAATCTTCCTTTTCTTTCAGTACTGCGCATCAACAGGGAACATATCAGTGGAAACTCATAGCTGGTACTACCATGCACTTGCACATAAGGTCGAACTGACAACCTCCCACCCTTTGAATCTCAGTCGTCAAGCGTAAATAACTTTTGTTACATTCTGATCCGGCGTAGTTTGATTCATTCACTTAAGATCAGCGATGCTCTGGGGTTTATTGTTTGCGCTCTAATGTTAAACTGGACACCTGACAAAGAAGGTGAAGTACCCGTAAGATATGGCCGGATGTCAATCTAATTTCGTACACATACACACCATCAGTGGCTATTTAAACGATTAGTCACAATTCTTTGTGACAGGAAGAACGGCGACCAGTGTAAGTTATTGATATTTGTGCTTAGTGGACATGAACAGTATCATACATTTAGTGATCACTGTGAAAAACACAGAGATGCGACATATTCTTGTGAGACTGTGTTACCATCACCTGATAGGGTTTGAAAGGGGCTTCATTGTGGGTCTCCATTGGGCCATCTGTTCAAATTGTGCAGGTTTGTGGGGCACTCACTTGTGACAGCCCCCAAGTGTTGGACTGCATGGAAACATGAAGGTAGTCCATGCTATTTGCTAAGGTTCTGGTCGACCAGCTCTGACCACCACGAAGGAAGACCATCATACTGTGCATCAATCACACAGTAACTGCTTCACATTTGTGTCTGCCATCTGAGAACAAGTAATGGGCTGCCTGCAGCATTCTGTGTCATCTCGCACCATTGGTCGGAGACTAACAGTAGCTAGGCTACAGAATTGCTGTCCCACACTTAAGCTGCCATTAACACCACAACACAAATAACTACGTTGGAGTGGTGCCATGACTGGAAAGTGTGGACTGCTGACAAATGGCATCACATTGTAATCAGTAGCGAATCGCAGTTCTGCACTATCCTGAACGATCACTGTCAATAAGTACAGTTGTAACCTTGGGAGAGGTCCCTCTCTTCCAATATTTGGGAGAGCAGTGTTACTCCTCGTGTCATGGTGGGGGGAGCCATTGGGTACGACTTAAGGTCACAGCTGGTAGTGGTTAAAGGAGCCCTGATGGCACAACAGTAAGTCACAGACATCCTGCCCTTGTGTTGCCTCTCATGCAACAGTACCTTGGTACCATTTTTCTACAGCACAGTGTTTGTCCACACATGGTGCGTGTTTCTATGAATTGTTGGTGTGATAGCCAGCAAAGTCCCAATATTTGTCCCCAATAGAACATGTATTGGGCCAGCTTGGATATAAAATTTGTCCCAGTGCCTGAATTCACGATATTGAGGATCAGTCACAACAGTTGTGGGCGAGCTATGCCACAGTAAAGGATACAATGGATCGATGAAACCCTTCCCAACTGAAGGCCAGGTGGGATGCTATGCCATACTGACAGTAGGGTTCAAACTGCCAAGTTCTTCGCAAATTCTATTCGATTTTGCAATCACTTAAATGACATCACTTACACTCTCAACATGTGAAGTTTTATTTTTTCCTCCCCTTCTAGGCGCTTCACTTTCTTTTGTCTGTCAGTGTAGTTCTTGAACTCAATGTTATTCATTGCATATGTTTTTCTGTACAGAAATTATAAGAACAATTTATACATGGCAAAGTAACTAAGAAGAATGTCAAGTTGGCACCATTTCTGCCCTCATGCCAAAACATAATAAACATTAATGGCTGTCAAATTCCAATTGTTTGTTTTGTCGTCTAGTTTCCTCACCATCCATGGTTTCTTTTTTAATGAGATCAACTTATTTCCCTTCACATGTTTTTGTTAATTATTTAGGAACTGAGACACTAAAAGAAATTAGTATTCATTTTGCTAGCTCAAGGTGTACATTAAGCTAAGTTGGAAGGTAAAAGCTTGGTTGAGTGTCAGTGAAACCAACACATGTGGCTAGAAAATGAAACTTGTGGAGGAGGAGGAGGAGATTAGTGTTTAAAGTCCCGTCGACAACGAGGTCATTAGAGACGGAGCGCAAGCTCGGGTGAGGGAAGGATGGGGAAGGAAATCGGCTGTGCCCTTTCAAAGGAACCATCCAGGCATTTGCCTGAAGCGATTTAGGGAAATCACGGAAAACCTAAATCAGGATGGCCGGAGACGGGATGAAACTTGTGGTACTGCAACAGATTGATATGAACAAAGTCTGAGATCTGTGTTCATTGTTGGCAACATTTGTTCCATATTTATTACACACTATCATGAAGTTATGTGGACTGTGCTTTGTGGCTGAACCAGTCATTTATAATTTCTGAAAGAATCTGAGGGAGCAAAAGTGCTTCATATTTCATGTGCATTCCTTTATAATTGCTTTAAATAGAATTGTGAAGTAATTCAGAAATGTATGATACATAACAAAAAAATTTCTCATTCAATGACTTTTTTATATTGAATTAACTACTGTTGCTCCAGTTTCATGTGCTTTCACCGTTCCTGTCCTCCTCTTCATTTTCATCAATCCACATTTCTTGTTTTGTTTCCTATGTGTTCACCGGAAATCTCATTAACTTGTAGTGAGATAGTACTGAGAGGAAATGCACATAAATGAAAATCAACAGCTTTACAGTTTCACACAACAGCTATGCAACAGATATACAACTGTAGTCAGTCAGCCTGCAGAATGCTATTTTCAAGGGCCAGTTGGATGACATCCAAAGAGGTTGGCAACAGTGCAGGAAAGTGTAGGGAGTATGCTAGCTGCTAAGTCAGTGTCTGTCCACTTGTTGCATAGGTAACAGCTGTCTGCCAGTTCAAAAAATGATGAAAATTCACATTCTTGAGTACACCTGGAGTGAAGGGTGGTATTACAGATGATATTTGCTGGCTCGTGTTTTAGTGGTCATATTTGTTCCCATCCCTGGTTGCTAGGGGAAAAAATGATTAGCTGATCTCATTCTTAGGAAGGTAAATAGCAAATAAGTGAAGTGGAAGAGTAGGCCTAATTTAGAACATTTTTATTAATTAGTGAAACATGTTGTGGAAAAGCACTTCATCGTCTGTTTATCTTAATGTGGAATCTTCATTTGATAAAGTAACTTCTAAGAACTGCTGTAGGTAAGTATGACAGTACCAATATTCATATAAGCTATTGCCTAGTAAAAAAAGTAAGAAATTTTCTGTTGCTAATTGCTAATTCTTGCAAACTTCTTGAAGTTGCTAGCTTTGACTGCTTATTGCCTATTTTATCATACTGTTTGTAGCTTCAGGATGTTAAGAAAGTTAATTTGCAATAAGTAACTTGGAAAATGAAGGATGAGACACATAATTTGCCATGTTCTCTTTCTACTTTTGTGCATAGTCACTTTGAATGGTGATATATGACAAAAACCCCAACCCAACTTCCAATATTCTCTCCTCAATCCTCATTCACACTGTTAACATTAGGCAATTGAACCAGTCCAAGGCAGCATCCTGGAACCTCTCGTCATCTGCAGGACACTTACAAGCAGGATGTCCCTTATACTGAAACAGTTTAAAGTGGCATGGAGGCTTTTAGTTCTCTTTAATTAATCACAGTGAAACATTAGCACAATTTGTCAATATCATGAACATCTGTTTTCCTATTCTGAACATTAACTCAGTTTACAGACACTGGATTCATTCACAACAGATTTACCATACTGCAATGGATATTTTCTGCATCTCGTGATATCTAATAATTTACTATGTGCAGGAATCAAATTTCATAGTTCAGTTAGTAGAAAGCTAGTGACACTTGCAACAATAATAAAAATTATACTGGCAACAACAACAACAATAATAGTAATAATGGTGGTGGTGGTGGTAGTAGTAGTAATAGTAGTAGTAGTAGTAGTAGTGGTGGTGGTGGTGATAATTAACAATAGTAATTATTGTTTCAGGAATTCTATTGGATGCTCTGTTGGCACTGAGATGGTATACCTAGGAGGTTGGGGCATGTCAGAGCCCGAAAGTGGGGCTCATCAAGTGCTTTGCCGAGAGCCTGCTACTGATGATGAGGTTGCTCTGTTACCATTGGGAAGTCAGGTGAGAGATCTTTCCACATTGTTTACTAAATAAAAGAAAACACAGATTGTGTACAGTTTAATGAGTTGCTACCACCACATCAAATTCTGAAATTTGTCAGGAAAGAGAGTCGGTTGTAGTTCCATTAAATTTTTTTGTGTAGACTGGTATTGTCATTTGAAAGCTTGTTATGTGTAGGAGAACTGACGTAACAAAAGAAAGTATTGTTGCTGAATCAGCACTAAGTGAATGCTGTTACTGTCTTTATACATTACTACTTCTGATTTTTTTGGTTACAATTATAGGTTCACTTGTAATTTTATAATACTTCTTGTTCTTGTCCTTCTTCTTCAGTCTCTGCCTTTTCACAAATATGAATGTGTTTGCCAGGATTGCTCTCATTTATTTTTTCTTTATTCATCCCAGATTTTTGTAATTGCAATCTATACATGTGCCTTCCCTCTGTGCTTTACAGTTTCAGTTCATAGTTCCATAAGCAGTCATAGTTAATGTGCTGTAGTATTTTTTTTGTTTTGTTTTCTATGCATTTCTCGTCTTTCTACACTGTATCCACGCTCTGTCCATCATTGTGCAGGGTATTTGTTCCCATTGCACCAGTTAAAAGGGTTTCTGTCCTCTTCCTCTCAAGTATGACTGCAGAAAAAATGACTGTAGAAAAGTGTTAGTGAATGCTGTAGTTTGTGTTTGTCAGTACATGTACATAATATTTCCTTGTTATTCTGGACTAATTTACCAATTCTTCACTATTTTTCTACATTATTCATTGTATATTCTGCACTTACTATTTCCATAAAAGTTTATACACTTTCATTGTTTTATTTGTGAAACTGTGATATCATTCTGTTCAACTAGAAAAGGTATCCAGAAAATCACTCTCAGTGTCACTAAAAGTTTTTGTAAATACTGCATTTGCAAGTTACAAGTGATCAAATCGTTTGTACATAGTTTCCACATAATGTCATATTGTGAAATGAAGATTTTTTATTACTTCCTGTGCACCTTCTGCAAAGTCATTACAAAAGAAAGTGGAGCTGTCATTAAGAGTCTACATCGCTGTGAAAAAGTATTTCAACTTTTTAACAGATTTTGTTCACAAGTAAATGAATCAGAGCTGTTCAATGGATTTTCAATGCTTTCCTAGTAGGCTTGTTGCAAGGTGGTCTTTATTTTCCCTGATGAGGTCTGGCATTAATATGTAGAAGGTTGTCATCATGTGACAACAGGCATCACTGTGAATTGCTCGCAGAAGTTTTATACACTCCACAATATACACCAGGATTTTTGCTGCATCCTTGGTTTGTATATTCCATATTTCTAGATTTCTGGAAAGCATTTCACACAGTGTCCCATTGCAGGCTGTTAATAAAGGTACGAGCATATGGAATAAGATCACAGATATGTGAGTGGCTCAAAGATTTCCATATTGTCCTCGATGTTGAGAGTTCATCAGAGACAAGGGTATCTTCAGGAGTGATCCAGGGAATTGTGATAGGATTGTTATTGTTGTCTATATACATAAAGGATTTGGCAGGGGCAGACAGGATGGGCAGCAGTCTGCAGTTATTTGCTGATGATGCAGTGGTGTATGGTAAGGTGTCGAAATTTAGTGACTGTAGGGAGTTACGAGACAACTTAGACAAAATTTTCAGTTGGTTTGACGAATGACAGCTAGCTGTAAATGTGGAAAAATGTAAGTTAATGCAGATGAGTAGGAAGATCAAACCTGTAATGTTCAGATACAGTTTCCAGCTTGACACAGTCATTGTTGTTCAAATATCTGGGTATAATTTTGCAAAGCGATATGAGACAAAATTAGCACATGAGAACTGTGCTAGGGAAGGTGAATGGTCAACTTCGGTTTATTGGGAGAATTTTAGGAAGGAGTGGTTCACCTGTAAAGGAGACCACATATAGGACACTGGTGCAACCTATTCTTGAGTACTGTTTGATTGTTTGGGATCTGGCTAGGTCGGATTGAAGGAAGATCTCGAAGCAATTCAGAGGCGTGCTGCTAGATTTGTTATCACTAGGTTCAAACAACATGTAAGTGTTACCTAAATATTTCAAGAACTCAAATGGGAATCCTTGGAGGGAAGGCGATGTTCTTATCGATAAATAATATTGAGAAAATTTAGAGAACCGGCATTTGAAGCTGACTGCCGAAGACTTCTGCTGCTGCCAGCATACATTGCGCATAGGGACCATGAAGATAAGATATGAGAAACAAGGTCTCATACAGAAGCATATTGACAGTCTTTTTTTCTCTTACTCTATCCGTGAGTGGAACAGGAAAAGATATGACCAGTAGTCGTACAGGTATCCTCCGCCACACACTGTACAGTGGTTTGCAGAGTATCCGTGTAGCTGAAGATGTAAAAACAACAAGTGATAGGCCAATTCCATCCCAAAAGACAGTTGCCATATATTTTTGATTTGAACAAACTTGCTGCCATTCCACTGAGAAGTTCATTCGTGTGTGTGGTGTAAGCAGCTCATATTTCACCATCCGTAGCCAGGCTCATTAAGAATATCCTTCATTATGTCATTCCAAAATATTAAAGGATATACCTGCATACTTTGATGTTCTTGTTTGCACTTCTTTACAAAATTGCTACATACATTTTTAAATGATTGTCAACTGTTTCCTGAATTGTTCACTGCTGTCATTGGTTGTGGCATTCTGGTCAGCTTTCCAGAATGTGTCAAATGAACAGACTAATTCATCCATAAAAACTGGTAGGTGTTCTGTTTGTTCTTCATCATGAACATTCTTTCTTACTGGGTTCCAGACTTTAGTGCCATTATTCACAGGTCACTTTGATTTGAATGTGAATATCCAAATGTCTCATATTTCTTTTGTTAGAGGTAAGCATCAGGTCTCATTCCACAAATGGAGTGGGTTCAGTTTCAGGAACTAACAGAATCAAAGCAACAGAGGATAACACTATACCTCAGCTTGAAGAGCACCAACAGAAGCCTGAGTGATTCAGTTTGTCCCATACTGCTTGGTATTCATGCCACCAACTTGTTATGTGGCATGAACAGGTACTATGTTGTATTAACTATACAGCAGGAACTGGAAATTATACTCAAACTTGAAGAAGATAGTATTGGTATGGGAGGACAAACAAGTATCTGGCCCAGTATGTTCCAAATAGGTCCAGTTTCTCTCTCTCTCTCTCTCTCTCTCTCTCTCTCTCTCTTTTTCGAAACCTTGAGGAGTGAAGGAAATTTTAATGCATCTTCTGGCTGGTTATAAAATTTAATCACCATCATGGTATCTAAGAGATTGCTGTCCAAGGAGAAAAGTTGCGAGGAGAAAATAAGGCTGCTTCCGAATTTTGTAATGATTTCCAGGAGTTTATAACATGAGAAAATTTAGAGCTGGAGCAACTATATATTGTGGTTAACACCAGGTTGTTTTGAAAGTGTCTACCAACAAAGACTTTAGCTTTAAAGACAGAACATAGTACGCCTGTTGTAAAAAAAAAAGCAAGTAAAGGATAACTGTGGTGTGTTGTGTGGGAACTTATAAGGTCAGGGTTGGTATAATAGGAAAGCTAAAAATTGCAGTTTCAAATTTTAAAAAATACACAATTTACTTCTTCATTATTTTCCCCAGAAAGGAGCCTGGGCAAACTGCACAATACTTCAAACATGATTCCATAATTGCTTTGTGCCACAGGTGCAAGAACATTTAATGTTGAAGGGTCAACTTAAATTGGCTTTATGGTTACTGGATAATGCACAATCTCATCCAACCAGAAATGTTCTTGATAGATGGTATTTATAAAATACAGTTTATAAAGTGTTGAAGGCAAAAGATAAAACAAATAACCATAGCCAAGTCACAAGGAAATATTAATCCTAAAATTGATGAAACAAGAAATTATGATGGTGAAGAAGACTGCTCATTAGCAATATTAGCTTCTCTTTCATAAAGTACTTCAGGGTGTGAAACTATTAACAAAGGACGTATTTCTAAGTAATTTGACATTGACCAAATAGCCAGTCATGAGATGCTGAGTGACAATGCTATTGTTAAGCGAGTACAAGGGACATCTGAGGAGGAGAATAACAGTGATTGAAGATCATAACATCTAATTCTATAAACAGTAATCAGTCACACATCAGCACTTCAATGGACCGAAGGGTTACTGGACTACATGGGACAGTAAGACGATGCTCCCCTTTCTGTCAAGTTGGTGATGCATAAAATTCATAGTGCAATACGTGAAAGATGAACTACCTCACTGAGGAAGAAATCAGTTCAATACTATTTTGTTTCAAAGTAGTGCAATCTAATGTGAAATTGGATTGTACTGTATTCTTTGTAAGTAGGCCTACTGTATTTTCACACGTAACATGATGATGATTAAAGAAGCATTTATTTAAATGTTGGTTAAGTAGTTTTAATTATGATATTGTAATTAATTTTTGATTTGGAACAACCTTAATACAGTGCTGTGTATTTTAATTGCAGACTATCCATGGAATTTAATGATCCATAATTTTCAAGTCCCCAATTGCCACATATAATTTAGTTTATTGTACTAAAATAATAACGTAATGAAATTTTGTGGAAAATTTTTGTTTGTCATGTTGTAAATTCTTGACATACATATGAATAAACTACTACTCACCTATGATTTTATCCAGTATTCTCATATGTAATAAATCAGACATACTTGTCATTTACATAGCTTTTAAATTCTGAAAAAGGTTGGAGGACACACAAGGCTGCTGCTGCTGAATCAGAGTACAATTTGCAAGCCACTGAACCCAAGAGAACTGGATTTTTATCAGAACATACCACATGATATCCAGATGTTTGTCCCTAAGTACAAAGGTGAGCAGTGTTCGAATGGTATGGAAGATAAATTTTTCCATGTATTACAAGCCAATTAGGTGAGGTTGGCCTAATTTTAATCAGCTTGTAATTTTGATGATGTTTATATGTTTCTAAGTGTGAGGGGAAATGTGTAGCGGAGTGTTTGACTGCAAAATACATAGAGCAACAGTAAGGCCTTTTTTAATCATTTCAGCTGTAATATATATGTGCAGACCAGAATATGAACTGTGAGGGGGTATCGGTGGACAGGCTTGTTAAAAGTTTGAAACATAGCATGCACTTGTTAGAAGAACTTGAAGTCGCTAATAAGTGAACAGCTTGTTTAGCACAGACTTTTGTGTCTTGTCAGCTTTGGAAATTTATTCCATGGTGCTTAATAAAAGTGATAGACATTATTGTACTGTCTGAATTGTCAAAACACATTGAAATGATAAGAAAATTTCTTTGTGTGCAGAATAGTTTCAGATTTATTCTTCAAATTCACTAAATTAGGTGAAGGTTGTAAGGAATCTTTCAATATTTGTTCAGATATTAACCTATTACAGACATCAGCATAGTCTCTTGCAGTGCTACAAATTGGCTTGCAGTATCCAGATGTCTTTTTCTTCAAGTGATCTTAGTATATTCCTACAAGTCTCATTTGAATTCATTTTGATTTATTAAACATTACACTATTTTTCTAACAAGACAGAATCTTTTGGTTACATAATGGACATTACTTGTAATACTGATATAAATTCCTAGATATTAATGTGAAAGCTTCAACATCCAGAGCTACAAATTCTTATAGAAATATGAAGATTAGCCACTTTCCCTTCAGAATATTTCAAACACAGAATTTCATGATTTTACAGTCATATTAATACACCAGTAAGTGACAGTCTGTTGTAGAAATTTTGATTGAATGTATTTAAAAACAATTTTAGAAAATTTTTTTGCATATGTGAATTGATTTGATTGTCTGTGGAAGGTTTGGAAGTTTGTTTCAGTGGAAAGAAACATAGTTGTAGGGCACATATTTTCATAAAGGGTATTAAAGAATGCACCTATTGATGTTGGGCGCTTTTTGTCTTCGTTAATCTAAGTGTTCAAAGTTGCTCTGTGCTCACACTTTCACCTCACACATGTATCACATAGCATCTCATTTGATAATATGAATTACTGACATAAGAGTGTAAAATTTTACAAATGACTTCTGATTTCATATCATTGAAGTACTTCTGTTAAGTAACAGTGGAACATTTACAGCCTCCAGGAAAGATTTTTCTCATGAATTGGCATACCATACATTGCATTTTCAGAACTTGCAGTAGTTGAAAAGCCTGCACATTACAGTTCAGGTAACATATGTTCAAATTATTGACCTGAAAACTTGCCTATTTTAGGTGTCTTTTTCTTAGCTGAAATATTTAGGACTAAAATTTTTATTAAGTTAATTTTTGCTTAGTTTTCATCAAGACTAGCATTTAACACTTTGTGTAACTCACCAATAGTCAGTCTTTTTATCCTGTAATCTGTGAATGAAATCAAAGATTGTTTTAAAAATTTATCATTTGTATGACATGTTCAATTTTTATCAATGGGAAACAGAAACTGCAAATGTTATACACCATTAATTTATACTAGTGATAAACTTTGAAAAATATTTTTTCAAAGCTGTTCACTTCTAATCTTTGATGATAGGTGTAGTAGGATGATGATCTTGAAAAGCAAAAAATTAATTGACAAAATAAATTAATTCTGTAGAGCATCCATAGTTCATATTTTTCATTGATAAATATGGAATTGTTCTACCAAGCACAGGTGGAAGAATCCATTAACATGATTTTCATTATTTCTTCTATGCCATACACAATGCTTCTCAATATGTCACATTCTTTGAATATTTTTATGTGTAAGTTACATTGGCCCTGTTTACAATATCTCTTCTCTTAATTGATTTAGTATGCATATTATGTGGAAATTGCATTAGGAAATGGTACTCCAGTAAAAAGTTGTTTTAAATGAGGGAGTTGCTTGGAAAACCACACTTTATATAGAGATCACAGTATACTTTTTACCCGAGTCTGTATACACACTCAGCTGTCATAGACAGTGATTTAGTTTCACTTATAAGAAATGCAAAGAACTTCTTTGCAGTTGTTTTTTCCCCTTACGTCAGTTTTTGTATTTGTAGAGTAAGTAAAACCTGAACTTCATGGTACACATGAACTGACTTACACTGTGCAACACTAAAATGTTATGTATTATTTTTATCTTGCATGGAACCTTATGCTGACACTGATTGGGCCTCATGCCACAAATCCAGATGCCTGCTGTTTGATTCCTATTTAGTCTGCATGGTTTTTTCCCCCACTGTAAAAATCAACATAACATTTCCCTTTCCCAGTGCTCTGTGCAGATGGAAAAATGAAGTTATGCCATGGTTCAGATGCCAAGCTAAATTGTTGGTAAAATCAAGCAATGGGAAGTCCATGTTGGAATATCAAGCCAGTTCACAGGTTGAAAACAAAGGCACACGACCTTCAGTGTCCAATCGAACCCTGGCTAGGAAAAAGCTGGTGGTCAAATCAACCTTTCAGTTGATGATATTATTACTTGTATAACTGCTCCATTTGCAATGTAAAGCCCTCAAAAAATGATTTTTCACCCACGCATGCTAGTTTTTCATTATTTATAATTTCAGTCAAACGTCCATTGAACTACTACTCAAAAATAGCATGACATACTTTACTCTTAGTAATCATTCTGATGACACTATATTCACTGTGAAGATATGGCAGCCATATGTTTTTACTTCTTTTTATTTCATTTTTTTATTCAGTTTTTAATCTTTCATTTTTAATAGTCTGATAGTCATTAAAGTCTGACCCATTGATTTATTTAGATTAGAATTGCTAATGTATCACCCACAATCAAATTTATTGGAAGATTGGAAGAAATATATCAGCATCCACTTGACCTGGTCAGCAAAATCACAGAAATTTTAAATATGAAAATTCATTCCAAATAAGAACACAATACTTTCCCTTTGCATTACCGTAGGCATTAACTGCCCACTCCTGTTAACATTATGTAAATCTGTATGTAACATACAATAATACAGAGCAGTTAGCCGCTGCTTTAAAGTATGAGGTCACAAAAAATAAGTAACATGAAGTTCAGATGAAATAAATTGCTGCTTGCTCTGCATTTGCATTACTGAGGAAATCACACGAAGTGTAGATTATTCTTCTATGCTGAGTATGCAATAATTTCTCTAACAAGTGATGATTGTTTTGGAAGAAAGTGTTGTTTTCCACAATGCAATATGCCAACAAACCTCGATTTCTCCCTGTTGTATCAAGGACCGAAGAGAAGACAGGACCAATAGAGAAGCCAGGCGGGGCCATGTGCGGTCGCCTGTGAGTGAAATGTCTGTCTGTCTGCCCCTGCCATTGGGTCGGTCTCCACCCTGACAATGAAAATGAGGGTTTGTATGTGATGCTGGCTCAGGTGGCTTGCATGGGAGTGTGACAGATTTATCAGCCTCAGACTTTTAAGTTCTGTATCTAAAGATTTTTTTCCCCCCATGGAAGCCAATGCCATCTCTTAAATGAAATTATGTTGAGGTATGCTCATATTAATTATAACATAAAATAAAAACAAGACTGATGTTGCCAATTATTACATTTATTGCTTCTTTTCAACCTCTGAAATGCCTATTTCTTTCCTAGTTTGTTTCATATACTACTACAGTAGATAGGAGTACATATCACTTACTTGATAGCGAAGTTTTGCCTCAGTATTTGCGTCTAATATTAAATTTCCATTCATTTCATTGACATTCACTGAATTTAATTTTTGTATGGAGTTGTATTTGTTTCAAACAGAATTCTCGGAAGTAATTGTAAACTCAGGCTGCAAGTAATGTCTCATTCATCAAAATTAGATATTATTTGTGACAGATCTCTTAACAAGAATACTGAAATCTTTATCTTCAACAAGAGATTTCCAGTTTGTACAGCTGCAAAGAAAGGGAAGAAAAAGGAAATCAAATTAACCACCCTTTAAAGGATAATTTGATAGTTGAAATTTATGCTTCATGTTTTCTTATGTGTACCATGTGACTAGTTGAAACATACATTGTTTTTGTAGTTCTCATACATTATCTTAATATTAATAAATGTATAATGTGCTCACAATCATGAGAAAGAAATGAAAACCTTGATAGACATTCCATGGTAGAAGTTTTGATCTGTTTTCTTTTACTACAACTGCACTACCATTTAGGAAATTCCTGAATAGGATAATGCATAGTAAAACACATTTGTGACATATCAGTTCACAATCAAATGGTTCACAACTTTCTACACTCTAATCATCAACCTCCTTAAGAGCCACACAACTTCTCATTGGCCATGCAAAACATCATCACAAATGTAGGAATTGAAGTACTTGAAATATATTAATTGTCTGCATTTCCATTTGGGAAAACATAAAATTCTGTAAATTTCAACATGTGTCTTTTATATTCAATAGGTGTGCCAGTTATATTAATCGTCGGAATACTCAACTCAATTTATTCATACCCAGTATGCACTTTCCTAATTTTTCCAGTGCTGCTGCCTCGTTTTTTCACTCGGCCATGCCATCATTTCAGTTTTTGTTTTTTTCCCATCTTCCATTTTCAAAACTAACTCTGTATGTTGACTCCCCAATATTTTATACTGGTGTATAATGCTTTTCTGTAACACTGCTGTGTTACTAATCACACAATTAAAGTATTTTGACACGTTTACTCTCCTGTTTCCTCATTATGTTTTTATTTACATAATTTCTTGTGCTTCTTCATTTTACCCCAGATTTTTTTGATGACTGATAGATGCATTAAAAGGTCAAAGTAATCTATGCCTCAGTGGTTAGATGAGAGACTACAGATCCAAAGGTCTGGGGTTTGATCCCCACTCAGTCATAGAACTTTTGTCTGCCACATATCAGTTCTTTCACTTCTGGCAACATTTGTGAATGGCCGTTTGAATTGTGGTTCGGTGGTCATGTTGAGCTGGCTGGCTAAGTCTGTTCAAAGTTTGATGCGGTGTGGTGTTCAAACCAAACTTTGGATTGATGATAACTGTAGCTATGTCAGAAACTTGTTTGATGTAGTTTTTCTGGCCACTCTTTTACTTTTGTTCTTTGTTTACCCCAATAAAGTGTATTCCCTTTTTCCCCTTTCCTTGCCATATTTTCTCTTCCCCTGTCATTGTTTCTCTATGGCTGTAATGGTGCTAGATGGAGCTATAAAGGGCAAAAACTGTAGAGGAAGACAAAGGTTGAAATACATCCAGCAAATAATTGGGAATGTAGGTTGCAAGTGCTACTCTGAAATGAACAGGTTGGCACAGGAAAGGAAATCGTGCTGGACCGCATCAACCAGTCAGAAGACTGATGACTCAAAAAAAATTACTGTAATGAAAGGACCCCTCCATTTCCAAATCACAAGATTCACAGTTTGTTGTTAATCTGTTATAACCTTTAATCACTAATAAATTGCGTGGATAAACAAACGTGGAAACAATAGCGGGTTACATGCTACCAACTCCGTATCTGTCATTCAACTGCCGTGCCATGCCGTGACATGCGGCCGGCACCGTTCATAGCTAGGTGGCGCTCCCGCGCTCAGCCGAGTTGCGAAGTGCCTCTATCGCCGTGTTCGCGTACTGACGTAGCGGCACTTTTAAATATCGTGGCACTGTCACAACACTATTCACCCTTGGAAAAAAAAAAAAAAAAAAAAAAAAACACTCACTTCCTTTGAGACACGGACAGTGCGGAGACATCCATGGCCCCTTGGGAGGCCCCGAGAAGATCCCGCGGAGAAACACGAGAGTATAGTCGAAAGTGTCCAGGACGGAAGCTTGCGCGTGGAACGTGCCTCCTGGACAAGATGATGGGCGAAAACTCCAGAGCAGCATCCATAGGTGTCGTGGACCTGGGGGTGTGCTCCAACGAGATGGGTCCCGGAGAAGGCGGCGTCGCAACTGGGGCCGGTTCCGGCGTACTCGGAAGCGGTAGCGACGTCGGCTGCAGCAACACGCACGGAAGATCGGCAGCAGCGACAGGACTGGCTTCTTGGGCTGGTGGAGGCGAAAGAAGGGGCGGTGGCACCGGCGTGGCCACCACTCGTGGGCGCATCTGGTCGTAATGACGAACAACCATGCCGTCGGCCGTACGTATTTCACAAAGCCGGCGGCCGCGAAGAGCCTTGACCACCCCTTGAATCCATTTAGGTCGAGATCCATACCCTTGTACCCACACGTTGGCGCCCACCGAGTATTTTCCCGCACTAGGGGACACAGTTCAAGGCCTGACAGGGTGAAGCAGGTGCAGTAGAGTGCGCGGTTGGTGGCCATGAAAGAGTTCAGCAGGGCTGCGATCACCCAGAGGCATGAAGCGATAAAAACTCAGCAATTGCAACAGAGCGTCATCTGTGGAAAAATCACTAAGGAATTTTTTCACCTGGCTTTTGAAAGTGCGGACAAGGCGCTCGACCTCCCCATTCGATTGCGGATGGAAGGGCGGTGCTGTAACATGATGAATCCCTTGTCCAGTACAAAAATCACGGAAGGCCTGCGAAGAGAACTGAGGGCCATTGTCCGTGACGATCGTGGATGGAAGACCTTCTAGCTCAAAGATTTTGGACAAAGCCAGCGTCGTCGCCGCAGTGGTGGGCGACGGACATCGAACAACAAACGGAAACTTCGAGAAGGCATCAATCAACAGTAGCCAATAAGTGCCGAGGAAGGGGCCGGCAAAGTCAGCGTGCACCCGTTCCCATGGCTGCGCTGGATCAGGCCACGGAGAGGGCATTGTTCGGGGTGCAGCCAGTTGTTGAGCACACTGACCACATGCAGCGACCATGTGGGTGATGTCCGAATCAATACCGAGCCAGTAAACGTGCCTGCGGGCCAGGGACTTAGTCCGAGAAATCCCCCAATGGCCTTCATGCAGTAGTTTGAGAACATCTTTGCGAAGAGAGGCTGGCACCACAACCCGTGGAGATGTGCCATCCGTGGCCAGAAGAACAACACCCTCACGAACAGACAGACGAAGGCGCAAGGCATGATAGTTGCGAAGGGGATCCGATGCCCGGCCCTTGGTCCTGTCCGGCCAACCCCGTTGAACAAAACCGATCACCTGACGCAGGACTGGGTCCTGCGCAGTAGCCGACGCGACCTGCGAACCTGTAAGTGGAAAACCCTCGACCGCACGATGTTCTTCCTCATCAATGTGGAAACAGAGTAGTTCATCTCGATTGAAAACCGGGTCGGGGCCCATCGGCAAACGTGACAACGCGTCAGCGTTGGCGTGCTGGGCCGTGGGGCGATAGTGAATCTCATAGTGAAAACGAGACAAGTATAAGGCCCAACGTTGCAGGCAGTGACCTGCCTTATCCGGAAGCGACGCCGAGGGGCTGAACAGAGAGACCAGCGGCTTGTGGTCGGTGATGAGGTGAAACTTAGAACCATACAAAAAAACACTGAACATTTTTTAGAGCATAAATGATAGCGAGTGCCTCCTTTTTGATTTGAGAGTAACGCCGTTGGGCATCGTTGAGGGTCTTGGAAGCATAGGCGATGGGTCGTTCCGACCCCTCCTCATACCGATGGGCGAGAACAGCCCCTAGGCCATACTGTGACGCGTCAGTCGCCAGAACCAAGTGCTGACCCATACGGAATGTGGCAAGACAAGGCGCCGACTGCAAATGAGCCTTCAGGCGGACAAAAGCCTGCTCACACTTGTCGGACCAACAGAAAGGGACGTTTTTGCGTAACAGCTGATGCAGAGGATGAGCCACCGCCGCCGCAGATGGAATGAATTTGTGATAATACGTAATCTTGCCTAGAAATGCCTGAAGTTCTTTGACCATAGACGGCCGGGGTAGAGCGGTAATGGCCACAACGTGATGACGTAGAGGAAGTATACCCTCACGGGACAAGTGGAAACCAAGATACACAATGGAGGGTTGGAAGAACTGTGACTTGTCCAGATTGCACTTCAACCCAGCTGAATGCAGAACCCGAAACAGGGAACGCAAATTGCGAAGCTACTCCTCAGTGGAGGCCCCCGTGACAACAATGTCATCCAGGTAGTTGATGCAGCCAGGCACGGAAGCTGTGAGCTGTTCCAAAAACTGCTGAAAAATGGCTGGCGCGCTAGCGACGCCAAATGCTAACCGCTGGTATTGAAACAACCCACAAGGAGTGTTGATGACGAGAAATTCCTTGGAAGACGCATCCAACGGCAACTGATGGTACGCCTTCGATAAGTCAAGTTTGGAAAAGTACTGGCCCCCAGCGAGCTTGGTAAATAACTCCTCAGGACGGGGAAGAGGGTAAGTGTCAATGAGGCTCTGAGCGTTGACAGTGGCTTTAAAATCACCAAACAATCGCAGACTCCCGTTTGGTTTAGAAACCACCACGATTGGCAATGCCCATTTGCTGGAGGTAACAGGAAGGAGAATCCCTGAAGCTGTTAACCTGTC
Source organism: Schistocerca nitens (assembly GCF_023898315.1). NCBI lineage: Eukaryota > Metazoa > Arthropoda > Insecta > Orthoptera > Acrididae > Schistocerca > Schistocerca nitens. Next base: position 737,901,566 of record NC_064617.1, read on the forward strand.
TATCTCAGCCTTGACAGTTGCACGCATCGCCATCGGAATAGGGCGTGCCTGGAAAAACTTAGGGCGAGCTGTAGGTTTAAGAGTAATGTGGGCTTCAAAATCCTTGGCACGACCCAGACCAGCAGAGAACACGGACGAGAATTCAGAACACAATCCATCCAGCTGTTGATACGGAATATCCTCAGATATGAGGTGCACATCATCATCAATGGAGAACCCGAACAACTGGAAAGCATCATAACCAAACAGGTTTTCAGTGCCTGCATGATCCACCACATAAAACGTGAGGGACCTAACAACAGACTTGTAGGCAGTGGAAGCATCAAACTGGCCAACGATAGGAATTTTCTGCTTATTATAAGTTCGCAGATTTCGCATAACTGGAGACAAGGGAGGGGAGCCCAACTCCAAATACGTGCGAGAATTAATGAGAGTGACTGTAGAGCCAGTGTCCACTTGCATGCGAATGTCTTTATCCAGAACACGAACAGTAACAAACAACTTATTTGTTTGAGAAAGCACACAGTTAACATCCATGTCCGATGCCTCGTCCTCATCGACAGGAACTTTAGGGGACTGACACACAGAAGCAATGTGGCCTTTTTTTGTACATGAATTACACGTGGCCCAACGTTTTGGACACGCGGCCCTGTCATTCTGCACGAAGCAACGTGGACAAGAAGGAAGTGCGGAACGAACCTGCTTCTGTGGTTGCTGTTTATGCTGCGAGCGTGGCGGCCCAACGCGACGTTGTTGACGCGAGTGAACCGCCACCACATCGTCGTTCCCCTGTGAAACAGGCAAATTGTCTGTGTCGAAAGTGGTCTGTACAGTGCCTACATCACACCACGTGTCTATTTGCGCACCAGCAGCGAGCGACACTTCAAAAGATTGAGCGATGCTTAGAACTTCCGACAACGACGGTTTTGGCAGTTGTAAGGCACGTTGCCGAACTTCTTTATCAGGAGCCAGCCGTAGAATAGCGTCCCTAACCATTGAATCAGCATAAGACTCATGATGAGTGTCCGTGACAAACTGACATTTCCTACTCAGACCGTGTTGTTCCGTCGCCCAAGCCCGGTAAGATGGATGGGGCTGTTTACGACACTGGTAGAATTCCATGCGGGCGGCAATGACGTGGGTGTTTTTCCGGTAATAGTTAGACAATAAGTCACACATTTCTTGGAAGGACAGAGAGGCAGGTTCCCGCAGACGGGCTAACTGAGATAGCAGCTGATAGATCCATGGGGAAATCCGAGATAGAAATAACGACTTACACATAGGAGCGTCAACAACGCCGAAAGCTAAGAAGTGTTGCCGCAAACGCTTCTCATAATCCTCCCAGTCTTCAGCGGCCTCGTCGTAAGGAGGGAATGGAGGCGGAGAAGAGGAAGATAGGCAATGAGTAAGCAACGTTGACAACACCTGAATAGCAGCCGTCAGCTGTGTTTGTTGTTCAATGAGCGCTTGCAGAAGCTGTTCTATGTCTGCCCCGACACGAAAACACAATTCCACAACGCAGGAAAAAAAATATCCGACCTCGTCGCCAAAAAGTGTTATAACCTTTAATCACTAATAAATTGCGTGGATAAACAAACGTGGAAACAATAGCGGCTTACATGCTACCAACTCCGTATCTGTCATTCGACTGCCGTCCCGTGCCGTGACATGCGGCTGGCGCTGTTCATAGCTAGGTGGTGCTCCCGCGCTCAGCCGAGTTGCAGAGCGCCTCTATCGCCGTGTTTGCGTACTGACGTAGCGGCACTTTTAAATATCGTGGCACTGTCACAACATAATCATGTTTCTTGATTACCATGGTTTCAAATTCTTCCCATTGAGTCAAACCCATTCTGTGTGTGTTTAAAACAGGATCTTTAGTTTTGACGTAGTTGTGTTTTACATATGTGTGATTTTGTGGATCAGTTTACAGAATTGTGACACACACACACACACACACACACACACAACCACAAGAGTGAGTGAGAGAGAGAGATAGTGTTCAAGTCATAGCTGATAATTGTTGCTAATCTAATAGGGCATGTGAATCCAAATTACGGGAGACAGGTGATTCAAGATTATCCCACATTTTGTGCACCCAGTTTTCCATAGCAAAACAGTAGACTCAGTAGTGTCATCCAGCCTCATCTCACAGGGCTTAAAATGATGCATGCTAGATATATGTTAACACTTACCTTAGGAGCTTGAATTAATTTTTAAAGGTATTTTTAGAGAATTGTCAAGAGCTTAAATTTTAAATTCATGTTTTTTTTATTAAAATATTTTTTTGTTAAAAGGCAGCTTTCCATTTAGTTTACATTCAAAATCATTCTGGTCTAGTTGTACAAATGTGATGAGTTGGCACTTATTAAATTAGTGCAGTACTATGAGTTCAGTTCTGAAGGCTGAGATCTGACACATTTCCATAACAAGCTGCTAAACATTTATGGGGTGAAATGTATTGCGGTTCATATGCACAATATGATAGGCAAACACAGAAACTGTGATAGTGTCATAACCAGAGTTCGTATTGCTTGTATTGCAGGTGTGATGCAAGCAACCAGTTCCATAAAGCTGGATAAAAAGTATAGTCCAAGTTTCCGAGAGGACCAACGACCAACGAAGAGGAAGAGAGATGATGTGTTAAAGTGAGTGATCACGTAAATGTAATAAGTATTATGATTAGTGTTGAAAGGCATATTTAAGTACTCCCATCAGTTACTTACTGTATAAAGGCAGTGACACATCTCCTTAATTTTTGATATTTTTTTTTTGTTCCCCTTTTTATGTACTGTATAGTTAGAGTGAATCTTTTTGGAATCTGCACTGTTCTTTAGATGTCTCATCTTTGGTTCTGTTCATTTCAATAATCCTGCTGTAATTGCATCTTTACTAATTGTTGTGTTGTTTTTGAGTGTTTTGTGCTTTAATAATTTTCTGCCTCTGTCTGTGGGAAATCTTTTTCATTATTTTCTGGCATTGTTGAAAAGTCTAGGGCTGTAAGGGTGATGAGGCAGCAGATCCCAAATCGTTTCATCTAAAATTTCCAGGATCTGTTGCAACTTTTGAGGTTGAGCATTATCTAGAAGAAGCGTCACATGTTTCCTCTGCCAACTCTGGCAGTTCCACTTCAGTGTTGCGTGAGTTTGTTTTTACTCATGTCTGAGTAGTACAGAGTATGACACTGCATTGCTCCTCTAAAAAGTCAAAGAAAACTGTACCATGGGAAGTCCAAAAAATTGTTAACAGAACCTTATCAGCTAATGGTTGCATTTTGAATTTCTTATGGAAAGTTGATTTAGGGTGTTTCCAATGCATGCTTTGACCCTTTGTAGCTGGCTCGACATGATGTAGTCAGGTTTCATAATAAGTAAGAATACTGTCCACAAATGCACCATCTTTGCTATTGAAATGATTTTTGAGCTTGGTGCACATGCAAGATCTCTGCTCTTTGTGATGGGAGTGCACCTTGCACATGCCATAGAGTGGTTCAATTTGGGATGAGTTGTGCCAACATTTAATCAACACTTTCTAGCAATTTATTGAACTTTAAGTTGTAATGATGAAGGTTTTTTTGTGCATAACATCCTTTTCAAAACTTGTTTGGTACGTGCTGATTTATGTGACTTTAGATTATATTCTGTCATTTTTTATGGGGTATCTCGTATGCAACTGGAGAAAATTACGTGTCTGTGCAGCTATTAACATTTCTTTTGTCTCCTTTTCTGTGGAACAGTTGAATGACTGCATATCTCCCAAAATGTGGGAACCTTTTTGTGTACTAAATCTGTTAGAATCTCTCTTGCTGTACTACATTTGAATCAGCATTAGTGGATCCTTGATGGGTGCAAAGGGCTGGGTACGGCAGCTTCGTGCGCCTGCCTCAACCAGTCAAGTAATGTGATTTTGTAAATGCCTTTATGGCAATGCCTCAGTGCTGTCACATCTCTATACAACCTGGGCACGATATTATTGCATTGGCCTCACATCACCGTCACTGGAAAAATGCCATGACGTTACAGTAAACTAGTGCAGTAGTGACTAAGGAAAACACATCACACTGTGAATGATATCAGACAGCTGTGCATATACTATCAAGTGTTTCAATGTGTCCTCATGAAATATTATAATAAAAACTCACAATAAACTGACTGAAGTGCCCTCACTGTTAGATGCAATAATGTTGTGGTCAGCTAATACTGTTTTCACCTGCAGCCATTTGTACTTCATGGTTCAAAGCTGGCAACATTGTTGCAAGCTGTGGGATCTTCTTACGCCATCTCGACTACAATGCTTTGGACAATCACATTTAAGAAACTTAGCAACAATTGAATTCTCACATGTTTTGTTATATTTGAGCCCTATTATTATTATTATTTAGTTTTAGTAACACATTTTTGCTGAATGCATTGGCATATAATTATCACAAAAATTATAATAAAATGTAGCTAGTGTATTTTCTTATTGGAACTGTACGTAGTCCATAGCATGCTTTAGTTGCATGGATACATCAGGGATGGCTATGATGAGGGTTCTGACTTTCAGCAAAATGTACTTGTATTAATATTTATAAAACAAATTAAAACTTTGCCTAAGCCACTAGGTTCTGTAGTTTAGTAAGTTCATAAATGCCAGTATTTTGTGTACTTCATAACTGATGCTTTTTCAGGATGAAAGTACAGCGAAATAGTAGTCCTGATGAGGCAGTTAAATTAGATAGCTGTAAACAGTGCTTTCTGTTGCTGGAAAATATAACTTCTCAGTTTGTACATCCATGTGTTCTGGACCTAAAAATGGGTACCAGGCAACATGGGGATGATGCATCAGCTGAAAAACGTAGCAAGCAGATGGCTAAATGTGCTGCAAGTACCTCTGCATCACTTGGAGTTCGGCTTTGCGGTATGCAGGTAAGGAGCAAATCTCAATCACAAATGGATAATGGACAATTGACAGTTATCCGTCCCTTATATTGCTTGTTTATCAGTGTGTCAGTTAACAATTTAATCACTTACTGCTGCTAACAGTTTAGTACAATTGATAAATAGTTCAGTCTTTATTTCCTTTTTTGTGTAAAATCTGTCGCGAATCAGTTTTTACACTGACATGACAAATGCCCAAAGCAGGTACTGAATTTAATACAGTGGCATAGCAAAGGTTGTAAGATTATGAAGGAAATTGAGCCCATTTTTATTTAACACTTGTCTTTGTCTTTCTGGACTGTCCATCCTTTGAATGCTTTCTTCAGGATACTTGTAAAATTCTGTTTGGATATTACTTACTCTGCGAGCAGCTTCATTATCTGATAGTAATATTCCATAATTTTGAGAATATGTGAAAAACCTTAAGACTGAGTACCATCAACTGACCATGTTAAGACAGTCTGCAGCCAATCTGTTACACAGTAGAACACCGATGGTTGTAAAGAACAATCCCCAACCTGCAGAGGACCTTTTTGAGGCCAAAATAAATGACCTACTGAGCCCGCACTATAATTCATTTGCTCGTTAGTGGTTCACTATTGCTGTTGTAACATACTTGGCCAAACTGCACTCTTACTGTCCACTGAAGGTTCATGGATACAGTGTTGCCTGCTGCTCTTAGATTTGTTGGGGGGATATCAATGAGTCTACAGCTTTCATAACATGTGAAATGTAGAAACCATATAACTGTCTTTTAGAATACATGCAAAATAATTTTTGTATTAAATTAGGATTCTGTATTGGCCATTGTGGTTTGTTGATGGCTTTGGGCCAGCCTTTCAGATGTTCCAGGCTGTTCACAGTAAATAGTAATGTTACTTCATCCATGCTGGATCTTCTTGAACTATGCAGCATTAAGTATTGTGGCTGGATGCATACTTTACCAGCAGTAAATAGTAATGTTTCCAGTGATGTCCATGGCACACAAGTGATATCGTGTCTTGACACTGTTGGGTACACGTACAAGTTAAAGTTCACATGTTCCCAACACCTAGTTTCCACTATCACTTCCATAAAATTGCCAGTGTACCATGTGTGTATATACTTTCTTCAGTCACTTTGAATAATACTGCTGAAAACAGCTGGGTATTCTTAAGTCAGCCACAGTGTCATATGCTTTCTAATTGTCTGGGGTCAATATATTACAAATATCACCCTCAAAATGTTGTGTTATTGTCTGTACAGCGAGCATTTATTTTCGCTTTTATGATCTTTGTACTGTGCATTGTTAATTTCCAACAATGATTTGTTTTTCAACTAGTTCTCAAGATACTTTTTCTCATACTTCACAATTTCAGGTAATACCAGCTAATAATAAGACAAACGTTTCATGTCTGAACTAAATGCCTTCTGTCTTATGTATTCACAATTCCACTGAGCAACCTCAGCTTCTTAATATTGGTGTTGTCATTATTTTATTTTAAATTCTATGGCACATTCTCTCCATTTCTTCTTTCCCACCAAGCATTATGGATTTAACTATTATGAGTTTCATATCTTCTTAGTTCATGATAAGGTTCATTTCTTCAAAGTTCACAAATATTTTATAAAAAAAAAGGAAAGAAAATTTCATATAGTAGTGGCTTCAATGAGAAAAACAGTCAAAGTTGGCACAGTGGAATTTGCCTGAGTATTGTATAACAAGCCTGTTGAAACCAGTTTACAGCTCATCTTGTTCTACACCTTTCAGTGTAGGAGCACCTCCATACCTCTATGCTTCATAAATCACCCTTCGACAGCCTGTTCCAACACAAAACACTACCCGCAGAAGGGGGGGGTGTCTAGGGTGCCCCTGCATGTCCATAGACAAGTACAGGCATACCTACTGCACACATTCTGGGAATGCATGAGCCCATTGGCTCGACAGTGCCATCCAGCTGTGTAGGCTATTTTCTTGGCTGCCAGTATGTCAGCTGTTTGCCCACCTGTGCCCGGAGGTACCTGGCTACCTGGGAGGCAGGCTTTCAAACTTGACAGCCTCGTTATGGTTTGCGGTTGAGGACACTTTGGATGCCAATAATTATTTCCATCACTCCTCCTCCTCCTCCTCCTCCTCCTCCTCCTCCTCCTCCTCTGTGGGAAGAATGACTGCTGGTGAGACTCCATATGATCTCGAATTTCTCTGATTTTTTCCATCATGGTAATTTCCCGAGATGTCTGTGGCATGAAGTAACATGTTGCCTGACTCCTCTTGGAAGATACACTTGTGGGATTTCAACAGTAAACCTATATTGTAGTATCTGCCACTGCAATTTAATGAACACACTCACACTTAATTGAACAAGTCAGTCATGAAAGCTGCCTTGTTTTGGATCTTCTATATCTTCTCTGTTAACCATAACAGGGAAGCTTTCAGTCTGATAACCAATACTGAAGAATCAGTCAAACAAGTGATTTGTGAGCTGCTACTTGTACAGATAAGGCATATTTCCTTAGGATTCATAACATTGTTTCCTTGGCATTCATAAAATGAATTGGAGTCTGGCATCTGTTTATCTGAAATTTAGTTTGTTCAGTCATTCCACTTTAGGTTGGTCCATTTTCCAAACTCCTACATATTTTACAGTTGTTATTGTTTCGACTGATGACCATAGATGTTAAGTCCCATAGTGCTCAGAGCCATTTGTTATTGTTTCCAGTTATTACCTGTTATGTAATCAAACAAACTGGTCTTTTTGCCTATTTACGTTAAATATGTTAACTTCATTAATGTTGAGGGCCAATTGCTGGTCGGTGTATGAGGTGTCAGTCCTGTGCAAGTTGTCTTGTTATTAGCTATAGTCAGGGTGTATACAACCCCAGACAACCGGAAGATCTGGGAAAAATCTGTCTAGTATTGCCCCTGTTCAGAAATATTGTAAATCTGGGGCTAATGCACAGAGCAATCTGTGTTGTAGTGACAAGGTGGGTAGTCTCCATATAACACAGGTTTACATTCAGTGATTTTGCTGTTTCCTCTTAGTTTACTGCTGGGAGCTATGAAGTTAATTAAAATACAGTCACATAATTACGGAAGGCTAAAATGTAATATTAGTAGAATCACCTTGCAGAGCAATGAAGTTTTTTGTGTCAGTTTACTACAGAAATTTGGCTTGTATTAATCTTTTCACTGAGGCAGTCAATTTATTGGAAAAGAAGTGTTTAATTCCACACTATTGGCTAGTTTCAACTGTTTGCTGCATTTCAAGTGCACGTTTTCATTGTCTAGCACGTATGGCATTATGCAATCATAAAGAACCAAACATGAGATGATACAGCACTTGTACTCCAAACAAATTTACATCTCGAAAGCCACACTGAAAAGCTTAATATCAGGTCGAGGCCTATACTTCATTGGGAATCTCAATATATGAATGTGCACTTTAAGCCAAATTATGCATTTTAGTATGTTTCACAAAATTTTGACACTCTTGGAGTATCCTCTGATGTCTTATGTCTTTTATCACGTAATGTAAAATCTTTTAATGTTTTACACATACGAACGTACCGGCTTCCTTCGTCATCATAGCTGCGCAAGCGCTGTGATGCCTGTTATCTGGCACTCTCTGGCAACTGCTAGATCAAACCTGTTTCTAACAGGTCACGGAAAAATATTGCAAATGGTGGTTTGGAAAGTTACTTTCAAAGTAAATTTCCTTTTACTCAAGATGAACTATGTGCGAGAATGTACGATGAATTTCTTAAATCACAGATTGTTTGACTCTTATTTAAAAATCAACTCTTTGATGATGAGCCATTTAGAAAAATTTAGAGCCCAAAAGATCAGACATTTATGTCGTTATTAAAAAATTTTCTTGGCACATTCATGCGATTTATCTTAAAGTGTAACATGCACAAAAAAAGATCAACATTTTATGTGAAAGGTTAGCTTCTCTTGCAGTTTATTAATCTTGGAGACCAATATTATACGTTAAAGCTTTGCTTTTCTTGTAACAACACTATGTATATTAATTTAAGCCATTAACTTTTCCTATTTCTGTGTTTGTGCTACTTAATAGTGATGTTGCTATTGACGGACTACATCACGTCTTATGCTCTGAATATCCGCTGTCGTCGGCTGGCGAGATCATGTGATGTGAGGTCTACAAAAGTGCATTGTGATCTCGATTTCAGTCCTTCTGAAAGTAACATGCGGTGTTTTGTAGAATTTGAATTTCAACTTTAGTAATATGAAAATATGCAGCGTACATGTTACTGCACATCAAAGATCTTGACAAAATGCATGTTTCCCCCCTGAGTTCCGTTTTCTAAATTTCTGGAAAATTCTACACCAGTGTATAAAACCATAACCATTCAAAGGATTGATAAGCTTTACAGTTCCAGTGGAAAGTATACTTAACATGGAGAAAGTGTATTTCCACTCAGGAGAAAATGTATTTTTAACCAGTAAATCAGGGAAAAATCGGGGAATTTTTTTTCCTTGGCCACATATACAGCCTGTATAGTTTTCTGGTGCTGCAACTTCCCTATATATCACAAACTCATTAAGCTTCGGATGTTACAGCCCAGATCATTTATATAACACTCAGTTGGGATACTCCTACTTCTACATCTGACAGCTTCACCCCTTTAAGAACCTAGGAAATACTGAATCCAGTCAGATTACTGGTCCAGATATGATTTCTCTTGTTCGTAATAATAAATTAGCATTATGTTGCTGTAGTGTGTTATAGTACACTCCTGGAAATGGAAAAAAGAACACATTGACACCGGTGTGTCAGACCCACCATACTTGCTCCGGACACTGCGAGAGGGCTGTATAAGCAATGATCACACGCACGGCACAGCGGACACACCAGGAACCGCGGTGTTGGCCGTTGAATGGCGCTAGCTGCGCAGCATTTGTGCACCGCCGCCGTCAGTGTCAGCCAGTTTGCCGTGGCATACGGAGCTCCATTGCAACACTGGTAGCATGCCGCGACACCGTGGACGTGAACCGTATGTGCAGTTGACGGACTTTGAGCGAGGGCGTATAGTGGGCATGCAGGAAGCCGGGTGGACGTACCGCCGAATTGCTCAACACGTGGGGCGTGAGGTCTCCACAGTACATCGATGTTGTTGCCAGTGGTCGGCGGAAGGTGCACGTGCCCGTCGACCTGGGACCGGACCGCAGCGACGCACGGATGCACGCCAAGACCGTATGATCCTACGCAGTGCCGTAGGGAACCGCACCGCCACTTCCCAGCAAATTAGGGACACTGTTGCTCCTGGGTTATCGGCGAGGACCATTCGCAACCGTCTCCATGAAGCTGGGCTACGGTCCCGCACACCGTTAGGCCGTCTTCCGCTCACGCCCCAACATCGTGCAGCCCGCCTCCAGTGGTGTCGCGACAGGCGTGAATGGAGGGACGAATGGAGACGTGTCGTCTTCAGCGATGAGAGTCGCTTCTGCCTTTGTGCCAATGATGGTCGTATGCGTGTTTGGCGCCGTGCAGGTGAGCGCCACAATCAGGACTGCATACGACCGAGGCACACAGGGCCAACACCCGGCATCATGGTGTGGGGAGCGATCTCCTACACTGGCTGTACACCACTGGTGATCGTCGAGGGGACACTGAATAGTGCACGGTACATCCAAACCGTCATCGAACCCATCGTTCTACCATTCCTAGACCGGCAAGGGAACTTGCTGTTCCAACAGGACAATGCACGTCCGCATGTATCCCGTGCCACCCAACGTGCTCTAGAAGGTGTAAGTCAACTACCCTGGCCAGCAAGATCTCCGGATCTGTCCCCCATTGAGCATGTTTGGGACTGGATGAAGCGTCGTCTCACGCGGTCTGCACGTCCAGCACGAACGCTGGTCCAACTGAGGCGCCAGGTGGAAATGGCATGGCAAGCCGTTCCACAGGACTACATCCAGCATCTCTACGATCGTCTCCATGGGAGAATAGCAGCCTGCATTGCTGCGAAAGGTGGATATACACTGTACTAGTGCCGACATTGTGCATGCTCTGTTGCCTGTGTCTATGTGCCTGTGGTTCTGTCAGTGTGATCATGTGATGTATCTGACCCAGGAATGTGTCAATAAAGTTTCCCCTTCCTGGGACAATGAATTCACGGTGTTCTTATTTCAGTTTCCAGGAGTGTATTTAATTCTATACCTGAACAGTCTCTCACTGCAACACCAGTGACACAGTAAAATTTATTTTGTCCTTTCTTACGCCTTCTTGTGGGTTTGATGTATGGCCAAATCAGTGTAGGTCTCCATATTGAAAGTACTTACTTATACTTAGTTCCTACAGTGCCAGGTAGCATATTGGATAACAGGTTTCCTCCAGCAAATTCGATCAGCTGCCAGGTTTTCAACTTCTTCCCCTTGCATTGAACTCCCTTTGCAAAAGTTTGTTTCCAGGTGTTACGAGGTCTTTCTCCTCTTCTGTACCCATCCATTGGTTTCCACAAAAGTGCTGATTTGAAGTTTCTTACATCTCTCATGTATATAACATATACCGGAAGCTGCAGTCTTCTTTCAGCAACGATTTTACAGAGACTGTGTAGATCACTTCTCAGCATTTTGTCATTTCAAACATGGTCGTTATAGCTGTCCTTCAAAATTTGTCTTGAAAGCATAGAGCTTGTGTGCTGATTTTTTGCTGCTGTTTTCCATATTTCACATGCCTATATGGCCATTGGTAAGTTGATAGAGGAGTATGGCAGAAGCTTTGTGGACATACTTACGTAGTCTAATTATCATATGGATCACATTCATTGGAAGACTGCAGAACATTTCCCATTCTGCTGGTGTTGTCTGCATCTAACTCTCTGTTATTACAGATAAGGCTGTCGAGATATGAAAATTGGTCGATATCTTGTGGTACCTCTTGTATAATTTGAGTAGATAAATTTCCATTTTAAATGAACATTGTCTACATTTTATCAATATTTACTTTTAACCCCAGAGAGCTGGCCATTTCATCCAGCTTGGTTGACTTTAGTTGCAAATTTGTGGTGTTTCTGCTCGAAGAATAATGTCATCAGCAAAATCTGGATCTATGAGCTTAGATTGCTCATTCAAACATATTTCCTTGTTGGAGTTGCCCACAGCTCTTCTCATTATGAAATCTATCACTAAAATGAAAAGAAATGGTGACAAATTGTATGCCTGTCAGAATACTAAATAAAGTGGTGTTTCCATCTTCTGTTCATATACAGCAACTGTAATCTACGTACAGGCTTCTGAAAACATCAGTGAGATGATCAGGAATTCCATGAAGGCTTACAATGTTCCACACTGATTATTGGGGTATATTGTCCAATGCTTTCTTAAATCAGTGAAGTTTAGGTTCAGTGAGCAATTGAATACTGTAAACTGTTCTTTTACATTTTGTAGAATAAATATTTGCTTGGTGCGTGATCTCCTAGTTTGAGAGCCAGCCCATTCTTCTCGTAGTTGACAATTCTGCTGCTGTTTATATCCTTTTTAGAAGAATGAGGCAAAAGATTTTGCCTGGCACCAAGAGAAATGTGACACCTCTCCAATTTGTACATTCAGTTACGTTTCCTCCAGACATCTGCAACATGCCTTGTATGTCAGCAGGTATTGCACAGTTTAGTAATGTGCTGAGTAAAACCCACACTTCCATATTTCAGATTTTCAACTGAAATTTCATCCATACCATCAGCTCTATTATTTTTAGGTGTTGTGACTGCTGCACATACCTCTGCTTTTGCTATATCATATGTTTTTACCATCAGCTCTTACATTTTTGGCTAATTTTTGAAGTTCCAAGTATTAGATGGATTGGAGTGGTTTAAGGTTTCTTTCAAGTACTTGTTGGGCAGCCTGTTCATCTTCTATAAGTAGAATATTGCCATTTTTATCATTTATGGGGCCATTTGAAGAACTGTGGGCTCCAGTATGTTCTTGAGAGTACGCTATAATGTCCTGGTGTTATTTCAAGAGAGGGCATTTTGTGCCTCTCTATCGTTCTGTTTGAACCATTCTTTTTTGTCAGCTCTACAACTGCTTTTGACTTGATTGTCTAGTTCAGCATATTTTCATCTAGCTATTTGAAGTCTTCTTGATCTTCAGCTTTTCCACACTGTTGCTTTAACATCTTTCTTTTGGCTATCAGATGCCAAGTGCCCTCTTGAATCCAACACTCTTTTTTGTGTTTCTCTCCAGCATCCAGTTATTAGCAACCCTTCCATTTAAATTTTTTACCGCTACAGAAAAGACAAGAAGAAAAATTGAAAGTACTAATCTTGTAAAATTTATCCTCAGAGCAATTTAACTGAGATTAGCTAATTTCAATCATCATAACATATTGCCTCATTAATTGTTTTTAGGTTTACCAGGCTGATGCAGATCAGTATATTAAACGTGACAAATACTGGGGGCGTGAGCTTGATGAAGAAGGCTTCAAAGGTGCCCTATATCGCTTCTTCCATAATGGGTTCCATTTGCGAGTTGGCGTGATACGCAGGGTATTGACAAGGCTTGCAGAATTAAGGCGAGCCATTGAGCAACAAACCAGCTTCCGTTTCTACTCATGGTAAGCAGTATAACTGAGTACTTTTGTAGAAAATTAACTATGAAGAAAGGTAAATATTTTTACATTTACTGACTTCATAAAATATTGCTGCTTTAATGCAGTATAAATATTTCTATAAGTATTTAAAGTGATTGATTTATGTTTTGCTTTGAATTGGTGTACAAAATACAAGACTGCATGCAGAAGTTAATATTTAAATGACAAAAAATTATACATAGTAATTATAAGAGGGGGAGAGGGCAGTATTCAGAGAAGGGCAAAACAGTTTACCACAGATGTCATGGAAATTCTGAAAAACTGGAGTTGGCAGAAGCTTGAAGATGGAAGCCAGTTACACCACAAAAGCCACCTTACTGAGTTTCAAGAACCAGTATTCTCTAAAGAATCTAGAAATGTGCTTCAGACTCCTTCATATCACTCCCATAGAGTCTGTGAAGATAAGATTAGGCTACACAATTACAGTGCTCAAAGAGGCATGAAAGGTGTTGTTTATCCTGCACTCTATATGCTGCTAGAACAGGAAAGAAAACCCTAACATGTGGTACCATGCTACCCTCTGCCATGCACTTCAGTAGATTACAGACTAAGTATGTAGATTTGTTAGTGCAATTTTTGTCAGGTTTTTTTAGTCTAACGTCTAAGCTTGAGAAGAAAAACCTAATATTTAAGACACATAAAACCGTGTGTAAATTTGAAATGATGTTGAAGTTTGTACTCAGTGCAGGAAGCAAATTTGTTAAATTCACCTTAAATATGTAGGACTCAATAATACATACATTTATAGAATATGTGTTGCTAGTTTCTATAGTATGTGCTTTTTGTTTCATGAAATTTTGGGTGAAATGCCGGATGTCACTAACTTTTTTTGTGGCAGAAGTTACTGACATTTGACAGTTTGCACAGAGTTTCAGAGAACCATTTATACACCAGGAAAGTTTTAGATGTGTTCTTTTGCTTTGATGAAGAATGAATTTTAAATCATTTGATTGACAAACACAGAATCGTGACAAATTCCATTTTGTGTAGGCCTAACCCAGTTGACTCATATTGACAATTTTGTCAGACTTAAATTATATTCAACAAGTGTGGAAAATTCAGATCTATCTACAATATAGCAACTTCACACGCAGTTTTGATGATCTAATAAATTAAGGTCATCACTCCATTCTATTATTTGTTAGAAATGGAGATATTTGTAAAAGCGATGGATCAAATCAGCTGCACCTATAAAGAAAAGGGAATACCAGAATGAAATCACAACTCAAGGAAAATTGAAAAATTCAGTTGTACTGTTGGTTATTTTCTCCTTGTACATACAAACTGCACAAGGAATATATTTTTATTACTTATTGTTTACTAGTTACATTCATTTGGCAAAGATGTGCTAAGTGCAAGGCTTTTTCCCCTTGTTATATAAGGAGCATTCAAAAAGAAATGAGCTGGAGGCATAATTACAGAAACCAGTACCTGTATGTTAGAAGTATTGACCCTGGGTGTTGAGACACTTGTCCCACTTTGACACAAGATGGTGAATAGCTGTCTCATAAAATTCCCGGGGCTGCGATGTTAACCAGTTCCGCATGTGCAGCTGGACGTTGTCATCTGAGGTGAATTGTTTGCCCCTCAGAGCCTTTTTAAGGGGACCAAAAATGGCATAATCACAGGGAGAGATGTCCGGACTGTATGGAGGGTGGCTGAGAACCTCCCATTTGAATTTCTGCAAGAGTGCTGCAACTGTGTTGGCTGTATGAGGCTTTGCATTTTCGTGGAGCAGAATGACCCCATGGGTGAAATTACCTAGTCGTTTTGATTTGATCGCTTGGCAAAGGGTGGACAAGGTTTGCGAGTAACGCTGGGCATTTACTGTCGTCCCGTGCTGCAGGAATTGAATCAGAAGGGGGCCATCTTAGTCAAAGAATAACGTCAGCATAGTCTGCAACTGGCAGTGTTGGACGATTGATGCATGCTGCTGCTAGGTGCACGCGTGCCCTCTAGCAATGGGCTGTGAACTTCGACGCTCTGGTCAGAACCGCACCTCGTTACACACGCCATGATATTACTCTCCTGGCACCGGTTTGCACATTCCAGACTCGGCTTGTTTCTTTTTGAATGCCCCTTATATAAGTAGACAGCAGTTGCAAAGATTATGGAGTGTAAAGGAAGGAGGTGAAAAGACATGAAGGTAACCAGGAAGATTTGTTGGCCACAACAGTTGATAAGAGTGAATTTGTGTGTTATTTGTGTTGTCAGTAATACGAAATACACTTCATAGATTTCTGTCTCTCTTTTGCTGTTGAACATCTTATCAGGGCTACCTATGCTTTTAATATACTTTTGTAGTCTGGTGCATTCCCATTCTATTTCTCCTGACACAAATTTCAATCTCATCTATCCAAATACGCAAGGATGCTGTAAACCTCTCTGCAATATCTTTAAATTGGAAATATAATGGAGCGTATGACAATGTCAAAGTTATTGGAGAAAAACTGTTTTCAATATGTAGTAATACCAAATTCATAGTACATGCTGTTCCCTATTGGTATGACAGATCTGAAATCAACCAAGCAATTTATGGGCTAAACAGTATAATAATGAATGCAGCAGGTGTATACTCCAATGTGAGTGCCATAAAATGCTTTATTGCACTGAAAACACTACACAGAGCATGGCTTTCATTTCATTTAAGTTCTGTATGTTCTTGAAAATATTTTAGGACAATAAATGATGAGACCTCTAAAAATTTCAGCTACAGCCTGCAAGAGAGGCACTGGAGTCCAGTTTACCACGAAACAGATGATATGTATATGTTTTTAAATGAATCCATGTATCTTTTTGAACTACCTTTCTCAAAATAATTAAAAAGTCATATAGGAACTGACAATAAATCATGGCTAACTGCAGGAAACAAAATAAAAGGCATTTGGAATGTGATATAATGGGAAATGCTGAAAAACAGGGAACTGTAAAGACTCCGTGTGGACAAAGCAGTGGTTCTTCTACCGAAAGCTAGTAGCAACCTCCTATTGCAGTGAATGAGATGAAAGAATAATTAAGTCAATAAAAAATAAAAATTCTGTTGGTGTGAACAATATTTCTAATAAGATACTGAAATGTTGTTATAAATGTGTAAGACCAGTTATATGCAACATATTCAATACATCTCCGTAAGAAGGATTTGTTCCCAATGGACTAAAATGGGCTGTAGAGACATCCCTTCTTAAGAAAGGCGATAAAAGAAATGTCACAGACTGTCACCCAACCTACTTTTTAACTATCTTTTCAAAAATTCTTGAAAATTCATCCACTGATTGATTGCCAATCATCCAAGCTTCCACACTACCCTCAGTAAAAGTCATTTTGAATTTTCATTCTGGTCTTTGTACTGAACAAGCAATATTCTCTTTTAACTATCTAGTTTTGGAATTCACCAGAAAAAAAAGTCTGCAGTAGGTATCCAAGGTTCAGCCTGTCTCAGCTTTGCTCAGCCATTCTTGGAAGACCTGCTACAGCATGACATTTCATTTAGTATCATGGTGTGGTATTTTTCAGTTGACATGACTCACTTCAGTTCAGCAGAATCATAGTGTCAGCACTGTTTTCCTTCCGTTGAAGAAAGAAGAGTATGGAGGCTTAATATATTACTATTTTTGTGACGGCCTTCGTAGCGACAACACTTCGCTGTAGAAACGGCCTACGAAGTCACCGCCACACTTTTAATAGCGGGCCGACCGGTCCGCTGGAACAGTGAACAGAAAGATGAAAACCCAAACACTCGGATTAAATGAAAGTCGGTACTTATCTTTATTAACGACGATACAGAACACAGTGGTGAACATGGTCTACAGAAATCTGTCTAGTTCGAGTCGGAGCGGCTAGGTCAGCGTCGGCTGACGACAAACAGCAACTCTGCTGCGATGAACACACAACTGACTAGCAGGTACACAATTCGGTGGCGAGTATACAACTGAGCGGCGAATCCAGAACTGTCCTAGCGCTCGCGACTCCAGCGCTTAAGAAGCCAGAAGCCAGCGGTGGCACGCGCAGACTTGCGGCGATTTCCTGTATCGCTGGCGCTGCTTATGCGGACGGCGTCCGGACTTTGATGCTGCCAACCTTTTTGGCAGCGGGCTCGGTTGGCATTACTGGCTAGGATATAACAACTATAAAGTGCATTGATTAAGTCAGAGGGTTTGCCTGGAACATTTTTTTTTTATTTAAATACTGCTATTGTTGAATTTACAAAGGAAAAAACACTGCAGGACGAAAAATTAGAACATCCGTAGTGAATTGTAGACCTCGCATTTAAAGTGGAATTGACTGCATTCTGCTCACAGTAAGACATTGCAAGGTGAGAAGCAACTTCTTTCTTATTTGATGGGGATGCATTTAAAAAGAAAATCACATTGTGGAACACATTGTGATAAACACAGTCCAGTTCTCTAAACTCAATGGCGTGAAAGAAAATGTAAGTTTTGAAGAATTCATTGTGGCTTTGAAAGAATTACAAGGACAGTTTCCTAAACATTTTGAGGATGCAGTTAATCTAACTTCTGCTTTCAAGACCATTTACCATTTCGGTAGAAAGTGTTGCTGTGCATATGCAGATGGAACTGATCGATCTGTAATGTAATTCCCATTTTAAAGATAAATCCTCTCATGTTAAAGCTGTCCAGGTTATCTATATTGCTTTACTCAGGTACAATTTCTACGTCTCCATAATGTGGTTGTAGAAGTGCTACAATATTTCAGTCAACATATGTGTGTGAAAGACCTCTTGTAGATTATGAAGCTAAATAAGCCATGATTCAGCAAGCCAAAAATAAATAACACTGAAAATTTGTTAAATTTGTGATCTATGTTGTTCAGAAATTTAAAATATAAAACCAAGTTGTGTGCAGTGCAACTGCATTGCCATTAAAATGTGGCATGCTCACAGTTTCTCTCTCTTTATCTTCATGCTCAGACAGAATATTGTAGCGGTGGGGCAAGTGGGCAACGAGACTGAGTGCTACTCACAAGCTGAAGTCTTGGCCTCCCCTGGTATAAACCATCACATGCTTTTTAAAATGGCAGAGTATTATAATTTAAATATTGCTGTCAGTTCATGGCTTCTGTCACATCTAAAGGATCAAAAGCAGATAGTAAAGCTGAACAGTTCATCTGGAAAATATGGTTCATGTTAGTGGAACACCTTAGGTTGTGGTGCGTTACAAGGCTCTGTTTTAGGTCCACTGCTATTTCTTATTTTCATTAATGCTCCCACTTTGACCCATACTAAAAGTAAATTTATCATTTTGGAGATGATTCTACTATTCTGATCTATGAGTTGTCAGATAACAATTTTGAACAAACTGCAAACAGTTTTCATTGTAACCTTAAACTGGTTTTCTACAAATGGTCTCTCACTCTATGCAGATAGAACTCATTATATGAGATTCCATACATCACAAAAGACACTGAAGAAATTAAAATAAAATGTAGAGATCAATCAGTATAGAAAGTTGAGGATACAAAATTCCTGGGTGCTTGTGTAGACACTAATAGTAACTGGTCAACCCACATTATTCATATTTGTAAAAGGCTTAGCTCAGCAACATTTGCACTACTGGTTCTTATACCATTAAGACTTCCTCCTTTGGCTACTTTCATTCATTCAAAAAACAGCCATTATAATGAGTGATGTCCACCATATGCACTCTTTCGAATATCATTTTTGAAAGATGGTGATCCTCTCTTCTTCTTTCTTTCTTTCATGTTTTGTAGTCTTTTTGTTGTGCCTGTCTGCGACTCAACAATTTCTCTATATGGTGAGTAGCAGTTTATCCTTTTCATAATTTTGTCCTTATTCTATCTGTAACAACTTTTCTCTATACAAAGACAACAGCAGATATCATTGCTACAACACAAGAACAAAAATAGTCAACACATTGAATTAAAAAGTCTTAATCTGCTTCAAAAAGGAGTTTAATAGTTCAACATTAAGCTGTTTAATGCACTCGCAGTGTGGATTGTATTTCTTCATAAACAATTGCCCAGATTCAAAAAAGTTCTCAAAGAGTACCTAATCGAGAAATCATTTCCACAATTGATGAATTTCTAAGACAAAATTAATATCACTGCTAAATATAATTGTTCTGGAACTGGTTTTGATTGACTTTATCAGGATATCTAATTTAAACATGACTGAAAAAATCAATTTTTGAAAATATAATGTAACTGGATAGATAAAAAAAAAATCTACTTGCCAAGTGAAGGCAGGATAACACATACATAAAAGAAGGTTGTAATTATGTAAGCTTTTGGGGCCAGTGGCTCCTTCTTCCGACAGAAAGGTTGAAGGGGAAGGAAGAGTGTTGAAGGAAAAGGATAGGAGAGGTTTAGGAAAAGGGTAGATTTTGGAAAAGTCACCAGAACTGAGGGTCATAATGAGAGGAAAGGAAAGGAAAGGAAAGGAAAGTGTATCATTCTTATCCCATCTGGTAAGTCCCCCCTGACCCACAGTTCAGGGGGACTTTTCGAAAATCTACCCCTTTTCCTTTTGTCCTTTCCTTTAAATGCTCTTCCTCCTCTTAAACCTTTCTGCCGGAAGTAGGCGCCACTGGCTCCGAAAGCTTGCATAAATAAAACTTCTTTTATGTGTGTTTCCTCCTGCTGCCACTTGGAGAGTAGATTTTTTGATCTATCCAATTACATTATATTAAATGACTGTAATGCACCACTTCTACATCTACCTCATACTCCACAAGTCACCTAATGGTGTGTGGCGGAGGGTACCACTATCTGATCTCTCCAACCCTGTTCCACTCACGAATAGTGTGTGGGAAGAATGATTGTCAGTAAGCCCCTGTATTGGCTCTAATGTCTCTAATTTTCTCCTCGTGGTCAATACACGAGATGTATGTGGGAATATGTTGTTTGACTACTCCTGAAAAGTTCTGTCCTGGAATTTCAGTAGTAAATCTCTCCGTGATGCACAACGTCTCTCTTGTAATGTCTGCCAGTGGAGTTTGTTCAGCATCTCTGTAATGCTCTCTCGCCAGATAAACGATCCCGTGACGAAACACGCCACTCTTTATTGGATCTTCTCTATCTCCTCTATCAGCCCTACCTGATAGGGATCCCAGATAGATGAACAGTACTCAAGAATCAGGTGAACAAGCGCCTTATAAGCCACTTCTTTCGTAGATGAGTTACATTTCCTTAAGATTCTTCCTATGAATCTGAGTCTGGTGTCTACTTTCCCACTATCTGTTTTATATGGTTATTCCACTTAAGGCTGCTCGGGATAGTTATGCCTAGATATTTTACAGTAGATGCTGTCTCCAGCTGTTTGTCATCAATAGTGTAGCTGTACAGTAGTGGAGTTCTTTTCCTATGTATGCGCAATATGTCACATTTATTTATATTCGGGGTCAACTGCCAGAGTCTGCACCATTCATCAATTATCTGCAGGTCATTCTGCAATTTCTTACTATATTCTGCATTGCTACTTTGGTATAAAGAACTGCATCATCTGCAAATGACCTTAAAGAGCATCCAATGCTTTCTACTAGATCATTTATATATATTGTGAACAGCAACAGTCCTATCACACTTCCCTGTGGTACTCCAGATATTACCTTTACATTTTCATTTTAGTTCTGATAAGAGCAACATGTTGAGTTCTATCTGCAAGAAAGTCTTGAATCCAGTTGCAGGTCTGCTCCGATATTCCGTAAGCTCGTATTTTTTTCATTAAACGGCAATGCAGTATGGTGTCAAATGCCTTACTGAAATCAAGGCACACAGCATCAGCCTGAGTGCTGTTGTCCATTGCACTGTGGATCTCCTAAAGGAACAGAGTGAGTTGAGTTTTGCAGGATCTCTGTTTGTGGAATCCATGTTGATTTTTATAGAGGAGCTGTTCATTTTCCAAGAACGTCATAATTCTTTAGCGTAAAACGTTCCATAATTCTACAACAGATTGCTGCCAACGATATAGGTCTATAAATGTGTGGATCTGTCCTAAGGCCTTTCTTAAAAATGGGAATGACCTGCGCTTTTCTCCACTCATTGGGTACCTTTGGTTGCTTAAGCGATCTATGATAAATTACTGCTAGAAGGGGAGCAAGTTCTTTCGCATAATCTTAGAATGTTATAGGTATCCCATCTGGTCCTGAAGCCTTTACACTACTAAGCGATTGTAGCTGCTTTTCAATTCTGCAATTGGTTATCTCAATATCTGCCATTTCGACATTCACATGACGATTGAAAGGAGGGATAGTGTTACGATCTTCTGCAGCGAAACAACTTCAGAAGACTGAATTCAGTATTTCAGCCTTCTCTCTGTATCTTCGATTTCTGTGCCGGTATGATCACTGAGAGAATGAGTAGATTATTTTGAGCCACTTACTGATTTTACATATGACCAAAATCTCTTGGGGTTTTTACTCAGGTCGGTTAACAACGTCTTACTTTCGAAATCATTGAACGTTTCTCTCATTGCTCTCCTCTCTAGGTTTTTACTTCTCTTGAATCTGAGATTAAATGCTCTTTGTTTATGTAGACTTTTCTGGCACGGCTATTAAACCATGGTGGATCTTTCCCATCCCTTAAAACCTTACTCGGAACATACTTGTCTAGGGCATATTGAACAATGCATTTGAATTTTTTCCATTTGTTCTCCACATCTTCGTCCTCATCACAGAATATTTGATGCTGACTGCTGAGATGTTCTGAAATTTGTATCCTGTCATGCTTGCTGAGCAAATATATCTTCCTACCTTTCTTAACATTCCTTGTATGATCCGTCGTCATAGATGCTGTCACAGCCTTATGATCACTGATACCTTCCTCTATGTTAACTGATTCGATAAGTTCAGGTCTGTTTGTTGCCAGGAGGTCTAAGATGTTACCCTCACTAGTTGCTTCTCTATCTGCTCAAGGTAATTTTCAGACAAAACATCCAGAACAATGCCACACAATCCACTGTCTCTGGCACAAGTTTTGATGGCATAATGCTCCCAATCTATACCTGGCAAGTTGGAGTAACGCCCTATTATAATGGCATGATCAGGAAAATTACTAACAATATTCTACAAGCTCTGTCTGAAATGCTCTACAACTACAGGTCGTGACCCAGGTGGTCTATAAAAGCCACCGATCACCATTTTTACCGTTCTTTGATACTCAGTTTCACCCAGATTAATTCACATTCAGAATCCGTGATAACCTCACTAGATTTTATCGAATTTTGTACTGCCATAAACACACCACCACCATTGACGACTAACCTATCCTTACGATAAATATTCCAGTCTGAACTTTGGATTTCGTTTTCATTGACATTTGGCTTTAACCAGCTTTCTGTTCCCAGTACTATCTGTGCATTATAACCTTCAATAAGCAGTACTAATTATGGCACCTTTAGCCACTTCCTGCGTGTAATGCATGCCTGACCTATTAAGGGGAACCGTACAATTCTGCACCCAATAGGGGAGGTCAAGAAATTCGCATCTGATACCGTTGCAGAGCCGTCTGAGCATCTGGTTTAGACCTTCCACTCTGCTCCAAACCAGAGGACCGCGATCAACCCTGGGTACGATGCTACAAATAGACAGCTTAACGTGCACCCCGCATGCGTTGCTAGCTGCCTTCACCAAATCAGCCAGCTGCCGAAAGGAGCCGACCATGGCCTCAGAACCCAAGCAGCAGGTGTCATTCATGCAGACATGTGCCACTACATGCAGGCACTTGCAGCCAGTGCACTCGATAGTCACCGGCAGGGTTCCTCCACATCACAGATGAGATCTCCCGCCGAACATACCGAATTCACACTGGAATTCTTTCTCACCTTCCCTGCTGTATCCTTGAGGGGCTCCATCACCCGCCTAACATTGGAGCTCCCAATGACTAGCATACCCGCCCTCTGTACTTGTCCAGACTGGGCAGGAAAATCGACCGCTGGCCCAACTGGAGAGGCATCCCGTGCTGGTTGAGAGTTATGATCAACACTGGGAAGCATCTTGTACCTGTTGCTATGATGTAAGGAGCCAGCTGCATGGCCTGCTCCCTCTTTCACCTTCCACCCAATGACACATGAACCCACCACTGTCTGCCACCCACTCTGGAGTGAGGACGGACCGGTCAGATGTTGCGTATCGGAAGCCGAAGTGATGTCTAGGCCACCAGGGGATTCCAGAGGCACCAAAGGTGTTGCAGGTCTCCTCGCTGGTGCCGTGACGTCACAACTTCGAGCATTAGCTAGAATCTTGTCGACAGTAGCTAACGCAGCTTCCAGCTGTTTATGGACAGCAGCCAACTCTCCTTGTGTCCGCTCGCAACAAGCACAGTCCCTAGCCATATCGTACTGTGTATAAAATAGATATAAGGTCTCATATGGCTCTACTTAGTTTGAAAATATACCAAAGGAGAATAAAGAAAAACTAAAAGTTGATGTACAGATTTCTCACTGAAATCTGAGACCGCAACCTATTAAACAGAAATAAATTTATCTGCACGGAAAATCTACAATAGGAAGCCACCCTACACAAGGGTATTCACAAGACTTACGCAAAAAATAAAAACTACAATTAATTTTCTAACCACTAGTCTACACAGTAAAATACACACATACAGTTCACTTCTTTGCAGAAGCACATGAACAAGAAACAAAGAGTAAATTAATTTACAGTTTAGCACACAAGTGCTTCTGCTGTGCATCCTCTCGGCTCAGTGGCTGCCGCTACACTAAATAATTAGTAAACTGCAATATCTGTATAATATTTTTTATCTCTTTTGTCACTGCTAACCCTAAAACTCATTTGGAACTTGTTTTAATTAATTTTGTGTCAGAAATTCTGTTTTACGCTGGATTGTTTTTCACCGTTAGAGAACAGTGGAACCTACAATGTCTGCTTCATATTTCTCATATTTTCGTCATCTTAAATATATGATAAATATATCTAAACAAAGATGCTGTAACTTACCAAATGAAAGTGTTGGTATGTTTATAGAGACAATAAACACACAAACACACACAAATTTCAAGCTTTTGCAACCCAAGGTTGCTTCATCAGGAAAGAGGGAAGGAGAGGGAACGACGAAAGGATGTGGGTTTTAAGGGAGAGGGTAAGGAGTCATTCCAATCCCGGGAGCGGAAAGACTTACCTTAGGGGGAAAAAAGGACAGCACACACACACACACACACACACACACACACACACACACACAGGCAGACATATGTAAATGCAAAGAGGTTGGGCAGAGATGTCAGTCGAGGCGGAAGTACAGAGGCAATGATGTTGTTGAATGGCAGGTGAGGTACAAGTGGCGGCAACTAGAATTTAGCGGAGGTTGAGGCCTGGTGGGTAACGGGAAGAGAGAATATATTGAAGAGCAAGTTCCCATCTCCAGAGTTCTGATAGGCTGGTGTCAGTGGGAAGTATCCAGATAACCCGGACGGTGTAACACTGCGCCAAGATGTGCTGGCCGTGCACCAAGGCATGTTTAGCCACAGGGTGATCCTCATTACCAACAAACACTGTCTGCCTGTGTCCGTTCATGCAAATGGACAGTTTGTTGCTGGTCATTCCCACATAGAAGGCTTCACAGTGTAGGCATGTCAGTTGGTAAATCACGTGGGTGCTTTCACACGTGGCTCTGCCTTTGTTTTTAGATATATTTTTCCCACGTGGAATGTTTCCCTCTATTATATAAATATATGATAAGTTTGAAATATTACCATTCTTATGTTATTTTGGGCACTATCATAGACATGTGAAATTTGTTTTTTGTGTTTGTTAGTGTATTTATTGTTGTTTAATGTAATATTTAGCATAACTTTGCTTCTTGTATATACAGGGTGAGTCACCTAACATTACCGCTGGATATATTTCGTGAACCACATCAAATACTGACGAACTGATTCCACAGACCGAACGTGAGGAGAGGGGCTAGTGTAATTGTTTAATACAAACCATACAAAAATGCACGGAAGTATGTTTTTTAACACAAAACTATGTTTTTTTTAAATGGAACCACGTTAGATTTGTTAGCACATCTGAACATATAAACAAATACGTAATCAGTGCCGTTTGTTGCATTGTAAAATGTTAATTACATCCGGAGATATTGTAACCTAAAGTTGACGCTTGAAACCTCTGACGTTCAGTTGCGTGTTGTAACAAACAGCTGCAACATACATCGCGTTTCTACAGAATGATCTTCCAACGTTGCTCGAAAATGTCCCACTGGAAACGCGTCGACATATGTGGTATCAGCATGATGGTGCACCTGCACCTTCCGCAATTAACACCAGTCTGACCCTTGACAGGATGTTCGACGGGCGTTTCATAGGACGTGGAGGACGCATAAATTGGACAGCCCGTTCTCCTGATCTTACACCTCTGGACTTCTTTCTGTGGGGTACGTTAAAGGAGAATGTGTACCGTGATGTGCCTACAACCCCAGAGGATATGAAACAATGTATTGTGGCAGCCTGCGGCGACGTTACACCAAATGTACTGCGGCGTGTACGACATTCATTACGCCAGAGATTGCAATTGTGTGCAGCAAATGATGGCCACCACATTGAACATCTATTGGCCTGACATGCCGGGACACACTCTATTCCACTTCGTAATTGAAAACGGAAACCACGTGTGTACGTGTACCTCACCCCTCATGGTAATGTTCATGTGCGTCAGTGAAAAAGACCAATAAAAAGGTGTTAGCATGTGGACGTAATGTGCTGTTCCAGTCTCTTCTGTACCTAAGATCCATCACCGTTCCCTTTGGATCCCTACGTAATTCGGTGCTCTTCGATACACACGATCGAACAGCGGAGGAGTGGTACTCAAGCGTCAACTTTAGGTTACAATATCTCCGGATGTAATTAACATTTTACAATGCAACAAACGGCACTGATTGCGTATTTGTTTATATGTTCAGATGTGCTGACAAAACTAACGGGGTTCCATTTTAAAAAACGTAGGTTTGTGTAAAAAAACATACTTCCGTGCATTTTTTTATGGTGTGTATTAACCAATTACACTAGCCCCTCTCCTCACGTTCGGTCTGTGGAATCGATTCGTCAGTATTTGATGTGGTTTACGAAATACATCCAGCGGTAATGTTAGGTGACTCACCCTGTATATCACTCACCCTTCCTCAGTGGAACACAGTTTCGCATTAATTCAGTATATATTCTGTGATTGATATTTTACGTACATTTTATCTTTTACTGTGATGCAAGTTACAAACTGCCCAGTCACTTTAATATGGCTACCTCTCAGAAGCCTGAATAACCACCTTTTACAATGCAGACCACTGAGAAACATGAAGGAAGACTGTCAGTGAAGTTCTGGATGATACAAGCAGGGATGTAGAGCTAAGCCGGCACCATTGCTAGGCCAGCAGCACTAGTTTCCTTGGTTGAGGATCGGTGGTGCAAACAGCTCAGTCGAAGTGGTCCCACAGATTCTCAATTTAGTTTATAGCTGGGGAGTTTGGTGGTCAGGGGAGTACGGTAAAGTCATCCTGGTGCTCTTCGAACCATGCACATGCACTATGAGCTGTGTGACACATTGCGTTGCCTACTGGTGGATGCCATCGTGCCGAGGAAAAACAAACAGTGTGTAGGGGTTGGCATGGTCCTCAAGGATGGATGCATAGTTGTGGTGATTCGTTGTGCCTTTCAGAATGACAAGATCACCTAGGGAATGCCCTCTGGCCTACACCCTTCCATCGATTGTTGCAGGGTGTTTGCTTTCAGATGTTTCATGCTGCAGCAATTTGTCCGATGGAGCATAAAACATGATTCATCTGAAAAGGTCACCTGTTACTACTCAGTGGATTTCCAGTTGTGGTATTGGTGTGCAAATTCCAGCCTATGATGCTGATGAACAGCAGTCAGCATGGGTGCATGAACCAGTTGTCTGCTGTGGAGGCCCAAGTACAGAAACTTTCACTGAACAATTAGTGATTAGACAGTGTTAGTTGCCCCCGGGGGCTCATTTGGGCAGTCAGTTGCTCAACAGTTGCACGTCTATTCGTCTGCACACATCTCCGCAGCCGCCGTTCACCCTTGTAATCTATGGCCCATGGAGCACCACAGTTGCATGAGTGCCAGTTTTGGACAGTGCCATTTTTCCATCCATAGTATGCTTTAATCATGGCGGCATGCAAAGGGTTTACAAACTTAGGCATTTTGAAAATGCTTCCACCTGTGGTCCGAAAGCCAATGATCATGCCCTTTTGGATGTCAAGTAAATTGCTCCATTTTAGCGTTATAACAGTGACTGTACTGTTTTCCATGTCCCCCAGACATGCATTATGTACCTTCCTCCGTTATTGCTGTCTGTGGGTGGTTATTGCACATAGGCAGTGGTCACATTAATATGACTGGACCATGTATTTGAACTTTGTATGATTTGATATGTTCCATATACCTGAATGTATGGAACAGAACATAAATGAATAAATAAATATGTATCCTGGAAGTAGTTCATCCCCACGGCCAAAGACTTTATCAGAATTCTAGCAGTAGCTAGGGTATAATCACAATCAGTGGATTAATGTACAGTGAAATTGACACCACCAAAGAATGATGGGTCATCTCAGACATGAAAATGATTTAACTGAAGTAAATAATGTAATTACAGAGTAAGACTTGAGTATCTTTTATGAAATGGAATCCACTTTTTCAGTTATTAAATGTGCTTTTGTGCCTTCCTCTCATAACCTTCAATACATTTTTCATATATCACTAAATAATGCTCAGGTGACATGACGTCTCAAATATTCTTGCACAGTGGAAGTAGTGAAATGGTTTTTTTCCTGTAATTTATGTTGCAGTTCACTTTTGGTTGTATATGAGGGATGTGAGTGGGAACCAGAACCAGAACATGACAGTTACCTTGAGCTGCCCAGCAGTTGTGATGAAGTTACACAAGGCTCATCATCAGACTGTTGCAGCATGGATGCTGATATGCCCCTTTCCCTGTCGGAAGCCAGTTCTTCATCGTGTGAACCATCAGCACCTTTGCCAGTTCAGAGTTTTGGGGCAGCAGCAGCACGTGGAGCTTCATCAGGATTTGTGCCAATTTCAGAAGACACGGTAAGTCTTCTTTCATTGTGTTCTCAGTGATACTGAAAATATTATGGAGCTATTGAAATGTTTTTATAGAAGCTCATCACCACTGTCACTGTATATACAACCTGGGCCATTTAATATATGGACACTCAAACGTTATATCTGTAATGCGTTTATGACATGAATATGCTTTTACTATACAATTTTTCATTCTATCCTCTGGCTCTTGCCTTGTCTCTGTGGAAGTTTTGTTACATTAGTAGTAAAAAGATTTTTTAAAAATATGGAAGCATTTATCATTATTTTCTGTGAAGTTTGATACAATACTGAGACTCCATGCATAGAAAAGACAAAAATAAATCAGCAGATTTAGGATCTGTCAGATCTGTATAAAATATTAATATTTCATCTCTGTCGTGTTGACTTTTTATGTTAAGGTTTCAAAGTGTGTTCAAGCTCCTCTCCCTACTGTTGACATTTCAGTAATAACATCATAAATTGATAAGATTGGACTCTGCAGTAGTTTTGTTCTAATGAAGATAAAAATAAACAGCTGCTATGTTGAAATTGTACTTATTTCACACTAGTTTTCAGTGGTGTTTCTTATTATAATGTGTAGCTTACAGCATATATAAATTATTGGTTATGGCATTAGGCATTAACTTTTATTTAAAAATTGATTCAATGCATAGAACACATTTATGATTATATTGTGTACTACATAATAGTATTAAAACAATAGCATTGCTTTTATATGTGAACGTTCTTAATTTTATGACCCGTTTTCAGCTTGCAAAATGTATGAACACAGATACTGTAAATGAAATTATCACTGACATTCATGCACATTTCTCAGAACTATTTTGAAATAAATATAATTGTAACATAGCGGCTAGTGGATAATTATGTTGTTGTTGTGGTCTTCAGTCCTGAGACTGGTTTGATGCAGCTCTCCACGCTACTCTATCCTGTGCAAGCTTCTTCATCTCCCAGTACGTACTGCAGCCTACATCCCTCTGAATGTGCTTAGTGTATTCATCTCTTGGTCTCCCTCTACGATTTTTACCCTCCACGCTGTCCTCCAATACTAAATTCGTGATCCCTTGATGCCTCAGAACATGTCCTAGCAACCAATCCCTTCTTCTAGTCAAGTTGTGCCACAAACTCCTCTTCTCTCCAATCCTACTCAGTACCTCCTCATTAGTTATGTGATCTACCCATCTAATCTTCAGCATTCTTCTGTAGCACCACATTTCGAAAGCTTCTATTCTCTTCTTGTCCAAACTAGTTATCGTGTTTCACTTCCGTACATGGCTACACTCCATACAAACACTTTCAGAAACGAATTTCTGACACTTAAATCTATACTCGATGTTAACAAATTTCTCTTCTTCAGAAACGCTTTCCTTGCCATTGCCAGTCTACATTTTATATCCTCTCTACTTCGACCATCATCAGTTATTTTGCTCCCCAAATAGAAAAACTCCTTTACTACTTTAAGTGTCTCATTTTCTAATCTAATTCCCTCAGCATCACCCGACTTAATTCGACTACATTCCATTATCCTCGTTTTGCTTTTGTTGATGTTCATCTTATATCCTCCTTTCAAGACACTGTCCATTCCGTTCAACTGCTCTTCCAAGTCCTTTGCTGTCTTTGACAGAATTACAATGTCATTGGTGAACCTCAAAGTTTTTATTTCTTCTCCATGGATTTTAATACCTACTCCGAACTTTTCTTTTGTTTCCTTTACTGCTTGCTCATTATACAGATTGAAGAACATTGGGGAGAGGCTACAACCCTGTCTCACTCCCTTCCCAACCACTGCTTCCCTTTCATGTCCCTTGACTCTTATAACTGCCATCTGGTTTCTGTACAAGTTGTAAATAGCCTTTCGCTCCCTGTATTTTACCCCTGCCACCTTCAGAATTTGAAAGAGAGTATTCCAGTCAACATTGTCAAGAGCTTTCTCTAAGTCTACAAATGCTAGAAACGTAGGTTTGCCTTTTCTTAATCTAGCTTCTAAAATAAGTCGTAGGGTCAGTATTGCCTCATGTGTTCCCATATTTCTACGGAATCCAAACTGATCTTCCTCAAGGTCAGCTTCTACCAGTTTTTCCATTCGTCTGTAAAGCATTCGCGTTAGTATTTTGCAGCCGTGCCTTATTAAACTGATAGTTCGGTAATTTTCACATCTGTCAATGCCTGCTTTCTTTGGGATTGGAATTATTATATTCTTCTTGAAGTCTGAGGGTATTTCGCCTGTCTCATACATTTTGCTCACCAAATGGTAAAGTTTTGTCAGGACTGGCTCTCCCGAGGCTGTTAGTAGTTCTGATGGAATGTTGTCTACTCCCGGGGCCTTGTTTTGACTTAGGTCTTTCAGTGCTCTATCAAACTCTTCACGCAGTATCATATCGCCCATTTCATCTTCATCTACATCCTCTTCCATTTCTTTAACATTGCCCTCAAGTACATTGCCCTTCTTTGCTTAGAACTGGGTTCCCATCTGAGCTCTTGATATTCATACAAGTCGTTCTCTTTTCTCCAAAGGTCTCTTTAATTTTTCTGTAGGCAGTATCTATCTTACCCCTCGTGAGATAAGCCTCTACATCCTTACATTTGTCCTCTAGCCATGCCTGCTTAGCCATTTTGCACTTTCTGTCGATCTCATTTTTGAGACGTTTGTATTCCTTTTTGCCTGCTTCATTTACTGCATTTTTATATTTTCTACTTTCGTCAATTAAATTCAATATTTCTTCTGTCACCCAAGGATTTCTACTACCCCTCGTCTTTTTACCTACTTGATCCTCTGCTGCCTTCACTACTTCATTCCTCAAAGCTACCCATTCTTCTTCTACTGTATTTCTTACCCCCATTCTTGTCAATTGTTCCCTTATGCTGTCCCTGAAACTCTGTACAACCGCTGGTTTAGTCAGTTTATCCAGTTCCCATCTCCTTAAATTCCCACCTTTTTGCAGTTTCTTCAGTTTAAATTTACAGTTCATAACCAATAGATTGTGGTCAGAGTCCACATCTGCCCCTGGAAATGTCTTACAATTTAAAACCTGGTTCCTAAATCTCTGTCTTACCATTATATAATCTATCTGATACCTTTTAGTATCTCCAGGATTCTTCCATGTATACAACCTTCTCTTATGATTCTTGAACCAAGTGTTAGCTATGATTAAGTTGTGCTCTGTGCAAAATTCCACCAGGCGGCTTCCTCTTTCATTTCTTACCCCCAATCCATATTCCCTACTACGTTTCTAGCGGTTCTAGGCGCTCGGTCCGGAACTGCGTGACTGCTACGGTCGCAGGTTCGAATCCTGCCTCGGGCATGGATGTGTGTGATGTCCTTAGGTTAGTTAGGTTTAAGTAGTTCTAAGTTCTAGGGGACTGATGACCACAGATGTTAAGTCCCATAGTGCTCAGAGCCATTTGAACCTACTATGTTTCCTTCTCTCCCTTTTCCTACTACCGAATTCCAGTCACCCATGACTATTAAATTTTCATCTCCCTTCACTATCTGAATAATTTCTTTTATTTCATCATACATTTCTTCAATTTCTTCATCATCTCCAGAGCTAGTTGGCATATAGACTTGTACTACTGTCGTAGGCATGTGCTTCGTGTCTATCTTGGCCACAACAATGCGTTCGCTGTGCTGTTTGTTGTAGCTTACCTGCATTCCTGTTGTTTTATTCATTATTAAACCTACT
The DNA here is from genome assembly GCF_023898315.1 of Schistocerca nitens. Classification (NCBI taxonomy): domain Eukaryota; kingdom Metazoa; phylum Arthropoda; class Insecta; order Orthoptera; family Acrididae; genus Schistocerca; species Schistocerca nitens. Next base: position 737,933,835 of record NC_064617.1, read on the forward strand.
CCTGCATTACCCCTATTTGATTTTGTATTTATAACCCTGTATTCACCTGACCAAAAGTCGTGTTCCTCCTGCCACCGAACTTCACTAATTCCTACTATATCCAACTTTAACCTATCCATTTCCCTTTTTAAATTTTCTAACCTACCTGCCCGATTAAGGGATCTGACATTCCACGCTCCGATCCGTAGAACGCCAGTTTTCTTTCTCCTGATAACGACGTCCTCCTGAGTAGTCCCAGCCCGGAGATCCGAATGGGGGACTATTTTACCTCTGGAATATTTTACCCAAGAGTACGCCATCATCATTTATCCATACAGTAAAGCTGCATGCCCTTGGGAAAAATTACGGCCGTAGTTTCCCCTTGCTTTCAGCCGTTCGCAGTACCAGCACAGCAAGGCCATTTTGGTTAGTGTTACAAGGCCAGATCAGTCAATCATCCAGACTGTTGCCCCTGCAACTACTGAAAAGGCTGCTGCCCCTCTTCAGGAACCATACGTTTGTCTGGCCTCTCAACAGATACCCCTCCGTTGTGGTTGCACCTACGGTACGGCTATCTGTATCGCTGAGGTACGCAAGCCTCCCCACCAACGGCAAGGTCTATGGTTCATGGGGGGAGTGGATAATTATTTACATCCTGAACTCTACATTGCGCACTTTTCAAAATATCATCAGTAGCATGTGGCTATCTTTGATTGTTGAATCTTACTTTTTTTGGTCTTGAAATATCTTCAGAAACTAAGCAGTCAGTCTACTTTTAAACAAGAAGTAATTTTCTGTAATCAGCATTTCATCATGTGTATATAACCAAAATTAAGATTAGATAGTAAGAGATGTTTTTTTAAATATGGCTAACCAAGATCCATATTCCTCCAATCAAATTGGAACTTCCCACACAAAAAAATTTGGTGCCCTGAGCTGAGACATGAAATAACACCTTATGGCTGTTCAGTACAGTTCCAGCTGTGGAAATAAGTTATGTGCTCTGTGGGAGTTAGTAGTCATGTATCTTACATAGGCCTCTTCAAGGTGCTAGCAATATATACACTCAAATTGTGAATGAAAGTATTAAAACGATGACAAAGAACAGAATTTTATGATTTACGAGTATATCTGACATGAGGATGTAGAGGCTTGTCTCACTAGGGGTAAGATAGATACTGCCTACAGGAAAATTAAAGAGACCTTTGGAGAGAAGAGAACCACTTGTATGAATATCAAGAGCTCAGATGGCAACCCAGTTCTAAGCAAAGAAGGGAAGGCAGAAAGGTGGAAGGAGTATATAGAGGGTTTATACAAGGGTGATGTACTTGAGGACAATATTATGGAAATGGAAGAGGATGTAGATGAAGATGAAATGGGAGATAAGATACTGCGTGAAGAGTTTGACAGAGCACTGAAAGACCTGAGTCGGAACAAGGCCCCGGGAGTAGACAACATTCCATTAGAACTACTGATGGCCTTGGGAGAGCCGGTCATGACAAAACTCTACCATCTGGTGAGCAAGATGTATGAGACAGGCGAAATACCCACAGACTTCAAGAAGAATATAATAATTCCAATCCCAAAGAAAGCAGGTGTTGACAGATGTGAAAATTACCGAACTATCAGTTTAATAAGTCACAGCTGTAAAATACTAACGCGAATTCTTTACAGACGAATGGAAAAACTGGTAGAAGCGGACCTCGGGGAAGATCAGTTTGGATTCCGTAGAAATGTTGGAACACGTGAGGCAATACTAACCTTAAGACTTATCTTAGAAGAAAGATTAAGAAAAGGCAAACCTACATTTGTAGCATTTGTAGACTTAGAGAAAGCATTTGACAACGTTAACTGGAATACTCTCTTTCAAATTCTGAAGGTGGTGGGGGTAAAATACAAGGAGCGAAAGGCTATTTACAATTTGTACAGAAACCAGATGGCAGTTATAAGAGTCGAGGGGCATGAAAGGGAAGCAGTGGTTGGGAAAGGAGTGAGACAGGGTTGTAGCCTCTCCCCGATGTTATTCAATCTGTATATTGAGCAAGCATTAAAGGAAATAAAAGAAAAATTCAGAGTAGGTATTAAAATCCATAGAGAACAAATAAAAACTTTGAGGTTCGCCGATGACATTGTAATTCTGTCAGAGACAGCAAAGGACTTGGAAGAGCAGTTGAACGGAATGGACAGTGTCTTGAAAGGAGGATATAAGATGAACATCAACAAAAGCAAAACGAGGATAATGGAATGTAGTCAAATTAAATCGGGTGATGCTGAGGGGATTAGATTAGGAAATGAGACACTTAAAGTAGTAAAGGAGTTGTGCTATTTAGGGAGTAAAATAACTGATGATGGTCGAAGTAGAGAGGATATAAAATGTAGACTGGCAATGGCAAGGAAATCGTTTCTGAAGAAGAGAAATTTGTTAACATCTAGTATAGATTTAAGTGTCAGGAAGTCGTTTCTGAAAGTATTTGTATGGAGTGTAGCCATGTATGGAAGTGAAACATGGACGATAACCAGTTTGGACAAGAAGAGAATAGAAGCTTTCGAAATGTGGTGCTACAGAAGAATGCTGAAGATAAGGTGGGTAGATCACGTAACTAATGAGGAGGTATTGAATAGGATTGGGGAGAAGAGAAGTTTGTGGCACAACTTGACTAGAAGAAGGGATCGGTTTGTAGGACATGTTTTGAGGCATCAAGGGATCATAAATTTAGCATTGGAGGGCAGCGTGGAGGGTAAAAATCGTAGAGGGAGACCAAGAGATCAATACACTAAGCAGATTCAGAAGGATGTAGGTTGCAGTAGGTACTGGGAGATGAAGAAGCTTGCACAGGATAGAGTAGCATGGAGAGCTGCATCAAACTAGTCTCAGGACTGAAGACCACAACAACAACAACAACAACAACATCTGACATGAGGGCAACTTAATTCACCTAGGAATCAATATTTAAGTTATGGGCGGTGAATAGTGGACTTTGTCCACCCCTTAATCCAGTTTCTAGAACAAAATACACAACAGAATTTGGGGGTAGTGAAGCTCAGGTTTCATGTGAAAAACCTCATATGCATGGCCCGTAAACTGTGACTGAATCACATGTGTGAACAACAACAACAACATCTGACATGAGGGCAACTTAATTCACCTAGGAATCAATATTTAAGTTATGGGCGGTGAATAGTGGACTTTGTCCACCCCTTAATCCAGTTTCTAGAACAAAATACACAACAGAATTTGGGGGTAGTGAAGCTCAGGTTTCATGTGAAAAACCTCATATGCATGGCCCGTAAACTGTGACTGAATCACATGTGTGAACAAAGTATTTTGTTTGTTGTAAGAGCTATCTCCTAAAGAACATTTCTGCTCCTTTAGATAGCAAATTTAATATGATGAAGCTGGCAAAATATAGTGGCAACACTGTTCAAATGACAGATCATTTTCCATGTTGACTGTACCTCTGCATGTAAGCTTGTTATTGGAACTAATATGAGGACTAGCTAGAATAGATTACAATTTTCCAACGGGTAATAGTCCATGATTTGTGTGTATTAAATGGCTCTCTCCTCCCCCTTTTCATTTAATTAGTTCACCATTCATTTGGCAACTGCTGTATCTTATGAGAATTCTACAGCTCTAGTTACTTTCTCAGTTTTTTGGAAAAAAATCAAAAACCTTACAAAAGTGATTATATTCCAAAGCCAAAGCAAAGGGTGTTTATAGTGGTTTATTTTAGAAGTAAAAAGTCTTGCATTGGTGGTTTGTGAAAGCTATATAGAAGGAGCTTGTGACAAGTATAAAGTAGCACAAGAAGCAATAAAACAAGATACTTCTTCTAACCAGAGATTATTCCTGGTCCAGGAAACTGAATGACTACTCTGTCATTTCATTCTGAGAACTTGGAGACAATATTAAGCCAGGACACACTTGCAAAAGCTCTGCTCTGTGCCCAGTTGTCAGTAGAAGCTATAATTCAGTGGTATATTATCACACTCAGTGACACTAAATGAACTGTTTTCTGTCTGCCTCTGAATGTTCATTTACCTTATTAAAAGAACATTTAATTTTTCGGTCACTGTTTCATTTTTAAAAATGCTGTATTGAAAAACTTACCAGTTTGTTGTGTCAATACTCAGAATATTTAAATCAGTTAAATATATTTGATTAATTTAGTACATTGAAAAATCTTCTATGTAACTGTCAGTTTGGATTTTGATGAGGTAAAAATATCGTGTCAGTTGTGGAAATCATTGATTAAACAGTAACAGATTTTGAGCATAAGAGGATGATATAACTTTTTTTATGTGATCTAAGCAAAGCATTTGACTGCATTCCCTTTGACAAATCTCTAATGTGTCTGGAGTTTTATTTTATAAGTAAATCAACATTCGGATTTTTTCCCCCTCTTATATGAATAACAGAAACTTCTCTGCTAGTAACAGGCATTCTAAGTAGAAATTAGTACTGGCATTTCACAGGGCTCTGTCAGTGGCTCCTTTTTCTTTGTGGCCATCATCAACCTGTCCCATTGTGTATCAGTCTGTCATCTATTATGCTTGCGGTATAACTTCACTTAATGTCATCACAACATCTCAGTACTTGATAATGAATACTGAAATCAGTTGACTCTGCATGGTCTTGGTCTGCAGTCAATTACACTCCATTGTATACCAGACTGCTTCTATTAGATTCCTTTGAAGATATAGAAATTAAACTTGTCAGACCTACAGAACATCATATTGACTCAAAACGTAATTGGGAGGAATATGATAACCAGGATTCTGAAAAGACCTCTTTGAGGTCTCATATCTGATGTGGAGAGTGATAAGTATGGTTAGTAAAATTTAAAAAACTAAATAAAATAATAAAATAAAATTTTTTAACATATAAGGCAAGTTCTATGGAACACTGCCATCCTTTTACCTGACTCAGAATACTAACAGATCTGAATGCGTATATTTAAGTGTGTGTTCTCGATTTCAAAAGCAACATCACAGAATTCACTAAGCAGAGTTTGACACCCCAAGGCAAAGGCTGTCAAGATTGAAATATTATTCACAGAACGGCTTCTCCTTATTGAACTGAATTGAAAATACTCTGTAATTCGTTGGTGGTTTGCCTTCGCAAAAAGACGAGAAATAATCTTAACATGTACTTTCCTTTTCCTTGTAAGTTGAACTGCCACCAATATATTGTTATTCAGCAAGTACGCAATTGGGGAACTAACGTCCAATCATCTAGACAGTGGCCAGTCCTTAATGTTACAATGAGCAGAAGATGAAAAAGGGACATTATAACTACGAACTAAGATTAGATGGTAGCTAAATAATATTCCTTGTAAAATGTTATTAATAATATTAATAATCTCACCAAAGTAAAAATAATTACCTTCCGTTTTTGATAGAATTCACAGAATAAAGAAAGAGAGATTTGTTTTATGTATTCATCAGTGTAATGATCAGTATTTCATTTATAAATACTTGTACTTCTTCTTACAGGTGTTTCCTGATGAGAGTGGTGCACACATGCAACAGAACTCAAAAGTCGATGTCCGTGTAATTGACTTTGCACACACAACTTTTGGTCGAAGACAAGGCTCAACAGTTCATCAGGGACCAGATTGTGGTTTCTTGACTGGCTTGGATAGCCTGCGCCGTCTCTTGTTGGAAATCCTAGCTGAAGGCTAAACCATTGATGTAAAAGAATTAAGTTCACACAGATCTGGATATACACCGTATAACAATAAAAAATTGGGTAGTCTGCTTCCCTCCCTGAATTTGTTTTTGCATATACTTCTGAGTAACATGAAAAGTGCATCAAAGTTTCATTGTGATTAATCATAATTCTGCTCTTTGAAATCAGCTTGATTGGCACTAATATCCAGCTCAAACAAGATTACATGAATCATTTTTGTTTATTCAGAGCAAAATTCCGTATGCTTCTATTTCAAAATATTGACTCTGTTAAGTTTCAGTTCCTTTCTGTGTTACAGTTTCATTAACTGAGCACTTTCAATAAGATGTTGAAAGAGCCCAGAAGTTTTTGCATCAAAATGATGAATTACACAAAGGCATTCTTAGCCGTTGTGAAGACTGCACTTCAAGTACTGTCATATAAAAATTAATGCAATAAAATGTAGGTTGTGTTTGTAATTTTTCATGCATTGTGTGGTGAATGACTTTTAATGTCCAGTGTCAGTGAAATCAACTTAGGATTGCCTTTTAACTACAGCTAAAACTGTATTGTGTTGTTTATCTGATTTACAGTAGTGTCACTTTCTGTTCATTTGAATCTCATTTTAAATTTGTACTTTACCTCATGCAGTTATTTGTTGTTTCGCTGCAGTTATATGTTGTTTTGGCTGTTGTCTGAACTTATCATAAAAACATTCCTTTTATAGAATGGTGGACACATTGGTGAAGTTTAAAGTGTTTGACAATTTCAGGGAACACATCCAGAATGAACTTTGTGTTCAGTACTGAGATTGTAGTGAAGGAAGTTTGGCAGCATTTTAGCAATCAAGTGGTTGCAGGATTGAAAGTGCTTGCAGTGGCTTCTCTTCAGTGTTTATTCAAGTTTATCATTAGCACAAGTGATCTTGTCAAGTATGAAATGGAGCAGCATGAGATATACTGCCAAGAAATTTTAAATTTCATCTGAAACTGTTTCTTTAACTGGACTACATGTGACTTTGAAGAGTAGCCGTTCCTTCTTCTTCTCCCCCCCCTCCCCCCCCCCCTCCTTAATTTTAGCTCGACACAGAGTGCTTTCGTGATGAAACAATTTCTGTGTGTTTTGTGTGCTACGGAAAGTACTCTTCCTTCTCTGATAAGAAAAACTGAGAAATCTGAAGAGAAATGAGAGCGTCTGTGTCTTCCATTACACTAATTGAGTAGGTATAAGGACTTCCTGTGTCTTGTACAAATGCTATACGAATATTAATTTTGAGGTTTTGACATTTTCACAAATAAATGATCATGTTCATTTCTCATCGTGGTAGGAATGTTATTTTGTTTAAGTTTCTTATAGTCTATTAGTAACAGGTTAAACTCATTTTATGCTTTATACTGAGGTACTTAACATGACAAAAGAAAGAAAATTTTATTACATTGTGCAGGTAAATTGCTTCAAATAGTAAACATTTATTCAGATAAGAAAGACATCACATAAAATGGGCTCAAAACAGCACATCCAAAACGTTATTGGAAATATCATTGGGCATATTATTACATGTCCTACAGAATATAGTCCTTGGCAAAACTGTGTAGCCTACTTTTCTGTAGTATGAAAAAAGTTTCTTTTGTTCATGTATCAGGGCAGTAGGGAGAAATTACCATTGACTTCAGTACAGTATTTGTGGTTCATGCCTTTTGGTGTAATAATGATATAAAAAGATATAGTATAGATGCAGTTTTCATCCTGTACTTGTTTACAAAATAAAAAACATTAAATATATCACAGTTATCTCTTACAAGGTATGCCATTGTGACATGTATATAGTTTATTAGCATTAGCATTGGGTTGACATCAGACAAGACTCTGCAAATGGCATGCCTAAGAGCTTCATAACTGTTATGACCACAGACTGCTCCCGTAAATTCATACTTCAGGAATTTTCTATGGATATTTCTCTCTTCTGTGTCCTGTTAGATCAAGGTAGACATTCCTTTTAGTGTGCTGTTTTTGTGCTTAGAACACGAGAGCATATAAAGAGTAGATTTAGCTGATTAGAAGCTGTACATAATACTATCAGTTAAAGAGCAACCACTTAAAAAAGTCAAGGTGTTGTCTCTCAGATGTGAATTATTGATGTTTATTTATGATTAGGGATATTTTATGTATCAAAAACAAAATGTTGTGATTATAATTGAAAACAAACAAATTAATAATTGCTGGCTATATGTGCTAAGTAATTTAATGTTTACTATTTCACCTTCCTTTACTTTTCCCCCTTTGTGACATCGGAAATGTCCAGTCTGCTTTTGTTACTGTCAGCCAGTCAATTTTAAGTTCCTGTCTTGCAGTTTCTTGCCCTATTATCACGTCTAATGTACAAATCATTGTTATTGTGCTTGAATTAATTTCTTTAACACTAAATCAGGAATTGACATTTGGGTGTTATTGAATGTTATACACAAATAAGATAAACTAGACTGTAGCACTGGAAATTTCTACTGAACTTTTATTTGTCTTGTATTCTAAAAAGATGTATGTGCTAAATTTTACTTAAGTTCAGGAATTGTTCCTAGTTATGTGTGTTGGAAGTATACTATATGTGTAATGTTTCTTAATAACACTTAGTGTTTTGAACATCTCTTTTGTGATCTGAGAACACTTCCTTCATGAATTTGCATTTATTGTTTGTAGTTATGATTTTGAAATTCTAAAGAGGTTGTATAGATTGGTTACTAGATTATGTATATACAAATAGTTAACCAGCTGGATCTGGAACCGCTATGTTTTCAGAAGGAGCCTTGTTGTGAATTATTATTTTTTTTAAATCTCGACACATTTTTGTGTACTGTATTTACTAAGTACCTTGTGGTGCTTAAAATTGTAATGATCCTTATACTTGTTTCACTTTAATCTGACATACTTGATTCCCATATTGGGACCACATTTGATTGTAAAACTGTTTGTGTGCTCATCGCTGAAATAATGATAATATTAAATAATGTCTTTGTGATACATGTACTGCATTTTGTAACTGTCTGTCGTCTACAAATATTTGTTTTATACCTCTTCCCCATTGTTCCTACAGTAACTCTGTCTCAGTGAATAAGATAAATTATGCTGCATTAGCAATGGCTTTAAGAGACTTTAAGTTTCTCACAGAAGTACTGACTAGTGGTAGTATACACATCTTTTTCATTATTGTACTATTATAAAATCTTATCCTTTATAATGCTGTATATATGATGTAATGGGCATTAACCAGTGATAATGCATTGGTCATGCTGTGAGAAATGTTTGCTGACTGTAACCTGTTTATGGGCACCATTCGTTGTAAAAACAGGATAAAAGAAAGAGCCACAGCTTGTTCCCATTTCCCACCTATGAAACAGAAGTCACTAATCATTTTCTTCCTCTGCAACAGAGTATAGACAGAGAGATATAATGTTAATCAATTTCTCAAATGACTAGTGTTTACCTTCAAAATTGCGTTACCACACTAAATTTTTAATGCTGCTGTTATCAGAACATGAATTCTTAATATGTTTTTAGAAACAGGATATTAAATTTGTCTGTGTTAGCATTCTATAAAAAAAAACTTGATTAGTGGTAGTTAAGTAATTTAGTATCCCATATTGGTTTGTTTTCTCTCTTTTAAAACTTTTGATATATTTTGGAGGAAAAAGCTGCACGTTATCCAATCTTCTGAACCAGAGGAATTTGAGGAAATATATCTAGTGCTGTGATATTTTACTGCTACATCAAATAGTGATAAACAACTGAGCACATTTGTAATGGTCACTGTCATGATTTTTACCCTGGACAATAATGTGCACTTTTTTATTTTTAAATTTGCTGATTGTTAGAGTAAATTAACTGTAATAGTTGAGTTAAATTTTTTTCAAGACCAAATAATACAAAAGTGTTAGTTGCAGATTCAAACAAATTTGATGTGATAGCTGTTTTTCTTCAAGGAACAGATAACAAATCATGTTGATGTCCCAGAAACATGAACATTGTTATGAAGATCGTTATTTTTCTTTGTCCAGATATGATTTTTGAAACTTTTAATATATGATTTCAATCATTTATTGTTACATGTGTACACATTATACATGCTTCTGATGCACTGCTTGTCTGATCTATAATTCTAGAATTTAGCTAATTAAGTCATTACATTCTCAAATTGAAACATGAAAGAATATGACCACTATTGCAGGCCACTGTCCAATATAATGGACATTATTCTAAAATAAAGCATTATATAAAAAATTGTGAGCCCAAAAACGTGTGTTACAGTTTCAAACTATGTGACAGTTGTTATGGTATAATATAATAAGCCTACATAAAGTTTCTTTTTCAAAGACTCAAATCTGGAGCAGTGGCTGTTTCTTTTTCTTCTTCTTTTTATCTGTGCCCAAACTGTATTTGTGGTCACATATCTTGCCGCCCAATTGCAGTTCTTTGCATTTAATCACTTTGTTCATGTTGTGCAATGCAAAGAGGATTGACTGCATTTGGAAGGCCTGTGTGCTTGTACCTGCCTACTTTAAGGTAAATTATTGTACATATAATTTAATTTGTGTATTACAGTCTTGTGTCTGTCCAGTGGAATGAATTAAAAGCAATACAATATTTTTCAAAGGTTTCTGATTGTCTTACAAAAGTTAATAAATGAAAACAAAACTACCTCTTAACCTTTTTTAACTACTGGTGGAGTGACGTTAGTAAAGGCTTGCATATGAAGAGAAGGGCAGATAGGTTGACATTTGAAGCAATGGAATGGTGGAAGGAAGAGTATGTGTAATAACATAACAACTTAAAGAGCTTACATATTACCGTATAGGGGTATTGCATTCAGTCTGTAAAAGCTTAAATTCTGCTATACATTATTCAGTCAGACCAAGAAGACAGCCGGCCATGGTGGCCGAGCGGTTCTAAGTGCTTCAGTTTGGAACCGCGCGACCACTACGGTCGCAGGTTCGAATCCTGCCTCGGGCATGGATGTGTGTGATGTCTTTAGGTTAGTTAGGATAAAGTAGTTCTAAGTTCTAGGGGACTTATGGCCTCAGATGTTAAGTCCCATAGTGCTCAGAGCCATTTTGAACCAAGAAGACAGTTTATAAAAAGCATATCTTTCACACCCAGGGTTTTGAACCACATATAGTGACATGGATGCCTGTTTTAATGAAAACTGTCATCATGCACATTCATCTTTATCATTGAATTTGATGGGTACGTTAATAGGTCAGGAAATTTAAAGCTTCAAAATCCAAACTTGGATAAATAAGCCCATTTTTTTTACTTTCAAAATTCACTTGCATTTTTTATTGTTTTATTTTTATGACAATGCACTTTACCCACATTTATCCAGTGAAGCAGATTTTCTCCATGACATAAAATTAAGGAAGCTCTGAAACCTCTTGTTCGTTTTTCTTTTTTTGTGGTTGCATAAAATATTCATAGCACTCAAAATATTCTTAAGACAGATTTCTTTAGACATAGGAACTGGTGGAAATTACAGGATGGCAGACGAGAGAAAGATGTGGGTATTTCAACACTATGCACATCACATTTTACCTCTTCAATTTTCCCATTACCAAAGCTAAAACAGGTGCATCATCTTTCTGAAACTCATTTTGCAATCCACACCTGTTCTTATATGTTTTTATCATACACTTGTTTCAAAAGACTTGCTTTGTAATAGTAATTCTTAATACTATATACAAGGTATTCATTGACCAAAATCCTTTGTATGAATGAAATAAACTTCATGCACATCTTGTCTTTACAAAGAATTTGACACATAAAAATCAAATGGATTCATTGTAAAATGGTCTAATCATTGCTAACAAATCTAATTTTGTATTAGATTTTGGTCTACATTCAACACATGTAATACCCATCTTGTGCAAATCTTTCGTGTTGTTAATTCTTTATGTACAATTGAAATGTATTAGGTTGGCTTGGACTGCATGGTGGTTTGTTATACTTCACCTCATGCACCAAACTCGTAAATAGATTGCCAACTGAACATTCCTTTTACATACAACGGACGATGCTTACTGGATGTTGGTCACCATTAAGTATTATTAATCAGGGTCCAGATCTCATTCGCATTCACTCCACCACATAAATAAGATGTGATGTGCAAATCACTTTCTTATATTATCTTCAAAATTACACCTCAATACATGATAAATGAGGACAGCTACCAACTTGTATACTGCCTCTCTGTACTATGTACATAAGATCTGATATTCAACATGATAATAAACTATTATGATACATTTATTATCTTTGACATTTAGCTTCCTTAGATTTCATGGACCTTTTTTTTTTCCAACCCGCCTGGTCTTTCGAACTCCAATCTCCACCTCAGGAGATAGGGTCATGTGACTGCTACCCATTTCCATGCAGTCCCTGGATCATTAGTTCTGGTGTCAGCACCAACGATTTAAAACATCTCCCGACAGTGGGCTGCTCACCACTTATCGACTACTCCTGTCACGACATCTTTTCTCTGACATACGTATTTAAGGATGTGATACTACTCATTCAAGGAGTGGGATGTATCACTACACATCCCTCCACTAAGAGAAAAGATGTCGTGAATACACATTCAGTTTTAATTATTATAGAAGTGTTAGTAAATAGACTTGATGGCTTTGGTATCACTTTAAGTTTTTCTTGAAGTTCAATATTGCAGTAACTATTTCTTTGTGTTTTTGTTTTACCATTAATGTATTATACCTTATCACGAAAATCTCTTTCTTCTTTGGAGAAGGTAAATATTATCTATAATTCTAGGATCAAAGTCAGAGCACTCTGAGATTACATTGTGTTGTCAGAAATGGGTAACTTACTTATCTTTAATAATTTCATTTAATCAGTCTGGTGGAAATGCTCCCTTATCCAGAGTCCCTACCCTTGTTCAAATAATAGTACTCATAAATATTTCTCAGCACTGCCCTTTGAGGGATTAAATACTCTTTCCTCTAACTTTGTACCCCTGCTATCATGATGTACCTCTCTTTCCATAAAATGGTTGGAGCCCTCCCTTCCTTGGGTCCACCCGAACCTCATATAAATTCCCTTCTCTGGGGTAACTTACCCATAAACTTCCATAAATTGCATCACATAGCTCCTTTACTATTATTTTGAGTAGTCCAATATTTCTCCCTTCTGTTTTTTCTGTCTCTGCATTCCCCACCAGACTTCTGATTTTCTCCAGACAGTTCTCCAGCCTGACTCTTCTTCCTATTGCTACTGTCCTCCAAAACCCTTTTCCTTCTGCACATTACTTTTTCGCTCTTATCTTTGGGTTATTCTGACACCTGGCCCCTTCATTCCTACCCTCTAAAAAGTGACAAGACTAACTCCTTAAAAAAAACATTTTTACTGCTATAATGTTTCCCCACACCTGCTTGAGATCATGTGCATGATTGTAAATGACTTTCACTCTTTCCTGACGAGGCAACCGTTGGTTGCGAAAGCTAGAATTTTGTGTGTATGTTTGTGTGTCTATCGACCTGCCAGCGCTTTCGTTTGGTAAGTCACATCATCTTTGTTTTTACATATATTTTTCCCACGTGGAATGTTTCCCTCTATATATATATATATATATATATATATATATATATATATATATATATATATAAAGAAAGATGATGAGACTTACCAAACAAAAGCACTGGCAGGTCGATAGACACACAAACAAACACAAACATACACACAAAATTCTAGCTTTCGCAACAAACGGTTGCTTCATCAGGAAAGAGGGAAGGAGAGGGAAAGATGAAAGGAAGTGGGTTTTAAGGGAGAGGGTAAGGAGTCATTCCAATCCCGGGAGCGGAAAGACTTACCTTAGGGGGAAAAAAGGACGGGTATACACTCGCACACACACGCATATCCATCCGCATATACACAGACACAAGCAGACGTGTCTGTGTATATGCGGATGGATATGTGTGTGTGTGCGAGTGTATACCCGTCCTTTTTTCCCCCTAAGGTAAGTCTTTCCGCTCCCGGGATTGGAATGACTCCTTACCCTCTCCCTTAAAACCCACTTCCTTTCATCTTTCCCTCTCCTTCCCTCTTTCCTGACGAAGCAACCGTTTGTTGCGAAAGCTAGAATTTTGTGTGTATGTTTGTGTTTGTTTGTGTGTCTATCGACCTGCCAGTGCTTTTGTTTGGTAAGTCTCATCATCTTTCTTTTTAGATATATTTTTTCCACATGGAATGTTTCCCTCTGTTATATATATATATATATATATATATATATATATATATATATATATATATATATATATATATATATATATATATATATATATATATATATATATATATCTAAAAAGAAAGATGATGAGACTTACCAAACAAAAGCGCTGGCAGGTCGATAGACACACAAACAAACACAAATATACACACAAAATTCAAGCTTTCGCAACAAACTGTTGCCTCATCAGGAAAGAGGGGAAGGAGAGGGAAAGACGAAAGGATGTGGGTTTTAAGGGAGAGGATAAGGAGTCATTCCAATCCCGGGAGTGGAAAGACTTACCTTAGGGGGAAAAAAGGACAGGTATACACTCGCACACACACACATATCCATCCACACATACAGACACAAGCAGACATATTTGTCTTTAAATATGTCTTAAATTTGTCTTTAAATATGTCTGCTTGTGTCTGTATGTGTGGATGGATATGTGTGTGTGTGCGAGTGTATACCTGTCCTTTTTTCCCCCTAAGGTAAGTCTTTCCACTCCCGGGATTGGAATGACTCCTTATCCTCTCCCTTAAAACCCACATCCTTTCGTCTTTCCCTCTCCTTCCCCTCTTTCCTGATGAGGCAACAGTTTGTTGCGAAAGCTTGAATTTTGTGTGTATATTTGTGTTTGTTTGTGTGTCTATCGACCTGCCAGCGCTTTTGTTTGGTAAGTCTCATCATCTTTCTTTTTAGATATATTTTTCCACGTGGAATGTTTCCCTCTGTTATATTCATATATATATATATATATATATATATATATATATATATATATATATATATAAACAAAGATGATGTGACTTACCAAATGAAAGTGCTGGCAGGTCGACAGACACACAAACATACACACAAAATTCAAGCTTTCGCAACAAACTGTTGCCTCATCAGGAAAGAGGGAAGGAGAGGGAAAGACGAAAGGATGTGGTTTTTAAGGGAGTGGGTAAGGAGTCATTCCAGTCCCGGGAGCGGAAAGACTTACCTTAGGGGGAAAAAAGGACGGGTATGCACTCGCACACACACACATATCCATCCACACATATACAGACACAAGCAGACATAATTAAATATATTATATATATTTAAATATATGTGTGTGTGTGCGAGTGTACACCCGTCCTTTATTCCCCCTAAGGTAAGTCTTTCCGCTCCCGGGATTGGAATGACTCCTTACCCTCTCCCTTAAAATCCACATCCTTTCGTCTTTCCCTCTCCTTCCCTCTTTCCCGATGAGGCAACAGTTTGTTGCGAAAGCTTGAATTTTGTGTGTATGTTTGTGTTTGTTTGTGTGTCTATCGACGTGCCAGTGCTTTCGTTTGGTAAGTCACATCATCTCTGTTTTTAGATATATTTTTCCCACGTGGAATGTTTCCCTATATATATATATATATATATATATATATATATATATATATATATATATATATATATATGATGTGACTTACCAAACAAAAGTGCTGGCAGGTCGATAGACACACAAAATTCAAGCTTTCGCAACAAACTGTTGCCTCATCAGGAAAGAGGGAAAGACGAAAGGATGTGGGTTTTAAGGGAGGTGTGTGTGTGTGTGTGTGTGTGTGGGTAAATTTCTCTTGAAAATCCATCCATGAAGTAAATTCTTCTGAGTGAGCATTCCTCCATCCAGCAGCATCCCCTACTACATAACTTAATGCAAAATCTACTTTCTGAGTATCCTCCCATTTTTGAAGCAAAGATTTCGAAAAACTCATAAGAAGTATGTTGGGTGTACATCTGTCAGATTTAAACTTTGGGAAATGCTTATATAGGTTCATGCTACTGCATAATTGTAGTTATTCTAATAAAGTATCTATAGATTTCCCTCTACGCCGACTTTTCTGTGATTTCTTTCATCATTTTAGCTAACTCATCCCACAATTGTTTAAATTTGTTATTTGGATGAGTTAATTCATCACAGGAAAGCTGGACACTATTTAAAGTTTGTGCACTTCCTTGAAATTTTTGATCTACTAAGGCCTGTACTTTTTCCTGCAAACATGTAAAGATATCATGAGAAGAAATGGAATCTTCATTCTTGTTCCTTTGCTCTAAAATTTCAATACAATTCTGCGCATCCGAAATCTGATCTTGTACAAGTTTACACTCATTTACTGCAAGTTCTCAAAAACTATCTACATCAGTATGAATTTCCCCAATATGTTCTTGAATTTCATTATGTACAATGTCACATTGTTGAAGCATTTCAGTATGAATTTTGTTTTTAAAAACATTTAATTTATGATCTAAGGTATCTGCTAAATACTCCCTCAAGTTTCTCATCAAACTGAGCAATTCTGTCATTATTACTGTTAAGTACCTCCTCCGTGGATGACTGTACTTTATTATTAATCTGTCTAAAATTATCCAAAATTATTTCTAAATTTATTTCTCCTGATGTGGCCATCTTTCTTGTGATGACAGACGTTGACAAATATTTTATTTCTCATCTCAGCTCACCTATTGTTTATACTAATGTTTTTAATTTTAAAATTAATTGTATTCTATACTTGTCTTATTGTTTCACTCGCAACACACACAGCTTTTTAAAGTGATTGCAAGTACAGCTCAGCATTATCTCTATACTGCATTCTGTTGATGGGCTGTGTGTCGACTGCTAGTTGCTCACACCTGCGTGCTGCCAACGTGCTGTGTGTGGCCTGCACTCTGTGGACAACTGCATGCTGCCAACAAACTGCATGTTGGCTGCAGTGTACTGATAACTGCGTGTGCGCTGCAGTCTTTTCATGACTGCTTGTAGATTGTGCACTGTCATCGGATGAATACTGGTCCATTGCTCCCCAACAGAGTTCTTCCTTTTTCACTTAATTTTATAATTTGTTTCTGATTCAGTTTTATGTCAGTATTTTATTGAAGGTCTTGTTTTATACCTGTTATCCTTGGCAATGTGTTTTCTCCTTGGCTCTTTCTTACGAAATTTTCTCAAGATTTGGCTTTTTCGTTACACTTTTTCTGTCTTTAACTGCTAAGGTCGCCACATGGAGTGGTTTCGGTTGGCTTGGAGTGTACGGTAGTTTGTTATATTTCACGTCATGCACCAAACACTTAAATAAGTTGCCACCTGAAAACACCTTTTATACACAATGAATGTTGCTTACTGAATATCTGGTCACTGTTAAGCATTATTAATCAGGGTCCTGCTAGTCTATGCCCTGAATCCATACAGCTTCTTCCTCCAACTTTGGCTCAGACTTCACCTCCTTACAGACTGCAAATAAAGCTGCTGAAAATTAACTTCTCATTCTCATCTGCTCCCCAAATAAATAAGAAGTCAGGTGCAGTTCACCTTCTTATATTATCTGCAAAATTCCAACTCAATACATGAGAAATGAGGATAGCTACCAACTCGAATACTGTCTATCTGTACTACATACATAACTGATAACATTTCATGTTCTTAGGTTTCACGAAGCTCTTTCTTCTGCACCCTGCCCCATGGAACTCTAAATCTCCACCTCAACAGGTATGGTCGTCTGATTGCTACCTATTTCCTTATAGTCACTGAATCATTAACTCTGGCATCAGCACCTATGATTAAAAACATACGAATTATAATGTAATATCTCGATACCGTTTACATGCTGTAAGCCACACACTTTAAGTTTTTGCCATGCACAACTGTACTAAAGTCATAAAGCTTTCTATGAAACTGAGAACTTAAGACAACACTAGGCACTCTGGTCCTGCAAGACCTACCTTTCTCCCTCCGTGGGGTCTGCAACTGATTTCACAGGTTCAAAGCAACTCCTGAAATTTGTTACACATTTAGGCTTCATACCCGTTGCGTGCTCCAGAAGCAGAATACTTGGCTCATTTCTCACTAACTGGTATTCAAAATCTCTGTTTGTTGCTGCCACTTCAGAACAATATGTAACCTAATTTGGCAAACTAACAACCAGATGAGTTTATACAACATAATGGAAAAACATTCTGAGTGAATTTATAAAGCTTTCCAGGGTCCATCATCCTCGTAAGGCTGTTGGTGAAGGGAGTGCCTAAGCTGCTGTTTGGAATATTTGCTTAAAATCCCAGTGGATGCTCATGCCTGTTTCAAGAACTGTGGTGATCTCCTACGCCACAGTTAATAAAGAATGTCTCAAAAAGCATGGTACAACTTTAACATGTTGTAGCTGCCAAACTAATTAAGATAACCATACCATGTTTGGCTTATGTAACACACTATATCACAAAGTTTTCATGCCATTCAATCAATTTCAGCATGTGTGCCTTTGGTGGCACAAACACCATCCAAATCCAATGGTAGAAACAATTCGATTCTTTAAATTTCTGATGTGGTTGACAGGTGTTTAGGTAGTCTCTGTCCTTGACACACCCACATAGAAAGAAGTCCATCATTGTAATGTTAGGAGGCCAAGGAATTGGACCATCCCTGGCAATCCAGTAATCTGAAAATATGTGGTCTATAACATCCTGCACAGTCTGAGCCCAATGTGGCAGTGCACCATATATATAACATATATCTGGGTTAAAAACCTCTTTCCTAAGTCATTTTGCTGACCAGTACTTGGCTGGGAATGATTTCACAAACTGATCACACGTCATGCAATTCTCAGCAGCTTCAGTCAACCTTAAGGTTACCTGACACTGTATATATGCTGTGGCACACTGAAACTTGTAATCTACCCCCCTCCTTCCTAGTTGCTGCTCTTGTTCACCAATGTGAGAAGTCTTTTCTGAAGATTTGACAGAAGTAAGATTACAATAAACTTCTTTAGTTTACAGAAGTAAGATTACAATAAACTTCTTAGTTTACTTATCTTTTCTTGTAGAGGTGGCTCCAGTTGTGATGAGGAATGGAAGAAGTGGCTCCTTAAACAAGACCACAGAAATATTGCAGTATATGCTGCAGCAATGACAATACTCATAACAGGAGTTTGGAAATCTTGTTTCCAGAAAACAGTGGGAGCTTTCGCCCTGGCAGTGGCCAGAAAAAAATTAATGACACACTATCAAGGCCGACACCTGTGTTTTTAGGAGGCAGTAGGCAGGGTAAATGAGAATATGGCAGGGCTATCAGGATCAACTTCAGATTTCCCTGTGACATCCCTTAGAAGTCTTGCAGACACTTGGCTGAAGAAGTTATCTTAATTTATAATTGGAATGTCAATTAGTTTTAATATTAAAATAGAAATAAGTTCAGAGCTATTACCATAACTGAATTACCTTGACATAATCCCTCAGTCCTTCAACCAAATCTTCACAAACTGCAGGAACTATCTGATATATGGCTAGCTTTGAAATATAGAATAAATATTCAAGGCTTTGACAGAAATCACCCTTTGCCAAAAAACGAAGGCTAACAGCAAGTATTTGCTTCATGGGAATTGCATTTCTGAAATTTGTGTCTTTCTTTGAAACAACTGGCCCCATAACATTCATGAACATTTCAAAATCTGACAAAAAATCCTAGTGAAGTTAAGAAAACAGGAGTCAGCTACATAGCACATCATTCCTGCCACGTCTTTTATAGTATGTTTTAGTCCACTAAAGACAAGACATCAGTTTTTTTGTCTGCTAATTTCGTTGAGTAATATTAATGCAGCACCACATATCATTAATTCTTCGTCTTCACTTGCCATAGCGTAGCTCTTGATCCAAATACACAATGTGAAATGTATGCTGCTAGTTCATTATAGCAGACGATGTGAATACATTCGTAAAAATGTTTGTCACAGTGTATATGGGGAGCGAACAACGAACAATGTTACCAAAATGTTGGTTGAACAAGTTGGAAACAATGTTGCGAACAGAAACATGTTTTGAAGCTCAGCATAAACGCAGCTTAATGTGGGTATTGTTACTGCAGTATGGAGAACGAGAAAGGGAGGTCTAATTTCTGAAAATTTGAAACTGAAATCGTTTTACAGCTGGTTGGCTGGAACTCGAAAATTTTGGGATGCAAGAAAACGACTGGTGTAGTGTTAAGACCATCCAGGTCACATCAATGCTTGAACAGGGAGTAATGCTGCACAACTATCAGACACACACAAGTAGAAGTTATTCCTTAACTCAACTGAACCTTCATCCCATTTTCGGTTTTAAAGTGTCTGTAGCTAAACTATAGCTTCTGCTGTCAGTTTTCATATGTATAATATGCATATTCCGTTGTTGCTCTTACTGCCATCACTCTGAAGTAATGTACTTTATCACATACATTTTGAGATTGAGACTCGCTTCATAATTGCATTCAAATGGAGCAGGAGATATATATTACACGAAATTTCATAATAACAAAAACTTTCAGTATGTGACTTGTGTTTACTTTCTGACATAGACTGACAGTTATGTTAAGATTTCTGACCACTGGGGTAATATCCCAGGCATTGTCCTTTGCAACAAGAATTGCAGCAAATACATTATTTATAGTAAATAACATAGACTAACACATGTAATACTTCATAATTGTTCTATTAAATTAAGAAGGAAGACCAAGTATCTTTTAGAAAACAAAAGATAAAGAAAGTTCTGTTAGGAGGTGGACGTGAACCTACTAGTCATCCCGGCCCTTTATTTGGTCCCTCTGTGATCAGCGTTATGTCTGTGATCGCTCCCCAATATTAGTTACATAACAGTATTGTGCAACTTAACAATAACCAGCCATCGTAAATATAGTGTCGATCCATGTGCAATGTTCTGCATAGTGATTGTTAATGTCATTTACAAAACTGAGTGAATGGGCTATACCTGATCCTCATATCAACTTGCACGGCGTGGAGTGGCCATGTGGTACTAGGCACCAAGTCAAGGATTGCATGTCCCCTCCCACAGGAAGTTCGAGTCCTCCCTCAGACATGGGTGAGTGTGTTGTTCTTAGCATAAGTTAGTTTAAGTAGTATGTAAGTCTAGGGACTGATGGCCTCAGCAGTTTGGTTCCTTAGAAATTCACACACATTTGAACATTTGAGCAACTCGCCATCAACTTCTGTAACAGATAACCTATTAAACTTTCATTACTTTTATAATCTATAAACGGGCTGCTCTGGTAGAAGGTACTGGGGCTTGTCTCAACAGCCATATGTTATGAGCTGATCGCAAACTTCCATTCCCAGCATCCTCTACTCAGGGGCCAAGCAAAAGTGTGCAATCAGTACCTTTCACTTCATAGATCATGGCACTATCAATTAGGCTATGGCTTCAACATCATACCAAGCTCTCTGAACAGGCATACACTGTGTAAAGACCATATCTATAGATGATATTTAACTATGACAGATTGTATAAAAATGACGTTCTTGTGATAGATCACCATTGTGCACCAGTTGCATATACCCTTATTCTTATTAGAAGTCTACTCATGGGCGAGACAGGGTTATTCCTATAATGAGGGAATTCCAGGCTCTCGTTGATTGACGTAATAACCATGAAACCATTTGTTTTGAAGGGCGGAATCTCTCTTCAAATTTCCTGTGCCCATAATCTTCGAAAAGAGTTCCTCTTTCCCGAGTACATTAATATGGTTACGGCGACATTTAACATGGTTCAGGTATAACATATCTTTATCTTCTGTGCCATCTAAAAAATCAAAACGCGTCGCCATCTTAATACAGTACGTGTTTACTTCATTTTAGCCATTATCAGTTCAAGATAAACAAGCTTACAACATCGTCAACTTTAACTGCAATCAACTCCCTCACTTAACTTTAAATGAAGTTGGTGCAGTCGACTTGTATTGGAACCTATGCTGGTTTACCTATATAGGGATATGTTTTATTTTTTGTGTCTGTTTTGAGACACTCATTCACCTAAGTAGTTTACAGCAAAGATTAAAATGCAGTACGCACAAAGCAATCAAGCCAATGGAGCAAGGGAGAAAAGTTGAACATCAATTTTCTTATGTCTGTAAAAACTCCTATCGGATGTTTCATCGATCTTGTATTATCTATCTTTTCCCAGCTATGATAGAGAGAGGACATGAATTTCTTTTTAGTTCACTAATAATGTGAAATACATTAATACTTATAGTATAAAGCGAAGTTCATGTACTAGTTCCTTATTTCATCTGATCTATCTGTCTGTGTTACCAGTACCTGTAACACTTTGGAGAAGCAAGAAATTTAAGTACAGCAAGCAGGACGCCATAGCATTGTCTTCAAAGAAGAAGAGGAGGTAAATAACTTCAAGGCTCGAAGAACAATCATCTAATAATTCAATACTATATGTTACAGAGTTTGCATGTATATGAAAACTCACAACCTTTACTATATCACTGTGTGTAGGTTAACTGTGAGACGTGCTCGTGAGTGAACTTACTATTGGGTGCCTTTTATGTGGTGCCATCAAATTTCTGTTCTAATTATTATTCTTAAAATTATGAATTAATCTACATCTACATTTATACTCCGCAAGCCACCCAACGGTGTGTGGCGAAGGGCACTTTACGTGCCACTGTCATTACCTCCCTTTTCTGTTCCAGTCGCGTATGGTTCGCGGAAAAAACGACTGTCTGAAAGCCTCCGTGCGCGCTCTAATCTCTCTAATTTTACATTCGCGATCTCCTCGGGAGGTATAAGTAGGGGGAAGCAATATATTCGATACCTCATCCAGAAACGCACCCTCTCGAAACCTGGCGAGCAAACTACATCGCGATGCAGAGCGTCTCGCTTGCAGAGTCTGCCACTTGAGTTTGCTAAACATCTCCGTAACGCTATCACGGTTACCAAATAACCCTGTGACGAAGCGCGCCGCTCTTCTTTGGATCTTCTCTATCTCTTCCGTCAACCCGATCTGGTACGGATCCCACACTGATGAGCAATACTCAAGTATAGGTCGAATGAGTGTTTTGTAAGCCACCTCCTTTGTTGATGGACTACATTTTCTAAGGACTCTCCCAATGAATCTCAACCTGGTACCCGCCTTACCAACAATTAATTTTATATGATAATTTCACTTCAAATCGTTCCATACGCATACTCCCAGATATTTTACAGAAGTAACTGCTGCCAGTGTTTGTTCCGCTATCATGTAATCATACAATAAAGGATTCCCTTTCTATGTATTCGCAATACATTACATTTGTCTATGTTAAGGGTCAGTTGCCACTCCCTGCACCAAGTGCCTATCTGCTGCAGATCTTCCTGCATTTCGCTACAATTTTCTAATGCTGCAACTTCTCTGTATACTACAGCATCATCCGCGAAAAGGCGCATGGAACTTCCGACACTATCTACTAGGTCATGTATATATATTGTGAAAAGTAATGGTCCCATAACACTCCCCTGTGGCACGCCAGAGGTTACTTTAACGTCTGTAGACGTCTCTCCATTAATAACAACATGCTGTGTTCTGTTTGCTAAGAACTCTTCAATCCAGCCACACAGCTGGTCTGATATTCCGTAGGCTCTTACTTTGTTTATCAGGTGACAGTGCGAAACTGTATCGAACGCCTTCCGGAAGTCAAGAAAAATAGCATCTACCTGGGAGCCTGTATCTAATATTTTCTGGGTCTCATGAACAAATAAAGTGAGTTGGGTCTCACACGATCGCTGTTTCCGGAATCCATGTTGATTCCTACAGAGTAGATTCTGGGTTTCCAAAAACGACATGATACTCGAGCAAAAAACATGTTCTAAAATTCTACAACAGATCGACGTCAAGGATATAGGTCTATAGTTTTGCGCATCTGCTCGACGACCCTTCTTGAAGACTGGGACTACATGTGCTCTTTTCCAATCATTTGGAACCTTCTGTTCCTCTAGAGACTTGCGGTACACAAACAGAACACAGCATGTTGTTATCAATGGAGAGACGTCTACAGACGTTAAGGTAACCTCTGGCGTGCCACAGGGAAGTGTTATGGGACCATTGCTTTTCACAATATATATAAATGACCTAGTAGATAGTGTCGGAAGTTCCATGCGCCTTTTCGCGGATGATGCTGTAGTATACAGAGAAGTTGCAGCATTAGAAAATTGTAGCGAAATGCAGGAAGATCTGCAGCGGATAGGCACTTGGTGCAGGGAGTGGCAACTGTCCCTTAACATAGACAAATGTAATGTATTGCGAATTCATAGAAAGAAGGATCCTTTATTGTATGATTATATGATAGCGGAACAAACACTGTTAGCAGTTACTTCTGTAAAATATCTGGGAGTATGCGTGCGGAACGATTTGAAGTGGAATGATCATATAAAATTAATTGTTGGTAAGGTGGGTACCAGGTTGAGATTCATTGGGAGAGTGCTTAGAAAATGTAGTCCATCAACAAAGGAGGTGGCTTACAAAACACTCGTTCGACCTATACTTGAGTATTGCTCATCAGTGTGGGATCCGTACCAGATCGGGTTGACGGAGGAGATAGAGAAGATCCAAAGAAGAGCGGCGCGTTTCGTCACAGGGTTATTTGGTAACCGTGATAGCGTTACGGAGATGTTTAATAAACTCAAGTGGCAGACTCTGCAAGAGAGGCGCTCTGCATCGCGATGTAGCTTGCTCGCCAGGTTTCGAGAGGGTGCGTTTCTGGATGAGGTATCGAGTATATTGCTTCCCCCTACTTATACCTCCCGAGGAGATCACGAATGTAAAATTAGAGAGATTAGAGCGCGCACGGAGGCTTTCCGACAGTCGTTCTTCCCGCGAACCATACGCGACTGGAACAGGAAAGGGAGGTAATGACAGTGGCACGTAAAGTGCCCTTCGCCACACACCGTTGGGTGGCTTGCGGAGTATGAATGTAGATGTAGATGTAGATGTACATGGCTGTTAGAAGGGGGGCAAGTTCTTTCGCGTACTCTGTGTAGAATCGAATTGGTATACTGTCAGGTCCAGTGGACTTTCCTCTGTTGAGTGATTCCAGTTGCTTTTCTATTCCTTGGACACTTATTTCGATGTCAGCCATTTTTTCGTTTGTGCGAGGATTTAGAGAAGGAACTGCAGTGCGGTCTTCCTCTGTGAAACAACTTTGGAAAAAAGTGTTTTGTATTTCAGCTTTACGCGTGTCATCCTCTGTTTCAAAGCCATCATCATCCCTGAGTGTCTGGATATGCTGTTTCGAGCCACTTACTGATTTAACGTAAGACCAGAACTTCCTACGATTTTCTGTCAAGTCGGTACATAGAATTTTACTTTCGAATCCACTGAACGCTTCACGCATAGCCCTCCTTACGCTAACTTTGACATCGTTTAGCTTCTGTTTGTCTGAGAGGTTTTGGCTGCGTTTAAACTTGCAGTGAAGCTCTCTCTGCTTTCGCACTAGTTTCCTAACTTTGTTGTTGAACCACGGTGGGTTTTTCCCGTCCCTCACAGTTTTACTCGGCACGTACCTGTCTAAAACGCATTTTACGATTGCCTTGAACCTTTTCCATAAACACTCAACATTGTCAGTGTCGGAACAGAAATTTTCGTTTTGATCTGTTAGGTAGTCTGAAATCTGCCTTCTATTACTCTTGCTAAACAGATAAACCTTCCTCCCTTTTTTTATATTCCTATTAACTTCCATATTCAGCGATGCTGCAACGGCCTTATGATCACTGATTCCCTGTTCTGCACTTACAGAGTCGAAAAGTTCGGGTCTGTTTGTTATCAGTAGGTCCAAGATGTTATCTCCACGAGTCGGTTCTCTGTTTAATTGCTCGAGGTAATTTTCGGATAGTTCACTCAGTATAACGTCACTCGATGCTCTGTCCCTACCACCCGTCCTAAACATCTGAGTGTCCCAGGCTATATCTGGTAAATTGAAATCTCCACCTAAGACTATAACATGCTGAGAAAATTTATGTGAAATGTATTCCAAATTTTCTCTCAGTTGTTCTGCCACTAATGCTGCTGAGTCGGGAGGTCGGTAAAAGGTGCCAATTATTAACCTAGCTCGGTTGTTGAGTGTAACCTCCACCCATAATAATTCACAGGAACTATCCACTTCTACTTCACTACAGGATAAACTACTACTAACAGCGACAAACACGCCACCTCCGGTCGCATGCAATCTATCCTTTCTAAACGCCGTCTGTGCCTTTGTAAAAATTTCGGCAGAATTTATCTCTGGCTTCAGCCAGCTTTCTGTACGTATAACGATTTCAGCTTCGGTGCTTTCTATCAACGCTTGAAGTTCCGGTACTTTACCAATGCAGCTTCAACAGTTTACAATTACAATACCAATTGCTGCTTGGTCCCTGCATGTCCTGACTTTGCCCGCACCCTTTGAGGCTGTTGCCCTATCTGTACTTGCCCAAGGCCATCTAACCTAAAAAGCCGCCCAGTCCATGCCACACAACCCCTGCTACCCGTGTAGCCACTTGCTGCATGTAGTGGACTCCTGACGTATCCAGTGGAACCCAAAACCCCACCACCCTATGGCGCAAGTCGAGGAATCTGCAGCCCACACAGTCGCAGAACCGTCCAGTCTCTGATTCAGACCCTCCACTCGGCTCTGTACCAAAGGTCTGCAGTCAGTCCTGTCGACGATGCTGCAGATAGTGAGCTCTGCTTTCATCCCGCTAGCAAGACTGGCAGTCTTCACCAAATCAGATAGCCGCCGGAAGCCAGAGAGGATTTCCTCCGATCCATAGCGACACACATCATTGGTGCCGACATGAGCGACCACCTGCAGATGGGTGCACCCTGTACCCTTCATAGCATCCGGAAGGACCCTTTCCACATCTGGAATGACTCCCCCCGGTATGCACACGGAGGGCACATTGGTTTTCTTCCCCTCTCTTGCTGCCATATCCCTAAGGGGCCCATTACACACATGACGTTGGAGCTCCCAACTACCAGTAAGCCCACCCTCTGCGACCTCCCGGATCTTGCAGACTGAGGGGCAACCTCTGGAACAGGACAAGCAGCCATGTCTGGCCGAAGATCAGTATCAGCCTGAGACAGCGCCTGAAACCGGTTCGTCAGACGAACTGGAGAGGCCTTCCGTTCAGCCCTCCGGAATGTCTTTCGCCCCCTGCCACACCTTGAGACGACCTCCCACTCTACCACAGGTGAGGAATCAGCCTCAATGTGGGCAGTATCCCAGGCAGCCACAGTCGTAGCCTAATCAGGGGATGCGTGGGACGAGCTGGCCGTCCCCGACAAACCCCCATCCGGACCCCCACAGTGATGCCCATTGGCAACAGCCTCAAGCTGTGTGACCAAAGCCAACACTGCCTGTAGCTGGGAGCGAAGGGATGCCAACTCAGCCTGCATCCGAACACAGCAGCTGCAGTCCCTATCCATGCTAAAAATTGTTGTGCAAAGAACGTCTGAACTAATGTACAGAGAGCACTAACAAATCGACAAAAAATTTAAACTGTTATTAAAATACAAGATTGCCTAGAATATGCAGTAATGCTGCTACTTGCGCAGTGCTGACACACTGCTCGGCGGCAGAAGGAGACTACGCGATTTTACACTATTCAGGTACTAAAACGCGATGCCAGAACTCTCAAATACTATAATACGCCCGAAATTTATGAATTAAACAGTGCAAGTACCAAAAACATGCAAAGAAATTAATTAAACTATGTAACAAATAAGTGAGCTAGGAGTATACAACTTTCTGCTGGCAGCTGCTTATCCAACGGCGGCAGAGAGCACACTGGCTGTGACCAACCGACACTGGCCGTTCAAAACAAAAACAGAAGACAGACTACGCGAATTTACACTATTCAGGTACTAAAACACGATGCTACAACTCTCAAATACTATAATACGGCCGAAATTTATGAATTAAACAATGCAAGTACCAAAAACACGCAAAGAAATTAAGAATTAAACTATGTAACAAATAAGTGAGCTAGGAGTATACGACTTTCTGCTGGCAGCTGCTCATATAACGGCGGCAGGGAGCACACAGTAGAACTGGCGACTGTTCCCTGGATGGTGCCAGATATATTAGGTCGAATAATTCACTGAACAACAAATTTGAAGTGAAAGTGGATAAGTTGCATGATTTTGAGTTATTTATGTTTATTTCAGTTTAAAATGATACAAAATCATCGTCTTCATAAATATTAAGCTCTATTTTTTTTAAAAAAGTAATCTACGTTTGTGTATAAACAACTCACTAACCAAATATGACTTCATGTTCCAAGATTCAGCATTACAAATTTTAAGTGAATAATTACTTGAATTATGTGATGTGTTATGCATTGATAAATTTCAGTGCCATTCTGGACGTACAAAAGTAAAATATTAAGAAAAAATTAAGATAATATTACATGAATGAAAATACTCTGTAAGTCTAGTTTGTACAAGAACTATGTAAAGCGCAAAAGAAAGTACATAAATTAACTGGTCACAAATGTATATAAAGGATTACAAATGTTAAATGTCCATATGTACAGCATATTCAATAACATATTTTGTTCAGAGATAAATTCAGAAGATGACAATTTTTGCTTGACTTCACATTTATACACATACTTGGGAACTTCCCTTAAGACAGTCCTACAGTAATCTGCTAAAATAGTAGGGCTCCACTTTCTGGCATACTTTTTCTCACAGGTGGCAATGTCTTGATGAAATCGCTCGCCATGTTCATCACTTACTGCACCACAATCTTTGGGAAAGAAGTCAAGATGACTATGTAAGAAATGCGTTTTCAATGACATGTTGCAACCAAGTGTTTCATAAGGTGACAACACGTTATCTACAATTTCCTTGTAATTTGTTGCTCTTTTGTTCCCTAAGAACTGTAAATATTCTGTCATAAAACATTCCCATGCATGCTTCTCATCACCTTGTATGATTCCATCAAATGTATGGTCTCCAAAAATCTCTCGAATCTGTTGGCCTACAAAGATGCCCTCCTATACTTTGTCATCAGTTAAGTAAGGGAACTTTTGCATTAAGTACTTAAATGCTTCACCATCTTTGTTCATTCTCTTAACAAAGTTTTTCATGAGACCCAACTTGATGTCCAAGGTTGGGAGCAGAATCTTTTTAGGGTCTACTAGAGAATCAGCGTTAATGTTCTTTATACCTGGCTGAAGAGATTTTCTGGTGGGCCATTCATGTACACTGTAATAAGAAACACAAGCTCAGCTATTCCATTCACAGAGAAAGCAGCAATATTTACTATATGCTAACTGCATACCTAATAGCAGTGCAACCACTTTCAAGTCTATACTTGGAAGGAGAGACAGCATTGGTCGTATTTTTTTTATTTTATTAACCTCAAAATCGATTTTCGGTCACTTAGTGACCATCTTCAGTGCTGTAATATATAATTTAAATTGGTAGGCACTGGTGTCAACAAGCTTATAGCGATCACATAAACTCAACTCTCCTTTCAAGTATACCCATTATCTGGTTGTGGTGCACAGGACACTCTATGGAGTCGCCAATCAATACACTTTCAAGTCACCACAAATCTGCCATTAAGAGTCATTATACTTGATGGATTCTAGTAAAATTTTCATGTTTTGGTATTACTCTTTCATATGCACAGTATGCCCAACTGGAATAGAAGGAAGCTCATTACCAATAAGTAAAAGCACTGCTTTGAAGCTCTACTTCGAGTAATCAATAAAGAGTCTCCACCCATCAGGATTGTAATTAAATCTGAGCGTCTTCAATTGACCATTTATGTCAACACATGCCACAAGACTATCTTGCTTGTTAAAAACAGGAGTGAACTGTTGCTGTCTTCTGAAGTAGAAGGAAACATTTACATTGATTTTCAGAAATTGCGCTGCTGGAATCTTGATGCTAAAATCTCAGCCTTAGCTTCAAAGAGCTTCAAATCTCTAATGAGACCACTTAACTCATTTTAAGACGATTTTTGTGGATCATTAGTTGATGACATATTAAGAAGAAACTCTGGATCTTGTGATGTACATGGCTCAGGACATTCAGAATCCCCATTAGAAGTAATCTCGTACTCTGTCGGTGCTTCAGGTATTGACAGTCCTTCCCTATGTAGAACTTGACGTATGGCAGATGGAATGTTAGGATGGATCACTCACTGGCCACTTCTTCTTCTTACATGTTCCCTTCTTGGTAGGAGGAGCCATAAAAAGTAGCAGTCACTGACATGGTTAGTTGCCTCACGCCAGATCATGGGCACTGCCAAGGGCATTGAACATCCTTTCCCATGCATCCAATTCCTGAGGTTGCTGGCACAAGAGTTGCAGATCACATATGGAGCCCAGGGTTTATCCTGATCACCTATTTTGCACCCAAAATAACAACTGTAAGCTTTTTTAATCAATTGACTTATTGCTGTTTTTGTGAAACAAATGTCACTTCTCCACACACATAGCAAAATGTCTCAGCGCTGTTAACACAAACTTGTGGCATTTTTGTTTACTTCAGTAGCAGTCAACTTGAACAACTGGTAGTTAACCTGGAAACAAACGCACAAAAATTATTACAACCATTGATAAAGGCACTGAAGTTCATGAGTATGGAGACAAAAACATCACTAAAATTGGTATCAAAATGTTTATATCCAAAATGTTGCACGCAAGTAAGACCAGGGACAATAATATAATCCATTGTTACTAGTTACTATGACTTTGACAAACCATTATAATATTTGATTTTAAACTTAGCATAAAAATCTGTATATAATTACCTCACCGTAATGAAACAGTGTAAAATGAAAACTAGAGCTAATTTTGAATTGTCTTTGTGATATTCGCGATTAGCATATTAGACTTGATAGGAATTGGCTATTTTCATTCAATCTGCATTTTCATTGTTGCACAGTGTAATTGAATGATATAAAACATGTTGTATGACATTCTATTGCACTAAATGCTTTTTAATTCTTTTATTTCTTCGATGAATGGAATACTGCTGAGAGAAAACCAAGGTCAAAGACCACACAAATTATAATTGGTTAACTGGAGTAAATGTTGCAATAACATTTAAGAAGGTCATCTCTATGGTAGGAAAGAACTCCAACTTATAGCTTGCATGACTGCACTTGGTAATGCCTTGATCAAAAATAGTATCTGTACATTACCCTATCCGGTCACAAATTTGAAGAATTTTTTTAAATCAACAGAGATTTGGGTTAACATTTTTTGATTTTTTGGAATATGTACATAAAAATTGCAAAGTGCAACAATAAGCAGAGATGCTGGCATAGAATAGTTCACATACTGACTGAGAAAATTCTCACAATTTTAAGATTAAAATTTAATTTTATTTCATATTTATAACTTTAAAACGGATTTACTAAATGGAATCAGTTAAAAGGATTGTGGCAACTAATGAAAACAGTGTAGAGATATAAAACGTTGTCACATGGGGTATGCTCACAAATGATAGTGATACCACAAATGTCAATCATATTGACGACAGTTGGGAATATTACACAAATTCAGTTTATGCTGGTGACAAGAATGTCTTACCTCATGATACTACCATACTCATGGTAAACGAAACTAATTCCGAAATATCACTGAGAAGCATTTTCTCGCATGAAGCCAGCAAAGACGCGCTAGTGCAGAATCAGTAAATTTCAGTTTCTGCATGTCATGAGAACTTGTTTCAAATGTGATGGAACAAGACACAGTAGGTACACAGGATGCTAATGCATCATCAGTGACTCAATGCAGGACATGTATAAAGGCCGCACTGAGTTAATGCAGAATTTATTTAATAATTTTTCTACATACATGCATATATACATTAATCCTTGTTCCACAGATTATGAATACGAGATTTCGTAATGATGTGGAACATGTCACTTTAACATATGTTTTCTTTACACAAAATAATTAATGAATTATTTTTTTACAGTTACTACTTCATATCTAAGAATTCATCTATTGAGTAGAAGGAGTTGTCATTCAGAATTTCCTTTAATTTGCTTTTAAATGTTGTTTGGCTATCTGTCAGACTTTTAATACTAATTGGCAAATGACCAAAGACTTTTGTGTCAGCATAATTCACCCCTTTCTGTGCCAAAGTGAGATGTCATCCAGAATAGTGAATAGCATCTTTTCTTCTAGTGTCACTATGCACGTCACTGTTATTTTTGAACTGGGATGGGTTATTAATGACAAATTTCGTAAGTGAATATATATATTGCGAAGGTACTGCGGATATCCCAAGTCCCTTAAATAAATATCTGCAAGGTGATCTTGGGTGGGCTCCAGCTATTATTCTGCTTACACGCTTTTGTGCAATGAATACTTTTTCTCTTAATGGCGAATTGCCCCAGTATATGATACCATATCAAAGCAGTGAATGAAAATAGGCATAGATGGATAATTTACTGAAATGTTTATCACCAAAATTTGCAATAACCCTAATAGCATAAGTAGCTGAACCTACTGCATCAAATCAGTCTCAGGACTGAAGACCACAACAACAACAGCTGAACCTAACAATTTCAGCAGATCATCGATGTGTTTCTTCCAATTCAATTTCTCATCAATGCACACACCCAGAAATTTTGAGTATTGTGCCTTAACAACAGACTTCAGTTCATAGTCTATATTTATCAATAGTGTTATGCCATTTGCTGTACATAATTGTATAAACTGTGTTTTTTCAAACTTTAGTGAGCATCTATTTGCAGAGAAACACTTAATAATTCTCTGAAAGACATTATTTGCAATTTCCACAGCTGATCCTGGCTTGTTGGGTGTGATTACTACACTTGTATCATCAGCAAAAAGAACTAGCTTTGCATCTTCATCAATCTAGAGTGGCAAGTCGTTAATATACGTATATTAAAAACAATAAGGGAGTCAAGACTGAACCCTGTGGGACACCATTCTTGATACCTCCACAGTTATATGAATCTTCTGGTTCTTTCAGACTACCTGTACTGTTAATTTCAACCTTATGCATTCTCCCAGCTAAGTATGAATTAAACCATTTGTGCACTGTCCCACTTGTACCACAATACTTAAGCTTATCTAGAAGAATTTCATGATTCACACAATCAAAAGCCTTAGAGAGACCACAAAATATCCCAATGGGTGATGTTCGGTTATTCAATACATTTCATATTTGATCAGTGAAAGCATATGTAGCGTTTTCTGTTGAAAAGCCTTTCTGAAAACTAAATTGACATTTTGTTATCACTTCATTTTTACAAATATGTGATGCTATTCTTGGATACATTACTTTTTCAAGAATTTTGGATAAAGCTGTGAGAAGTGAGATTGGCTGGTAGTTGTTAGCATCAGATCTATCCCCTTTTTTATGCTATAGTTTAACAATAGCCTATTTCTATCTATCTGGACAAATGCCCTGGTTCATTGAACTACTACACATGTGGCTGAGAATCCTACTTATTTGTTGGGAACACAACGAACTGAAAAACGTGATGAAAAATTTCGTGATTTTAAAAAAGAGATCAAAAGCAAACATTTAATGGTTTTAAGAATGACCTATCACAGAGTTTCGATAGTTTAAGTCAAAATCTATGCATTGATCTTTCTAATGATTTAACACGCAAACTTGCATATATGGAGAAGAAATCATGGATAGAATTATTCATTGATTTGTCTCAAGAAATAAGGAACCTAGATAAAAAGGTGTTACATACAGACGAAGTCAAGAGGAAACAGCAGGTGAGATAAAGATCATGAGTGACATGCAGACTCAGATAGATCTTTCTAATGATTTAACATGCAAACTTGCAGATATGGGGAAGAAATCATGGATAGAAGTATTCACTGATTTGTCTCAGGAGATAAGGAACCTAGATCAAAAGGTGTTACCTACAGATGAAGTCAAGAGGAAACAGCAGGTGAGATAAAGATCATGAGTGATGTGCAGACTCAGATACAAGAGGCTCACTCAGAAATATGCAAAACTTTAGAAACTATGGCAGGCACTGTTAATGAGTTGCAATCTTTATGTAAACATTTGCCGGAAGAAGTACAGGAGCTGTCAGTAAAATTGAGTAATTTAGATTTAGCCTCTAAGTTCATAAATAAAGCACAGGAAAAAATCGAAAAGGAGGTAAAGAATTTAAACGACAGAGCCAAAGCAGGAATACCATATAAGGGCACGATCCTTTCACAGAATGTCATACAAAATCATAAGAGCTAGCTGAAGCAGTTGCAGAAGTAACAGATGAAAGGGAAACTGAACTGAGTGCTAGGGTTGAGCTTGGCTTAAAGGCAGCAGAAGAGAAGTTGCAGGGTAGTCTAGTTAATGGTATAGATGTCACAAGAGAGACGCCAATAACAAGTAATGAGGTGCAGTTGGGCAGGGTAGATAGCAGTAATACTTATTTGCTACCAGCTGTTCAGACGGAGAAGAAAGGAATTATAAAATGCAACGGGCACCGCCAATGTCAATATCGGTTGCGCAGATACATCTGATGCATAATCATGTGTGTCTGAATAGTACGACAGCAGCAACGGACAATACTGCATGTTTGTCCCTTTCATTATCAGATGAGGGTCTGCTCCATTATATGCAAATTTCGGATTTTTTCAACAGAGGGTAAGAGAACGAATACCGTAGTGTTTATCAGAGGTTTTTGCAACGTGTTACCCTGCAACTGGACAGAACTACAGAAGATATGGTTTGTTGTGGGGTATGCATAGGGCAATGTTTTGTTGTGGGTGTAAGACGTGTATATTTCTATTGTCAATTGTCAAACCATAATTTCTGAAAGATGTTTATATTTTATTAATACGATTAAGTAGGAATAATTAATATTTGTCATGTTGGAAATAATTGTGGTAGCAGGGAATGTCTGCACCAAAGTATTGTTGGCAAGAGATACCGCAAATTGATATAATTTTAAAAAGGGCGGGAGAGACTGCGTACGGATTCATTTTAAGAAAAGAGCGGCAAAGACCGCGCATTGATACATTTTATAATGGTAGCAGGGATTGTCTGCACCAGAATGCATTGTTGGCAGGAGAGACCGCACTTCAGCATTTGTAGGAAGTCAGTAGTTAGCGAGATGTGAAGCGAGTTGGTAGCAGGTCTGACGCGAGAGGTTGAGAGGAGCGGTGTGCCTGCCAGCCACTAGCTATGATTTACAAGAGATGATAAACGGATGTACAGAGACATCAGCTAACTATTATCATAATAGGAACTAATATTATTGAATTACTTTATTGAGAAACTCTGGACTACTGAAGGCATGTTTGCGCAATGCCATAGTTGTAAGATTATTGTAAAAAGTAAGTCCCATTTGAATGTTTGTAAAATCATTTCATTCAGAATATAATTAATTTTTGCCAGCAATATTGCATTACTGATTATAATCCATCCCAAAAACCATCAACGTAAAACTCTGCAAAAGTTTATTGTTGTCAAGAAAAAGTCTAACTATGAATTAACTTCAGTCAAATTAATTAAAGAATAACGTCAGCTTTGCTATTAAAGAATGTCAGCTTTGGTAATAAATACAGCCACTTATCATGACAGCCCAGCAGCAGCTAATAAAGTACAGTAAAACAGAGTAAGTACATTCATGTCGCAGTTCGATGTAGCAGTCAGATGGCGATCCAGTAACAGTAAAAAAAAGGTAAGGAACAGTTTTGGGTTATTACAGGTAACGACTGAGGGCCACGACGACGACACATTCTATGTTTCGTCTAAATAATCAGAAAATAACTTTTAATAAGCAGCATTTAAATTTGTATGCGAAGATTGAGAAACAGAATTAATTTCAAAGGGAAGATTTCATTTGTTATTATTAAGGAAGAGGTAGAAATCCTAAGGAAAGGTTTCATAGGTTATTGTAGAAGGAATAGTTGCGTAACAAAGAAAAAAGAAAAAGAGATAAAGAGAAGACGGGAAGATTTCACTTGGCGACATCCAATCAGTAAGACTCTTTAGTGAATCTACTGTGAAAATGAATATACTGACTCTGACAATTGTATGAATAAGCTAGTGTTAAGTGGCGCAACGCTTGTACTAAACTGTATACCTTTAATTCACAGCCCATCGGCAATTCTGTTTGCTCTATTGATTCTGCATTGAAAAGTGTTTGTTCAGTGTTGAATCCGTTTTGAACAGTGATATATTTTGTTGCGTGTGTTAATTATAGACAATGTCCAACAGAACAATTACTCGTTCTCAAAGCGATAAAAGTGTTGAAAATACTAACGAGAAATTCTTTTCAGGAATATATAGAAATAATACGTGTGAAAAACGCGATAGTGAAACGTTAGGTGAACAGACATTCGAGAGTAGTAATAATATGGAATCTTTTGACAAACAATCAACTTTAGAATGCTAACTGATAATGAGACATTAGTGCAAAATAATTTGTTTTTAAATACAACAGACGATACACAGCCACAAATTACGCGTAGCAGACATAATAGTTTCAGTAATGAAACCACTATAATGCAGTCAAACAGTGTGACTCCATTACGTGCCGAAACAGATTCAAACGGTACACCGCTACACAATCTGCGTAGCAGATACCACAGTTTTATCGACAAAAATTCCGAAACCACGGAAGAGGTGACACGATTACAATCGTCTGAGAATGTTCAAATGAACGCAGATGTACAACCTTTAACAACGAATACAAGTACACACAGAAGTCAATCCGAAACGGATCCAATAATGGCATTTTTGCTACAAGTGAGACAAGACATGAATCAAAACTTTAACAGAAGGGCACAAGAATCAGCAGACCTAAAAAACGAAATCAAGGTAGTCGCTGAAAAATGTTCACAATCAAACCAAGAATTACACGCCAAGATTCAAGAAATAACAGATAAACAAGAAGCATTCGTGGCTAGCATACGAGAAACAATGACGGAGAGCTTTTCCAAACAATTGCTCACATTGATGAACGTTTTAACAATCACACAGAAAACTGTTTGATATGTCACCACAAACTGGTGCGATCGCAGGATAAAGAACGAAAAGAACTATTACAAACAATTAATAAACAGCGACAGGACGACAAAAAGAAAGTCTTTGCTCAGGGAAAAACTTACGTGGACAATCACATACACTCGATTTCGGAAGAAATCGAAACGGTTAAGGAGACAAATACTCAAATACAAGAGAGGCTCACGGAAGTCCAACCACAAACAACTGAGGAGAAAATTTCTACCGACACTGAAATCCAGAACATTACGGATAAATTAACCGAAGAAATTCTGACACTAACTGACAAAATAGAACACATAGAAATCAATCAAGACTCAGAAAATTTGAAAGCAGATTTTAAGAAAGTAACCAAAAGTAATCGTAAATTACAAAACGAACTGACAGAAAAGATCAACGAACTCACTACAAGAATAGACCTGTTAGATACTAACAGTGACAGTAAATCAGATGACACTACACCAGTCTTAGTTCAACAGATTTCTAATAGTAAAGATACGCAAACTACAAATGTGCAACAACCAACCGCAGACCTAGAATCACATAATAATTTGTTACATCAGAAAATCAATTCTTTACACACAAGGAACAACTGCAATCAATCAATTCCAACAGCACACACAGCATTACGACATGCCTCAGATGCACAATACGTATAATGTCGGTAGACTTCAGAGAGTAAGAGATCTTAATCAGGCAGAAAGACACATAAATTCATATGCACAACATTACGAAAATAATACACACAAAGGCTTGACGGTTTCGACCACAAACATTTCCTTTCAGTGAGAAAGTTTAAAACATTTAAAAACTACAGGCCGCTAATACAACCACTGGACTGGATCCAACAATTCAATGCGTCACTCCCACCGTCATGGCTAGTTCAACATAAGCTAGAATTTATTATTAGTTTTCTTGAAGGGGAACCAGCGAGAAGAATGCGACCAATGGCTAGACAGTCTTTTTCAGTAGAAGCATTCCAGGAAGCATTTCTAGCAGCATATTGGTCAGATACTACACAGAGTAGCATTAAAGATGGACTAATTGGTCTGCCAAATTTCGAGAATTCTACTTTCCCAACAATCACACAATTTTTCGAGTATATGGTTGAACAAAACCAAAACCTCAATCAGCCATACAGTCAATCCTCATTAATACAGCTGTGTATTTCAAACCTCCCCAGAGCATTAAAAGTGTCATTATTAACAGGCCAGCAAAAGGACAGTGTGTACGCATTTAGAGACATCCTGCAATTGCTAGAGGTACACCAGGCACATTATGCGTTTGTTAATAAGAACTTTTCACGACATAACGCAAACCAGAAAAACAATGCTAATTTTGAGCAAACACGATTTGGCAATAGCGATCATAATAAACGCTTTCGCAACGAAAATTAAAAATGTAATCGAGAATACACACAGGGATTTAATGAACAGCAGTATAACAACAGTGTACATTACAATTCAAGACAGTAACAAAGCCATCCAAATAACATGACACATTTACGACAGGAAATGGCGAACCGGTCAAACTTTCACATGACTCATCGCCCAAATGGGACAGGTGCAAGCAATTACACGGGTAAGCCGCAAAATACACAAAACGAACAAAGACAGCCTTTTCAGAGAAACACGTGTGCCTCGCCATATAATCACAGTTATAACGACAGAAGGAGAGAAAACGAACACCGAGCGCAAAGGAATTCTACAATGATAATTTTCATAGAAATTCAAACAGTGCACAACAACCAACTCATCGTATGAATGTACCAGACACAAGATTTCATCCGCCACCTACCGCTAATAATCAAAACGGTAGAACAGTACAGCTCACAGAAAACACACAACACTCCCCGACAGAAAATGAAATGTCAGAATATTTATGACTAGAGATAGCCTGGGATGAATCTCTGAATGATGACACTATGGATAAGGACAGACAAAACATAACGATAGAGCATGCCATTACATTCGACGACGTGTGAGACACACTGTTACACGAAAAACCGATCATGCAGAAAACTGTATGCCACACAATAATCCAGATAAATTTAAAGTCACAAAGTATTTTAGCAATAACTGATTCAGGCTCACCAATGTGCGTAATTAACGAAGACACATTTAACAGATGCAATAGCAATAATGATTACCCAGTATTCCCATTACACAAAACTAAAGTTAAGAGAGCATTTCCAGGAAAAAGCATTGAAGTTGTGATGTTACAAAATAAAAGTGATGTTGTTATTCAATGGAAAGTTGGAAATTGAGATTTAGCTTACTGTTTTATCAATCACAATTGGCGTAAGAATCATGGATTGACCATTGTCATAAAATATTGCATTATGAGATGTGAATAGTTTTTTACTTGCAGTTTCGCGTGGCTTGAGGCAGTCACAACTAGCGTGCTATTGATTAAGAAATTGCGTTATCGTCTTTCTAATTACTTTATCATTGTATCTACGATCATGAAGTACTTAGAAAGACTTCCATTTGGACTAACGATTTCGTCTGCAGCTTTTATACGAGGCATCAATACCATTCCTCCACAGCATCTTAAAAACAAAATTACCACATTTGTAGATGACATTCTAATCACAGCAGAAAACTGGGAACAGCACAACCATACCCTTCAACAATTACTGAATACATTCGAGCAGAAGGGTGTAAATATAAACCTCCGTAAATCTGAATTTTGAAACGCCTCAATAAAATTTCTAGGTCGTATCATTTCACAACCAGGTATTGCACCAGACTCTGACAAATTGCAAGCATTGAAAGATATCGACATGCCAACAAATAAGAAGGAACTTTGGAGCTTTTTAGGCCTTATTAATTATTTTAGAAAATTCATTCATTATAAAGCATTATCACACCCTTGCTATACCAGCTCACAAATAAAAACACAATTTGGTCATGGAACGAAGATGCTGAAGCTGAATTCTAGAACTTGAAAGAAGCTTTACTAAGGGCACCTTTGTTATCACATCCTGACCCAACACAAAACTTTTCCATTGCAACAGATAGTTCAACAACTGCAGCACTAGGAGTACATATTTCCCAGGAAGTAGAGGAGGAGGGTAAGACAATCGTTAAACATATTGCGTTTGCAGGCAGGATACTTTCTCCAGCAGAGCGCAATTATTCTGTAACAGAATTAGAGACGCTATGCGTAGTATGGGCATTTAAGAGATTCCATCATTATCTATATGGAAGACACACCACAGTATATACTGATCACCGAGCAATCCAGTTTTTACTATCAACTTAACTTACGCATGATAGATTAAGCCGTTGGAAATTATATCTACAAGAGTTCGACTTCACTATTGTACACATTCCAGGCGCGCAGAATATTGTTGCCGACGCACTATCGAGATCTATTCACCATAAACGACTAGAGAAAGATAAATACCTTCTGCCACAACACCCACGTATTATGTATATCAAACAAGTAGCTTTCGAAAACTTTATATCAATAGCATTACAGGACATAGAGAGAGAACTGCAGAAAGATGAAACACTAAAAGAGATTTTAACGCTTTGGCGAGACAAGAGCAACGCAAAAATCAGACATAATTACACTATACGTCAAAATATTCTGTTTATTTGCTCATTCCCAGACAGCAACAATTGGCTTTTATGCATTCCAGAAGGGATCAGAAACAAACTGATATGGTATCCTCACCTAAGCTATGCACATTACGGAGCTAGGAAATGCTTTCTAATTCTTCGACAAAATTGTCACTTCAACAGTATGGAAAAACACATTCGTAAAGTTATAGCATCCTGCAAGATATGTCAGAAAGCTAAATCGTCAACAGTATCACATATTCCACCACTGTATCCCATCATACCAGTTAAGTTAAAACACATGGCAGCAGTAGATCTTTTCGGTCAAATCCCCAGAACAAGTAAAGGTTATAGTTATATTCTAGTAGCTGTAGAACTGACATCCAAATTTGTAACATTTTCTCCACTAAGGAAAGCAACAGCTAGATCAGTATCAAGAGCAATTGTAAGAGATTTTCTATCAATAGTAGGACATGTACAGAATGTTATTTCAGATAACGGACCACAGTTTACGTCGACATATGGAAACAAATGTTAGAGAGTAAGAACATAACACCAATTTACATATCAAGATATCACAGTTCTCCTAAGCCATCAGAAAGAATAATGAAAGAGATCGGGAAACTATGTAGAATTTATTGCCACAGACAGCATACAACATGGGATGAATACATTTCACTGTTTCAGGAAGTAATAAATGCAATACCTAATGAGTCTCTCACCAACTGTAATACTGACGAATAAAGACCCACCGAATAAACTTACTGAAATGATTACTTTTCCAAAGAAGTGTAGACTTCGTCATTGTGAGATAATAGACATGGCATTAGCGAACATTAAACGAGCTGCAGATCGTCGAAAGAGACAGCAGAAGCAGGTAAGTAGATTATGCAAGTACGAGATTGGCGATAAGGTACTGGTCCGTACCCATTATCTGTCACATAAAGGGAAGAACCGATGCAAAAAATTTGAACTTCTATATGCAGGACCATACAGAATTCGAAATATTCTGCACACTGATGTAGTACACATTGAGATACTCAGAACAAAAAAATCGGGAGGAAACCATCATATGTCAAACATAAAGAAATTCTTAAAATAGAAAAACCTTCAACAGGGATACATATAGACAGAGTATAACAATGAACTTTTTGACACATTCCAGCAAGCCCGAACACAGTGAGCTACTAATGGCTTATTTACGTGCGCAACAGGTCACCTCGATTCGACCGCAGGTAAATACACTGAACATTAATAGCAGTCTTAGAAGCGTTCTCACAGGACATTTATTTCACATTATGTAAGGTAAGTGAAGCAATTAACAGGATTACTTTAAATGTAAATGTATGACACGTACAAATGATTTTCATACAGCAGTAGCAAATAGATGTATTCTTTAACCTGTGCATGCAACATTGTTGTCATAGTTCACCAAAATAAACGTAGTTTTAATTATAAGTATTGAATATGGAGAAATGTGGATAAATGCTTTAAAGGTCATGCTGAGAGCTGACGCAATTTTCCAGATGTAGAGAGATGTTGAAGTCATGCCTTGCGCTGACGATTATTAACCATGAATATTTTATTATAGGTAATACAGAGAGATATTTAAGTCATGCCATGCACTGATGATTATTAACAATGAATATCTTATTATAGGCTATGGAGAGAGATGACACGAGGTACAAAGGAGAGAGGAGAATGAAGATGTCAGTATGTAAGGAATATAATTTAGTAATGGTTTATTTTGGTAACAGGTGACACAGTGCAGGGCAGCACTACGGATGGAGAAACCACATTAATTTGCTTACTATATGTACATCAGATACATACATAGGAAAAACAGATCACACGAAATGTCAGCATACCGATTCGCACTCCCCATAAAATACAAATATTTTCTCTTAAATAACAATGACGATATGTGGTACACAACCCAAACATAATATATAGTCGACTGACAATATGACTCGTAACTGACGACCACATTACCGAACATACTGAAGTTACAGAAAGTGACATAGTTTGTTAAAATGTACTTTCATATTTCAAAAACTGTGAATTCACACCCTGTGAAGTAATCTAACAGTGTCTTCATGTAATTATTTTTATGAGCACCAGATTATGACCTGCTAAAGTCACAGAAAGTGACATAGTTTGTATAAAGGTACTTGTCCATTTTATTTAAAACGTTGATGCCTAAATGTACTACTAGATTCCACTTACAGGAATATTTGTTATGTTATTGATTGTCATGTAATGTTATATGTACTGTAGGCTGATTTCACTACAGATGGAAAATTTGTTTTTTATGTAATTGTTTAAAACTATAAACTTTTTCTACAGTTACACAAGGTGACATATTTTGTCCTTTTAAATGTAAAATAAGAACAAGGTAAAGATAATTTTTATGAGCACAGAGGAAAGAGATGATGTAAAATTTGGTAATAACAGTATCAACCCTATCCGTGAACCTTTTGACCAAATGATTATACCTGTACCTTAATTCCTGTGCATCCCCATGGTTATGGAGCACAAACAAAGTGAACAGTGAACCACGTTACTTCAATCTACGATGTTTTCTATGAGGTGTCGGCATACCAAGATGCACACCACAGTCATGATGTACGTCGATAGGTGCTTGCATACCAAAATCCACACCATCACTACTAATGGACAATTGGAGTTGGAACTTGTACCTGATGTAGCTGTGGCAACTCAGGCAATTCGACGGTTAACTTAGTGTTTGGTTACACTAAAATTATGGATCAAAGAGACGATGGAATCACATGGCGAAACCTGGTGTTGTGCTATGTGAGGGAAAGAAACGGACTTTTGAGTGCATTCACAGACAGTTGTCAGTGCTTTGACCATGCTATCCAATTCCTTTTTTCCCTTCCTTGAATATGGTACTAATAGATGCCAATTTATAATGAAACATGAACTATGTTCTAATTTTTGCCATCCATTACTATTAGAAATATAGACCGAGCGAGGTGGCGCAGTGGTTAGCACACTGGACTCACATTCGGGAGGACGATGGTTCAATCCCGTCTCCGGCCATCCTGATTTAGGTTTTCTGTGATTTCCCTAAATCGTTTCAGGCAAATGCCGGGATGGTTCCTTTGAAAGGGCACGGCCGATTTCCTTCCCAATCCTTCCCTAACCCGAGCTTGCGCTCTGTCTCTAATGACCTCGTTGTCGACGGGACATTAACCACTAACCACCACCACCACCACTAGAAATACAGATAACTTTTACTACCTGATGTACACTTCCAACTTACTGACTCATATTATTTGTACGTTTTGATGTATACTCTTTCGAATATTCTCTTTGTTAGACACAGGGAAACAAATTCTTATGATAGTATACGTATGTGCTTTGTTGAAAGAAATATTCTACATTACCTTACTTATTACTACTCTTATTTCTATAATCAAATTTTCTCCTCACGTCAAGTCCAAGTGACTTAATGACGGAGGAAAATTGTAAGGAAACCCAGTGGAGGGTTACGTAGGATGAGTATATTTCTATTGTCTATTGTCAAACCACAATTTATGAAAGATGTTTATATTTTATTAATAGGATTAAGTAAGAATAATTAATATTTGTCATGTTGGAAATAATTTTTGTAGCAGGGAATGTCTGCACCAAAGTATTGTTCGCAAGAGAGACCGCAAATTGATATAATTTTAAAAGAGGCAGGAGAGACCGCATATGGATACATTTTAAGAAAAGAGCGGGAAAGACCGCGCATTGATACATTTTCTACATCTACATCCATACTCCGCAAGCCACCTGACGGTGTGTGGCGGAGGGTACCCTGAGTACCTCTATCGGTTCTCCCTTCCATTCCAGTCTCGTATTAATCGTGGAAACTTTTTGTAATGGTAGCAGGGATTGTCTGCACCAGAAAGCATTGTTGGCAGGAGAGACCGCACTTTAGCGTTCGAAGGAAGTCAGTAGTAAGCGAGATGTGAAGCGAGTTGGTAGCAGGTCTGACACGAGAGGTTGAGAGGATCGGTGTGCCTGCCAGCCACTAGCTATGATTTACAAGAGATGATAAACGGATGTACAGAGACATCAGCTAACTATTATCATAAGAGGAACTAATATTATTGAATTATTTTTTTGAGAAACTCAAGACTACTGAAGGTATGTTTGTGCAATGCCATAGTTGTAAGATTATTGTAAAAAGTAAGTCCCATTTGAATGTTTGTAAAATCATTTCATTCAGAATATAATTAATTTTTGCCAGCAATATTGCATTACTGATTATAATCCATTCCAAAAACCATCAACGTAAAACTTTGCAAAATTTTATTGTTGTCAAAAAAAAGTTTAACTACGAATTACGTAACTTCAGTCAAATTAATTGAAGAATAACGTCAGCTTTGCTATTAAAGAATGTCAGCTTTGGCAATAAATACAGCCACTTATTATGACAGCCCAGCAGCAGCTAATAAAGTACAGTAAAACAGAGTAAGT
Organism: Schistocerca nitens; assembly: GCF_023898315.1. Lineage (NCBI taxonomy): Eukaryota > Metazoa > Arthropoda > Insecta > Orthoptera > Acrididae > Schistocerca > Schistocerca nitens. The sequence goes on from NC_064617.1 coordinate 737,978,581, forward strand.
ACATTCATGTCGCAGTTCGATGTAGCAGTCAGATGGCGATCCAGTAACAGTAAAAAAAAGGCAAGGAACAGTTTTGGGTTATTACAGGTAACGACTGAGGGCCACGACGACGACACATTCTATGTTTCGTCTAAATAATCAGAAAATAACTTTTAATAAGCAGCATTTAAATTTGTATGCGAAGATTGAGAAACAGAATTAATTTCAAAGGGAAGATTTCATTTGTTATTATTAAGGAAGAGGTAGAAATCCTATGGAAAGGTTTCATAGGTTATTGTAGAAGGGGTGGTTGAGTAACCAATGAAATATAGAGGAGACGGAAGTTGTGAAACAAAAGAGCAATTTGAACAGGATTTCTTGGACAAATATTGGTCCACAGCAGTTCAAAGAGAGGCTACGTCGATGGGTTTTAGCCCACCACCATTTAGTAGTAAACATGGAGGATGGAGGAAGTATTTTGAAAAATACTTAAACAAAACCAGGTATTGGACAAACCTGGTTTCCCACATGGATGTATTTACGATACTGAAAAGTCATGTGCCTGCCCATACTAGAGAAGAGCTGATCACTGCACTTGAAAATGATATAGAGTATTTCTTATCCGTACTCCACTTGATTGACCTAATATATGAAGAGAGGCCGTCGCAACCACAGAATATTAATACACAGTGTGTGCCTCTGCAAGATAGTTAACAGCAAAATGGCAATGGTGGCATAACCAACACAGTTGACACCCATATACCCCATCTTCTTCTTATTCAGCAGCGCTGCAGCCCTTGGTGAGCCTTGGCTTCAACAATCTTCCTCCTCACTTCTCGGTTATTTTCTGCTCTTCTCCACGCCCAGACTCCCATACTGGTGATATCCATTATTACCTTATCGATCCATCTTCTTCTAGGTCTCCCTTTTTGCCTAGCTGAATGGATCACACCTTTCATCATTTTCTTTGGAATTCTATCCTCTGCCATACTCTCCAAGTGTCCTAGCCATAGTATTCGCTGTGATTTCACAAATTTTATTATGTCCCTGCCTTGTGTTAACTCATATAATTTGGCATTGTTGCGTATTCTCCAGCCTCCTTCCTCCATTATTGGCCCATAGATTTTGCATAGTATTTTCTGCTGAATGGTTCTTAGTGCATTTTTATCGTGCTCTGTCAACATCCATACCCCTGACCCATATGTGATAACTGGGCGGACTAGGGAATTATATATTAGCAGTTTACGTTTTCTTGTAACAAGGCTATTTTTAAAAAGTTGCATATTTGCAAAATTAGCTGATTTTCCTGCTTGTATTCTTTCCCTTATAGCCTTTCCAATACTGTTATCATTTGTTATTAGGGCTCTCAAGTAGTTAAAAGAGGACACTCCTTTGAAGTATTTCCCATTGATGTTTAGGTTTTTGGGGGTTCTACTGGCCTCAGATTGTGACATTACCATATATTTTGTTTTCATTTACTATGAGGACAATTTTTAGGGCTTCTGCTTCCATTGCCCGGTATGTTTCTAGGAGTATATTTCTTCCTACTACAGCAATGTCACCAGCATATGCACATATCTGGCTAGTTTTCATAAATATAGTGCCTCTTTTGTTGATTTTTATTTACTACAGTATGCAGGGCTATATTGAATAGGACAGAGACTATCACCTTGCTTCACACCTTTATTAAAGTCAAAGTTTTCACTTGTCCTGCTAAGGACCTTTACTTTTGCTCTTTTCTCTGTCATTGTCTTTCTGATTAGTCTTATTACTTTACCACATACACCAACTTCTTTCAGTACTCTGTATAGTTCTTGCCATTTTATGCTGTCAAAGGATTGTTTGAAATCGATGGATAGGAAATGCAGATCTATATTATATACGTAGAACTTTTCCATTATTTGTCTTATCACAAATATTTGATCAGTTGTTCCTCTGTTTGGTCGAAAGCCACACTTACATTCCCCTAGTGTGCCTTCTGCACACTTCTGTATCCTTTCATTTAATATACTTGTGAAGATCTTATAAGCTGTGCTTAGGAGTGTTTTCGCATGCTGCTCTGTCCCCTTTCTTATAAATGAGGGTTATTATTCCAATTTTTCAATTATCTGGCATAGTTTCTGTTTCCCATATATCTGATATTAATGCGTACAGTTCCTCTATTACAGCTTCACCACCAGTTTTTATTAATTCGGCAATTATACTGTCTTCCCCAGAAGCCAGTTGTTTTTTGACTTGTGCACAGCCTGGGAAACCTCTTGTAGTATTGGCTTTCTTGCCTCATTGGTTTCATTGTCTACTTCCAGTTCCAATATTTCCTCCTTTGCGGCTGTCTCTTCATCTTCTAGGCTGGTGCTTAGTGTATCTTTGAAATACTCTGCTCATCTTCCCACTTCCTCCCTTATCATTTTCCCATCTTTACTGGAACAGGCCATTGTTTTTGGTTGGAATCTATTCTTCATTTTGCCTGTGGCATGGTAGAACTTTCTTATTTCACTCTGTTCCTTTAATTCTTCTAGTTCTTGAAATTTATTCTTATTCCACTCTCTTCTCTTTCTCTTGCATAGTCTGTTAACTCTTCTCCTTAATTCTTTATATTGTTCCACATTGTTTCTGGTTTCTCTCTGTAGCACTTTTGTTCTTGCCCTGCTCTTTTCCTCTATTGCTGACCTGCAATCTTCATCAAACCATTCCTGGGTTCTCCTATTCGTTCTTATGCCTATTATTTCCTCTGCAGCATCCTTAATGGCTTTTTCAATCCTGTTCCACCTTTCGTCTGCTCCTACTGTGGTCTCTTTATTGCTCAACTTTCTGCTTAGTGTTACTTGGTATTTTTTTACTTCATCAGGGATGTTCAGTTTGTCTGTATTCCATTTCATCATCTTTCCTATTCTGTTGCTATTTCTAGTGACAGTTTCTCTCTCAAGACTGATTTCATCACAAAGTGGTCTGTATCACAGTTTGGTCCTCTGCAGCTCCGTACATCCGTATGGCGTGCAATCACTAAAATATGGTCATTCTGATTGACTACTCCATTGGCTGCAGACTTCCAAGTACCCAGATGGATCCTTTTGTGTGGAAAGCAGGTACTTTTAGTATTCATATTATTCCTTGCTGCGAATTGGCATAGTAAGTCTCCATTCTCGTTGTTTTCTTCGTGTAGTGAATATTTTCCAGAAACTCTATATAGATGTTCATTTCTCCCTATTTTTGTATTAAAATCTCCTATTACTAGCATCAGGTCATATTTAGGTACTGTGCCGCATACTTTTTCCAAGTCTTCATAGCACTATTCTTTAATTATATTCTCTTTTTCCTCTGTTGGTGCATGTGCATTAACTATTGGTATATTCCTAAATTTCCCTCTTAATCTGAGTCTGCACATCCATTCGTTTATGGGTTCAAAATCTAAAAGGCTTTTCCTAACTTCCCTAGTTATTATAAACCCTGTTCCAAGTTGGTCTGTTCTTTCTTCTGGTCCACTATATACAATTGAGTACTCAGGTTTATCTATCTGCCCATTCCATTGCCATCTTATTTCCTGTAGCCCTGTGATATCATATTTGAATTTTAAAATTTCATTGGCTATTTCTTTCATATTTCCAAGCTGAAGCATTGTCCTCACATTCCATGATGTCACTGTTAGATCCTTTATCCGTTTGCCAGAATCGTGATACATGCTTTCCATCCAGTTTCTGAGGCTTCTGTTGAATTTCCGTGATATTCTTTTTCTTTTTTTTACAATTTGGAGGTTATTAGCCCCATGCCCAACCCTCAAACTGGAGGATCAGGATTTGTATAAGGTTTATTCCTCTAGGGAAGCTACACCTCTAGAGCCCTCCCTGCCCTATGTTGTGGGACACACTTTGTCTGGCTCCTCTGTCGAGACCAATCCGGCTTGGATGACCCCGCCAATAGCTATGCTACCGCTGGTATAGCTCTAAACTTCGACAAAGCACGCAAGCCTTCCCGCCCAGCACTGAAGGTGACTACTATAAGGCTATGTCCCCTGGGAGGGCCATTTACCCCATGCAATGGCAATAATACAAGAAATAATTATGCAACTGGGGAAACGAAAATTACAAATGAGGTTTCAAAGGAAATCACAAACAGAATTACAATAGACCAGCTTATACTGAACAGTTCACAATGGACCCACAGCAGGTGGCAATAACCAATTATAATACTGGCATGAACCGACCAAAAAAAGACCATCCATTAGTCCACCAACTGGCAGTTACAGGAGAATTTAATATATCCAATGAGTCAAGGAGAATTTAATTTCAGCACAATGCAAGACACCAGCTGGAGAGGTCAAACCCACAATGTGCAGGTAATTGAAGTTACTCACAATGAAGAGGCTAAAGCCTTGACCAAACAGGAAAACTCGAATAGCTCATGACAAGCCCCCATTTGCAGACCAATAAAAGAGGTGGGGGTATTCAGTTTACTCCAAATTACTTTCTCAGATGTGACCAAGGGGTAGGTATGAAAGGAGAACTGTATCATGAAGATGTAAACAACTTAGACAAGGATAATGAGGAGTCAGTGCAAGCTGTTATTAATACCTGCATATGAGATCTAGATGTACCTGAAGAGGGTGCATCGATAAGGTCTGTTTAACAAGCTGCAAAGACGATGTCGTGTACTAAATTTTCTGGTGCAAAATTGTTATATTCTGACTACAGTAGGGTGAAAGTCAAAAGCAGTTAAACTTCAGGCATTAATACCCATTACCAACAGCAATTTTTCGCTAAAATTATTTTTCTAGTAGTGGAAAAACTTGCAGTAAAGTGCTTGGTTGGAATGGATACCTTTAGGCAACAGGGAGTACTGATTGACATAGTGTATAGAAAATGTATCTTTACAGTCAACAAACAGATGTTATCAGTAAAGTTAATTAAAATCCAGAACAAATGAAAATACACTCAAATTAAGTACTGATATTAAAGTACAGTTGTCATATCCAAACGTTCTGTTTCTTGACACACAAAAGCGTGAGCAGCTGCCTAAAGAAGACATGAACCCAGTAACTTTCTAAACCAAGGTAAGTGAATTGGCTGGTTTGTTAGAGGATCAGTAGGAGGAGTGACAAGAAGTGATACTTTGCTATGTGCAAGTATTTAAATGGCTCCCCAGGATAACAAAGGGTTACCAGTATAAAATGGTCGTTTACCAGCATGGGACATTCTGATTTTCTTTATATCCAATTCCTTAAGCAAAAAGAGAACCTTTGAAGAAAGAAATTTAGAGGATGATAAATTGGAGGCTCATACAACCCTTCTATTCCCCTCCTATTGTAGCCCTATTTTAGCTGTTGCCAAGCCTGATGGTAGCATCAAGCCAATGCTTGACGCCTGAAGTATAAACAAAATCATTGTTCCTTTCAGGACAAGCCCTGTCAAACTTGAAGATGAGTTAATGAAATTTCACGATCTTAAACGCCTCGCTATAACTGATTTAAAGGTACCCTGCTGGCGAATAGCATTACTTGAAGATAGTAGGAAGTGCACCTCCTTTGTGTGTGGGTGCACGAAGTATGAATTTTGTGTTTTGCCATTTGTCTTGAACATGAGCATGAATGTTTTCATTTCCACATTGGACAATATTTTGGAACCAGAACTTCTCAGTAGCGTCATTTTCTTCGTTGTTGATCTGTTAGTAGCTACTACTACATGGGAAGAACACATTAGGCTTTTGGCACAGGTATTATACTGATTTGCACAATATAGTATCACAGCTAATTTAATGAAGTCTGAGTTTGGAAAAGAAAAGGTAAAATTCTTCAGTTGTATTATCTCATCACAGGGTATACTACCTGAAACAAAGAAACTAGATACGATCAAGCATTTTGCAGCATCACAGAATAAAAAACAACACAAGGAATATTTGGTTTTGATTTCTTTTTTAGGGAATCCATAATGATGCATTGCTGAATGTTTTGAGGAAAAGCACTCATGGATATGGACTGATCAATCTCAAGCAGACTTTGACAAAATAAAAGAATCATTACTACATGCAAACATACTATACCATCCTGACATGTCACAGGATTTTTGCTTGATTATAGTTGCATCTGCAGAGTGACTAGGAGAATGCTTCTTTCAGATCACTCAAGGTGATAGGGAACTGGCACCTAAGATAATCAATTTTGTTAGTTGAACTCGTTCTGAACCTGAAGAGTCATGTTCCATTACAGAGTGTAGGGCTCTCAAGGTTCTATGGTCATTTAACAAATTTGAGTACTACTTATGGCGCAAGCACACCAAAGTCTACTGTGACATCAAGCACTCTCTTCTCTGTTGACATACAAATTTTTACATCGAAGGTTAGCCAGGTGGTGCATGTACTTGCAGGAGTCCAGTTTTGAAATCGTATACAACACAAGTAAACAAAAAATATAATAGCAGATGCCTTGTCAAGGTTACCTCAAGGGCTGAATGAATTCTTAGAAATCGCAGAACAGAATTCTGAAATTAGGCATCTGCTTTTGTAGGACAAGACTCAACAACCATATCATGTAAAGATGTGTAAGAGTTTGAACCACTGCAAGAGGTTGAAACTGTTTGAAAATAACGACGAGAATTTGAAGAAATTCTGTTCAAATGGCTCTGAGCACTATGGGACTCAACTGCTGTGGTCATAAGTCCCCTAGAACTTAGAACTACTTAAACCTAACTAACCTAAGGACAGCACACAACACCCAGCCATCACGAGGCAGAGAAAATCCCTGACCCCGCCGGGAATCGAACCCGGGAACCCGGGCGTGGGAAGCGAGAACGCTACTGCACGACCACGAGATGCGGGCGAAGAAATTCTGTCCTATATACATGGGAGTCCTGTTTCGTCAGTGTACACCAAATCAAAAACAGTGGTATGTGTGTTTACCTGAAAGTTATGTACATGATTTTGTTTTGTATGCTCACAATGTATTGGGTCGTTATGGGGTTTCCAAATGCAATAACAAGATAAATACGTTCTACTGTTTTCTCAACTTCCAGAGAAGAGTTCTCCAAGTAATTCGGAAGTGTATTACTTGCCAAAGGACAAAGCACTCGAATAAGTCCAAATTGATAGAACTACATCCTCTCTTTCATTAGTCGTTTTACTCATTACTGAGTGCTGTAACCTCATTTTCTCATTCATTCTTATATAGTTGAAACTTCAGACAGAGGTCTCCATCCACAGTGATCTTTGGCCTTTCTTAATACGATGTGAAGAGGCAAGCTGGTAATCTTCTTTGCTTGATCCAGCCATCTGTTTGCTGCTCTCCCACATGGTCTTCTGTCCTCATTTTTTCCCTGCACAATGGTCTTCTCTAAATTATCCCCTTCCTTCTCAAGATGTACCCAAGGAACTGAAGGTATCTTTGGCCTTCTTGTGATTTTGAGTTCTTCTATTATTGAAACATTTGTTCTTTTTTGTGTCCACAGTACACCTAGCATCCTCCACTAACACCACATCTCGACGGCATCAGTGTGGCTCATATCACTACCTTTCATGGTCCAGGTGTTGCATCCATATAATAATATAGGAAACACCAATGATTCTACTAAGCGCATCTTCGTTGTCTTGGATATTGCCTGATTCTGTCATATCTTAGTGAATTTGACCATTGTGGCTCAGCCAAGAATGATTCGTCCTCTTATCTCTTTATCAGACTTTCCTGTGTGAGTGATCAGAGAGCGTAGATATACATAATCACTCACTATCTCAAGATTCCTTAAGCATCCTGTAAGTTGGTTTTGATCGATGCCTTGGCGATTTATAACCATTAGTTTATTTTCATGTTTATCTCTAGACCAAGATTTAGACTAATATCTTTCACTCTTGAGAACAGGTTACCAAGTTCTTCCTCACTTCCTGCTATGAGTGTAGTATCATCTGCAAGGTGTAAATTGTTGATTTTCCTGTAGCCAATTGAAATCCCACATCTTATAGAGCCCATAAAACCTTTAGAATTAGTGTCAAATGGCTCTGAGCACTATGGGACTTAACTTCTGAGGTCATCAGTCCTCTAGAACGTAGAACCACTTAAACCTAACTAAGCTAAGGACATCAAACACATCCATTCGCGAGGCAGGATTCGAACCTGCGACCGTAGCGGTTGCGTAGTTCCAGACTGTAGCGCCTAGAACCACTCGGCCACTCCAGCTGGCAGAATTAGTGTCCTTGGATTCTGTCAGACCCTATCCACAAGGGAGGGGAGATGTAAAATAAGTTTTCACAGAATATGTTAACTTGTATGAAGTGCAATTTGTGACCACTGGTTCTATTATTGGTAGGATAACAGAATATTATCTCCCAAGAGTGGGAAAGGTGTGGATATTGTTAATGGACAACGCATCACACTTTGTAGGCGATAGATGGAAGGGATTTACTAACACAAACAAGGTAAAACATATATTAGTATCCAGATTTCACCTCGAGGCAAGCTTAATAGAAAGGATTTTCGAAGAATTTGATACTGATTTTGATACTGATATTTATCGATCATACATATACAGTGCTGTAGGACTTGTCATCTGTTGAAACAAAAAAACTTAAATGCTAGTTCTGTAAACAAATCAGACAGGCACTTAAAAACATAAACAGAAACAAATCATACAGATAAAGATACAAATCATCCACATAACCAATTAGATAAACCAAACAAATTCAAAATTTATATTTTGTCTAATGTATCCAGTGACACATGGCAACATTCAACTTAAGTTATGCATGCCCTTCAATTCATGAAATTCATGTACTCATAACTCTGTAAAAGCTTTCACTTATAAGGATTTTCTTAACCTCATTTTTAAAAATGTGAAAGTTCGGTGTTTTTCAATTCTAGAGGGAAGGGGACTAGAAAGAATTTTGGGATGATATGTTGTACTTTCATGGTACTAGGCTTTCTTATGTACTTGTTTATGAAAGTCTTTCCTGTGTCTAGTTTCATGATCATGATAACCATTTTTCAAATAAGAGAACTAGGGATGCGATTTCAAAAAGCACATACTTTCATAGATACATGTAGATGGAAAAGTCATGACTTACAATTCTTTGAATATTTCCCTGCGCGACTCCCTAGGTGCCATCCCTTTTATAATTTAAATTGCATGTTTTTGCATGCTAAAGGTGTGTTTTGCTAGAGTTGAAAATAAGACACCATATCGCAGTAGACTATGCAAGAATACATAATAGGCACTCATCACGGTTTCTTCATTTCTTTTGAGCATTCTAAATATGTTACAGCATTAACTTAGTTTTTTATTGAGCAATTCTACATTTTTATCCCATTCGAGCTGCTCATCCGAGCACATTCCTAAAACTCTAGTATTCGAAGATTACAGTATATCTTGTTCACCCAATTTCACTATTATGTTAGTGTTTACTTTATTTGATGTATGTCTGAAATTCATCCATAACGTTTTCTTCTCATTAACAAATGGACTATTATCTCTAAACCATTTAACTGCTTCTTCAGTTATTATTTCTACTTTTTATACAAATCAGTCACATTCTGAGCTTTAACAAAGGGACTAGTATCATCAGCAAAAAGAAGAGCATCAGCATGTGTCAAATAATTTGGTAAGTCATGAATATCAAGAACAACAGGAGTCCCAACACCAATCCTTTGGGTACTTTATGAGTAGCTTTCTTGTATCCAGAAAAATAGGACTCACCATCATTAACTATTTCTACTTCCTGACATCTATCAGAGAAGTACGATTTAAGCCACATATGAGCAGTGCCATGGACCTCATAGCAGCATAGTTTGTCAAGCAAACTTTCATAATCGATAATATAAAATGCCTTAGATAAATCAAAAAGCAATCCATGGTTTACTTCATTATGATCAATGGTATTTAGAAAAAATTTTAGGAAATTATATACAGCAGTTTCAGTCTACCTATTTTTTTCTAAAAATATTTTGTCCATTAGCAAATATTCCACTTTTGTTTAAAAAAAAGCAAAGAGTCTTTTGCACATTATTCTTTAAGAAATTTTCGAGAAACAAAACAACTTTGATAAAGGTCTGTAGTTTTTTACATCATAAGGATCACTGATTTTATATAATGGTTTCTTATTGCTAGCTTAGGTGCTCTAGGGACACTACCAGTGCTGAAAGAAACATTATTTATATCAACTAGTAGAGGAACAATACATTTGCTGTATTTAATTACTTTATCTGAAATGTCATCTATAACACAGAACAATTAATTTTTTAGTTTGCTGATTGCATTCTCTACCTTTGTACTCTTACAGTCTACAAAAACATGATTCTGGGATTTATGAATATGTTATGATTTGCCTTTATATGACTCTAGTTTTTATAAGATTTTGTGCTATATTTGTATAGTGACTAATAAAGAAAGTGACAATATGTAAAGGATCATTTTTAATTTAGCCATCAGTTTTAATAACAATGTCGACGTTTTTGCTAAGTTTGTATATGTCGCATTCAAAACTTATGTCACTTTTTGCTACCCATTTTTCTGCTGATGACTGAATCATTGATTAATTTTTTGCTTCTTTAATGACTTGCTTGTATACTTCTCCATAACAGTTCACGTACTGTTTCAGTCCTGGTTTTTGCCTAGTTGATTTAATTAACTTTCTAAGTTGCTCCTAAGATTTTCTCATTCTCAGTGTCATCAAATTGTTAGTTCTGGTTCTTACTGTAATTTATATAACAGTGAATGCCATTTCATAGTTTGTCTGTAACAAGCTGAAACTTCATATATACATTGTTATATTTATTCAAATTGAAGTCTGAATTTTTTAACAAAGTATTAAATAATCCTAGAGCCCTCATTTATACGTCTTCTATGGATATATTTCTCATATTTTCCTGGAGTATATGCTGCGTTCATCAAATCAATTTGGTAAATTTAATATCAGTTGAAGTGCTGTTAATGATTTGTTGAAATGGTGAGACAAATGCAAACATTTTAATTTGATTGTGAGATGTATAGGTACATATAAACGTGTTCACGGTATAACAAGTAAGACTGCTGAAATAGAAGTACTTTTGCTTGATCAGCTAAAGGCTATGTCAGATTTATGTGTGTCCAAACATTGGTTAAAGGAAAGCCAAGCTTGTACTGCTAGAGTAACAGTATTTGAAACAGTTAATAGCTTCTGTAGAGAGCCTTTTATAGCTGGAGGAACATGCATATATGTTAAGCATAAACTGAATGCAAAGAAATTAAGTTCAGTAATGTAAACAATACTGAAAAAGTGGTTGCACACTTCAAGAATCCAAAATAATCTTTGTGTGCACATAGTCTTCCCCATCAGGCAACTTATGGCGTTTTCGGACAGTCTAGAAACACTTGTCAGTGAATTATGGAATTTTAAAGAAAATATTTTGTAGTTGCAGCTCAGACATTCTGTGAAAAGTACCTAAACTCAACAATTTGGTATATTCACATAATTTGCAACCAACTGTCCATGAATACACTAGACTAGGAAAGACCTCTAAAACTACATTTGATAAAATATCTTTTGATTTGCAAACATGTATCATAATGCAGAAGTGATTGACAGTGGATTCTCGGATCATGAAGCAATAAGATCTAGTGCAAATAATGAAGTCGACAAGAGGGAAAAACTATTGCCCAAGATACCCAGGGAATAGGCGTAAAATGAAAAAGTATGTCAGACTTTGATTAATCTGCAGAAAAAGGCTGAATGGAGGAAAAAGTCGTATGACAAAAAGAAGAGCGTGCACTGTTGAATAAGTAGGACAAGATATATTACTATGAATGCACCATAAATCTACGAAATATGGGAAGCTCAGCCATTAATTAATTAATTAATTAATTTCTTAATCCATCTGTAGACAATTTTCATTGTATAGATGTGGTCAATTTATATACAGTTTCCATACACACTCCTGGAAATGGAAAAAAAGAACACATTGACACCGGTGTGTCAGACCCACCATACTTGCTCCGGACACTGCGAGAGGGCTGTACAAGCAATGATCACACGCACGGCACAGCGGACACACCAGGAACCGTGGTGTTGCCCGTCGAATGGCGCTAGCTGCGCAGCATTTGTGCACCGCCGCCGTCAGTGTCAGCCAGTTTGCCGTGGCATACGGAGCTCCATCGCAGTCTTTAGCACTGGGAGCATGCCGCGACAGCGTGGACGTGAACCGTATGTGCAGTTGACGGACTTTGAGCGAGGGCGTATAGTGGGCATGCGGGAGGCCGGGTGGACGTACCGCCGAATTGCTCAACACGTGGGGCGTGAGGTCTCCACAGTACATCGATGTTGTCGCCAGTGGTCGGCGGAAGGTGCACGTGCCCGTCGACCTGGGACCGGACCGCAGCGACGCACGGATGCACGCCAAGACAGTAGGATCCTACGCAGTGCCGTAGGGGACCGCACCGCCACTTCCCAGCAAATTAGGGACACTGTTGCTCCTGGGGTATCGGCGAGGACCATTCGCAACCGTCTCCATGAAGCTGGGCTACGGTCCTGCACACCGTTAGGCCGTCTTCCGCTCACGCCCCAACATCGTGCAGCCCGCCTCCAGTGGTGTCGCGACAGGCGTGAATGGAGGGATGAATGGAGATGACAGTCGCTTCTGCCTTGGTGCCAATGATGGTCGTATGCGTGTTTGGCGCCGTGCAGGTGAGCGCCACAATCAGGACTGCATACGACCGAGGCACAGGGCCAACACCCGGCATCATGGTGTGGGGAGCGATCTCGTACACTGGCCATACACCACTGGTGATCGTCGAGGGGACACTGAATAGTGCACGGTACATCCAAACCGTCATCGAACCCATCGTTCTACCATTCCTAGACCGGCAAGGGAACTTGCTGTTCCAACAGGACAATGCACGTCCGCATGTATCCCGTGCCACCCAACGTGCTCTAGAAGGTGTAAGTCAACTACCCTGGCCAGCAAGATCTCCGGATCTGTCCCCCATTGAGCATGTTTGGGACTGGATGAAGCGTCGTCTCATGCGGTCTGCACGTCCAGCACGAACGCTGGTCCAACTGAGGCGCCAGGTGGAAATGGCATGGCAAGCCGTTCCACAGGACTACATCCAGCATCTCTACGATCGTCTCCATGGGAGAATAGCAGCCTGCATTGCTGCGAAAGGTGGATATACACTGTACTAGTGCCGACATTGTGCATGCTCTGTTGCCTGTGTCTATGTGCCTGTGGTTCTGTCAGTGTGATCATGTGATGTATGTGACCCCAGGAATGTGTCAATAAAGTTTCCCCTTCCTGGGACAATGAATTCACGGTGTTCTTATTTCAATTTCCAGGAGTGTATATGTTACAGTCAAAACCCGTTTTTAGTTAGAACGTGTTCTTACTGAAAACTAGTTTATACTGGCCCACTTCGTGAAAACGCAGATATATTTTTGACATTTGGCGCTATTTGTATTTTACACTCTGACAACAGCAGAGAATTTGTTAATTCTGTCATAAACGAGCTGGCTGTATTTTCGTGTGAGTGTAAACTCGTTCACAGGGAAACCGGGGCACAGCCTAAGCCAAGGTTCTATTAAACCCACCAACCAAGATGTTGAAAGAATATTAGTTTCATGGATGTAAGACAACATTACCACCAACTGATCAAATGGTGTTCGCTGTGTACAGTTTATGAAAAATTAGGCATAACATTCTGGTATCAAGCAAACACCTTACAAAGCTATGTTTGGCACAGAACCATGAGTAGGGCTTATGACTTCAAGTTTTCCTCTAGATGTTATTAAGGAGATACAAGATGAAGATAATCTTAAAGAGGCTTTAAATAAAATTAATGTGTTAGACGCAGTAAATGAGACACTCAGAGGAGATAGTGGTTATGGCTAGTAGCAATGGACAGATTACAGCTGCAGCCAGACAAGAAGATGCAAAAGCTTTGCCTGGTACAAGTATGCAGTCTCCAACAGCAACAGCAGCCAATCAAGTCGACCCAGAAGCCGTAGCTAGTACGAGTGCAGAGCCTCAAATAACTCCAGCTTGTCACGAAGATCCAGAAGCTGAAGCTATTACGAAACGACAATCTCAAATATGAACAGCTAGAGAGTACGCTCATGAAAATCTGACAAAATAGGCCAAAAGAATGAAGATGGCTTGCGATTCAATACACACCACTGTAGAAATTAGTGACAATATAATCATACTGATTCCTATTGTCAATAGAGCAAAAGCAGATCTCCCCAATATTATTGAAAGTTGTTCTTCAGAAAGATGGACAGAGCTTGCACCAGACTGGAACGAACTATGGGATACCCCACAAATTGTATTGCAGGTACGTATTTCTGGATTGATTTCAATAATTAAGGACAAATATCTGACATATTCATTAGTTCATTGATTTAATGCTCTGAAAATGTTGTAATATATTTTATAATATGTATTAAGTACCTAATCGTCTTTCAAACAGGCTAATTTAAAGTTCTCTTCCAGTTCCGAATTCGAAGTGTCCAAACAGCATTTCTTGCTGCTGGAAGACGTGCCAGAGACAAAGGTATCATTAACAACTGCTGCAAAGATGGCAGCCTTAGAATCACGACAAGGATTTGTTCGCTGTGTGTGTAAGAAGGCATGTATTTCAAAAAGGTGCCTTTGTAGGAAAAAGGGAAACCTTTTGTAGGCGACTTGCCTACAACAAATAATTGCATAGCCGTCCGATATAATGTGTTAACAAAAAAATATTTTTTCTCAAAAACTCACAATGAGTAGAAACTAAAAAAACAACAGCTAAGTAACAAAAACTAGGAGACTCTTTAGTCTTATGGCAAAGACAAAATAGGCCAAAAGAATGAAGATGGCTTGCGATTCAATACACACCACTGTAGAAATCAGTGACAATATAATCATACTGATTCCAGTTGTCAATAGAGCAAAAGCAGATCTCCCCAATATTATTGAAAGTTGTTCTTCAGAAAGATGAACAGAGCTTGCACCAGACTAGAACGAAATATGGGATACTCCACAAATTGTATTGCAGGTACGTATTTCTGGATTGATTTCAATAATTAAGGACAAATATCTAACATATTCATTAGTTCATTGATTTAATGCTCTGAAAATGTTGTAATATATTTTATAATACGTATTAAGTACCTAATCGTCTTTCAAACAGTTCCGAATTCGAAGTGTCCAAACAGCATTTCTTGCTGCTGGAAGACGTGCCAGAGACAAAGGTATCATTAACAACTGCTGCAAAGATGGCAGCCTTAGAATCACGACAAGGATTTGTTCGCTGTGTGTGTAAGAAGGCATGTATTTCAAAAAGGTGCCTTTGTAGGAAAAAGGGAAACCTTTTGTAGGCGACTTGCCTACAACAAATAATTGCATAGCCGTCCGATATAATGTGTTAACGAAAAAATATTTTTTCTCAAAAACTCACAATGAGTAGAAACTAAAAAAACAACAGCTAAGTAACAAAAACTAGGAGACTTTTTAGTCTTATGGCAAAGACAAAAAAACAACATATGACCAGAAAAAAACTCTCGCGCACTTTTGATATCACTTTGCACCAGACATGAAAAATATGACTGCCACACAGCCGCCCCTTAAAGTGCGGAGCCACAGGGATATCTTGATACTTGAATTTTATTCGACATCCAGCTCTGGTGTGCATTGGGTGTCACGGGGGTGGTGACGTTGTTGTTTGTTGTGGTGATTCACCTGTCTCGGACGATGTACAGAGCTGTGTTTCGGTATGCTCTGCGTCCATCATGTGTTGATGCACAGGTGTGGTGTCAGAGGTTGGAGAGGGTAAAACCCATGCTGACTTGACACGTTCAATCGATACCTTTGTTGGAACACGATGGTACATTATGTCCACGGTATGCTTATTTCTACTCAGCACCTGAAATGGGCCCGTATATGGTGGTTGTAAAGGCGATTTGACTGAGTCTGTTCATAACATTACGTGAGAGCAATCGTATAAGTCTTTGTGTACAAACACCTTACGGTTGCCATGGCGAGAAGGTGGCGGGCAACATATATTTGTGAAGTGACGTTTTAGCTGCTGCACCCAGTGTGTGCGGCCCTCTGATCCAGGTAGTGAGGTTGGTAGTAAATAATCTGCAGGAATCTGTAGCGGCTCGCCGTAAACCATCTCGGCAACTGATGCACCAATATCGGGTTTGTGAGCTGGCCGCAGGCCTAACAACACTAATGGTAATGTTTCTGTCCATCTCTCTTGATGACACATCAATGCTGCTTTGAGTGTTCTGTGCCATCGTTCGACCATACCATTACTAGCAGGGTGATAGGTAGTCGTGTGGTGGCGTTGGAAACTGCACATTTTGGATAGCTCGAGGAACAATGTAGATTCGAACTGACGTTCTTGGTCAGTTGTGACATAAAGGAGACATCCAAAACGGGCAACTTTGCAGAAGTTTTGGCTGAAATATCGACTATTGGAGTTGCTTCTGCCCATCTTTAGCACCTATGTATGGCCATAAACAAATATCTGTAACCCTCTGACTGTGGGAGAGGTCCAACCAGGTCCACGTGAACGTGTGCGAATCTAGCAGAGGTACCTTGAAAATCTCCAGTATCAGCACGCACATGTCGTCTTACTTTACTTTATTGACAAGGAATGCAGGAACGTACCCATAGGCGCGCGTCTCTTTTCATAGAAGGCCACACATAGTGGTCTGTCAGCAGCTTGATTGTAGCGTTGGCTCCTGGGTGCGATAGTGTGTGGACACTGTCGAGTGCCGTCTTGCGCAATATTTCTGAAATGAATGATATTGGTCTGCCTTGAGAAAAGTCGCACCACAGCTTGAGCTTGAAGGTAGGCACCAGAATTTGCTCGAACTTCAGACGTGTAGACGGGTTGTTAAACAGCTGTCGTAGCTCTGCATCCTTGGTCTGTTCCACTGCAAGTTTATCATAGTCTATAATTTCTGAAATCCCCCAAATACGTGAAAAATAGTCAGCCACTAAATTTTCTGCGCCTCTTAAATGGCGTACATCTGTCGTGAACTGACTTATGAACTCAATATAAGGGAACTGTCTTGGTGAGCACTTATCACTGGTGTTTTTAAAAGCCGATGTTATGGGTTTGTGGTCTGTAAACACAGTCACTGGTCTAGCCTCTATTTGTGGGCGGAAGTATCGAATTGCTTCGTAGATCGCGAACAATTCTCTGTCATACGCGCTCCAATTCTGTTGTGCAGTCTGTAACTTTTTAGAAAAAAAACCGTAGTGGTTGCCATTGCCCTTCTACACGCTGGTGCAGCGCCGCCCCTATTGCTGACTGGCTCGCGTGTACAACAAGAGCTAGCTGTGCGTAGTGAACTGTGTGAGCGAGCAACACTGCTTTGCTGAGGCTTGCTTGAAGATCATTAAATGCTTTCTCCATTTCTTGTGTCCACTTCATTATTCGTCGACCTTTGGCGTCGCGTCCCTTCAGTGCATCAGTGAGTGGTGCTTGCACCGTAGCCGTTGCTCGCAGATGACTTCTATAACAATTTATTACTCCCATGTATCGTCGTAGCTCTTGGTAGTTTGTCGGTTTCGGAAGGGCCTGCATCGCCGCGATCTTCTCTGGCAGAGGCAATATACCTTCTGATGACACAGTATGGCCGAGGAAAGTGATTTGGTTCTTGTGCATGACGCATTTATTTTCGTTTAAAACGACTCCATAGTCAGATAGACGCTTGCGAAGTTGACACATATGCTGTTCATGTGTTTGACTATCCGGAGAGAAAACCAAGTTGTCATCAAGATAAGTAAAGCAAAATGTTAATGCCTTTATCACTTCGTCGATAAAACGCTGCCAAGTCTGTGCTGCGTTCTTAAGGGCAAAAGGCATAAATAAAAACTCGAATAATTCAAATGGTGTCTTCTGAACATCTCTTGGAGCCACCGGTATCTGGTTGTATGCTTTCTTGCAATCAAGGATGCTAAAAATTTTCGCGCCGGCCAAAAGCACATGTGGAGTCCTGTATATTAGGTACTGGGTATCTATCTGGAATGGTTCTTGAGTTTAATGCTCGGTAATCCCCACACGGTCTCCATGATCCATCTTTCTTACGTACTAAGTGTAGGGGTGAAGACCACGGACTGTCTGACCGGCGAATTATTCCCGACTGTAACATTTCCTCGAATATCGCCTTTCTTTCCGTCAATCTCTCTGGTGCGATTCTACGTGCCCGTCGTGAAACTGGTTGTCCTGGCGTGGTACGAATATAGTGAACAGTACTATGTTTAACTTCTTTTGTCTTTCTGTCAGAAATCTCCGATTCTTCTCTTCGTCATGTAGCTCTTCGGCCACAGAGTTGCCAATTGCCTGTAGCTTCTCACAAGTTGTATGCCCCTTAGTGCTTGAAATTGCACTGTTGTCTGTCAGATTTAACAAACGTTTTCTTTGTAAGTCGACCACCAACTCGAAATGTGCCAGAAAATCAGCGCCCAAAATAGGTTCTGATATACCAGCTATCACAAAAGACCAGGTAAACTAATGGAAAAACCCACATCAATCTTGCACACTTTACATCCATACGTGTTAATCACCGAGTTATTCACTGCCTTCAAACGTGGCTGTATGTCCTTCGTTGTGTGGCGCATGGCTGACAGGAAGCGAACTAATGTCTGACCCGGTATCCGCCAAAAACCTTGTACCCTTAAGTACGTCTGATACATACAATCTTTTCGAAGGAGGAGGCATATGTATTGACTATTGCTGTCGCTGACATGAAAACACTGCACTGTTCCTGTACATACCTTGGTTGTCTGAGTAGGTGCACGGTGATGTACGAGGCCTGTTCAGAAAGTAAGCTCCGATTGATTGCCAAATTGAAACCACAGTGAACATCAGAAATGTTTTACTTGTAACAATTAGCTACACCTTTCAGCTACTTCTCTACGTAGTCGCCGTTCTGACTTAGACTTTTGTCATAGCGTTGTACCAACTTTTCAATAGCCTCATCATAGAAGGTAGCCGCCAGTGCTTTCCGCCAATTCTCCACGCTGGCCTACACCTCGTTGTCTGTGTCAAAATGTTGTCTTCAAAGACAGCGGTTCATGTGACCAGAGATGAAACTCAGGGGGAGACAATTGCGGACTGTATTGTGGGTAATCTCACATTTCCATTTGAAAACGATGCAGGAGCATCTTCATTGCCCCTGCAGAAGGCGGCTGAGAATTGTCTTGAAGAAGAAACAGCACGACAGTTATGTAATGTTAGCTGCATAGCTTCAGGCGAAATTTCTCACCAGGCCCTCGTACTTGGCGGCAGACAGTATTTTCTAGACATCTTTACGCACTCACCGCGAGCTCAGAAATGAGAAGAGCGACGTGATGCTAACTGGGGTTATACTAGAGACACTACCCAAGACATCTGTGCAAAGCTTTATCGGATTTTCATAGTCGTTTCCATTTCGCGACCGATCGGAGCTTACTTTCTGAACGCCCCTCGTACATTTTGTAGCATCTCTCCCAAAACGCTTATGGTACCAACACACCTTACGCTCGTTCTCTTGTTGACTTCGTGTTTCACGCCCAGCCCGCTCTCTCTCTCGCGCTTAAAGATAACTTGTGGTCGCTGTAGCGTGCGTAGCTGCATTTGCAAATCCTCTATTGCAGTTTTTAAATCTCTAATTTCGTTTGAACTCTTTGTTGTTTGTCGCATTGCGACCGCGGCACAGCTTACTGTTATATCGTCAGTTTGGTCTTGCTGGTAATGGTAGTTATCGTACGTGGCATCTGTCGACGTTATTGCGACTGTTGCAGTAGGCTCGTGCATCTCGTAGGTCTGTCTGCAGCGAGCAGCAGTTTGTCAACTGATCTTTCGTCGTATATAGCTAGTGTAGTTCTTACTTGCGTTAGTAGCTGTTGTTGCCATACGTGGAGTAACAATCTATCAGAGACTGTCGAACTATCTACCAGGCTGCATAAATGACGCCAGTATTCTGACGGGGTCCTATCTCCCCGTTTCTCTTGCTACAATACTTGTTTGATGTCGACTGACTTCACAAACCGAGAAATTAATTCTTCTTTCAGTCTACAGTATGCTCCTTCTGCAGGTGGGTTCACTATAATTCAGATATCAAAACCGAGGTCTGATGGTCCAAATTACTTATCACCAAGGTGAACTTCTCGTGATCACTGACTATTCTTTGTTGTAGAAATATATTTTCCATTACCACGAACCATGTGTGCGGCTGAGAAGGCATGAATGGGGGCGCTGGTAATTACAACTGTTGAGTTGATGAAGCATTGAAACCAGTGGGTAGTTCCATTGCTGTTACTTGCTGTGGTTGTGCTGCAGTAGTCCCAGTTTCCGATGATGTTGCCTTGCTGGTGTGTGCCATGGTTGTTGAACCAACGTCATTCCTTTGGTCTGGTATATGCTTGAAGTTCATATCTTTCGAAATATGCAACTGTAAAGTTTTTATCTCATTCTGAAGCCTATGAATTTCTTCCGTTATCGAACCGTATCGTTTGCCATCGTCGTTCATTGCTTGTGCAATTGATGTTCGACGTAGCTAACGAAAGGTTTAAAGTTCCTTAATTGGAGGTCACCAATTATGTAGGCGACTTGCCTACAACAAATAATTGCATAGCCGTCCGGTATAATGTGATAACGAAAAAATATTTTTTCGCAAAAACTCACAATGAGAAGAAACTAAAAAAACAACAGAGAAGTAACAAAAACTAGGAGACTCTATAGTCTTACAGCAAAGATAAAAAAAACAACACATGACCAGAAAAAAAACTCGCGCGCACTTTTGATATCACTTTGCACCAGACATGAAAAATATCACTGCCACACATTGTAACTCAAAATGTCATGACAGTTTGCCTTACAATAACAAATAATCAAAATTTAATTGTTAAATTTTTTGGTACATTTCTCTTTCATTAAGACTGTAGCAACTTTTGTCAAATGTATCAGTAGTTAATATACTTATACTATATGATTATTCCAATAAATATTGCATTGCACAATACAAAAATGCTGTTTTTTTTATTTCAATCAACATGTAGCTGCACTTAATTTTAATATTTGCCCCTAAATAAATTTAGTTACAGCTAGAATTTACTGCTGGTCAAAAGTGAAAGTCAGTTAAAACTAGTTTTAACTAGGCAAAACGCGTTTTGATGAAGTGGCTCAGTAAAAAATTGTTTTAACTAGTAAGAATGTGTTGTAACTAAAAACGGGTTTTGACTGTAACATATAAAACACACACACAAATTATATATATATATATATATATATATATATATATATGTGTGTGTGTGTGTGTGTGTGTGTGTGTGTGTGTGATATTAACACTTTCATGACAATATGATAATCACATTCTCATCTTCACATTTTCACAATGTTATACATTCAGCATCACATTTCAGTAGTCTACACCACACATTGAGTAATCTCCACCATCTTACAGTCTGACAACTTCACTTTATAGCAACATGCCTTTCAATGTCTCTGTGATGAGCAAAAAAGGGCTAGCAGCAGCAGGATCATTCTTATATAATAAGACATTACATGTATTTTACATTTGTTCTTACTGGTTTAAGGAAACATTTATGAAGGCCTGCCTGCTCGAACGAGATCCTCTCTCCTGTTGAGTTTCTAGGTATTCATTTAAACTACATAGGGTTAAGGTAATATTATGGAAATCGAAGAGAATTAGATGAAGATGACATGGGAGATATGATACTGAATAAAGACTTTGACAGAGCACTGAAAGACATAGGTCAAAAGAAGGCCCCAGGAGTAGACAACATTCCATTAGAACTACTGCTAGCCTTGGGAGAGCCAGCCCTGACAAAATTCTACCATTTGGTCAAGATGGATGTGACAGGTGAAATACCCTCAGACTTCAAGAAGAATATAATAATTCCAACCCAAAGAAAGCAGATGTTGACAGATGTGAAAATTACCGAAATATCATTTTAATAAGTCACAGCTGCAAAATACTAACACCAGTTTGTTGCAGACGAATGGAAAAACTGGAAGAAGCTGACCTTGGGGAAAATCAGTTTGGATTCCGCAGAAATGTTGGAACACGTGAGGCAATACTGACCCTACAACTTATCTTTGAAGACAGATTAAGGAAAGGCAAACCTACGTTCCTAGCATTTGTAGACTTAGAGAAAGCTTTTGACCATGTTGACTGGAATACTCTCTTTCAAATTCTGAAGGTGGCAGGGGTAAAATACAGGGAGCAAAAGGCTATTTACAATTTGTACAGGTACCAGATGGCAGTTGTAAGAGTCGAGGGGCATGAAAGGGAAGCAGTGGTTGGGAAGGGAGTGAGACAGGGTTGTAGCCTATCCCCGATGTTATTCAATCTGTATACTGAGCAAGCAGTAAAGGAAACAAAAGAAAAATTCGGAGTAGGTATTAAAATCCACGGAGAAGAAATAGAAACTTTGAGGTTCGCCAATGACATTGTAATTCTGTCAGAGACAGCAAAAGACCTGGAAGAGCAGTTGAATGGAATGAACAATGTCTTGAAAGGAGGATATAAGATAAACATCAACAAAAGCAATACGAGAATAATGGAATGTAGTCGAGTTAACTCAGGTGATGCTGAGGAAATTAGATTAGGAAATGAGAGGCTTAAAGTAGTAAATGAGTTTGGCTATTTGAGGAGCAAAATAACTGATGATGGTCGAAGTACAGATGATATAAAATTTAGAGTGGCATTGCAAATAAAGCTTTTCTGAAGAAGAAAAATTTCTTAACATCGAGTATAGATTTAAGTGTCGGGAAGTCATTTCTGAAAGTAATTGTATGGAATGTAGCCATGTATGGAAGTGAAACATGGACGATAAATAGTTTGGACAAGAAGAGAAAAGAAGCTTTCGAAATGTGGTGCTATGGAAGAATGCTAAAGATTAAATGGGTAGATCACATAACTAATGAGGAGGTATAGAACAGAACTGGAGAGAAGAGAAATTTGTGGCACAACTTGACTAGAAGAAGGGATCGGTAGGTAGGACATGTTCTGAGGCATCAACGGATCACCAATTTAATATTGGAGGGCAGTGTGGAGTGTAAAAATTGTAGAGGGAGACCAAGAAATGAATACACTAAGCAGAGTCAGAAGGATGTAGGTTGCAGTAGGTACTGGGAGATGAAGAAGCTTGCACAGGATAGAGTAGCATGGAGAACCACATCAACCAGTCTCAGGACTGAAGACCACAACAACAACGACAACAGGCGTAAGGTGACTAAATAACCTTTTAATTTGTTTCTGAAAACAGATGTCTGTTCAGTGCTTTTTATTCTGAGTGGTATTTATTGTGTAAAATGCGCCCAGCAGTTATAGGATGTTTTTCAGTTAACTTGAGTCTCACTAACCACTGAGAACAGTACTTTCCTACACTGGTATGTATCCCAGCAAGACGTTCTCTGATTTTGATCTCTAGAGTGTGCATTATCTCTGCCCATCCTGTTTCACTTATTGGCATCAGAATACTACAGTCTGCAATATTGAATACTTGGCTTTTGGGACCTATTGTTATTTCTTTTTGCACTACTTCAACATTATGTATATTAAAAATATTGCTGACATCATTTGAATCTGTGCTTTCTGTACCATGTTTCTCTAAAATTATATTACTGCTACCTTCCCAAACAGGCCCTTTCCTGTACCCATTTGTGAATGACCATACAGTCTTGGACATATTTGTAGAAGTTGAAATTTGATTCTGGTAAAATTTTGATTTAGTTTCTCTTATAATTCTACTATAGCCTCTCTTCTTGTCCTTATATGTGTGTTAGCCTTAGTGTATATTATCTGGTAATTTTCATATGCCATTCTCAGATCCTCATTTGATTTTATATCTGATATGAATCATTTCTTAGTAACTCCCATATTTAGACTTCTGGATACAATGGGACAAGCAACAATTATGTAATAGCTTAGTGCTGAGCAAAAATACTCACTTCTCTCCTCAACATTATTTATTGAGTCTGTTTCCTTCCAGTCTTCCCCCTTTCATAATGTTTGTAGGCTACTGAAATTTTCTGATTTTAGCCATCTAGATTGTAGCATAATTTTTTCACAGTTAACATGTATTCCTGACATTTCTAGGTCTTGTCCATAACGGCCTGAGATAGCAGTGTTTGTTACTTGATCTGTTTGTCTGCTCTGACGAATATTAGTAGTTACATGATCTGTCAGTGTTTGTGAGGTCTGGCAGCATCTCGTTGGGCTTTGTACATCTAACTGGCAGTTTTGTACACTGGGCCATTTGTAGTTACTAAAAGCAGTTACATATACACTCCTGGAAATGGAAAAAAGAACACATTGACACCGGTGTGTCAGACCCACCATACTTGCTCCGGACACTGCGAGAGGGCTGTACAAGCAATGATCACACGCACGGCACAGCGGACACACCAGGAACCGCGGTGTTGGCCGTCGAATGGCGCTAGCTGCGCAGCATTTGTGCACCGCCGCCGTCAGTGTCAGCCAGTTTGCCGTGGCATACGGAGCTCCATCGCAGTCTTTAACACTGGTAGCATGCCGCGACAGCGTGGACGTGAACCGTATGTGCAGTTGACGGACTTTGAGCGAGGGCGTATAGTGGGCATGCGGGAGGCCGGGTGGACGTACCGCCGAATTGCTCAACACGTGGGGCGTGAGGTCTCCACAGTACATCGATGTTGTCGCCAGTGGTCGGCGGAAGGTGCACGTGCCCGTCGACCTGGGACCGGACCGCAGCGACGCACGGATGCACGCCAAGACAGTAGGTTCCTACGCAGTGCCGTAGGGGACCGCACCGCCACTTCCCAGCAAATTAGGGACACTGTTGCTCCTGGGGTATCGGCGAGGACCATTCGCAACCGTCTCCATGAAGCTGGGCTACGGTCCCGCACATCGTTAGGCCATCTTCCGCTCACGCCCCAACATCGTGGAGCCCGCCTCCAGTGGTGTCGCGACAGGCGTGAATGGAGGGACGAATGGAGACATGTCGTCTTCAGCGATGAGAGTCGCTTCTGCCTTGGTGCCAATGATGGTCGTATGCGTGTTTGGCGCCGTGTAGGTGAGCGCCACAATCAGGACTGCATACGACCGAGGCACACAGGGCCAACACCCGGCATCATGGTGTGGGGAGCGATCTCCTACACTGGCCGTACACCACTGGTTCAAAAAAATGGCTTGAGCACTATGGGACTCAACTGCTGAGGTCATTAGTCCCCTAGAACTTAGAACTAGTTAAACCTAACTGACCTAAGGACATCACAAACATCCATGCCCGAGGCAGGATTCGAACCTGCGACCGCAGCGGTCTTGCGGTTCCAGACTGCAGCGCCTTTAACCGCACGGCCACTTCGGCCGGCTACACCACTGGTGATCGTCGAGGGGACACTGAATAGTGCACGGTACATCCAAACCGTCATCGAACCCATCGTTCTACCATTCCTAGACCGGCAAGGGAACTTGCTGTTCCAACAGGACAGTGCACGTCCGCATGTATCCCGTGCCACATAACGTGCTCTAGAAGGTGTAAGTCAACTACCCTGGCCAGCACGATCTCCAGATCTGTCCCCCATTGAGCATGTTTGGGACTGGATGAAGCGTCGTCTCACGCGGTCTGCACGTCCAGCACGAACGCTGGTCCAACTGAGGCGCCAGGTGGAAATGGCATGGCAAGCCGTTCCACAGGACTACATCCAGCATCTCTACGATCGTCTCCATGGGAGAATAGCAGCCTGCATTGTTGCGAAAGGTGGGTATACACTGTACTAGTGCCGACATTGTGCATGCTCTGTTGCCTGTGTCTATGTGCCTGTGGTTCTGTCAGTGTGATCATGTGATGTATCTGACCCCAGGAATGTGTCAATAAAGTTTCCCCTTCCTGGGACAATGAATTCACGGTGTTCTTATTTCAATTTCCAGGAGTGTAGATTAGCCTACCCCAATATTGGAAACGAACAAAGGACTTTATCCACACAAGGCTCTAAGAGAGTTTGTATACTAAAGGATTGAACAAAAGTCAAACCTTACTTGAAGTACTGTAAATGAACAAATGAACTATTTCAGTGTAATATGTATGTAACATTTGTTCATTCAGTTTTAAGAGAAAATTTTAATCATATTTATTTATATGTTTTTAAATGGAATCATGGTAAATTATAGTAATTTAAGATTTTGTTTAATGTCAAAAGGCTATAAGAAGCCTAAAACTCGAGCATGATTGCAGTGGTGCTGGTTCATTCTAAAATATGTACATTTCCCAAATACAAGGTGATAATGCACATGAAATGTAAACATGTGAAGTAGCATTCTGAGAGGGAGACGATGTGCAGGCGTAGTAGGAGCTAACACATAGGTCATCAACCTCAGTGCATGTGCAGAAATAGTTCAGTCCAACATGCCGCTTAGCACACCGGATGCCCCCCTTCTGACAGCCGTGTACCGCAAGTCTCTAGAGGAGCGGAAGGTTCCAAATGATTGGAAAAGAGCACAGGTAGTCCCAGTCTTCAAGAAGGGTCGTCGAGCAGATGCGCAAAACTATAGACCTATATCTCTGACGTCGATCTGTTGTAGAATTTTAGAACATGTTTTTCCTCGAGTATCATGTCGTTTTTGGAAACCCAGAATCTACTATGTAGGAATCAACATGGATTCTGGAAACAGCGATCGTGTGAGACCCAACTCGCTTTATTTGTTCATGAGACCCAGACAATATTAGATACAGGCACAGGCGAAAGGCAAAGATCCCGAGTTCGAGTCTCGGTCGGGCACACAGTTTTAATCTGCCAGGAAGTTTCATATCAGCGCACACTCCGCTGCAGAGTGAAAATCTCTTTCTGGAAACATCCCCCAGGCTGTGGCTAAGCCATGTCTCCGCAATATCCTTTCTTTCCGGAGTGCTAGTTCTGCAAGGTTCGCAGGAGAGCTGCTGTTAAGTTTGGAAGGTAGGAGACGAGGTACTGGCAGAAGTAAAGTTGTGAGTACCGGTCGTGAGTCGTGCTTCGGTAGCTCAGATGGTAGAGCACTTGCCCGCGAAAGGCAAAGGTCCCGAGTTCGAGTCTCGGTCGGGCACACAGTTTTAATCTGCCTGGAAGTTTCACTAAGTAAGTAGTTTCACAAAGATACAAAAAGTGTGCACAAAGAGTTTACTCAAGTATTCTATGCTGTGTAGACGACAGCTGTTGGCAGCAGAGAAAAAAAATTCTTCTTTCCATTCCCTGTCACCTTTCCTTGCAGATCAGTTGATGCTTTCGTAATAGACTTGACAGAAGTGATTCCAAGCAAAGTTATGTTGGCTTCTTCTCTTTCATTAGCAATGTGGATTTATAGGTGCAGGAGTCAAATGAAATGCGAGGACAGTGGTTCATGCAAATCATCAGACAGTATATATGTATACTGTCCTTTCAACCTTGAAAGTGAAAAAACGATTTTAGTTGGTACTCTGTGTAAGGTAATACTATTGCATGAACTCAAAGATTAAAAGAGTTATCTGCTCAAGATAAATCAATAAGAGACAAGCAGCCTTCGAACAGTTAGAGAAAATGTCAAGTATTGTGTATTTTTAATTTCATAACATGTTGGGGACATACAGTGGTACTGAGATGTTGTATTCTGCATAAGTTATAAACGTTATAATGAATCTAGATGAGAATATGTAGAAATTGTACCATATATGTACCAGACGCGTCAGCAACATTTAGATGTAGGCTTATGTATGCTTAGGTTAAATCAAATGATGCTGAACTGTAATGCTGATTTTGTATATGTTATGTGGAACTATATGTGTATCGAAACTTCATAGCAGATTAAAACTGTGTGCTGGACTGAGACTCGAACTCGGGACATTTGCCTTTCACAGGCAAGTGCTCTACCATCTCAGCTAACCAAGTACCCATCCTCACAAGGTTCAATTCCGCTAGTACCTCGTCTCCTGCCTTACAAACTTCACAGAAGCTCTCCTGCAGACTTGCAGAACTAACATTCCTGGAAGAAATGAGGAGTGCTAGTTCTGCATGGTCTGCAAGAGAGCTTTTGTGAACTTTCGAAGCTAAGAGACGCGGTACTGGCGGAACTGAACCTGTGAGGGCGGGTTGTGAGGAATACTTGGGTAGCTGAGATGGTAGAGCACATGCCCGAAAAAATTCAAAGGTCCTGAGTTCGAGTCTCGGTCCGGCACACAGTTTTAATCTGCCAGTAAATTTCATATGAGCGCACACTCTGCTGCGGATTGAATATTGCGTCCTACATACATGTATTGACAAAACAGATCCAATTATCTAACACTTAGCGTGTGCTATAAAAAGGTCATATTTACGAGTGTTATAGTGAGTGAAGGTGTGGGTGCCTGCAATGACCGAAATGTTTTTGGTTTGTTAGTAACAGCGATGGACGCCAGACTTTGCTACAAGGGACCATGTTGTTGTTGTTGTTGTTGTTGTGGTCTTCAGTCCTGAGACTGGTTTGATGCAGCTCTCCATGCTACCATATCCTGTGCAAGCTTCTTCAGCTCCCAGTACTTACTGCAACCCACATCCTTCTGAATCTTCTTAGTGTATTCATCTCTTGGTCTCCCTCTACGATTTTTACCCTCCACGCTGCCCTCCAATGCTAAATTTGTGATCCCTTGATGCCTCAGAACATGTCCTACCAACGGTCCCTTCTTCTAGTCAAGTTGTGCCACAAACTTCTCTTCTCCCCAATCCTATTCAATACCTCCTCATTAGTTACGTGATCTACCCACCTTATCTTCAGCATTCTTCTGTAGCACCACATTTCGAAAGCTTCTATTCTCTTCTTGTCCAAACTGGTTATCGTCCATGTTTCACTTCCATACATGGCTACACTCCATACAAATACTTTCAGAAACGACTTCCTGACACTTAAATCTATACTCGATGTTAACAAATTTCTCTTCTTCAGAAACGCTTTCCTTGCCATTGCCAGTCTACATTTTATATCCTCTCTACTTCGACCATCATCAGTTATTTTACTCCCTAAATACCAAAACTCCTTTACTACTTTAAGTGTCTCATTTCCTAATCTAATCCCCTCAGCATCACCCGATTTAATTTGACTACATTCCATTATCCTCGTTTCGCTTTTGTTGATGTTCATCTTATATCCTCCTTTCAAGACACTGTCCATTCCGTTCAACTGCTCTTCCAAGTCCTTTGCTGTCTCTGACAGAATTACAATGTCATCGGCGAACCTCAAAGTTTTTATTTCTTCTCCATGAATTTTAATACCTACTCCGAATTTTTCTTTTGTTTCCTTTACTGCTTGCTCAATATACAGATTGAATAACATCGGGGAGAGGCTACAACCCTGTCTCACTCCTTTCCCAACCACTGCTTCCCTTTCATGCCTCTCGACTCTTATAACTGCCATCTGGTTTCTGTACAAATTGTAAATAGCCTTTCGCTCCTTGTATTTTACCCCTGCCACCTTCAGAATTTGAAAGAGAGTATTCCAGTTAACGTTGTCAAAAGCTTTCTCTAAGTCTACAAATGCTAGAAACGTTGGTTTGCCTTTTCTTAATCTTTCTTCTAAGATAAGTCGTAAGGTTAGTATTGCCTCACGTGTTCCAACATTTCTACGGAATCCAAACTGATCTTCCCCGAGGTCCGCTTCTACCAGTTTTTCCATTCGTCTGTAAAGAATTCACGTTAGTATTTTGCAGCTGTGACTCATTAAACTGATAGTTCGGTAATTTTCACATCTGTCAACACCTGCTTCCTTTGGGATTGGAATTATTATATTCTTCTTGAACTCTGAGGGTATTTCGCCTGTCTCATACATCTTTCTCACCATATGGTAGAGTTTTGTCATGACTGGCTCTCCCAAGGCCATCAGTAGTTCCAATGGAATGTTGTCTACTCCCGGGGCCTTGTTCCGACTCAGGTCTTTCAGTGCTCTGTCAAACTCTTCACGCAGTATCTTATCTCCCATTTCATCTTCATCTACATCCTCTTCCATTTCCATAATATTGTCCTCAAGTACATCGCCCTCGTATAAACCCTCTATATACTCCTTCCACCTTTCTGCCTTCCCTTCTTTACTTAGAACTGGGTTCCTATCTGAGCTCTTGATATTCATACAAGTGGTTCTCTTCTCTCCAAAGGTCTCTTTAATTTTCCTGTAGGCAGTATCTATCTTACCCCTAGTGAGATAAGCCTCTACATCCTTACATTTCTCCTCTAGCCATCCCTGCTTAGCCATTTTGCACTTCCTGTCGATCTCGTTTTTGAGACGTTTGTATTCCCTTTTGCCTGCTTCATTTACTGCATTTTTATATTTTCTCCTTTCATCAATTAAATTCAATATTTCTTCTGTTACCCAAGGATTTCTATTAGCCCTCGTCTTTTTACCTACTTGATCCTCTGCTGCCTTCACTACTTCATCCCTCAGAGCTACCCATTCTTCTTCTACTGTATTTCTTTCCCCCATTCCTGTCATTTGTTCCCTTATGCTCTCCCTGAAACTCTCTACAACCTCTGGTTCTTTCAGTTTATCCAGGTCCCATCTCCTTAAATTCCCACCTTCTTGCAGTTTCTTCAGTTCAATCTGCAGTTCATAACCAATAGATTGTGGTCAGAATCCACATCTGCCCCTGGAAATGTCTTACAATTTAAAACCTGGTTGCTAAATCTCTGTCTTACCATTATATAATCTATCTGATACCTTTTAGTATCTCCAGGATTCTTCCAGGTATACAACCTTCTTTTATGATTCTTGAACCAGGTGTTAGCTATGATTAAGTTATGCTCTGTGCAAAATTCTACAAGGTGGCTTCCTCTTTCATTTCTTCCCCCCAATCCATATTCACCTACTATGTTTCCTTCTCTCCCTTTTCCTACTGACGAATTCCAGTCACCCATCACTATTAAATTTTCGTCTCCCTTCACTACCTGAACAATTTCTGTTATCTCGTCATACATTTCATCAATTTCTTCATCATCTGCAGAGTTAGTTGGCATATAAACTTGTACTACTGTAGTAGGCATGGGCTTTGTGTCTATCTTGGCTACAATAATGCATTCACTATGCTGTTTGTCGTAGCTAACCCGCACTCCTATTTTTTTAATTCATTATTAAACCTACTCCTGCATTACCCCTATTTGATTTTGTATTTATAACCCTGTAATCACCTGACCAAAAGTCTTGTTCCTCCTGCCACCGAACTTCACTAATTCCCACTATATCTAACTTTAACCTATGCATTTCCCTTTTTAAATTTTCTAACCTACCTGCCCGATTAAGGGATCTGACATTCCACGCTCTGATCCGTAGAATGCCAGTTTTCTTTCTCCTGAGGACCATATAAGGTAAAAACGTTTATGGGGTTTACTGAAATTTGGTGAGATCTCGATGTGATGCTGAATGTACAGGCTAGCCTTAAACATTGAAGTGTGTGACACACGATATGATTCCAGTACCACAGGTCAGAAATGATGGACCTTTCTGTTGCAATATCCGAAACACACAATCACGCACACACTACAGAGCAGCTGTTTGGGTATTTTGACAACATGTACAGCGAAGCGCCAAAGAAACTGGTATGGGCATGTGTATTTAAATGCAGAGATATGTAAACAGGCAGAAAAGGTACTGTGATCGGTAACGACTATATAAGACATAAAGTGTGCAATGCAGTTGGCAGACAGGATACTGCTGTTACCACGGCAGATTATCAAGATTTAAATGGGTTCAGATGTGGTGATGGGACACAGCGCACAAGTGATGGGACACAGCATCTCTGAGGTAGCAATGAAGTGGGGATTTTTCTGTACAATCATTTCAAGAGTGTACCGTGAATATCAGGAACCTTGTAAAACATGAAATCTCTGACATCACTGTGACCGCAAAAAGGTCCTGCAAGAACAGGACCAACGTGATAGAAGTGCAACCCCTTTGTAAATTGCTGCAGATATCAATACTGGGCCATCAACAAATGCCAGCGTGGAACCATACAACGAAACATCATTGATAAGGGCTTTTGGAGCCAAAAGCCCACTTGTGTACCCTTGATGAATACACGACACAAAGCATTACACCTCACCTGGGCCCATCAACACTGACTTTGGACTCTTGATGACTGGTAACATGTTGACTGGTTGGACAAGTCTCGTTTAAAATTGTATTGAGTGGATGGACGAGCATGGATATGGAGACAACCTCATGAAATGATGGACCATGCATATCAGTAGGGGACTACTCAAACTGGGAGGCTTGTATTGACGTGGGGCATGTGCAGCTGGAGCGATATGGGAGCACTGATACGTCTAGATACGACACAGACAGGTGACATGTACGTAAGCATCCCATTTGATCGCCTACATTCATTCATGTCGATTGTGTGTGCCAATGGACATGGGCAATTCCATCAGGACCATGCCACATTCCACATCCATAATTGCTACAGAGTGGCTCCATGAAAACTCTTCTGAGTTTAAACACTTCCTCTGGTCACCAAAGTCCCCAAATATGAACATTATTGAGCCTATCTGGGATGCCTTGCAACGTGCTGTTCAGAAGAGGTCTCCAGCCCCTCGCACTCTTACGGATTTGTGGACAGCCCTGCTGGATTCACTGTGTCAGTTATCACCAGCACTACTTCAGACATTTGTCGAGACCATGGCATATCGGCACTTCTGCATGCTCGCAGGGCCCCCTATACGATATTAAGCAGGTGTACCAGTTTCTTTGGCTCTTCAGTGTAATTCGCCATTATGTAAAAATTGTAAAAACGTACTGTACTGCCTAGCCACGTTCCATCAACAGACTTATGAGGTGCACATGAAACAAACATCGCTTAACATATGTGACCGTGGAGAGGCATGTAGCGGTTTTTCCACAATGATAGCGCCACAGACTTTAACTTTGAACATGTGCTTTGTGTGATTTGTCATGGCATGGACATGGAAAATTAAACTTTCAGCATATGTAAATAAAACTGTAAAATAAGTGCGAGCTGGCACATGCAGGGTATACATTAAAATAAGGTCGACCATCAATAAAGGTATTTTAAATTCTGCTCAGGCCAAAGATACAATATAAGTTATAACTGAAAAAAATGTAATATGTTATGATTTTATGTAGAAAGGGCACCGCAATTGTATACTGTCGTCCAGTAATCGTGGACCACGCCATTAAACGGTAGGGTCGGGGGGGGGGGACGATGAGCAGTTATATTGGATCTTATGTTGATTTATCAATATATGTTTTGCTTATTCTTATCCATTCATTTGCCTGAGTAGTTTATGGGAAGGATTAAAACGTGGAATACCCACAGCAATTAAACTCATAGAGAAAGTAAGAAAGGATTCTATCTAAATCCGAATCCCGCTCCAGCTACTGGTGGGTCTGGATGCTGACGAGTCCTCTCCATTTGGCTTCGTCCTCCCACCACTTTTCTTCCTCCCCTTGCTGCCAGGTCACACCTCTCCTTTCTACAGATATTCTCATTCCCATTTTCCACCATGTTCTTGGGTGCCCACTAGGTCTTTTCCCATCCATCTTTAGTTGTTCCATAATTTTGTGGAATCTCTGCCCATGCATTCCGTCAACAAGCCCATACCATCCTAATCTCTTTTTTCAATTTCTTCTCTCATACATTTTTGTTTAAGGTCCTTTCTAATCTGTACATTCCTTACTCTGTCCATTCTTGTTTTTCCTTCAACTGTTCTGAGAAATTTCATTTCCCCTGCTTGCAGTCTGCTCCAGTCCCTTTCTGTCATTGTCTATGTTGCTCCACCATACGTGACAATAGGAAGTAATAATTCTTAAACATAAAGAGTTTTGATTTTTCTGAAACTTCCTTATTCCAAATCAGGTGTTTTATTGTTTGGTAGAAATTGCTTCCCTTCTGTAACCTCCTATTAATTTCGTTAGTTATTCTTCCATCCCTAGAAATTTCACTCCCTAAATAAGTGAAACTTTCTACCACTTTGAGTGGTTCTCCATTCAAGGTAATATTTCCGTTGATCCCTTTCTCTCTTCCAAATACCTTTACTTCAGTCTTATCTTTATTTATTTTTAATTCATACCTTTTCATTATTTCCTTCCACGCATCAAGCTGTAACTGTACATCTACCTCTTTATCACCCCATATTACCATATCATCTGCAAAAATCATCTTTTTGTCTTTTACTGTATCTTTAATTGCCCTGTTCATTCCCTCCATCACAATATTAAAAAGTGCAGGAGATAGAATACTTCCTTGCTTAAGTCCTTGTCTTATTTCGAAGCATTCAGAGTTCCCCAATTGTGTTCTAATTCTACAATTGTGTCCTCTGTACATTGTCTTTATTACATTAATGTAACCATCTTCTATATCTATCTTCTTCATTTCTTCCCATAGTCTTTCCCTGTTAACTGAATCATATGCCTTTTCTATGTCTACAAAAACCATTATCACCCTTTTGTTATACTCCCAACTTTTTTCCATCAGTTGATGGATAGAAAATATCAGGTCGATCATGCTTCTTCCTTTCCTAAACCCATGCTGTTCTTCACTCAGTTCCTTTTCTATCTTTTCACTTATTCGATTTAGTAAAATTCTTTCAAAAATCTTGGCTGTATGACTCATAAGGGTTATTCCTCTGTAGATTTTACAAATTTTTTATTGCCTTTCTTGAAGATAGGAACAATGTCTCCTGTTCTCCAATCATCAGATATTGTACTATTCTTCACATGCTTGATAGTACTCTATAGAGCCACTGCATTCCCACTGGACCTGCTGCTCTTATCATGTCCACTGATACTTCATCAGGTCCTGGGGCTTTCCTGCCATTCATCTTCTTTCCAGCTTCTCCCTTTCTTCCCATGTAATTTGTCCTAATTCTGCTTCCCAGCTTCTCTCAATTTCTCCATTATTTGTTGTTTCCTCATGTACCTGCTCCTCAGCATTTAACAGTTTCTTAAAATGTTCTTTCCAAGGATGTTTTATGTTCCCTGGATCTTCAATCATGGTACTGTCCTCTGTTTCCATCTTTACTGGTACTTCAGAAGCCTTCCTTTTATTTTTCATCAATTTATAGAACATTTTCTTATTGCTCTTCACATCTACTTCAAGTTTTTTTGTAAACTCTTCCCATGCCTTTTTCTTTGCTGTTTCCACTATTTCTTTGCACTTCTTCTTTTCCTCTATATATCTTTTATAGTTTTCGTCATTTTTAGTTTTCCACCACTTTCTCCAAGCTCCATTTTTTCTTCTAATTGCTTGGTTTGTGGTATCATCCCACCAACTTGTCTGTCATACTTTTTCCTTTCCAGATGTTCTACCACAAACTTTTTGTGCTGCTTCGACTAAAGTGTCTTTGAATAAACTCCATTCTTTTTCTACATCACAGAAAACTTCTTTTGGAAATTTTTGTGTGATTAATTCTTTGTACTTCTCAGCACATTCACTCTCCTTCGGTTTCCAATCCCGTATCCTCATCACTTTCTTCTGCTTTCTGCTTTTCACACACTGATTCATTTTCCATTGTCCCACCAGTAATCTACGGTCTCCATCTGCACTCACACTTGTAATTTGTTAGTTTATCTCCCCACTCCCTATCTACTAGAATATAATCAATTACACTCTTGTTTCTGCCATCCCAACTGTATCTGGTGATAACATGACTTTCTCTCTTCATAAACCAGCTGTTTGCTGTTTTCATTCCATTTCTCTGGCACAAATCCAGGAGTCTTTCCCCTTCTTCATTTCTGCCTCCATATCCAAAACATCCCAACACTTGCTAAAATCCATTTCTGTCTTTGCCTACCTGTGTATTAAAATCTCCCATCACTATATTAGCACTCTCTGAATGATTTTCTAACACATTTTCAAAGTCCATCTTCTTTTCTTCGCTACATCCCACTTGAGGTGCATAAATCTGGATTAAGAAAAGATTAAGAACATTAATTTTCTTATGTTAGCAAAAATTTGAATCGGATGTTTCATCAATCTTGTACTGTCTTTCTTTTCCTGTCTATGAGTGAGTGAGGATGTGGGTTCCTGTTTAGTTCGCTAATAATGACAAATTCATTAATTCCTTTACTAAAAAGTGCAGTTGCTTTACCAGTTCTTTATGTCACCTAATGTAACTATCTGTGTTACCAGTATCTGTAATACTTTG
This sequence comes from Schistocerca nitens, assembly GCF_023898315.1. Classification (NCBI taxonomy): domain Eukaryota; kingdom Metazoa; phylum Arthropoda; class Insecta; order Orthoptera; family Acrididae; genus Schistocerca; species Schistocerca nitens. The sequence goes on from NC_064617.1 coordinate 738,014,613, forward strand.
AAGAAGCAAGAAATTTATGCAGAGCAAGCTCGGCATTGTAACATTATCTTCAAAGAAGAAAAGGAGGTAAACAGCTTCAAGAATCGAAGAACTACCATCTAATAATCCAGTATTATATGCTACAGATTTTACATGTATACGAAAAATCATCAGCCTGACTGTCTGGAGTGTGCATCACTATGGGTCAATTAGCTGAGACACAAAGTCCCACTCCAACTCTCTATTGGTGCGCCTCTTGCGCTGCACCAGTCACTGAGCAGGGTTAAACGCCGAATTAACCATAGTAAACTTTTAATCAACAGTGGTGCTGTCAGTGACAAGTTTTAACAATGAAGACAGAACTGAATTAATTTTATTTAAGACGTCTTGGTATATTTTCCTAATAGAATCTACCTTTGTGCAGGTTCCAGAGTTTTGCAGTAATGTGAAATCAAATTAACGTTTTCAACCTTGCAAAGATGCAATATGAAGAATGTGGTATGCAATCAAAATCACCTACTTCTCCTGAAGACCGACATAGATGTCATTTATTAATTAATTCTTGGACATTCATTCTATTGAGTCGATATTTCGTTAGAAATTGTGGAAGAATCATAAGAAACAGGAAATAACTTAGGCGATACCGTGAACTGTGTTTGAAACGATGGTTGGTTTGCTAATTGAAGTCCAGAACGAAAACAAAATACCACCCAAGACCAAAGAGAGTATGTACAGTAATAGCTTTGAGTTAGAAGGAAAACGCTGTAAAATGTAAGTAGTTTGGTTAAATGAAGGAGGAAGAAAACGCTGAAAGCTAAGCAGTGTGCAAAGCCAGTTTTGTTTCATAAAATATCAATATGAATTGTACAGATGGAAGAAAGATTTACATGAAGTACAGCATATTCGCCGAAATGAAACTCACTAAAGTATGAAAGAAATACCACTCAAAAAATTTAGAACTGGTTGTGAGAGAAAAGCATAATTACCGAGAGAGATCTATGACAGTGGGTACACTGAATGCAAAATGCGATGAACAGTACTGATATCCTGGCTTTTACGATCTGTTTGAACAGATTCAGTAAATTATATGGAAAAAGGAAGTTGAAAAAGTAGGAAGTTTACCTGAAGTAAATGTCTGGAGGATATGTCATTGCAAGGTAATACTACAGAGTAATTTATAACTAACATAAAACTAAGCTTCTTATTACGTTTAAAATGCTGTGTATAAAACCAATGTGTCAGGTTCGGTGAAAACCGCAGTTTACCATTTCAAGCGAAAAAAGACAGAGTCGCTTGTGCAGACAGTGAGTGCCCATGACACATTCAAATACAAAAATGCGAATGATAACATCAGTGGAAGAAAATTTGCACAGTTTTGTCTCTGTCTTCAGGAACATCGAGACAAATAGGCACCAAATTTTTTCTAAAAAAATTGACTGTTTACTTGCAAAAATCCTGCAAAATCTGGAAAAATTGGAGACCATAATGGTCGGTGTTACGTCCATAGTGACCTTTTAGCATTTTCAGAAAATAATGCATTTCTTCTGTTGAATCTTTACCTAGATACAACACAACTTCTGTCATTAGGTAGACGACGAAATATATATAATTTAGATTCAACCCACAACTAGTAATGTGATTCAGCTGTTCAATAATGAACATGTGAAGCATTTTTCAGAAAATTGTCAGACAGTACAATTTCCGACATCTGCTTCTCATTTCATGTTTATGTATGGTACTGTATTGTAAATTTTCAGTCATTTCTTAATTGTCAGTTTGCAACACCACATTTTACAGGACTAAGAATAGTTTTTAACTCTAAAGTCATAAATAAATTACCATTTCATGGTAATATTCACTCAAAGACTAAAGTGAAAAAGGGTTATCGCTACACCACAATAAAGAGATATACTTACAGCACTAACTGTTCTGTGGTAAAACGAACCTCAGCAAGCTCACACTCTCAGCTTCAACAGTTTTTAATGTATTTCGTCACTTCAAACGATGATGTATTACTGTGTTACAAATAATTGGTTATTAGACGTTGCTTAATGCTAAACGATATTCCTGTCTAACTGTTTAGGAACATTTTTCCATTTTGTACAGTATCTATTTATTTACTTGAAGCCTAAACCCTTTATTCTGTCATGCAGCTAAATTTCTAAAATTAACAAATTATTCCAGATCTGTGTTGTCGAACGAACCAGGGTAGAATGACAGCAGAGCCACCTATCGACATTTGCAGAAGTTCTTCGGCGTTGGTGGGGAAAACAACATCATGCAACAAAGAGTAGAGCCCCTTTCAACTTTCTTAACTTTTACGTGTGGTGTGCTCGAGTGCAAGTTGGGTGTTTCCATGTGTAAGTGAGTAGTTGTGGGGGTGGAGGGGATGATGATCCTGTAAGAAAATTGATGCCTCTGTAGTAGTAGTAGCTTTATTCATCTGCAGATCTCTTTTTAGCAGGATATAGGAGATGACAAAGAATTTACAAGTTTAGGTAAATTTAAAATAAGCTAATTCGTATACACATACATATACAGAATTCTAGTTAGAGACAATCACTAGATTTACTCCTGGTACACAATACTTTTCTTACAAATAACTAATTAGATAATGTAATGCCACACTATTCACTCATATCAGTCACTGCACACACTATACACACATTGTTTCATAATACTTCACTGACTACACACACACACACACACACACACACACACACACACACACACACACTGGTGATCTCTGAGTCATTTTCTGTATAGCAACTTCCCATTTGCTATCATTAAAAACTGAGTCCGCATCCCTCCATAATGAGCAAGGTGTTGAGCTCAGAAATGGAAGAGGTGTTAGTATTGTGCTATGCATAGCTTGGGGGTAAGTATTTCTAGAAAGGAAAGAAGAAGGAAAAAACAAAGTGAGGTTGTTATGTAGAATGTTGGATGTTTTATAATCATTATTATTATTATTATTTAATGTTATAACATATTTTGTCAAACCATTACTCTGTTTTATCTAAGTAATCCTTCAATGTATTAAATATATTGCATAACAGGTACTTTTAGCTGCCTTTTTAAATAAGTGTATTTTTGCAATTTCTTTAGTCTCTTTTGGTAATTTATTGTACAGTTTTATTCCTTGGTAGAAAATGCTGTTTTGAGTTTTATGTTTATTTTTTCTTGGTAAATGTAAGTTGAGTCTATCTCTTATTGCATGGTCATGGACAGAGCTGTTTGTGCAGTAATTAAAATGTTGTTTTTGATGTGTACAACTGACTGGTAAAGTATTCACATGGAGCAGTTAAAATCCCTAGTGTTCTGAATAGATCTTTACAGTGAGCTCGACTAATATTTTTGGTTATTATTCTTATTGTTCTTTTCTGGAGTTTGAAAACCGTGTTCATATTTTGTGCATTTGTTCCCCAAAAAAGAATGTCAAAGCTAAGAATTGAGTATACATTTGAATAATAGGTAACTAAAAGACACTGAATGTTACACACTGATGATGGGATTCTAAGGGCATAACATGCTGATGACATTCTGTTTGCAAGTACCTTTGTGTGTTCACTCCACTTCAACTGAGAATCAATATTCATTCCCAGAAATTTTGCGTTTGTTACACAGTCTATAGAGGAGCCATCTACATGTAATTTAACATTGTCACTTTTCCTCTTCAAACTTTATTGCTTATTGACCAATCATAAACTTCCTTGAGAGTTTCATTTGCTTTTTTGGCAAGGAGTTCTCCTGTTTTCTCAGTGACTATAATATTGCTGTCATCAGCGAAGAGAATTTTTTCACCATGGGTAACACTACTGGGAAAGTCATTGATGTATATCAGGAGCAGTATTGGTCCTAATATGCTACCTTGCGGAACCCTAATTTAATGTATTTTGATTCTGATAAGTGTTTTACTAAATGTTTAGATCTATTTGAAGTATGTGTTATCTCTACTCTGTACACCTCTGTTAGGTAGGCTCGAAACCAGTCATTAGCTACCCCTCTTATTCCTAATGCTTCTAATTTATTTAATAGAATCTTGTGGTCGACTTAGAAAGATCCAAAAATATGCCTGTGACACACTCATCTTCGTCAAGAGCATCAAGTACAACTTTTGTGAATTCTACTATAGCTATTTTGATTGCTTCTATTATTTTTAAGAATGCTGACAGCAGGGAAATGGGCCGGTAATTTTCTATGACTTCTGAATTATCTTTCCTAATCAAAGGTACAACTCTTGCCTGTTTTAACTGCTCTGGAAATGTCCCTGATGTGAAGGATTCATTTATTATATTTGTTAAGGAGCCTTGTATAATCGCTATGCATTGTTTCGCTGAATTATCTTTCCTAATCAAAGGTACAACTCTTGCCTGTTTTAACTGCTCTGGAAATGTCCCTGATGTGAAGGATTCATTTATTATATTTGTTAAGGAGCCTTGTATAATCGCTATGCATTGTTTCGGTACACACATTGGTACTTCATCTAAGTCTACTGATTTTTTATGTTTTAGTTTTTGAACAGTTTTATTAACTTCATTCTCTGTGGTTGGATGTAACATCATTGTATTTAGTGCAACATTATTTACAGGTGGTATATTTTTGGGGGGAATTTTTGCTGTAACTTCTCTGCAATACTTGACAAATGCTGGTTTATATAGTTTGCTAAGTGTTGTGCATAATTTATTACCTTAGCCCCCTCCCTTAGCAGTATGTTATTCTGCATTTGTTTGCCTCTCCCCATTTTTTTATAACATCCAAGACTGCTTTGCTTTTATTCTCTCCATTGTATATTATTTTGTCATTAAATGACTTTTTCAGCAATCAGCACCTTCCTATAGATCTTTTTGTATCTAGGATAGAAATTTAAGAATTCTGGATCATTGTGAATCTTTTTCACGGAACTGATGTTTTTATGTGTTCAGGAGGAGTTCTTAATACCTGCTGGTATCCATCTGTTTTTGTAAGATGTTGATACAGACACGCATCCTTTCGGTAATGCTGTTTCAAAGTTCAATTTAAAGAATGTGGAGAATTTAGAGAATTTCATATTTACATTGGTTTCCTTATACACTTCAGGCCAGCTTTGTTTTTCTAGCTCTTTTGTAAAATCTTTTATTTTGATTAGTGATAGATGTCGTTGGTAGGCTAGGCTTGTAGTTTAGGAAATGATTAGATGCCTGATTTTACTGTTATTTGACAGAGATGATCTGATAGTCCGAGATCTTTTACAGCTACATCACATTTTTCCCTGTCCATATTTGGGGGCACGTGGTCAATTACTGGTGAAGTCGTTGTAGTGACACTTGTTCCACTATTGACCACTAGGGACATGCCAAAACTTTGAAGGATGTTGATGAAGGTGCTGCTATATTCATTTATGATATTAGTGTTGATGTTAATGTCCTCACGCATAAATATGTTGACCTTTGTACATCATGGCGCCACTGCAGTTTGAGCTAGCAGTGGCGCCAATTGAATTGCTCTTGGAAGCCGGACCGGAACAGGAAGTTTGTTAGGTTTCAGTCTACTGTTTAGTTGCGTAGTGCTCAGGAGTTCATTTGGATTGTGGTGCGTAGAGGTGTTAGCATGTGGGGTGTTCCGTGTCGGTGGTAAAGTATTAGTGATATTTCTTTTCTCTCAGACCTTTTAATATTCTATGCGTTCTAATCTATAGAAGAGTTGCATGGAACAGACTATTTAGGTAGGACAAGTGTGTGTGTTTTCGAATAATTGAGATGGACGCCCACGTGGAAGAAAGTGATGAAAGATCAGTGGAAAGAACGTTGACTGCAGATGAACGCAGCAAATTAGAGAATCAAAATAGCAGACTAGTTCCTCAGTTTCTGGCAACGAAATTAGAATTAGAAGCAAAGAAGAATTGGGATCTTTTTTATAAACGAAACGACACGCGTTTTTTTAAGGATAGACATTGGACTGTTAGAGAATTCAGTGAATTATCAGAGTGTTCTGCAAGTGAAAAATCGAAAGTTCTTTTAGAAGTGGGTTGCGGAGTGGGAAACTTCGTTTACCCATTAATTGAGGAGAAATTGAATTTGTTCATTTATGCATGCGATTTCTCACCGAGAGCAATAGAATACGTGAAGTCGCATTCGTTGTACGATGAGACGAAGATAAAAGCGTTTCAGGTGGACATAACAACTGATGAAATATTTCATTATTTACAATGTGGATCAGTAGATATTGTAACATTGGTCTTCGTACTTTCTGCTATTCATCCAGATAAGTTCTTGCAAACATTGAGGACATTATTTAAATTGTTGAAGCCAGGAGGAATTATGTTGTTTAGAGATTATGGTCTTTACGACATGGCACAACTCAGGTTTAAAGCAGGAAATAAAATAGCGGAAAATTTTTATATGCGCCAGGATGGTACAAGGTAAGCACATTTTACATTGGTTGATATATAGTTGATTTAATGCTAACAGATCTGATAGTTAATTTCATGGCTGGTGGCCAATGGAAAAAGGTTGCATTGCCAAGCGTGTTAAATTACTAAAACTACAGTGATGATGAATTCATACACAACTACATTTGATGAGGGTGATTAACTGCTTAGACAACTGTAAAGTTAATTTGACTTCTTCGCATTGTAACTGTTGTACAGAAACAGTGGGTACTTTAATTGCTATGAAATTTCCAACTTGTCATTTACAGGAGCTATTACTTTTCGGTTGAAGAAGTTCACCAGTTAGTGAAAGATGCTGGATTTCAAGTAACCACTAATTCATACATTCACAGGCGAACAGTTAACAGAAGGGAAGAAATTGATGTACCCAGAATTTTTATTCAAGGAAAATTCAGAAAAGTTCCTCCATAATAGGTAAAGTATTAGTTTTATAGTTTATTGGGAAAAAGGTATTTTGTTTGGTTTGGAGACCGTAGTAACAGATGGTATTAAAGTTCGTTTCTGTATACTCAATGTAGCAGATGTGCCTCCTCCCCATGCCTCTATGCTGCCCCACATCTAACCTCCTGACTGCACCTACCTGCCCTACCCACTCTCCACCTGTGTCTGTCATCAGGGCGGTACGTCTCTCTCATCGTGGCCTTAGAGCAGCGGTCATCAAACTGTGGCCTGCATGGAGCCCAAATAGAGTATTTGTGTGGCCTGTGATTGAGCTGTATTTGATAATATGCATGTAGCAATTAATATCCAAATCAATAAACATCAAATGTAGTATTTGTGTGGCCCACAGTTCTCAGCCGTATTTTTATATAATATGCGTCTTGTGGGTGCATTGTCCAAAAACAGTATTTGTGTCTTCAGTTATTTTGAAGATAGCTGCATGTGATGTGTATCTAGTGTTCAGTAGTGGAAGTGCAGGTAGGTTTAAGTGCCTGTAGAGGCAAGGATTCCCTCTAGGTGCATTCTCACTGAAGATACTCATAAGAATTGAGGAAGTGTTGACTGGTCAAAGCTCAGGCAGAAGAAGAAAATGAGTGGGCTAGGCAAAGGAGTCAGGGGAAGAGATTGCTCCAGGAAGATGAGGAAGAGAATAAAGATAATGGATATGGACAGCATTAGTTGCTATAGGTACAACAATATTTTCAAAAATTGAAATAAAAACTTCTAATGTGAATTCCTGTAAACTGCCTTTTTTGGATGTAGTGTACCTTTTCTCAGGAACTGTAAAAGCTAACATCCTGAAATTTGCCGTAGTTCTAAGAACTATCCAAGAAATGTCTCCGTTAAAATTCGAGAAAAATAGAACCGTTCCAGGTAGCACAAAAATGAAAAATTGTCAGAGAAACTATGACCTACAACAAAAATCTGTTCCACACGTTCTATTAGCATCTGATGATGTAAATTGTGAAATTCCAGTTTTATTGCTTGATTAGTTTACAAAGAAAGATACATCATAAAAACAAGGCAATCAAAAATTCAAAGCAAGTTATGTACAACATACTGTTTCAACTGGGGGAAATGTTTTATTGTTGATATTCCAATATTGACACTCATGGACGTGACTCATACTGATCAGCAGCTAAGATATAAATTTCAGGCATGGGTTTGTGAATGCATATTATACAGTCAGTTATCTTTAAATGAAGTACATACTTCTAGCAAGGAAACCAATCAGTTGCTCACAAAGGCCTCACCAATACTTAAGCAATTACAGTGTCAAAACTTTTGGGCTCACTGAGGTTGGCGGCGATTTGAAATTCAGTAGACACGAAATGTTTAGAGTGGTGCCAGCTTCTAACGATAGCCAGCATATCATGCTCTTACTATAGCTAGTCTATTGTTGGTTTATAATGTACTAATATATGCAGATTACCAATTACTAAGTTAGTGACACATGCGGCCGGAGGTACCTCCCCACAATAATATTGGCTCTTAAGCAAGTGTCTGTTGACCACTGTTAATGATCACATGATTTGCGATTAAATGGGGCAAGGTATTGCATTGCTGTTTGTATCCATGGCCAGAAATTGGAAATCAATTCTTTACCTACATGAGGCCTAAATATATAATGCATGTTGATCAAGTTTATGTATTTTTTAATCATTACTTTGTAAGCTCTTACTGGTGCAGCAGGTTGCTCACTGCTGTTTCAATATATATTACACAGTTTGAACTTGGAGGTTGGACAGTGGATTTGGTTATCCTAAACAACTTCCAACAAAATGTCATACATTGTGCAGTATTTGCAACAGGTTACTGACTGCTGCTTTTTTTGGAAGTTTCACATCTTGATGTAGTTTCAGAATTGGGATAGTAGAGATTTCATTCACATCGTTCATATGAATCTATTGTTGGTTACTGATAAGTATGCATTTAATGCATAGGCCGGAATGATCGCCACAATAAAATAAGGGAAATCAGAGCTCGCACAGAAAGATATAGGTGTTCATTCTTTCCGTGTGCTATAAAAGATTAGCATAATAGAGAATTGTGAAGGTGGTTCAATGAACCCTCTGCCAGGCACTTAAATGTGATTTTCAGATTATCCATGTAGATGAATCCCCATACTATCTTCACACACACACACACACACAGTTAGGGCTAGCCTTGTAGCTATGAGAAACATATAGGAGCACTACGGTGTTACCTCTTAACAGTGAATTTGGCTCCTAGACTTGAGTGTAATATTCAGTTCTGTGATGTGAAAGAGAAGCGGCTGATTATTGTTGCTGACTTTAGCTCTATCTGAGTGTTTTATAATAGAGAAGTTGAAGAATAACAGTATATGCAGGATTTACAGTATTTTTTTCATTACAGGGTAGAGAGAGCAGCAGTGTCAAAATAGTGCTGCAGACAAGTTATTTGGAATGATGAATTGTGCTGTGTCTTATGGCACTCCATGGAAGAATTTGGGTTTGGCAGATGCCTGGTGAATGTTACCTGCGATGTCCACTATTAGATGCCTGGATACTTCTGATCAGAAATGTAAATATATTACATATGTGATGTGGAAGAAAAGGCCATAACATTTTGACACATGGTGTGAATGCATGGGTAGACTTCTATCTGTACTGTTTGGATAGTGAATTTTGTGTGCCAGCTGGTCTCGATGGAAATTACATTAAAGGTAAGCATTTATAGATTACTACATTTGAGTTGTGGGGAAATTTTGTCGGAGTTGGTTTAAATTTGCTGGTTCATGCTAATAATGGGTATTTGGTTCAAATTTGTTGGTTCATTGTAATAGTGTTCGGAATACAGTAATTCTTACCAGTGTGTATAGTGGTGTGCATATATGGGTGGTGGAGCAGTGTACCAAATGCTCCAGCCAGTAGTGTAATTATGCCGTGTCGATTTGTGGATTAGGAGGGGATGAGGGTACTTGGACACTAGTGTTCAGTGTTGCAGTACAAAGTTAGGATTGCCAACTGTCCCATGAAGTATGGGACTTTCTGTATTTGAGGATTGCAATAATTATCCCATATGAAGCTTATATTGGTTCTTAAAATAATACATTTAATATTTCTGTGTTGATGTACAGCATTTGTTACTCATTACTTCACTATTAGGTGTGGCCTGTATGCTGCATTTACATACTGAAGTATCAATTATTCTTACAACATGTTTTTCAGAACATGATATGGTACATTGCATCACTGATTCATTGTTTGACAATGTATTTGTTAGCTTTATTTACATTGAAGTTACAAAAGTCGACAACTCTGAACGTGGCTGTATTTAAATGGTGCAATACTAACTCCATGTCTGAGACGTGTCTAATTTACTGTTTAAGTCAATTAAATGTGTTTATCTAGAAAAATTAGAAATGTCCCTCACCAGTATGTCAAAAATAATTTATCAAAGGCAAAATGCACAAGATAAAATTTAAGTTTGCCAGAATTTTTTCTGAAATTTCTAAAAACGACTGTTCATTAAAGAAACGAAATAGGCATTAGTCTACTCCAGAATAGGACCAGTGCCGTACTTACATGTTTCGGTAAGAATGTTGTTAGTGTTGCCATAGACAGAAACTATAATTATCCTTCATAAGAGTTGTGTGAACAATAGTGAAATTTATAATCATGATTGTCAGAGATATTCAGTTGCTGCAATTTAAGCTGTGCTCTTAGGATTCTGACTAACCATACTCTTGGAAAAAGTGGCAAAAAAATTTCCTATTTGTGTGTTTTTGCTTTGTAAGTGGTGGTATTGGATGACTACATAGCATGGCCTATGATCTGAATGTCTACTGTCATTGCTTGGTGGATCACGTGATATGGCCGACAAAAGTGCACCATGCAGGAAAGTCTCGATTTCAGTGCTTTGGAAACTACCATGCTGTATTTGATGGAATTCATACTTATACTTCCATAATAAAAAATATGCAATATACATGTTGCCCTGCATCAAAGATCTTTCCAAAACATTGATAAGCTTTACAGCTCTGAGAGACAGCAGGTTATCACTTATCAGGGGGGGAATTTACATACATCTGGGGAAGTGTATTTTCACTCAGTAAAAAGCCTCTTCGTGCTGGGAATTTTTTTTCTTGTCCATACATACTCCCAGATCTTACAAGTCTCGTATTGTGGTATGAATTGTATCAAAATTTGCCAAAATATTTGTCTGCAATGATGATATAATAGTTCAGATGAACTACTGTGATATATTTTCATGTCTTTCGCTCCTATCTGACTGTTGTGTGTAAGATGCAATAATTGCTGAAAATATTATTGATGATAATGCCTATTATTTGTCTTGTTTCAGATGGAGAAGTGAATTGGGTGCAATGAATTAAAGGTAAGTTTGGGTGATGGGGGGGGGGGCTCCACTCCAGGGAAGTGGCTCAATCTGGATTTTCATACTTGGGTTGGATTATGTGATGATATAATAGTTCAGATGAACTACTTTGATATGTATTCTTATGTCTTTCGCTCCTATCTGATAAGCATGTTAAATTATTGGATATTTACACTATAACTTCGAACAGTAAAACCACCTATCTCATCTTGTTTCAGATGGAACACAGGGGCAGTTCCAGTAATTTAAGGTAAGGTGGACATGTTTTACGTCATAAAGCAGGAGTCAATTGATGTTTGTTGTTTGACGTCTGTAAAGTGTAGTGTGGGTGACAGTGTAAGGAGAGTTAACTAAAATAATTGGGCAGTGAATATTTTAAAATATACAGCTCATAAACTTAAATTTTATTAAACATACAAACTATGATGAAATAATAGTTCAGATGAACTGCTATGATATGTATTCCTATGTCTTTCGCTCCTAACTGATGCTGTGTGTGAAGTGCAGAATAATTTTGGAAAAAATATTTTATTGTAATTTCTCACTTTATTTCCTTTCAGGTGAATGCTGTGCCAGTAACACGAAGGGTAAGTAATCATTGTGTTGCAAAAAAGGTAGTGCTCTTTCATAGTTACAGTGAACAGTATCAACAGTTCACATATCTAGCAGCAGTGGAGCTCGATGCATACTCAGTTGCCAATAAAAGTTACAACATATGTTGTTTCTGTGTGTAAATTTATTTATACTTACTAATACTTACCGTATTTACTCGAATCTAAGCCACACTTTTTTTCCGGTTTCTGTAATCCAAAAACCCGCCTGCGGCTTAGAATCGAATGCAAAGCAAGCGGAAGTTCTGAAAAATGTTGGTAGGTGCCGCCACAACTAACTTGTACCATCACCTATATGTAGTGCTACACAGGCACGCTTTGTAGGCACAAAGATAAATACTAGCGCCAAAACCTCTGCGTCAGGAAATAAATTTTAAAAAAAGGTGGAAGATGAGGTTTTTTCTCTGCCCCGAGTTTAGACCACTGCATTTTCATACATTATCCAAAGAAGCAAATACAAATTCCGTATTGTTTATCTTTGAATGTAGCAGAATTTCAATGTTCTATGAAAATCCGACTGGCAAGACTGTTACGGATGTTTGTCAGTATGGCCAACTCTACGTTCTGAATTTTTTTCCTACCTGTGAGAAGAGATGGTTGCTAATAGGAACCTGATGAAATGTGAATCACATGCAGTATTCTCTTCACCATAAGAATAATATGAATATAAACATTTGCCATGTATTCTTTCGTGTTTGCTGCTATCTCATTTAAATCCTGTCTGCCTAATAAACTACGAAATTAGAGTGAGACAACAGCAAACGCAGAAGAATATACGTATCGTGTCATGTTTATATTTGTATTATTCTTATGCCTAATAGTGATAGTCAGAAATGAAGCACGGCAACTGACTAGATTTTTAAATCTGACTAATTTCTGTGCAGAATTTGATGTACTAAAGAAGTGGCCGCAAAGATTTTCAAACGGAGAAAAATTTTCGCTTAACTCTCGTTCCGAACATGTTCTATCATATGCAGTCTATTATTTGGTTCTTGTTGATCATTATCAAAGAAAGCAGCAGTGTAAGTAACAACAAATAGCAGTCTCTTGCCATTGTTTCGCTAATGAGACGATTCCTCTTGTTTGTTTTTTTTAATTGTAAGCAGCGGTAGTGCGCACAAAAGCAAGCCATGCCGCAAGCAGCGACAGGCCGTAAACACGCACTTATCAGAATGCGACAAACAATGCATGACACAGTATAGTAATGCATTTTCAGCTTAGTGACATAAACTCCTATAACAAAGAAAACGGCACTTATCAGATCTAAGCAAAATAAGCAATCGATTCAAACCAGACGAAGCATGTGAAAAAGGAAGGGTACCCTTATAAATATGGACGGAGCGCCTGATGCATAACAATGGCTACCTGGTAAAGCTTAACTGCTAAGCTTAAGACTCGAACCAAACTACTGTAGCTGTATCGTCTTTCATTCGACCTAAATTGTCTCATATTACAATTAACCAACTTTGTTTCGATTTGGAGGTGCGGCCCAAAACTTTTCTCTCGCCTTGAATTTAGAGTCTCAAATTTCAGGTGCGGCTTAGATTAGGGAAATTTTTTCCTCTATTTCTAGTCTCATTTTTCAGGTGCGGCTTAGATTCGAGTAAATACGGTACATAATAGCTCAAAAAATTGCGAAGAAATGTTGGATATCTAGCATGCCGAAATAGCTTATGATAATTCACAATTGAAGTGCAAATGATATTGGTAATATTGTACAATGGCGAGTCAAATATAAACTGGACTTTTTAAAAAGTCTATTTAAGCTTCAGAAAAATTTATGTGCACTAACTTACTTTCATATAGTCTCCTGAATGGGAAACGATTTTTTCTCTGTGGGTAGACAATTACTTGATACCATTTTAGTAAAATGAATGTGGCTGTGACAGAAGCCAGTTGAGCACAAACACTTAGGTAGCACCATCTTCAGATGTGTCCTCAGATGGCTCCTTTAGTGGTCCAAACAAATGGAAATAGTTGTGTTGGGTTAGGGTTGTCATGTTCACAGTAAGATGTTAGTGGAGGTAATCAATTAGAACAACTTGCTTAAAATAAAGAAACTGTTGTAAGAACATTCTGGTTTAATGCGATGGTGTCTTTCCATCACAATGGCAGGAGAGCACGATCATTCTGGTGCTGCAAAACCTGCTTGATGTGGGTAGCTACCGGAGCACCAGCCTCACTAAAACTATGTAAGCTGCTGGAACGTATGGTGTGTCAGTGGTTGGGTTGGGTCCTGGAGTCATGTGGTCTACTGGCTTAGTCAGGGTGGCTTCCACAAGGGTTGCCCTACCACTTATAATCTTTTATCCCTAAAGTCTGAAGTTCGGACAGTCTTTTCCAGATGCCAACTTTTTGTTTTGACTTCCGTAATGCATACGACATGACATTGCATCATATCCTTGTCAGTGTATGAGTGGGGTTCCCGGGTTCTGCTCCTGATTTTTATCCTAAACTTCCCCTTGCTCTGTACTTTCCGTGTCCGTTGGTGCCTCCCATAGTTCCCCCATATTTAGGAGAATGGCATTCAACAGGGCTCGGTATTACCTATTTTTAGTGGCTATTAACAGTCTAGAAGCAGCTGTAGGGCAGTCAGTCTCACCATCTCTGTATGCGGATGACTTCTGCATTTCGTATTGCTCCTCCAGTACTGGTGTTGCTGAGTGACGCCTACAGGGAGCCATTCACAAGACAGTCATGGGCCATATCTTTGTTCTCAGCCATGAAGTCTTGTCATGCATTTCTGTCGGTGTTGCACCCTTAATCTGGAACCAGAACTTTCACTCACTGTAGTGGAGACATCGATTCGTAGGACTGGTTTTCGACGCTCTATTGACTTAGCTGCCTCACCTTCGTCAGCTTACGCGGAAGTGCGGGCAGCACCTCAATACCCTCTGCTGCCTGAGCAACACCAAGTGGGGTGCAAATCGCTATATGCTACTGCAGCTGTACAGAGTCCTTGTTCAATCCCGCATTGACTATGGTTTGTGGTTCGGCAGTGCCCTCAGTGTTGTTTACTTGACCCATTCTCCTGTGCATTTGGATTACTGTCTCCTTTTGCCAACAACGGCAGTTCATCTCCATCGGCAGCCCAGGTCAGGGCTTACAATTGTGGTTTTCTGTCCGGTCCCTTCTGTCTGAACTGGAGTACTTGGCTTTACCACCTCTCCTCGTGGTCCATTCACGTACTCCTACAAGGTGTACATCTAGGCCGCGGATTCTCCTGCACCTTTCACATGGCGCTAAGGACTCCAGTAAACCTGTGTCTCTCGGCTATCACTTCCTCTCAATTCTCGACGTGTACTGGGACCTTAAAGTGGTTTACACTGACGGCTCAATGGCTGATTGTCACGAAGGCTTTCCGTATGTTCATGGAGGACATATTGAACAGCAATCCTTGCCAGATGGCTGCAGTGTTTTCTCTGCAGAGCTGGTGGCCATATCTCCTGCTCTTGAGCACATCTGCTCATGCCCTGGTGAGTCATTTCTCCTGTGTATTGACTCATTGAGCAGCTACAACCTGTCGCCATTCTTTGGTAGTGTCCGTTCAGGAGTCCGTCTGTGCCCTGGAACAGTCTCATTGTTCAGTGGTGTTTGTGTGGACCCCAGGACACATTGGAATCCCAGGCAACGAACTTGCTGAGCAGGCTATGTGGAAATCACTTTTGGAGATGGGCATCTTCGAAACACATGCGTTCTGTCTTACGCCATGGTTTTTCAGTTTTGGGAGACTGAATGGCATAACAGTATGCAACAAACTGCTTATCATTAAGGATGCTACGAATGTGCACAAGTATTTTATGCGGTCCTCTTGCAGGGAATCAGTTGTCCTCTGCTGGCTCCGCATTGGTCATACATGGCTAATGCTTGGTTACCTCCTCCATCGTAGGGACCCACCTCAGTGTCACTGGCTCACAAATGACAGTTGTCCACCTCTTGCTGGACTGCCCACTGCTAGCTGCTCTGCGGTGGACTTTTAACTTTTCCAGCACCCTACCTTCGGTGTTGGGCGACAATGCCTCAACAGCAGCTTTAGTTTTAAGTTTTATTCGTGAAGATGGGTTTTATCATTTAAGTACATGTCCTTTGTCCCTCTGTGTCCTCCACCCTAATGCTTTTAGGGTCGAGGTTTTAATGTGTTGCAGAGTGGCTGGCTTCTCCTCTTTATTCTCATGGTCAGCCACCCATGGTAATCTGTTGTCTTGTTTTGATCTCTTCTACATGTATCTTGCGTGACTATGGTTTACTTGTCAGATTTGGTCCATTTTAGTGTTTGTTGCCCTCTGTCATTCTTGTGGTTTTCTCCTTTCTTCCAGGTGTGTTTCGTATGTCTCGATTATTTTTATTCCCACTCCTGTGGAATAATTTTAATTGGAACGAGGGACTGATGACCTAGCAGTTTGATTCCTCCCCCTCTTTTAAACAAACAGACCAACCAACCTTAGCATTGAATGGTTGTGTTACAGTGTAAAGTATGTAACCCTGCACAGTCGGTCAGTGCGATTTAAGCAACTTGCAGTCATTGAATTCTTGACAGCAGAAGGTGCCACCCCAAAGGAGATTCATCAGAGAATGAAAGCAGTTTATGGTAATTCTTTTGATGTGAGTACTGTGCATCATTGGGTGAGTGAGTTTAAAGGTGGTGAGGCGGAAACATCTGACCTGTGTGACAGTTGGAAGTCCTGTGACAGCAACCACAGTTTCACAAGCAAAATGTTGACATTGATTCAGGATGATTGTTTCATCATTCAGAGAAATTGCAAATACAATTGGCCTTTCACAAGAATGTGTGGGTCACATTATTGCTTTGCTTGGCTATTGGAAGATCTGTGCATGATGGATACCCCGGATGCTGACTCCTGAACATGAAAGTGCACAAGTGTCCTCCATACAGTCCTAGTTTAGCACCATCTGACTTCCATCTGTTCCCGATAATGAAAGTCTATCTGTGGGGACATCATTATGCTTCTGATGAAGCCGTTGAGTTTACTAAGAGATTGTGGTTGCGGAAACAGTGTCGACTTCTTCTGTGGCGGCTTCAGAAAACGTGTTCATCATTGGCAGAAATGTATCCAATTGGCTGGTGATAATGTGGGAAAGTGAATATTGGTAATTAAACATCGTCTTCTAAGGGTTATTTCTGACTTTGATTTATTAAAATATTCCCACCCAAACCCAATTAATGAAGGTGGAGGCATTAGTTTTCATTCATCCCTTGTACGTGTGCTGCAGCTACGTCAACTTCCTCCTCACTTGCGGCAGCAGTTCAGAAATTTCTGCCACTTACAGTTGGTCCTTTGGGCAGCCCTAATATTCCCCCCCCCCCCCCCTTGGTGGTTGGGTCACCTCCCCTTCTGTTGCTCCCAAAGCACTCACTTCAAGTGCAATACCCTCCCCCCTCCCCAAAACCAGGGACAGTGGTCCTTTCTTCCAAAGCTGAAGAGACCACAGCCTCTGGCTCCTCACACGGAAGTTGTCCCTTGGGACTTACCTTCCAAGATCTCCATTACTGGCACATTGGAAACTCGCCATTGGCTGAAGGAGCCACAAACTGTTGGACGAAGGGCTTCAGTCTTTCCTCCATGCCTGAAGCTACTTCTGAGAGGTCCACCCAGCAAGCCCCTAAAGAGAAGTGAGAAGGCAGTCAAATGAAATAGTCTGCTAAGAAACAGGACCCAGTGGCCCCAACACCACCACACCCTACCAGTTCTGCCTCTGAGGATGAGGTGGAGACTTTAGCATCACCCCCCCCCCCCAAGCACCTGGATCTCGCTGACACCTCACCCACAATGGCAATGGATGCGTAAATACACAGCTGGTTGCAGCAAGTCATAGTGAGGTAACATGCCTGTTTGGTCACTACATGTTTTCCCCAACTCCAGAAAGCGTCATCCTCCAGTGGAATTGTGGCAGTTTTTTCTCCCACCTGGCTGAGTTAAGACAACTCTTTAAGTGTTACACCTGTTTTTTGTGTTCTTCGGGAAACCTGGTTTCCTGTAATGCGGACCCCCTTCCCTTCGTAGCTAATGGGGTACTACAAAAACTGTACTGACTTTGACAGACTGTCGGGGGAGTCCATACCTTTGTCTATAGTGATCTGTGCCCCTTCAAACACCTTTTGAAACTGTGGCTGTCAGGGTGAGGACTACACTGGAAATTACTATCTGTAACATTACCTACCTTCAGATGGCGAAGTGCCGCCCCATGTATTGGCTGCACTAATATCCCAACCCCCACCCACCTTTTCTATTTAAGGCTGATTTTAACTCCCATAACCCTTTGTGGGTTGAAACCAAGCTTACTGGCATGGTAAAGATGTTCAGGACCTACTAACTCAACTTGACCTTTGCCTACTAAATACAGGAGCTCCCACACATTTCAGTGTGGCATATGGCACATAATCAGCCATTGCTCTCACAGTTTGCAATCCTACCCTTCTGTCTATCCAACGGAGAGCTCACGATGACTTATTTGGTAGTGACCACTTTCCACTCCTGTCCCTACCCCCAGTGTCCCTCATCTGGCCACTTGCCCAGATGGGCTCGTACCAAGCAGACTGGGACACTTTTACCCTCACTACCACTGTGGAATCTCTGTTGCATGGCAACATGGATGAGGTGATCCACAGCATCACTACTACCATTGTTGTTGCAGCTGAATTTGCAATCTCTTGTTCCCCAGGTTGCCCCCCCCCCTCCCCCTGCAGTGGAAATCAGTGCCCTGGTGGTTGCTGGAAATCACTGTAGCCATTAGAGACAGTAGGCAGGCCCTCCAGTGTCGTAAGCACCACTCCTTGCTGGAGAACCTCATTGCTTTCAAATAGCTCTGTGCCCAGGTCCATCTAGTCATCAAATGACCGAAGCAGGAGTGTTTGAGACACTAAGTGTCTCCTTCATTGGAACACAAACCTCTACTTTGCAGGTTTGGACCAAGCTCAGACCAACTACAGCTATCAGACCCCTGCAGGAATTTCTACATTCGGAACTGTATCTGCCGTTCCAGACATAATTGCAGTGTCTTGCCAAGCATTGTGCTCTCATCTCTGCTTCTGAGAATTAGTGTCCCACCTTTCGTCTTGTCAGACAGCGGGTGGAATGAGAACCACCCCTGTTTAGCTCCATGCCTACCTTCAGTGAGTGTTTCTCAGTGCCCTTGCTAACTGTCCTGACACATCCCCTGGCCTTCCCAAATGCTTAAACATCTGTAAGTGGATTACCAGCACCACCACCTTGCCGTCTTCAACTGCATGTGGACTGATGGTGAATTCCTGTCACAGTAGTGGGAAAGTGTCATCATTCCAGTGCTAAAGACTGGTAAGAATCCATTAGGTAAGGGTCACTATCAGCCTTGCCACCATTCTGTGCTAGCTGTTCAAACATATGGTGAGTCGGCAGTTGTATTGACTTTTTGAGTCTCAGGGTCTTCTGGCTACTGCCAAGGGTGCTCCACTAAGACGAAAGTATGCATATACACAAATAATTGCATCTATACTTTATTTGGTAATATTATTTTGGATCATAAGTGCATTTACTGACATGAAGTTATTAAGCATGGAGTTCTTTTACTTCCAACGTTTAAAAATATCATACTGGTGTAAATTATGTGCAAATACTCCCTTGTTTAAAAGTGTACCTTATGCTGTATCTCTTGATATAGATGTTTCAAGCAGTGATGAAATGTATATTGAGAATATTGATTTATTTGCAGATAAATAATGGAAATCTTGTAGGACCTAATGACAACTATATGGACTCTACTTCAACTGACAACGTATCCTGTGAATCTTCACATCTGGCTGTATATGGTGACATCTATGATGTGTCAATTGGGCGAGGACACACCATTAAGATATTACTTAGCCTATGTCATGAAAGTTTTGTGGAAACAAGAGACTCATTTTGATTATTGGAGAGTGTTTGAGGTTTTCTTAGAAGCTGTGAAATTAGTGGCAGTTGGTACTTCTGATGTTATTACGTTCTGAAATGTCTGAAGCTTCTGCAATTTGTAGAGAACTGGATGGGTATATTTGTGCAGCATGTTAGGAGAAATTGTATAATTGAAATGAGGATGATCACATCCACACCATTCACGATGGCAGTTACTCCATGAGGTGATCCTGGTGCAGATTCAGATTTAGCCCACTGCTTTCATCACATAGCAAAAAACTTTAGGAAATCGTGAAGGATCACAGCAACATTGGACATTGTCTGGCTCAATGTACTTCTCTGTATGTTCAGGAGGTATGGCAACAGAAAAATTTGGTTTAGAGGAAGTACCAGGGGATTACGCACTGAACCTGAAGCTTTACAGTGGGCCTCTAGCTTTGCAAGACATTTCACACTATTGGAAGGGGAAGAAAGCAGAGCTGTTTCTGAATGTATCAAAGGAGTCCAAAATAATGGAATTGGTTTACAGCCTCATGGCCGAAGGGAACCAATCTTTCGGAAAGGGAGCAACCCTACGGCAATCACGAATAAGGTCTTATCCATTCTTCTAAAATATAACTGTATTTCATCTGAAAATTTGTTTTATAATAATTACATGTGATTATACTATTAATTTGATTGATCCAAAGTTTGCCCAATTTTTTTTCAAATGGGGTTAGAATTATAAAACAAAATTATCAATGATTTGAATTGAGAGGTACAGAACATATTGTCATCTGGATAGGAAGAAAATGTATTTTGTAACATATGGTAATACTGTTACCATTTTGGTGATTCACTTTCATCGCTAAATAAATTCCTCTTTATTCAATGTGATGAGTATACTGATAAAGCATGTCAATTTCTGACAAATTTAGTTTCTTAGTTCAATAAAAAAGGATGGTATCAATGAAAAAAAGACGATAATGTTGATGTAGATGTACCTAATACAAAATTAAATATATTATGTGTTGTTGGTACTCCAAACAGTAGTAAAAATTGGTTCTTTGACTTCTGAATCTCTTGCATTGCTTGTTGGCCATATAGAAAGGTGTAATAACAAAACTAATGAACTGGCATTACAAGTTGCAGTAAATGGACTGCTAATTATTGGTAATGAAATATCAATTGAAGGTGGTGCTCTAGAAGCTTTTTAAAAAAGTATGTGAAGGAATTGCTTGTAATGTTAGAATGAAGTTAAGAGGTGGCCAAATTTTGTGATGTACACGTTTTACTAATCAGTAATTCAGAAGTAATCAGAATTTCAGAACTAATAAGAATTTCAAAAGTATTTGTGTTACATATAAACGGAAAGGTATGAAGAATTAAAACATGCTTGTAAAAAGCCATATCCAGTGGCATTCTTCCAATTATTGGAAATGTGTAATGTGTCTTATTAAATGGATTTGGCATTTGGGAATGGAAATGGAAACATTGTATTTTGAGCAACAATAAATGCTTATTCACAAAACTTGTTTTACATCTTTGAATTTGATGTTGACCTCTATACAAACTTGAAATTTCATTGCAAATTATAGCATTAGGTATGTAAATGAATCAAACAAGTTAAAATTTGGAACATCATCCCTTGGATAGTGTGTTTGTAACCCAGCAAAATGAATAGTACAGTCCGCAATAAGTTCAATTATCATTTGAGTATCAGTGTACTTGTATGTGTAACTTGGTCCACCTGGAGTTTGCCACTCGATCGCCCTTCTCCCAGTGACACCACATTACTGCTGCCTTCCTTGACCTCACTAAGGCCTACGATACCCCTGGACTACACCATATCTTCACTGCTCAGCATGTGTGGGATCTCTGTGACCCCCCCCCTCCTCGATTTTTATACAGAACTTCTTGTTCTGCACTTTCAGAGTTAACGTCGGTGCTTCCCACAGTGCACCCCATATAAAAGAGAATGGGTCCCGCAGGACTCTGTCTTCGGCGTTCCACTCTTTTTAATTGCCGTCAATGGTCTTGCACTAGCAGTAGGGTCCTCAGTATCTCGCCTTCCATATACTGACAATTTTTCTATGTCTAGCTCTTCTATTGGTGTTGCTGAATGAATGCTGGCTGAAGGGAGCCATACAGAGAAAGTGCAGTTGTCGGCGTTCACAGCTTTCAGTTATCAGTTGCCAAGACTTTGTATACACTTCTGTCGTCGTACTGTCCACCCCCATCCAGAACTTTACCTTGGTGACCAAATACTTAATGCTACTTTTGGGACTGGTCTTCAAAACGCCCACATAACTTTGCTTCCCCGTCTTCGTCAGCTTAAGGACAATTGCTGGCAGCATCTTAATATTTGATGACTGGAGTGCTGGTCATCTCACACTGCTGCAGCTGTCCAAACCCTGGAGTTCCATATTGATGAATGGCGCTTGGTGTATAGTTCAGCATGGCCCTCTGTGCTGTCTGCTGGACCCTATCCACCACTGTGGGCCCAGTGAACAGCCTCACTGTGGAAGCTAGAGTTCATCCTTTGTGGCAACTACTGCTTGCAAATTATACTGTCCCCGCACATAGTATGCCTTGCCATTGAAAGTAACATCCCCTTTTCACTGGTCGCTTTTTACTGAACTCGATGCTTTTCCCTCTACCACCTTTCCTGTGGGTCCACTTAATGTACACCTCCATGGTGCATGTCTCTGCCACAGCTTCGTCTGGAGCTTTTTCAAGGCCCGAAAGGCTGTTCCAGGTGGTCCCTCTCCTGGCAATTTTTCTCTTCTCAGTGAGTTCATGGCTCAGAAATAGTCCACACCAATGTACCAGTGGTTGACGGTCTTGTTGGCTTCACTTAACACTCATATTGGACATACTGAACAGTTCTGCTTGCTGGATGGCTACAGTGTTTTCACTGCAGAGTTCGTAGCCATGTCGCACTCTTTGAGCATATCTGCTCCTGCGCCGGTGAGTCCTTCATCTCCTGTAGTGACTGCTTATGCAGTGTACAAGCTCTTGACCAGTACTTCCCTTCACATCCTTTGGCAGTGACTATTCAAAAGTCTGTTCACATCCTCGACAACAGTGGATGTTAGTGACCTACATACGGAGCCCAGGACATGTCAGGATACCAAGCAATGAACTTGCCGATGGCCTATCCAAACAGGCAATTCTGGAGAACGGCCTGCAGACGACAGATCTGAGGTAATGAATGGCGCAGCCTCAGTACACCCAATAAACTGTGATAACAAATGTGTGGGAGTTACCCATGCGAACCAATCGCAAGAGCCTCTGTTGTCCTTTGCTGGTTCCGCATCGACCATACGTACCTAACCCATGGTCACCACCACCATCTTCAGGACCTACCTCAGTGTCACTGACTCCCATATGACTCGTCCACATCTTGTTGGATTTCCCAATTTTAGCTGCTCCGAAGCGGACTTTTACCCTTCCCAGCACCCTAATTATGATATTGGGTGAAAATGTCTCAATGGCTCGTGTAGTTTTTTAAGTTATATTCCTGAGGGTTTTTTATCATACAATTTAAGGGTGGGTATGTAGCCCTGTCCCAGGCCTCCACCCTCCCTCCATTTTACCTCTTCATCACTCTTTGCATTTTGTTTGCGTTGATGTTTTTTCCCTGTGTTCGTTCATCTTGCCTTGCTGTTTAGGTTGGAGATTTTAGTGTGTTGCTGAGTGGCTGGCTCATCTTCTTATTCTTATCAGCCAGCTCAGGTCATCTGCTATATGATTTTAATACCTTTCCCTTTCAGTGCAAGTTTTCCCGTTATGGTTTGCTTCTTTAGTTTTTTCTTTCGGTGTGGTTCCCAGTCAGTGTTACTCTTTTTATTTTCCCCAACCCCTTTTGGGAAGTTTTTTACTGTGAGACTTTGTTGTGTGACGAAAAAAGGAATGATACCCTGTAGTTTGTCCCTTTATACCCCAAACAGACCAACCAACCTCAGTATCAGTTTCAACAACCATTAAACCATTATTGACCGATTGTCTTCACTGAGCTGGCTAATAATGTGAACTTTCTCATCAGTAATGTTGATCGTCAGGTGGTGACAGTGAGCTGTATTCTAGATTTTCTTATCCTCGTAAAAACTGTTTGTGCCATGCATACGCTTGAATCTTCCTCAGGGTGTTCCCGAACTGTGCAGTCTTCAAAAATTCGGATCGCTTTACACACTATGTTGTGAGAAACTTGACAATAATGTGGTGCACAACAGATCTCTCTTGCTTTGACATTGCTATTCTGACTAAATAAATGGTACATTGATGTTCTAGCTGTGGAAAACATTCACTGGAAAAGGAAGCAACAATGAGCAGATTTACAAAAAGATGCAATAAACAAAAATTATGGTTTATATTTTATTCATCCTCATTGTAGTGTTAAGTTTGTTTTAATTGACCCAGGTGAATGATCAATATTTCCACATAGACTTCAATAATGTGTAGTTGTTGGCTGTCTCCATATGAAACCTCCATTGTTCACTATATTTCTTCAAGTGTCCCTGTCACTTGACTTGCAGCTTCCACAAACTTCAGGGATAGTTGTTTGCTGCAGTGTATTGTTTTATTTGTGCCATGCATCATGAGTTGCAGTAATTTCCAAGAATGATTGCCTATCAGTCGCGGGGTCTAAACGACACATATAGAACGTGCGATTGTAAATCGATCATGTGAGTCTCGTGGCGGACATTATGTTTACGGCGGTCACTACAGCAATCACAAAAGAAGAGCGTTAAAAAAATACTTGTGATTACAAAGGACACAACTTATTCGTTGTCTGTGTTATTGTCATGTTAGTCCATGTGATGTGTACGCTACAGGGACAACTCCTAGCCTGGGTAAACTCTGCCACTACCACACAAGAATTTTGGCAGTGTGTCACACACGTTAACTTTTCCCTGCAAACGCAAGTTGTGGAAGTAGAGGCACTGAAACAAGTACAGTTTGTCTCTTTGTCCCGGATACCCTTCTCTTTTAATGGAAGACTTCACAGATTTCCGTAGCCACTCAATATTCTGTGTGTGGACACTGGGGTCATCCGAAGACACAAACTCCACAGAGTGGTTCACGAATTTGTGGTCTAATCCTTCAGCTTTCAGACTCTTGTATGACTGAAACCCATCTGTAATGACTTTAGTATCATCGAGTATGAAGTGCTTTACTAGACCCACTAAAGTGACCTTGTCTCTGGACAATACTCTGACAACGAAACACTCCCTCGAGTCTCTTTCTATTCCACCGAATACCCAAATGTGATTGATTTCAATTTTTGAAGGAAGGTCATCATCTCTATTTTTCCCATCTAGCTATATGAGATTTGTCGACTTCCACAACTTTATTCTCTCCACCCATTGCTACTCTTGTCATTTGGCGCTACCACATAACAGACTTCTTGGCAGAACCCGAAATAGTCACAGGCGGTATTTGCAGATAACTCAGTTTCTGATGCTGTTGCTTGCAACATGTAGTCTCTAATCCAGCACGATGGAAGAATTCGCTGGTCTGGATGGATAACTTGGAAGAGTCGAACCACATATTCTTCCTGATGCTCGTTAATTTTCTGCACTGTCCGCAATGAAATTGAAATGGTATGTCAGCATCGAAACTCCTCTTACGAATTTTTACACACTTACCACCACCACAGTCACTCCTTTCGTCGTCTGGTAGAACTCCATATTTGCGGCAAAAAGTTTGTCACCATTTTCTACGAGGGATATGCATGGAATTAGATTTTTCAATGTGAGAGAATCGGCTGAAAAAATGTTGGGAACACCGACATCACACTCACTATCCACAGAAATCGTCTTGAGTTACCCGAGGAAGTTTCAGATAATTTGCTGAGAAAAGAGCAAGTAAATGAACGATGGAAAACTGATAAAAATGACAATCACAAGTAATTGATCATAATGCCCGTCACGAGACTCGCATGATCGATTTAAAATGCACGTTCAATATGTGTCATTTGGACCCTGTGACTTCAGTAGGCAATCGTTCTTGGAAATTACTTAAGTTGCAGTTAAATGACAATGATTCGGAGGTAGCTGAGCTCGTCTCTTTGAGGTCCACAGCCTATATTTTCAGCCACTAAATAATTTCTTCTTTCCTCGTTGCCAAAGTTGCAGCTTTGTTGCCAGTCTCATCACAATCTACGTTGTACAGTTATTTCCCCAATGTTATCACAGTCGTTTTACTTATCTTCAAAGCTGTTACCATGCTCATTCCAACCTGATCAGTAGTAACAAGGTCTCCCAAGTTGTTTGATTGGGAGAATTCCCTCTCCTCACTGAACACAATTTGCTGGCTGGACTATGCAGGGTTCTTTTTTTCGTTTCACTTTACCTGTTGGACGTGCACCACTAGATTTGTTGGCCATTGTTTGAAATGAAATAGGAGTGAAGAAACACTGAGAACATCAAAAATGAGATAAAAGTATGAACTAAATTTCCATTCAAGCAAAGCAAAAGAAAAAAAAGTTGCACACAAGGGTACACTAACGATTCCCACTCTGATATGTGCAATGTAACAATATGGCTCATTCTACCAGTTCAACTGTCTGTAATTGACTGGCTTCGTCTTGTTGCTAGGCAATAAAACAGTGCTACTGAACTGTCAATACCCAAAGACTCATCTTCCAGATTGCTGCTAGCAAATCTGCATTGTCTGAAAGATGTTTAGTATGTACAGAAAAATATGATGATAAAATAGTTCAGATGAACTGCTGTGATTTGTTCCATATCTTTTGCTCCTATCTGACTGAAACCTGAACTGTCAGATTGTTCTTTAATGAGTTTGTTCTAAGTGAATATTTTTGTTTCAGACAATTGATAGCATATATAAGTAATAAGATTATTTACTTCATGCCAATGAAGTCTTCCAAACATAATCCTGGGATGAAAGAAATTATATATTGGAGTAGAAAAGATACTGTAACAAGAGGACCTGGGATTTTACTGAACATACATGTATATGATGTACACATTCTGCTATTTTTAGAGTACATGTAATGCAGTGGTGGCTTGTGCAACATATAATGAATGTGCTAGGATATTACACAAATAAACCGATTGTGCGTCATTTGTCATGATAGACACGACTTGATATTAGCTTTATGTAATGCACTAAGATTGTCTGTTGCTTTATGCTTGTTATTTATGCTATGCTTTTTGATTAATTCATTCTCCTCTCACTTCTGTACCCCATGCACCACTGTCCCTGTTTAACAAACACAGAAAGCAGAAAAGTGCATTACCCTCTCATATATTCAGATTTTTAGCACCACCTATTATAGCTACCTATAGCCTTCTCAGTTAACAGGCTTGAAATTGTAACTAAATTTGTTTATTTTACATTTATAAATTGAACTGTTGCAATATATATTTGAATTTCATGATGAACAGTTTTTGGGCAATAAAATTAAATGCAAAAAGTGGTGGTAGCAGAAATTGAACCTGAGCTGATGAATTGGCAGTCATGTTCTTATCACTATGCCATGGCACCAATATGCTAAGTATTGCTCAAAAATCCTCCCCAATCTATGTAGTCTGTGATTCAAATGATTGGTATTGACAGTAGATGTTGTCAAGTGGCAATGTTGCTGGAAGTAGTGTGCTGCATATGTCACCAGAAATGAAAATTTGCTGTGTTTAAAAAGACAGTCTTTCAGAACTTATGCTAGCCCAAAAATAAAATTAAACACTACAAGCATCTCCTGTTTGCAGGACTACATTTATTTACAGTAACTAGTTCTAAAACATAAACTTGAAAAATTGAGAAGACCTACTATCTATCTAGTTTGCTGAAATACCATATTTGATATACTTCCCAAGAGATATGGGAACTATTTTCATAATAGTGTCAAATAGTTGGTTTCCGAACTTGTTCTACGATGAGTGACAGTAATTTGTGTTGTTTGCAATCTGAAGAAATGCTCTTCCATTAATTTCAGAGTACTGCTGTTACGGTAAGTGAAAAACTCCTCATTGCCATCAGTTGGATTTCAAACCATTTTCTCCTGCGTTGCTGGAGTTAAAATTGACATTCAGCCAAGTTTCATCTAACTAAACAAAACTTTCGAATGTCGCATCCACGATCCTCCACAGAAATCTGCACCTCCATGCAACATCTATCCTTTCCATTAATGTTTTGTGGTCCTCTGATAACTGACTAGCTTGAAGAGTATGTGCAATGAGCACTGGGGTAAAAGATGAAAGTTGCTGGCTTTAAAAAGATGGTCTTTCAGAAGTTGCACAAGCAATTTTGATAGCATGGGCTATTGCCTACTCTCATAGGAGTTTTTATATATATATATATATATATATATATATATATATATATATATATATATATATATATATATATATATATATGATGATGATGAAAAGTGCTTTTCCAGAAATCTTCCAAGGCTGTTGCTTGCTTCTTCCTTGGATACTTTATTTCCTGGTGTCTGCTGTACCAATCTCATTACAAAAGTCATGTTAGTTACACTATTTATAACTCGATAACGGCTGGACCGATTTGGCTGAAAATTGGTGGAGAGGCAGCTTAGAACCAGGAGGCGGACAAAGGATACTTTTTATCCCGTTCGACCGCTATAAAACGTGGTATAACAAAAACGCATTTGACATGGAATAACAAAACGGAAATGACAGCTAAACGTCTATGGTTAAGTATCAGTATATATCATAAATTAAAAATTTAAAGAAATAATTTGTATTTGCTGGAATAGCAGCCGCATTTTTAGAAGGATGCCGTACGGCTCATTCAGCATTAAAATTACCGTTTAAATCCTCAAGCTATTGAAGAACCAACATGAAATATTACAACAACAAAAAAAAAATATATATATTTTTACCGCCAAACACTGCCTGTACTTCCAAGATCAACGGCTTCAGACGAAATAAATGCTTGCCTCAAATCATCGAATCTGTGGCGCTATGTGAAGAAACTTCAGCTGACAACAAACATGAGAGTTGCATTGCTTAGTGATACATCTGCTGAAGATTTCTCTGAGCAGTTGCTGACTATCGGTAATGGTCGAGTACCTGTCGAAGAACCGAGCAGATTTATTTCATTTCCTCATAATTTCTGTAACTTTGTCTCATCAAAAGACGAACTTATCAACAAAGTATTCCCAAACATCATTACTAACTACAAAAGTAATGAATGGTTGAGTGAGCGAGCAATTTTAGTGGCTAAGAATAAAGATGTAGATGACCTAAACTACATAATTCAGAATGAGGTCATTGGTAAAATGCAGTCATTCAAATTTATTGACTGTGTAACAAATGAAGATGAAGCTACCAACTATCCATTTTAATTTTTAAACTCCTTGGACGTGCCTGGCTTACCACCGCACAATTTACACCTAAAAGTTGGCTCCGCAGTAATCGTGCTTTGAAACATAAACCAACCAAAACTGTGCAAAGGTGTGCGTTTGGTGGTAAGTAAATTGGTGAACAATGTTATTTTCGCGACGATACTCAAAGGAAAATTCGAAGGTGAGGAAGTTCTCATTCTGAGGATCCCAATGATCCCAACCGATATGCTGTTTGAGTTTAAAAGACTTCAATTTCCGATCTGTCTTGCGTTTGCCATGGCCATTAACAAATCACAAGGCCAATCCTTGAAAGTTTGTGGTTTAAATCTGGAATATCCATGTTTTTCACATGGTCAATTATATGCGGCATGTTCACGCATCGGAAGACCATCTGCATTGTTTGTTCTTGCGCCTGATAATAAAACAAAAAATGTCATTTATCACAAGGTACTTAATTGAAGAGTGGAAGCTATACACCAAAAAATAAAGTATCATTAAAATACTTAATTTTTTATTTGTATTTTCTAATAAAAAATTGAACTTAACATCCAAAATATGATTATTTATTGGCTTTAAGGTGGAACAGAGTTTGCCAGGTCAGCTAGTTTATATTATATTGTTCCTCCCCTTTCATTAGAGCAGCATTTTTGTTTACTTTCAAAGTTATTGTGGCCATCTCTATGAACTCAGCAACAGGAAATAAGGGCTCACCTTTTTTTATTGTTTTCTTTAGCAGAAGACTCCCTCAGTGAGTTCATGAGTTTGTGGGCTTGGCTGTACAGCATGCTTTTCTTCCTCTATTTCAGTTCGTGCATTGGGCTTGCACCATATTTACACTGGACATGGTATAAGACAAAATTGAACTGAATAGACACCAAAAATGAAATACTAAACTAAAAACTTGTAGTTAGAGATTTACTATTGAAATTTCGGGACACCACATTTCAGGAGGAGTCGGACGACATACTACTTCCCTGTCACGTACATCTCGTGTATTGACCACAAGGAGAAAATTTGAGAAACTAGAGCCAGTACAGAGTCTTACTGACAATCATTCTTCCTATGCACTATTCAGGAGTGGAACAGGGGTTAGAGGGATCAGATAATGGTATTGAAAGTACCCTCCATCACGCACCATTAGGTGGCTTGCAGAAGACTCGTTTCCCAGACCATAATCATACATCTTTTAAACAGCTTTATCTCTCCTACGGCGCACTCACATGAAATAAGAGTGTAGTTTGACAAGTCTGGTAAATTTCCATGAAAGAATGGAATAGTTTTGCTGCACCTTCATAGTTGCTAAGATTGCTTATTTCAAGAATCATAATGAATTCCCACAACATACAGTGTACAAGTCATTGGTACAGCTGTCTGAATTGGTCACTTGTTGACTGCAATTGAAAATTGACAAAAACGTCATGCTGTTATTAAACTTTCTCATTTGAAGGGTTGAATTGCTGCACAAACAAAATGGAATTGAAGTAGTTCAAGTTGACTCTAAAAAATCACTGAACACAGTTACTTTTGGATAAATGAATGTAAACATGTTCAGACAAGCATTGAACAAAAACTGTGCTCTGGCTATCCAATTGACGTCACCATAAAGATAACCATTGACAAAATCTGTGATACATTAATGCAAGACTGCCAAATAAAAATTTGTAAGAGTGCTGAGACTCTTGGCATCTCAACTGAGTAAGTGTATAATACCCTGCACGTAGAATTCATTGTGAAGAAGCTGTGTGCGAATTGGGTGCCGCGATTACTCTTCACTTGACAAAAAGAACATCTGGCACAACATTCAGCACAATTCGTGGCAATTTTTATTAGCAGTCCTCAAGACTTTTTGTGCCAGTTTGTGATCGCTGATGAAACCTTGATCCATCATTACAGACCAGCCAAAACAGCAGTCACAACAATGGACAAAGGTGGGTGGAAGTGCACCAAAGAAGGCAAAGACCATTTTTTCAGCTGGTAAGGTGATCGCCATTTTTGGGGGGGGGGATTCCCAAGGAATAATCCTTGTAGACAGAATCGTAACTGGATGCTATTATGCTTAATAGTTGGTTATAATCTTGGCTGAAAACCAACCAAGGTTGCCACACAAGAAAGTACTCTTTCACCAGGTTAATGCACCATCCCACATATCAGTGGTAACAATGGTGAAAGTGCATGAATTGGTTCCTCATCTACACTATTCACCAACCAGACATACACTCCTGGAAATTGAAATAAGAACACCGTGAATTCATTGTCCCAGGAAGGGGAAACTTTATTGACACATTCCTGGGGTCAGATACATCACATGATCACATTGACAGAACCACAGGCACATAGACACAGGCAACAGAGCATGCACAATGTCGGCACTAGTACAGTGTATATCCAACTTTCGCAGCAATGCAGGCTGCTATTCTCCCATGGAGACGATCGTAGAGATGCTGGATGTAGTCCTGTGGAACGGCTTGCCATGCCATTTCCACCTGGCGCCTCAGTTGGACCAGCGTTCGTGCTGGACGTGCAGACCGCGTGAGACGACGATTCATCCAGTCCCAAACATGCTCAATGGGGGACAGATCCGGAGATCTTGCTGGCCAGGGTAGTTGACTTACACCTTCTAGAGCACGTTGGGTGGCACGGGATACATGCGGACGTGCATTGTCCTGTTGGAACAGCAAGTTCCCTTGCCGGTCTAGGAATGGTAGAACGATGGGTTCGATGACGGTTTGGATGTACCGTGCACTATTCAGTGTCCCCTTGACGATCACCAGTGGTGTACGGCCAGTGTAGGAGATCGCTCCCCACACCATGATGCCGGGTGTTGGCCCTGTGTGCCTCGGTCGTATGCAGTCCTGATTGTGGCGCTCACCTGCACGGCGCCAAACACGCATACGACCATCATTGGCACCAAGGCAGAAGCGACTCTCATCGCTGAAGACGACACGTCTCCATTCGTCCCTCCATTCACGCCTGTCGCGACACCACTGGAGGCGGGCTGCACGATGTTGGGGCGTGAGCGGAAGACGGCCTAACGGTGTGCGGGACCGTAGCCCAGCTTCATGGAGACGGTTGCGAATGGTCCTCGCCGATACCCCAGGAGCAACAGTGTCCCTAATTTGCTGGGAAGTGGCGGTGCGGTCCCCTACGGCACTGCGTAGGATCCTACGGTCTTGGCGTGCATCCGTGCGTCGCTGCGGTCCGGTCCCAGGTCGACGGGCACGTGCACCTTCCGCCGACCACTGGCAACAACATCGATGTACTGTGGAGACCTCACACCCCACGTGTTGAGCAATTCGGCGGTACGTCCACCTGGCCTCCCGCATGCCCACTATACGCCCTCGCTCAAAGTCCGTCAACTGCACATACGGTTCACGTCCACACTGTCGCGGCATGCTACCAGTGTTAAAGACTGCGATGGAGCTCCGTATGCCATGGCAAACTGGCTGACACTGACGGCGGCGGTGCACAAATGCTGTGCAGCTAGCGCCATTCAACGGCCAACACCGCGGTTCCTGGTGTGTCCGCTGTGCCGTGCGTGTGATCATTGCTTGTACAGCCCTCTCGCAGTGTCCGGAGCAAGTATGGTGGGTCTGACACACCGGTGTCAATGTGTTCTTTTTTCCATGTCCAGCAGTGTATCTCTGACTGACTTCTTCCTGTTTCACAACTTGAAACTTTGACTTAGTGGAAAGAAATTTTCATTAAATGAAGAAGCAATAACTGCAGTCAGTATTTTGCAGAGTTTGATGGAACCTATTTTTGCAATGGGATGAAAAAGCTCGAAGATCACTCTCAGAGGAGACTACGCTGAGAAATAAGATGAGCTGTTTGCGAAACAAACATTTTTCTTGCTTTTTTACCAGACTTATTAAATCATCCTCATATTCTAGGAACTTGAAAATGGCGTCTACCTGCTTTTGCTCACAGAGAGACAGGTTGGTGAGCCCCTCACACACTCTCCCTTAGTTAGATTTAAATTTGGAATAGGTCTAACTCTTTTAACTCTCCCTTTCTTGTCCAAAGACTTATTGGAAAAGGACCTCTTTAGCAGATCACCCACAGAACTCACGATTTTGCTTGCACAATACTTGCATGCTATTTCTAAGAATACTTATCTGGTGCTGTAGGCAACATAGCACCCTTAGTGGCAGCAGAGGTGTCACATTAGAGCAAGTGTAGTTGGAAACACAGGTGCATCCCTTTTCTGAGTTGATTTTAGTGTGGCGGGCTATCATTTTGAGTCTGGTTTCTTGTTATTATGGAGAAAGTGCTACAACACATTTTCCTCAGTTTTATTTGTGCACCAACATGAATTCAAAGAGAAATGGCGTAATGTTAGTGTTATTTCTGGACCGCATTAGAAGAGAAATGGCAATATTTGCAGGCTGCTGTAGCGCACAATCACTGGCCACCACTGGATGACATACAGGGTGCGATCAGTTAGTAGTAAGACTGAATTTCTGAAGCACGAATGGAGTGGTGGCGGGGGTCGGACTGTCTGGGCATGGTAGTGGGAGCCTTCCAGAGAGACTGATGTTTTTTCCAGTTGCCTGCAGGGAAGCGGAGAGTGGGCACTTTGATTTTTTGTCCTCTTCAGTAGTACAATTGCGTTTCAAGATGGAGAAAAATCACAAGCAGCGCTACACCTTCAAATTCTGCATGAAACTTGGGAGAACTGAAATGGAGACCCTCGGAATGATTAAGGACACCTAAGGGAATGCTGCGCTGAGCCGCTCAACAGTGTTCAAGTGGCACAAGCTGTTCCAGGAGGGAGGTTGTCGAAGATGGCCAGTGTGCCAGCTGCCCATCAACTTCAAGGTTTGATGAAAATGTGGCCAAAGTGAAGGCACTGCAGGACTCTGACAGGTGCTTAAACATTTGTCTGGTGATTGGTGAGTTGTGGATTTCATATGGTACCATCCAAAAAATTGTTACGAAGGATTTGGCCATGCACAAGATGTGTGCTAAGTTTGTGCCAAAAATCCTGAGTGATGAACTAAAACTGAATCGCGTGCAAATTTCCCAGGAAATTCTGAACTACATCCGAGAAAACCCATATTCTCATCACAATATGTTACCGGTGACAAATCATGGAGTACGACATGGAGACCAAATGGCAGAGCACTGAGTGGCCCACCAAAGCCAAAATGAGCAAGTCAAGGGTCAAAACCATGCTCATATGCTTTTATGACCATTGTGGTGTGGTTCACCGGGCATTTGTGCCCCTTGGACAAACTGTGGATGTTAAATTTTACATGGAAGTGCTTGAAGGATTGCACAAATGCATCCACAGTGTGCGGTCAGAATTGTCGTTTGTTGGAAGCTGCACCATGACAGTGTGCCATGCCACTGTGCACTAGGGGTGTTGGAACACTTGGCCAAGCACATGGCTGCCACATTGCATCACCCTCTCTACAGTCCAGATCTGTCACTGGTGGATTTCTTTCTCTTCTCCCGGCTTAAGTGGGACCTCGAGGGACACCAATTCAGCTCCGTAGAAGACCATACGCTGAGACGGTGTCTCTAAAGAGGATCATGGAAAGCAAATTCCAGAAGGCGTACGTGCAGTGGGAATCGTGTTATACACATTGTGTCAAAGCACAAGGGTACTACTTCAAAGAATACTAAGGATTTGTACCAGTTCAATAAAAAAATTAAATTAATTCAGTCCTACTACTTATTGATCACACCCTGTAAGTGTATCTCTCATTCAAATGTGTAACACATATCTGATTGGTGGATTAAAAGTTTCATGCATTTTTGTAGATATCAGTGTTTCTATCATAGTTCCTTCCTCTCATAATTTTATATTACATGTAATATAAATGACACATTGGTAGTTCACAGAAAATAGCAACTTTTGTGTGATAAATAGTGTAAATTACACTATCTGTATCTGCTTTCACCAACACTGATTCCTGCACCTTAATAATCTCATTAACCTACGATAGTGTATCTATGCATTGTACTAAGCAATTTGTAATCAGTTGAGGACCTACACTTTTGCTTGTAAAAGGTAAGACTTATTTGAGCCATATGTATTTGGTACTATCAACATGGTCATCTGTGGAAATTTGTCCAGTGGGGGTCAAAATCCTGAAATTCTCATTTTTTTATATTAACTTGCTCCGTTTAGAGACTTGTCATACCACAATAAATAAATTCTGTGGGTGACAAACTTAATATATTGCAGAGATTGTTATCCACTAATTATTTTTGTAGGTGGATTATTTTGTTATTTAAATGATAAGCATGGTTATCTTAAAACTAACCTTTTTGTATTATTAAAATGGTTGTGAATGTGATACAACAATGTAAGTTACCCATACAAAATATGGTGCCCCACACGTCAAAACTTCTTTCAGCCCTGCTTGAGAAGATGAACTGTGCATGAGAAGATAAACTGAAGTTGGGGGCAGTACCCCTGTAAATTTATTTAGCGTTTGACCTGAAAACAGCATACAGACAAGATACACAATGCACACATAAGGTGTAAAAGAATTAACATTTTTTACAGACAGTATAGACAAAAGAAATTACATCAGTGTCAAGATGTTCAATCTAGTCTAGTGCCAATGCAAATGCTCCAGGAAGTCAGTCTAGTTCCCATTAGAGGAGTGCAAAGAACACTCACTGTGGTGCTGAGTGGATCGCAATGGTGCACCAGTTAGTCAACAGATTATTATTCTCCATTTTTGTTGTGAGTCTGTGCATTTGCTGTGCCTAGGACGTTAAGGTTGTAGTTCTAGAACCATTTTCATAGTTGTTCTTGTTTATTTTTATACGTCATGTACAGGGTGATTCTGGATGAATGTCTCATGATTTGTATGGTTTCTACATGTGAAAATCATCTGAAAAAGTCCTATGAACATGTATCAGATGTTTGATCATTACAGAACTGGAACGGGTTGAAGACTAGTAACATCCGTGGATGAATATGAACACAAGTGTGAATATTACATAGTGAAATACTGTGTAGGCCCTGTGGTGGGCAGAATAATGGTGGAACAGATGACTGAAGCATTCTACAAGAGGTGTGGTGGTTCTCAGAATGCAGCTCTGTGCCGTCATACTGAGGCAACAGCTGCATGCGTACCCAGTGTGCAGTCGTGGGTTAGACGAGTGAGCTGTCATGAGGCGCTCTCTCTCTCTCTCTCTCTCTCTCTCTCTGTGTGTGTGTGTGTGTGTGTGTGTGTGTGTGTGTGTGTGTGTGTGTGATGCTGTACATAGACGTGTTGATGGTGTACGGGTACTTCAATGACAGTGCCCGTGTGGCTGTGACAGAATACCAGAGGTGTTTCCCTGATTGACAAACCCCCTGTGCCAGGGTATTTACCAGGGTTTTTTGAACATCACGTGAATCTGGAACACTACCCATTGTAGATGTAACAGCAGAATGTGACGCTGTCCACTCAATTGCAGGAAGGGAAGACATTGTTACAATGGTACAATGGAGTTCCACCACCAGAACAAGACACATTAGCTGTCAGCTTGATATTTCACGAATACGTGTGTGGTGTATGTTACATTCAGAGTGCTTTTAACCATTGTATGTGCAGCCCATGCAACATCTGCATCCAGGTGACTCAATAAGCAGGCAGCAGTTTTGTTTTGTGGATGGTTGGCTGTACATGGAGATGTACAATACACTTAATTTACAGATGAGGCTACAATCACACAAAGTGGTATCATCAACACGCAGTTCTCATACATGGGCGATGGATGACACTAGCGAAACAAGATTCCAAGTTAGGTTCTCAGTGAACATCTGATGTGATGTGATTGATGTCCTGGTGATAGGGCGTGTGTTCCTGCCAAGTCGCATGACAGCAGCAGCATACTTGCATTTCCTGATGGAATATCTACCTGCAGTTTTGGAAGATGTGACTTTAGAGCCAAGACTGCAATTATACCTCCAACATTATGGAACACTGATTTATTATATCAGACAAGTATCCCAGTATCTGAATGATTAACTGGTGGTGGTGGACCCATTAATTGTCCTGCCAGATGACCTGACCTAAACCCATTAGACTTATGTTCATGGGTCTGGTTAAAGGGGGATGTGTGTGCTACAGAGTTGAATATATGTGAAGAACTTGTCACTTGTTTAACCAACACTGTTGCCTGCATTAAAGCCTACCGAGATGTTTGATGTGCGATACAACACACCCTCCAGTGTGTTGACAAGTACATTTTGAACACTTCTTGTAGGATGTATCAGTCACATGCCCCACCATTATTCTGTCCACCACACACCTACACAGCATTTTGGGAAGTAATATTCACACTTGTCTTCAACACATGTTCCTAGGACTTCTTCAGTCTCATTTCACATGTAGGATCACGTCACAAATAATGTGACATTCCAACTGAGAACCGAGAACTCTTCGCCAGCTGTATATGCCGGGAAATCATACATTCACATATTGATGGTTGTTGGAACTTCAGACATCTGCGATTTAGCTGTGGGAGATATTCATGGACTGGTAGGGTTGGATTTTCTAGTTTTTCTAAATGTGTGTACGAGATCCTCTTTTTCTACATATCTCCAGAGGTTGTAAGTTACACACCAATGGAAGCCAATATGTAGGTGTGAATTGGACGGTTCCAGAGATCAGTCTCAAGTTGGAGGTCAGTAGCCTATCAACAAGCTTCGGATGGCCATTATTGATCAATACTGGGTTGCAACATTTAGCCACAGAGAATGTTTGAGTAAGCAATGAGATACAAAAAGTTTCAGCAGTTTGCTCCCCAAGTAGTTTCATAAAGTTTCTGAGATACGAGGGTAATCCCAAAAGTAAGGTCTCCTATTTTTTATAAGTACATAGACCTGTTTATTTCTACAATGGTTTACATCAGTTTACAGCTTGAACATTTAGCTATTTTTTGACATAATCACCATTTCTGTCGATGCATTTTTGTAGATGCTGGGCAGTTTTTGTATGCCCGTGTCATACCAGCTCGCCACCATGCTGTTCGTCGTGAATTTCGGTTTGACTAGCTGCAAACTCTCTACACCACTTAAGAACGTTTTTGAAATCCATACACGACTCACCATACACTTCCGTCAATTGGCGATGGATTTTAATCAGCGCAGTGCCCTTTGCGTTGAAAAACCGAATAACTGCGCGCAATTCGCACTTGGCGGTAACATCCAACGGGCGCTCCATTCTCAACGGTTGCCAAGCCAAGACTGAGTGCCTCAGCATGGTGTGCGCATGTTTACACATAGCGCCTGAAGCACTCTTCATAACAGTGTGACCAACTGCCACACAAACAGAATTCTATACTTA
The DNA here is from genome assembly GCF_023898315.1 of Schistocerca nitens. Classification (NCBI taxonomy): domain Eukaryota; kingdom Metazoa; phylum Arthropoda; class Insecta; order Orthoptera; family Acrididae; genus Schistocerca; species Schistocerca nitens. Next base: position 738,052,928 of record NC_064617.1, read on the forward strand.
TAAAAAATAGGAGACCTTACTTTTGGGATTACCCCTGTACATAATTTTGAGTTGATATTTTTGCTGTGATATTCTTATATAAAGGAAATACGTTGAGAATGTGTTAAAATGTCACCCCTAGATACTTTGTGAAGTTTGCCTGCTTTACTTCATCATTGATAATCCTTTCTGAAAAATGGGGTGTGGAAGTTCAACACTGATTACTGTAAATGATGTAGCTGACAGTTGCACAGTAATTAGTGGGTGGGCAAATATCAATTAGGAACATTACATTTGTAGATTGTGGACAGTTGGGAATGTGGGTCTCAGGGGAAGTGTGCAAGGGATAAGTCCCTGCAGTCGCGCTATTCATCTGTGTCCTCGGCGGTGGCTCGGATGGTTAGAGCATCTGCCATGTAAGCAGGAGATCACGGGTCGAGTCCCGGTCGGGGCACACATTTTCAGCTGTCCCCATCGAGGTATATCAACAACACCTGTCGGCAGCTGAGGGTTTTAATTAATTATCATTTATTCTAGAGAAGCTGCACAGTCATCAATGGTATATGTTCTTTTGGGAACAGTTACTATCTTCATATAATGTTCCAGTGCCTTGACCCCATCTCAAAAATGAGTTTCCTCCAGTTCTGCAAAATAGTTGTCAACTCCGGCTATCAATTCTTCATTTGAAGTGAATCTTTGTCCACCAAGAAGAATTTCAGTTTCTGGAAGAAATGGAAGTCTGACAGGGCCATATCAGGTGGATAAGGCAGGTGTGGCAACAATTTATACCTTAGTTCGTGTAATTTTGCCATGGCGATGGGATGTGTGCATGCGCTCATTGTCTTGATGGAAGATGACTTTATTCCTTGCTGAACCTGGCCTCTTTTTCGCGTATCTTTTGTTGCAGATTGTCCAGGAGGTTAGCATAGTATTCTCCAGTAATTGTTTGCCCATTGGAGAGATAATCTACAAACTGAATCCCCTTCGCATCCCAGAACACTGATGCCATGACCCTTCCTGCCGAAGGAATTGTTTTTGCTTTCTTTGGTGGCAGAGAATTAGCATGTTTCCACTACTTTGACTGTTGTTTTGTCTCTGGGGTATAGTAGTGCACCCAAGTTTAATCTGTGGTCAAAAACCAGCGCAAAAAACCTTGTTCGTTTCTCGTGAAACGGGCCAAACATTGTTCAGATATGTCCATTCTCATGCGTTTTTGATCCAGCATCAAGAATCGCAACACCCATCTTACAGATAATTTTTTCATTTCTAGTTCTTCAGTTAAAATATGATATGCCCTTTCAGATGACATCTGGCTAACATGAGCAATGTCACGCACTTTCAATCGGCAATCCTACATGACCATTTTGTGCACTTTTGCAATGATTTCTGGAGTAGTGACACATCTTGGCCGACCACTGTGCGGATCATCATCTAAGCTCTCCTAACCAAATTTAAATTCATTGTCCACTTGGCAACAGCTGAATATGAAGGAGCAGAGTCCCCCTGTATATTCTGAAAATTGGCATGAATGTCCTTTGATTTCACACCTTTCTTTACAAAGTACTTAATCACTGCTCGAATCTTGATTTTTTCCGTCTTCGCAAATCACTACGCGGGCACAACAATGGAGTCACATCACTGCCACAGCTCTCTTCCAAGAGCACTGATGTGGCATGTGTTTACAGGCAACAGTCCAGTGAATATCACATGAACAACTCGTTGTGCTAGCGCTGACCTCTCGTGGTGATTCCGAGAACTTTTCAAACCACACTCATACCTAAGGTGTTGATGCCTGGTAACAAGTGTAGTCTGGTCGGATTCCTGCTTGTTTTGATGGAAGATGTCCTACTTGTTCTGGTGGAAGGTGTCCTATAATGGTATCAGAGATGCTGTTTAGCATTCAAGAACCTTATAATATGTACATATGAGCAATGCAATTCGTATATAGCTTTGTGGAGATTTGTACACATTAAAAGAAGGTTGTTACTATGACATGTAGACATGCTCTGGTAGTCACGTTTCCTTGTGCACATCATGAGTATAAGGGATGCTCGTGGAGGCATCTTTTACTGATGAAATGTGTATTGACAGCAAATTAAGATAGGGAAAATGCTGGCAAAAATGAAAAGTTATAGTGGCTGTGATGACGCAGGGAACTGTCTTCAGAAGAATGAGCAGGGCAAGAGTTGGATTGGAAAATGAACTTGATGGGCATGCACAGCTAAAGTTTTGGTTGAAATCGACTGAATGTGACCATCGCGGAGAAATGAACTCATTGAAGTTTGGTAAATAGTTTTTGGAGATGATGCTGTCAAATCTTCTACCCAGTTTTATCATTGTTATGGACAGTGCTCCTTGCTGTTGTAGGCGGTCGACAAAATACCCGTAGTATAGTACTCAAGTGTTTTACTCACTGAATAGCTGCAAAAATGGAGGGTGGAACGCAGGATGAGCTGTATGCTTTAGTGCAGGCAGACAAACGTAATGAAAAGACACAGTTGATGAACAGGTTGCGCTGTGGTTCATTTTACACTATAAAATTATGACTTGAAAGCAACTGAACTGGCATAGGTGGAGATAAGGGAGCACAGTGACCTTAGTGACAGGCCAGAAGCAAACCTTCCGAAACTAACACTGTCTTTCACTCTATTTTTGTAAAAAACTGGGAAGGGTACAGCCAAACAGTGTGTGAGCCAGAGGATTATTATATGAGGTACAGTGATGTCTTTCATATTTCTCTGATAACTGGTATGGACTTTGTAGCAGTAGACGTCTTTATTGATAATTTCAATTGGTATGGCAGTTTTATGAAAGAAAATGCACACGACACAGGTGTAATATCTTATAAATTTATTATTATTTTGTTACAAACCAGCCTTAGCTTTGTACCTGATGATGACATAACAGCTGAAAGCTAATATGTAACAATATTGCAAAATATTACACCAGTGTAGTGTGTGTTTTCTTTTATAACGTATGAAATATTTTATCAGGAACAGATGAAACAGTCAGTGCATGATTGTTTTAATTTCCATTACATAAAACATTGCAGCATTTGCTATAATCACATCAGTTCTGCTTTTGCTGAAGCACAACACCCAGATGTACACAAACTGTCCTGCAAATGGGAAGCTGTGACGTACCACTGCACTGCACCTTCTTTCTCTTTGACTAGTTGAAGACCTCATTTGTTTACATCTGAGGCCTGCCCACAGGCTTCCATGGCTTCATTCAGTACCTTCCCAGTGGCACCTATAATTCTGAAGGGATATTTTCATGGCTTCCTTCTGAACATAAAAATGATAAAAGAGATTGAGACTTACTTCCCCAAAAAATCAGACTATATGTAATAACAGACACAAATAGAGCATGGTACAATGTGTACATTAGGTGCCCCTCTTACTGATCACAGTAAGAAACAGTCTTTGCTGTCATTCTTCATAGCATATCTGTATTTAATTTTCAGCTTAGTGTACGAGTATTGTGTAGTCCAGTTGGGTGTCATGTTGCTAATGTTGTTCCCAACAATATGGGCATCTGGACCAGAGCGAATGACACTTGTTCTTTTCTGGAAGCTTGTGTGTTTTTTGTGCATTTATCAATACAGTTTGCCTCAGACCAAGACTACTAGTGGGTAGTGTTTTCATAGACTATTTCTAGGAGTGTTGCTGCTGCCTGTTACACTTAGATCTGTGTTTACATAAAAGAATGAATTCACTTACAGCATATGTTCTGGAAGATCATTTATAAACAGTGTAAAGAGGATGGGATCGAGAACATAGCACTTTGGGCACCATAACTTGTAAAAAGTATTTATGACCTTTAGGATGCAGGCAAGGAGGAGGTGACTGAGAAAAAGATGGAATAACAGAGAAAAGGATAATGTTCTAAGAGTAGAACGTGTGGAATGTCGGAAGTTTGAACATGTTAGGGAAGTGAATATCTGAAAAGGGCAATGTTGAAAACCAATCTAGATATAGTGGAGATCTGTGAAATGTAAAGAAGACAAGGATTTCTGATCATACAAGTATGGGGTAATATCAACAGCATCAGAAAATGGTGTTACAGGATTAGTATTTGTTGTGAATAGGAAGGTAGGGCAAAGAGTGACTAACTGGTGAACAGTCCTGTGATAGGGTTGTTCTCATTAGAATCGACAGCACAGCAACACTGACAACAATGGTTCAGGTATACATGCCAATATTGAAGAAGATAAAGTAAATGAAGAAACTGAACAGTTAATCCAGGCATAAACGGAGATGAAAATCTAAGTCATTCGGGAGGGGGGGATTGGAATAGTAGGAGGAACAGTTACAGGAGAAATATGGCTGTGATAGTAGAAATGAGAGAGTGAGGTGTAACCTGTAGCCCATCCAGAGGTACGTTCAATCTATTCCTCGCTGTTAAGATGGTGTAAAAGCATAAATAGCTTAGTAGTAGATGGGAGCATCCCACTCTTAGAGATTGCTGTAATTTGTAGGTAAAATCCAGGAATTGGGATGCATACAGAATGTCTACAAGATGCGGCAGTACCCTAGGAGACCTACTAGTGTGAAGGTTTAATTGTGCGGTGCCGTCACTATTTGTAGATGTTTTGGACATCTCGGAGAAGAACAGCCACCAATAGTTGTAAAAACAAGAGGACTGAAAAAAGATTTGTTTATTACTAAGTTAAACCTTGGTCACAAGATGTGACACATATGCACTGATTTGACAAAATTCATGGGATACTTCCTAATATCGTGTCAGGCCTACTTTTGCCTGGGGCAGTATTGCAGCTCAACCAGGCATGGGCTCGACAAGTAATTGGAAGTCCCCTGCAGAAATATAGAGCCATACTGCCTCTTTAGCTGTCCATAATTGAGGAAATGTTGCTGGTGCTCGGTTTTGAGCACAAACTGACTTCTCCATTATACCCCACAAATATTTTTGATGGGATTCATGTTGGGTGACCTGGGTAGCCAAATTATTCTCTCAAATTGTCCAGAATGTTCTTCAAACCAGTGGTGAACAATTGTTTCCATTTTCGTGGTTCATAGTAATGCATAAATATTCAATTGATTTCCAGTCAGTGGTTGCTTCAATTGGACCAAACACACTATTATGGGCCCACCAGCAGCTTGCACAGTGCCTTGTCAGTCAACTTCATCTGTGGCTTTGTGGGACCTGCACCACACTTGAACCTACCAAAAGCTCTTACCAACTGAAATTGGGACTCAACTGATCAGGCCTCGTTTTCCAGTCATCTAGGGTCTAATTGATATGGTCACGAACCCAGGAAAGGTGCTGCAGGCAATGTCGTGCTATTAGCAAAGGCACTTGCATCCCGTCGGCCGCTGCCATAACCCTCTAATGTCAAATTTCACTTCACTGTCCTAATGAAAAATAGGAAGTGTGGGGAAGCTAAGGTGAAATGGCTGCATGAAAAGTGTGAAGAGATTGAAAAAGAAACGGTGGAGGACTAACCCACCATACAGATAGTCAAAACAACCTTTGGTGAAATTAAAAGGACAGTAACATGTAAAATGCAATGGAAATTCCAGTTCAAATGCAGTGGAGACTGAGCACGCAGGTGGAAAGAGTACATTCCCAGGCTTCTGAGGGTGAGGTCTTGTCAGATAATGTAACAGAAGAAGAAACAGGAGTCGATAGGGAAGAAATATGGGATACAGTTTTAGAATCAGAATTGAAAAGAGCTTTGGAAGATGTAAGATCAAATAAGGCTGAATAAATAGATTACATTCCATCAGAATTTCTAAAATCATTGGAGAAAGTGGCAGCAAAATGATTGTTCACATTGGTGTGCAGATTGTATGAGAGTGGTGGTACACTATCAGACTTTTGGAAAAATGTCACCCGAACAACTCCAAGGATTGCAAAAGCCAACAGGTATGAGAATTTTATCATACACAGTGCGAGAATTATTGTACAATCAGCTTAAAAGCTTGTGCATCCATGGTGCTGACAAGAATGATACACAGAAGAATGGAAAAGAAAATTGAGGATGTGTTAGATGATGATCAGTTTGGCTTTAGGGACGGCAAAGGCACCAGAGGCAATTCTTACTTCGTGTTTGATAAGGGAAGTAAGACTGAAGAAAAATAGAGACATGTTCATAGGATTTGTCAACCTGAAAAAAGTGTTCGACATTGCCAAATGTGCAAGATGTTCGAAATCTTGAGAAAAATAGACATAAGCTATAGGGAAAGATTGGTAATATACAATATGTACGTGAACCAAGAAGGAGCTATAAGAGTGCAAGACCAGGAATGAAGAGATTGGATTAAAAATAGTATCAGAGGATGATGTAGTCTATTGTTCCTACTTCAGTACATACATTGGAGAAGCAGTGACAAAAATAAAACAAAGGAAAAAAATGGGATTAAAATTGAAGGTGAAAGGATATCAGTGATAAGATTCACTTATGATATTGCTATCTTCAGTGGAAACGAAAGAGAATTAGAGGATTTGTTGAAGGAAGTGAACAGTCTTAATGAGTTCAGAATATGGTTTTAGAGTAAAGAAACATGAAAGATGTGAGAAGTAGCAGAAATCAGAATAGCGAGAAATTTGACATCAGAATTGGGGATCACAAAATAAAAGTTAAGGAAGTCTGCTATATAGGTAGCAAACTAGTCCAAGGATGGAACAAGGAGGACATGAAAAGCAAAGTAGTACTGGGGTAAAGAGCATTCCTGGCCAAGAGAAGTTTACTAGTAATATCTAACATAGGGTTTAATTTGAGGAAGAAATTTCTGAGAATGTATGTTTGCAGCACAGCTTTGTATGATAGTGAAACACTGACTGGGGGAAAACTGGAACAGAAGAGAGTCAAAGTATTTGAGATTTGGTGCTACAGAAGAATGTTGAGAATTAGGTGAGCATGTGATAAGGTAAGTAATGAGGTTCTATGCAGATCTGTCAAGGAAAGGAATATATGAAAAACGCTGACAAGAAGGAGGAGCAGGATGATGGAATATCTGTAAAGATGTCAGGGATTAACTTCCACTGTACTAGAGGGTTAAAAGCTGTAGAAGACAGACTGGAATACATCCAGTAAGTTATGGAGGATGTAGGTTGCAAGTGCTGTGAGATGAAAATGTTGGCGCAGGAGAGGAATTTGTGGTCGATGATATCAAACCAGTCAAAAGACTGACTCAAAAGCCTCTTTAGGGCTCCAACTGTCTCCTTCCTTATATATAGTTCCAGCACCAGTTGTGAGCAGTGCCTTGAAATGCATATTGGTCAAGCTTTTAAAGGACTGGAATGTTAACCAAGTCAAATACTTTTGATTAATCAAGAAATATAGCCATTACTGGAAGCTTGTGATCTATTAAACTTGTGTATCTATCGTAGTCATGCAGGGCATCGATGGAGGACCTATTTTTGTGAAATCTATGTTAGGAGGGTGAAATAATGGTGTTCACGAGTAGAAAATTTTCTAATCTAGCTGCAGCAGTATATTCAAAGGCCTTAGAGGAGAAGAAATCTACTATTTTTAGATTGTCAGTGTATGTTCCATCCTCAAATGATGCATTTATATCAGAGTGTTTTACTGATACAAAGATGCATTTACATTGAGTTAACATGTTCTGCTACATTTCATGGCCAGTACTGGACTCCTGATGTTGGCAATGCAAAATCTGTGATCCATTGATGTGTCGGTACAGGTGAAAGGAACATTGTTCGTGGCTTGCTACCACTAAATGCCACTACTCAGTGTTAGTGTTTGTTTGTGTTCTGTATCATGTCTTGGGTGCATATTGTTCTTCTGTGTGTAGATATATTATGAAATGGAATGGACAAGATGCAAAGTTTATTAACTTGTCTCATCTGAAGTAGAGGAGTGCCTCTGGGATGTTAGGAGTCAAAATTATAAAATAGTTAAATGGAAAAAAGGCTCATTTACAAAAAAAAAAAAAAAAAAATAGCTGCAGTGCTTGGCACCAGTGGCAGTGGCATTGATATGAAGATTAGATCTCTTGTTTCGCAGTACTACCATGAGAGAAGTAGAATTGGTGAGAGCAAGAAATATGGGAGAGGTGCAGAGTTTGCTTATGAATCGAAGTGGTGTGCTTTGCAATGTTGGCGGTGCATGGCTGACATTCTGAAATCAAATAAATTGATAACTGAAGAGGAAAATGAGGTTTTGCTTGCTTATGTTTATTTTTATTTTGTGCTGTACAACAATTGTAATGCCATGGCACAAGTCCTTCTTGATTTACAAAGTAATTTGCAAATTTGTCACAAATGTCTTTGTATGTACATATTTGAAGTTATATGTGGTGTACTTGGGAGTGCCATAATACATGCAGTAGGATCTTGTCTACATGTCCCTGGGGTCACTTTTCCTATTGGTAGGCAATAATAATTGAAGCTTCCATGTGGGCTGTAATAGCTCCTTGACTCTGCATTTGCCCTTAAATAAATGGGAAGACATTCTGCCATCATAGTGATAGTTTGTACCTTCTCTGGCTGTAACAAAATTGGTTTTTGGACGACATGAAACACCGAGAGCATAATTCTGTATGTATTTTCCACAACAATCAGTGGCCTTGTCAATCGGTGGTTAAAAATTCTTTCTTTTGAACCTTTGTTGTGCCTTCCTGGATACAGCATTGTCACGGTGTATACGACCCGGGACAACCGGGGGATCCGGGAATTTTTTCATTCGGGAGAAAACCGGGAAAAACCCGGGAATTTTTTAGATTTCCGGGGATTTTCGTTGTTTTAGTTTTCAGTTAAATTTTTGTAATTTTGACTGTTAAGAATCAATACTCTAACAAAGGTTATTACTGTATTCTGCTACTGCAGAATAATACTGCGACAATAAAACGTGAACGGAAAAAGAACGAAAATAAAACATAAATTGCAAAGGAAATGTGCCATATACAACAACAAAACACAGTGCTCATACAAGCGTTTGCCACCAACAGCAAAATGTGTCAAAGGCTTTAGGAAGACCATGCAATGCTTCGTAACAACAAATTGCCTCCGATGAGCGTGACGTCACAACTGTTAACATTAGATTCATTTTAGCAGTTACGAGCGGGCTCATGCGCAGTTGAGTGGCGTATGAGTAGTACCTCTTCCCGTTTTCTGGCTACGGAAATGCGACTGCTGCTCTGTAAGCAGTCGCAGCAAGGAGCTAGATGCAACCGGGAAAAATTTTAGTGCCACTCGTATTATTTTGATGCGTATCCCTGTTGGTTTTTGAACACACTCTGTAAGTTGATTTCTGAATTAATCATAAGCCGCGCGGGGTAGCCGTGCGGTCTTGGGCGACTTGCCACGGTTCGCGCAGTTCTCCCCGTCGGAGGTTCGAAACCTCCCTCGGGTATGGGTGTATGTGTTGTCCTTAGCTAAGTTAGATTAAGTAGTGTGTAAGCCTAGGGACCGATGGCATCAGCAGTTTGGTACCATGTTAAAAAAAAAAAAATCGCAAGTTGATTTCTGAATGGGTGCATAGTGTATCTGATGTCTCTGTCGGGGGAATCCTCGTCGCGTCTAGAAATAAACTTTCCTGCAGGCAAAAGGGGACCGGGCTATACAAGCTGAGCGGAGTAAAGCCGAACGAGTGAACGCCAGTCGCTGTTTGATTATGTGGTTGATTGGGTTTGCGAATGATCAGCGTTGGTATAATTACTAGGGAATTCCATAGATTCAGACTACTAGAGTGGGAATATACGACTAACAGGAATAACAGGTTAGAAAGATTATGTATTCTCGGTGTATCCAGGAAAATGAAATTTTGTCAGAAAATTTTTGGCCAGATCGCTACACTAAGGGCCAGTTGTACAGTCCCTGTGTAGCAGCCGCTTAAGTTCTATTCTGGAAGTAGAGTGGAAAATGTTTTGTGGGAACATAATAACGCCTAACCCGAGAATGATCAGGTATAACTAAACCGGTGATTTTGGCAGGGTTAGTGAAGTTAACTGGCGAATAAGTTTTGACAAAGGCAGGAATAGCTCCAGAATTAGTCATGACGAGATTGTTAGAATGAGGAAGGAGAGGAAACAGGGACATCACACAAATTAGGGAAGTACATGACGATTCCAAATTTATATTAAAATCTCGTACTACTACTTTTCGATCTCATGCTCGAGAAACTAGGACGTATGAATGAAATGTGAAACATTTTCTAACATAAAGCTTTTTGTTTGTAGTACGCCTAATAGGCATTTTGTGTTGGTCTTCGTGAATTATATTCTGACGTTTTATAAAGATGGCCATTTGTGCGAAAACAGTCTCGTTTATTTGGTGTGTGTTACAATTTCTGCAGTGTTAGAAAGGCTTATTTTGTTTTATTTGTCAGACTGTGACAAAATAGACGTAATCAGATCGAGAAACCACACCAGTCTTGGGTACTATTTGTATTAACAGCTTACGCAGTATTAGACAACGATATTTCGAGTTATCATGTAGCAAAACGTTTGACAAACTTTGATGAGGTAATAGATTCTGTCGCAGAAAGGAAAGCACACTATGTAAAGCTGTAGCAAGATTAGAGAGAAAACAATGCTAGCAGCTAAGGATTGAAGAAATGTGTACTATATTGCTTGTATCTTGTCTTTACTGGTTTTATGTATCCTATATTTTATTTTATGTCACTCAAAACAGAAAGTTATTAGCTAACAGGCAATAAAGAGTGCAAATTTTCTGAAGGGTTCTTGTTCTCACGATTACAAATAATCCCATCCAGTATTAATTGCGAGGGTGTTTTTTAAAAAACGGGGGCAGGATGTCAAACCGGGCGACTGGGAGCAGGTGAGGCACCACAGGACATTTTAATTTCCACTGTCCTGAATATAGTTTGATCGCATCCAGTACAAAATATACTCTTTTCAGTCCCACGGAGCGAAATACAGTGACGTGCGATAGAAGAATGCTCTGTGCAGAGGGGTGGCACTGCACTCTGGCACACTTAAGACCAAATAACATGTCTTACATTTCCTCTAACATATATGTTTTATGTATCAGATTCTTCAGAAAGATGTGCGCTACAAAATGAACATATTTTTGTAAATTAGATTTTTTAAATTTTTGACGTATATCAAACGCTCGAGGGAGGGGGGAGGGATTTCCACTTTTCTGACAGCTATGCATTAATCGCCTTGTAGAACAATGAAGTTATTTTTGTCGGTTTGCTAAAGAAATTTGGCTTTTATTAATCTTTTTCGCTGAGGCAGTCATCGTGTTTGAAACAAAGTGTTCAGTTCCACACTATTGGCTAATTTCAACTGCTCGCTGCATTTCAAGTGCATGTTTTCATCTTCTAGCACGTATGGCATAATGCCATTACATAGAATCAAAAATGAGTTAATACAGTACTGGTACTGTAAGAAAATTTACATCCCGAAACCCAATCTGAAAAGCTTAATGTCATATCGAGGCCTACTTCATTGGGAATCTGGACATACGAATGTGCTCTTTAAGTATGCACTTTAAATAAGCCATTTTAGTATGGTTCACGAAATTCCGATGCTCTTGGAGTATCCTCTGACGTCTTTTTTTTCTTTTTTGACATAATGTAAGATCTTTTAATATTTTACACGTGCGAATGTATGGGCTTCCTGCGTCATAGCAGCTGCCAAAGTGCAGTGGCGCCTGTTATCTGGCGCTCTGTGACGACTACTGAAACGAACCTATTTCTAACAGGTTGCGGGAAAATTTTGCCAATGGTGGTTTGAAAAGAATTACTTTCAAAGTAAATTTCCTTTTACGCAAGTTGAACTATGTGCGAGAATGTATGATGGATTTATCACAGAGTGTTTGATGACGAGCCATTTAGAAGTATTTCGAGCCCAGATCAGACATTCATGTCGTCATTATGAACAAATTGATGTAGTGCTACTGGAAGCTCTCTCTCCTCTGCAGTAGCTAATTTTATTTGTGGGGAACTTTGAGGACAAGTCGCTGGAATCGGCTAAAAATTTTACTGGCACATTTGTGTGATATATCTTAAAGTGTAACACGCGCAAAAAATATCAACATTATATGTGAAAGCTTAGCGTCTCACCCATCAATCTCTTCATCATCTGCAGAGCTAGTTGGCATATAAACTTGTACTAGGACTGTTGCTATTCACAATATACATAAATGATCTGTGGATAACATCAGAAGTTCACTGAGGCTTTTTGCAGATGATGCTGTAGTCTATTGAGAGGTTGTAACAATGGAAAATTGTACTGAAATGCAGGAGGATCTGCAACGAATTGACGCATGGTGCAGGGAATGGCAATTGAATCTCAATGTAGACAAGTGTAATGTGCTGCGAATACATAGAAAGAAAGATCCTCTATCATTTAGCTACAATATAGCAGGTCAGCAACTGGAAGCAGTTAATTTCATAAATTAACTGGGTGTAGGCATTAGGAGTGATTTAAAATGGAATGATCATATAAAGTTGATTGTCAGTAAAGCGGATGCCAGACTGAGATTAATTGGAAGAATCCTAAGGAAATGCAATCCGAAAACAAAGGAAGTAGGTTACAGTACACATCTTCGCCCACTGCTTGAATATTGATCACCAGTGTGGGATCTGTACCAGATAGGATTGATAGAAGAGATAGAAAAGATCCAACGGAGAGCAGCGCACTTCGTCACAGGATCATTTAGTAATCGCGAAAGTGTTACGGAGATGATGGATCAACTCCAGTGGAAGATTCTGCAGGAGAGACGATCAGTAGCTCGGTATGGGCTTTTGTTGAAGTTTTGAGAACATACCTTCACTGAGGAGTCAAGCAGTATATTGCTCCCTCCTATGTATATCTCACGAAGAGACCATGAGGATAAAATCAGAGAGAGTTGGGCCTACACAGAGGCATGCCAACAATCTTTCTTTCCACGAACAATATGAGACTGGAATAGAAGGGAGAACCGATAGAGGTACTCAAAGTACCCTCCGCCACACACCGTCAGGTGGCTTGCGGAGTATGGATGTAGATGTAGATGTACTACTGTGGTAGGCGTGGGCTTCATATCTATCTTGGCCACAATATTGCGTTCACTATGCTGTTTGTAGTAGCTTACCTGCACTCCTATTTTTTTATTCATTATTAAACCTACTCCTGCATTAGCCCTATTTGATTTTGTATTTATAACCCTATATTCACCTGACCAGAAGTCTTGTTCCTCCTGCCACCGAACTTCACTAATTCCCACTATATCTAACTTTAACCTATCCATTTCCCTTTTTAAATTTTCTAACTTACCTGCCCGATTAAGGGATCTGACGTTCCACACTCTGACCCGTAGAACACCAGTTTTATTTCTCCTGATAACAACATCCTCCTGAGTAGTCCCCACTCAAAGATCCAAATAGGGGACTATTTTACCTCCGGAATATTTTACCCAAGAGGACGCCATCATCATTTAACCATACAGTATAGCTGCATGCCCTCGGGAAAAATTATGGCTGTAGTTTCCCCTTGCTTTCAGATGTTTGCAGTACCAGCACAGCAAGGCCGTTTTGGTTATTGTTACAAGGCCAGATCAGTCAATCATCCAGTCTGTTGCCCCTGCAACTACTGAAAACGCTGCTGCCCCTCTTCAGGAACGACACGTTTGTCTGGCCTTTCAACAGGTACCCCTCCATTGTGGTTGCACCTACAGTACGGCTAACTGTATCGCTGGGGCACGCAAGCCTCCCCACCAATGGCAAGGTCCATGTTAACATAACTGAATTACATTTACATAATCCTTCAACCAAAGCTTCACAGACTGCAGGAACTATCTGAGACGTGGCTGGCTTTGAAATGTGGAATAAATACACAAGGCTTTGATAGGAATCTCCTATTGCCAAAAAACAGAGTAACAGCATGTCTTTGTGTGACAGGAATTGCTTTTCTGAAATTTGTGTCTTTCTCTGAGACAACTGGCCCTGTATTAATTAAAATTTCATAATTTGGTGTTGACATTCTAATGAAGCTACGAAAACCAGAACCATCTTCAAAATTCAGTGCACACAGCATGTCATTCCTGCAATGTCTCCTGTTGTGTTTTGGTCACTGCAATGGGGCTATCACTTTCTTCGTCTGATTATTTTATTGAGTATTATTAATGCAGTATCACATATCATTAATTCTCCCTCTTCACTCGTCATAGTGTAGCTCTTGGTGCTAATGTGATGCTAATGTAATGTGAAATGTTTGCTTCCATTTCACTGTAGCAGATGATGTGAATACATACATAATATCGTTTGTCACTAGTGTACATGGGGACATGAGCAATGAACAATGCTCCCAACATGTTACGAAACAAGTTGCGAGCAGAAATAAAACAACTCTGTGTAAATGTGGCTTAATGTGAAATTGTAGCAAAAAATGAGAAATCCTATCATGCCCTGCAGCCATGACATTTTTCAACTTTTTTCTTATATTTTCTATTTTTCTTGGTGTTGGAGATGAAATGGAATTTCAGAGGAAGGTTTGTGGTAAGAAGAGTAGGTACAGTTTTCTTAGGGCTATGCAATAGCTTTCACACAAATTCTCAATCTCGTGCACTATTTGTTATTTTTCCACCTATATTAAATGTAATTTCTTCACTAGCAGCTCTCTTTGTTCCAATCTACTCATTGATGAATTCCCAGACAGTCTTACATTTGGCTGAAGACTATATGTTGACTGCCACGATGCTGGCGGTGGCCTCAGCCGAGCCTTCTGCTGTGATTGGTGGTGGCTATGATGCAGTCAACATGTTGAAGAATCATTGTAAGATTTTCTTGCAGTTTTGATTACTGGATTATAGAATTTTTTTTTATTTCTTGAAATAACAGATAAACATTACAGTATTTTCCAGAGCCTGAACTTGGATTTTTGCCAGTTTGGAGGGGGAGGCAGGGGGGGGGGGGGGCACAAGCTTAAATTTGCAGCCCTCTCTCTCTCTCTCTCTCTCTCTCTCTCTCTCTCTCTCTCTCTCTCTCTCTCTCTCTCTCTCTCTCCACCCCACCTAAAAGTCAAGTTTTATAACAGTAATTTAGGTACTACACTCCTTGTCAACTTCTAAGGAACAATTGGTAGTTGCCACAGGGCAACTAGTAGTTGCAACAGAACTCCTGAACAATGACAATAAAAGGAAACATGGAGAGCAGGCGTTATTAGCTACAGTGAAACCTGTGTATAAACATTCTGTATGCATTTGACAGTTCATGTAGTATGGTGTTTAATGAAGGTTGTTGTGGAACTGATCAGAGCAGCATTCCGTGCGATACGGCACCATGTCTGCAAGACACCATTTGAGTGCGTATGATAGAGGATGAGCAGTTGGATGACTGGAAGCTGGTCAAAGTGCCTCTATTGTGCTCACAATAATGGGTGTGTCCGAAAGTACCATCTTGCAGTGGAAATGCTATGTGAAAGCGTAGCAGTAATCTTAGATGCATCATCACAACACAAAAGGATGGATATGTGGTGAAAAGCAGCAGACATCTCATTTCGACATTGCAGCTGCTAATGGTACATGTGTTGCTGTCAGAATAATTTCTTCATTATTAAATCAGGCTGGCTTAGATGCATCATCACAACACAAAAGGATGGATATGTGGTGAAAAGCAGCAGACATCTCGTTTCGACATTGCAGCTGCTAACGGTACATGTGTTGCTGCCAGAATCATTTCTTCATTATTAAATCAGGCTGGCTTCTATGCTTGGAAAGCATACCATTGTTGAGAAAGTGTTTGGGGTGTAGGGAGCATGTTGATTGCTGTCAGCAACAGGGGCCCAGATCTTGCTTCAGTGTGGAACATGGTTCTGGCCACCAGCGAGAGAGAGAGAGAGAGAGAGAGAGAGAGAGAGAGAGAGTGAGTGTGTGTAAGTGTGTGGACATGCACTATGCACGGTGGCTGCAAATCTTTGAGTAATGTGCGATAGGTCCCAACTTTGTTTGTGAATGATAATGTTCTCCCACAAACCCGACTGTGTTTGTGAATGATAATGTTCTACCACAAAGGACTGCTGAGGTGTCAGATGCATTGGAAATTGATGATATTGAATGTATAGAATGGTGTGCACACTTCCTGGACCAAAAACCTGTAGAATATGCCTGGGAGCTCTTGACAGGTACGTTTCTCGATGAACACTTGCTCCTCGAACAGTGCAATAACTATAAACTGTCTTGAGACAAGAGTGGTGGGAATGTCTCCCCCAAGGACCCCTCAACAGTTTAATATCTGAGGAGGGCATATTCCGTACTGAGAGTCCAGTGTCGATCTTTGTGTTGGGAGTCTGACCTGTGTCAAACATAAGAGTTATTTGTGTCTTTCATCCAGCTTTCCCATGTGGTGAAATCTGTACCATTTTCAGTTATAAATACACCACTCCACCTTTACTATGTATGTACTGTGTTTCATATAGTCCATCATTTGCCTGTGATTATTCCTTCCAACAATGTCTCTGTTCCTTAGCAGTTGTCAAGCAGTGTATATTTCAAAGTAAATGTCATCATGTCATAACATTAACTTATTTTATTGACTGAATTAAGGTTAGAG
The DNA here is from genome assembly GCF_023898315.1 of Schistocerca nitens. NCBI lineage: Eukaryota > Metazoa > Arthropoda > Insecta > Orthoptera > Acrididae > Schistocerca > Schistocerca nitens. Next base: position 738,069,393 of record NC_064617.1, read on the forward strand.
TCAAAAGGGAGGGGGAATGTCGTTATCCACCGTTGTTGTTGTTGTTGTGGTCTTCAGTCCTGAGACTGGTTTGATGCAGCTCTCCATGCTATTCTATCCTGTGCAAGCTTCTTCATCTCCCAGTACCTACTGCAACCTACATCCTTCTGAATCTGCTTAGTGTATTCATCTCTTGGTCTCCCCCTACGATTTTTACCCTCCACGATGCCCTCCAATACTAAATTGGTGATCCCTTGATGCCTCAGAACATGTCCTACCAACCGATCCCTTCTTCTGGTCAAGTTGTGCCACAAACTTCTCTTCTCCCCAATCCTATTCAATACTTCCTCATTAGTTATGTGATCTACCCATCTAATCTTCAGCATTCTTCTGTAGCACCACATTTCGAAAGCTTCTATTCTCTTCTTGTCCAAACTATTTACCATCCATGTTTCACTTCCATACATAGCTACACTCCATACAAATACTTTCAGAAATGACTTCCTGACACTTAAATCTATACTCGATGTTAACAAATTTCTCTTCTTCAGAAACGCTTTCCTTGCCATTGCCAGTCTACATTTTATATCCTCTCTACTTCGACCATCATCAGTTATTTTGCTCCCCAAATAGCAAAACTCCTTTACTACTTTAAGTGTCTCATTTCCTAATCTAATACCCTCAACATCACCCGACTTAATTCGATTACATTCCATTATCCTCGTTTTGCTTTTGTTGATGTTCATCTTATATCCTCCTTTCAAGACACCATCCATTCCGTTCAACTGCTGTTCCAAGTCCTTTGCTGTCTCTGACAGAATTACTATGTCATCGGCGAACCTCAAAGTTTTTATTTCTTCTCCATGGATTTTAATACCTACTCCAAATTTTTCTTTTGTTTCCTTTACTGCTTGCTCAATATACAGATTGAATAACATCGGGGAGAGGCTACAACCCTGTCTTACTCCCTTCCCAACCGCTGCTTCCCTTTCATGTCCCTCGACTCTTATAACTGCCATCTGGTTTCTGTACAAATTGTAAATAGCCTTTCGCTCTCTGTATTTTACCCCTGCCACCTTTAGAATTTGAAAGAGAGTATTCCAGTCAACATTGTCAAAAGCTTTCTCCAAGTCTACAAATGCTAGAAACGTAGGTTTGCCTTTTCTTAATCTTTCTTCTAAGATAAGTCGTAAGGTCAGTATTGCCTCACGTGTTCCGAATAATAAATTTACAGTTTCAGTGTCTGACCTTTTTTGTAGCCAAAATGCTTATTATCTTATCATAGTTTATGGAAGCAGCTCATTTTTGCTCCATGGAGATTATTATTAGTTTTGGTAACCTTTGTTGAACTGTTGTACTCCTCCAATAATTTTTAGTTAGTTTCAACTTACTGGAACGCCTTTCTCCAGAGAAAAAGTGGGAAGATGAGGAATTAGTAAGGTTGGGATACCTCTCTGCCAATTATTTTTATAAAGTAAACTTAATGTGGATGATGCAGTGAGGTCATGGAAGGCTCTTGTCTATTGACAGTCCATGGTGATTGAAACTTTCAATTTCAAAATTAAATTCTTCTTTGTTAAGGTCTTCTACATTGGTATATGCCACCTGTAAGTCTTCCATTTCTTGAATGTGGACGCCACATACAACACATAACTTGGCAACAATTTTCTCCACTGCCTTAAAACCTGGTACTCAGCTCCATTATCACTCTGTCAATTATTTCTAACACAAATATCTCGAAGAAATCCTCCTGTGAGTGGTTGGATACTTCATCCTCACAAATCTCATTGGCCATTTTTTCTTCCCTCTCATCCTCTCTTCTGTGAATTCCATTGACATCTCACTATCTTCTACTAATACTTTGGCCTCAGAAACAGCTTCAGAGGTACATGACTCTCTTAGAAGCTTTAAGAAAGCTCAAAAAGACTTGAATATTTCATCAGCTTTTTCAGTTGTAACCTCTTCTGTTAGAAACTGGTTAACATTATATATTTTTTTCAATGTTGTCTGTCAGAAACAAGTTAATTAATGAAATTGAGTTTTCTCATATTTTTGAAAATTCATTTTGCCTGAGTATTTGTTTCTGATGTTGACAAGTTATAAGTTTCAACTTCTTCCAGAGCTTTTATAACTTTATTAAAATGTGTGAAATAGTTTCAGTTGCCTCTATTCTTGCAGGTCACCCATTCTTGTTCTGGAATTTTAATGTTCTGGGTACATGTTTCAGTAAGATTTCTCATCTTGAAGTTTAAGCCACATAGAATTGATATAAATTATGGATAATCCCAAAAAAGTTTTGCCTTTGGTGGAGGCGCTGGCTGTGTGCGCTCTTACTGAATATGAAGAGCGAGCAACACAGGGTACAAAATAGGCCAGTTTATTCTTCTCAAGCCTCATGGTACAAAATATACCAGTTCATTCTTCTCAAGTATTCTTGACTGACTCTTTTTTACTTTCCCACCATGTTCGCCCCATTGTCACAAGATTGCTCTCTGAAGTATTTCATGTTCAGCACATCTTATTCTGTTTTTTGCAGTGCCTCTTGACTAAGACTTCCTACTAACTATGAAAAAGTATTCAAAACCTTCTACAATTTCTGAGCCGTTTAGCTTGACGTAGCAAAGTACTTGGGTCATCTGCACCAAAAATTATTTAAAATATCCAGAATGAAATTTTCACTCTGCAGCGGAGTGTGCGCTGATATGAAACTTCCTGGCAGATTAAAACTGTGTGCCCGACCGAGACTCGAACTCGGGACCTTTGCCTTTGCAAAGGTCCCGAGTTCGAGTCTCGGTCGGGCACACAGTTTTAATCTGCCAGGAAGTATTTAAAATATACTTAATTTTATTGTGTCTTATTTTGTTGACAGTTTTGTAAGTAAAAATGTTTGGAAAAATAGCTAACCTGCCCAGTCTTGTGGCATTAAATATCCTGATCAAGGGGAGCACTACAGTATGACATGAGATCAATGGTGACATGAGAGCAATGGTATTTAGTAATATGCATCTCTTGGGATTACCAAAATTACGGACTTCCTCTGTCCCTCTAATTGGGCTCACCTGCTTTGCCAAAAAATGAATAGCATCATGAATACAGTGCAACACTACTCTCCAGTGAGATTCCCCCCCCCCCCCCCCCTTTTTTTAAATATGTTCTTGTAGCTCTCTATCGATGCCCTTTACTTTTTTATGTACTTGATGACTAGCTTCAGACTGAGACCCATCTTCAAATCATCCAGATGGTTAAAATGGTATTTCCAAAACACAAGAACCATTTCAAGGTAAATATATACATATTATGAAGTGCAAATGAGCAGTTATAAAACAGTTATTTGTATGTTCACTTGCTCTTCATAATACATACATATCTGAATATAATAGAGGGAAACATTCCACGTGGGAAAAATATATCTAAAAACAAAGATGATGAGGGTCGATAGACACACAAACAAACACAAACATACACACAAAATTCAAGCTTTCACAACAAACAGTTGCTTCATCAGGAAAGAGGGAAGGAGAGGGTAAGACGAAAGGATGTGGGTTTTAAGGGAGAGGGTAAGGAGTCATTCCAATCCCGGGAGCAGAAAGACTTACCTTAGGGGTATGGGGGATGACACTATGGGGTAGACACTATCCAAATTGAATCCTGCCTGGAACAGTTCCGTCCTCCGTCACAGTGGGACCCACCTCCTCTTCCTCAAAATCACCCCCTCCAAACCTTCCAGGAATTTCTGACTTCCAGCCTTGCCTCTCAATCCTTCATAAAAAACCTTAATCCTACTCCCAACATCACCTCTGCTGAAGCCCAAGCTATCCGTGATCTGAAGGCTGACCGTTCCATCGTCATTCTTCCGGCGGACAAGGGTTCCACGACAGTGGTACTTGATCGTCGGGAGTATGTGGCTGAGGGACTGCGTCAGCTTTCAGACAACACCACATACAAAGTTTGCCAAGGTAATCCTATTCCTGATGTCCAGGCGGAGCTTCAAGAAATCCTCAGAACCTTTCACCTGAATCCATCAACCTCCTGACCCCACCGACACCCCGCACCCCTACCTTCTACCTTCTTCCTAAAATTCACAAACCCAATCATCCCGGCCGCCCCATTGTAACTGGTTACCAAGCCCCCACAGAACGTATCTCTGCCTACGTAGATAAACACCTTCAACCCATTACATGCAGTCTCCCATCCTTCATCAAAGACACCAACCACTTTCTCGAATGCCTGGAATCCTTACCCAGTCTGTTACCCCCGGAAACCATCGTTGTAACCATTGATGCCACTTCCTTATACACAAATATTCCGCATGTCCAGGGCCTCGCTGCGATGGAGCACTTCCTTTCACGCCGATCACCTGCCACCCTACCTAAAACCTCTTTCCTCATTACCTTAGCCAGCTTCATCCTGACCCACAACTTCTTCACTTTTGAAGGCCAGACATACCAACAATTAAAGGGAACAGCCATGGGTACCAAGATGGCCCCCTCGTACGCCAACCTGTTCATGGGTCGCTTAGAGGAAGCCTTCTTGGTTACCCAGGCCTGCAAACCCAAAGTTTGGTACAGATTTATTGATGACATCTTCATGATCTGGACTCACAGTGAAGAAGAACTCCAGAATTTCCTCTCCAACCTCAACTACTTTGGTTCCATCAGATTCACCTGGTCCTACTCTAAATCCCATGCCACTTTCCTTGACGTTGACCTCCATCTGTCCAATGGCCAGCTTCACACGTCCGTCCACATCAAACCCACCAACAAGCAACAGTACCTCCATTATGACAGCTGCCACCCATTCCACATCAAACGGTCCCTTCCCTACAGCCTAGGTCTTCGTGGCAAACAAATCTGCTCCAGTCCGGAATCCCTGAACCATTACACCAACAACCTGAAAACAGCTTTCGCATCCCGCAACTACCCTCCCGACCTGGTACAGAAGCAAATAACCAGAGCCACTTCCTCGTCCCTTCAAACCCAGAACCTCCCACAGAAGAACCCCAAAAGTGCCCCACTTGTGACAGGATACTTTCCGGGACTGGATCAGACTCTGAATGTGGCTCTCCAGCAGGGATACGACTTCCTCAAATCCTGCCCTGAAATGAGATCCATCCTTCATGAAATCCTCCCCACTCCACCAAGAGTGTCTTTCCGCCGTCCACCTAACCTTCGTAACCTCTTAGTTCATCCATATGAAATCCCCAAACCACCTTCCCTACCCTCTGGCTCCTACCCTTGCAACTGCCCCCGGTGTAAAACCTGTCCCATGCACCCTCCCACCACCACCTACTCCAGTCCTGTAACCCGGAAGGTGTACAAGATCAAAGGCAGAGCCACGTGTGAAAGCACCCACGTGATTTACCAACTGACCTGCCTACACTGTGAAGCTTTCTATGTGGGAATGACCAGCAACAAACTGTCCATTCGCATGAATGGACACAGGCAGACAGTGTTTGTTGGTAATGAGGATCACCCTGTGGCTAAACATGCCTTGGTGCACGGCCAGCACATCTTGGCACAGTGTTACACCGTCCAGGTTATCTGGATACTTCCCACTAACACCAGCCTGTATGTTAAAAAGAGGGCATAAAAACATATACAAGGAGAAAGCTGTCTGTGCATAGTCAGTTATTGCCTTGTAATTTACGCATACAAAACTATCAGTGATGTAAAATCTATATGATAGCATGAGGTAATGCAACAAAAATCTGCAATTGTGCCATTATTTGCCTCAAGCTTAAATATGTATTTTCATGCGTAAATTTATATTCATATTTATATTTTGTTTTATCTTCTCTTTTATATCCATACATTATTTTTTAGAACATTCAAATCCTTCTTATTTGTTCCATATTTAGATACGAGTAGATACATTAGTGTATGTGTGTCTTGAAAACAGAAACTGTTTGATATTTTGTGTTCAAATCTTTCACATATGCAGACATTGAAAGGATTTGAACAACCAAAAATAGAAACAAAAGCAAGCAGCTTAATGTTTTGTTTACACTTTGTCTTCATTTTTCTTTGGGTAAAATTCATTTCGATCACTTGAACTTGTTAAAAAGATGATATCAGATGACAAAATCAGAGTAAAAACAACTAGAAATATGATTTTAAAAACATATAAAATGTTAATATATTAATACAGTTTCAAGGTATCCATTATGAATTGTATTTATATACTATAATCTTACTCATATTTTGTTTCATTACTGGCAGCAGAGTTTGTCACAAACAAATCCAATTTTCATGTTTGGGACAAACCTCACTTTCTTCCTCTCTTCCTCTGCTATTTTTGTGTATTTCACACCACTGCTTCATTTTTCGCTATCTATTATTATAAAAGCCTAAACAAATTTAAATACATGAATATTAACAAAACAATGGAGATCTGTAAAATGGCGTTAAAATGAGCCAGTGATGGAATGTCATGTGATGGTTGGGGATAGGCTGCACCTGCATTATGTCTGACAATGGGACCATTTCCCTGTCAGCTTGGAGGAACTTAGTTTTACAGAAACATATCAAATTTTGATTGCATTGGTTTTACATGTATGTAGTTATGACAATTATTTGTATTAAAACTGAGCAGAAACAAATATTTTATATGTAGCCAAAAAATAAAATTTAATCCAGAATTTGCTGCCTCCTAAATCCTGCTGCCTGGAGCAAGTGCAACCTGTGACCCCCACCCAATCCTGCACTGATGTTTTCCACACCTGTTTTCCTGGTTTTGCACACTAAACTCATCATTATTGGTGAAACTGTTACCCAAGAATTTTTATTTTTTGTGCTGATAACTTTGTCTTCCTGGAAACTGGTTAATAAAGTAACATTGAGAAACTACATGACCTCATCAATTTTTTCATTTATTATTGAAGAATTAAGCACAGATCCCAGTCCACAATTTATAAGTAAAGAGAAAAGTTATTTATCTTTGTGTTGCAGTAATTCCTACATCTTATAGTTACTTTTTCTCTTGGTAGTAGATGATCTGATAAACTAGCTTGGATAGGGCTCTGTGTTCTGAGAAGCCCACATTTGTTATTGCTACAACATAACTAAGATTCCAGAATGAGATTTTCACTCTGCAGCGGAGTGTGCGCTGATATGAAACTTCCTGGCAGATTAAAACTGTGTGCCCGACCGAGACTCGAACTCGGGACCTTTGCCTTTCGCGGGCAAGTGCTCTACCAACTGCGCTACCGAAGCACGACTCACGCCCGGTCCTCACAGCTTTACTTCTAAGATTAACTAAGATTAATTGATACCTGATCAAGACAACTAATTGTTATTGTTGATGTCATAATCTTTCTATGTATGTTAAAAAGAGGGCATTAAATTTACTATAACTTTATCAGAATCTGGAAGAAAACGAACATTAAAAGCACGTAAACTATTATTCTGACATTTTTCTCTAACAAGGAATCAAGGAAAGTGGTGAAGTTGCACTAGGTGATCTGTGTATTGATAACATACATTTATTCTGGTCTTTCTGGAGGTGTCCAAAAGAACAGACACAATACATACATACATACATATAATTAAGGCGAGATGGTCAATGATATCTTTAGCTCAGATGCACACCACACTCGAACTCTTACAGGAATCAGTGAAACACCATTGGTAATGGGCATAATGGGCAAGGGGCACTACAATACTAGTTGTGGAGAAGCTGAGAATTTGGGTCTGATGAGCAAGCAGGGGACCCTGGTTCGAATCCTAGTTTGGCACAGATTTTCAACTTCCCTGTGGATTTCAATCAATGCCCTCTCAACCAGCATCTGTGATTCCTTTGTGTCGTAACATATATTTAAGTCTGTAAGCACTACCCCCACTATATCTCTGTAACACATCCTCCACTGATAGAAAGGGGATTACCTCTAACATAATTTCTTTGGTCCAGATATGAATTGTTGGCTTTGACCAGTGATGTAATGCTAATGACTCCTGCGAAATCACATTTTGGCATGTATGTTCACAGTTTTGTGAGTTGGTGAAGCCAAATCAATGAATATATGTGTTTGTGTGGCAGAAGGGGAGGGGGAGGGGGGGAAGCCACCTTCTGGTGGCAGACTCATCTGTAGCTTAGCCTGTTTGAAAAGATCGGAACTGATATCATGTTATAGGTGCCATTTTGTTTACGCTGTTTGGCACAGATTTCCTTTGTCACCTGTCACAGCCAATGATTCATACTGGATATTGCTCTTTATCCCTTTCTTAAGTATGCACAAGTTCCTCCATTTTTAAAATTTTGCCTGGAATACAGATGTAATAATCTAAAATTAAGATTATAAAGATGTTGACCTGAACTTTTTTAGCCATTGCTCATTATTGCACAACAGGTGCATGGCTGATAGCATGTTATAACTGGTAAGAATTTATGAGCAATAATTAAAATCAGTTTAAGATACGCTGTGATTTTCAGAAACATAAGATACCATAACAATACACCCAGAACTACACAGATTTTAAGTAAACATTTTCAGGAACGGTGAAAAAACACTTGATATTTAAGGAGTCACTCTCATTCTGCCAAGAACCTTGTAAAAGAGGGCGTAGGAGGGCGTAGGGTTCAAATCCCAGAACTACACAGATTTTAAGTAAACATTTTCAGGAACGATGAAAAAACACTTGATATTTAAGGAGTCACTCTCATTCTGCCAAGGACCTTGTAAAAGAGGGCGTAGGAGTGGATAGAAGTTCATGGCACCATTTTTGTCCTTGTGATGTAAACTTGCTCAAAAGATAGAAGAATTAGCAGCGTCATGGTACAGAAGAAAATGTAAACCACTGTATTAAAGACACTTAATGGATATCCACAGGAAATGTAAGTAGGAATGAGAAAGGAGAAAGACTAATTGAATTCTGCAATAAATTTCAGTTAGTACGAGTAATAGCAAATATACAGGTATATTTCAAAATTGTGCGTAGACAACAGAAAGATACCAGTGGGATTACATCTTGAGACAGAGTTTCCAATATCAGATGTTGTATTGTAAGATGTACCCAGAAGCAAATATAGACTTAGATCACAATTTAGTAGTAATGAGTAGGTTGAAGTTTAACAATACCGAGGCATTTTCCATAAACCTGAAAATACATTTTAGCGCATACTTAATAATATCAGCATAATTTCAATAGTGTGTACTACGGATTTCATGACTATCACAAAAAATTTTAAAAATGCAAATTTCATTGTTATTGTTCACTTTTACTCTCAACATACTTCATAAATAGATAATATTGAATATGACATTCATTGAAGAAAGTGACATTTGCTACTGAGACAAATTTTCAGGTTAAATTTAACTGGAAAATTAAAAACATATGCTGAATCTGGTAGAAGAGTTCATTAAAAACAATATTTTTACAAAATTTTAAAATATAAGATAATTGACTAGATTACAATTTTTTCAAAAGACGGGCGTAAAGTAACCGCCCCCCCCCCTCTTTGGTATTGTTAGGGTGAGTAGTGTCACCATGAAGAATCAATGTGCAAAGAAGTAGGTACTGAAGTACTGGGGAATGAGGCTGTAGATGCTGCAGTAATATGGCGTAAGATGAACAGATCTCCCTAAAAGGGGCATTCAGAGAAGTGGGGCAGACAAAGGTAAGTACAAACAAGGTAAATGTCAAGAAACATTGAGTCAGTGAACTGCCTATTGAAAAATTCTGAAGAACCTGAAAATAAATCATTAATTCGAGAGAGAAAAAATTTGAACTATTTACTTAAAGATTTGTGAACAATACATGTGCATTTCGGGAGATGGAGTGGGGCAGTGGAATGTCAACATTTGTACATGTAAGTAATTCTGATGTATGTATCTTTGAGTTTTGTTTCCCATATGATAAGAATCAACCATTGACCATTGAACTGTTTATCCATGTATTAACACGATCCTGATGACAACTTGACATTCTACACTTTCTTTAACTAGCTGAAGGTACAAAACATTCATGTATATTGGTTTAAATTTTATCATAATATTAGTGTATATATTAAAGAGACGAAATGGCTGGTCTGTACTTACTATTAGGAAGTGAAAGATACATATAGGCCAACCATTATGTATGCCAGTAAAAATGATTGTTTCTTATTATTCTATATATTTACTACCAAGTCTTTTCATCAAATTTTTTGAAATTGCTCATATCCATTGTGGCACAGGTTTCATAGTCTCAATTCATCATGTATTACACAATGTTTCATAAGCCATTCTATGGAAATAGCTCATGTTTGATATGAAATTATTGGTGCTGGAAGATGCCACTCATGATACACAAATTATTAACAACAATTAACAACAGGTATGTTTAAATCACTCCATTTCTCTCTCTCTCTCTCTCTCTCTCTCTCTCACACACACACACACACGGGGAAAGCATGTGTGAGGTTGTAGTGGGAACAGGCCTACTTTTAAATGTGTTGTGTGCTGCTCATCTTCTCTTTCTGTGGTGAGTAGGAATTATTGTTATTCCATCTCAAATTTTCCATTATTTATATTGCCATTGTCATTGGATGTGCTACCTTTGAAGCCACAGCTCCTGATGTCGTCTTCAAATCTATTTCAGCTGACACTAGTAATATGTAATAAATATTGGACACTTCAAGATTTCCTATCCTCTCTGCTATGTCAGAAGCCAAAGTATGAACAATCAAAAATTTAATTACACTCTGCCACCTGTTACTTGTCAGACAATGAACTACTTTTCTTCATTTTAAGTAAATCAAAATTTACAAGTAATTTCCAAATCAGCAATTCAACAACTTCAACAGACAAAATCAAAAATTTAGTAGTTACATTCAAGTCCAGGATAATTTGGCACAGATCCATGATTCTGATGTGAAGGGGATCACAGTTTGTTACCATTTCCCCTCTCCTCTGCCCCTCTCAAATATAACTTGTCATCATCCCCACTTATGCCACTGATGAATAGGACTTAAATAATAATAATAATAAAGTTTATAAAAGTTTAATTTAGTTATGTTAATTTTTACTAATTTTTAAAATTAAAACAGGAATGAGAAAATAGGAGAGATTCTCTCCATTACTTTTCGCCTGTTTTGTGGAAAAATTGATGTAAAAATATTGAAAATTAAAACAAGAACTTGTAACTGGTGAGCCAATCAATCTAGGAAGAACTAGTATTAGGATAGACTGCTTAGCTTTTGTGTACAACATGACAGTTCTACACTGAAAACAAAAGAAACTGGTACACCTGCGTAATATTATATAGGGCCCCGGCAAGCACGCAGAAGTGCCGCAATACAGTGTGGCATGGACTCGACTAATGTCTGAAGTAGTGCTGGAGGGAACTGACACCATGAATCCTGCAGGGATGTCTGTAAATCCATCAGTATGAGGGGGTGGAGCACAACACATTGCAAGACATCCCAGATATGCTCAATAATGTTCATATCTGGGGAGTTTGGTGGCCAGTGGAAGTGTTTAAACTCAGAAGAGTGTTGCTGGAGCCACTCTATAGCAATTCCAAACGTGTGGGATGTTGCACTGCCCTGTTGGAATTACCCAAGTCTGTCAGAATACACAATGGATATCAATGGATGCAGGTGATCAGACGGGGTGCTTACGATGTGTCACCTATCAGAGTCATTTCTAGACATATCAGGGTCCCATATCACTCCAACTGCACATGCCCCACACCATTACAGAGCCTCCACCAGCTCGAACAGTACCCTACTGACACGCAGGAACCATGAATTCATGAGTTTGTCTCCATAGCCATACATGTTCATCCGCTCAGTACAATTTGAAACGAGTCTCATCCAACCAGGACACGTATTTCAGTCATCAACAGCCCAATGTTGGTGCCGATGGGCCCAGGCGAGGCGTAAAGCTTTGTATCGTGCAGTCATCAAGGGTACACAAGTGGGTCTTCGACTCCAAAAGCCGATATCGATGTTTTGTGAATGCTTCACATGCTGACATGTGTTGATAACACAGCATTGAATCTGCAGCAATTTGTGAAAGGGTTGCACTTCTGTCACATTGAACAATTCACTTCAGTTGCCATTGGTCTCATTCTTGCAGGATCTTGTCCTGTCTGCAGCAATGTCAGTGATTTGATATTTTGCCGGATTCCTGATATTCAAGGTACACTTGTGAAATGGTCGTACGGGAAAATCCCTATGTCATTGCTACCTCAGAGATGCTGTGTACCATAGCTTGTGGGTTGACTATAACATCATGTTAAAACTCACTTAAGTCTTGACAACCTGCCATTGTAGCAGCAATAACTGATCTAACAGCTACACCACACACTTGTTGCCTTATGTAGGCGTTGCCGACTGTAGTGCTGTATTCTGCCTGTCTGCATATCTCTGTTTGTGAATATGCGTGCCTATACCAGTATCTCTGGTGCTTCAGTGTATTTTACAACATTCAGAAAAAATTATTGCAGAAATAGCAAGAAGAGTAGATCTCCGAATATCATTGGCAAAAAAACAAAATGCATGTCTAGTAACAATCTGGCACAGAGTTTTCTAAAAACTAAATACAAATAATTCAGAGTTTCTCAGTTCAAATAATTAGGCAAAACAATTGAGGAGACTGGCTATCAAAAGTGAAGTAATTGAGGGTTAGGATATGGTTAGCTAAGAGGATTAGGAAAGAGGTGGTGAGTTTGTATTGGGAGGACATTGGGAAGTTAGTGTTGGTGGATTTTGATGTATCTGCAGTGATGAACAAGGAGTTGGTGGTACTGGAACAGAAACTGTGGAAAAGTACTGATGCCAAGTGAGCAGCATCTCGAATGTAAGGTGGGAGGATATGGAAAGTGGTTTGGAAGACGTTTGTTCAGCGGAAGCATTGTACCCAACCATGATGCGGAGACCTGTGGGGTTGTGTTTGGGATTAGGTAAAACATAGGAGTGTATATTGAAAGGGGGGGGGGGGATTGCTGATGTGAGGAGGGACATGAATTCAGAAGTTGGTTTGGGCTGGACCTCAGGTCTTGAGGAGCTGCTAGAGGTTATGTTGTTAGATGTCTGGGATGGGATCATTGTCATCAGATTTGTATGCAGAGGTGTCAGAAAGCTGCTGGAGACACTCATCCACATAGTTGCTGTGATTCACAGCCTCTATGGTGGAGCCTTCGTCTGTGGGCTGTGGGAAGTCAGCTGTGGGAAGGGTGATAAAGTGGACTGGTTTTCAGGTTAGAGGTAACTGTGTGTTTCATATGAGGGATGATGGATTCACTGGGGAACGATTTAGGAAAGAAAGGTGAAGCCAGGTTAAAAGTGAGACATTCCTTAAAGACAACCATGGGATGACTAGGTTGAAGAGGAGGAAGATCATAGTTGGAAGCAGGTTAAATAAACATCTGTGTGCATTTTTGGTTGGCTGTTGTCAGTGGGATGTCATGAAGAGATGTTTACACTGCAGAGAATGGGTAAAGGAAATTAGGCCCTTTACAAGTCCAGCATGATTTTTGAGCTGTAGAGAGGCCTTCAGAAACTAATGTGACTCCTGCAGGAGTCAGAGTCTTGGCAGAGAGTTTGACAAGAGTGTTACGTGTTAGGAGCAGTCTGATTCAGGGGGGATGGATGAAGTTTTTCGGGATATGGAAGGTGGAGTGAATCAGCAGGGCACAGCTGGGGAGCTATGAGGGGCTGACAGTGCAGCTGGATTAGAGTGGTAGGCTCTTTCTCAGTTATCGGTAATTCCTTGTGGACACAGGACAAGAGTTGCTGGGACAGCTTCCTCAGATGGTTATTTAGTTTGAATCACATTCTATGAATCATTTTGCATGATAAATTTTGATGACGTGAAATGAGTCATTTTACATTCACTTCACAAATTAATTTGTTAATAGGTTACATTCTGACATTTATAGGTTTTTTTAGTTATACAGTAATTCCTACCCACCCCCTTTTGCACATGACCATAACAGAAATTTTTCTACGAAGTAGAATGAGCTGTCAAGGAGAAACTTTTTCAGTATGTTTTCAAATTTTATATAGCATTTGGAAATATACCAAAAATTTTAGTTGCAGCATTGTGCATCCCTTTTTGTGCTAAAGACAACCTTAATGTGGAGCAATGAATGTCTTTTTCCCTTGTGGTGTCACAATTATGTACATCATTGTTCCTTTTGAACTTTAGTGGATTATTTACAACAAACTTCATGAGAGAATAAATATGCTGTGGAGCAGTAGTCAAAATGACCAACTTCTTAAACAGATGTCTACAAGATGATTGTGGGTGAGCACCACATACAGCATGTTTTTGAGCAGTTAAGACTTACTTTCTTAGTTACCCGAGAACATTATTCCGTATGTCATTTTTAAATGAAAATATGCAAGACATGTCAACTTTCTGATTTCTCTCTCCCCAAGGTTTGCAGTGATTCAAAGTGCAAATGTGGCTGTTCCAAAATGTGCATTTTCTAGTTTATATTCTCATGAATATGGACACCTAAGAATTTTGAAGTTTTCATCCTATTTATTATTTCCTCACCAAGTGTTATACTTGTCACTAGTGTAGTACCCCTAGATGTGCAGAACTGAATGTGTTGTGTGTTTTTAAAATCGAGGGTGAGACCATTAGCAGAAAATCGGTTAATACTATTTTAAGAACATTGTTTACCATTTCTGTTTCTGTATGTATGCTTGAAGTGATTACAATACTAGTGTCATCTACAAAAAGAGCTAATTCTGCTTGTTGTGTATTAGAGGGAAGATCATTTATGTATATGAGGAACAAGTGGTTGATCTTCTGTCTAATACACCATGCTGTTCTGACAGTTGAAGGGCAAGAATCTCTATTGCAGTAATGTAGTTAATGTAGGTGGGTCAGAGAGTAAAAGAAAATACTTTGAATTTTCAAGGAAAGCCATTTCATTACAGGCCTCTACAGAACCCCCAGTTCACCTTACAATGTCTTCATCTGCTGACTTTACACTGTGCTAGGCTCATTATTTAAAAAATAGCCTACATGAAGTTGATATTGTGTGGGGATCTCAATATAAATTTTCTGACATACTCCAGAGAAAAAAATGTTAACAGATCTACTTCAATCTGAAGACCTGGTAAGACACAGTACTTTCCAACTATAGGTCAGAAAAACAGCAGGATGACCATAAAGAAATATGTGCAAGGCACAGTGTGAGAAAAATTGGTAATGGCCTGTCAAATCATGATGCACAGGTAGTACTGAAACAGAGTACATCCCTAAGCAGTAAACAAAAGATAAGAGGTATGAATCCTCTTAGAATGAAAACACTTAATGCCAACCTTGAAGGACAAACTTGAACAAAACTCTACAACCAGAATGACAAATATAATACATTTCTTAAAACCTTTATCACTTTCTTTGACATTCTTCTCCACAAAAAATGCAATAAGATATGCAGTATTAATAATAAGCAATTAATCTGGATCACAAATAGCATTAGGTAATCATGTAGGAGGAAACAGGAACTGTAACATAATATGAAGGGCAATCAGAGCCTGGTAGAATTTCATTATAGTCAATACCATATGCAACTACAGGAAACAAGCAAATATGAAATTGAGGCCATTATTAAATCACTAAAGAGTAAAGATTTTAAAGATATGATGAAATTTCAAGTGGGATTATGAAGATCAGTGACCTGTGTTCCATGTCTGTCAGATGTGGTCAGTTTCCTGACAGACCAAAATTTTTGTTAGTGAAAGAACTTTATTAAAGGTTGAAAAAGACTATGTAGGCAATTTTGAGATGGTTTTGTTGCTACCACTGTTTACCAGAAGTTTCTGAGAAAGCAATGTTTGGGACAATAGTGGCACATCTCAGTACACATGAAGTTTGGGCTCAGGAAAAAAGTATCCACAGAAACTGTGATTTATTCTTTTGTGGGAGGCACTATTAGGACTAAATGATAGATTAAATATAATAGGTATTTTCTTTGATTTAATGAAAGCATTTTACTGTGTAGGCTATGCAATGCTTTTGTTTAAGTTGGAACGTTATGGGATTACAGAAATAGACCAACAATGATTCACATCATATCTGAATAATAGGAACCAGAAGGTTGTCCTCTAGTGTCAACAAACAGGGAAGAGGTTTGAATGTGATTGTGGTCACACAGTGTGGGGCATGTCACAGTGCTCTGTTCTGGGTCCATTGCTTTTCTTGATACCTATTAATGATTTGTCACTAAACATGACAAATGTCTCAAACATTTTCCTCTTTGAGACAACTCAATTGTTGTTGTGAAAGACATGGCACGTGAAACAAATGACATAGCTACTAGGGTATTGGTAACATCAGCTTTGGTTTTCAGAGAACAGATTAATGCTTATCTGCAACAAAATGCAATGAATACAGTCTCACAGATAACTGTCAAATGTGAAATTTTATTGCTCCAAGGTGCTCAAACAGTCAAAAATGCTGACTGATTTAAATTCTTTGGACTAAAGGTGAACAGAAAGCTTTCTAGACAATATCACATTCAAGATCCTGTACAGAAACTGAATGCTGCTATCTTCATTGTGAGAATAATCTCCACTGTATCTGACCACAAAATGAAAAGGCTTGTTTACTATGTTTGCTTTCACCCTTATTGTCTCATATGGAGTTACATTTCTGGGCAAATCTATGCACTCAACAAGAATGTACTGTGCCCAGGAGAGTGCAGACAGACTTATCTGTGGTGTCAGTTTGCAAACTAGGCCTTTATTGAGGTGTGTCAGAATTCTGACTCTGCCATCCCCATCCATATATTACACCATGGGTTTTTTGTTGCAATATTGACTCATTCAGAAGAAACAACAACATTCATTCAGTGAACACTAGATTAAAATATGATATGCAACTGGATGACACTTCTTTAAGCATGTGCAACATTCAGCAAGCTTTGTTTTCAGTGATCTTCTAACAGAACTTTAAAAATATAAATAAAAATGAGTGATAAACCTCAAGTGGTCAAATCCTGTTAGAAAGATTTCCTTGTGGTGCACATCTGTTTTATTTGGGGAGTCCTATGCAGTAATTCAGAACTATTCTCTATGGTATGTTATTTGGTCATAAACCCTGCCACAATTTTTTGTGAAAATTTATAAATGTTCTAATCAGCATTCTGCAAACTATGTACTGGCTCATTCCATGATGCTTTTCAAGGCCAGTTGCGGTTGAAAAATGTGGAATTTCTTGTGGAACATCTTGGAATAATTCTGCTTTCTTCCCGTATAGTTTCATGAAGTTGCGAAAGGTGACAGTGCTATATGTAGCCTTCAAAATGGCACCTGTAACCGAGCTGCATTCCAAGCAAAGAGCTATCATTGAGTTTCTATCGGTGGAAAACCCAAGGAGGTTAGAATAAGAGGAGATGGCATTACCTGAGCCAAGCACAGCCATCAATTGCAGCCAGCAGCACCAACTTGCTGAGCCCAGAAAGGGAGTTTCTTGGTTAAATACTGTGTGAAACTTGCCCTCTTAGCTTTCATGTGTCTAATAGGCAGTCATTTCCGAGAATGTATTTTTATACAGTACATAGCACCACTACCATGCAATGTGAATATTCACTCGACACCAAATATTATGGACACACCAATATGGTGGTGGTGGGTTCACTTTTGTGGTGTAAGGGCATCTTCCCTCATTCTGGCCTCCTGGGGGAAACCAGAGCATCATAGGTATTCATAGGCGGTTGCAGAATGTCTACAGAGTCCTCACAGAGAACAAAATCATGGTGAGTCGTTGAGCGAGGCATCTGTCATCATCACAACAAGGTCATTCAAACCAGTCCAGTCTCCTGCGTACCAGTTGGCTGCACACAGCTGTGACTGTTGCAATGTTGGAATGTGTGGTCACTCTTGTTCGAGATGATCGACACATCATAATCACACACCACGTTGCTCAGCTGGACATTTCTGTTGGTAATGCTGACACACATAACCACCAGTTGGGGTACTCGAAGGTGTGTGTTGTTGGGTTCCTCGTCGCCTAACATAAGCCTCTAAAGAACAATGAAGGACCATCTGCACAAAGAAGGGTGCACTCCATGGGAAGCAATACATGGATGATAGGGAGATTACATTCTTTCATAGTTTTATGCTCATGTTACGTGTGTAATACCTTTCTGGGGCACAGTGAAAGAAATCTAGAAACATTTTACTCTACAAAAGTGGGCTGCTAAACTGCAAAATGTTCCAGATTTACATCGTCTGAACAACTATTTGATCAACTAGTTTTTTTTGCTCCTGTTATTCTAGTGGATCCTTCTGGATTTAGTGTGTTGTTGTTAAATAAAATCTTATGGCTTTTCTGCATTGTGCCTTACAATGTTTAATTTCACTGCTTATATGAAAATACATCTCAATTTTTATTTCACCATATATTCTGTGTTGTATTAAATGTGTTTAATTGACGTCAACCATATGATATTTCACTATATCGGGTTGAATAAATGAAATGAATCTCTTGTTGGAGTTGAGACGTGAGGAATCAGACATTTTTAGTTCAGGAAAAGGCGTCGTTTCCCTGGCCGGATGAAGGTATTGGAAGTGCTGAAAATTTGTGGTAAGTTCTATGGGACCAAACTACTGCTGAGGTCTCGGTTCGTAGGCTTACACAATGCTTAATCTAACTCAGACTAACATACGCTAAGGACTACACACACACACACACACACACACACACACACACACACACACACACACACACACACACACACACACACACACACACACACACACACACACACACATGCCCAAGGGAGGACTCGAACCTCCGACGGGGGGAGCCTCGCGAAACGTGGCAAGGTGCCTCAGACCGCAGGGCTACCCCAGGCGGCTGGAAGTGCTGGCTGCTATGACACGGCCAATAGTCAGTGGAGCATCGCTGTTTACTATAACCCTTTATTCATTTTGATACAGAGGTGGGATTGCAGTTGGTGAGAGGCTGTTGCCCCTCCAGCGACATACTAGACTGCAGATGTGCTGCGTGCTGCTGTCAGCAAGCTGGCTCAGAAGACGGCGTGCACTAGTTGCAACGGGCCTTTGCTTCGGCAAAGTAACAGGTGGCTTACACTACCGATTGCTGCTTCAATGCATAACAGGCGCAGCTCCTGGCTTTGAATAGACCTTCTTGTGAAACTGTATCTCCGCGCGACTACTACGGTCGCAGGTTCGAATCCTGCCTCCGGCATGGATGTGTGTGATGTCCTTAGGTTAGTTAGGTTTAAGTAGTTCTAAGTTCTAGGGGACTGATGACCACAGATGTTAAGTCCCATAGTGCTCAGAGCCATTTGAACCATTTGAAACTGTATCTGGACGTCAGGCTGACACTCGCTTCTCTCTGTGTGATGTTGTTTTGCTGAGCGTCTTAGGGACACCGACAGAGGTGAGATGCAAACTCCTTTAGGTATAGTGCAGCCCTTTGACCATTCACGGAAAGAATCACAGAGGTGTCAAATGTCATCTTGTGAGACAGGCCACCATGTTGCTTGAACGAACGTATTGTCGCAATTAGACAGGAACGGTTGCCGTGCTGACCTGTCATGTTTCACTCTCACTCTATCGTGGGCATATCTGACGATGGGAGTTGAGAAACATGTTGTAGAATGCAATAGGAAACTCGAGAAATGCATGCACGGTCATCAGAAAAATGGTTCAAATGGCTCTGAGCACTATGGGACTTACATATGAAGCCATCAGTCCCCTAGACTTAGAACTACTTAAACCTAACTAACATAAGGACATTACATACATCCATGTCCGAGGCAGGATTCGAACCTGCAACCGTAGCAGCAGCGTGGTTCCGCACTGAAGCGCCTAGAACCGCTCGGCCACAACGGCCGGCTGCACGGTCATCATCTTGCTGCTTGCTAGAAGAGTGCTTCCTCAATAATCATTGCAGACTATGACTTCCAAATTGCCCGGAGTCAATAGCAGGAAGTTCCTGGTACTCCTGCCAAGTCCAAGAAGGAGCACACGGACGAAACATAATAGCGAAAACTAGACATATTTTGTTCTCTGTCTGTTACACAATATCTCTGTGAATATCTGGACGTCTAGGTGTCTGTGTAGTGAAATATGATGTGATTAATGTGACTCTGCATCGCCTTCTGGAACGTATTTAACTTATGCGTAGGCTGTGTACTGTCAAGTCTTCAACAAACTCCGTTTGGTCTTTAATTCTTTTTGATTGTATATCGTTGATTCTGTTGTAACTGTCTTCGCCTCATTCGATAGAGAATAAGCTGAGAAAGGAAAGATTATTTATTTATAATCTTTACCAGAAGTCGTAATAATACACTGGTAGGGACCGATGACCGTAGCAGTCTGGTCCCTTCAATCCCACAAACCAACCAACCAATACACTGATGTGCAAAATATGAGGACGGAACTAACTTACACAGCGTCTCACTGTGAAGTGATGTAGCTCGACGAAACTCGCACTATATGTAGAAAGATCTGCTACACTACAGTACAGAAGGTAACTGAAAGAAGTACGCAATGAGACGATCAGAAATGACATTTTTATCCGAAGACAGTAATTACACTCAAGTCACCGCGATTTATGATGGTCCCCTGGACATTACAAAAGGCGGGGCATGGTTCTAAGGTGTGAGATCACCACAGATGGCAATGCTTACTCTGCAAAGTGCTGCGATGCTGGCCACAAGTTTGGTAAGTTCTTGTGTTAGGGTGTTCCATTTCTCCACCAGCGGGTTGATACTGCTAGGTGGTCGTTGATGCATGTAGACATGCTGCAATACATCCCCTTAATGCATCCCACATGTGCAGTATGGAATTTAAGGCGGAGGAATGGGCAGGCCAGTCCACTGCGCCATTCGATGCACTCACGGGCTGTCATCCAAAAAAAGAAATCAGGACCAAATGTACCCCTGAAAAGACGCTCAGGGGGAAGGAGTACATTGCACCAATAACGTTGAACCAGTGAGTGTACTCTGTTCAAAGATTTGGAGGTCAGTACACCCACGTGACATTATGCCTCCTCATAACATAACACATGGATCACCAAAACGATTATGTTCGAGGCCTAGGGGCATCACGTGTTCCCACCTCTCACCATATGAGTGTACGAACAGCATTGTTGAGCATGATGGTTTGGTGGTCCACATGTTGTTGCGTCGGGAGGCTTATTGTTTTCATGGTCTCCATTTTTATGGATGACAGTCCGAGACTGCATCGGAGAGCGTAGGTGGAGGAGTTTGAACTATAGGATATTCGACGAATGGACTGGTCTGCTAGTTACCTGGGTGTAAATCGCATTGAGCCCATGTGGGACCTGCACCCGTCCACCTGCACCAACGATCTTCCAGCTGTTGTCTCCCGTGCTGGTGCAATGATGGTACGACTATCACAAGAACTGCTTATTAACCTTGTGGGCCAGCGTGGGATCACGTTGCTGAGCATGCACTGCCAT
The DNA here is from genome assembly GCF_023898315.1 of Schistocerca nitens. Classification (NCBI taxonomy): domain Eukaryota; kingdom Metazoa; phylum Arthropoda; class Insecta; order Orthoptera; family Acrididae; genus Schistocerca; species Schistocerca nitens. The sequence goes on from NC_064617.1 coordinate 738,090,769, forward strand.
CCGCCATGCCTCATGATAAACCATCTCCCGCCTTTTGTAATGTCCAGGGCTGAATGATGAACCGCAGTGACTTAACTGTAATTATGGTCCTTGAATGTAAGTGCCATATCTGCCTGTCTTACTGCGTATTTCAGTGTTACGTGCTGTACTATAGCGTAGCAGTTTCTGTGTATTGTGCAAGTGTCATAGAGCTATTTTACTGGCAGTGACACCTCACACCTGACACGTGTGTACATTCTTTTATTTTGTTCATTACTCAGACAATCAACAACAGTATTTAACCTCACGTCTAGCTACGTTCTGCAAATCACCGACTTTTGCAGTATCAGTCAAATTAGAAATTAAAAGCTTTTCATATTAATACACTTTGTGGTTCGGTTTCACGCGACCCAAATACATCTACAGTCAGTTAAAATTCACTTTACCCTTAGAAACAGCAAATACTATTTTGGAAATGTACCCCCATGATTTATTTCAAAACCGGAGATAGCATTTCTCAATTTTATGACTTCTCCAACCTTTAATATTTTTTCCAATATATGATGTCAGAAGATCATAATTTCTTCACTGAATAAAAATTTATAAAAATAAACTTCTTTCGTAGATTCACTAGGAAGTATTGACAGCTCGATGATATTTTTTATTTTCATAGTACTTCAGCTGGCTTTACTTACTGTTTATTTACCACCACAGATTGAAATACAGTGCCATGTACTGCATTAAAAAGCTTTAAGTCATGTAATAAAATAGAACTTGACTTGATCATGGCCAGAAAGAGACTGTTTACAATTTCATCAACATTTAATACATTCATGTAGTACAGTTTTTTGGCCTTCTCGGCTTAGTGGACGGCCGTCGACCAGATGAATATTGAATCTGATGGCGTACTATTCCCGTCCCGCGCGAAAACAACTGTCAACACTAAGTAGATCTCAGTGACGTAAATTGAACAAAAGAAAAACCTGTAGTAACTTTGCGGTCTCTCATTAAATAGCTTTTACTATCATAAAGACATTAAATTTATAATACAATGTGTCCCAGAAATGTTGCGACAAACTTAGAGAAGTTGTTGAGAGTATCTATAGGAACAAATTGGGGATAGGAAACCGCGACTGGAAACACTACTGAGGGTGAAAGTCATAGGCGCTGGCGCCTACCACTAAGCCGCCCCTTTGGCAGCAAATGACTTTGTACGCTGACGACCCGTAGGCGAAAAGTCTCGCAATATTGTTTGTTAGTCAGTGATCGCGACTAATTGCGACGGTCGGCAGTGGAGAAAATGGAGCTAGCTGTTGCGTAGAAAGTCCTTGTCTCCTATGAATGTGATGGCCCGTTGCCTTGGTGGATGACGGATTTGGGCCGGCCGAAGTGGCCGCGCGGTTCTGGCGCTGCAGTCTGGAACCGCCAGACCGCTACGGTCGCAGGTTCGAATCCTGCCTCGGGCATGGATGTGTGTGATGTCCTTAGGTTAGTTAGGTTTAACTAGTTCTAAGTTCTAGGGGACTAATGACCTCAGCAGTTGAGTCCCATAGTGCTCAGAGCCATTTGAACCATGACGGATTTGGACACGTGTTTCCAAAGCTGATTAGCCGGCCGCTGAGACCGAGCAGTTCTAGGCGCTTCAGTCCGGAACCTCGCTGCTGCTACGGTCGCAGGTTCGAATCCTGCCTCGGGCATGGATGTGTGTGATGCCTTAGGTTAGTTAGGTTTAAGTAATTCTAAGTCTAGGGGACTGATGACGTCAGAAGTTAAGTCCCATAGTGCTCAGAGCCATTTGAACCATAAGCTGATTATTTTTCTCGTGGAACCCTCTAAAATCGCCAATGTTTTTCGGTATGCAGCGTACTTTCCTGTCGAACGGTGGCGTAGTTGCAGGTGCCGGCGCCTGTAACTTCGACGCTCTATGGCGTCCTTGGTTGACGTTTCCGGTCGCGGGTTCCTATCTCGATTTGTTCCTCAAGACACCCTCTACAACCCCTCAAAGTGTATTGCAACATTCCCTTCATAACGTGTCATACATCGCACCATAGCATATGTCATGCATACTGTCTAGTTCTCGGTGGTAAAGTAGATATTCGGTATCACTAAAGTGGATAACATTCATGTTAACAGAGCCATTAAATTTTCATCACTGTAGTAAGCATTATCTTCTTCTCTCCACGATTTTATTTACGCTTCTGTTGATGGTTATTTGTAACGTTCCATTACCAATGGGCAGTCATTATTGCGAGCACTTACCATTTTTATGCCTTTAATTTCAATACTGTCTTCATGACAATAAAGACTTAATCTTCCGTTTAGTGTTTAATGGTGACAGTCAATGATACTGTACATTAGCATCCATCTTAGACTAAGACGGCCAAACAGTAGCCTGACAGGTTCTCTGTATCATCATGTTCATTGCTCTCTGTGGGTAAATCATATCAAATAAAAAGCTCTCGGATTTCCTGTCGGGTGACAGTAGATGCTGGAAAAGTCACGAGCTTTTCAACAGCATTATACGTGAGGAAACTGTACATTCACAACTCATAGCAAGGCTACATATAAAGCTTGTAGTGTGTCTGTATGTGGGGAGGCTCGAAGATGAAGAAAAAAATATCACGCAGGACTCTGATGCAACAGATGAGCACCCCAAATAGTGGTCAATGCGTGTACCAGAGCACTGACTGAAGGGTCTTGAATATTACTACCTAACAGGACACGTAATTTACATGTGCTGGGACAGATATCAACAAGCAATACTCTGGTATTCTTGTAGGAGGGGTATTTGTTAGTATGTGCTTTCAGGGTTAAAAAAGAGGGTGTTATGCAGTAGCAACGAAAGTAGTGAACAAATAATTCAACTAGCAAGGTGAAGAACCAGAGCTGGCCAATCAAACATGAAGAGGCATACATGGCGTGAGGGGAGAGAGAAGATTTTGAGATAGTTCTGCTATGGAGCTTTTTGCCACTACACCTCATGTAAGACACTTTAATTCCTATTGGAAGGTTGCTAGAAATTTGGTCATGAGAATAACCAATAATGATTAGAGTTACTGGTGCTCACACACACACACACACACACACACACACAGTGTGAAAAGCAAAAATTCGTCTGTGTCAACAAAAATCTGGCGTCATGCCATCTGCTAATGAAATGCACTAAAGTACCCAGGTAAAAAAAAAGCGCAGGAAATTGACACTGAGAATGTCATCAGTACTCGTAAAAAAGGCACATTAATGTTTTAAGTGCTTCCGAAGTGGAAATGTGTTAGTCTTTTTCGTTGACACACTTCAAAGTGAAGTATTGAGCAGTTTTGTATGGGGAAATCGCCATGAATCTAATCCAAGCCCAAAATGATTATTTCTTATGGAAATAAAAGCAATTATTTTACAGTTTAACTAAAATAAAGAAATGCAACCATACGCTATTCGCCCACTGATTTGTGGGGCATAGAAACAAGCAACAGGATACACTAAATGTAGAAGGGAGAGCCGTCAGAGGTATCTGTAGCATAAAAAAGATGTTTCCTGTACATATCGCAGTTAGATAGTCGATTCCATTACATTCCGTACTAACATGAATGGTTTTGAATTAGTTTTCCATGTAGTAAGTAATGTACAGTATGTGATCAAAAGTATCTGGACACCCCCCAAAACATACGTTTTTCATATTAGGTGCATTGCGCTGCCACCTACTGCCAGGTATCAGCGACCTCAGTAGTCGTTAGACATCGTGAGAGAGCAGAAAGGAGCGCTCCGCGGAACTGACGGACTTCGAACGTGGTCAGGTGATTGGGTGTCACTTGTGTCATGCGTCTGTACGCGAGATTTCCACACTCCTAAACATTCCCAGGTCCACTGTTTCTGATGCGATAGTGAAGCGGAAACGTGAAGGGACACGTACAGCACAAAAGCGTACAGGCCGACCTCGTCTGTTGACTGACAGAGACCGCCAACAGTTGAAGAGGGTCGCAATGTGTAATAGGCAGACATCTATCCAGATCATCACACAGGAATTTCAGACTGCATCAGGATCCACTGCAAGTACTATGACAGTTAGGTGGAAGGTGAGAAAACGGATTTCATGGACGAGCAGCTGCTCGTAAACCATACATCATGCCGGTAATTGCCAAACGACGCCTCACTTGGTGTAAGGAGCGTAAACATTCAATGACGGAACAGTGGAAAAACCTTGTGTGGAGTGACAAATCACGGTACACAATGTGGCGATCCGATGGCAGGGTGTGGGTATGGCGAATGCCCGGTGAACGTCATCTGCTAGCGTGTGTAGTGCAAACAGTAAAATTTGGAAGCGGAAGTGTTATGATGTGGTCATATTTTTCATGGAGGGGGCTTACACCCTTTGTTGTTTTGCGTGGCACTATCACAGCACAGGCCTACGTTGATATTTTAAGCACCTTCTTGCCTCCCACTGTTGAAGAGCAGTTCGAGGATGGCGATTGCACCTTTTCACATGATCGAGCACCTGTTCATAATGCACGGCCTGTGGCGGAGTGGTTACACGACAATAACATCCTTGTAATGAACTCGCCTGCACAGAGTCCTGACCTGATTCCTAAAGAACACTTTTGGGATGTTTTGGCACGCCAACTTCGTGCCAGGCCTCACCGACCGACATCGATACCTCTCCTCAGTGCAGCACTCCGTGAAGAATGGGCTATCATTCCCGAAGAAACCTTCCAGCATATGATTGAACGTATGCCTGCGAGAATGGAAGCTGTCATCAAGGCGAAGGGTGGGCCAACATCATATTGAATTCCAGCGTTACCGATGGAGGACGCCACGAACTTGTAAGTCATTTTCAGCCGGGATACTTTTGATCACATAGTGTATGTACGAAGTTCGGTTCAAATTTCTTCAAGCGTTCCATAGAGTATAAGTGTGGTGCCACTAGTCAAATCACAGTAGTATTTAACTACAAAACCGGAAGGAGACACAGACACCGACATTCCACAGATAACATTCTCATAGGTCAGGAAAACTAAATATTATTCCTTTTTGTAACTTAGGTGAATCTCTTCCTTTAACTATGCAAACACCGACAAAATTGCCTAAAACTGAGATTATAACATTCCATCTCACAATATTCCACATATAAGTTCTTTAAGCAATTATTTTACTAAATTTTGACATGATTGTTTTACTAATTGGTAATTTAGACAATCGGACTGAAAGTTAATTAGTATTCTCCAAAACACACCAAATCAGAGTACAAAACAATGCAAATTGTAAATCTCACGTAGGATGTTGTGAGTGCATGTGCTTCTGAGGTTACAAACACCTGAAGTGCCACTTCTGTATCAAAAGCATGACGTGGAAGTTCGATTAATTAGCATCGTAACTAATATTCGGTTAACATGTAAAAAAAAAAAAAAACGAAATATGTTTGTAAAATGTTGTAGAGCTGATGTGTAAGCGGTATTGATACTCCAGCTGTATGTAAGTACAATACAGTTTTCAAGACTTGGCGCTTAGCAACTTCCAATTGTTTCAGCTGCGTCTATTTAGTCACCATCTCATTCTTTGCTTCTTATTTAAACAGTGAACATTCCACATCGGGTGTGGAAACATGTAAACCGAATGTAAATCATATGAAGATGGGGACAAGCTCAAACCCAGTCTTGTCTTAAATAAAATCACCTTCTGCTGTGTCCGCCCCTGGTAACTGAGTGGTCAGCGCGACGGAATGTCATACCTGACGGCCCGGGTTCGATTCCCGGCTGGGTCGGAGATTTGCTCCGCTCAGGGATTGGGTGTTGTGTTGTCCTTATCATCATCATTTCATCCCCATCGACACGCACGTCGCCAATATGGCGTCAACTCGAAAGACTTGCACCAGGCGAACGGTCTACCCGACGGGAGGCCCTAGCCACACGGCATTTCCATTACCTTCTGCTGTGACTGGTAGCGTTTATTATTAAACTCTATTTAAAGGAATAGTCACAGGGCTCAACTGCACCCATTATGAATAAAATGTTTCGTGAGAAAGATACTGAACCAACTTTTATGCATAGTAATGATTATGCAATATACTGTGAGACACTAATTAACCAGAAAATCACTCCCTCACATTAATGGGTTAAAAATTATTCTATACTGTTTTGAGTAAATCAACATCTAAAGTAACTGAGGAACTTAATGTGCAGCCTACTTCCTTTACACAGATATTCAAAATTCACAGCTGAACGTATATGACCGTACACTTCCTACACTTCGCAAACAATGAAAGGCCCAAGGGAACTTCACGAAAGTCTGATGTATATAGCTGGCAAAATGAACTTACTTTTTATTCTAGTTGAGACGTGGCAGTGATGTGTCCTCTCACTGACCTTACTCATTTCAAAGTTCTTACACTGTGGACTGACAATGGTTAAGGGAGATCAGAAATCAGTTAACATAAACTGCATGGTTGCAGATTCTTATTTAAGACAGAGTGATGCAAACTGCATCTTAATCCGAATTTGGTATCGCGAGATATTTGTATTTTGATTGAGCACTATAATCAGAATTAGTGGTAGTGGGTACTGATGGCCTCAAGCAGCCATTGTCGCATGGAGGTGCGATGGAGTCTCCGAAAACGTCAGGTCATTATGGCGGGATCTGGAACGTGGCGTCAGAAAGCTTGGAAGGCTGGCGTAAGAATACAAAAGGGGCAAGAAGTAAAAGTTCGACTCAGACGCCCTTTGTGCTGTGCAGCTCAGGGAAGGAAAAATAGTCTATCAGAAGATTACGTCATGAAGTGAAAATGGTTTTAAGTATCGTTATGTAATTGTCTCTACTGGAGGAACCGATGTAGAACTCCATATTTACAAAAAAGGGGAAATTTAGTGATGTAGATTGTCTGATGTCACTGTTGTAGACCAAGAACGTTGTAAATGGGGGTGAGAGACCATTGTTTGGGAAAACACACTAGGTGTTGGTCGAGGTAGAACGTGTATGAAACGACAGCGCCATCTCAATTGCGTAATAAGCTTTGTCTTTGATCATTTTAATTTGATGATATCTAAGTACAGTCGAATTGGAAGTGCTTTTAATTGGCATTGATTCGTATATATTGATGGGTCCAATATTTTGCAGTCTTAGATGAAGTTAGTGTAATGTCCAAGGCTTATGTCACGTAATCACGTAATGCATCATCACTCAAACTACCGTCGTTAAGTTGGAAAATGTTGATTATGTAGTTGTATACTATCTCAATGTTGACGATAGTTAGCCAATGACGGCCTTCTGGTCCCGAATGTGGGTTTAGATTATTTTGTGTCTTGGGGAACATCGTATGACTTATTGTCAAAAGATTCAAAACCATCTAGACATCTCGTTTCTGAAGTCCCGAGTGTTAGAGATGATAAATGGTGTGGCAGATAGTGGCGCCATGGTATTTCATGTGCGAAAATATTCCATTAGTGGTTGAAGGGCCTTATCTAATGAGGAGTAATTTTCGGTTCCATAAGCTCCTTGAAATCTGATTAGCACACTTGTAACTTTGTACTGTTGTAACACAAATACACTAATCAACCTGGGAACACAGTGCCCCAACAATATATTACGATTTTACCAGATTAGTTTCTTCTTTCTTTGACAGTGTTCTAACCTTTCCCAGAGCATTAAAGTGTAAAAGTGTAAGCAGGTTTCACATATGGTAGTGCTGAGTATGAATAACTGCATAAGTGGTAAGTAAGGTTGTCATGTACTTTGAGTATGCAGCACCAAAAGGTAGATCTGTGTCATCACTCACTTTGGTCACGCACCCCTATTAGTCCTCTGCTTACTGTGTCTGGCAGTTTGTATTGTGTTACGTTGTAGGTTAAGGTTCTGGTATGCTAGGTCCCGAATAATAAGTTGGAGAACTGTTATCTATGGTCACCCTTATTTTGATTACCGTCAAAAAAGCCAAATCGAATTATATTTAATCATCTGAGAGCATTCAACCTATTTATAGCGTACTTTACATAGGATACACAGCTGCATGCTGTAGAATCGTTTCTAGTTGTTCATGATACTGTGACTTGTGGTAAATGGCAGTGGATAAACGGAAGTGAATGTATACACGGTAATACCCATAATCAACCGAAATCCAGACCTTATCAGCTTAACGCGTTGATGAAAAAGTCTGGAGCATATCATCCTGTTTAAACGTGTAAGTGACGTGGAATGGAGTGAACACTTGAGATCTGTAGCACGGGAGGTGTGTGGAAGGCTTATATTTGTTGGGGCACCTCTGGGAGAGTGAAGAGCATCTCTTAAGGGATTCACATACAAGGCTCTCAAGCCGGGTTCACACACACAACTAAAGTGATACCATAGCTAATGGAATATTGCAGTGGCATCAAATACTGCCATGCACACAGGATGCCACAAATCGTACAATGGCACTATTTCCAAAATGGTGTCAACTGAAATCATATGGGCTCGTATTAATGTCATAGCGTAAGCTGTGACATTGGAGCTGTATCTGAAAATAGGTTATTTACAGGAATAACGTGGATTAGCGAACACATTTATGAGTTCTGGATCTGTATACAGTTATTTTACAATTATTCAGATGTCTTTTTAGTGGTGGGACAAAGCTGATATGAGTATAAATCATTTATTCAAAATGGCGGCTGTCTTTTCCCCTCCACATATGATGTCACATCACCCTTCAGTTCCTGGAAATGGCGGGAAATTTTTGGCAGGAAATAGAGTAATTGGGGTAACTCCACTAACTTCGCTCCCCACCCCTCCCCCCACTCCTATGATATCACCCACTCCCTGTGGCCCCATGGAAATGAAGGGGAAATTTTGGCGAGAAATAGGGCAATTGGGACACCTCCACTAACATAACTCCCCCACTGGTCCCTCCCACTCTTATGACATCATCCACTCCATCTGTCAGCAAGAAAATGGTGGAAATTTTAAAAACTGGCGAAATTTTGTATTTTCACCTTGAGGTTCAGAGACCAACTAACTTAGTTCACAATACTACCACTAGAGGGCGCTGTTGGTCTTCCCCACTCTTTCTCTACCCCACTCCCCCCCCCCCCCCACTCCCCTTTCCATTCTCTAATAGTGAGGAAGCTTCAGTCTGAGCTGAGCCGTCAGATAGGATGGACGTAAGTTTTTACTTTATACTGTGATGTGTTCACTGGAGGAGATGTGTTGGATAAGGAAGAGTTCAACAGTTATGTTAGTTGTAATCATGCTGGTGTAGACTGTGTCCATAGCTCCCTGCATGATGCTTGCAAAGCGGATATACTAGATGAGTGTAAGAATACAAATGCATTTCATCAAATAATGAAGATGCAGTGGGATTGAATGAAGTTACATTTCACAACTCATGCTGATAGATGCTTGTCCTGGAACTGCAAATGTCTCATGAAAAGTCAGAAAGTGCAAGAGGCAAGATGCTCATCAGCTCCATTGTGGACATCTAGTTGTGAATATGTTCAATTGAGTAGATGATAGGGACAAGCAGGAAAGATTTTAATTATTGTATGACATGTAAGCATGCAGCTGAGGAATGTGACTATAGCTCCCTACTTGAGTATTGGAAATGAAAGATAATGGATGAGTGTAAGAAGAATACTTTTCAGCAAATAATGGTTTTTGCAGCCCATGCAGATGGCTCCTTATGCTATAACTGATTATCTTTTTTGAATTACCCCATCAATATGTCTAAGAGATGAACGTGTGTGCTCTTCACCAACAATCCCATACTGACTCAGCTAATTCAAAATACTGCTACAGGGAGTGTTTGAAGTGGGACTTGCTCCTCCACCACTTCCGCTCAGGGAATTAATGGGAACGCAGTGTTTCCCCTCCCCACCTGAAAATTGGTGGGGGCCAATAGGAATGCAGGAATGCTACATCTGTTCATGTAATTGTGACAGCAGGGGTGATATAAGGGAAACGCGGCAGTCTATCAGTCAGTCAGTGGAGTAGTAGTAGCCATGAAGTGTCAACAGCAGCTGAGATCCTCATCGGCCTCTATCTCACAGAAGAAGTGTAACAGTAAGTACTCATTAGATGTCTTTGTTACTATTTGCATTTTTGGACCAGCAGCGGCACCCACTGGGTTGTCAGAACCTGCAATGACTTATGTCATGTCTATACCGGCAGCAGCAGGATCAGCCAGGAGCTCCTTGGGACCTGTAGCGATATCAGACCTACTGGGATCAGCTGCTTCGTGGGAGGGTGTTGGAGCAGGACAAAGATTGATGTTATCCATCCTGCTTGTCGATTTGTGTAATGAAGACATCCAGCCACTCCTTGAATCTCTAAAGAACTGTGCTGGTGCTCCTATTCCACACGGTGCAGGTCAGTACTGGTCTCTGACATACGCACCATCCCAGAACATTCCAGTGTTACTGCAAGGATTGCTTGTGGATGTGGTGGAAGAGAAACTGTCAGTTTCTCCCAGTGTTCTGACGCTATTCGGTTCGAGTTAGAATGTAACAGCCAGCACCTCAAAGCTCTTAAATACTGGTATAGAAGCATCAGTGGACAGTGACTGGTGTGTTGTGTTAGAAATTGAAAATGCACTGAGGGGTGGTAAAGTGTGGTTTACAGAGTCAGAACCCTATATCAATCAGCAGATGACCACAGAGTATGATCCATCCCACTCTTCCTGGAGATTTGCTGTGCCAGTCCGACGCTATCCATAACATCAATGTATGATCGAGCTGCACTCATGCTGTGATCAGATGGTTTGTCCATTTATTTACGACAATCTACTGTTACCAGCTTAGTCAGTCTACAGACAGTGCTATCCACTGTGTTGGAAAGACTGAACAGATGGTTGCATTACATTCAAAGTGATAAAAAAACATTGTGAACTGTCTCTATACATATAGTGTGCATGTAGATGATTTAGAACACTGTATTAACATGAGATCAAAAGAAGAAGCTACAGGCTGTGGTCGCCAGTAGAGTGTTGAGCGAGTCACATCACCACCCCAACGCAATGTGTCACTCCCCTGGCAGCTGGGGACCCTGCACCGCACCATGCTGTGCATTAAAAACATGATTATGGGCATTGTGTGTAGTAGTTTCTAACCACCTCTACACAAGCACCAGGCAATTTAAAAAGCTTTACCGCAGTGTTGTTTCTATATCCTTCAGTATACAGTTGTAATTTTCAGGTGAAGTAGTGTTACTCGTTGTGCAGTCATTTTTAGCACAGTGCTATTATCAATAGCAGGTATGTGTATTCTGATTTTTTAACATTGCTGCAGCTCCTCTTTTTTTTTAACACTCCATAATTTCTATGCATATACCAGTTTATGGGGTTGTTTCAGTTATCGTCTTAGACTGCGTCTTTTTCCTGTCAGTTCACAAGTGGAGCAGAGAGATTTATTTCGACTTCTAGGTGAAGGGAGCCTCCTCTGTAGTTACTATTTATATTGAGTGGTCTTGTGAATTTTTTTCCAGAAGGGCAATACCATTTGTGTGACATCGTCAATTTGGAGCCATATTGCGATTTTAGGTACTCATTATTTAGCACTATGCATACAGATGTGTAATTATGAGCGATCTTTACTTCAATTTCCCACCAAAAATACGAGGCAACTGGACAAAGACTGACTGTTTCCCGCTATTTCCTGTGGAAGGGTTTTGGTTTGGGGTGGGCGACATCATAGGCATATCGGGAGAGGGGGGGGGGGGCTGGCAGGAGTTAGGTTAATGGAGGTACCCCAGTTGCCCATTTCCCGCCAAAATCTCCCGAGGGTGGTGACATGGTGGGAGGGCTGAGGGGAGAGCCGCCATTTTGATCTTGTTATCTAACTCATGGGACGCAAAAATACTTGGTATTTCAAAACGAATCGTGGGGTTTTAAGGTTTTGTAGCATTTGTTACACAAATAATAAATTAAATGAACAAGCAACGCAAACAATTTTTCTTTATGCGACCACCATTCATCACACGGCACAGATCTAGTCGGTAGGCGAGTTCTTCCCAAACCTTGATTAGTACTTCTGTAGTAATTGTTGCAACAACTGCTTCAATCCTGTCGTGGCACATGCACATGAATCCCCAGATCTAAAAATCGCAAGGCCTTAGATCGGGTGAACATGGAGGCTATGCAAAACAAACTCTGTCATCCGGCTCTTTGCGGCCAGTTCAGCAGTCGGATACAACGTAATTTAACCATCTTGCTGCCATATGAAGTTCTGTGGTTCGGCTTATTCCAGTTGAGGAGAGAGCTATATTTCTAGCACATCGAGGTAAGAAACACCAGTTGCAGCTGCTTCACTGATAAAGAGGGGCCCGCAGACTTTCTGCCTGTATATGGCACAAAAAAACAGTCAATTTAGGAGCGTCTGGATGCGACTATATAATTTCGTGTAGATTTGCTTACCCTCAGATGTGCACATTATATGTGTTCACATTTCCACTTATGTAAAATGTCTGTTCATCACTGGAGAGGAAACGATCCAGAAAATCTTCATCGTCATGCAGCAACATTACGTTTGCAAAGTTGACAACCTAAACCGTAGTCTATAGGCTTTGAAGCATGTAACAACCGCAAACATTTAGGATGTAGTAGCAAGCATCTCTTTAAAAGTCACCACGCAGACGTCACTGGAATTGCTAATTCATGACTAGCCTTCTGAACTGATTTCCTGGGGATACACGAGAAAGACTCTCACTCGTTCAACACGTTCTTCAGTCAATTTTGGTCGTCCCATACTCTTCAAACATATCATTCGAGGATTACAATGGAACTCAATAAGGGACGCATGTTGCACTGTAACAACATATTCAGTCGTTACAAAATGTAAAACACGAAGAGCTTACTGTTCAATAGTCACCATTTATGCTGCTAGTGCTTTCTGACGGAAGACGCAGGAAACAGGTACTCGCATATGCACAGGCATACAAACAAATCTGCTTGCGTTACTCTTTCATACGGTGTACGAGGGCATGCTGAAAATTAATGCCTCCGAATTTTTTATGTGAAAACACTTAAAACTTTATAAATAAATAAAACAAACTTTATTAACATTCTACATCCTTACTCTTCACGTCTACATCTTTGCTCTTCATGTCTACATTTCACACACTAGCATGTAACATGGCGGAGTGTAACGTAAGTATGTCGGTGAGTGGCAAACAGCGTGCTGTAATCGAGTTTCGAATGTGAAGAGTTCGTCCAAACACATGAAGCACCGTCTCCTTCAGCATGACAATGCCAGACCACACACGAGCGCTGCGATGTCTGCAACAGTCCTACGCCTTGGGTTCGCTGTCATCAGTCGTCCTCCATACAGTGCCGACTCGGGCCCAACCATCTTTCATCGTTTCCAAAACTTGAAGAACAACTTGGAGGACTTTACTTCGATGGTGATTAAGCGATGCAAGCAGAGGTCAGGTTGTGGCTCCGTTATCAGATTCAAACATTCTGCAATGACGGTACCAACAAAACAGTCTCTCGTTGGGAGAAATGTTTCGTAGGCAGGGTGACTATGTTGAGAAATAAATTCGTAGACAGGAAGAATAAATATGTAGAATTCGAATAATGTTTGCTTTATTTAAAAAACTGTTAGTTTTCACATAAAAATTCGGAAGCATTACTTTTCAGCACAACCTCGTTTTATTTATAATTGAAGGTTGAACGTAATAAATCCTACAAAGCCTTAAATCCCTGATATTAATTTTGAAACACTCGGTGTAACAACTAATTCATAAATCAAATAGAAAAAGAATTAAAAACACATATTAATCATATGGAACATATGACATTAAGTGACGAATGGCTTTCTTACCGCTAGGGGCGCTAGTGTATTTTCAATAGTCACATGGTAATAACTTTCACAGCAGCGAGTGTAGGGGCTTTCTATGTTCATCTACATCTGTATCTATGTGACTACTTTGCAATTCACATTTAAGTGCTGGCAGTGAGTTCTTTGAACCACCTTCAGATTATTTCTCTACCATTCCACTCTCTAACAGCGCGTGGGAAAAATGAAAACTTATATCTCTCTGCACGAGCTCTGAATCATCTTCGGTGGCACTCACAAGATGTCGCCAGCTTCGAGAAATATTCGCTATCTGTCGAATTGCTCGGGAGTCGCAGCAGCAACGGCGTCGTCGTCGTCAGCAGCAGCAGCAGCAGTTCTGTCCAGTCCAGCAGCAGGAGCAGCAGCAGCGGTCCAGCCCGGTCCGGTCCAGCTCAGCCTGGCGGCAATAGCAGCACTGGCAGCAGTGGCCCAGTCGGTCCGGTCCGGCCCGGCCCAGCCCAGCACAGTGGCAGTAGCGGCAGCAGTAGAAGTGGTCCAGTCCACTGCCACCACCAGCAGCGGATCTCCCACCAGCAGCCGCCCTCACATCAGCAGCAGCAGAGCGGGGCTCAGGCCCCAGCCAGCAGCAGTGTCTTCCTCTTCATCATGTGTGGTTTGTCGTCGTTAGTTCTGCAATAGTATAAACATCCCATTCTGCCACCGCCACCACAATTACTTGGTGTGCGTAGTCACCCCTTTCCCAATGCATCCCCTCCACTTCTCACCCTTACAACTCCTATGCCCTTCTTCGCCCCATCTACTACTCCAACTCAACAGATGCCCACTAACACGCCCGATCCCTTCCCTCCACTCCCCCCCCCCCCCCCCACCACTGCATCTGCTTCTGCGGCCCCTGCGAGGGTGGTCGCCTGACAGGCCATGGCCTATGCCACTGTAGCACCAACACTGGGACCTGCCACCTTCCACCATCTCCCAATCACTCCTGTCCCCCAACCTCCCCTCACACCACTGCAGCAGTCAAGTGCCCCAGCACCTCCACTGCCTCCTCCACTCCTAAAAAATCCAAGCCTCTCCCTCCTCCCTCGTGACGCCATGGACGTCACACCTACCGCCACCTCAACCCCTACCCTCCTCTCAGCCTCTTCCTCTACCTCTACCTACCGATACATCCTCTCCCAATCTGACCTGTCCCTCCTGGAAGCCCTTACCCTGACCTGTCCCTCCTGGAAGCTTGTAACCTAACCATGCTTCTCTGGAAATACTATCCTGGAGCCCCTATCTCCCTCCTAAACCCCTGTAGGGACTCTGTCCTTATCTCCTCTCCCAGCTGCACCCTCCATACCGATATCCTGGCCAAAATCCCTCTCATACACTTTGGTCCCAACGCCTCCCTCACCTCTGCTCCATCTTCCTCATCCTCCCGCCAACCCCAGCCCCTGGGACACCTGCAGACCCTCACCATCATGATCACTCGGTTTATCCCAGTGGTCACAAAGGAGGAGGTGTTGGCGGAGCTCAACGCACATCCCTACTTTACCATCCATGTAGCCCACAGCATCCATAACCCTGCCAGCCCCACCTTCCTCATGCGGGTATTCTCCGAGTCTGCCTCTTCATTGACCTTCTCCTCAAAGGGGGCGCCCTATTGTTCAACAGACGCTACAAAGTCAACTCTTCCTGTTCCCCTCCCCAGTTCATTCGCTAGCAAAGGTGCCTCCAATACAATATGCCCCATAAATCTGAGTGTCGTGAGGCCCCCGTCTGCCCCCATTGCAACCAGGCGCATTTCTTCTGGCAGCGTCCTAACCCCAAACCCCCCCCCCACTCTTGCAACACCTGTGACCTTCCCCACCTCACCTACTCCCAAAAATGTAAGGCACGAACCCCACCACATCTCCCGAACTCACTGTCCCCATCTGCCCTACTGATGATCCCATCCCTCCTGGAAACACCCTTCGCTCCCTCCCCACAGCCGAGGACATATTAGATTCATAACCATCGTCCTTGAAAATATCCATCCCTTTCAACGCCCCCATACCCTCGAACAGATCTCCCTAGCTGCCCGTTCCATCTTTCACCTTTACACCTTCGCCACCTACTTCCATAACCAAGTGCACTTTACCTTCTCCTGTCTTGACACCCTAGTTTAAACCACACCATGGTGCGGCAGCATTGTATCTTGTTCAATAACATCCATTCTCCACCTACCAAAAAGCATCTCCTCATGCACACTCACCGCATGGATGCTTTCCTCCTCAATGAAACCTTTCTCCAGCCTCCATGTACCATCAGCACATCGCCCTACTTCCTTCACCGATCCGATAATCCCCACCCAGTTGCATGTGGTGGAGTTGCCATCGGTCACCTTCACCAGATCCCTGTTTGTCTCCAACCCCTCCTTCCTGACCCCACTGAATCCCTTATCCTCAGCCTCTTTTTCCCCGGCCTTACCAAAACCTGCACCACCATGTGTGTCTGTGCCACTGTTCCCATCCTGTTTGACTTCTTTTTCCACATTGCCCCCACCTTCTCCTCCTACATGATTACTGCCGACCTTAACATCCACAGTTGTACCGCTCCCCAGGTACGATGGTGGCATCAGCTCCTCACCTCACTTCCGAGGTGATCTCCTCCCCCTCCCCTGCCACACCCACTCTGAATCTAATACCACTCCTGATGCAGTTGGCCTTCCCCAACCTCCTTGGACTTATTACGGCAGTTGTCCTAGACCCCATTGGTAGCGACCATCTTCCTGTCCTCCTTACCATGACAGGCAGATGAAACCCATGCCTCACTCCCCACACTAACCCTCCCCCAAAGTTCATCCATAACTACTCCCATGCTGACTGGAATGCCTACTGGGCAACCCTAGATACCCAGGTCGGTGGACACCCTCTGACCTTCCAGCATCCTGTGATATCACCCATGCCACCTTATTCCAACAGGCCCCGTCTGAGGCTGTTGAGGCTCATGTCCCCACTGCCACCATTCACTCCCAGTGCCCCACTTTACCCCCAAAGGCTGTCCTTCTTCTTCATGAATCCCACCGTCTCTACCATGCCTTTCTCCACACATGGGACAGGGACACACTCTGATGCCACCACCAACTCCAAAGACATGTCTGAAATTTGCTCGTGGCCAAAAAACGCCTGAACTGGCGCCAGACCTGCTCCCACCTAAATAATATCCTACCTATAAACTCATCCAAGTACTGGTCAGCCTTCCATCACCATACTGGATCTAAACCCTCCCTGCAATATCCCCTCCTCCATGATGATCAACCTTTCCCCGACAACCTCGCTTCCTACCTGTCCAGTATCCTTACTATTCCCGTCGATACCGTGTTTCATTATTCCCTCTTCCCAGATGTCCACAATCGTACTGACACCTCTGCTCCCTCACTTGATCATAGCTTCCAGTACTTGGGCTGCATTCCACACACAACTCTTAACACTCCCATCACCACCCAAGACATCATAGCCGCACTTCACACTGAACGCAACACTGCTCCCAGTCACGACTGTGTCACCTACCGCCATCACTGTGAGGTTCCCATATCCTTCCTCACCATCCTGGCTGCACCCTATAATGTGGTCCTCATGACCGGCTACTACCCCGACCTGTGGAAAACCTCCCAGATCCTGATGTTCCCAAAGCCCGCCAAACCACTCTCTGACATCTCCTCCTGCTGTCCCATCATCCTCCCCTTGGTCTTCAGCAAGGTCTTGGAGTCCATCCTCACCCTATGAGTACACCAGCACCTCCACCTGCACTGCCTGCTCCCCTCTACCCAATGTGGATTCCGACCCTC
Organism: Schistocerca nitens; assembly: GCF_023898315.1. Lineage (NCBI taxonomy): Eukaryota > Metazoa > Arthropoda > Insecta > Orthoptera > Acrididae > Schistocerca > Schistocerca nitens. Next base: position 738,108,304 of record NC_064617.1, read on the forward strand.
CTTCTCTGCTGACGATGTCTTCCTCCATCTCACCCACCTCCTCTCCGCCAACTAAATTCCCATTGCTCAGCCATTTTCGTATCCCTTGACCTCGAACGTGAGTATGACAGTGTCTGGCACTCTGGTTTCCTCTTCAAGCTCCAAACCTTCGCCCTTACCGTCAATTACGTCCATCTGATCGCCTCCTTCCTCTCCCATGGCCCTTAATATGTTAACATCTGCAATACTGACTCCTATACCTTCTACCCCTCTGCTGGTGTGCCCCAGGGCTCCATTCTCTCCCCTCTTCTCTACCTCCTCTATACAGCAGACTTGTCTTCACCTCAACATCCTGTCCACCTCCTCCAATTTGCCGATGACACCACCTTCCTTGCCCTCACCCCCACCCAACAGTGCTCCCAAAAGCTACTCCAATCCCATCTTGACCAGTTCACCGCTTGGTGCAACCAGTGGCTGCTCAAGATCGATCCTTCCAAAACCCAGGCAATCATTGTAGGCAACATCCCCCTTATTTTCCGTCTCCTAGATTTTTACCTAACCATATATGGCTGCCCCATTAACCTGACCCCCACCCTCAAGTACCTTGGTGTCACCCTTGCCTGCCACCTTTCTTGGACCCCCACTACAATCCCATCTTGACCAGTTCACTGCTTGGTGCAACCAGTGGCTGCTCAAGATCGATCCTTCCAAAACCCAGGCAATCATTGTAGGCAACATCCCCCTTATTTTCCGTCTCCTAGATTTTTACCTAACCATATATGGCTGCCCCATTAACCTGACCCCCACCCTCAAGTACCTTGGTGTCACCCTTGCCAGCCACCTTTCTTGGATTCCCACTCCAGTCCCATCTTGACCAGTTCACTGCTTGGTGCAACCAGTGGCTGCTCAAGATCGATCCTTCCAAAACCCAGGCAATCATTGTAGGCAACATCCCCCTTATTTTCCGTCTCCTAGATTTTTACCTAACCATATATGGCTGCCCCATTAACCTGACCCCCACCCTCAAGTACCTTGGTGTCACCCTTGCCTGCTACCTTTCTTGGACCCCCGATCTCTGGCCGAATGTGGGGTTTGGATCCCTCCACTATCCTCCACACTTATCAATCCCTCATCCGCCCCATCCTCTGCTATACCCATCGCGCCTGGATTTCCGCCCCTCCGCACTCCGCCTTGCCTATCGCATCCACCTCCCATCCCCCATGCGGATCCTTTACAACTTGATTCCCTTCCCACACCTTCTCCTTTTCCTCAAAAGGATACAAATCCTTAACACCTTCCGCAAGCTCGATCCTCCACACCTGCTTGTCTCTCCCATCCTCACCCATCCCAGCCTGTTACCACGACAGTATTCTTGCATCCTGCTTGCTCCCCATCTTCACACTCTCCATACCCTTGCCCAAGGTGGCTTTCGCCAACTTCACCTCCCTGATGATGTCCTTGTTCCCTCCATCTACCCCTCCTACCAGATCTAACCCCCCTCCCTCTCCCCCTTTTCCTCCTGGGCTCCCTCTCCCCACCACATTCCTTTCTCCCCCACCTTTCCCCCTTGTCTCCCCCTTCCTCCCCTCTCCCTCCCTGGGCTTTCAACTCTATTGTATCTAATGTTGTACCTATTGGCCAAAGAGCAGCGTATGTAGGCCGCTGCCGGCCCTCCATGTAAGTGGAATGAATTTACAATAAAGAAAAAAAAAAGAGCTCTGATTTCTCGCTATGAAGACTGGCGACAACAAAATATTTTCACATTCAAAGGAGGAAGAAGATGATTGAAATTTCATGCTAGTAGTCGTTATATATCGTGAGAGAGCAGAATGGGGCACTCCGCGGAACTGACGGACTTCGAACGTGGTCAGGTGATAGGGCGTCACTTGCATCATACGTCTGTACGCGAGATTTCCACACTCCTTAACATCCCTAGGTCCACAGTTTCCGATGTGATAATGAAGTGGAAACGTGAAGGAACAAGTATAGCTCAAAAGCGTAAAGGCCAACCTCGTCTGTTGACTGACAGAGACCGCCAACAGTTGAAGAAGGTCGTAATGTGTAATGGGCAGACATCTACACAGACCATCACACACGAATTCCAAACTGCATTAGGATCTACTACAAGTACTATGACAGTTAGGGGGGATGTGAGAAAACCTGGATTTCATGGTAAAGAGGCTGATCATAAGCCACACATCACGCCAGTAAATGCCAAACGACGCCTCGCTTGGTGTAAGGAGCGTAAACATTGGACGACTGAACAGTGGGAAAACATTGTGGGGAGTGACGAATCACGGTACAAAATGTGGCGATGCGATGGCAGGGTATGGGTATGGCGAATGCCCGGTGAAAGTCATCTACTAGCGTGTGTATTGCCTACAGTAAAATTCGGAGGCAGAGGTATTATGATGTGGTAATATTTTTCATGGAGGGGGCTTGCATCCCTTGTTGTTTTGCGTGGAACTATCACAGCAAAGGCCTACACTGATATTTTAAGCCCCTTCTTGCTTCCCACTGTTGAAGAGCAGTTCGGGGATGGCGATTGCATCTTTCAACACGATCAAGCACCTGTTCATTATGCACGGCGTCTGGCGGAGTGGTTACATTACAGTAACATCCCTGTAATGGATGGCCTGTACAGAGTCGTGACCTGAATCCTCCAGAACACGTTTGGGATGTTTTGGAACGCCGACTTCGTGCCAGTCCCCGCCGACCGACATTGATACCTCTCCTCAGTGCAGCACTCCATGAAGGATGGGCTGTCACTTCCCAAGAAACCTCCAGCACCTGGTTGAACGTATGCCTGCGAGAGTGGAAGCTGTCATCAAGGCGAATGGTGGCCCAACATCATATTGAATTCGAGCATTACCGATGGAGGGCGCCACAACTTGTTAGTCATTTTCAGCTAGGTGTCCGGATACTTTTGATCACGTAGTGTATCTGGGTTTAATTAATTTCCTGCACACACTCGTAGTCCAGCATTAGTCGTTAAGTTAGAGTTATGCCTATCGGTTAAGTTTTTATAACATTACAAGCTGTTTCCTCATGATCAGTGGACCTATACAGTCACGATCTGACGAAGTGTTTTGCTTCATATTTAGTGTCTGTTCGCTGCTGATAAGGTATTTATTAATGGTAATTTCTTCGAGCGACAGCAGAATGTAATTAGGAAATGGCACGCTTCTGGGATAGCTGGGATAGCCAAATACTGCTTTTTAGGTTCCTGTTCTTTCGGGGACACCACTCGACAGATAACACCAGTCTGGTGTGGCAGTTGAAGGTAGCAAAATGACAACCTAAGTTTAAAATTTCACATTCAAGAAATCGTTCACACAGGAGAATGGCACTGACGAACCGTCATTTGTCAATGGGACAGACTCCCTTATGGACGATATAGTAATAAGCAGGGAAACAACTGAAAGACTTGAAAGCAAATAAATCATCAGGTCCAGATGGAGTCCTACAAAGGGTTCACTACCGCGTTGACCCTTACCTAGCTTGTAGTTATCGCAATCTCTCGTCCGGCACAAAGTCCCTGGCGACTGGAGAAAGGCGCAGGTGACTCCAGTATTTAAGAAGGGTAAAAGAATGGACCCGCAAAATTACAGACTAATATCCCTGACTTCTGATTGCTGCAGAATCGTTGGACATATTCTCAGTTCGAATATAATAAAACTTTCTTGAGACTGAGAATCTTATGTCCACGAACCAGCATGGTTTTAGAAGGCGTCGCAAATGTGAAACTCAGCTTGCACTTTTCTCACGTGATATACTGCGAACTACGGATAAAGGGCAGCAGGCAGATTCCATATTTTTCTAAAATTTCGGAAAGCATTTGACACGGTGCCACAATGCAGGTACGAGCGTATGGAATAAGTTCACAGATACGTGAGCATCTCGAAGACTTCTTAAATAATAGAACCTAGCGTGTTGTCCTCGACGGCGTGTTCATCAGAGACAAGAGTATCGTCAGGAGTGCCCGAGGCATGTGTGATAGGACAGCTGTTGTTCTCTATATACATAAATGATTTGGCGGACAGGGTGGGTAGCAATCTGCGCTTGTTTGCTGATGATGCCGTGGTGTATGGTAAGGTGTCGAAGTTGAGTGACTGTAGGAAGGTACAAGACAGACAACATTTCCAGTTGGTGTGATGAATGGCAGGTAACCCTAAAAGTTATTGCGGATGAGTAGGAAGAACAAACATGTAATTTTTCGATGTAGTATTACTAGTGTCGTCCTTGACACAGTCAAAACGTTAAAATATCTGAGTAACATCACAAAGCGACATGGGAACTGTGATAAGGAAAGCGATTGGTCCGGTTTGGCTCAAATGGCTCTGAGCACTATGAAACTTAACATCTGAGGTCATCAGTCCCCTAGAACTTAGAACTGCTTAAACCTAACTAACCTAAGGACATCACACACATCCATGCCCGAGGCAAGATTCGAACCTGTGACCGTAGCAGACTTCGGGGAATTTTTGGAAAGAGTGCTCCACCTGTAAAGCGGACCGCATATAGGACGCTGGTGCGACCTAATCTTGAGTACTTCTTTTTGTGATCGTTACCAGGTCGGACTGAAGGAGGACATCGAAGCAGTTCAGAGGCGGGCTGCTAGATTTGTCACCATCGGGTTTGAGCAGCACGTAAGTGTTACGGAGATGCTTCGGTAATTCAGATTGGAATCCCTGGAGGGAAGGCGACGTTCTTTTCGAGAAACACGGTTGAGAAAATGTAAAGAACCGGCATTTGAAGTTGACAGCCGAACAATTCTACTGCCGCCAAGATACTGCGGGTAAGGACTACGAAGATAAGATGCGAGAAATAAGGACTCATACGGAGGAATGCAGACAGTCGTTTTTCCCTAGCTGTCTTTGTGAATGGAACAGGAAAGAAAATGAGAAGTAGTGGTACAGGGTACCCTCCGCCACGTACCGTACGGTGGCTTGTGGAGTATCTATGTAGATGTAGACTACTGGCCATTAAAATAGCTACACCAAGAAGAAATGCAGATAATAAACGGGTTTTCAATGGACAAATATGTTATACTAGAACTGACGTGTGATTACATTTTCACGCAATTTGGGTGCATAGATCCTGAGAAATCAGTACCCAGAACAACCACCTCTGGCCATAATAACGGCTTTGATACGCCTGGGCATTGAGTCAAACAGAGCTTGGATGGCGCGTACAGGTACAGCTGCCCATGCAGCTTCAACACGATACCACAGTTGATCAAGAGTAATGACTGTCTTATTGTGACGAGCCAGTTGCTCGGCCACCAGACGTTTTCAGTTGGTGAGAAATGTGGAGAATATGTTGGCCAGGGCAGCAGTCAAACATTTTCTGTATCCAGAAAGGCCCGTACAGGACCTGCAACATGCGGTCGTGCATTATCCTGCTGAAATGTAGGGTTTCGCAGGGATCGAATGAAGGGTAGAGCCACGGGTTGCAACATCTCTGAAACGTAACGTCCACTGTTCAAAGTGCCGTCAATGCGAACAACGGGTGACCGAGACGTGTATCAAATGGCAGCACATACCATCACGCCGGGTGATACGCCAATATGGCGATGACGAATACACGCTTCCAATGTGCGTTCACCGCGATGTCGCCAAACACGGATGCGACCATCATGATGCTGCAAACAGAACCTCGATTCATCCGAAAAAATGACGTTTTGCCATTCGTGCACCCAGGTTCGTCTTTGAGTACACTATCGCAGGCGCTCCTGTCTGTGATGCAGCGTCAAGGGTAACCGCAGTCATGGCCTCCAAGCTGATAGTCCATGCCGCTGCGAACGTCGTCGAACTGTTCGTGCAGATGGTTGTTGTCTTGCAAACGTCCCCATTTGTTGACTCAGGGATCGAGACGTGGCTGCACGATCCGTTACAGCCATGCGGATAAGATGCGTGTCATCTCGACTGCTAGTGATACGTGGCCGTTGGGTTCCAGCACGGCGTTCCGTGTTACCCTCCTGAACCCACCGATTCCATGTTCCGCTAACAGTCATTGGATCTCGACCAACGCGAGTAGCAATGTCGCGATACGATAAACCGAAATCGCGACAGGCTACAATCCGACCTTTATCAAAGTCGGGAACGTGATGGTACGCATTTCTCCTCCTTACACGATGCATCACAACAACATTTCACCAGGCAACGCCGGTCAACTGCTGTTTGTGTATGAGAAATCGGTTGGAAGCTTTCCTCATGTCAGCACGCTGTAGGTGAATGCTCTGGAAAACTAATCATTTGCATATCACAGCATCTTTTTCCTGTCGGTTAAATTTCGCTTCTGTAGCACGTCATCTTCGTGGTGTAGCAATTTTAATGGCCAGTAGTGTAGATACGAGTGCCGTTCAGGCCGCGTGAGTGGTCGTCGTTCCTGCGAAGAGTCTCCATCGCGGGTGGCGCGACGTACGGCAGACAGCAGGAGTTAGTGGACACGGGGCAGGCGCGGCCCGTGCGCTGCTGGCAGGGCGCGGTCGCGTCGCGCTGCGGCGCCGCCCACGGCCAGCCGGCGGGTCGATACGGCGCCGCCTCCCGCCTCCCGGCGACTGCGCAGCTGGGCTCCCGGCCGGGCCGCGGAACACGATGCAGCTTAGCCGCTCTCACCGGCGTCTCCGGTAACTCACCATTACGAACCTCTCCTCAAAACGAATAGACTACGAGGGGCTAGTCTCAAACTTTTAACAGTAAACTCGAAAAATATTGGGATGCGACGATGAAACTTTGTGACGGAGTCACTCCCTCCCTTCATATTCACCCTTCAATGCGACACACCTTTTTCCCAGCGATGGATGGCTTCGTGGGAGACCTTAGTTGTGGAAGTCTCCGTTTCGACTGTTCAAGAAATTTTACACATCGAATTTCCCATCCTGGTCATTCTGGGAAGGCCCCCTACGTGCCCAAGAAAAGAGCATGTCAGGACCACAGTCTCACAGTTAGCTCAGGAGCTGACTCGAAGTGTAAATGCTTGCAGAAATATACATGATATCTAAGAATACAGGGAACATCATAACAGATACAGGAATTACGATATTGCAGTGCCTGTGTTATTCTGACTACGATGCAAAGTTACTTTGGATATGCGCTTGTCGTGAGCTGTCGTCATACCAGTTGGCTATCCGTGCACAACTCCCGGTCACACCCAAACTTCCATATGTCGTCAACCATAGGTCTACGACCTGTACTCGTACATCCATTATGTATATTCTCGTACAGGTCAGATATTGTACGTGAAAGTCGCTTGCCCAGTATCGGCAGATACATACGATAGGCATGCATGTCCAAAGGAACTTTGCGTTGTAATCAGTTATATTATTCTGATTACGATGCAATGTTCCTTTGAAAGTGCATGCAAGGTCGAAGAACCTTTGCATCGTAATCAGACTAACACAGGCACTGCAACATAATATTTATCTGGCGATGCCGGGCAAGTGGTTTTCAAGTACATCGTCTGACCTGTACGGGAATATACATAATGGATGTAAGAGTCCAGGTCGTAGACGTATGATTGACGACATATGGAGGTTTGGGTGTGGCCGTGAGTCGTGCGCGGAGAGCCAAATGGTAAAGCGATGGCTCGCGACAAGCGGGAAATCCGGGTTCGAGTCCCAGTCAGGCACAAATTTTCATTGTCATTGTCATTTAATTCTACAGCTGATGGTTGTCCTTAATCGCATTACGAATACATTTGATGGATACAGGCATTAGTGAGCACAAGATCGTAGTAGCGAGGCTGACCACCGCAACAACCAAATACACCACAAGCAAACACAAAACAAATCTGTTTAAGAAAGCAGATAGAAACTCGCCTGACGCCTTCCTAAGAGATGGCCTCTACTTCTTCCCAGTTAAGTGTAGACGAAATGTGGCTTAAATTGAAAGGCATACAATTTGACACAATTGAAACATTTATACCAGATTAATTAATCAAAGATGGTGCTGATCCGCAACGGTACACAAAACAGGTCAGAACACTGTTGCAGAAGCAGCGAGAAAAGCATGCCAAATTTAAAAGAACACTAAATCTCCAAGACTGGCGGTGTTTTACTGAAGCTCAACACGTACCGTGGACCTCAATGCGAGATTCTTTTAATACCTTCCACAGTGAAACTCTGTCCCGAAATCTGACAGAAAATCCACAAAGATTCTGGTCGAAAGTAAAGTACACCAGCGGAAAGACACAATTAATACCTTCACTTTGCGATAACAATGTTGATGTTACTGACGACATTTCCACCAAAGCAGAGTTACTAAATACGTTTTTCCGAAATTCCTTCACCAAAGAAGACGAAATAGATATTCCAGAATTCGAATCGACAACAACTAGCAACATGAGTAACTTAAAAGCAGATATCCTCGATGTAGTAAAGCAGCTTCAATCACTTAACAAACGCAAGTCTGCCGGTCCAGATAGCATACCAATAACGTTGTACGCTGATACAATACCTCTATACATAGGTATCACATAAAACTGCTCGCTCGTAGAAAGATCCGCACCCAAATATTGGAAAGTTGCACAGATCACTCCAATACTCAAGAAGGGAAATAGAAGTAATCCGCTGAATTACAGATTCACATCACTAACGTCGCCCTGCAGTAGGATTCAGCAATATATACACTGTTCGAACATTCTGAATTACACTATGTGATAAAAAGCCTAGTTGAAAATAACTTACAAGTTCGTGGCGCCCTCCATCGGTAATGCTGGAATTCAGTCAGGTGCTGGACGTTTCTTGGGGAATGGCAGCCCATTCTTCACGGAGTGCTGCACTGAGGAGAGGTATCGATGTCGGTCGCCGAGGCCTGGCACGAAGTCGGCGTTCCAAAACATCCCAAGGGTGTTCTATGGGATTCAGGTCAGGACTCTGTGCAGGCCAGTCCATTACAAGGATGTTATTGTCGTCTAACCACTCCGCCACAGGCCGTGCATTATGAACAGGTGCTCGATCATGTTAAAAGGTGCAATCGCCATCCTCGAACTGCTCTTCGACAGTGGGAAGCAAGAAGGTGCTTAAAACATCAACGTAGGACTGTGCTGTGATAGTGCCACGCAAAACAACAAGGGGTGTAAGCCCCCTCCATGAAAAATATGACCACATCATAATACTTACGCCTCCAAATTTTACTGTTTGCACTACACACGCTAGCAGATGACGCTCACCGGGCATTCGCCATACACACACTCTGCCATCGGATCGCCACATTGTGTTCCGTGATTCGTCACTCCACACAACGTTTTTCTACTGTTCACTTGTCCAATGTTTAGGCTCCTTACACCAAGCGAGTCGTCGTTTGGCATTTACTGGCATGATGTGTGGCTTATGAGCAGCCTCGACCATGAAATCCAGGTTTTCTCACATCCCGCCTAACTGTCATAGTACTTGCAGTGGATCCTGATGCAGTTTGGAATTCGTGTGTGGTGATCTGGATAGATGTCTGCCTATTACATTTACGACCCTCTTCAACTGTCGGTGGTCTCTGTCAGCCAACAGACGAGGTCGGCCTTTACGCTTTTGTGCTGTATGTGTCCCTTCACGTTTCCACTTCATTATCACATCGGATACAGTGGACCTAGGGATGTTAAGGAGTGTGGAAATCTCGCGTACAGGCGTATGGTACAAGTGACACCCAATCGCCTGACCACGTTCGAAGTCCGTGAGTTCCGCGGAGCACCCCATTCTGCTCTCTCACGATGTCTAACGACTACTGAGGTCGCTGATATGGAGTACCTGGCAGTAGGTGGCAGCACAGTGGACCTAATGTGAAAAACGATTGTTTTTGTGCGTGTCCGGATACTTTTGATCACATAGTCTACAACAACCGTGATCCCAGTCGTATCAAAACCTGCGTTACCGACAAACAACATCAGCTACCATCAACGTGAGAGTATCTTTAACAGTACGTCTGCTCTCGAGCTAGGTCCGTAACGAAGTGGTCGAGGTGCGACTCTCTGCTCTCCTAAGTGCAGTAGTAGTGAAAGATTCTAGTCAATGATTAGCGTAGCTTCTGGTGGTTGTTTGAATTGCTGGAATGGTGCCTTACGACTGCTACATAAACTGGCGCGTAGTTGTTCGAGCTCCAAGCAGATATAAAAGCGCCTCGCCGCTGTGACCATTAAAAAAGCCAGGCGTGAGCCTCGTCCTCGGGTGTGGGAGGCGCAGAGGCAGACTGGTCCGTTATACCCTGTCGGTTAAATATATCCCATCCTAATCTGCAAGCTGAACGAAGTGTCTCTTCCGTCAGAGCAATTCTTGTGTCAACGAATATTTCTCAATTGAAAACTCGCTGGCCTCTAGTAATTACCTTACCCCTTTTCTTTAATGTTTCTTTCTACCAGCTCGTCGTCTGTCCCTTCTACGTTGATCGACGCTAATTTGATTAAATAAGCTATGTTTTCCCTCTCAACTCCAACTTTTAACGTACTACAGATGCGTACGCTTTTAACGGTAATAATGTTATTTACAATTTAATAATTATATACTGCTCTGAAAAACAAGACAAGTTAGATAAAGTATAATAACCGACTAACAACTCAGTGTGAATGAATGAAAGTGAAGTAGGGTGTTGCCATACGCCTCCCAGCTGTGATCAGAAAGCTGGAAGTTATATGGCTGAGGTCAGCTTCACTATAGCGACAAATGGAGTTGATACAACACGAAAAGACAGTGTGTGTCAATCAGCGAGCGGTTACGGTTCATTGTGTTGGTGTTTTTCATTACAGGATGGCTCATCGACAACACCTGGATGACTTCAAACGGGGATGAATCATCAGGAAATTGCAAGGAGGACGAAGTGTGACAAGTGCAGCCCAGGAGTATTGTTTCACGTGGTGGGGCGGGGGGGGGGGGGGAGGGGGCGGGGCTTCCGAACCATAGGCATCGCTGCCCTGAGGAGAGGAGACGGTCGCCCACGGTTAACTATAGCAGCAGGTGACCGCTACATTGTGTAACAGGCAAGAGAGGAACCATGTCGATCAGCAGGTGCAATTGTAACTACATTTAACTGGACTACAAGGCATGCGATCTTAAGTTCCACTGTGTCATGGCGACAGCATACAGTTGGTCTCTTTGTTCGACGACCAGTACATTGCATACTGTTGACACCAGCTCATTGGCGGCACTGTTTTGCGATAGTGCTGAGAGCTCAGGGACTGGACCCCGAAGAATGAGGTCGCAAGCTCTTCTCGAATGAGAGCAGATTCAGTCTGAGTTCTGATTCTGGATGTACCCTCATGTGGCGAGAAGTGCGAACACGTAATGCACTCGCGAACATTGTCCAACATGATCGTTTTCTTCGAACACAGTACACTCAACGGCCAACGATATTGTGACACTGTACTTCTTCACCATGTGCGCCTTCTTCATTCTTGCCTGACTTCATTTTATTGATGAAAGTGCACGAGTGCATCGGACAGCATAGATGGAAGAGCTCTTGAAACGGAGTAATAAATGGCGAATGGAGTAGCCTGCGCTTTTCCCCGACTTAAATCCCATCAAGAATGTTTAGGATGCATTGGGGACACATACTGCAGCACGTCCATGTTCACCAATGACCGTCTTGCAGTTGTCAACCGCACTACTGGGGGAGTGGCACGGCCTACCGTAACTACACTAATGGCCATTAAAATTGCTACACCAAGCAGAAATGCAGATGATAAACGGGTATTCATTGGACAAATATATTATACTAGAACTGACATGTGATTACATTTTCACGCAATTTGGGTGCATAGATCCTAAGAAATCAGTACCCAGAACAACCATCTCTGGCCGTAATAACGGCCTTGATACGCCTGGGCATTGAGTCAAACAGAGCTTGGATGGCACGTACAGGTACAGCTGCCCATGCAGCTTCAACACGATACCACAGTTGATCAAGAGTAATGACTGGCTTATTGTGACGAGCCAGTTGCTCGGCCACCAGACGTTTTCAGTTGGTGAGAGATGTGGAGAATATGTTGGCCAGGGCAGCAGTCAAACATTTTCTGTATCCAGAAAGGCCCGTACAGGACCTGCAACATGCGGTCGTGCATTATCCTGCTGAAATGTAGGGTTTCGCAGGGATCGAATGAAGGGTAGAACCACGGGTCGTAACATCTCTGAAACGTAACGTCCACTGTTCAAAGTGCCGTCAATGCGAACAACGGGTGACCGAGACGTGTATCAAATGGCAGCACATACCATCACACCGGGTGATACGCCAGTATGGCGATGACGAATACACGCTTCCAATGTGCGTTCACCGCGATGTCGCCAAACACGGATGCGACTATCAGGATGCTGTAAACAGAACCTCGATTCATCCGAAAAAATGTCCATTCCTCTTCAACTGCAGTCTTTGCTCTGGTATTTCTTATCGCATTATCCACATCCTTGACGAATTTCAAACGCATGCCGTCAGTGTTGAGTACTTCAGTACCCCACTTCTTTCCTGATTCTTTGGGGTGATTCTCTTATTACAAAATTCTGATCTGAATCTGTGTATGCTCCTGGTTGCGTCTTACTATCCAATAACTATGAAATGCCGTGCCTTTCCCGCAGGACAGGACAGATAGTATAAATTGTGGAAAGGGGCCAAAATAAGGGCTGTCAGTTACACTCGAACATGCAACTTTATTATTTGATCAAACATTACAATAGCCCCAAAAAAATTTTAAACACACAGCTTTAATTTTTGGGGCTTAATTACTGGCTGAAAGCCACTTTAATGTAAAAACGGCTGAAGGCCAATAACTTAAAACTCAAGCATAATCAGAAATTTAAAAGGCAAGCCTTATCTGAAAACAGTTCTTTAGTTAGTCTGAAGAAACAAGTTAAATTCAAATCGGCTGAAGGCCGAACACTAAAACTCCAAAAGATTATTTTTTTAAATACCAAAGTCCTTACGTGAAACAGGTCTATAATTTAGGCTGCCCGCAGCTCGTGGTCGTGCGGTAGCGTTCTCGCTTCCCGCGCCCGGGTTCCTGGGTTCGATTCCCGGCGGGGTCAGGGATTTTCTCTGCCTCGTGATGGCTGGGTGTTGTGTGCTGTCCTTAGGTTAGTTAGGTTTAAGTAGTTCTAAGTTCTAGAGGACTGATGACCATAGATGTTAAGTCCCATAGTGCTCAGAGTCATTTGAACCATTTTTTTGAATTTAGGCTGAACGACTTAAGAACAAACAACTGAAACTCAAACCGGCTAAAGGCCGAATTCTCAAAAATTGAATAGGTTGAAGTAAACAAGCTAAATTCAATCGGCTGAAGGCTGAAGACTTAAAAATTCAAAAAATTTTTAAAATGCCAAAGGGCTTACGTGAAACAGCTGGAGGCCTTAAGAGTAAAACACTTCTAATTTGAAACACAAAACCGGCTAGAAGCCATAGAAGTAGCAACAACAAGAACAAATTTAAAAAAAAGGCAGTACACACAAGGACGTCCAGATGTTCGAGGGTTGGCCTGTAATTCAAACACAAACGCTCGCTTAGGTGAGACAGGCAGTCGGACCAACCATTCACGATCCGACGACAACCCAACCGACCGACAGTCAGCGGACCAATACTCCACACTTGCACCAAGGTTCCGCTCCGCACTTGCACCAAAATTCCAACGATGCTGTCAGCAGAGACTGTTGAACCAAACAAGAACGGATCCCGGACGACCCATAAGGGGTGGACGACCCGAAAACCCACGTCTTTTAATCAAACGAGAGGCAGTACGCCGGCAACACTTAAATAAACTTGTCAGTGAAAATCACATAAACTACACACAGCCCCGCGAACATTTGCACGAGGACTAGACGATGCTCATGGCAGTGACTGTGTAATAACGAGGACGAACCGCAAGTCAGCGCACGCAGCCAACCCATAAGCAATCGCCGGTCAAAACACGTCGCCTAACAAGACGACCGACCGACGTCAACCAAGGTCGTCCACAGGCAAAACGTGTGTCGGCAATCGTCGGGCAAGTGATGGCTATCGCATCTTCCTGACGTTGCATGCCCCACTTTTGCTTCGTCACGACTGCGCCAACCGACCAACTGCTACACATCAGCACGGAAACAGCATTAAAATAACTGCGCAGTCGACATCACAGGCTACCCACAATATCGCAAACACTTGAACGAAGAACGCGACCAATGGTAAAAGCAGTGACTGTGCAGTGACGAGGACGAACGACGGGTTGAGACACACACATCGCCAACCCATAAATGATCGGCGAGCAATCACGTCCTCCGGTAAGACGACCAACCGACGATCAACCAAGACCGCCCCTATTGAAACCATGTGTGCCGGCAACGGTCGGGCGAGTCATGGCTATCCGAACGTCACTGCCGCTCCAATGCGACCGACTCCTGCCGCGTCCCAACTGTCCGACTGCCAGATCCGAACTCCACTCCTCGCGTGTTGCAACTCACTGCCAGATACAAACTCCCCTCCCAACACACGACAACCGGCAAGTAATAGCAGTGCAGCAAAGATAATAGGGCGGGGCATATATCGATAAGCGCTGCTGCTGCCGCTCACAGGCAGGCAAGACAGCAACTCAGTAACACCAGTAATTGCATTAACAAAATGAGGTGGCAGTGCAGTAAAAACAGAATGTAAAAAGAGAGAGATGGCCCGAATACGAGCCACGCACGGCTCAGACTGATTTCCCAGTCACTTCCTAAGCATCATTTAATCCAGATGGTACCTTCCACTGTCCCCAGGTCCTTTCCGAGTATAACCTCTTCTCTTGTAATTCTTGAACAAAATAATCGCTTTAATCATCTGAAATTTATTGCAGAACTCAGTTAGTCTTTCTCCTCTCACTCCCACTACCAAGCTGGCCGGAGTGGCTGAGCGGTTCTAGGCGCTACAGTCTGGAACCGCGCGATCGCTACGGTCGCAGGTTCGAATCCTGCCTCGGGCGTGGATGTGTGTGATGTTCTTAGGTTAGTTAGGTTTAAGAAGTTCTGATGACCTCAGCAGTTAAGTCCCATAGTACTCAGAGCCAGCCTACTGCCAAGCCCACATACTCCCATAACTTTTTCTGCTATTCCAGTTCCCCTTGATTATTAGATTTTCATCTCCCTTTACACAATGAATTACTGCTCAATATCCTCATACACTTTCTCTCTCCCTTCATCTTCTGTTTGCGACGTCGAAATGTATACTTGAACTATCTTCGTTGGCGTTGGTTTGCTGTGGAATCTTATGAGAACAACGTTTTCATTGCACGGTTCATAGTAACTCACTCTCTACCCTATCTCCCTATTCATAACAAATCCTATTCCCGTTATGCCATTATCTGCTGCTGTTGATATTGATATGATGACGACCGACGAGTCGTCGCCAATGTTGACTGGTGGCCAATGCTAAATAGAAACATATAAATCACACCAGGTTTGTCAGTAACGTCAATAAGGTGCTGGCTGCATGGTCTGGATCTGCAACGACTAAAATAATTAGAAGTCGTTCATAAAAAAAAAAAAAAAAAAATATTGTATTTAACTGGTTGTACAGGATTCTTCGTGGCTGCAGACATATAAACATATAACTATTGAGGCCTCACTTAAGCCATACGTTACTAAGCGCCTTATTAGAGGTTGCTTCCTATCAGCTGAAGGCTATGCTACTTTACTACTTGACGTCCCGAGCAAGAGTGGACGAGAGCTCGCTAGAAACTTGATACTAGCCGCGGAGCGGCGCTAGCGGCGCTGGTCGCGACTCGTAGGTCCAACGATACCAATACAGACCGCGGTCGATAACTGCAACCCCTAACAAGTGTGGTATCGAACGTTGATACCACAGATATTATCCTATATTCGTCTGACCAGGAATCCTCATCATTCTTTCACTTCACTTCTTTGACCACCACTACATCTAGGCTGAGCCATTGCATCTCCATTTTCACATTTTCCAGCTATCCTACTACGTTCAAACTTCTGACATTCCATGCTCCGACTCGTAGAATGTTATGCTGTTGCTTATTATTCCATCTTCTCATGATAATCTCGCCCTTGGCACCTCCCTCCCGGAGACATGAATGGCGGACTAATCCGTAATCTTTTGCCAACGGAGAGATCAGAATCAAACTGCAGGATGGAGAGGCACACAGCAATCAGTCGAAGTCTCATTAGTGTTTATTACTCTTGGGTATCTAAATTTAGGCTATAAATAGCCATCTTTAGTGCACCTGAGTTACAATCCAGCAAACTCGCGGCAGTACAAGTCATCATACGAGCTTGCTGGTGTGTAGACAGAAGGAACAACTGCCTCAGTTTCCTTCTTCCTATACACCAGTAAGGTCGTATGTATGATGACATGTACTGCCGTGAGTTTGTTAGATTGTAATTCAAATGCACTGAAGATGGTTATTTATAGCCGAAATATAGATATGAAAAAGAGTAACAAAAACTAATAGGACTACGACTGATTGCTGTGTGTCTCTTCTTCCTTGGGATTAACAAAACCTCATGCCACCCAGTTAAGCACGAAATAGCTTCAGACAGAACAATGCTCAACAGAATGCACGAAGTCCCATTAGAAATAGTTGACCAAATTGATGTAATAAACACCAATAAAGCAACTGCTTACAGTAATGGCTACGGTCCACAATTAACAGATGAGCTAGTACAGTAAAATGAATTCCCACGTAACAAACCACAAAGACAAGCCAACGCTAAACGACACAAAATAACAGCTACAGAAAAATAAGTGAGCACACCTCTTTGGAAAACTGTCATTTAAAGTAGTAAATCTTTTACGAGGAACGAGTGTTAGAATCAGTTTTTACACAAATAACAAAATAAAGGATATAGCCATCTATAGCACTGAAAATAATAGTAAGCCGTGCAATCGATCAGGAATGTACAAACTTAACTACTATTCATGTTCCAAGATATACATTGGCCAAGCAGGAAGAAATTTCAATACACGTTTCTGGAAACACACGGGTGCCTTTCATTTAAAAAACTTACACAAATCCACATTTGTCCAACATGTAGCTGAACGTGAACATGAAGTGACAGTCATGGTTCATAACTTGCAAGTACTCCACCTGTCCAACAAAACAAAAATAATGAACTTACCTGAAGCAACTGAAATTTATTCTCACAAATATGCTTCCCCAAATGTTATCTTAAGTGACCAAACATGGTAACTAGCGAAAATTTTTCTAAACTCTTACCATAATTTGCTCATACAGCCGCAAACTAAGTACTGCCATGAAAAATCACAATCCAATGTGAGCCCATCCAATGTATATAACAGTTCTATACCATGTAAATCTGTTATTCTACCTTTATTACTTGTGAATATCACTCGAACTGTAATTAAAATAAGTAACATTAATTCCTTTATATTAAATGTACCGTGTTATTTTTAGAATATTCAGTATTGTCTAACTAAACAGTGCTGACATTAATTCCTTTATATAAAATGTACCGTGTTATTTTTAGAATATTCAATATTGTCTAACTAAACATTTACTATAGCACTTATTTAAGAAACATACAGAGTACTCTGCACAATCTCCCTAATAAATATCAGTTTATTCTTTTTCTCATATAGGAGCTTAAACTAGAAATCGTACTATCAACACCTGTAAGTGAAATATAGCTTTGACCATAGATATAATTTTCCAGTGAACACAAAGATGTCAGTCAACAACATGGCGGATACTGCACTGTTTTTGTACTAGATATAAGTGAGAAAGTATTTGTGCACGTCTGTAAAAGGGACAATCGGAATAATAACGTGTAGAAAGTAAGTACACCTAACCAGTAATATACCGAAAATATAAAAATAGCTGAGTAATAGCCCAAATAATATTACCTTCAGTGACAATAGTCACTAAAGCCTGTAGATCTCAACTTCCAGCCTCTACGTTGCCGAAGATTAAGGTACGTGTAACAGCCTGCAATTTCGTTTGCTCTGACACTCTGTCTTGCGAATGAAAAACTGTTTGTCAAAGGCATACCACTGTACTCAAGACCTCTCCCACACGGACTGTTGCAAGCACTCTACTCATAAATGGTTTCGTTCTGACTTTGCAGATATGTCACGTGTTTCCTTCTTGTTTCACTACACTTGAGCACTGAGTCGGCAAGACGCAGTGTTTTGTAATTTATGAACATTCCTTAACTTATGGTCACGAGTAATTTTCCAGGAAATGATCGAAAGAGTCATTAATGGTTTGGTTATTACAACCAGTCGAATAAACATTAATCAATTTTAAATGTTTTTGTCGGATATGTATAGCATCTAATAACTGGAAAGAAATTTTTCAAGTAAGAAATAAAATGGTCCATATCTCTCTGCTAGAGGTATTGAGGGGACTCAGTGGATCGTTAATACAACGACGGAAAAAAATCGAAGCACCAAAAAATGATTAATGTAGTGTAATGAAATTTTGGGGAATGCACTTTAAGTGATTGACGTTGCAGGTCAATTCAAGTGCGAGATAAGCCATAACAATTGTTAAATGGTGGTACATTAATAACGGTATTAACAGCCACAATACTGAGTGCAAGCATGCAAACGTGTATGCATCGTGTTGTACAGGTACGAGATGTCAGTTTGTGGGATGGAGTTCCAAGTCTGTTGCACTTGATCGGCCGATACATGGACAGTTAATGCTGCCTGATTACGACGCTGGAGTTGCAGTCAATCGACGTCCCACACGTGGTCTTTCCTCACGGTAGTGCCAAGTGGCCGTCCAGAGCAGCTCTTCTTACGACCATACAGGGTCGTGGCTTCCGCTGCCAGCAATCACGTACAGTAGCTACACTCCTGTCTTAGCCCTGTCACATGACTTCGTTCAAACTCAGTGAAGTGTTGATAATGGCGTCTTTGTCACCTTAAAGGCATTCTTACTAAGATCAACCCACCTCATCCAGTCTCAAAGATAACTAATGCTCATGACCGTTACACCGTGTATTTAAAGCAAACCTGATTTGCGTCCTCGTAGTGGCGCTACGAGCGCCACTCTTATGCGATCGACGTGAAATCTGAATAGACATCATTTTTCAATTGCAGAAACACGCCTACCAACTTTCATTTATGTCTCACAACTCCTACCTCGAATTGCGATTTTTTTTCCATCAGTGTAGTATCTACTTGCTATCCACTGAAAAACTAAGCTGAAGACCGTTTTCCAAGTCTAGAAAAACGTGAAATTACTCTGGGTGGGGTGAATACTGAAATCGAAACTGCACGTATTTCCCGAAATATACTTGCGTTCTACTCGACTGTGCCCGTCTAACGCTAAGGCCCATTCTACACTGTCAAAGTTCTTTGACAAATCTTTTATAAAAGCTCTAGCTTTGATAAAAGATGTGATAACAGTACCCCAATCAGCGGCGCAGTAAGAACATCTGCTCTGCGGGCTGCCTACACTGTAGTAATTAGGCGCTCGCACACGCCGAAGACGTGTTCCAGTATTCTGCTGCCGGATTAGCTGGCGAACTGTTTGTGTCGTCATTACAGGCTAAATATTACTCTAATCGGACAAGAATGACTTAAGAGAAAACCAATTCTCAGGGGAGAATCCAGGGCTAAGCTTTATCCCTCTTCAAATTACTCCCACAACAACCTTGACGGACATGTTATTTTAATTACGAGTATTACTGAGGGCGCATGTAAATCACAGAGCAAACCCGATTTGTATCCAAATAGTAGCGCTACTAATGCCACTCTTAGGCGACTGGCGAGAATCTAAATAGACATCATCTTTCATGATCCATACTAGTATGCAACTGGAACAAACACTGGTATATACCGCAACGAATCTTCACTCTGCCGCGAAGTGCGTGAGTTCATTAAACTTCCCGACAGCTTAAAACTGTGCGCCTCTATGGAACTCACGGATCGTTGTCTTTCAAGTGCAATATTTTTAGGATCCATGTTTGAGTCTCTATCCGGAACACAGTTTAGTTTGTCAGAAAATTTGCGCACTCTATCGCAAAATGATTCATTCTAGAAACTAACTCTGATCTGTTTCCAAGCCATTTCTCAGCTGCACACCTTTATCCTTCCAGGAGTTCTGTTCCACACGGTTGTGCATGGAGTCTGGAGAAAAGGAGAGGGTTATCGTCAGAAGTGATGCTCTGAAGGCGGATCATGCTTTGTACATGGGTAGCTAAATTTATCCATGTCAGCGAGGCAAGTGTACTGGTTTGAGATTCATTCAGGCACACAGTTGTAATCTCTTATGCCAGCGATACATTATCTACCATGCAGTAACATGATTTAAGGGAAATAAAGTAGGCCTAATATTTTCAACAGAAGTCTTGAACGATCTTAAAGGGTATAAACCGTTAGTTCGGAAAATAAGTTTGGGATTACCCCAAAGGAGTGTTACAGAGCTGTCACTGTTCATGATGTAATTGCATGACCATTCATATACATCATACACATGAATAACCAAATACACTGAAGAGCCAAAGGAATTGGTACACCTGCCCAATATCGTATAGGGCCCCCGCGAGCATGCACAAGTGCCGAAAAATGGCGTGGCATGGTCTCGACTAATGTCTGTAATAGTGCTGGAGGAAACTGACACCATGGATCCAGTAGGACTGTCCATAAATCCGCAAGAGTTATAAGGGGTGGTAATCTCTTCTGAACAGCACGTTGTAAGGCATCCCAGATATGCTCAATGATGTTCATGTCTGGGGAATTTGACGACCAGTGCAAGTGTTTCAACTCAGAAGAGGGTTTCTGGAGCCACTCTGTAGCAATACTGGACGTATGGGGTGTCGCATTGTCCTGCTGGAATTGCCCGAATCCGTCGGAATGCACAATGGATGCTTATATACTTGTCACCTGTCAGAGCCGTGTCCAGACGTATCAGGGTCCCATATCCAACTGAACACGCCCCACACCATTACAGAGCATCCACGAGCTTGAACAGCCCCCTGCTAACATGCAAGGTCCTTGGATTCATGAGGTTGTCTCCACACGCGTACACGTCCATCCGCTCAATACAATTTGAAACGAGACTCGAACGACCAGCAACATGATTCCAGTTGTCAAAGGGACTGGGGCCTATGGCTCCGAAAGCCCTGTTCGATGATGTTTCCTTGAATGGCTCGCACGCTGACACTTGTTAACGGCCCAGCATTGAAAACTGCAGCAATTAGCGGAAGGGTTGCACTTCTGTCCCGATGAACGATTCTCTGTAGTCGTCGTTGGTCCCATTCTTGCAGGATCTTTTTCCGGCCGCAGCGATATCGGTGATTTGATGTTATACAGGATTCCTGACATTGACGGTACACTTGTGAAATGGTCGTTCGGGAAAATTCCCACTTCATCGCTACTTCGGAGATGCTGTGTCCTATCGCTCGTGCGCCGACTATAACACCACATTCAAACTCACTTAAATCTTGATAACCTGCCATTGTAGCAGCAGTACCGATGCAACAAGTGCGCCACTTATTGTCTTATGTTTGCGTTGTCGACTGCAGCGCCGTATTCTGTCTGTTTACATATCTCTGGATGTGAATACGTATGCTTCCTGACTGGTCATTCATTCACAGCGTGAATAGCGACGGCCATAAAAATTTCCCTTGGGATGTACCCTGGTTATTTTTACATAACGTTCGAAGCTTCACGAGGCCGTCTGCTGATAATACTATGTGGGAAAGAGGAAACGTCAAAAATTCGGGAAGACACGCAAAGGATCGGTGCTTAGTGCAGGGACTGGTATATTACACGGTTCAGTTCAAATGGCTCTGAACACTATGGGACTTAACATCTGAGGTCATCAATCCCCTAGAACTTAGAACTACTTAAACCTTAACCTAAGGACATCATACACATCCATGCCCGAGGCAGGATTCGAACCTGCTACCGCAGCGGTCGCGCGGCTCCAGACTGAAGCGCCTAGAACCGATCGGCCACAGCGTCCGGCTATGGAGCCAACATGCACAGTTCCTTGTTGTCAACCTGGATCCATGGTTTCGTGGGGTCTGCACCGCACTATAAGTCATCTGACCAGGCCTCAGCTTTCCAGGCGTCTAGGGTCCAACCGATATGATAAAGAGCCCAGGAGAGACGCTGCAGGCGATGTCGTGCCGTTATAAAAGGCACTCGCGTCTTTCGACTGCTGACATAGCCCACTAAAGCGATTTCGCCGCACTGTCCTAACAGATACGTTCGTCGTGCGACCCACTCTGATTTCTACGGTTATTTCCCGTACCGTTGCTTGTCTGTTAGTACTGACAACACTACGCAAATGCCGCTGCTCTGGGTCGTTAAGTAAAGGTCGTCGGCCACTGCGTTGTCTATGGTGAGAGGTAACGCCTGAAATTTGGTATTCTCGGCACACACTTGACGCTGTGGAGCTCGGAATATTGAATCTCCTAACGATTTCCTAAATGGAATGTACCATGCATCTAGCTCCAGTTACCATTACGCATTCAAAGTCTGTTAATTCGCGTCGTGCGGCCGTAATCACGTCGGAAACCTTTTCACAGGAGTTATCCTACTACAAACGGCAGCTCCGGCAATTCGTTGCCCTTTTATACCTTGCGTACGCGATACTACTGTCGTCTGTATACGTAATGTCGCTATCCCATACTTTTGTCACCTCTTTGCTTAAGTCCAACTAGCGTCAGTTGCATTAGATTTTAGAAGAAAGCAGAGGTCCATAAGTTGGCCGTCATCGACATGGAGTACTGGAGTTTGCAGAACTGCAGCACGGCGCCGCCCCTCTCTTCCGGGATCTGGCCGTCAGCGCGGGGCGAGCCCGCTACCGCCACTGTCGCTCGTGATTGGCTGGCGCCAGCGTCGCGGCGGATTCGCTGGCGGGGGTGGCGCCGCGGTCCAGCGCAGCATCCGGGGGCGGCGGCGGCCTCGGCGGCGCGTGCGCCCTCGCCGCTCCTGACCCGCCCTCAGAAGCGCAAAATGGTTCCCATTCCTGCGAGTTACTCCTCAGCAAACAGCCATCTGGAACAGGATTTCCTAAGTAAAAACAACACTCTACGCTCATACACTTAATAGAATTACATAAATATTATGACGATAGACATCCAAAACATAGTCAAGGCCATCCAGAACAGGATCATTACACAGACGAAACACCAGTACATCTGGAGAAACCGAAAAAACATAAACGTAAATAAAGTCTTCCCTCACCAGAGGATAGGTTTGAGGTTACCGTATAATGAAATAAGAATCACAGAACACATGAACATGACACATTAAAATGTAAACTGCACGTTTCATTTACGGTGGGAATACGCACGAAAACACAACTTACCTGCAACAAACAATTATCAATGTGATACAAACGCAAACAGACAACTTCAAACAACAAAAAGTGGCCAAACACCATATGGATACTAATAACAACATTAACACACAAATGCTCATACTGAAAAATCAAAACAATCTTCAACTGACGGGACACCACATCACCCAAAAGAGGATACTACGTCAAGAGATAAACACCACTATCAAGTACATCAGACAGAATTGCAAAGTCATTAAGTGAGAAACAAGATAGACTACGATGACGTCGAAGAGAATTTGCACCTAAGTCGACTGGAAAAGAAAGGAGGTTTTCAAACTGCACTATGATTAGTAACAAGACTGGATTACCCATTAGGCGACATTATATGCTACCCCACCACTGAACAAACAGACAGAATGATTCTACGAACCAAAAACATACCAACAGATAAACGCGAACTTTTTAATCTTTCACGTAAATCATGTGAACGAAGAAATGAAGGCCTTAACCTTGACAATGTCTATAAGAACGTAGTAAGGGCTCTTGGACGCGTGTACCTCGATCGCACCCACAGCGCCCCGCAGTGCTTTGTTTTTACTAAATCCCCATAGTGGAAGTCTTGCAATTAAACTGCATGGGAAGCACGACCATGGACTCAGAACTTGGCAGTATGATCGGACATATTCTGTCTACCAGAACCGTACATATTAGGCAGAAGAATTCCAGGCCTTCCAAGGCAGTACATGTGAATCACAGGCGCAAACTAGGCCATGACTGCAATCTTTGTAGTAAACACCAACTTTACAGTAACGCAAATAACGCGACTATGCCTACAGCTTGCAGTTACAGTCGAAATAACTTCAGACAGGGAACATGGATCATTTCGTCGATCTACGCCCAATACTCATATGATAAAGTGCCTTTTGCTGAAGTAAAGAAGAGTTGCTTGATTTGCAAATGACAGACGATTACTTATATTAAGCCGGTCGCAGTGGCCAGCGGTTCTAGGTGCTTCAGTCTGGAACCGCGCGACTGCTACGGTCGCAGGTTCGAATCCTGCCTCGGGCATGGATGTGTGTGATGTCCTTCGGTTAGTTAGGTTTAAGTAGTTCTAAGTTCCAGGGGACTGATGACCTCAGATGTTAAGTCCCATAGTGCTCAGAGCTATTTGAACCATTTCTACTTATATTAACAGACATAAATGCTGGATCAACACTCTGACGGAACGGACGCCAGAGAAAAAGTAATAGTCTACGTTATAAATAAATGTAATCTTTTCGTTTTAAATAAACCAGGCCAGCTGCCAACTTACCGACGAAACAGTGGTGTAGGCAGCAACATAGACATTTCTCTGATAAACGGCGAAGCGTTAATAGAGGTAGCGAACTGGCATGTGACTGATAGGAAATATCCAGTGATCAAATGGTTCAAATGGCTGAGCACTATGGAACTTAAGTCCCCTACACTTAGAACTACTTAAACCAAACTAACCTAAGGACATCACACACATCCATGCCCGAGGCAGGATTCGAACCTGAGACCGTAGCAGCAGCCTGGTTCCGGACTGAAGCGCCTAGAACCGCTCGGCCACAACGGCCGCCTATCCAGTAATCATAACGCTATCAATATGTATACTAAAACGAATTCAGACACAGTCACAACACCCCAGATTGTTGCTAAGCAAAGCAAACTGGTAAAAACTAAGAAGGCACGTGATTGAAGAGTTTCCCCTGTGTGTCGCCCAAGGAAGCATACGTAGATTACAGAGCTCACGTCCTCTTACTGATAGCACAAGCTACAACAATACCTGCAGTACGCGAGGCAGCCAAGCAAAGGACAACATGGTAAGCACTATTAGGAAGACAAAGAAAAGAGATTCGTTATAAACGACGATATTACTAAAAATAAAAGACAGCACAGGAAAGAGAAATTAGACTCCAACATTACCGCGATGCTAAAACACGATACAAAGGCGAACTACGAAAGACTAGAAAGACCACTGGTACACATATGTTAGGACAAACTTACAGAACAACATTTGTGTGTGTGTGTGTGGGGGGGGGGGGGGGGAGGCTTTTAAACTGCAGACTGAACGTATCATGAAGCCGACAGTATTATCAATACTGAAGAAAGCAGATGGTACAACCACAAGATGCTGGAGTTGCACAATACTGAATCTCTTCAATAAATTACTTTCTGATGATGACCACAGCCAACACAGATAATACATGAAAAATACATAGCAGCAATCTTAATCGACTGGTGTTTTCAACAACATCTGGTGGACGGCACTGTTTCAAGACTTGGAGAGATGTCAAGGTTCCTTACGTGGACCGATTTTCTGGGACATAAAGCAAACACCCTGCGACAGTCGTCCAAGCCGTAACGGGGAATGTTACGATGTGGCGAATGTTTTCGTGACATTCCCAGGGTGACCTCGTCATTCTGGAAGGCACAATGGGTCAACACGAATATGCATCTATCCTTAGGGACCACGACCACCCCTAAATGCAGTTTGTTTTTCCTCGACATGAGAGCATCTACCAGAAGGACAATGCAACGTGTCACGCAGCTTGTAGTGCATGTGCGTGGTTCGAAGAGCACCAGAATCAGCTTACCGGTGGGACCCCATCGATCGGGATGGATCCTCAACCGAGAAACCAAGCGCAGCTGAGCACGGCAGTGGAGTCGGCATAGCGCCACATCCCTGTCAGTACCTTCCAGAACCTCATTGGCTCTCTTCCTGCATGTCTTCCAGCGGTCCGCCCTGCAAAAGGTGGTTATTCAGGTTTTTCATAGGTGGTCACATTAATGTGACTGGACAGTGTAGATGTAGATTCAGAAGAAAATTGAAGAACTGTATGAGTTAAGAGTTCTTACTTATGGTATATTATTTCTTTATTCAAAGACATTTGCGTTTGTGGCAAAGGAAGTTCTCCGCTGCAGTAATTGTATTTTTGGGTTAAGCAGTTTAACTTGTTCTAGACAATACTTCACTGAGGATGAAATACTCATCGTTCTCTGTCCTTAAAAACAGTGTTAGTGACACTCAAATTAAAAACTTCCACCTGTGTGAAACTATGTAAAATGTTTAGTGTTATGGACAGAGAAGCAGGAACATTCCTCGGATTAGATTAAGTCGACACAAAACTTCTTTATACTTTGCAACAAGAAACCACAGGGCACAAAGTAACTGCATCAAAATAAGTTTAAAATGATAATGCAGCCTTTCTATAATTAGATTACTTTATAGACTACATAAAAAGTATGATCTTACAAAGGCGACAAACCGTTTCTAACACATTTCATACACTGTAATGGAAAAATTTAGTTTATAAATTGACTAGTGCAACAAAATTAACAGCAGGATGTTTGGGATGAACTTTATAAACGTACTTATGTATTTATAAACATACACATGTACATATTCACGGTGTCTCACGCAAGCAAAGATGTTTATAGACAAATAAATCCATCAGTATGACTATGGCAAATTTTTCATTAGCGGTGACGATAATATCCATGCTTGCCCTTTATGCATTTCTTGTATGAAGAAGTGGACAAAGTTAGCGGAATAATCCGTAACGTTTCTTGGACATGTTAGTCTCTAATCAATGCACATAGCACACATACACTCATCAGCCAGTACATTGTTACCTCCGGCCTACTATCGGTAGAGACTCGTCCAGGCGATAGCAGCGTCACCTGGCGGGGAACGACTGCTAGTAAGACACACGCATGATGCATGTGGTATCAGTGAGAGCGCTGTCCGTGTGCAGATTGGGGAAGACACGTTATCTATCTGAGTTTGACAGAGGGCAGATTGTGATGGCCGGAGGCTCGGCTCGAGCATTGCGGAAACTTCTCGACGTGTCGGGTGTTCGAGGAGTGCTGTTGTGAGTTTCTTTAACATTTGGCGAAACGAAGGTGAAACCACGCCCAGGCGGAATGGGGTCTGGCGATCACCCCCTGATACCTTCTTCAACATGCCAACTGGAGGGCGCGAACCTGTCGTCTTCCAGGGGAACAGCTCCTTGACACAAATACTGCGGAATGGAGACAAGCTGGAGGCATTCACGCGGGCATTCATGGGCGCAGTGGAGCTCGTGCAAGCCACCATGGCGGCCAAGGGTTCTCCTACACTGGTTGCAGACCTCGTACACCTCTTCATGACGACCATTTTCCACGACAGGAGGGGCGATTTTCGACAAGGTAATGTGCCATGCCACAAGGCCAGGAGCGTGATGGAATGGTTCAAGGAACACAGTGGCGAGCTCCACTTGACGTGCTGGCCTCCTGGCTCGCCAGATCTGAACCCGATCGAACACATCTGGGATGTGATTGAACGTGGCGTCAGCGCTCATCGCCACCCCCCTCCCCCTCCCTCCCCGGAAATTACGGGAATTAAGTGACTTGTGTGTGCAGATGTGGTGCCAGCTCCATAATTACTTCCACGCCACGCCGCGTTGCCACTCTTATCCGGTGCCAAAGGTGAACTTACCGGCTGTTAGGTAGGTGATCGTAATGTCCTGGCTGATCAGTAGTGTACATTAAACAGCCCCTGCCCTAGCCTCTGTCCCATAGTTGCCATGACGGAAGAAATCTACTGCTCTCAAGTTAAAGTTGTCAGTAGCGAAACTTAGAAACGGAGTTAATCAAGTCGAATTCAGCGTACTGGACTTTCACAAAGCTTTCGATCCAGCAACGCACTGCAGCTTCGAAAAGAAAATACATTTATATGTTGCATTCGGTTTTCAAATTGACTGAGTGCTTTTTGGTAAGTAAAATCACCCACGTAGGAGTTATTTCAAATGTGAATAAGGGCTGTGTGTCGACCCGTCCGAGTGGCCAAGCGCGCTAAAGCGCCCCACCGTGACGCTGTGTCTCGCCTCTCCTGGATCAAATCCTTGGGGGTTAGACGGAGGGCGGTGTGGCAGCAAGCTTGCACGTGGTTTTCCACATCCACCTATGTAAATAACGGGCTAGCTCCCACTTCCTACCTAAGATGCGTGATGCGCAAACCATCTGATAAACGATCTCGCATTTGACCATGCAGTTAAGAGAGCTTGCTGAAAAGTAAAGCCTCAGAAATTTTTATTCGGTTCTCAATCTCGTTTGATGTATTACATGTAACGTACATAACTTGATCGATTTCCCCGCTTTGGTGACGCAACCGGCAACCCTCTGCCACCAGAGGAATCCGAGTTGTAGCGTGTAATGTGGCGATATGTGAGATACGCTCAGAAAACTGAAAACACGAATTGGAAGAATTTGTCCGACATGGGTAGCCTCTTCTTCAGCAACATAGAGCCAGACAACACAGGGCGCTGTGATATCTGCAACCTATCATCGATCATCCTCCACAGACTTGGCCTCATCCGATTTTCATCTGTTTCCAAAACGTAAAGAAAGTCTTCGTGGACTTCAGTTTGATAGTGATGGGGTGATGCAAACGTAGATGAGGCTGTGACTTCGTCAAAAAAGTCCAACATTTTGCAGTGACGGTATGAACAAACCGGCCTCTTGTTGAGAGAACTGTCGCCTGAGTGACTATGTTGAGATATAAATATGTAGAAATGAAGAATAAACGCGCACAATGTAAATGACATTTGTTTCATACAAAAAGCTTGAAAGACGTGCACTTCATTCACCATTCAGTGCTCGCATTTCATATTTCTAATCCACCCATTCTGGTATTCGGTAAACTAATAATCCAGGTAATATTAATAATTTCTATGGGTTGCCTAATTTATTTGACGATTTTTACAGCTTGTCTCACACTGATCTGTGAGAGGAGCTTGGCGCCAGGAATGTTCTTTATTTATGGGCGAGGGCAGCAGTCTTCCTAGCAGCCATGATGGCTCCCCGTTTCCTATCCTTTTTCCGATCGCCAGGGTAGCACGTGGTGGCGTTTGAAAGTACAGTAGTGGCCAAAGTTTCTCCTGCTCTCAGTCCCCCAACCTGCCTTACCGACCTTGTAACTGATATTTCTTTTCAACTTTAACGTCGCGAGGTCGCCTCCCTGTGAAATTCCGGCCCTATGATTGGCCAGTTCAGGTGCGCGCCCGTTTTTCGCGGGCGGGCGCCAACCGCCCTCCGCGGAAGGATAGTGGACAAAGGGGCAGTAGTCAGTTCTAGTGCGACCGTGCCTGAGGCCGGAGGTGCCGCTTCCAGGAGCTGAAGTTCGGTAAGCATGAGCGCCGACGTGCACTGTAGATTCGCGCCCTGCGGCCCAGAGGGAACCTTATACGTCATTGTACTGATGTGCGCTCCTTGAATTACGGTTTATGCAATGTTTTCCGTGTTATAAGATTGTAGGGTTTTCCTTATACAGCCGGGCATAATGTGCGAGACGTGTTGGTTAGTCACAGAAGCTTGCAGTACGGCACTAAAGTGCATACATTCATGCTCACTTTTCCACTTCGTCCGACAGTAGCTCTTTCAGTTCTCCTGTGTAAAATTCGACTCAGAATTTATGTCTTCCTAGCTTGAAAACTTGTGCTCTTTGTCCTACGCCACGTGGTGAGTGTCTGGCGCCCCTTCATGTTTCGTTAACGTAGTCGGACCGCGAGCCAAAGTTATATGAATAGTTTCGCGTCTTGCTGGTTGTATTCCTTTAGTACATGAGGCTACCTAGCGATTCACACACAGTAGCATCTTTCTTAGTCTTTGGCTGATTCATGGTGGTGGTCGTTGCATGCCTGCAACCCCTTCCTTTAGTAAATTGGACCCCATTTGATAATAAGGCGATCTTCCCTAAAATTCCTTGTCTCCTGCTATCGTGGCTTATTATGAACGAGCGCTGGGGCAAGCTGCTGAACTCAATTCTTTCTTCCCCCACCCCCATTTGATTGTATAATTGTTCAGTACTCAACTGTTAAATAAATGAGTCCTTTAATTTTTACATTCTCCCTTCCATTGCGTGAAACCATCCTTAGTGTCACAGTAGAATAATGAAGAACTATAACGGTTGCTACAAGGTCGTGCAGGTCTTGCGCCATTAATGATAGGATCGAGATTCCATATCGCGCGCCTGGCACGACCATTGCACGCATAGTACCGATAATAGTAATAATAATTTTCAATTATCTCCCATTGATAAACTGGGAAGTGTTCACGGCTCAGTGTGAGTACGTGAGCACTAAATCCACTTGATGTGGTGGAAGTAGTGGCCCCTGTTTTACCTTGCTGTTTTTTTTTTAAAGAATATCAAAAATTACAGCCGCTACACAGAGGGACAGTAACCTGTAAAATAAACCGAGCCACCGCTTTTAAGCTTCAAGAGTTTTAATTCGGAGACATTACTTTTCAGCACGCCCTTATACACTAACTAGGATGGAGACAAAAGGTAACACCGATTTGCTCTCGGAGTGGAGCTGGCGGTAGATTTGAAGTACCTGTGGGAGTGGCGACGCCGTCGTGTTAATAGCCTATGTACGTGTGTTTCTAGTTCTCTGCGAAACTGGAAAAGTACGATATCAGTCTCGGTCCAGCATTGGCTAGACAAAGGGCGCCGGACAAGAAAGAAGGGACGTGTGATAAGGTCCATAGAGTTCATGCTGATAATAATACTGTGCGGAGGAGAGCCGAATTAACCGTGTTCTCTTGGAGCAAGTTTACTGAACGATAACTGTTGTGCTCTGTTGGCCACCAAATCTGCAACACTAGGAAGCATTTCATATATTGCGCGTATACAGTGTAATAGAAATCGTATCTGCGACCATGCATATATTCCAGTACTATATGTTTCACTATAAGAGAAGTATATAATTGTACCGACGCTTACTTTCCTCTATATTTACTTTCTGACTCTTGATATTCGCTACTGGTTAAGAATTGTCACTCCACTAACTCCAGCTACTGTTTCCGGCCCCATGATATGCTTCACACTTTGTTTTTGCCCTCAGGTTCCCTGCTATCACGCTACCGACCTTACTACACTTGTTTCATCGATTAGTTCCTAAACTTCCCATCGACAGCGCGACCTGTCCTTCGTATTCACTTATTGTATTTATCATTAATATGTAGGATTTTGTGTATTAGTTAATACGCTGGTTACGTGAACTTACATTTTCGTTTATGTTTTCTGGCAATAACAGTTGCGTAAGTTTTTGGTTTCTTATTTTATCTTATTTTTACCTCCACTCTGAGACCAAGCTCAAGATATGCATGTCATTGATTCTTTAGTTCCACTTATTGCGTGGTGTCTGCCCTTGTTGCTTTGTTTCCTTACACCATATTTCTACATGCACTATTGTCCATGCACCTACCAGTTCATTTTGCCTTAACATATATTATTATTGTACTAACTGAGTATCCGACTTTACCCAGATATGTATTTACTCCTGTCTTCTATTTGTCCATGTACGGGTGAAATTTGTTAGATAGTTGTGTGAAATGTATTTGAATATGCAGGCAAAGACATGGGTAAAAAGCTCATCCTAAATCCATGAAAGGATTTCACGAAAAATTGTTACGCATATTGGTTATGAACTGGAAGAAAATATTGCGGGGGTAAGAACCGACACCCTTCTATTGGAGTCGGGGTGGTAATGGAGAGAGAACGGGGAGGAGGAGACGCTGCTCTTCCTTCCTCTCACTGTTCGTCTGCCTCCCCCCCCCCCCTGTCCATCTGATTCTCTCCTCTCTGTCCCCCTCCTCCTCTCCCCCATTTAATTTCATCTCCTCCTCCCCCCTTGTCCATCTCCTCCTCTTTCCTCTCTCTGTCCGTCTTCTCCCTCCCCTCTGTCTGTCTGTCTACTCCTCTTCCGTTTCTCTGTCCATTTCCGCCTCTCCCTCTCCATTTCCTCCTGTCCCTCTCCATATCCTCTTGGCCCTTCTCTCTGCCCATCTCTTCCTACCCTCTGTCTCTGTCCATCTCCTCCTCTCTCCTAACTCTGTTCATCTCCTCCACTCTCCTCTCTCTGGCCGCTTCTCACTTCCCCTCTCTCTGTCCATCTCCACGCCATTCCTAGGGCATGGTGGTGCCACGTCAGTGCGATGTATTTGAAGGAAGGGAAGGAGGCAGTTGCAAGGTAGCAGCTGTGAAGAATTAGTTGTTTACTGAGGCCGTCAGCCTGTTGTTGTCAGATGTGCACAGTCCTAAATATTACTGACAAGGGCCTGTACAGACTTCTCCTCACCAGTTTCATTCGTATTGACAGATCGTGTAGACACGACTGGCAGTTTACACGTAAGCTGGAAGACGCTACTCTCAATCGTTTTTGAGAAAATCGAGGTTGAAAATTTTAGACTTACTTATATACTTCTATGGTCGCTATCATTCCAGGAGTTTGCAGCTGAACGAATAAACAGTTCGTTTCATAAGCTCTAGGTCAATGGATCAAATCTCGCTACCGGTATTTTTTTTCATTCACGTGTTATTCTGCAAAAGTGCAGTAATAAAGTAATCCCACCCTATTGCACTGCACTGGTGCAGCCTTCTGGCTTTTATTTTTGCATGTAGACAAAGAACTTTGTAAAACGACTACAAAATTGAGCGTACATAATCGAAAAACTAGAGATAGGTTCTAGAGTAGACTACACAAGAATTCAATCAGTCGTACACCATCAGTCGTCTGTACCAATATTCGATGATATGCTTCGATCTGAGCGGTACGCCAGTAAATTGTGTGATGACCGAGAACCGTTTATGAATGTAAAACAGATTTGTTTTACAAGAGATGCATTGATAAATCAAAAATTCGGCGATCATCCTGCTTGTTTTATGTCGCAATAATTGTTTTCCATGTTTCTATGGTCAGCATCTTTCTGATGTCTTCAGTGCTCAATGGCTTACTCGTTATACTTGTCACAAATGAAGATACGATACTAAAAATGAAATGACTATACTGATTTGATTGGAAGTTCTGGTACCCTTTTTACAATTTCAAACTCCTTAAGCAAAAAGCTTTTTCTCCTTTTCTTGGATAAATACTGTGTAAATAATATATGAATCATAAAACACTAATAATTTGCACAGTCGTAGTAAATCTGTTGTTGTAATTACGTAAGATTGAAAAAAAGTGACAGCAACTACATTCGAACAAGAGACCTAGCGTTTATGAAACTAAGTGCTTACTCGCTGGGTTGCGGACTGGTCGAATATTTGCAGCCATACAAAGTATACAAGCCCACCTAAAATTTTCAAACTTAAACCTGGTCTTCTCGAAAACGGTTGAGAGTTGCGTCTTCCTGTTCACATGTTTTCAAGTCCCAGTCGTGCCCTACAAACCCTGTGAATATAACTCAAATTGGTGAGGAAAGTTTCCACTGTCCCCTTGTGGCCAGTTTAGTGCATGAACTATATGTTACCCTGAGTTGGCAGGCAATGCTGAGCCGGAAGAGGCCGTTGGAAGTTGTTAATACCCGACAAGCTGTTGTCTGGTAGTTCTGTTGCCACTCAGCTGAAGAGAAGTGTATGATACTGCTATTTGCATTGAGAGTGGCCGCAATGTTTCATGTGTACCCCAGCATAATCGATGTTCCCAAGCACTAGCTGTAAAACGAGTCATTGTCTCAAAGAGTGCTGTGTAATATGTCCTGTCTTTAGCGTAAATGTTCGTCAATATAAATGCCGAGGTATCTTGTCTTAGCTTTCCTTTTTATAGAAATGTTGTTTAACTTTATAACTGGATTTCTTTTCAGTGTTCCTCTTGTTGTTGTTGTGGTCTTCAGTCCTGAGACTGGTTTGATGCAGCTCTCCATGCTACTCTATCCTGTGCAAGATTCTTCATCTCCCAGTACCTACTGCAACCTACATCCTTCTGAATCTGCTTAGTGTATTCATCTCTTGGTCTCCCTCTACGATTTTTACCCTCCACGCTGCCCTCCAATGCTAAATTTGTGATCCCTTGATGCCTCAAAACATGTCCTACCAACCGATCCCTTCTTCTAGTCAAGTTGTGCCACAAACTTCTCTTCTCCCCAATCCTATTCAATACCTCCTCATTAGTTACGTGATCTACCCACCTTATCTTCAGCATTCTTCTGTAGCACCACATTTCGAAAGCTTCTATTCTCTTCTTGTCCAAACTGGTTATCGTCCATGTTTCACTTCCATACATGGCTACACTCCATACAAATACTTTCAGAAACGACTTCCTGACACTTAAATCTATACTCGATGTTAACAAATTTCTCTTCTTCAGAAACGATTTCCTTGTCATTGCCAGTCTACATTTTACATCCTCTCTACTTCGACCATCAACAGTTATTTTACTCCCTAAATAGCAAAACTCCTTTACTACTTTAAGTGTCTCATTTCCTAATCTAATCCCCTCAGCATCACCCGATTTAATTTGACTACATTCCATTATCCTCGTTTTGCTTTTGTTGATGCTCATCTTATATCCTCCTTTCAAGACACTGTCCATTCCGTTCAACTGCTCTTCCAAGTCCTTTGCTGCCTCTGACAGAATTACAATGTCATCGGCGAACCTCAAAGTTTTTACTTCTTCTCCATGAATTTTAGTACCTACTCCGAATTTTTCTTTTGTTTCCTTTACTGCTGGCTCAATATACAGATTGAATAACATCGGGGAGAGGCTACAACCCTGTCTCACTCCTTTCCCAACCACTGCTTCCCTTTCATGCCCCCCGACTCTTATAACTGCCATCTGGTTTCTGTACAAATTGTAAATAGCCTTTCGCTCCCTGTATTTTACCCCTGCCACCTTCAGAATTTGAAAGAGAGTATTTCAGTTGACGTTGTCAAAAGCTTTCTGTAAGTCTACAAATGCTAGAAACGTAGGTTTGCCTTTTCTTAATCTTTCTTCTAAGATAAGTCGTAAGGTTAGTATTGCCTCACGTGTTCCAACATTTCTACGGAATCCAAACTGATCTTCCCCGAGGTCCGCTTCTACCAGTTTTTCCATTCGTCTGTAAAGTATTCGCGTTAGTATTTTGCAGCTGTGACTTATTAAACTGATAGTTCGATAATTTTCACATCTGTTAATCATACAGTAAAGCTGCACGTCCTCGGGAAAAATTACGGCGGTAGTTTCCCCTTGCTTTCAGCCGTTCGCAGTACCAGCACAGCAAGGCCGTTTTGGTTAATGTTACAAGGCCAGATCAGTCAATCATCCAGACTGTTGCCCCTGCAATTACTGAAAAGGCTGCTGCCCCTCTTCAGGAACCACATGTTTGTCTGGCCTCTCAACAGATACCCCTCCGTTGTGGTTGCACCTACGGTACGGCCATCTGTATCGCTGAGGCACGCAAGCCTCCCCACCAACGGCAAGGTCCATGGTTCGTGTTCCTCTTAGAAGTAGGTAAACTTTTGTGTTAATTGCTATTGTGAGTTTGTTGTTCGTACACCATTCACCGATTAATGCGAGGAGCCGCGTGGCTTTACTCTCTAAGTGGGACCTGAAGTTTGCAGATACAGTGACCATAAGGTCATCAGCGTACGAAACCATCCCGTTTGTCATGTCATTGTCTTCTAGTGCGTTCAGAAACGCACTAAAACGCGATTCGTCTTAAAAGGTCACCTGTCGCCACTCAGTGGATGTCCAGTTTACGTACTGATGTGCGAATTCCAACCTTCGTCGCCGATGAACGACAGTTACATGAACCAGGCACCTGCTCCAGAGGCACATATTCAGCAACGTTGCTAAATGGTCGTTGAGTGTCTGCTCTTGGTAGCGCCCTGGTTCATCTGGACGGTCAGGTGGTCAACAGTTGCGCGTCAGTTTACATCTCCATAGCCCTCGTTCATCCCTGTCATGTATGACCCACGATGCAACAGTTACCTCGACGCCGATCTGGATAACGTCGTTTTGCCATGTATGCGAACAGTTTAAAAATTTAGCAGTGTCGTAAATGTTTCCACCCTTGGCTCGAAAGCCTTTTGGACGTCAGATAGCCGGCCGGTGTGGCCGAGCGGTTCTAGGCGCTACAGTCTGGAACCGCTCGATCGCTACGGTCGCAGGTTCGAATCCTGCCTCGGGCATGGATGTGTGTGATGTCCTTACGTTAGTTAGGTTTAAGTAGTTCTAAGTTCTAGGGGACTGATGACCGATTTTAAGTCCCATAGTGCTCAGAGCCATTTGAACCATTTGACGTCAGATAAATTGCTCAGTTTTCGCATTACGGCAACGATTGCACTGTTTTCCACGTTCCCTCCACAGCTAGTGCTGCCACCTAACGCCTATGAGTGATTATTGCACGTTGACGTCTAAGATAAGGCGGTGTGACTGGATGATCTATATTACTACACATCTTCTCATGTTCATCTAAATGTACAAGCATGCTCTGAAAACCAGTGCAGAGGGTACTTCCTATTGTAACACGTTTCATGGTTTCTTCCTGTTCAATCCAGATATCAAGCGCAGCAAGAATAACTGCTTAAATGGACCTGTGAGCGCTTTAATTGTCTTGTCTTCCCAGGCCCTAAGGAGCAATACGTAGGGGGTTGCATATACTCCTAGATTCTACACTTACCAGTGGTTCTTGAAACTTTGTAAATAAGCTTCCGCGGGATGGTAAAATAAACCTGCGGTCATCTTCCCTGCCCTTTTTCGCTTACGTTCAGTATGCCTTACTTCGTATGAGTCCCACGTACTTAAGTAATATTGTAGGATGTTTTTGTGCATTGAATTTTCCCAGTATCCTACCTGCGTTATCAGCAACTGAGCATATGGGAACTACCGGTAACAAATCTAGCAGCACGCCTCTGAATTGCTTCTATATCGTCCTTCAGTCTGACGTGGTGGTGATCCCAAACACTTCAGCATACTTAAGAATGCGTCGTACAAATGTTCTGTACTTACTTCCCCTTATAGATCTACACCTTCCCAGAATCCACCTAATAAATCGTAGTCGACCATTCGCCTTCCCTACAACCGAATTTAAGTGTTCATTCACGAGGGAATTTCAGAATTGCACGGCAGATCAACATGAGACAGCACTCGGGGCGCCTACTGCTTTGTGCTGCAGCAGGCAGGCGAACCAGCCCTGTTGCGAGGTCCTCCGACGCCAGGGCGTGCGCAGTGGCAGGCGGGGTTATCTGCCGGAGCTTGGACCGGCGGGTCGCCGCGCCGCTATCTCAGCCCCGGTACACTCGCGGCTGGCTGAAACTGACTCTGCGGCCACCACTCCACTGGCGACCTGCGCTGACGGAAACGGCAAGTGGTCCACCATGAAGCACCTGTCTGATATTTGTCTCACTTTATCAAAATGGTTCAAATGGCTCTGAGCACTATGGGACTTAACATCTGTGGTCATCAGTCCCCTAGAACTTAGAACTACTTAAACCTAACTAACCTAAGGACATCACACACATCCATGCCCGAGGCAGGATTCGAACCTGCGACCGTAGGAGTCCCGCGGTTCCGGACTGAGCGCCTGAACCGCTAGACCACCGCGGCCGGCTCACTTTATCAATCCCTTACGGTTGCTCTCAAATGCCATCGCGCCGAGAGTCAGCTTACACTGAGGTGACAAAAGTAAAAGGACAGCGATATCCACATATAGAGATGGAGTTAATATAAGGTACGCAAGGGACAAAAGGGTAACAAATTGGCGGAGCTGTCATTTGTATTCAGTGAAAAGGTTTCCGACGTGATTGCGGCTGCACGACGCAAATTAACAGGCTTTGAACGCGGAATGGTAGTTGGAGCTAGAATCATGGGACATTACATTTCGTAAATTATTAGCAAATTCGATATTGTGATATCCACAGAGTCAAAAGTGTGCCGAGAATACCAAATCTGAGGCATTATCTCTCATCATCGACAAGGCGGTGGAGGACTACCTTCACTTAATGATCAAGAGCACCGGCGTTTGCGTAGAATCGTCAAGGCTAAAAGACAAGCAACATTGAGTAAAATACCCGCAAAAATCAAAGTGGGACGTAGGACGTCATCACTGTTGTTACGTAGGCAAATAATTATGAGTAAAGAAAATGGGTTGGGTTATAAGAATTTATTTAAGTTATCAACACTCATGGTTAGCTCAAAAACACACCTTTAAAAAAAAAAACTGTAGTAGTTAATGAAGGATAAAGAAATATTGTTGCAGAGAGAAACACGATATAATCACCAACATAACTGCACTGTTATTCTCAATGTTACGTATATTCTTTTTTTAAACAGTGACCTTTTATACGGTTAATTACGATTTGAATAATATTTAAGGCACTAAAAACAAGATTTTTTTACCAGTCAGCGATTTACTCACCTCTTTCGGGTGGTCGCGTATATTTAATGAAAATATTTTCTTTTCCTGACAGGATAATGTTTAAAATATTTTTTATTCTTATCTTGTAGACGAAGCCGGAAAATCGTGTGAATAATTATGTTTCACTTAATAACTGCCAATGCGCCATTACAAAAAAAGCAATGGCAGATAGCCAATTACAGAACTTGAATTCTTGCGGTAATTAATTATTTCCACTTAATTATAGTCACATGGAGGAAGAAGTATGAAATGAGATTAAAAGGACAAATGTTTTTTTATACACATACTGTGAAAAAACTTAATTAAAATTAACAAAATCGTGCGTTCAGAAGCAACCACGTACAAAAACGTCTAATAGGTTCGAGAGCTGACACCAGAGTGACCCTTTTATTCATTCGTCTTTATCCCACAATTATATAGATATGGCATCACGTGATATACTCATAGTCTTTGTTACACAAGCATGTTTCTTATTAACGTTTTTATGTTCAAAACATGTAAATGTGTAGAGTTTTCTCCTTCCAAAATAATATTTCATCATTGATGCATATTTAGATACATAAACACGCATATTTTTATTCGTTATTGACACAGTTTACTTGCGGTTATCGTAACATTTTACAACGGTTTTTAGAAGGCTTTCCAGAAGACTGTATACCGTATCGCTTGGATCCTATATTACCGGAAGATCGTGGCCTGGTCAGATGAGTTCCGTTTTCAATTGGTTAGAGCTGATGGTAGGGTTTGGGTGTGGCTTAGACCTCACGAAGCCAAGGACCCAAGTTGTTAACTAGGCACTGCGCAAGTTGGTGATGGCTCCATAACGGTGTGGGCTGTGTTTGCATGGAATGAACCGGGTCCTCTGGTCCAACTGAACCGATTGTTCACTGGAAGTGGTTATGTTCGGCTACTTGGAAACCGTTTGCAGCCACCCAAGAACTTCAAGGATGACGACGTGCCATGTCAACGGCCACAATTGTTCGCGATTGGTTTGACGAACATTCTGGAAATTTCGAGCGATCGACTTGGCTACCCATATTTCCCGGCATGAATCCCATCGAACATTTATGGGACATAATCGAGAGGTCAGTTTGTGCACAACATCCTGCACCGGTAACACTTTCGCAATTATGGACGACCGCGCGACTGCTACGGTCGCAGGTTCGAATCTGCCTCGGGCATGGATGTGTGTGATGTCCTTAGGTAAGTTAGGTTTAAGTAGTTCTAAGTTCTAGGGGACTGATGACCTCAGATGTTAAGTCCCTTAGTGCTCAGAGCCATTTGAATTTGAATTCTGGACAGCTATAGGGGCAGCATGGCTCAATATTTCTGCGGGGGAATTCCAACGATTTGTTGAGTCCATGTCATGTCTAGTCGCTGCACAATGCCGGGCAAAAGGAGGTCCGACACGATATTAGGAAGTATCCCATGACTTCTGCCGGTGTACAATGCGCAAATTTCTTGTTCATTAGCTTACAGCACCAACAAGAATAATCAGTATTCAAGGCTATGATAGGAACGATCATTCGAAGCAAAAAAGTCCAGTGAACATAGGTTCTAAAACTCATACCTTAACACAACGAAACAAATCTCTTCTAGTGAAAGCTCTTTTTTCCCAAATTTTGGGAAGAAGCAGTAAGGACCTTTTGTGTCGTACAGAATTTTTGTGTCGTACAGATAGGCTCTAAAACGAACACCTTAAGAGCTACGAGCACTTGCTCAGTGGAAGAGATCTGTTTCACTGTAGCGAAGGAGAAGAAGTAGGTATTCATTTTAGACCCTATTTTTGCTAGACTTCTTTGCTTCCAGTGATCGTTCATGTCGAGTCTCTGAATATTAACCATTCCCACCGGTCAATTTATGATATGTGGAACAGCGTACTTCGTATACAATTGTCCTTTTCCTCTTTTCCTATTCCAGTGGCGAAAGTTGTGTGGTTCCATTCCGGAACTGACGCCCATCACAGACATCAGTAATGAAGTGTGACATTTACATACACGAATACACTCTTGTGCCTTCGACGCAAAGGGCCATCCAGTGACTGAAATACATGTTGCGTCGCTTCACGACGATTGCTGGCTAGGTGCCGATATGAAAGTATCCACCGTCCCATCGCAGCCCAGACCTGGTCTTAGTGTAACAAATCAGGGATTGGTCAGCCAGCTAGGGTTCCGTACATTGTGAAACTTGAGCTTCTTGTCGAGTATAAAACGTTCAAACAAGAGAATGCAGCCGGATGTCGCCTCGGACAACCACCAATATTTCGAAAGGTGTACACCCCATCATTTTCAAGGCACAAATGCAATGAGAAGGCGCTGTACAAAGAAATTAAGAAACTTGATATGCAGAGCATACGCTGAAATACAACACACACATACCGTAAATACTGACGCCCCACAAAACCAAAGATGAGCAATGTTAGAAGCTGCCGATAATTAATATTAACGATTGAGGTAGGATTACTTCGCAGTTCTGTACTATGACCAGTGAGAGAACAGGATTCCATGTCTGTTTACAATGTCACTTGCTATTTTAATCTCTACAGCTTCCTTAATAACACTTATGGTTCAAATGGCTCTGAGCAGTATGCGACTTAACTTCTGAGGTCATCAGTCGCCTAGAACTTAGAACTAATTAAACCTAACTAACCTAAGGACATCACACACATCCATGCCCGAGGCAGGATTCGAACTTGCGACCGTAGCGGTCGCTCGCCTCCAGACTGCAGCGCCTGGAACCGCACGGCCATAATAACACTTATCCCAGTCGCTGAAAGTGCATGTCAGAATATCCTTGTCGTTATGTTTCATAGGATGAATGGTACCAAAGTTCTCGAATAGCAGATTTGCTCGGCTCTTGTGAGCGTGTGTCACGCTTATGCCTTATACACCGGTCCTCCACGTCGTGCCTGTATGACAAATGTATGACATGCCACAACTGCAAGGGGTACGGTAGACACCAGCCTTACGCAAGCCAAGATCGGGCTTTACAGGCCTTAAAGGAGCCCTAACCGTAGACGGTGGTCGAATAACTCATTTCACGTGGAAATGCTACCTGCGTAAAGCGAACAAGTCGTAGACGTTGTTACCACGTCGTTATTTCTGACGTTACTTCTATGACATTTCTGGATACCGGAAATCTCCTCTGTAGGAATCAAGATGGATTTCGGAAAAAACGACCGCATGATAGCCACCGCAGAAAGTAGTAGATACAGGAGCCCAGATAGATTCCGCATTGCCGCCTAGTAAACAAAATACTAGCGTACAGAATATCACGTCAACTGTCTGATTGGACTGGAAAGTTTCTAGCAAGCAGTACAAATAGTGTGCCATTCTCCACGGAGAGAAGACTGCAGACATAAAAGTAAGATCCACTGCTCCTCACCATACATATGAATAATCTAACAGATAACGTAGGAAGTTCGGTGAGGCTTTTCGCGGATGCTGCTGCTGTATACAGAGAAGTCTCAATGCTAGAAAACTGCAGCGGAGTGCAGGAAGATCTGCAGAGCATCGATGTTTAGTGTGGGGTACGTAAACAGACGTAAGGTATTGGGGAATAGAACGATCCTTCACTGCAAAATTACACCACTGCAGAATAATCACTGCAAGCATTTACTATATCTAGAAGTATGCGTACGGAGTGATCTGAAGTGGAACAACCATATAAAACTAATCGTGAGTAAGGCAGGTGGCAGACTGAGATTCATTGGAAGAATTCTCAGGAAATGTAGTCCACAAATGTAGTCAACAAAGAAGATTACTTACAAAACACAACAATACTTGAATACAGCTGCTTAGTATGGGATTCGTACAAGACAGGATTGATAGAAGAGCAGCACGTTTCGTTACTGGTGCATTTAGAAAGAGTGAAAGCGTCACAGAGATGCTCAGCTAACTCCAGTAGCACACGGTGCTAGAGAGGCGTTCCGCATCTGTGTGGTCTATTGAGAGAGGCACGGTCTCCTGAAAGCGTACGTTCAACAAGAGGCAACAAATAAATTGCTTCCTTCCTACGTATATCTCGCGAAAAGACCGGAAGCTTACCCGCGTACTGTATGCGACTGGAACAGGAAAAGGGGATGTGACGCTGGTATAGTCAGCATAAGGTGGAGTGTAGATGAAGATGTAGACGACAAGCCCTACCAATCCTGTGACACGGTGGCGCGCACTTAGCTTCACTCAGACAATTACCTGATCAGTCCTGCTGCCATTCAATTAATTCCCACACCGCGGCCGGCCGAAGTGGCCGAGCGGTTCTAGGCGCTACAGTGTGGAACCGCTCGACCGCTACGGTCGCAGGTTCGAATCCTGCCTCGGGCATGGATGTGTGTGATGTCCTCAGGTTAGTTAGGTTTAAGTACGAGGGGCGTTCAGAAAGTAAGCTCCGATCGGTCGCGAAATGGAAACGACTATGAAAATCCGACAAAGCTTTGCACAGATGTGTTGGGTAGTGTCTCTAGTATAACCCCAGTTGGCATCACGTCGCTCTTCTCATTTCTGAGCTCGCAGTGAGTGCGTAAAGATGTCTAGAAAATAGTGTCTGCCGCCAAGTACGAGGGCCTGGTGAGAAATTTCGCCTGAAGCTATGCAGCTAACAT
This sequence comes from Schistocerca nitens, assembly GCF_023898315.1. Classification (NCBI taxonomy): domain Eukaryota; kingdom Metazoa; phylum Arthropoda; class Insecta; order Orthoptera; family Acrididae; genus Schistocerca; species Schistocerca nitens. The sequence goes on from NC_064617.1 coordinate 738,151,271, forward strand.
TACATAACTGTCGTGCTGTTTCTTCTTCAAGACAATTCTCAGCCGCATTCTGCAGGGGCAATGAAGATGCTCCTGCATCGTTTTCAAATGGAAATGTGAGATTACCCACAATACAGTCCGCAATTGTCTCCTCCTGAGTTTCATCTCTGGTCACATGAACCGCTGTCTTTGAAGACAACATTTTGACACAGACAACGAGGTGTAGGCCAGCGTGGAGAATTGGCGGAAAGCACTGGCGGCTGCCTTCTATGATGAGGCTATTGAAAAGTTGGTACAACGCTATGACAAAAGTCTAAGTCAGAACGGCGACTACGTAGAGAAGTAGCTGAAAGGTGTAGCTAATTGTTACAAGTAAAACATTTCTGATGTTCACTGTGGTTTCAATTTGGCAATCAATCGGAGCTTACTTTCTGAACAGGCCTCGTAGTTCTAAGTTGTAGGGGACTGGTGACGTCAGAAGTTAAATCCCATAGTGCTCAGAGCCATTTGAACCCACACCGCGATTTCAGCTACTGGATAGGTATGGGTCCCGTTTCTGCGGCCATTCACCAGGTCCTGTATGCCTCACACAGAAGTGAGTTTGATCGCTGAACGTAACAGAATGCCACTCACAAGAAGACCATCCGGCACTCTTCTTGTTGTAGTATTTTATATTTGTAGTACGCGAAGTTCAGAACTCAACTCTCAATAATCCAAAGCAGTGCGATGCTACTCTTAAAAATTGTCAAGAAAATTGACTCTGAAGTTTTCTGAGGAATTTAAGCGACCTAAAATAAAGGCTGTTTTCACGACAGGTGAATTAGCTCACTCGTTGTTGTTGGAGAATGATAATAATCGGGTCGTCAGTGGATCGCTGGTTCGAATCTTGCACAGGTTTGATTCTTTGTTTCATTGGATACGAATACATCTGTCTGAACAGCCCCTGAAGGCCCTTCGGTACCAACCGATTGCCGTCTCAGCCTCGGCCCACAAGGCGTCAGTGGATGCAGGTAGGAAGGGATATGTGGTCAGCACACCTCTCACCACGGACAATGCAGTGGCCGTCGGCCTTCACTTAACGACGGAGAGCAGCGGTGTTGCGTAGAGTTGTCTGTGTTAACAGACAAGCAACACTGAGTGAAATAACAGTAGCCCTTGGCTTCACTCGTGTACACATTTGACACATATAATGCAGACATCTCGTCCTCTCGCCCTCTATGTATCCATCTCTCCCTCTCCTCTCTCTGTCTACCTCATCCTCCCACTTCTATCTGTCCAAATCCTCCTCCCCCTCTCTTTGTCTCCACCTCCACCCTCTTTCTGTCCTGCCCGCATCTCGTGGTCGTGCGGTAGCGTTCTCGCTTCCCACGCCCGGGTTCCCGGGTTCGATTCCCGGCGGGGTCAGGGATTTTCTCTGCCTCGTGATGGCTGGGTGTTGTGTGCTGTCCTTAGGTTAGTTAGGTTTAAGTAGTTCTAAGTTCTAGGGGACTGATAACCATAGATGTTAAGTCCCATAGTGCTCAGAGCCATTTTGAACCTCTTTCTGTCCGTCCCTTCTGCCCCCTTCTCTGTCCACCTCATCTTCCCACCTTTCTCATTATCCATCTCCCCCCCCCCCCCCCTTTTGCTCAACTATACCCACCTGCAAGTGTAGCCCCTGCAAAAGACACAAGGACACTACCCACAAATACACATCCTCACCTCCTCTCATTCTCTCTCTGTCCAGCTCCCCTTCCCCACCCTCTTTGGCCCTTTACTGCTCTCTCATTGTCCCTCCCTTCCTCACCCCTCTTTCTGTCCATCACCTCATTCCACTCCTTGCCTTTTGTCTTCTCCTCCTCCTATCTCTGTCCACCTCATCTGCACCCTCTCAGTGTCCAGCTCCCTTCCCACTCTCTCAACTGTACCCATTTGCACATGCAGCCCATGCCCGGTGTGCCATAACTACCTGCTCATCACGTGTCATGAAGGTCAGCCTACATGTCAAGGGTAGAAAAACCCGTTTTGCCCATCCCTCTGTGCCTACAGGAGCTAGGAGGTTCTAGCCCACAAAGCGATAATTCTTAAATAGGAAGCACTACATGTACCAAATTTTGCTGAAATTGATCCGCTGGTTTAGGAGGAACACACACACACATCCTGTTTTATATGTATAAAAGAATACAGATTCACCTGCATGCACACTAGAGTGAATGCTGTTGAGCAATTCATGTACTACCGCAATATGCTGAGCTACATACTTCTGTTATACCAACAAAATGTGTTCCTGCAGTTAATTAACGTCTACAGGGGAGAAAGCACTCTTTGAAATCTCTCACACAAAGCTCTGCTAAAATTTATTCATGTATTGAGACTGTAAAACATACATAAATGTGGGATGCATTCTTCAGGGCCTAGTGTAAGTATCCATAAGCTAACTTTTATTCTAACCAAGTTTTTAAGGCAGCTGATATCCACTAATGATCTAGCCTCAGAGGCACTGTTTAGCATTTCGTATTTCATTGTGATCTCAGCAGTTCACAATAGCTGAGTGACACATTTCCTCTTTTCAAGGATGCGTGTAGCCACTGCGAGGCAGATGAATGTCGTTTCCATGACATAATAACAAAGCGAAGGTTGAGCCAGTCATGAAATATTATTATTTAGTTTACATTTTATCTTCTATTCATATTTCGCATGATGGCATTTAGTTTGTACGTGATAATATTTTCCAGAAACTGTACCAGTGTTCAAAAATGGTTCAAATGGCTCTGAGCACTTGCATGGGGGCTTAATTAAAATAAAATGCAAATAATTTTAATTTTTTGTAGCTGTCTGTCCGATTACGAAGTCTCGTAAACGGTTGGCCCTGACTAGTATTATTGCGCAATCTGACTGCATAGAACAACAACAAAGAATGAAATGGAAATTTTCATTAACACAATTAATTAATTAAGTCCCCAGCAACTATAAAACCTACGAAACCAAAGCACAAGTGTAACTGTTCTGTATGTGGAAGTATGACTCAACGCACATCTGGCACGGTTCTTCTTCAACAAGACAAGAATTTTTAAATACCAATTATACTGACGTGATAAAAGAAAATTAGAAATACTATAATTGCGCAAAAAACCCAGAATTACACTCTAATACAAGAACACACGCCAGATGCTTTGTTGACTGAACCTGTAATGACGCATTATTCAGGACATTGAAATAATGAGAAAGAAAAGAAAAGTAGTTTGTTACCTTAATTTATATTGATGAAAAGCACTCTAGACATTACAATCTCTCCACACCGACTCGCTACTATCACATCTCAACAAGAACTTTTCAGTATCACATCTCAGCAAGCACTCCCTACTAGCACACAACAAACACTCTCTGCTACGAGTTCTTAACAAGCACTGACTACCACGAGCTCTCCCCAAGCACTGACTACTACGAGTTGTCAATAATCACTGCCAGTGGAGGCGGCGGAACAATACTCTCTAGCGCGATCTCTGGCGCTGTGGCTCAGTGTAGCCACCTTTCATATGCCCTTCCTCCACGGCTAGAATTTGATGCTATTTTTGCCAGCATTGGTGGTGAAAATACCACCAAATTCGTCAAAAAAAAAATACAGGCAAAAATAAAAGATAATATTAATGCGTAAATATCATATAACTAGATAAAATTTTGGCTTTGCACTGACCTTTCAATAACCTAATATATAGAATACAGTAAGCAATACAAATTCTTTCATACATGTGATTTTACATAACAGTTTACACAAGTATTATGTGGTTAAACAGTTCAATCAATAGCGTCAGCAATGACGAATGTGTGCAGGTAAGAGTCTCATAACTTTTCACAAACAGTAATACACAAAAAATCAGTTTATACAAATATTCACATAAACGCTTTTGATTTAAAAAAAAACAAGTAGTTGATAGTTCCAGCAGTAGCACCCAGTAATGGTCAACAGGTGCAAATACCAACAAGTAACATTTTTTCAGTAGAAACAGTCCATCAGTGGCACCCAGTAATGTTGAATAGGTGCAGACACCAACAAGTAACACCATTTCAGTATAAGCAGTTCCATTAGTGGCACCAGCAATGTTGAGCAGGTGCACACAGCAACAGGTGACATCTTTTCAGTAGAAGCAGTCCATCAGTGGCACCCAGCAATGTTGAGCAGGTGCCGACACCAACAAGTGACATCATTTCGGTAGAAGCAGTCCATCAGTGGCACCCAGCAATGTTGAGCAGGTGCAGACACCAACAGGTGACATCTTTTCAGTAGAAGCAGTCCATCAGTGGCACCCAGCAATGTTGAGCAAGTGCAGATATCAACAGGTGACATCTTTTCAGTAGAAGCAGTCCATCAATGGCACCCAGCAATGTTAAGCAGGTGCTGACAGCAGCAAGTGACATCATTTCAGTAGAAGCAGTCCATCAGTGGCACCCAGTAATGTTGAACAGGTGCTGACCGCAGTCCATAATATTCACTTTCACTAATCACACAGTTCATCAGCAGAAATTAAACATGTTCTAGTGGCACCAATCATGTAGAAAAAGTGCAAATAATAGTCCGTAATATTCCCTATCACTAATCACACAGTTCATCAGCAGAAATTAAACATGTCCTAGTGGCACCAATCATGTAGAAAAAGTGCAATTAACAGTCCATAATATTCCCTATCACTAATCACACAGTTCATCAGCAGAAATTAAACATGACTAAATGTCACACATCATGTTGATAAGTGCAGCACCATCACTAATCAGACAGTTCAGGCATGAACAATAGTTTGAATACACATACAATGCTTTTACACTAAACATACAAATCATAATAAACACACAAATGATATCAGATAATTGTCATATTAAATATTACAAATACACAAATATCAGTAAACCTATAATTTTTATGGGTGTCAGTGCAAGCCACAACAACAAGTAAAATAATATTTAGGAGATAGGTTGGTACCAATTTGGGATAGGGAAAGGAAAACACACAAAAAACACTCACTCATCTTTCATCCACATTAGTGCTACTGTGTAATTGAATAGCGTTAACTGTGTAAATGCAATTCTGTCAAAATTTTATGTTCATCATGTGTATCAAGTAGTAGTGGCAGCAATGTATAACAGTCAATAATAGTTAGTCAGCGTCATAGTCATCATGTCAAGACCAATGTTTTCCAAGCCAGATCAAATTGTACGGTTGCTGAACAACTTGAGCCAAGATATGCAATTACTTCCTCTCTCCAAAAAAAAAGTATATACTGCTTAGTGATTTAACAAAGTGTGTGTGTAGACAATCTTCCTGCTACTTTAGTGTTCTAGTCTGCTATCTTCATCCTCCTTGTTCCATACAGACCAACAAAAAAAATATGCTCCTCACTTACTTCACCTCTTATCCACCAAACTCCAATAATCATCAGCATTACATAATCTCAATACTTCAATAATACCTCATTTACCTTACCTCTTGTCCACGAAACTCCAATAATCATCAACTTCACATAATCTCAATACCTCTATAATACCTCTTCAATACGTTGATACATATAAACCTCAGCACCAATATCATTTCACTTCCATAATAATTCTTTCCTCTAGTCAGTCTCCTCGAACAAGTACAGACAAAATCCTAGTGCAACTTCAATTCGGCATCCCATACAATCTGAAGACACAGTGTCCACACACAACCTCTGTATAATCCATCTGACCCAAATCTTCTACTCATTATAAATTATAAGATACATTTTGGTTCCTTGTCCATCATTAAATAAAAGAAATGCATACGTGACCTCTAACAGAATTAGTTCGAATAACTCTCAGTAATTAAGTACGATTACGAAGTGTTAATGATCGTGATATTTCAGTGTGTACACCACTTCAAAAATTATGGCAAACAGAAGCAAACATGTGTAGTATTTCTTGTGTCAAGTGTCACTTCCTATTTCAATTGCTCACGAAGAATGCAGTGTAATAACTGTCAATGGTCTAACCTAGTGTTGGTATGTCATGTCGTTAGCTTCCTTCCTATTAGCATAAATTTATACAGCTTCCATAAAACCTCCAGCTCATGTGACTTCTATGCAGTTTCTTGTACCAATGTCGTTCGTAGAATTATAGCAGTTCATTTTCTTATTTTAAAAATATAAGGCACTGAGCGTAAGCAAAACATGCAATAGCGACAATATACCAGTAGCGAACAGAATGTCAAAAAGTGGATGCAGCACAATCCCTATAACGAGGCTCTGCCAAGCGAACAATCTACAATTAATACAATAGTGTAACCTAATCTTCATGTTTGTACACTGTACATCAGCATTGCTATATTCTAAATTGAAGAGTAGTTATGACAACAAAAGGAAATTGTGTTAATATGCAATCCATACGCAAAGCAGCAAATATGTATCTTACATAATAAACAGGTCATTATCATCATTCAGCATAAGCAAATAAATGTTCATATGTAATCCTAATAAGTAAACATGAAGGCGCAAGCAGATAAATCACAAAGTGTATCCTACATATCTAACTACAGTCAGCACAGTTAATCAGGTGACAATTATAATTTAAATAAATAAGCACAGCAGGCACATAATTAAAAAAATATGACATCATTGAAAAGGCATAGCAGCCAAGCGATGCATAATATACACAAGTACCAACCCGGTTCATTAATCACTCATTGTCAAAATCAGTTAATGTGCGCAAGCACGTCGCTTCACAAGTAAATTCATAGAACATGAAATTAGCACAAAGTATGAATCACGTAATCGCAAGCAGCAAGTTATGTCTAAAGTACGTACCTAAGTGGAAATATGTTACCTGAAAAATAAACCCAATTAATCGTTACCTTTTTAGTTTATTAGTTTCTTCTTCGAAATTACATTCTTCCTGAAATTTTCTCCATAGCAAGTCCTCTTAACGTCGGACACACACCGAATTTACCTGAAGGTCTTAAATATTTTACACAACCGTATCCTGAAAAATACTGAACGTTAATAACATAATTTATAAAGTCATCATAGCTTTATACAGAATTTAGTCGGAGAAATTAGACTGTGTATTTGTTTACGTCTGTCAGTGCATTCGCACTGAGCGCTCGATCAGCTGTCGACGCGTGACGTAGAAAGTGATTGTTTGCGGTCAACGACAGCCTTGTGCGGCGCGCAGACTTCACTGTTGCTTTGAGTATCTGCCGCCGCCGGAACACAGCGCGGTATCCTTGCATTCTCCGTGTGTTTACATACAACTGTTAGTTTCTCAAAAGTATGTCATTCCACAAAAATTTTAACGTTAGATATGTGATGTATTCCCTTAGAGCGCCGAGATTTAAGAGTTTCTACTTCGACAGTGTTATCATGGATAATTTTGCGAATCCTATATGGACCGTTATAAAGCAGAAAAAATTTGCGACATAAGCCTTTTCCTTTATGAGACAAACGATGAGACTTAATTAACATCTTTTGACCAACTGACAAAATTTTTTAAACGACCAGGACGTTTAGCTGATTTCTCTCTTCTAGCAGCCGCAGATGCAATATTTTGCAGAGCCAGGTTCACAACTTCAGAAATGCCGCAGTTTCCGTGAAGGCGGAAAAGGAACGATTTCAGAAATGCGATTTGTTGGTACTTTGTTTTTTAATATCAATAGAGGCGGTAAAGAAGTTGAGTCATTAGGAAGTTCATTCAGAATGTTTTGAAAAATATGAAGATACTGATCCCAAGTTCTGTGATTCTGATGACAATAAAGACGGCACAATTTATTGATTTTCTTCATCCATCTCTCTGAAGCATTAGATTGAGGGTGAAAAAGTGAAATAAAAATTGGTTTAATCTTACGACGCCGTAGAGTACGAAGCCAAATTTTAGAGCGAAACTGTGATCCATTATCTGATATAACCTTATCAACATGACCCACTTCTTTAAGAAAATGTTTGATGAAAGCATTAGATACTGAACGAGCTGTTGCTTTGCGTAAAGGTGTAAAACACACATATTTTGATGTCAATTCCACTGCTACGAAAATGTACGCAAAACCATTAGTAGAACGAACCACTGGACCGAACAAATCGACTGCAGCCATGTCCTTTAATTTCGCTGGAATGATAGGAAACAACGGTGCTCTGTGAGAAACAGTTGGCGGCTTAGCCTGTTGACACAATTTGCATTTGGCAAGAACAGATCGAATACGTTTTTCCATATTATTGAAGTAGCAATTTTCCCGTAACTTATGAAAGCATTTTCTGGGACCAAAATGTGCATGACTGAAATGTGTAAACGAGGTGTGGCCAAATCATCCAATCTAACAAAGCGTCTAAGAAAATTACAGACTCCAAGGAAACTACGAACATCACGTTTTGTGGAAGGAACAGCATAATTACGAATAGCGTCTAATTTTTCTGGATCAGGAAGAATACCTTCTGTAGAAATAATGTGACCGGGAAATTTCACCTGTGAACGACCAAATTCAGATTTTTCCAAGTTCACTGTCATGCCAACTCGTGCAAAAATACGTAACAATGAATCCAAAATTTTGTTATGCTCACTCCAAGAACGTTTAGCAATAAGAATATCGTCAACATATGAAGTAATATTGTCACGAAGATAAACAGGTAAAATTTCATTTAAACTACGAATGAATGCTGCAGAAGATACAGTAAGTCCAAACGGTAATTTCCAAAATCACTTTTGGGTAAAATCGTCATATCCGGTTAATCTTTACCTACTGTCTAGATAGATGGATAGTAGAAGAGTTGTTTTTATAGATGCAAAGAATAGTGAAAGAGTAGGCAGTGGTGCAGAAAACTAAAAGGGAAATAGTACCACTACAGCTCGGGGCCCTGTGATCACTACGGCACATATTCACTTAGAATAGTGAATCCCCTGAGGACTTTAATAGCTGCACATAAATTCCAGTTTGTGACACAGTGGCAAATCTGGCGGAAGTGCGCACGTAAATCGATCCAACCATGAACATGGACGTCTGTCATTCCTAGAATTGCAAAAGATCTTAAATTTCCGAACAGTCAAGAAGTGTTTACAGTCAAAGCTTCCGCCTCGCGGCGACAAAGACCTTCCGCGTCTGTTCCAGTCCCAATGTTGATTATTGTCAAGTTCGCGCGCCTGGCGCTCCCTTGTTGCGTCCCGTAAATGAAACAAATTATTTTCTTCAAACCCCTCTGCTAACTGTGATTCCAAATTTCTTTTGCTGTCTTTTCCTACGATTTCGCTTTCAATATGTTTGTCTTGCTTTAGTAATGCCTCAAATTCCCTTTTAACGTGTTCATTAAATTTTCCCTGATTGTCAACATGTTTATTTATGCTCTGGTACTCTTCGGTTTCTGCAAATGGTAATGGAGCTGTATCATCCGACTCTCTGTCCCCATGTAAACTAAGATTTGTCAATTTATCTGAAATCTACTCAACTCCTTCCGATAAGTCACCTATTTTTTCTTTCTGTTTATTTACGTCTTCCGTAAGTGTCGCGACTCGGGTTTCAGTATTAACACATTTGGTAGTTAACTGTTCATATTGTTGTGTTAGGTTATTTATTCTGTCATTTGGTACGGATTCCTCGATTCTCTCAAATATTTCTTCCTTATCGTGTGCACGTTGTAAATTTAACTCTGAAAATTTCTGTACTATCACGCGATCTCTTTCTTCCTGTTCTCTATCCTGTTCCCTTTGTCTAATCTCTACTGCAATTAATCTATTATTGTGAGAATTCAAAATCGGTTGTACTTCTTCTCTAATTTCTTTCTTTAATTCATCCTTCATATTTTTGAAACATGTCCCTATTCGTGAGTCTAACCGTGTTTCCATTGTTTCCATCTCTGTTTCTAGCCGTGTTGCCACCGTTTTCAATTCAGATCATAACTGGGATCCCAATGAGTCTAACCGTGTTTCCATTGTTTCCCTATTTGTTTTTAATTCAGATCTAAACAGTGATTCCATTGTTCCCATCTGTGTTTTAAATTCAGATGCCAAATTTAATATTACACCCATCAACTGCTCCGTATTAACTTGTTCGAAATTCCTTTCGCCCCTAAAATTTCCCGCAAAACCAGTTTCATTCGTCATAGCTGAAAGGCTATCTGTGTTCGATGCTATTCCAGAATTTTCTATCGTCAATCTCGTATTCTGTGAATTTTCTGATTGAGAAAAATTTTGAAATGGTTCCGGACTGTCTTCCCGACTTATTAAATTGTTTTCAACTCCATTATTCATCATACTGTTGTCCTGTGTTGGCGAGTTCGCCATGTCGACAATTTCGTCATTCTCACTATTCATCATTTTCGCCTTTTTCATTGATCGCGTAATCATTTACAAAACATACAAAACTCGTCACTATATGAAAATTACACACAATGACACTTTATCTCCAACAATACCATTCACACGAAATGTTTCCCTCAAACACGATTAATCGAACAATTGAAATAATTGCACTAATTGTCAAACCCGTAGACAAGACAACAGAAATGAAATTTTGCAAAAAAAAATACCATTAGAAGAATGACAATTACCAAATCTACACATGCAAAATAGACTACAGTTACTAAACTACAAATTACTACAACAATACTACTGTCTACTATTTTTACAATCAGAAGATTCCAAGGGACGATCCGAAACAGCGGTCGCCACGTGCATGGGGGCTTAATTAAAATAAAATGCAAATAATTTTAATTTTTTTGTAGCTGTCTGTCCGATTACGAAGTCTCGTAAACGGTTGGCCCTGACTAGTATTATTGCGCAATCTGACTGCATAGAACAACAACAAAGAATGAAATGGAAATTTTCATTAACACAATTAATTAATTAAGTCCCCAGCAACTATAAAACCTACGAAACCAAAGCACAAGTGTAACTGTTCTGTATGTGGAAGTATGACTCAACGCACATCTGGCACGGTTCTTCTTCAACAAGACAAGAATTTTTAAATACCAATTATACTGACGTGATAAAAGAAAATTAGAAATACTACAATTGCGCAAAAAACCCAGAATTACACTCTAATACAAGAACACACGCCAGATGCTTTGTTGACTGAACCTGTAATGACGCATTATTCAGGACATTGAAATAATGAGAAAGAAAAGAAAAGTAGTTTGTTACCTTAATTTATATTGATGAAAAGCACTCTAGACATTACAATCTCTCCACACCGACTCGCTACTATCACATCTCAACAAGAACTTTTCAGTATCACATCTCAGCAAGCACTCCCTACTAGCACATCTCAACAAACACTCTCTGCTACGAGTTCTTAACAAGCACTGACTACCACGAGCTCTCCCCAAGCACTGACTACTACGAGTTGTCAATAATCACTGCCAGTGGAGGCGGCGGAACAATACTCTCTAGCGCGATCTCTGGCGCTGTGGCTCAGTGTAGCCACCTTTCATATGCCCTTCCTCCACGGCTAGAATTTGATGGTATTTTTGCCAGCATTGGTGGTGAAAATACCACCAAATTCGTCAAAAAAAAAATATAGGCAAAAATAAAAGATAATATTAATGCGTAAATATCATATAACTAGATAAAATTTTGGCTTTGCACTGACCTTTCAATAACCTAATATATAGAATACAGTAAGCAATACAAATTCTTTCATACATGTGATTTTACATAACAGTTTACACAAGTATTATGTGGTTAAACAGTTCAATCAATAGCGTCAGCAATGACGAATGTGTGCAGGTAAGAGTCTCATAACTTTTCACAAACAGTAATACACAAAAAATCAGTTTATACAAATATTCACATAAACGCTTTTGATTTAAAAAAAACAAGTAGTTGATAGTTCCAGCAGTAGCACCCAGTAATGGTCAACAGGTGCAAATACCAACAAGTAACATTTTTTCAGTAGAAACAGTCCATCAGTGGCACCCAGTAATGTTGAATAGGTGCAGACACCAACAAGTAACACCATTTCAGTATAAGCAGTTCCATTAGTGGCACCAGCAATGTTGAGCAGGTGCACACAGCAACAGGTGACATCTTTTCAGTAGAAGCAGTCCATCAGTGGCACCCAGCAATGTTGAGCAGGTGCAGACACCAACAGGTGACATCTTTTCAGTAGAAGCAGTCCATCAATGGCACCCAGCAATGTTAAGCAGGTGCTAACAGCAGCAAGTGACATCATTTCAGTAGAAGCAGTCCATCAGTGGCACCCAGTAATGTTGAACAGGTGCTGACCGCAGTCCATAATATTCACTTTCACTAATCACACTGTTCATCAGCAGAAATTAAACATGTTCTAGTGGCACCAATCATGTAGAAAAAGTGCAAATAACAGTCCGTAATATTCCCTATCACTAATCACACAGTTCATCAGCAGAAATTAAACATGTCCTAGTGGCACCAATCATGTAGAAAAAGTGCAATTAACAGTCCATAATATTCCCTATCACTAATCACACAGTTCATCAGCAGAAATTAAACATGACTAAATGTCACACATCATGTTGATAAGTGCAGCACCATCACTAATCAGACAGTTCAGGCATGAACAATAGTTTGAATACACATACAATGCTTTTACACTAAACATACAAACCATAATAAACACACAAATGATATCAGATAATTGTCATATTAAATATTACAAATACACAAATATCAGTAAACCTATAATTTTTATGGGTGTCAGTGCATGCCACAACAACAAGTAAAATAATATTTAGGAGATAGGTTGGTACCAATTTGGGATAGGGAAAGGAAAACACACAAAAAACACTCACTCATCTTTCATCCACATTAGTGCTACTGTGTAATTGAATAGCGTTAACTGTGTAAATGCAATTCTTTCAAAATTTTATGTTCATCATGTGTATCAAGTAATAGTGGCAGCAATGTATAACAGTCAATAATAGTTAGTCAGCGTCATAGTCATCATGTCAAGACCAATGTTTTCCAAGCTAGATCAAATTGTACGGTTGCTGAACAACTTGAGCCAAGATATGCAATTACTTCCTCTCTCCAAAAAAAAAGTATATACTGCTTAGTGATTTAACAAAGTGTGTGTGTAGACACTTCCCCCATGAACCATGGACCTTGCCGTTGGTGGGGAGGCTTGCATGCCTCAGCGATACAGATGGCCGTACCGTAGGTGCAACCACAACGGAGGGGTATCTGTTGAGAGGCCAGACAAACATGTGGTTCCTGAAGAGGGGCAGCAGCCTTTTCAGTAGTTGCAGGGGCAACAGTCTGGATGATTGACAGATCTGGCCTTGTAACATTAATCAAAACGGCCTTGCTGTGCTGGTACTGCGAACGGCTGAAAGCAAGGGGGAACTACAGCCGTAATTTTTCCCGAGGGCATGCAGCTTTACTGTATGATTAAATGATGATGGCGTCCTCTTGGGTAAAATATTCCGGAGGTAAAATAGTCCCCCATTCGGATCTCCGGGCGGGGACTACTCAAGAGGACGTCCTTATCAGGAGAAAGAAAACTGGCATTCTACGGATCGGAGCGTGGAATGTCAGATCCCTTAATCGGGCAGGAAGGTTAGAAAATTTAAAAAGGGAAATGGATAGGTTAAAGTTAGATATAGTGGGAATTAGTGAAGTTCGGTGGCAGGAGGAACAAGACATTTGGTCAGGTGATTACAGGGTTATAAATACAAAATCAAATAGGGGTAATGCAGGAGTAGGTTTAATAATGAATAAAAAAATAGGAGTGCGGGTTAGCTACTACAAACAGCATAGTGAACGCATTATTGTGGCCAAGATAGACACAAAGCCCATGCCTACTACAGTAGTACAAGTTTATATGCCAACTAGCTCTGCAGATGATGAAGAAATTGATGAAATGTATGACGAGATAACAGAAATTATTCAGGTAGTGAAGGGAGACGAAAATTTAATAGTCATGGGTGACTGGAATTCGTCAGTAGGAAAAGGGAGAGAAGGAAACATAGTAGGTGAATATGGATTGGGGGGAAGAAATGAAAGAGGAAGCCGCCTAGTAGAATTTTGCACAGAGCATAACTTAATCATAGCTAACACTTGGTTCAAGAATCATAAAAGAAGGTTGTATACCTGGAAGAATCCTGGAGATACTAATAGGTATCAGATAGATTATATAATGGTAAGACAGAGATTTAGGAACCAGGTTTTAAATTGTAAGACATTTCCAGGGGCAGATGTGGATTCTGACCACAATCTATTGGTTATGAACTGCAGATTGAAACTGAAGAAACTGCAAAAAGGTGGGAATTTAAGGAGATGGGACTTGGATAAACTGAAAGAACCAGAGGTTGTAGAGAGTTTCAGGGAGAGCATAAGGGAACAATTGACAGGAATGGGGGAAAGAAATACAGTAGAAGAACAATGGGTAGCTCTGAGGGATGAAGTAGTGAAGGCAGCAGAGGATCAAGTAGGTAAAAAGACGAGGGCTAATAGAAATCCTTGGGTAACAGAAGAAATATTGAATTTAATTGATGAAAGGAGAAAATATAAAAATGCAGTAAATGAAGCAGGCAAAAGGGAATACAAACGTCTTAAAAACGAGATCGACAGAAAGTGCAAAATGGCTAAGCAGGGATGGCTAGAGGACAAATGTAAGGATGTAGAGGCTTGTCTCACTAGGGGTAAGATAGATACTGCCTACAGGAAAATTAAAGAGACCTTTGGAGAGAAGAGAACCACTTGTATGAATATCAAGAGCGCAGATGGCAACCCAGTTCTAAGCAAAGAAGGGAAGGCAGAAAGGTGGAAGGAGTATATAGAGGGTTTATACAAGGGCGATGTACTTGAGGACAATATTATGGAAATGGAAGAGGATGTAGATGAAGATGAAATGGGAGATAAGATACTGCGTGAAGAGTTTGATGGAGCACTGAAAGACCTGAGTCGAAACAAGGCCCCGGGAGTAGACAACATTCCATTAGAACTACTGATGGCCTTGGGAGAGCCAGTCATGACAAAACTCTACCATCTGGTGAGCAAGATGTATGAGACAGGCGAAATACCCACAGACTTCAAGAAGAATATAATAATTCCAATACCAAAGAAAGCAGGTGTTGACAGATGTGAAAATTACCGAACTATCAGTTTAATAAGTCACAGCTGCAAAATACTAACGCGAATTCTTTACAGACGAATGGAAAAACTGGTAGAAGCGGACCTCGGGGAAGATCAGTTTGGATTCTGTAGAAATGTTGGAACACGTGAGGCAATACTAACCTTACGACTTATCTTAGAAGAAAGATTAAGAAAAGGCAAACCTACGTTTCTAGCATTTGTAGACTTAGAGAAAGCTTTTGACAACGTTAACTGGAATACTCTCTTTCAAATTCTGAAGGTGGCAGGGGTAAAATACAGGGAGCGAAAGGCTATTTACAATTTGTAGAGAAACCAGATGGCAGTTATAAGAGTCGAGGGGCATGAAAGGGAAGCAGTGGTTGGGAAAGGAGTGAGACAGGGTTGTAGCCTCTCCCCGATGTTATTCAATCTGTATATTGAGCAAGCAGTAAAGGAAACAAAAGAAAAATTCGGAGTAGGTATTAAAATTCATGGAGAAGAAGTAAAAACTTTGAGGTTCGCCGATGACATTGTAATTCTGTCAGAGACAGCAAAGGACTTGGAAGAGCAGTTGAACGGAATGGACAGTGTCTTGAAAGGGGGATATAAGATGAACATCAACAAAAGCAAAACGAGGATAATGGAATGTAGTCAAATTAAATCGGGTGATGCTGAGGGGATTAAACTAGGAAATGAGACACTTAAAGTAGTAAAGGAGTTTTGCTATTTAGGGAGTAAAATAACTAATGATGGTCGAAGTAGAGAGGATATAAAATGTAGACTGGCAATGGCAAGGAAAGCGTTTCTTAAGAAGAGAAATTTGTTAACATCAAGTATAGATTTAAGTGTCAGGAAGTCATTTCTGAAAGTATTTGTATGGAGTGTAGCCATGTATGGAAGTGAAACATGGACGATAACTAGTTTGGACAAGAAGAGAATAGAAGCTTTCGAAATGTGGTGCTACAGGAGAATGCTGAAGATAAGATGGGTAGATCATGTAACTAATGAGGCGGTATTGAATAGGATTGGGGAGAAGAGAAGTCTGTGGCACAACTTGACTAGAAGAAGGGATCGGTTGGTAGGACATGTTTTGAGGCATCAAGGGATCACAAATTTAGCATTGGAGGGCAGCGTGGAGGGTAAAAATCGTAGAGGGAGACCAAGAGATCAATACACTAAGCAGATTCAGAAGGATGTTGGTTGCAGTAGGTACTGGGAGATGAAGAAGCTTGCACAGGATAGAGTAGCATGGAGAGCTGCATCAAACCAGTCTCAGGACTGAAGACCACACACACACACGTGTGTAGACAATCTTCCTGCTACTTTAGTGTTCTAGTCTGCTATCTTCATCCTCCTTGTTCCATACAGACCAACAAAAAAAATATGCTCCTCACTTACTTCACCTCTTATCCACCAAACTCCAATAATCATCAGCATTACATAATCTCAATACTTCAATAATACCTCATTTACCTTACCTCTTGTCCACGAAACTCCAATAATCATCAACTTCACATAATCTCAATACCTCTATAATACCTCTTCAATACGTTGATACATATAAACCTCAGCACCAATATCATTTCACTTCCATAATAATTCTTTCCTCTAGTCAGTCTCCTCGAACAAGTACAGACAAAATCCTAGTGCAACTTCAATTCGGCATCCCATACAATCTGAAGACACAGTGTCCACACACAACCTCTGTATAATCCATCTGACCCAAATCTTCTACTCATTATAAATTATAAGATACATTTTGGTTCCTTGTCCATCATTAAATAAAAGAAATGCATACGTGACCTCTAACAGACTTAGTTCGAATAACTCTCAGTAATTAAGTACGATTACAAAGTGTTAATGATCGTGATATTTCAGTGTGTACACCACTTCAAAAATTATGGCAAACAGAAGCAAACATGTGGAGTATTTCTTGTGTCAAGTGTCACTTCCTATTTCAATTGCTCACGAAGAATGCAGTGTAATAACTGTCAATGGTCTAACCTAGTGTTGGTATGTCATGTCGTTAGCTTCCTTCCTATTAGCATAAATTTATACAGCTTCCATAAAACCTCCAGCTCATGTGACTTCTATGCAGTTTCTTGTACCAATGTCGTTCGTAGAATTATAGCAGTTCATTTTCTTATTTTAAAAATATAAGGCACTGAGCGTAAGCAAAACATGCAATAGCGACAATATACCAGTAGCGAACAGAATGTCAAAAAGTGGATGCAGCACAATCCCTATAACGAGGCTCTGCCAAGCGAACAATCTACAATTAATACAATAGTGTAACCTAATCTTCATGTTTGTACACTGTACATCAGCATTGCTATATTCTAAATTGAAGAGTAGTTATGACAACAAAAGGAAATTGTGTTAATATGCAATCCATACGCAAAGCAGCAAATATGTATCTTACATAATAAACAGGTCATTATCATCATTCAGCATAAGCAAATAAATGTTCATATGTAATCCTAATAAGTAAACATGAAGGCGCAAGCAGATAAATCACAAAGTGTATCCTACATATCTAACTACAGTCAGCACAGTTAATCAGGTGACAATTATAATTTAAATAAATAAGCACAGCAGGCACATAATTAAAAAAATATGACATCATTGAAAAGGCATAGCAGCCAAGCGATGCATAATATACACAAGTACCAACCCGGTTCATTAATCACTCATTGTCAAAATCAGTTAATGTGCGCAAGCACGTCGCTTCACAAGTAAATTCATAGAACATGAAATTAGCACAAAGTATGAATCACGTAATCGCAAGCAGCAAGTTATGTCTAAAGTACGTACCTAAGTGGAAATATGTTACCTGAAAAATAAACCCAATTAATCGTTACCTTTTTAGTTTATTAGTTTCTTCTTCGAAATTACATTCTTCCTGAAATTTTCTCCATAGCAAGTCCTCTTAACGTCGGACACACACCGAATTTACCTGAAGGTCTTAAATATTTTACACAACCGTATCCTGAAAAATACTGAACGTTAATAACATAATTTATAAAGTCATCATAGCTTTATACAGAATTTAGTCGGAGAAATTAGACTGTGTATTTGTTTACGTCTGTCAGTGCATTCGCACTGAGCGCTCGATCAGCTGTCGACGCGTGACGTAGAAAGTGATTGTTTGCGGTCAACGACAGCCTTGTGCGGCGCGCAGACTTCACTGTTGCTTTGAGTATCTGCCGCCGCCGGAACACAGCGCGGTATCCTTGCATTCTCCGTGTGTTTACATACAACTGTTAGTTTCTCAAAAGTATGTCATTCCACAAAAATTTTAACGTTAGATATGTGATGTATTCCCTTAGAGCGCCGAGATTTAAGAGTTTCTACTTCGACAGTGTTATCATGGATAATTTTGCGAATCCTATATGGACCGTTATAAAGCAGAAAAAATTTGCGACATAAGCCTTTTCCTTTATGAGACAAACGATGAGACTTAATTAACATCTTTTGACCAACTGACAAAATTTTTTAAACGACCAGGACGTTTAGCTGATTTCTCTCTTCTAGCAGCCGCAGATGCAATATTTTGCAGAGCCAGGTTCACAACTTCAGAAATGCCGCAGTTTCCGTGAAGGCGGAAAAGGAACGATTTCAGAAATGCGATTTGTTGGTACTTTGTTTTTTAATATCAATAGAGGCGGTAAAGAAGTTGAGTCATTAGGAAGTTCATTCAGAATGTTTTGAAAAATATGAAGATACTGATCCCAAGTTCTGTGATTCTGATGACAATAAAGACGGCACAATTTATTGATTTTCTTCATCCATCTCTCTGAAGCATTAGATTGAGGGTGAAAAAGTGAAATAAAAATTGGTTTAATCTTACGACGCCGTAGAGTACGAAGCCAAATTTTAGAGCGAAACTGTGATCCATTATCTGATATAACCTTATCAACATGACCCACTTCTTTAAGAAAATGTTTGATGAAAGCATTAGATACTGAACGAGCTGTTGCTTTGCGTAAAGGTGTAAAACACACATATTTTGATGTCAATTCCACTGCTACGAAAATGTACGCAAAACCATTAGTAGAACGAACCACTGGACCGAACAAATCGACTGCAGCCATGTCCTTTAATTTCGCTGGAATGATAGGAAACAACGGTGCTCTGTGAGAAACAGTTGGCGGCTTAGCCTGTTGACACAATTTGCATTTGGCAAGAACAGATCGAATACGTTTTTCCATATTATTGAAGTAGCAATTTTCCCGTAACTTATGAAAGCATTTTCTGGGACCAAAATGTGCATGACTGAAATGTGTAAACGAGGTGTGGCCAAATCATCCAATCTAACAAAGCGTCTAAGAAAATTACAGACTCCAAGGAAACTACGAACATCACGTTTTGTGGAAGGAACAGCATAATTACGAATAGCGTCTAATTTTTCTGGATCAGGAAGAATACCTTCTGTAGAAATAATGTGACCGGGAAATTTCACCTGTGAACGACCAAATTCAGATTTTTCCAAGTTCACTGTCATGCCAACTCGTGCAAAAATACGTAACAATGAATCCAAAATTTTGTTGTGCTCACTCCAAGAACGTTTAGCAATAAGAATATCGTCAACATATGAAGTAATATTGTCACGAAGATAAACAGGTAAAATTTCATTTAAACTACGAATGAATGCTGCAGAAGATACAGTAAGTCCAAACGGTAATTTCCAAAATCACTTTTGGGTAAAATCGTCATATCCGGTTAATCTTTACCTACTGTCTAGATAGATGGATAGTAGAAGAGTTGTTTTTATAGATGCAAAGAATAGTGAAAGAGTAGGCAGCGGTGCAGAAAACTAAAAGGGAAATAGTACCACTACAGCTCGGGGCCCTGTGATCGCTACGGCACATATTCACTTAGAATAGTGAATCCCCTGAGGACTTTAATAGCTGCACATAAATTCCAGTTTGTGACACAGTGGCAAATCTGGCGGAAGTGCGCACGTAAATCGATCCAACCATGAACATGGACGTCTGTCATTCTTAGAATTGCAAAAGATCTTAAATTTCCGAACAGTCAAGAAGTGTTTACAGTCAAAGCTTCCGCCTTGCGGCGACAAAGACCTTCCGCGTCTGTTCCAGTCCCAATGTTGATTATTGTCAAGTTCGCGCGCCTGGCGCTCCCTTGTTGCGTCCTGTAAATGAAACAAATTATTTTCTTCAAACCCCTCCGCTAACTGTGATTCCAAATTTCTTTTGCTGTCTTTTCCTACGATTTCGCTTTCAATACGTTTGTCTTGCTTTAGTAATGCCTCAAATTCCCTTTTAACGTGTTCATTAAATTTTCCCTGATTGTCAACATGTTTATTTATGCTCTGGTACTCTTCGGTTTCTGCAAATGGTAATGGAGCTGTATCATCCGACTCTCTGTCCCCATGTAAACTAAGATTTGTCAATTTATCTGAAATCTACTCAACTCCTTCCGATAAGTCACCTATTTTTTCTTTCTGTTTATTTACGTCTTCCGTAAGTGTCGCGACTCGGGTTTCAGTATTAACACATTTGGTAGTTAACTGTTCATATTGTTGTGTTAGGTTATTTATTCTGTCATTTGGTACGGATTCCTCGATTCTCTCAAATATTTCTTCCTTATCGTGTGCACGTTGTAAATTTAACTCTGAAAATTTCTGTACTATCACGCGATCTCTTTCTTCCTGTTCTCTATCCTGTTCCCTTTGTCTAATCTCTACTGCAATTAATCTATTATTGTGAGAATTCAAAATCGGTTGTACTTCTTCTCTAATTTCTTTCTTTAATTCATCCTTCATATTTTTGAAACATGTCCCTATTCGTGAGTCTAACCGTGTTTCCATTGTTTCCATCTCTGTTTCTAGCCGTGTTGCCACCGTTTTCAATTCAGATCATAACTGGGATCCCAATGAGTCTAACCGTGTTTCCATTGTTTCCCTATTTGTTTTTAATTCAGATCTAAACAGTGATTCCATTGTTCCCATCTGTGTTTTAAATTCAGATGCCAAATTTAATATTACACCCATCAACTGCTCCGTATTAACTTGTTCGAAATTCCTTTCGCCCCTAACATTTCCCGCAAAACCAGTTTCATTCGTCATAGCTGAAAGGCTATCTGTGTTCGATGCTATTCCAGAATTTTCTATCGTCAATCTCGTATTCTGTGAATTTTCTGATTGAGAAAAATTTTGAAATGGTTCCGGACTGTCTTCCCGACTTATTAAATTGTTTTCAACTCCATTATTCATCATACTGTTGTCCTGTGTTGGCGAGTTCGCCATGTCGACAATTTCGTCATTCTCACTATTCATCATTTTCGCCTTTTTCATTGATCGCGTAATCATTTACAAAACATACAAAACTCGTCACTATATGAAAATTACACACAATGACACTTTATCTCCAACAATACCATTCACACGAAATGTTTCCCTCAAACACGATTAATCGAACAATTGAAATAATTGCACTAATTGTCAAACCCGTAGACAAGACAACAGAAATGAAATTTTGCAAAAAAAAATACCATTAGAAGAATGACAATTACCAAATCTACACATGCAAAATAGACTACAGTTACTAAACTACAAATTACTACAACAATACTACTGTCTACTATTTTTACAATCAGAAGATTCCAAGGGACGATCCGAAACAGCGGTCGCCACGTGCATGGGGGCTTAATTAAAATAAAATGCAAATAATTTTAATTTTTTGTAGCTGTCTGTCCGATTACGAAGTCTCGTAAACGGTTGGCCCTGACTAGTATTATTGCGCAATCTGACTGCATAGAACAACAACAAAGAATGAAATGGAAATTTTCATTAACACAATTAATTAATTAAGTCCCCAGCAACTATAAAACCTACGAAACCAAAGCACAAGTGTAACTGTTCTGTATGTGGAAGTATGACTCAACGCACATCTGGCACGGTTCTTCTTCAACAAGACAAGAATTTTTAAATACCAATTATACTGACGTGATAAAAGAAAATTAGAAATACTACAATTGCGCAAAAAACCCAGAATTACACTCTAATACAAGAACACACGCCAGATGCTTTGTTGACTGAACCTGTAATGACGCATTATTCAGGACATTGAAATAATGAGAAAGAAAAGAAAAGTAGTTTGTTACCTTAATTTATATTGATGAAAAGCACTCTAGACATTACAATCTCTCCACACCGACTCGCTACTATCACATCTCAACAAGAACTTTTCAGTATCACATCTCAGCAAGCACTCCCTACTAGCACATCTCAACAAACACTCTCTGCTACGAGTTCTTAACAAGCACTGACTACCACGAGCTCTCCCCAAGCACTGACTACTACGAGTTGTCAATAATCACTGCCAGTGGAGGCGGCGGAACAATACTCTCTAGCGCGATCTCTGGCGCTGTGGCTCAGTGTAGCCACCTTTCACACTATGAGACTTAACATCTGAGGTCATCAGTTCCCTAGAACTTAGAACTACCTAAACCTATTAGCCTAAGGACATCACACACATCCAAGCCCCAGGCAGGATTCGAACCTGCGACCGTAGCGGTCGCGCGGTTCCAGACTGAAGCGCCTAGAACCGCTCGGTCACATCGGCCGACACTGTACCAGTGTGGGTGATAGTTAACCTCCAAGATATGGTATGGCACACTTACTCAAAGGCGATAGTAATTATATAACTATCGATATACTTGTGCCAGACATAATATATGTATGCAGTGTAATATTTTTCAGTATGATTGCGACCATTCGGAAACGACAGTATTGCTACGTAGAATAATATGTGGATTTTACCCGCAGTCATCCTGTAGGATTCCTACATATCTAATCAATGTGAGTCAGTAGTCATACGTATCATTGACAATTAAATGGATCAGAGATGCAGTTTTCTCCGTTTTATGAAGACTGTTTCGAATTTATTACCTAAGTAATGTGAGGGTCATCCAGTGAACGAAGAACAAATTGTTTTCAACATACCCTGCGTTGTTTTTACAGTGACGACGCGGTCCAGTACAAATCAGGTTAATCAGTAGTCAATCTGGTCATTAGTTGGTATGCCATTTACATCCAGCAAAAAGCAGTATTCGCTGCTGCGCGTTTAACATAATTCCTTCCTGATGAAACTCATCACAAAAAACTAGCAGCGGAGCTCGAATACCTTATGCGTCTGGTGCAGCTATAAATCGTCAAATGCTTTCCTTCATAGGTCGTCGGACTTTTCTTCTCTACAATGCGGTAATGAATTGTCGGAGCTTTCGACACCGTGGTGAACTATGTTAGGAAAAGTAAGAATATGGACGGAAGTTAACAAGGATGAACTGAAATGTGAATGAGTAAATGCAGCGAGTGATTTATGTTGTCTATAAGGCCGATGCATTGCTAAAGATAAAATGAGAGATAAGACTCGTATACAATAGTGTGGAAAGCTTAAGGACGAAGGCAACATTCGCATTATGTATCACTCTCAAGTAAAATTGCTCGACGAAATTCGGACACGACTACACTTTTACAGAACAGTAAAATAGAGTACAGGAGATAACTGAAAGAAATGCACGATGAGATGAACATAAATAACACTTTTATTCGAGGACAATAATTTATAATGATCCCCTGGACATTGAAAAACGTGGGACATGGTTCTAAATGGAGTGTGAATATTTTTCAGTATGCAACTATCCGAGCAACAAAGTTGGTAAGTTGTGATATAGCGTTCCATTCCTCGGCCAGCGCAGTTGACAAACAGCTGGATGGTCGTTGGTGCACGTGGAAGTGTTGAAATATGGCTCCCAAACGCATCCCATTCGTGCTAGATGGGTTGCAAGTCGGGAGAGTGGGCAGCCACTCTGTTCATGGAATATCCTCTCCTTCCAGGAGCTCCTCCACCAACGCTTTTCGATGCGGTCGCTATAATCCTACAATTTATCATTCTCACAGCTTCAGGACCTCAGAGATACGTCCTATGACTTTTTTCCGCTCTGAATTTGTTTTTAGCACAAATGCCAGTGTCTGAAGACTGCCTTGCATTCCTTTCCGTGAACGGATCGACTAAAATGTGGTGCTTTCTGATGTTTTTTTAAAAAGCTCAGTTATACTACTATGAATATTTACTTTATTCATTTGTATTAGTTAATTTACTCCTTGTCCTCACCTGATAACTTTTAATGCTTTTGAGCAAATATTCGTTGTTGGTCGTCTTAATATGATGACGCAATGGATCGGCCACCATTGTCGCAGTGTTAAGTGCTCACAGCACGTTCGAGGAAACGAATCGGTCTGCATTCATTTGATAACGAAGTCTAACGTCGATTTATGAGCGTCATTTTATTGCAAAGTTTATTCTGAGGCACAAAACTTATTAATAATCTTTCCACGGTCAAGCATCATCTTATTAAAGATAGGCCTACAATGTAGGCTTCGCCGATTTTCGTTGTTCATTTCATCATTGCAATTGCCCTTTCTCTGTTTTGGCTTTTATATTCACTACAACCAATATTAACTACTTACTAAACGGAAGGAGCGATTATACGCATTGTTGTCCATAAAAAGGGAAAAAGTTCTTTCTATGTATGATTCACGTTTCATCAAGGTATGTTACTTGGCAGTGTCACATCTTGCGAAAGTTACTTTCGTTCTTAAGTTTTGCACACCAGTGTATACGTCTAAAAATAAGAAATTCAACAACCGTACTGAGATGGAATTCTTTTTCAGAAAATATGTTCTGCATTGCTGGCAAATGTTCCTGCAATATCACATACCATCTTTCTTTCTGAGAAAAATGAATATCTCATGAGAATGCCTGTTTGTTTTTTACCTCTATCAATTAAAGTACCTGCTTATTAAATTTCTGGCTTCTGAAATCTATTAACAAAAGTAAAGCTACTACTTTTTGTTTTTTAAAACAACATTCTTCGATTGGTCAGACGACACAGTTAATGGACTACTTGAATTTCTATACTGGAATGCTCCCCTCGCAAAGTGGTTTTTTTTCTTTGCAAAAATCGGAAAGGTTACGTCCTAAGGAGTATCGGGATAGTGTGTCTATAATGACTTTTTTGTAGCAGTCTGGGATTGGAAACTGCAAAATACAAACCCGCTGTTCCTTCTTTCGTTGCAAGTGCATGACGGCAAGTTATCAGAAAGAAAGAATGTTAGACGCGCAGCAGCGAAGTCCGGTTCTTACTATGCGTAAATGACGTACGAGATAGTGACCAGCCTTTGCAAACTGCCTACTGATAATTCTGTTTTCTACACGACAGCGGCAGAACTGTAAAACAATCCAGTACACCTTGGACACAGTTTGTTATTGGTGTGCTGAACGACAGTGAACAACACTTGGAGATAAATGTAAAATAATTTACATAGCATGCAGAAAACTGCGCGTCTGTTGGTATTCACACGGCTCAGCCACATTAATGTGGCCATCTGTCAAAACCCTGAAATAATTACCTTTCGCAGCGCGAGACGTGCAGTAAGAGAGTCAGTGAGGCTCTGGAAGGTACCGACCGGGGTGAGGAGAGCCGCGACCAGCTGCGCTACGTTCCTCGGTTGAGGATCCTTGGCGCGAACAGCCTGATCGAGGTGGTCCCACGGATTCTCGACTGGGTTTAAATTCGGGAATATTGGCGATCAGAGGAATACGATAGATTCATTCTACAGCTCTTTGAACCACTCAAGTACGCCACGAGCTGCATGACGCGTTGCATTATCCTGCTGGTAGATGCCATCGTGCGGAGGAAAAAACAAACTGCATGTAGGGGTGGACGTAGCTCCCAAGACAGACGCATACTCCAGTTGGTCCATTATGCCTTCCAGTATGCCATCACGTAGGGACTGCCACGAAAACATTCCGCTGACCGTAACGCTCTCTCCTCCGGCCTGGACACTTCTGACGACTGCTGCAGGACCGTACACGCTAACGGCGATCTGTCCGATAGAGCGTAACACGTGATTCGTCTGAAAAGGTCACCTGCTGCCACTCAGTGGACGTCCAGTCGCGGTATCGGTGTGCAAATTCGAGCCTTCGTCGCCGATGATCGGCAGTCAGCATGGATGCATGAACCAGGTGTCTGTTGCTGAGGACCACACGCAGCAACTTTCGCTGAGTAGCCTCTTGGTTCGTCTGGCAGGTCAGATGCTCAACAGTTGCATGTCTATTC
Source organism: Schistocerca nitens (assembly GCF_023898315.1). Classification (NCBI taxonomy): domain Eukaryota; kingdom Metazoa; phylum Arthropoda; class Insecta; order Orthoptera; family Acrididae; genus Schistocerca; species Schistocerca nitens. The sequence continues at coordinate 738,177,416 of NC_064617.1, forward strand.
GCCCGCCGGCCGGAGTGGCGAGCGGTTCTAGGCGCTACGATCTGGAACCACGCGACCGCTACGGTCGCAGGTTCGAATCCTGCCTCCGGCATGGATGTTTGTGATGTTAGTTAGGTTTAAGTAGTTTCAAGTACTATGGGACTGATGACCTCAGAAGTTAAGTTCCATAGTGCTCAGAGCCATCTATTCGCCCTACACATTGCCGCATCCGTCGTTCACCCTTTCGTCTGTGGCCCGTGGTACATCACAGCTATTTCGGCGCTGGTTTTGGATAGCTCCATACGGCAACGGCCTTACCGCACTGGATACACCGGTTCCCGTGAGATCACCGAAGTTAAACGCTGTCGGGCGCGGCAGGCACTTGGATGGGTGACCATCCAGCCGCCATGCGCTGTTGCCATTTTTCGGGGTGCACTCAGGCTCGTGATGCCAATTGAGGAGTTACTCGACCGAATAGTAGCGGCTCCGGTCAAAGAAAACCATCATAACGACCGGGAGAGCGGTGTGCTGACCACATGCCCCTCGTATCCGCATCCTCATGTGAGGATGACACGGCGGTCGGATGGTCCCGATGGGCCACTTGTGGCCTGAAGACGGAGTGCATTATGACATACATGGTATAGTTTAACCATGTACTTTAACCATGGCGACACGCAAACAGTTTACAAATTTAGTCGTTTCGGGAATGGTTCCACCCTTGGCCCGAAAGCCAATAATAAAAATCATTCTGTTTCCGCATTACGACAGTGACTGCACTGTTTTCTGCGTCCACCTGACAAGCTTCATGTTCCCTCCACTGTCAGTGCTGCCATCTGTTGACTGTGAGTGGTTTTTACTTGTTGACGTCGAACATAGGCGGTGATCACATTAATGTGACTGTATCGTGTAACTGTCAGTGATACGCATCGCTACTCACGATCATATACTTGCTTAGTGAGATAAAGTGAATAACACATCATCAATAAGAATTTTAACATAAATACGTGAAAATAGGTTGGAACATTTCATTTCATGAATGACGAGATTTTTGTATTTAAAAATTAGTCCTTATTTATACGATTATCACATGCTTATCTGCAGAGACCTCGTACTGAATAGAAAAGTGGGACATTAAAAGATGGTCAAATGTAATTAATATTAATAAACGCTAGTTAACAAATTGTTGTCTGAGTCACATGACCGAGAATGACGACATCGCCATATACTTTTGCACAGCGTAATTCGTCGCGAAAGTACTATTGAATATTCACTATAATCAATATTTTCTGTTTGTCTGAATCCACACACAGATATTCAAACTATTCATCAACAGTTAAGTTTTCAGACCAATTTCGAAATCCCAAATCGATCCGTGTGATTTCTGAATAAAAGACTTATAGCTAGGTAACGCATCTTCAGTAGAAGGGGCACACAAGAGCCTCGGTTTGCACATGTAGAGAGGTGTTGTGTAAGTAGGCTGTTTACGTTTTTTTATTGGTAACGCCACGTAGCGCTCTGTATGAAAATCACTGGCTGTGCTGTGTGCAGTCTGTGGCTGGTTTGCATTGTTGTTTGCTATTGTAGTGTTGGGCAGTTGGCTGTTGACAGCGCGTAGCGTTGCGCAGTTGGAGGTGAGCCGCCAGCGATGGTGGATGTGGGGAGAGAGATGGCGGAGTTTTGAGAGCGGATGATCTGGACGGGTGTCCATCAGAGACAGTAAATTTGTAAGACTGGATGTCATGAACTGCTATATATTATGACCTTTGAACACTGTTAAGGTAAATACATTGTTTGTTCTCTATCAAAATCGTTCATTTGCTAACTATCCCTATCAGTAGTTAGTGCCTTCAGTTGTTAGAATCTTTTATTTAGCTGGCCGTAGTGGCGCTCTCTGTATTGCAGTAGTTCGAGTAACGAAGATTTTTGTGAGGTAAGTGGTTCATGGAAGGTATAGGTTATTGTTAGTCAGGGCCATTCTTTTGTAGGGATTTGTCAAAGTCAGATTGCGTTGCGCTAAGAATATTGTGTGTCAGTTTAGTGTTGATCAGAACAGGTAAAGAGCGAAATGTCTGAGTATGTTCAGTTCTGCTCAGCTGTTTGAAAATCAAATAATGTAAGAGGTTTATCAGCACAGTAATTCATTAATTTTTCTATGGGGACGTTTCATATGGCGACCCTTCCAGGATTCAAACCTGGAATCTTCTGATCTTTATTATCATTTCATTCCTCTCGCTCCATGTGGGCAAGCGGTGGGCTATCAGCTGATACAAGTTGCCGCTCTTCAGCCATATGAGACTAAAATGTTAAAAACATATTCTAAAATTGGACATGTAGTTGACAAATGAGTATTTGACATAATAAAAAGACAGATTCAGTTGCGTAATTTAAAACGTGAAAGGCGTATTTGTTAATTAATTAAAAAACTGAAACAGATGAAATAGCAACTGAATATTTCATAAAAAAGATAAGGACTGAGGGACAGTTCCATTAGTTAAAAAAAGTAAAATGACAGTGTGATGACTGATTAAGATAAAAAAATGATTGAGTGATGTACGGGCCTAGACTACCAGGAAGGGGGGCATTATGGAAACATAGCACCTGGGGTAGTGTAATGGGTGTTTGTGTGGGCGGATGTTTGGAGGAGGAATTCTGGAGAGTGAAGAGGGATGCCATACCGTACCAAGCCTTCGAATGTGGGTGGAGAGGAGTGGACAGCAAGGGAGCTGTGACCAGCGGCGGTGTTTGTGGGTTCTTTTAGGTCTGGTAGGACAGGTATATATCAGGGCAAATTTCGTGGTCGGGTAAGAGGAGACAATTAAAGTTTCGTTATGAGAGGATGGGGAGAGTTCAGAGGTGTAGAGTTTGGGGAATGTGGTGGTAGAGAAGCGGCAGAGAACCAGGAGCAGTGAGGATAGGGGAAACTAGGGGGGGGGGGGGGGAGTGTCGAGTTTACGGGTAACGTAGAATACTCGGATGTGTTCAAAATGGAAAAGGAAGGAGGGGAATTTTTGTAAGTTGGTAGAGGATGTGGGTGGGGGAGAGTAAGTGGATTCCAAAGGCTAGTCGGAATGCATGGTGTTCGAGGATCAGTAGAGAGGATCGGAAGTCCACTTGCACAGCAGGCCGTTGGAGTGAAAGGCGGGAGATTTCACAGCGTTGTCTCGTACGTCCTGCGTCAGTTGGTGTCAGAGCGCTGAGGAGATACCCAAGAAATAACTTGAGGAGAAAGGCAGGAACGTCTCGTTGACGTCCCGTTGATTAAAGACGAACTGAGGCAGAGAGGTAACAGTTCGCAGCGGATAATTATTCGCATTCAGTATTGGAATCTCGTGGTAAACATAAAGGCTTCCGACTACTGATGCCCTCTTCCGATTCCTGTAAGTAGCAGTAAGGAACAAGAAGGTGGTACCATTTCATCTATGTAATACTCGAGTCTGAGGCAGATAAAGCTGGCCAGTTTCTTGTTATTTTCAGTAGACAACAAAATAAGGATAATCTTATAGTTATCAATGATTTACTGTTATCCGAATACGTTATCAGAGCCCGTAATTCACTGTATCGTTGGATGAAACTACTTTCTAAATATAACTGTTTGGTATACAAAATCTGACAACGTTGGTACGTATTGGCTGACTGGGGTAATTGTGCGCTGGAACAGAACAGCTGCGCGCCACTGTGAACGAATCTGGAAGAAGCTGGCAGGAATGTCAGTGACTAATAACAATGCAGTGTCTCGTAGAGAATATAGTGGAGACAAAACCTATAATGTAAGCATCGAAAAAAATTAGTGCTACCTTAGAAACTATAAAATTACTCGACACGAAAACACAAATACTTTAATGTAAACATTACGTTGAGTCAGTTATGTACCAGGTGGCTATAATTAAACTTTCCCTATTTAACACGTAATAATACGGAACCTAATCACAGCACAAGTACCAAACTTGGTAGAATTAATGTCAAAGACGTGGGGTAGAGAAATAACGCAGAATAAATTCAAATGAAACATTTTTAATGTGCTGCTACGCTACGTCATACCATTTTACACCGGTACCGGTGCTGCTACAAAAGTGGCTCGCTACGGCGCCCATCAGTGTCCAGAAGAGTCTGAAAGAGCAGGATTGCATTCTGCACAACAGAACGAAGCATGTCCGCAGGTATGCTGACTGCATCTTTTGATACATCGCGCTTCAGGTCAGCACACGCGTGAATGTTACCCTGGTATACCTGTCCTTCAGGTAGCTTCACAACCAGAAACCACAGGTAGTGAGATCAGGTGATCGTGCCGGCCAAGCAATTGGGAACGAGAGACTGAATTCGGTCGTTTCCAAATGTGTTTCGGAGAAGCAGGTGACCTCACGAGCGATGTGCTGTGGGACCCCATCTTGCATGAAAACTGTTGAGTTCAATGCGTCTCTCTCCTGTAGGGCGGGTATGACATGCTGCCGAAGCAAAGCGCAGTAACGCTGGCCAGGCACACTACACGTCTTTGGTCCTTGAGCGCCAATCTGTTCAAAAAAGAATGGGACAGTGATGAACGTAACCGAGACGCCACAACATACGATGATACTTTCACCATACAAGGGAACTTCATGTACAGTGATTGGAGGTGAAGATCCCCACACTCGGCAATTCTGTGTGTTCACCTCAACCGTCAGAGAACAATGAGCTTCGTCTGTCCATAGGATGGTCCATGGCCGGCCTCGTCAACGTCAGTTCTTGTGAGAAAGTGGAGAATGAAGTTAAACGTCGTTATGCATCGTGTGCAAGCTGCTGTACGATTTGGGTCTTGTACGGATACCATTTGAGAATGGCTCGAAGCACATTCTGTACAGTGGACCACGGGATTTTAAACTGTCGTGACACAGCACGCGCACTTCTTGACGATAGAGAGTTGCCTACAGCGTTGTCTTCCATAGCGACAGTGATTTCATCAAAAACCTGTGGTGCAACCGGTCGTCGGCCTCTCCTCGGAGAGACGCCTAGTTCTCCAGCTGATGTCTGGCGAATAGGGAGGCCAATCCACGCCGCCTCCTGTATGTTTCTGATAGCCCAAAGCAATCACACGATCATCGAAATATTCATTCAGGAAATTAAAGACGTCGGCCGTGCGATGTACATGTACAGTCACTGTACATGAAGTTCCCTTGTATGGTGAAAGTATCATCGTATGTTGTGGCGTCTTCATCATGCTCCGCACAGCAGGTGGAGAAACAGAACCCTTCCGTCATCCTATAAGCCGGCGATATTCTCCAAATGCAGCTGCAACAGTACTGTTGTTTCGACAGTAGATCTTCACCAATACTGCCCTGCTCCTTCTGTCCAAGTTCATGTTGGCACGTCAACAAATGCACTGCGACTGATCAGGTGTGTGAGACTATGAATTACAGGGTGTTTCAAAAATACCGGTATATTTGAAACGGCAATAAAAACTAAACGAGCAGCGATAGAAATACACCGTTTGTTGCAATATTCTTGGGACAACAGTACATTTTCAGGCGGACAAACTTTCGAAATTACAGTAGTGCGCCATTCTGTACGTCGTCTTTCTGCTGTAAGCGTGTGCTGTTCACAACGTGCAAGTGTGCTGTAGACAACATGGTTTATTCCTTAGAACAGAGGATTTTTCTGGTGTTGGAATTCCACCGCCTAGAACACAGTGTTGTTGCAACAAGACGAAGTTTTCAACGGAGGTTTAATGTAACCAAAGCACCGAAAAGCGATACAATAAAGGATGTTTGAAAAATTTCAACGGATTGGGAACGTGACGGATGAACGTGCTGGAAAGGTAGGGCGACCGCGTACGGCAACCACAGAGGGCAACGCGCAGCTAGTGCAGCAGGTGATCCAACAGCGGCCTCGGGTTTCCGTTCGCCGTGTTGCAGCTGCGGTCCAAATGACGCCAACGTCAACGTATCGTCTCATGCGCCAGAGTTTACACCTCTATCCATACAAAATTCAAACGCGGCAACCCCTCAGCGCCGCTACCATTGCTGCACGAGAGACATTCGCTAACGATATAGTGCACAGGATTGATGACGGCGATATGCATGTGGGCAGCATTTGGTTTACTGACGAAGCTTATTTTTACCTGGACGGCTTCGTCAATAAACAGAACTGGCGCATATGGGGAACCGAAAAGCCCCATGTTGCAGTCCCATCGTCCCTGCATCCTCAAAAAGTACTGGTCTGGGCCGCCATGTCTTCCAAAGGAATCATTGGCCCATTTTTCAGATCCGAAACGATTACTGCATCACGCTATCTGGACATTCTTCGTGAATTTGTGGCGGTACAAACTGCCTTAGACGACACTGCGAACACCTCGTGGTTTATGCAAGATGGTGCCCGGCCACATCGCACGGCCGACGTCTTTAATTTCCTGAATGAATATTTCGATGATCGTGTGATTGCTTTGGGCTATCCGAAACATACAGGAGGCGGCGTGGATTGGCCTCCCTATTCGCCAGACATGAACCCCTGTGACTTCTTTCTGTGGGGACACTTGAAAGACCAGGTGTACCGCCAGAATCCAGAAACAATTGAACAGCTGAAGCAGTACATCTTATCTGCATGTGAAGCCATTCCGCCAGACACGTTGTCAAAGGTTTCGGGTAATTTCATTCAGAGACTACGCCATATTATTGCTACGCATGGTGGATATGTGGAAAATATCGTACTATAGAGTTTCCCAGACCGCAGCGCCATCTGTTGCTGAAAATTGTAACTACTGTAATTTCGAAAGTTTGTCTGCCTGACAATGTACTGTTGTCCCAAGCATATTGCAACAAACGGTGTATTTCTATCGCTACTCGTTTAGTTTTTATTGCCGTTTCAAATATACCGGTCATTTTTGAAACACCCTGTATGATGACTGACCGCGGCATCTGGGGGCCATAATTGAAACTGGACGGTGGCGTTGTGTCGCATGGAAGTCATACACCCCATAATCTGGACATTATTGCTACCAAGTTTGGTACTCGTACGGTAATTAGTTTCCGTGTTATGAAGTGTTAAACAGGGAAACTTTATTATAACCACCCGGTCTGTACTGGTCTCACACAAAGTGATGTTTGACCGACGATAGAACAGACCTTTGGGAGAGAAGCGGAAGAAACAGATCTCCTGGCGACGCAACGGAACAACGTCACTGGCGATTAGCAGCTAGTGCGCGATAAGCTGCGTGAAGACAAAGCTGAGTAGATAACGGCATCCGGGGCTCCACAAACACTGACACAGCTTGCCGGCCAGAAAGCCTGTGGGCCTCCAACTCGTGTATACCAAGTTACAAGTCAACGGTTACAGTTGTAAGCAGCGATAAAGTTACACGACTGGCCATTAAAATTGCTACACCACGAAGATGACGTGCTACATACGCGAAATTTGACCGACAGGAAGAAGATGCTGTGATATGCAAATGATTAGCTTTTCAGAGCATTCACACAAGGTTGGCGCCGGTGGCGACACCTACAACGTGCTGACATGAGGAAAGTTTCCAATCGATTTCTCAAACACAAACAGCAGTTGACCGGCGTTGCCTGGTGAAACGTTGTTGTGATGCCTCGTGTAAGGAGGAGAAATGCGTACCATCACGTTTCCGACTTTGATAAAGGTCGAATTGTAGCCTATCGCGATTGTGGTTTATCGTATCGCGACATTGTTGCTCGCATTGGTCGAGATCCAATGACTGTTAGCAGAATATGGAATCGGTGGGTTCAGGAGGGTAATACGGAACGCCGTGCTAGATCCCAACGGCCTCGTATCACTAGTAGTCGAGATGACGGGCATCTTATCCGCATGGCTGTAACGCATCCTGCAGACACGTCTCGATCCCTGAGTCAACAGATGGGGGCGTTTGCAAGACAACACCCATCTGCACGGACAGTTCGACGACGTTTGCAGCAGCATGGACTATCAGCTCGGAGACCATGGCTGCGGTTACCCTTGACGCTGCATCACAGACAGGAGCGCCTGCGATGGTGTACTCAACGACGAACCTGGGTGCACGAATGGCGAAACGTCATTTTTTCGGATGAATCTAGGTTCTGTAGCTGTAGCTCTACCCTTCATTCGATCCCTGCGAAACTCTACATTTCAGCAGGATAATGCACGACTGCATGTTGCAGGTCCTGTTTGTGGATACAGAAAATGTTAGACTGTTTCCCTGGCTAGCACATTCTCCAGATCTCTCACCAATTGAAAACGTCTGGTCAATGGTGTCCGAGCAACTGGCTCGTCACAATACGCCAGTCACTACTCTTGATGAACTGTGGTATCGTGTTGAAGCTGCATGGGCAACAGTACCTGTACATGCCATCCAAGCTCTGTTTGACTCAATGCCCAGGCGTATCAAGGCCGTTATTACGGCCAAAGGTGGTTGTTCTGGGTACTGGTTTCTGAGGATCTATGCACCAAAATTGCGTGAAAATGTTATCACATGTCACTTCTAGTATCAGGTATTTGTCCAATGATTACCCGTTTATCATCTGCATTTCTTCTTGGTGTAACAATTTTAATGGCCAGTAGTGTATTAAATTGATACAGAACAGTTGAAGGTGTAAAAATGTAAAAGCGCCTTAAACGTGAGGTCCAATTGTGTTAGGTGCTCCTCACAGAAGGGAAGCAACAAGTCAAAATGATAACTGCATCATCTTTCGTTCAGAAAATGGACGAAGAGCACAGAAAATGGGAGGGGCAGGAAATGAATTTTCATCTACTTTCGAAAATTTATGAGTAAACACTTTAAAATTATAAACCCGTGTTTCGTTAGAGAACTGCAACAGCCAGGTGAAGAATAAGACGTCATTGGAGAGATTTTTACAACAGGACACTGAAAAGTAACAGTAGAGATTTTGGTGTCCAGCTGAACTGAAAACAAACAAAAAGAGCGATGAAATGAAGAGCTATGAAACACAATGTCGTTTGCGTCCTGCAGTTCAGTTGAGAGATAATTTTGTAAACTCAAGGAAGATGAGAATTTGGCCGACCCTAGTACACATGGAGTCAACAGTTCCATTAATTTCAGAACAATATACTCAGCGCCATTATAAAGTAGAAATTCAGTCTTAAAAAATATGTATTCGTTATAATTATAAGGTAGATGGACGAACAAGAAACTTTAACAACCACAGAAACTAACAACCGTTAAACTTTATAACACTGAACTTATCACTACGACTTCTGTAAGAATCGATGACATTGAGAACAGCAAGGCAAGTTTAGGTTTTCACACTGAAATACAGAGTGAACCTGAACTCCACCGATAAAATTTCGGACATTGTTCAGGGACTTCACGGATATTTTGATGTTAGGGACCCGTGGTCTCCGGACCTCGTTATAGTGTAACCATATATCGTTTGATTTCTTATCTCCATTTAACTTCGAACCTGTACCTCGCTGAAAAATGTCTAAACAACAGTGCAAATGCTGACGGAATGCGCTGTTTGGAAATAAATTTATTCCATTTACTTATGGTACTCTCTGTTACCAACAGTAGTACCCACTTTTTATATAGAAAACCTACGTAATTCTTATAGGTGAGAAACACTCCAATTCTTAGGAAAATCTATCCTCATTCAACTTCAAGTATTGCGATATGACGTATGGTGTACACAGTAGTGTGCATATCTATTGCCTAAATATTACCACTACTAATGATATATCAGAATTAGTCGTCACATCAGAAACGCAGCCAGAGGCAAAATACAATGGCCGACAAAATATTAACTGAATAATGATATGCAGAGAACCTGCGAGGAATACTGATACACTGCCTAGAGAGCACAATATTATATACCAAATCAAAAAATTAAAAGCAAGAAAATATTACTTGGAGTCCCTTGAATATCAGTCACTCGGTAGGCAAATACTACGGTGGAACGAACAACGACCCCAAATACCATATTCATCAAGGCAAATCCCCAGAAAATCGCAGTTGAGTATGTAATTACTATTGCCTTGGGAATATATTTAAATGTCATCTTTCGATCTATTTATAAAACGACGAAACCGATCCAAATAGGAACTGACACACAGAAAGTTCTATCGTAATATGCAGTGTGGGGACGGAACAAGTAAGTATGCGAAAAACATTACATCAAAGAATAAGCTCACTAATTAAGGAACATACTGATGCAAGAAGGGGAAACATTTGGGTGCGAAAAGGAGTAGTTGAATGACCTCTTACTATTGAACGGAGCAGCCCTAAATCAAAGCCTTCTAAATAATGAGAAAAATCAAGCTACAAATGCCAGGAGTCTACAAATGCCAGGAGTCTACAAATGCCAGGAGTCTACCCAAATGCCCGCAGTCTTGAGGCACACCGTAAATCTTATAACAGTAGCACACAACATACTCAAAACTCAGTTACCATCAGGTCGACATCAATCCAAAATCCTTAAAAATCATGAAATTCGCCGATGTGGTAAGAAAATCATAAAATTCCCCGTAAGGTGTAGGGTGAAGTAAAGGGTAAAGGTCACAAAGCAACAACTGTGTAAAACAACCAAAAGCAACTCTTGAGATGCAGGCAAGAAACGCATTCTTATTAACTCAAGTTCTTATGTCTTTGACAACTGTGTTTGCGATATTCTATACTTTTCTCTACTTGTAGTCTTTTTCTCTTAGATTCTTAGTGTGCATGTTCTGTGCCACAATTACAGTGACGCATTGGTTTCTCTGGCTGGGCTATGTGGTAGGTCCCATTGTTATGAGATCTTAGGAGTTTCTACACTCTCTGAATCTTGCTGCATAACGTTCTATACTGTTGGTATGTGACACTCCTGGTGGTATGTAACGACCATATTTTGATCTTTTGCAAGGTTACACGTATCTATGATGTGATTTCCCTTGTGATAGTGATGTCATCTTGATAGTTAGGGCGGCGAGGATGTTGCTGTTACCTTACGATCTGTTTTTTCTTTCTTTTTTTGTAATCAATTCGTTTGCGTACCATTTCAGCCGTTTCCATTTTAGACCAAACTGACGTGTTCCGCAGGTCACATGAGGGGGTACTCGGTGTTTCTTGACTCCGTCTCACGAACTGCGTTTGGTTGGTTTCGTACAGTTGTAGCTTTGAGACATTTACTTCACCATACACTTTATGGGGAATTTTATGATGTTTTTATCACACATATTAAGTTTGTTATTTTTAAGCGTTTTGGATTAATGTCGACCTGATGATAAATTTGAGTTTTGAGTATGTTATGAGCTACTCTTGTGGGCCACAAGTTTTCCGATGTGGCTCGAGACTCCTGGTATATGTAGGCTTATGCTACTAAACTGTTTTTTTTTCTGTCGGTTTGGTTTTGCTCATTATTCAGAAGGCTTTTATTCAGCATTGTTCCGTTCCATGATTGGTTTACACTGTGAGGTCATTTAACTCTTCCTTTTTGCTTACAAATATTGTCCCTTTTTGCGCCAGTATGTTTCTTAATTAGCGGGGTTATTTTTTTGTGTCGGCTTCATCCCCACACTACCTATTGCGATAGAGCTTTCTGTGTGTTAGTTCCTGTTTGGGTCGGTTTCGTCGTTTTATAAATAGATCGATAGTATGATACTTAAATATATTTCCAAGGGAATAGCAATTATACAGACAACTGAGATTTCCGGAGGACTGCCCTTCTTTAATATGGTATTTGGGGTCCTAGTATTTGCCTACAGTTTAATTGATTTTTAAGGGACACCAAGTCGTATCTTCTTATTTTTTTGATTTGGTATATAATATTATGCCCTCTAGGTATTTTATGAGTGTTCCTCGCAAGTTTTTTGCATACCATTATTCACTTAATATTTTGTCGGCCGTTGGATTTTGCCTCTGGTTGCGTTTCTGATGTGACAACTAATTCTGATATATCATTAGTAGTGATAATGTTTAAGCGATAGATATGCACACTACTGTGTACTCCATACGTCATATCGCAATACTTGAAGTTGAATGAGGATAGGTTTTCCTAAGAATTAAAGTGTTTCTCGCCTATAAGAATTATGTAGGTTTTTGTATAAAAAATAAAATAAATAAATAATAATGAAGGACACGAAATCCGAAAAAAATGTAGACAAACTATTTTCCTTTGTGCTTCTGATTTTGTATATTGTCTACTTTTCATTTTTTGTGATGTTTGGCATGTTCTGTTACAACTCTGTTATGTCAACATAATTAGTTTCTGATACCAACCATTTTAGTATGTATTCTGCTTTGTTGTACTGTATGTTCACAGGTACTTTTCTTAATGCTGCAGATTGCATTCTGTAATGTCAAATCATTTTTAACAAGCAAGAGCCTGAAGATGGTATTAATGAGACGCCAAAGCTAGTCGTCTAAGTAAAATAATTTCTGAAAACATGCAGCTGTTTGTCGATTTTTATTTGGTAAATATTTAACCGGCTGCTGTCCTGTATGCATGATGGATCATCAGAAAGAAACCATATTTGTTCCACTACCAAAATGTATTTGGTTGGAAAAACCCGTGACTCTATAATGAGCCAGATTTAAAAAAGCACACGCTACTCTACGGAGTGCAGAACAAAAAGTGCACCAAAAAAAAAACTTTGTAGTTGCTCGGTATGTAGTGGCCAACTTCACTTGTCGCTGAGTACAGATCCTGTATAACGCTTTGACTCACATTTTCAAGTCACAACCTCTTTGATGACTGAAGCCCAACAGAATGTAGGCTAGAGTCCGTACCTGCTAAAAATAAAAATTGCGCTTACGATCAGTAGCAGCAGATTTTACGCGATCTCCGTCCTCGATGTGTGGCTGATGCTCGGTACAGCACAGGGAAACAGTCCGAACAATCTGTCCCTCATTGTAAATGTACAAAATCCATGTTTGATCAAATAAGATTTTATGTTTGTTTGTAAGGCTGTGTTTGGCATCAGCAAATTCTTCCAGATTTGAGTTCTTGGTGGTTCTGATATTCGATAAAGCGCCTGGAAACAATTGTAATGCACTTTCCCTCGTAGCTCTACCATATTTTTATTCAAAAATAGGCAAGCCATCTGGCCTATCCCTTTTCATTTAATATGAGACTAACACTGTGCTTACAGGATAACATGGGGGCGGAATGTGGTAATGTTTATAAAAACGAATTGGACTGCGATGACTGCACGTACTGATTTTAACTTGAAATGTTACCTACAATTAACGTGGCGGAGGTCTTTTTTTTTTTTTTTTTTTGAGAGCATTTTCGTTATGGGAACAGGGAAATATGCTGGGTCTGCGACAAACACAGCAGTGTCTGACATAAAGGAAAAAATAGCTTGAGGCATTCACACAGGCAGGTTGCCTCAGGTGTTGTCTCCGTGAAAGACGCCTCAGAGTGCGAGCTCCAAGGTTCTGGAGGTATTCTCCTTGGCTGCGTTTATGAGTCACTCCCACCCTGCAGCCAAGTAGAGGCCAGAGAAGGAACTATATCAGCAAGCGACTGGCAATTTCTTGTGATCTGAAGGGTATCTTGAGCAGAAAACAATCTTACACATTCCTAAGGACACATGGCTTGCAGAAAAGTAAGGGCCTCGCCTCAGGTACAGTTTTGTTACTTTCAAAGGACCTCTGATGTGAAACTAGCTGCTGGCTACGAAAACACGTCAGAAATAAAAATGTTTGTGGCGTCATATTAGAAAGAAGGGCGAATCGGAAAGTCGTTGGAGTTTTAACGCGATGCACTTTCTTAGCGGAATTCTTTTTGTGCAAGATGGAATCATGGTCCTGGCTGGACGAGTATCTTCATTCAGTGGTCAGTAGGATGTCCTATTTGGGGTGAAGAAGAGAGCAGGCTGTGTGGTTGTTAGAATACAGAGAGCTGGTTGTAGAAAGGACGTGCGAACTGATTGATCTGTTCATCCCAAGATGGTTTGGTAGGCGTCTGGTGCACATCTTACAAGGGAACCTCCCCATCGCACCCCCCTCAGATTTAGTTATAAGTTGGCACAGTGGATAGGCCTTGAAAAACTGAAAACAGATCAATTGAGAAAACAGGAAGAAGTTGTGTGGAACTGTGAAAAAATAAGCAAAATATACAAACTGAGTAGTTCATGGGAAGATAAGCAACATCAAGGACACTGGGAACGCAGGAGCGCCGTGGTCTCGTGGTAACGTGAGCAGCTGCGGAACGAAAGGTCCTTGCTTCAAATCTTCCATTGAGTGAGAAGTTTAATTTTTTATTTTCAGTTTATGTGACAAACTCTTATGTTTTCATCACTTTTTTGGGAGTGATTATCCCATCCATAAGAAAACCTAAATCGGGCAAGGTAGAAGAATCTTTTTACCCATTCGCCAAGTGTACAAGTTAGGTGGGTCGACAACATATTTTTGTCATGTGATGCACATGCCGTCACCAGTGTCGTATAGAATATATCAGATGTGTTTTCCTGTGGAGGAATCGGTTGACCTATGACCTTGCGATCAAATGTTTTCGGTTCCCATTGGAGAGGCACGTCCTTTCGTCTACTAATCGCACGGTTTTGCGATGTGGTCGCAAAACACAGACACTAAACTTATTACAGTGAACAGAGACGTCAATGAACGAACGGACAGATAATAACTATACAAAAATAAAGAAAATACACTCCTGGAAATGGAAAAAAGAACACATTGACACCGGTGTGTCAGACCCACCATACTTGCTCCGGACACTGCGAGAGGGCTGTACAAGCAATGATCACACGCACGGCACAGCGGACACACCAGGAACCGCGGTGTTGGCCGTCGAATGGCGCTAGCTGCGCAGCATTTGTGCACCGCCGCCGTCAGTGTCAGCCAGTTTGCCGTGGCATACGGAGCTCCATCGCAGTCTTTAACACTGGTAGCATGCCGCGACAGCGTGGACGTGAACCGTATGTGCAGTTGACGGACTTTGAGCGAGGGCGTATAGTGGGCATGCGGGAGGCCGGGTGGACGTACCGCCGAATTGCTCAACACGTGGGACGTGAGGTCTCCACAGTACATCGATGTTGTCGCCTGTGGTCGGCGGAAGGTGCACGTGCCCGTCGACCTGGGACCGGACCGCAGCGACGCACGGATGCACGCCAAGACCGTAGGATCCTACGCAGTGCCGTAGGGGAACGCACCGCCACTTCCCAGCAAATTAGGGACACTGTTGCTCCTGGGGTATCGGCGAGGACCATTCGCAACCGTCTCCATGAAGCTGGGCTACGGTCCCGCACACCGTTAGGCCGTCTTTCGCTCACGCCCCAACATCGTGCAGCCCGCCTCCAGTGGTGTCGCGACAGGCGTGAATGGAGGGACGAATGGAGACGTGTCGTCTTCAGCGATGAGAGTCGCTTCTGCCTTGGTGCCAATGATGGTCGTATGCGTGTTTGGCGCCGTGCAGGTGAGCGCCACAATCAGGACTGCATACGACCGAGGCACACAGGGCCAACACCCGGCATCATGGTGTGGGGAGCGATCTCCTACACTGGCCGTACACCACTGGTGATCGTCGAGGGGACACTGAATAGTGCACGGTACATCCAAACCGTCATCGAACCCATCGTTCTACCATTCCTAGACCGGCAAGGGAACTTGCTGTTCCAACAGGACAATGCACGTCCGCATGTATCCCGTGCCACCCAACGTGCTCTAGAAGGTGTAAGTCAACTACCCTGGTCAGCAAGATCTCCGGATCTGTCCCCCATTGAGCATGTTTGGGACTGGATGAAGCGTCGTCTCACGCGGTCTGCACGTCCAGCACGAACGCTGGTCCAACTGAGGCGCCAGGTAGAAATGGCATGGCAAGCCGTTCCACAGGACTACATCCAGCATCTCTACGATCGTCTCCATGGGAGAATAGCAGCCTGCATTGCTGCGAAAGGTGGATATACACTGTACTAGTGCCGACATTGTGCATGCTCTGTTGCCTGTGTCTATGTGCCTGTGGTTCTGTCAGTGTGATCATGTGATGTATTAGACCCCAGGAATGTGTCAATAAAGTTTCCCCTTCCTGGGACAATGAATTCGCGGTGTTCTTATTTCAATTTCCAGGAGTGTAAATACAAAATTGTTGAGGCTTTCGTGGCCACTTGTTGACAAACTGCCTATTGGCTTCTGTCTCGGGTTCTTCGGCCGACGTTCATCTAATGATTTTTCTGACGTTTGTAAAGAAAATAAAATTTTCACTCGAGGGAAGACTTGAACCAAGGACCTATCGTTCAGTAGCTGATCACGCTATCACGGGACCACGGCGCTCCTGAGCTAACATTGTCCATGATGTGGCCTATTTGACCCGTGGACTACTCAGTTTGTATATTTTTCTTATTTCTTCACAGTTCCACACAACTTCTTCCTGTTTTCTCAATTGATCTGTGTTCAGTTTATCAAGGCCTATCCACTGTGACAACTTATAACTAAATCTGAGGGGGGTGCGATGGGGAGGTTCCCTTGTTAGCAGCTGTTTGAGATACAGAATTCAAATGGTTCAAATGGCTCTGAGCACTATGGGACGTAACATCTGCGGTCATCAGTCCCCTAGAACTTAGAAATACTTAAACCTAACTAACTTAAGGACATCACACACATCCATGCCCGAGGCAGAATTCGAACCTGCGGCCGTAGCAGTCGCGCGGTTCCGGACTGAAGCGCCTAGAACCGCTCGGCCACCGCAGCCAGCTATACAGAGTTTTCTGGCAGAAGGAGAACCTCCGCTCTATATCACTGAGACACAGATACGATTCATCTTTCCGCACATCTGATGTTAAATATTTCAGGTGAGCATTATTAGCAGCACCGGCATTATGGGGCAAGCCTTGGTCCACTTTTGCTCTGATCATTCTGATACCTAATATGTTACAAAACGCTGCATATAAAAACAGAATTTTTCTGGCTACACACATTGGGTTCTGTTGGTGATTTATTTACGTATTTATTTATTTTTGAGTCATCAGTCTTCGACTGGTTTGATGCGGCTCGCCACGAATTCCTGTCCTGTGAAAACCTCTTCATCTCAGAGTAGCACTTGCGACCTACGTCCTCACCTATTTGCTGGATGTATTCCACTCTTTGTCTTCCTCTATAGTTTTTTCCCTCTACAGCTCCCTCTAGTACCATGGAATCGTACACCATGTCTTCATAGGTGTCCTATCACCCTGTCCTTTCTCCTTATCAGTGTTTTCTACATATTCCTTTCCTCTCCGATACTGCGCAGAACCTCTTCTTTCCTTACCTTACCAGACCACCTAATTTTCACCACATCTCAAATGCTTCGATTTTCTTCTATTCCAGTTCCCACAGTCCATTTTTCACTACCATACAATGCGGTACTCCAATCGTACATTCTCAGAAATTTCTTCCTCAAATTAAGGCCTATGTTTGATACTAGTAGACTTCGCTTGGCCAGGAATGCCATTTTTGCCATGCTAGTCTGCTTTTGATGCCCTCCTTTCTCCGTCCGTCATTGGTTATTTTGCTGCCTTGGTAGCAGAATTCCTTAACCTCATCTACTTTGTGACCATTAATCCTGATGTTTAGTTTCTCGCTGTTCTCATTTCTGCTACTTCTCATTAGTTTCGTCTTTCTTCGATTTACTCTCGATTCGTGTTATGTCGTCATAGGACTGTCCATTCCATTCAGCAGATCATGTAACTATTCTTCACTTTCACTTAGGATAGCAATGTTACCAGCGAACAGCATCATTGATATCCTTTCATCTTGAATTTTAATTCCACTGCTGAACCTTTCTTTTATTTCCATCGTTGCTTCTTCGATGTACAGATTGAACAGTAGTGCAAAAGATTACACCCTTGTCTTACACCCTTTTTAATACGATCACTTCGTTCTTGGTCGTCCACTCTGATTATTCCCTCGTGGCTCTTGTACATTTCGTATGTTTCCCGTCCGAGCTATTAAGATGATTATGCGATGATTGTCGCACTTGTCAGGTCCTGCAGTCTTCGGAACAATGCGGATGATATTTTTCCGAAATTCAGATGGTTTGTCGCCAGACTCATACATTTTACACGCCAACTTGAACAGTCGTTTTGTTACTACTTCCCCCAACTATTTTAAAAATTCTGATGGAGTGGTATCTATCCCTTCTGCCTTATTTCATCTTAAGTCCTCCAAAGACCTCTTGAATTGTGTTTCTAATGCTAGAACCCCTATATCTTTTTAATCGACTCCTGTTTCTTCTTCTGTAACATCAGACAAATCTTCCTCCTCATAGAGGTCTTCAGTGTATTCTTTCCACCTACCCGCTCTGTCCTCTGCATTTAACAGTGGGATTCCCGCTGCACTCTTAATGTTACCACCCTTGCTTTTAATGTCACCGAAGGTTGTTTTGACTTTCCAATATGCTCAGTCAATCCTTCTGACAATCATTTCTTTTTCGATTTCTTCACTTTTTCATGCAGCCATTTCGTCTTAGCTTTCCTGCATTCCTGCATTTCTTTGCTCTTATTCTTTCTGAGCTTGAGCTCAGTGACCTTAACGCTGCATCTCCATCTTGCTTACTGCATGTTTTTGCATTTTAGGTGGAACGCTGTCCTAAAAGGAGCAGAGTCAGCTATGACCAGTCGTTTTGAAATGCAGAAGACATTGAAACCAATGTATTACAAATTCCCTATGTATGCAGTCAGGTGCCACCAGGCGTGAATATTACTCAGCCAATGGTTCAATAAGTCCTGGGTGCGAAATACTGACACAAATTAGTTACAGAGCAGATGAAAAACTGGTAGAAGTCGACTTCAGAGAAAAGAAGTTTGGTTTCTGGAGAAACCCTATGACTTATCTTAGCAGATAGACTGAAGAAAGGCAACCTACTTTTATAGCATTTGTAAGGTTCCAGAAAACTTATAATAATAGTACAGAATATAATCTTCAAAATTCTGAAGGTAGCAGAGATAAAATACAGAGTGTGAGAAATTATCTATAATTTGTACAGATGAAAGGGTACAGTACCGACCGACATTGAAAATAGGTACGAAATACTTCGATATTCTTGTCAGAACAACACATTTTTTGTGTAAAAGTAACTCAATTTCAATTAATACAGCGAAGCCGGATACCAGTGTGGGAAAGAATGACAATTTATTTATTTAATTGATCACATGTGCACTCCCTCAAAATAAATCCCTACATCCAGTTTGGTGAGATCTGTGTGGTGTAAATGAATGAATGTATGGTCGTCTGCTAGCCACAGATAGTGAATGGGAATATATGATCATCTTTGAGTCGATCCTTTCGCCACCTTTGGTGGGACCAAAGAGATGGAAGTTACCAGAGCTTTGAGCGTCTGAAATGTGGCTGACCAATAAGGTAGCAAGGTGCTTCTCCCACTTCGACAGAGGTGTGAGAGAACCGGAATACGGCCATGTTTCAGCACTCTGCCGCTGGACCTTCTGCTGTATACACCTGTTTTTTGTTGTGGTCCGTAATGAAAGAGTGGAGGCATGGTATGGATGTGGAATATTTAAGAGTAGTTAGAATTAATAATTTCTCTTCCTCAGGAACTTTTGTGGGGAGAATTAAATGTGAGGCAGGTAATTTTAAGGGGATTGTAGTAAACCAACGGTCACAATGGCCCCACGTGTAGTTATAAGTTGAGATACCTCCGTGTGCTTAATTTAAGCTGAATAACTAGCGTGTGTACGATAAGCTGAAATATTTAAGAAATAGCGTGTGTATCATAAGTTGAAATATTTAAGAAATATCATTCTGTGTGACGCTAAATTTAAACTCTGAGAGAAAATCAAGGTGAGTCGGCCGTCTTTCCAGCAACGCCACTTGGCTTGCATTGCACAGGAAGACGTGCGTTTATCTCCAGAGTTCAGAGTAGGAAAGTAGAATTACAAAGTGGGGCAGTGTCGTGTGAAACTTGGATAAATATTGATTGAAGTGGGAAAGCGGAAAGTGATGATGTTGTAACAGTTCTTTGTGTAGTATTTCATATTGTTGTGTTGTGTATGTCATGTAATTTTGGTATGTGTGTTTTGTATGGGAGTAGCAAGGTAATTTCGAAAGATTTGTGGGTTATGCTTGTTCCTTCTGTATCGCTCGATCTGGAGGAAAGTTTCGTGAGGATGATTGTGAGAGTCGAAGTGTGAGGTATAATAAAAGATCCACCATCCTATCCAGGAAGTGCACTGTTGCGGTAAATAGATTATGAGACCATAGTATAGAGGTTCACTAATGTAAAGCCACGCCCATTGGGCGGAAATTCTCATATGATATTGTCGTAGGTTGTAGAATTTGTGTGTTTAGGAATAAATCAGCTAGTGAAAAGAAAGAGATTGGTGGTCTTTTTCATTAAATTGTATGTTGCCATAATGTCCCGAATTTATATAAAAGCCGTTAAATCAAAGACAAAAAGTAAATGTGGTATTGCCAGTGCGTAGTGTACAAACAGAGTTCTATAAATCACTGATAGTCAGATGCGTGTTTCCGTTGCGTGTTATTCATACAGGAGGATAATTTGTAACTAAATAGTAAGATACGAGAATTCATGTTACTCGATAAATTAAGGAAGAATCCACTCGCTTGGCAAACCACTCATCTTGCAGGCCTGACTGCTTGATGCCACAGTATGAGTAAGGCAAAGTGGGTGCCTCTCATAATTTCGACCCTGCCAGGATGGTTTTATTCCAGGATATTGTGCCAGGATTCCGTTTCTTGCCAGGATATATTTTGCCAGGATATTTTGTTGCCAGGATGATTTGGCCAGGATATATTTTGCCAGGATATTTTGCCAGGATTCTGCTGTTAGGGTTTGCTGTTAAGATTTTTTTTATGGAATCTATTGTGATAGCGCTAAGAAGTAAAAAAATTTTGTTGGCAATTTCTTTCTGGATTGGTGAGGATCTTTTATGTTTTTTATGTAATGCTTGCTACTTCATCTAAGGTTGGAAGATCGTTGTATAATTTTTTTTGCGCAATGTCCGTAGTAACTAGATCACAGTTGAAAAGTGTAGCCACCATGGAGAATAGCGATTCTGGGGCGAATGTAGTAGTGCAGCAGGAAGTAGCTGTTGACCATGGCTTAATGAGCGGGGACGGCAGACACTCCAAAGAGGCTGTATTGTTCAGTGGACCGCTGCAAGGGGATCCTTTGTGCGGCGGGCTTTGTTCACAATCGGGGGCTTTTCCCGACGATGCGGGCGAGCCGAGACTATTTCAGGTATTCAGTGAAAGTGCAGCTACCCTTAGCGAAGCTACGGTTTCTCAGGCAAATGAGGTGAGCGCGTTGACAGTAGCAAATGACAGTGGGCTGCTGCAGTTTTTACAGAGGATGGATAGAGATAATAAGGAAAGATTTGAAGCAATTAATGATATATTGGACGCGATGGATAGAGAGAATAAGGAGAGAGATAGGGAGAATAAGGAAAGATTGGAAGCAATGGATAAGGGAAATAAAGAGGCAATGAGGAAGCTACTCTCAGTTATCGATGAGCGTCTGTCCGCAGTTAATAATCGGTTAGATGAGGGGGAGAAGAATCTGGGTGCGTTGAAGCAAGTATGGGACGCCGTGAAAGAAAAAACCAATAATTTGGGGGTATGAATAATTGCAATAGAGAGGGATATCACAGAACGTAGGGACGTGTTGCCAGATGAGCGAATCAAAGAGGTAGTGGAGGACTTGCATGCAGATAAACAAGGGGCATTAGACAGCGTGGAAGCTCAAGTCACCCAGCAGGATAAAACAGGTGGCAAACCCAACTGGGTATAGCCCAAGGTCGGAAAACATAAATGCGGAAGAAGAATGTAGGAGGCACTTCGTGTCGGTACAAAAGTTCACTTGCTTTCCGGATCCTGATACCTATCAACACCCACGTCTGTGGCTGTCTCAATTTCAAGATTCATTACCTGAATCATGGGGACCGCTCCTCAAAATGAAGTTTGTGTGTAACCATTTGAGGGGCGAGGCTAGAGCACAAATGCAGGAAATTATTAAAGACTGTAGTAGCTACAAGATATTATGTGACAAGTTTTTAAATGACTTCTGGCCGAAAAGTAAGCAGGACCAGGTTAAGCAAAGCATATTGATGATGCCAAATTGTAACGAAGGTAGTATAAGAGATCCAGTTGCGTGCTATCAGGAAATGCTGAGACGAAATAGGTATTTGGATGTGCCATACCAACCTGGGGAGCTCATTAGGATCTGTATAACGAAGTTGCCAGTGAGATTGCGCAGAGATATAGTGATAGCAGGCAGAGGCTTAGACGATTCTGCGTCATTTCAGCACTTGTTACAGGAACTGGGTAATGAGAGCAACATTGTGAACGACGACGTGACTCATAGGTCAGACAGAGTTGAGGATAGGAACGGTAGAAACTATCAGAATGACAGGAGAGCATGGAATCAGAGGAATGACGGAAATGGAAGATGGCGAGGAAATAGGGGGCAGAATTCATGGGGAAATCGACCAGCAAACCGGGAAAATAGAAGATGGGACAGAGATGGAAGAAGGGAAAATCAAAATGATGGGCGAAGAGAGGATAGGCAGTCACTGCGTTCACGACAGGACAATCATTGTCACAATTGAGACGATCAAGGGAAAACAATCTCGTGGGCTTCATCACATTTCTAACATCAAATTATGGAAAAGTTAAGGATAGATCTAAGGTAGGCAATTTATGGTAGATAGTCAGTGTATTTATTTGTGGTGTGTAACGTTGTGCAGGGTCAATCGAACATAAGAATTTTCAGGCGGGATGTCAGGAAGTGTGACGGAATAGACTGGTCAAATGAGTCATGAACTGGAGTCGACAGAGTGGTGTACGTATTTTTTGTCGTATGAATAAGGATCAAGCAGAAACGACGTGATGATTAATGAGTGAATAAAGATAGTAGATAGAGAAGCGACGTGATAAATAGTAGTGGATAAAGGTGGTATATGAGGAGAAAAGCGACGTGAAGCAGTGTGATTAATAAAGAGAGATTCGACGTGATGAAACAGTGGTAAATAAAGGTGAGTAGAATTAATAATGTGGAGATGTCTTAGATGTATGTTACAGAGAGGCCTGTGTATGCTGCAATAGAGATTGATGCCAATGGCGAAGGAAGACCAGGAAATGATGGAGTAATGGACGGACGGAGAGCCGAAATACGAATGAAGAGATGAGGACAACTGCACAATGTGAAAGGACGTAAAGGGAGTATGAGACCCAGATGGTGAACGTTGTGGAATACTGACGTAAGATGTAATACAAGTGTAGATCTAATTCTTAGCATAACATTTGATACATGAAAAAAAAAATTTTTGTTGTTGTTGTTGTTGAAGCCGGGTACCAGTATAACTAACTAAAACGGTACCAATAATGTGTACAGTTATTTTGGAGGTTGAATAATTTGTGTATTTTTTGTTCTTAGATGAAATGTCGCAATTCTAAGTTGGTGTTTAGCAGAATTATTAATGGGTAAAGCGAATGCGGAGGTAAGCCGATGGAGAAAGGTGCCAGAGTGAAAGGACGAATTCGGAGACTGGAAAGCTATCTCCGAAGCAGCTTCATGTGTTATGTGGTTGAGTATAAGGGAGCAAAGGTATGGTATGTTGTCGAGAGTGTGGTGGTGTTAAGGTTAGCTGACTTCTAGACCTATTCTGTTAGTGTATTAATGGATTGAATGAGAGGGAAAATGTGATGTCTGGTGAGTGAGAGTCGTAGAGTAGTGTGATCAATGCGCACACTCCTGTAAAGGGGATGCTACCAATCGGTAACTAAAACATTATTATGTATTGTTTGATTGGGATGAACCTCGATGGCAGGTCATGATCTGACATGTGGATGATACATACGTGTCCTAGAAATGTTGTTATATATAATAAAATGTAAAATATATAAAAAGATACTAATTTCAGTCAGTCACAAGCACAAAGGTGCATTGTATGTTGCAGATTTAGAGTCATCAGTTTCTAAAATGTTTGTTGTGTTAGGATGTTAAAGTAGTTTACTATTTAATAACATGTGGTAGGTAATTGTGAGCTGTGTAGATTATTCTTATTTTTTTTGTTAGAACACTTTCAAGGGGTATTAATTTCAGTCTGTCACAAGCACAAAAGTTCATTGTATAGTGTAATTTTAGAATAAAGTTTCTAATATTTTCACTGTGATAGGATGTTAGAGTAGGCTACTATTTGATATTGTAATTATGAGCAGTATAGATTGCTTATTATTCCTTTTGTTTTTTTTTACACTTTCATGTTTTGTATGAGGGACGACAGGTACAATGAATAGCACGAGTGTGGGCTGTCTATAGAAAAGGGATAGATAAATGTTGATGTTGTGTGTGTAGAAAACTAGGGTGTATAATTTTATGTTTTTTTAGAACAAAGGTTCTTTTATTACCAATGTATCTAATAGATCATACATGTAATCAATGAGTATTTAAATAATGTAAGAATATCCTTTTGTCTGTAATGTTGCGAGATGCACGGAAGGCTCTGACTGATTGGGTGTCGTAACGCCCATACCGCTAGCGGGCCGAGCTGACGTTGCCTTGGCGACGGGCGACACAGCCGCGGCACTCCCCACTCCACTGTCAGACGAGGTACACTCCACGCGCCCGCTACAGCAGGTCAACGGCCTGGGGTGACACGCGCGTACCACTGGCCATTCATAAGTTCCGCCACCCTTACGACTGGGGAAAGTATCCCGCGGAGGCAACAGCGGGTGGTTTCTTCTGCTCAACAGCGCGCGCAGAGGCGCCACGGCAGAATGGATGGCGCGCGGCAGAGCCCGGCGAGCATTTGTTACCAGCAACTATTAACTAGTACTGGACTGTGGAGCCGTGAAACAAGATGACTGCTCGTATGTCTCCATAAGGTGGAAAGTGAAGGACTGGTGTTTCCACGTTGTGAGTGGTGGAAAAGATTTTGTCTTTAGCAGACAGGACGATTGTTTTGTTTTGTCTCGACCACTGAATGGTGGGATCCATAAACTTTTGGCAGTGACTTGTTAAGTGGGCTTTGTGAATTGCATGTGGGACGCTTGGTATTCTTGAAGAGGACAGTTGTCGTTTGGTGAACAATTATTGTATGAAGACAAGAAACTAGAGTGGGACATTGACATTTGCGTCTGTAGTAGGAGACATTTCTTGAATTGGCGCGGGAATAAGTGCTGTTTGTTGAAACTTACGACTTTTAATTACACCATGAACTGAAAGGACAGAACCGTGGGTAATAGTAGTTGTAGGGCCATTTTTTGGACGAACAGATTCGTGTGGATGGTACTCTGAGAGTGACTATGACATTTGTGTTTAATGAGAGATACAGTTTACTGTTCAGTGCGTGTTCAAAATGCCGATTTGAGTGACTCAAAGACTTTCGTCCGGGTAACCATGGGAGAGCTTTGACACCGAGACAGTGGTTCTAGGAAAACTATCAGCAACTTTTTGACCCCAAGAAAATCACAGAATGAAATGTTTCCGTGTGACTCGCAAGATAGGGAATAATGTATTTGTAACTGTGTAAATGTTTTCTTATATGTTTCATTCCTGAAGGGACAGCAAGTTTAATTGTATTTCATTATCATTTGTGTTTAGAATAGTTAGTGTTTGTTTTTTGTTTGTTCTGGGTTATCAAGTTCACGTAGCATGTTTATTAGAATATTTGGTACAATGATGCTTTAATTATTAGCCAGTGGCGTAATACTAACGTAGCGGCCCTTGTTGCATTGGTCAGTAAGATTGTCACAGGGGACAAGAGTTTGCATTGCACAACAAATATCGGAATTAACTGATGCTTTTTAATGTCGTGGACAGTAATAATCTTGTTGGTGTTTTGACGGAAGCCACTTATTTTTATTATCACAGTGGTGACATTTCACATTAGAGTGTAACGAAGGCTAGTCGAAATGCAAGTTCTTGTCGTCTAAATGGGTGACAACAGAGAAATAAGCAGTAGAGTAAGATAAGAGAGCTACTGGTGGATTCAAGCACTTATTGCTAAACGATTTACTGCGTGTATTGATCAAAGTTGATGGACTGACTAGCTCAGCAGCAGGTATTTGTACTGATGGATATAGGATAAGGTTAAACTCACTGTCGAGTAGTTGTGGCAATTGCTTAGGTGATGATAGTTAATGAGGTATGACATGATGTCTTATATTTAATTGTTTTTCTTCTCAGTTTTAATTCTCTGTAGGTTTGAGGTATATTTTAGAGTAATGGTATGGAGCCTGACATTCTACGTGTAACTAGTGTACGCAATGTTTTTCTTTTGTTGATTTTGTTTTGTATTTAGACTTTGCTGTGTAAAGGTTTTTACAGCGCAATTTATGAATGTCAGATTACTTGCTCTGTGTTTGGACGGTGAGCTATTTAAAATTTCATGAGTACAATTAGTATTTTTTTATTTGTTTTAGAACTATTGAAATTTGGATTACTCATAAAAATAACGAAGATCCCAGTAACTAAAGCAAATTTTTATCTCAACATTATTTTTTTATTTTGTGTGATATAATGTTTTATTTGTCATGTGGATTGTTGTAAATTTGTATGTGTACGTTACTCCGGATTGTGGAGAGTACAATAATGCAACAACTGTCAATAATTTGGTAAAGTAACAATATTTGGTCGTCTATTTGAGGTCACCAGGGGCTAAGGTCTCCTCCTGGGTATTTTGATGACTTGCTATGTTTGTTCTAATACAGTTTTCTTAAAAAAATGTTCGGAACTACCCTCGCATTGCAAGGATAGTACCGTGCCATTTTTTTCTGCATGGGTAGCCGGTGGTGAAAGGGTACAGTACCGCCCGACATTGAAAATAGGTACGAAATACTTCGATATTCCTGTCAGAACAACACATTTTTTGTGTAAAAGTAACTCAATTTCAATTAATACAGCGAAGCCGGATACCAGTGTGGGAAAGAATGACAATTTATTTATTTAATTGATCACATGTGCACTCCCTCAAAATAAATCCCTACATCCAGTTTGGTGAGATCTGTGTGGTGTAAATGAATGAATGTATGGTCGTCTGCTAGCCACAGATAGTGAATGGGAATATATGATCATCTTTGAGTCGATCCTTTCGCCACCTTTGGTGGGACCAAAGAGATGGAAGTTACCAGAGCTTTGAGCGTCTGAAATGTGGCTGACCAATAAGGTAGCAAGGTGCTTCTCCCACTTCGACAGAGGTGCGAGAGAACCGGAATACGGCCATGTTTCAGCACTCTGTCGCTGGACCTTCTGCTGTATAGACCTGTTTTTTGTTGTGCTCCGTAATGAAAGAGTGGAGGCATGGTATGGATGTGGAATATTTAAGAGTAGTTAGAATTAATAATTTCTCTTCCTCAGGAACTTTTGTGGGGAGAATTAAATGTGAGGCAGGTAATTTTAAGGGGA
The DNA here is from genome assembly GCF_023898315.1 of Schistocerca nitens. NCBI lineage: Eukaryota > Metazoa > Arthropoda > Insecta > Orthoptera > Acrididae > Schistocerca > Schistocerca nitens. Next base: position 738,204,664 of record NC_064617.1, read on the forward strand.
TTGTAGTAAACCAACGGTCACAATGGCCCCACGTGTAGTTATAAGTTGAGATACCTCCGTGTGCTTAATTTAAGCTGAATAACTAGCGTGTGTACGATAAGCTGAAATATTTAAGAAATAGCGTATGTATCATAAGTTGAAATATTTAAGAAATATCATTCCGTGTGACGCTAAATTTAAACTCTGAGAGAAAATCAAGGTGAGTCGGCCGTCTTTCCAGCAACGCCACTTGGCTTGCATTGCACAGGAAGACGTGCGTTTATCTCCAGAGTTCAGAGTGGGAAAGTAGAATTACAAAGTGGGGCAGTGTCGTGTGAAACTGGGATAAATATTGATTGAAGTGGGAAAGCGGAAAGTGATGATGTTGTAACAGTTCTTTGTGTAGTATTTCATATTGTTGTGTTGTGTATGTCATGTAATTTGGGTATGTGTGTTTTGTATGGGAGTAGCAAGGTAATTTCGAAAGATTTGTGGGTTATGCTTGTTCCTTCTGTATCGCTCGATCTGGAGGAAAGTTTCGTGAGGATGATTGTGAGAGTCGGAGTGTGAGGTATAATAAAAGATCCACCATCCTATCCAGGAAGTGCACTGTTGCGGTAAATAGATTACGAGACCATAGTATAGAGGTTCACTAATGTAAAGCCATGCCCATTGGGCGGAAATTCTCATATGATATTGTCGTAGGTTGTAGAATTTGTGTGTTTAGGAATAAATCAGCTAGTGAAAAGAAAGACATTGGTGGCCTTTTTCATTAAATTGTATGTTGCCATAATGTCCCGAATTTATATAAAAGCCGTTAAATCAAAGACAAAAAGTAAATGTGGTATTGCCAGTGCGTAGTGTACAAACAGAGTTCTATAAATCACTGATAGTCAGATGCGTGTTTCCGTTGCGTGTTATTCATACAGGAGGATAATTTGTAACTAAATAGTAAGATACGAGAATTCATGTTACTCGATAAATTAAGGAAGAATCCACTCGCTTGGCAAACCACTCATCTTGCAGGCCTGACTGCTTGATGCCACAGTATGAGTAAGGCAAAGTGGGTGCCTCTCACAGAAACCAGAGTATGTTTAAAAAACAAACGTTTTGGAAGATCAGTTGCACGAAATGCCGAATTTCTTCAAAAGAGATAATGACTGTAAAAAAAATACCTAGAGTAATGGGATGAAGTCGAATGATATCAGTCTGTGCTGAGCCGAATTAGATTAGGATGGTTCAAATGGCTCTGAGCACTATGAGACTTAACTGCTGAGGTCATCAGTCCCCTAGAACTTAGAAATACTTAAACCTAACTAACCTAAGGACATCAAACACATCCATACCCGAGGCAGAATTCGAACCTGCGACCGTAGCGGGCGCGCGGTTCCAGACTGCAGCGCCTAGAACCGCTCGCCACTCCGGACGGCAAATAGATTAGGAAATGAAACACGAAAACAACTGCGCTTAGTAGAGGATTTTGCTATTTGGAAAGCAAAACGAATGCAGGTGACTGAAGCAGAGACGTTATAAAATGCGAATTGGCAACAGCAAGAAAACGTTTCTGAAAAAAAATTATTGACATTGAATATAAATTGAAGTCTTTTCCGCAGGTATTTGGTTGGATAGTAATTAAAACCGTAAACAGTTGGTTAAGGGTTGGAAGGTCTGGACCCAAATGAAAATTAAGCAACAAGACAGTTTATTTAAAATTACATAACAAGATTGAGACGTGATCTTCAGGGAATATTTAGAACAATTTTAGTAGTGAAAACAATATTTCTATTGATACAGAACAAGAGCTTTTATGCTTCGTTACAGATATGAAATAACAACTGAACATCTTAAGTGAAAATGACAAACCAACGCCCAAATTGAAAGTAATTTAAAAATTATTAAGCAGCTTTTAGACCTCACAAGAATGATAATGTTACCAATCAGAAACCCTAAAGAGGAAAGGTCAACTGCTCAAAGAGCTGTACCAAAGTTAAAATGAAATTTTACCAACAAGAAGAATTAAAGAGTAACAGTAGTTCATAATTACAGCGCCATCATAATTATTGCAAACTAACCGCCCGGGAGGGAGTGTGCAATCACGTTCGGTGCCGGCTGGCCAACCGACCCGCCGCACTGACCTTAGTCTAAGCACTGGGGCAGAACATGTCTGCTCTCTTAGAAATACACACAAGAATTAAATACCCATTCAAGGCTCCGACCGCAATATCGGGTGTGAGTACGGCTCAGAGCACCTCGACTGAACAAAATCTTCAGATGAGTTAGCTAAGAACGCAATGAATAATTAGTGTTAAGTGTTACCGGCCTCTTCTTCCCCAGGAGTAGTAAACGACACGCGAGGAGTTGCAGAGTCAGGTTAGACTAATGGAAAAATTTAACACGGGAGAACGCACAAAATTAGCAAAAAAAGTCATAAAATTTGAGTAGGCTTTTAAAATTGAGCAAGCACATCCTAGAACGAATGTGTCGCTATTCTGTCCACTAATTTGCACTTTAATGTTCCCACGAGAAGGAAGCACCGAGCGGCCCCAGACAAGTAGGCCCGTTCGGATTCACAGTTTAAGATGAACAAATACAACAGTAAAATCAATAATCGAGAAATAATCAGCAGCATTAATATGACAGGGACCCGCAGATTAACGGCCAGGTTGGCACGGGAATTGTGATCTATCGTACATAGAATGCTCTATAGAACTTGGTCAAATGTCGACCACCGACAGTACAAATAGCGACCATTATGATTCTGTGGCGAACCGTTACTGCAGAGCCATGAACTAGCTGCCTAACTAACCTGCATCGATCACCACTTAAATGCAACATAGAAACGGAACTGTAATTGGAATAATTCCACACCAAGTTCATCCTCACTGGATTTTTTGACGGTGTTGAAGACAGCTGATCTGGGTGGTGGTGGCAGGAAGGTCAGAGGACGTAATTCTAACAGGTCACAAGTCCAACAGCCAACCCTGCACATAGACCAGACCCTCTGGACCGATCTGCTCCGTTCCTACCAGACTGATGTCCCAACCAGCGTCACACTCTCTGCGTCCCACGTCTTGTGTGACGACGACGTCTTCTATCGGACCCAGGAGCCTTGTTAGCCAGGCCACGGGACTAACACAGCACCACTTTAGTCCGTAACCGGCACTCGTCTCTTGTCAGCTCCCTCCGCCTCGCCTGGCGCGGTACTGTCAAATCCACCTTTTCCAGCACACGCGCACCCTCTCGCTGATCCGTTCCGCCCACCAGAATCTTTGCAGCAAAGATGTGCTGCAATTTATCGATAGCTCGTGGCACGGCTCACTATTGGAATGTGGTGCTACAGAAGAATGCTGGAGGTGAGGTGACTGTACTGAATGACTTACTAGGGGGCAGTGAGTCGAACTGGGGAGAATAGAAATTTGTGGCTCAACTAGAAGAAGAGTTCGGTTAGTAGGACATGCACAGAATCTTCAGTTTGGTAACGTGGAGAATCATGGACAGCAAAAAATGTAGAGGGAGTGCAAGGTGTGACCTTAGTAAGCAGGTTTAAATATCTGTAAGATGCAGCAGAGATGCAGATGCTTGCAGAGTATGGACTAGCATGCAAAGCTACATAATACCAGTGTCTGGTTGAAGTCTACAACAAGATGTGGTGGAACTGTAATACTCCACAAAACCTTTTGATGGCTTTACCCTTGTTGAAAATGCTCAAGATGTAAATTAGGTCCTTCCAATATGGCTTTTCACTTTGTCTACCCATCAAGAGTTTTTTCCAGAATAATAGTGATAAACATTCAAAGTGGAAGCACGTAATTATGAAAGTCGGAATATTGTGGAGAAAGTGGAAAATATGAACAGAGAAATATTTCTACGAAGTCTTTCGCGACGTATTTCTTGAATAAAAATCTCTCGGTGTACATGCCGCGTCAATTCAGGATAAAACTCCAAGCTTTCGACCACTACCTCCATGGTCGTCGTCAGGGCTAAAACTGACTGTCGTGACCTAGCGAGGTTCCCACTTTTATATGTCAAGGACGGCTTCTGATTGGCTGGAATACGTCATAGCAACAGCGATATGGCGCGTAGTGAAGTGGTGCCCTCTACTTCCATAGATGTAGTTTCTATCCTGCGTTGCTTGCAGCGCCATCCCTTGAATCAGGAGGTAAAGTGCGGGAAGTTTTTCTCTGCGATTTTTCTTTATCCAGTGCACTCTTCCAAGTGTTGCTAAGTGCATAGCCGTTGTCTCTGTTAAAGTTATTATCGCTAAGTCTAATTTCGACTGCTTCCCGGATCACAGAGTCCCAGTAATTCGATGCGTGGGCTATTACTCTGGTTTCTTCAAATAAAATCTTATGCTTGTTAAGCAGGCTGTGTTCAGCCACCGCTGATTTTTCCAAATACCTGTATTTTAGGTGGCGCTGGTGCTCGATGCAGCGGTCGGCAACGGTTTTTACAGACTGGCCCACGTAATTCTTGCCGCATTCGCAAGGAATAGTATAAATTCCCGGCACTCTTAAGCCGAGACTATCTTTGACTGATCTCAACATTTCCTTAATTTTCCTAGGTGGTCGGGAAACTGGTTTTATTCCTTGCCTCTTCAGGACTCTGGCTATCTTGCTCGTTGTAGCACCGCAAAAAGGAAGCCGCGCTGTGTGCTGGTCCTCTTCTTGTATGTGGCCGTCATCGTGTCTTACTTCCTTGGACAATACTGATTTAATTTCACCGGCATAATAACCATTCCTCTTGAAAACAGTCATCAAATGGTTAATCTCGGGACCGAGGTGGTCCTTGTCGGAAATAGTCCTGGCTCTGTGTACTAAAGTATTCAGCATAGCTCTCTTCTGAGACGGATGATGGAAGCTATGGCTATGCAGATATAAATCTGTATGGGTTGGCTTAACCGTGATCAAGGAACTACTGGGTCCAACGGCATTCACCGCACTGTTATCAACTTCTCTGACAAGGAACTTGATGAAGCTACCATCTCGGCTCTCAGTAAAGGATTGAACTTTGCCCCAGCTCCACGTAAGTTACCGGTGGTTGAGATTATTAGTGGAGTGGAACAAGCAGTTCGTCATCTTCCTCAAGAAGCAGCGGATGACGTAAGGCTTGCTACTAGCCGGATTTTAGCGACATCCAAGCCGCCTAAATCAAACATCAGCAGAGAGGAGAGACAAGGAGTGAAATTGTTGCAGAAGGATGAAGATCTAGTTGTTTTACCTGCTGACAAGGGGAACGCCACGGTAATCCTCAATGCTACACATTACCACAAGAAAGTTGGATTACTACTGGAGGATAGCACTTACCGGATTCTCAAACGGGATCCCACATAGGCGCTCAGCAGGAAGACAAGGGAGCTACTAAAAATCTCTGGCCTCTCCGACGAACTGGTGAAGAACTTATGGCCGAGAGCACCTAGGCCACCAGGACTGTACGGTTTGCCAAAGGTTCATGAGGAGAACGTCCCGTTGAGACCGATTGTTAGCGCTATTGGCTCTCCTATGTACAGGCTTGCAAAACACTTAACTAAATTGTTGGCGCCTATAGTTGGTCACTGCCCACATCATATTAAGAATTCAAAAATGTTTATTGATATCATAAAACGGATGAAGATAGGCGCATGTGATATCATGGTCAGCCTCGACGTGTTTTCTCTGTTCACCAAAGTACCTGTGGATGACACATTACAACTGTTGGCTGCTCATTTTTCCTCAGAAATTTTGAAGTTGTTCCGGCATACCTTGACGACCACTTACTTTTTATACAGTGGAAACTACTGTATTATGAAATGACGGATGGAACAGCCATGGGTTCGCCACTGTCACCAGCAATAGAGAATTTTTTCATGGATGACTTTGAAGAACGAGCGTTGAGCAGTGCTCACCTCCACCCATCATGCTTCTACAGATACGTCGACGATACTTTTTTAATCTGGCCACACGGCAGCGACACGCTGCAGCAGTTCATCGAACATTTAAATGGTCTACATCCAAACATAAAATTTACATTGGAGGTAGAGAAGGAAGGGAAGTTAGCTTTTTTAGATGTGTTGGTAGAGCGAAAGCAGGATGGACGACTGGGCCATTCTGTGTACAGGAAGCCAACCCATACAGATTTATATCTGCATTGCCATAGCTTCCATCATCCGTCTCAGAAGAGAGCTATGCTGAATACTTTAGTACACATAGCCAGGACTATTTCCGACAAGGACCACCTCGGTCCCAAGATTAACCATTTGACGACTGTTTTCAAGAGGAATGGTTATTCTGCCGGTGAAATTAAATCAGTATTGTCCAAGAAAGTAAGACACGATGACGGCCATATACAAGAAGAGGACCAACACATAGCGCGGCTTCCTTTTTGCGGTGCTACAACGAGCAAGATAGCCAGAGTCCTGAAGAGGCAAGGAATAAAACCAGTTTCCCGACCACCTAGGAAAATTAAGGAAATGTTGAGATCAGTCAAAGATAGTCTCGGCTTAAGAGTGCCGGGAATTTATACTATTCCTTGCGAATGCGGCAAGAATTACGTGGGCCAGTCTGTAAAAACCGTTGCCGACGGCTGCATCGAGCACCAGCGCCACCTAAAATACAGGTATTTGGAAAAATCAGCGGTGGCTGAACACAGCCTGCTTAACAAGCATAAGATTTTTTTTCTTTATTGTGATTTTTAACACCTTATACAAAGGCGGGCTGTCAGCAGCATAGTACACCGCTCTTCAGCCTTGAGTTTGACAATAAGTATTACATAAAGGTGGCACAGAGAATACAGTCAAAACGCTGGGCAAAAAATGTAGACACTAAAAAACAAAAAAAAAAAAAACATGGAGCCGTTCACGCTGGACGAGAAACATCACTAACACTAGGCGACACGGCGCACATAACATGGATGATGGCGACGGCACGTGAACGGTGGTGGCGTGACGGCGGACAAACACTAAACACAAACGAAGGCACACACATGAGACAGTGATGGCGATGATCTCAGGCGCGCGAATGTTCACTGAGCGTGTGCGAGTCCGGGGACCTGCCAAGAGAGGAGGAGGAGGAAGGGGAATGGGAGAGGGAGAGGGGAGAGCAGAGATGCCATGGGCAGGGGAGATAGGGGGAGGGAGGAAGGGGGAGAAGCCCGGGGAAGAGGGGAGGAGGGAGGGGACGGGGGAAAAGGAAAGTGAAGGGAAGGGAAGAGAAGGGAGGGAGGGTGCCTAAAGGAAAGGACACAGGAAGTGGGGGGGAGGATCAAAGTTGATAGGAGGGGTAGATGGAGGGGAGGAGGACATCATCAGGGAGGGGGAGCTGGCGGAAGCCACCTTGTGAGAGGGTAAGGAGGGTGGAGAGATGGAGACCGGGTGGGACGTGGGAATACAGGCGCGGCAGCGGGCGGGGGTGGGAGAGGATGGGTGAGACAAGCGGATGGGGAGGATCGAGTTTGCGGGAGGTGTACAGGATCCGTATCCTTTCAAGGAAAAGGAGGAGGTGGCGGAAGGGGATGAGATCATACAGGATCTGCGTGGGGGAGGGGAGACAGGTGCGATAGGCGAGGCGGAGAGCATGGCTTCAAGGATTTGTAGGGATTTGTAAAAGGAAGGGGGGTGGAGATCCAGGCCGGATGGGCGTAACAAAGGATAGGGCGGATGAGGGATTTATAGGTGTGGAGGATGGTGGAGGGGTTCAGACCCCACGTACGGCCGGAAAGGACCTCGAGGAGACGGTGTCAGGAGCGTGACTTGGCTTGGATTGTCCGGAGATGGGGAGTCCAGGAGAGGCGACGGTCGAGGGTGACGCCAAGGTACTTAAGGGTGGGAGTGAGGGCGATAGGACGGCCATAGATGGTGAGATAGAAATCAAGGAGGCGGAAGGAAGGGGTGGTGTTGCCTACAATGATCGCCTGGGTTTTGGAGGGATTGACCTTGAGCAACCACTGGTTGCACCAAGCGGTGAACCGGTCAAGATGGGATTGGAGAAGGTGTTGGGAGCGCTGCAGGGTGGCGGCAAGGGCAAGGAAGGCGGTGTCATCGGCAAACTGGAGAAGGTGGACGGGGGATGACGGCGGCGGCATGTCCGCCGTATACAAAAGGTACAGAATGGGGGAGAGGACGGAGCCTTGGGGCACACCGGCGGAGGGGAAAAAGGTGTAGGAGTCGGTGTTATTGATGGTGACGTAGGAAGGACGGTGGGAGAGAAAGGAGCCGATCAGACGGACGTAGTTAATGGGAAGGGCGAAGGTTTGGAGCTTGAAGAGGAGACCGGAATGCCATACGCGGTCATAAGCTCGTTCGAGGTCCAGGGAGAGGAAGATTGCGGAGCGACGGGAATTAAGCTGGTCGGAAAGGAGATGAGTGAGGTGAAGGAGAAGATCGTCGAAAGAGAAGGACGGCCGAAAGCCACACTGGGTAACGGGAAGGAAGCGGTGGCTGAACACAGCCTGCTTAACAAGCATAAGATTTTATTTGAAGAAACCAGAGTACTAGCCCACGCATCGAATTACTGGGACTCTGTGATCGGGGAAGCAGTCGTAATTAGACTTAGCGATAGCAACTTTAACAGAGACAACGGCTATGCACTAAGCAACACTTGGAAGAGTGCACTGGATAAAGAAAAATCACAGAGAAAAACTTCCCGCACTTTACCTCCTGATTCAAGGGATGGCGCTGCAAGCAACGCAGGATAGAAACTACATCTATGGAAGTAGAGGGCACCACTTCATTACGCAACATATCGCTGTTGCTATGACGTATTCCAGCCAATCAGAAGCCGTCCTTGACATATAAAAGTGGGAACCTCGCTAGGTCACGACAGTCAGTTTTAGCCCTGACGACGACCATGGAGGTAGTGGTCGAAAGCTTGGAGTTTTATCCTGAATTGACGCGGCATGTACACCGAGAGATTTTTATTCAGAGAAATATTTCAGTTGAGGAAAGGCGTCAGTCAAGGGAAGCTAGTATGTAAGATTAGTTATGATCACGTGGCTACGGGATGTTGATCGGGTCATTGTTATATGGCCAAATAGGTGTTGCATTCATATTACATACAAGAAAGTCTGGAAATAACAAAATGTTCAAATGTCTGTGAATTCCTATGGGACCAAACTGCTAAGGTCATCGGGCCCTAGACTTACACACTATTTAATCTAACTTAAACTAACATATTCTAAGAACAACATACACGCCAATGCCAGAGGGAGGACTCGAACCTCCGGCGGGAGGGGCCGCGCAATCAGTGACAGGACGCCTGAAACCGCGCGGCCACTCCGCGCGGCTGGAAATAACAGAAAGAAGAGAAACTGCCAGAGAAAAAAATATCTACACGAATGAAACAGATGCCAGAATTGAGAAATTCCGGGATTCCAATGAGACCGGGTAATTATTCAACGAAATGAAGAAACTAACAAAGGTTCTTGAAGTCACGAACATGACTGATAGAAGATGAATATGGCACATCTCTAACCAACATAGAACTAGCTGCTGATCGGTGGAGAACATACTGCAACAAGTTACACAAGGATAAAAATGGAAAATCTGGTCCTATAAACATTCCAGTGTAGAAGGTACCTAATATGTTAAAAAGAAGAATGCCGAAATCCTATACCTAAGTTGAAAAAAAAAGGACCTGACCTTATTATTGCTAAAATGATCAAAACATCTGGAGATCTTGGTTTGAAAATCATACAAGTAATACGTAACAGCATATGGAATAACAAAACATTGACAGAGGACAGGAAAATGTCGATAATGATCTCGTTTCATAAGAAAGAAAATGCAAAGCGTTGTGAGGACTACAGAACTATTTCATTAATTTCACATTCCAGCAAGACTCTTCTAACTGCCATCCATACACGCCTGAGACCCTACTTAGATAAAGAAATACCACCAGAACAAGCTAGGTTCGTCTATAATGAAGAAACGCTGGAGCAGATCCTCATTGTCAGACAGCTAATTGAAAAATGTAGTGAATTCATCATCCGGTCAGCTATTTGTTTATTGGACTACAGTAAGGTTTTCTACTGTGTTCGATGGAAAGAACTGCGTAGAGGACTAGCAGAAATGTGCGTTCCTAATCATCTTATTACCCTTATTGGAAATCTATATTCTGATAGTGACACAAAAAGCAGACTAGATAAAACTATTCCAAGTGTTTCTGGACCATGTAAAGAAGTTACACAGGGATGCATCTATCACCAGTTCCGACTAACTAATATGTTATGAGAAAAAGTCTTCATTGCTGGGCTTCTGAGATCCGAATGAGTGGACAAAGAGTCAGTAATTTAAGATTTGCTGATGACACCACATCGTGCACAGAATCACAAGTGGAAATAAAGGAACTACTAGATAGTGTTCCTCCCCATGAACCATGGACCTTGCCGTTGGTGGGGAGGCTTGCATCCCTCAGCGATGCAGATAGTCGTACCGTAGGTGCAACCACAACGGAGGGGTATCTGTTGAGAGGCCAGACAAACGCGTGGTTCCTGAAGAGGGGCAGTAGCCTTTTCAGTAGTTGCAGGGGCAACAGTCTGGATGATTGGTTGATCTGGCCTTGTAACACTAACCAAAACGGCCTTGCTGTGCTGGTACTGCGAACGATTGAAAGCAGGGGGAAACTACAGCCGTAATTTTTCTCGAGGGCATGCAGCTTTACTGTATGGTTAATGATGATGGCGTCCTCTTGGGTAAAATATCCCGGAGATAAAATAGTCCCCCATTCGGATCTCCGGGCGGGGACTACTCAAGAGGACGTCGTTATCAGGAGAAAGAAAACTGGCGTTCTACGGATCGGAGTGTGGAATGTCAGATCCCTTAATCGGGCAGGTAGGTTAGAAAATTTAAAAAGGGAAATGGATAGGTTAAAGTTAGATGTAGTGGGAATTAGTGAAGTTCGGTGGCAGGAGGAACAAGACTTCTGGTCAGGTGAATACAGGGTTATAAATACAAAATCAAATAGGGGTAATGCAGGAGTAGGTTTAATAATGAATAGGAAAATAGGAATGCGGGTAAGCTACTACAAACAGCATAGTGAACGCATTATTGTGGCCAAGATAGACACGAAGCCCACGCCTACTACAATAGTACACGTTTATATGCCAACTAGCTCTGCAGATGACGAAGAAATTGAAGAAATGTATGATGAAATAAAGGAAATTATTCAGATATTGAAGGGAGACAAAAATTTAATAGTCATGGGTGACTGGAATTCAGTAGTAGGAAAAGGGAGAGAAGGAAACGTAGTAGGTGAATATGGATTGGGGGTAAGAAATGAAAGAGGAAGCCGTCTGGTAGAATTTTGTGCAGAGCATAACTTAATCATAGCTAACACTTGGTTCAAGAATCATGAAAGAAGGTTGTATACATGGAAGAACCCTGAAGATACTAAAAGGTATCAGATAGATTATATAATGGTAAGACAAAGATTTAGGAACCAGGTTTTAAATTGTAAGACATTTCCAGGGGCAGATGTGGACTCTGACCACAATATATTGGTTATGAACTGTAGATTAAAACTGAAGAAACTGCAAAAAGGTGGGAATTTAAGGAGATGGGACCTGGATAAACTGACTAAACCAGAGGTTGTACAGAGTTTCAGGGAGAGCGTAAGGCAACAAATGGCAGGAATGGGGGAAAGAAATACAGTGGAAAAGAATGGGTAGCTTTGAGGGATGAAGTAGTGAAGGCAGCAGAGGATCAAGTAGGTAAAAAGATGAGGGCTAGTAGAAATCCTTGGGTAACAGAAGAAATATTGAATTTAATTGATGAAAGGAGAAAATATAAAAATGCAGTAAATGAAGCAGGCAAAAAGGAATACAAACGTCTCAAAAATGAGATCGACAGGAAGTGCAAAATGGCTAAGCAGAGATGGCTAGAGGATAAATGTAAGGATGTAGAGGCTTATCTCACTAGGGGTAAGATGGATACTGCCTACAGGAAAATTAAAGAGACCTTTGGAGAAAAGAGAACCGCTTGTATGAATATCAAGAGCTCAGATGGAAACCCAGTTCTAAGCAAAGAAGGTAAAGCAGAAAGGTGGAAGGAGTATATAGAGGGTCTATACAAGGGCGCTGTACTTGAGGACAGTATTATGGAAATGGAAGAGGATGTAGATGAAGATGAAATGGGAGATATGATACTGCGTGATGAGTTCGACAGAGCACTGAAAGACCTGAGTCGAAACAATGCCACGGGAGTAGACAACATTCCATTAGAACTACTGACGGCCTTGGGAGAGCCAGTCCTGACAAAACTCTACCATCTAGTGAGCGAGATGTATGAGACAGGCGAAATACCCTCAGACTTCAAGAAGAATATAATAATCCCAATTCCAAAGAAAGCAGGTGTTGACAGATGTGAAAATTACCGAACTATCAGTTTAATAAGTCACGGCTGCAAAATACTAATGCGAATTCTTTACAGACGAATGGAAAAACTAGAAACCTTGGGGAAGATCAGTTTGGATTCCGTAGAAATATTGGAACACGTGAGGCAATACTGACCATACGGCTTATCTTAGAAGCTAGATTAAGGAAAGGCAAACCTACGTTTCTAGCATTTGTAGACTTAGAGAAAGCTTTTGACAATGTTGACTGGAATACTCTCTTTCAAATTCTGAAGGTGGCAGGGGTAAAATATAGGGAGCGAAAGGCTATTTACAATTTGTATAGAAACCAAATGGCAGTTATAAGAGTTGAGGGGCATGAAAGGGAAGCAGTGGTTGGGAAGGGAGTGAGACAGGGTTGTAGCCTCTCCCCGATGTTATTCAATCTGTATATTGAGCAAGCAGTGAAGGAAACAAAATAAAAATTCGGTGTAGGTATTAAAATCCATGGAGAAGAAACAAGAACTTTGAGGTTCGCCAATGACATTGTAATTCTGTCAGAGACAGCAGAGGACTTGGGAGAGCAGTTGAACGAAATGGATGGTGTCTTGAAGGGAGGATATAAGATGAACATCAACAAAAGCAAAACGAGGATAATGGAATGTAGTCGAATTAAGTCGGGTGATGTTGAGGGTATTAGATTAGGAAATGAGGCAGTTAAAGTAGTAAAGGAGTTTTGCTATTTGGGGAGCAAAATAACTGATGATGGTCGAAGTAGAGAGGATATAAAATGTAGACTGACAATGGTAAGGAAAGCGTTTCTGAAGAAGAGAAATTTGTTAACATCGAGTATTGATTTAAGTGTTAGGAAGTCGTTTCTGAAAGTATTTTTATGGAGTGTAGCCATGTATGGAAGTGAAACATGGACGATAAATAGTTTAGACAAGAAGAGAATAGAAGCTTTCGAAATGTGGTGCTACAGAAGAATGCTGAAGATTAGATGGGTAGATCACATAACTAATGAGGAGATGTTGAATAGGATTGGGGAGAAGAGAAGTTTGTGGCACAACTTGACTAGAAGAAGGGATCGGTTCGTAGGACATATTTTGAGGCATCAAGGGATCACCGATTTAGTATTGGAGGGCAGTGTGGACGGTAAAAATCGTTGAGGGAGACCAAGAGATTAATACACCAAGCAGATTCAGAAGGATGTAGGTTGCAGTAGGTACTGGGAGATGAAGAAGCTTGCACAGGATAGAAAGCATGGAGAGCTGCATCAAACCAGTCTCAGGACTGAAGACCACAATAACAACAACAACAGATAGTGTTAAGAGAGAACGCGAGGAACTTGGATTGTCGATTAGTAGGAAAAAGACCAAGACCGTGATAACTGACAGAGGTGAGCCACTACCAGCTACTGTTATACTATTGGAATATGAACAAGTTGATCAATTTGTCTACCTGTGCTCAGTGGTTCAGAATGGCGTTGGCTCTACACAGGAAATACAATGTAGAATTGTTCTGCTTATGGACGCTGCATCGAAGCTGACATTGATTTGGAAAGAACGTGTCGTAACCAGACATACCAAATTGAGAATACTGAATAACTGAAGGGGACTGCAGAAGAATTGATGCTTTAAGATGTGGACAGGTAGGAGGTTGCTGAGAATATCGTGGATGGACAAAAGGACCGACAAATCAGTCCTTCAAGAACTCTGGGTGGGGAAGAGGTTGTCCAGTATTTCTTTCCAGCGAATCCTACAGATCTTTTGTCACATAGATCTATGCCAGGAGGGTAACTTGGAAAAGCTGATCACCCATGGCAAAGTCAAAGGGAAAAGATTGCAGGGAAGACCACAGAGACGAAGACGATGGAAAGACGAGACAAAGAAGGAGGCAGACCAGACATGAGACCAGCTACTCCCAGATGGAAAGAACATATTAAGAGGGCTGTGTGATGGGTCACCAACTTTCAGCTATAAAAGACGGGGTATTTATGATGACTAAAAAGTCAGGCACAGAATGGGTTATCGCTTTTTTTAAAGTCATCATTCGCTGATGATGATGACGTCGATGTAGCATCCGATTTGTCTTTAGATCCGTTTGCTGCCTCTGTAAATCTCTTACTATCTAGTGCTAATGTCTTCGTCTCTACATAGCTTCTAAATCTTCAACGATAATATTCCGTAATTCTTTTTTCATATTTAAACCGTTCCCATCTGTAAGAATTTTCCTCTCAGCTGGTCTTTCCAGCACTAATTTGTCTGTTAGTGAATTTCGCAACAGATGTCCCTGTGTCTCTAATGACCTTGACTTCGATGGGACGTTGGACTGCAACCTCCCTGGCAACTTCAAGCCAGATTAAGACCGTGTTTCCGACCGGGAACTTGCGTTTCGCGTGCGACCCTATTACCCACTAAACACGCTACCCATACTCATATTTTTCTTAGCAAAAGAAATATGTTTCACTTATGTCATATTTTCCTGTGAGGATTTTTGGAACGGGTACAGAGAGTTTTATCTGTACCAAGAATTAATGAAACCAACAAACTCTCGGAGATTGCATGGGACATTCAAAATACTTGTTTTCTAATGTGTTTTCCTGTGAGACACCATTTTAGGAGGGCATCAGATCTTACTTACGGTAGATAAGAACAATTTTTAATTGTGATTTTTCCGCTTTGCGTCGTTACTTAGTTACTTCAAAATTCATGGAGGTATGTTTCGTCTTTACAGTTAATGAAAGGTAGTCTGTTTTTTGCCATAAACGTTTCGCTTCTTTTGTCTTCAGTTGTCTGTACTACGTGTTTGTTTAAATATAATAAATACATAATGTAGTAGTTATAAGTATGTTAATATGTTACGTTTTCTCATGTCACTCGCTTCGTTTTTCAGGTTAGAAACAACTTTTGCAGCACACGTTTTGTAGGATGAAATTATCATAACTTCAGAAAACTTGCGCTGCAAAAGTTGTTTCTAACCTGAAAAACTAGAGAGTGACATAAGAAAACGTTGAAAGGGTACAGTACCGCCCGACATTGAAATTAGGTACAACATACTTCACTATTTTTGTCAGAACAACACTTTTTTTTGTAAAATAACTCAATTTCAATTAATACAGCGAAGCCGGATACCAGTGTGGGAAAGAATGACAATTTATTTATTTAATTGATTACATGTGCACTCCCACAAAATAAATCCCTACATCCAGTTTGGTGAGATCTGTGAAATGAATGAATGTATGGTCGTCTGCTAACCGCAGATAGTGAATGTGAATATATGATCATCTTTGAGACGATCCTTTGGCCACCTTTGGTGAGACCAAAGAGATGAAATTTACCTGAGCTTTGAGCGCCTGAAATGTGGCTGACCAATACGGTAGCATGGTTTTCCCCCACCTCGACAGAGGTGCGAGATGACCTAAAGAACGGCCATGTTTCAGCACTCTGCCGCTGGATCTTGTGCTGTTAAGACCTGTTTTAGTTGTGTCCGTGATGACGAAAGAGTGGAGACATGGTATGCATGTGGAATATTTAAGAGTAGTTTGAAATAATAATTTCTCTATCTCAGGAACTTTTGTGGGGAGAATTAAATGTCAGGCAGGTAATATTAATGGGATTGTAGTAATCTTCGGAAGTGGCCAACGGTCACAATGAAACCACGTGTAGCAATAAGTTGAAATACTTCCGTGTGCTTAAGTTAAGCTGAATTACTAGCGTGTGTACAATAAGTTGAAATATTTAAGAAATAGCGTGTGTACCATAAGTTGAAATATTTAAGAAATGGCGTGTGCAGGACTTGAAATTAGAGACGAGTACTTCCACGTGGTGAGTACTGTGTGAGTCTCAAACTGTGCATGAGACAAAAGATAAAGAGAAGTACTCGTCCATGGTATCAGTTGAGGACTCGTGTGTGTGATGAATACGTTCTTAATATTACTTTGCGTGATATGATTCCGTGTGACGCTAGATTCAAACTCTGAGAGAGAAGCAAGGTGAGTCGGCCGTCTATCCAGCAACGCCACTTGGCTTGCATTGCACAGGAAGACGTGCATATATCTCCAGAGTTCATAGTAGGAAAGTAGAATTACGAAGTGGGGCAGTGTCGTGTGAAACTGGGATAAATATTAATTGAAGTGGGAAAGTTGAAAGTGATAATGTTGTGACTATTCTCTGTGTAGTATTTCATATTGTAGTGTGGTGTATGTCATGTAATTTGGGTATGTGTGGTTTGCGTGGGAGAGTAGCAAGGTAGTTGCAAAAGATTAGTGGGTTATGCTTGTTCCTTCGGTACCGCTCGGTCTGGAGGATAGTTTCGTGATGATGATTGTGAGAGTCGAAGTGTGAGAAATAATAAAAGATCCACCATCCTATCCAGAAAGTACACTGTAGCGTTAAATAATTACGAGACCATAATATAGAGATTCACCAATGTAAAGCCATGCCCACTGGGCGGAATTTCTCATGTGTTATTGTTGTAGGTTATAGAATTTGTGTGTTTAGGTTAGAGAATTTATCGGAATTAATAAGATAGTGAAAAGAAAAAGATTGGTGGACTTTTCCTTCGAATTGTATGTTGTCATAATGTCCCAAATTTATAATGTGTGCGCCATTCATATTCAGTGCGGTGGCCACGTGTTGACAAAAGCCGTTAAATAAAAAAAGAAAGAAAATGTGGTATTGCCAGTGCGTAGTGTACAGTCAGAGTTCTGTAAATTACTGATAGTCAGATGCGTGTTTCCGTTGCGTATTAATCATATAGGAGGATAACTTGTAACTTAAGTGTGAGTACTAGAGTTCAAATGGTTCAAATGGCTCTGAGCACTATGGGACTCAACTGCTGAGGTCATTAGTCCCCTAGAACTTAGAACTAGTTAAACCTAACTAACCTAAGGACATCACAAACATCCATGCCCGAGGCAGGATTCGAACCTGCGACCGTAGCGGTCTTGCGGTTCCAGACTGCAGCGCCTTTAACCGCACGGCCACTTCGGCCGGCTAAATGGTTCAAATGGTTCAAATGGCTCTGAGCACTATGGGACTCAACTGCTGAGGTCATAAGTCCCCTAGAACTTAGAACTACTTAAACCTAACTAACCTAAGGACAACACACACATCCATGCCCGAGGCAGGATTCGAACCTGCGACCGTAGCGGTCGCGCGGTTCCAGACTGTAGCGCCAGAACCGCTCGGCCACCAGCGGCCGGCTACTAGAGTTCATGTTACTCGATAAATAAGAATGAATCCACTCGCTTGGCAGACCACTCATCTTGCAGGCCTGACTGCTTGATGCCACAGTATGAGCAAGGCATGCGGGTGCCTCTCAACGTAACACATTAACGTGCCTATAATTACTAAATAATGCATTTATTATATACACAAAAACAAACATGTAGTACATGCGATTGTAAATGCCTCATAAATAAAAGAAACGAGTGTGAAAAAAAACAAAGTTCTTTTCATTAGTTGCAGAAACGGAACACATCCCCCCGAATTTTTAGTTCTTTATTACTAAGCGACGAAAACATTAATACAACACAGTTACTTCATTTATAGTATAGGTTCAAAAATGCCTTCTTTGACTTGTCAACAAAGGTCACAGTGGGAAGGGGGGGGAGGGGGGGCAGGGGTTTTCATGTTCTATCCAATATGCTTAAAGACGTAGGACTATCCTTAATTTCTCCTGCTGCTGCTACTGTCTGGGAAACCAGATTCTCTTCTGAATCAGGAGGAGTTCTGTAAACAAGGTTGCAGATCTCTGCCCACACAAAAAAGTACAAAGGTCAAATAATGGGACCGAGTAGGCTATGGTACAGCAGCAGCTCTGTTAATCCACTTTTACGGAAACTGTCGATTCAAGAATCGACGCAAAGCGCGACTGAAATGTGCTGGCGCCCCGCCATGCTGGAACTACATGTACTGTCTTGTAGCGAGTAGCACGACATCCAACAATTCTGGCAATGCCTTGGCGAGGAAACCGTAATAATAACTGCCATTTATTGGCCTAGGTAAGAGATATGACCCAGTTAAATAGTCACCAACAATAGCTGCCCACACATTCACTTAGAACTGCACTTTATGAGCCCAAATAAATGTTGCATGTGGATTAAATTAATTCCAAACATGCGAAGTTGTGGGTGTTGAGGATCCCATCACACCCGAACGTTGCTTCATATGTAAACAGCACAAGGGATAGAAACGAAGGATTCATTTGACACTGTACCAGGTGCCACTGCGAAAACTGTGGTTTGAGTGGATAATCATCTGGTTACAGGTGGTGCACGGGCTGTATGTGAAATGAATGTAACAATTTCTCATGAAGGACGTCCCTTACGTTCGTCTGATTTGTCCCGATGTTACATGCAGTCGCAAGAGTGCTGGTGGAAAGATCTTGCTCCACATGCTGCAGGACAGCTTCTTCAAACTGCAAAATTTGCACTGGGGGATTTGGTCCCCGTCTAGGTGAACCAACTTCACGCAGACGTTGAAACAAAGCTGTAAACGTAGAATGATACAGGATGCGGCGAGTGCGACATTGTTATTGGTGAACCCGCTGTGCGTCTCGTCCGTTGTGGTTCGCTACATAGTAAACAATAACCATTTCAGTGTACTCACTCCTAGTGGATCGCTCCATTAGTAAACGACTATTGAGCTGCGTCAAGAAGCACTACTAAATGGTATTACAACTAAAGAGCGAAGTATGCTCTCTACCGGTACAGCAAAAACCGTTACAAAAACATAGCAGTGATTACAACCGAAGTACCCAATTAAATAATGTTCACAGGAAATTGTGACATTAGTGAAAACTACACTACTGGCCATTAAAATTGCTACACCAAGCATAAATATAGATGATAAACGGGTATTTATTGGACAAATATGTTATAGTAGAACTGACATGTGATTACATTTTCACGCAATTTGGGTGCACAGATCATGAGAAATCAGTATCCAGAACAACCGCTTCTGGCCGTAATAACGGCCTTGATACGCCTGGGCATTGAGTCAGACAGAGCTTGGATGGCGTGTACAGGCACAGCTGCCCATGCAGCTTCAACACGATACCAGAGTTCACCAAGAGTAGTGACTGGCGTGTTGTGACGAGCCAGTTGCTCGGCCACCATTGACCAGACGTTTTCAATTGGTGAGCGATCTGGAGAATGTGCTGGCCAGGGCAGCAGTCGAACATTTCCTGTATCCAGAAAGGCCCGTACAGAACCTGCAACATGCGGTCGTGCATTATCCTGCTGAAATGTAGGGTTTCGCAGGGATCGAATGAAGGGTAGAGCCACGGGTCGTACCATCACGCCGGATGACACGCCAGTATGGCGATGACGAATACACGCTTCCAATGTGCGTTCGCGGCGATGTCGCCAAACACGGATGCGACCATCATGATGCTGTAAACAGAACCTAGATTTATCCGGAAAAATGACGTTTTGCCATTCGTGCACCCAGGTTCGTCGTTGAGTACACCATCGCAGGCGCTCCTGTCTGTGATGCAGCGTCAAGGGTAACCACAGCCATGGTCTCCGCGCTGATATGCCATGCTGCTGCAAACGTCGTCGAACTGTTCGTGCAGATGGTTGTTGTTTTGCAAACGTCCCCATCTGTTGACTCAGGGATCGAGACGTGGCTGCACGATCCATTACAGCCATGCGGATAAGATGCCTGTCATCTCGACTGCTAGTGATACGAGGCCGTCGGGATCCAGCACGGCGTTCCGTATTACCCTCCTGAACCCACCGATTCCATATTCTGCTAACAGTCATTGGATCTCGAACAAGGCGAGCAGCAATGTCGCGATACGATGAACCGCAATCGCGATAGGCTACAATACGACCTTTAGCAAAGTCGGAAGCGTGATGATATGCATTTCTCCTCCTTATACGAGGCATCACAACAACGTTTCACCAGGCAACGCCGGTTAACTGCTGTTTGTGTGTGAGAAATCGGTTGGAAACTTTCCTCATGTCAGCACGTTGTAGGTGTCGCCATCGGCGCCAACCTTGTGTGAATGCTCTGAAAAGCTAATAATTTGCATATCACAGCATCTTCTTCCTGTCGGTTCAATTTCGCGTCTGTAGCACGTCGTCTTCGTGGTGTAGCAATTTTAATGGCCAGTAGTGTATTTGTTTCGATGTCCTGTGCATCCTCCCTGGGTTTGTCGGCTTAAATAATTTACACTCTTTACAAACGTCTTCAGCGGAAATATTATAGCTCACGAGATGTATAGACCTGCAGCTTTAACACGGACACACAAAAGTTCGCTAGCAGAGGGAAGCAGAAAAAACGTTTCCGTCCACCGGCGTCTGAAGCCGGAAAGGCGAACTGAGTAGCGGCGTCGTTTGCTCCTGGCCCGCGTTGGTAAACTTGCGTGCGGGCATGTTTGCCCTACGAAAAAGAGATGATGAAGTCTCAGCTGTGCCGGAGCGATCGATGGCGCTGGCCGGCCGAGAACAGCAGCCGGGCCCAGGCGGGTACGGCGACACGGGCTGGAGCGTCGTGTGTGTGTGTGTGTGTGTGTGTGTGTGTGTGTCTGCTGGCGACCAACACTTGTCGCAGAGCTGGGAGGCCGCTGCCACTGCCACCGCGCTGCAGCGCCATGTGACGCCTCACCAGAGGCAAAAAACCGCGTTCCGCCGCGCTCTTCCCAGAGGCGGGCGTGAGAAGGCGGCACACATACACACACACACACACACACACACACACACACACCACTCAGGCACTTTGGAGACACACGCCGAAAGCCCTCCTTCATATGCTAGTACCACTTTCCAGTCATTTAATAATACCTACTCATTTCTTTCGCCTTGTGGTTTCGTATTACTTTATTAAAAAGGAGGAACACATATAAAAGAAATACTGAAATGGAAATTGTCGTACAAAATATCCTCTCTGCAGACAGGAAGATTTAAACGGTTCTTCGCGAGGGCAAAAACTGAAATCTTTCGAGTTGCGAATGAAAGTAGAAGAAACGCCAGGTACCGTTAGAAGCCAGAAGAATGGACAAAAGTTGTCTCTTTGCTTAAGTAATACAATAGCTTAAAATATAAAATAATGTATCAGTCACATTTTCTCACAAAGGTTGTCCAAAGCGTACTCCCTCACCTTCAGCGGGATCTGTGGATTACATCACAACTTTGTTTGATACATATACCCAGTTGTCGCTTTTCAACTCCATTCCACTATAAATAACACATAAATCAGAAATCTCCTTGTAGGTCAGAACTGCATGCCGGATCAGGATTCGAATCTAGGAACTTTATCTGTCTGGGGCAAGTGCTCTACCGATTGAGCGAACTTTTTTATTTTTATTTTTTTATACTCTAACTGTACCGTGATTCGATCTAGGAAACTTCACTTTTTACGGGCAAGTTCTCTACCAACTGTAGCTTTTTTTTTTATCTTGTTTTCCTCTCACCTTTAGTTGGCTTCTGGGCGATACTTCTGCGCTGTTTATCTTGTTTGCTAATACAAAAATTCTCTTGGAAAATGGAAGAGACTAACTAAAACTGTTTCGTTTGCTTTGGCAACTTCTTCTTCCCTTCCTCATTTATTTAAATTAAATTTCTTCCCTTATTTGTTATCTTCTTAAATTAAATTTCTCCTTGACTGTGAATTAAATGATATGGATTTTTTTTTCATTTCGAGGAACTGAAAAAGTAAGCCAATAATACACTGAAGTCCGGATTCAGCTTATCCATTACGGATGTTTATGAACACGTAACTATTTTGTTTCACTTTTCTGAAATAGTTATTAATTCCATGAACCCGTTTTCGAACCTTTACAGGCTCCCTTCAGATGATGTACAGGAGGTTACACAGCTGTTTCAGAGCGTATTGCTGCGTGCTGACTTGCGACAATATGAGCGGCTTTTGTTGTTAATATCCATCTGTCTGCTCCTGTACATCATCTGAAGATGAGTCTGAAGAGGTGCCAAAACCGGTTCATGGAGTAAATAACTATTTCAAAAAAGTGACTGTAGCAGTTGTTTTGCAAACGTCCGTCCCCATCTGTTGACTCAGGGATCGAGACGTGGCTGCACGATCCGTTACAGCCATGCGGATAAGATGCCTGTCATCTCGACTGCTAGTGATACGAGGCCGTATCATCCTTTAAAATTTCCCCTTCAAAATGGCTCTAAGCACTATGGTACTTAACATCTGAGGTAATCAGTCCCCTAGACTTAGAACCTCTTAAACCTAACTAACCTAAGGCCATCATACACATCCATGCCCGAGGCAGGATTCGAACTTGCGACCGTAGCAGCAGCGCGGTTCCAGACTGAATCGCCTAGAACCGCTAGGCCATTACGGAAAATTTCCCCTTCATCTGGAATCCCTGAGGTCTTTTTTTTTTCTAAAAATTAAATATACGCTTCTTTATAAATGCAAAGAATTTTGATATTGTGTCTCCAATCACTTGTTGTCTACTGAAACTGAGGTTCTTGTTTCTTTTCCAAGAAAAGCGGAGAAATAAAAAAAAATAAATTTCTTCGCCTTCGTTGCGGCAAAGTTTCTTTTGAGCACCTAGCTATCCAAGCACAACTCACGACTCACCCTAACAGCTTTACTTCCGCCAGTACCTCGTTCTAGTTTGGAAGGTAGGAAATGAGGATGTAAATTATGTATCAAACGTACACAAAAACGCTGCGGATCATTAGAGAGAGAGAGAGAGAGAGAGAGAGAGAGAGCTATTACATGAGAAGGCATTGTTGAACGACTGTAAAATGTTAATAAAAATATGTTTGGAAATAATTTGGAAAGGTCGTGAGAGCGGGTTTGAGTTCCCTTTTAGAAATGCGCGCTGTTACTAGTATGGTACAACCTATTTCTCCCTGTCCATTTGGTTTTTCCGTTCTGCTGGGTGGTCCACAAGCTCACAATGGGACCCAAAGGAACAAACACAACGTTAGAATAATGGCAACTTGTCATCTCTCAATGCGCAAAGGATCGCATACCCAAAAATGCACTTGATGATATTATAAAATGATTTGAGGAGGAGAACAGCATAGGATCTTCCCCCCAAAAAACCATCCTATAAAACTAAATGACAGCAAAAAGGCAATAACCATAAGAAAGGGTAATCATGCTCCTCAACTGCTTAACCTAAAATTACATTCCACCTGCTGTAATGACGTGGTAAGGAAGTAAGTGAATCAACTGTCCAGAGAGTTAACAGAGAAGAAGGGTGTAACGGATGAGTGACAAGCAAAAGACGACATATGAAAAAAGTGATTTGGGACAAAAGGCCCCAGTTTGCAAAGAACAATGTTGACCGGTATAAGAGATGTGGAATCATGTTACGTTTGCTAATGACAACAAATTCATTGTCCTTTCAACAGATGGAAGTAGTACAATGTCACGAGTGTCAAATGACGAGCCGCTTGCCAAACATTTCCAGTCTTCTGTAAAACTCAGCGGTATGAATGTTTTAGTGTGGAATTGTATTTCATCATTTGGCTTTGGAGAGATCGAATTTACTAAAATCACAAAAACAAGAAGGAATATCTCAACACTCTGAAGTAAAATTTGCTCAGAACCAGTTTTTTTTTTTTTCAGTATAACGACCCGAAGTATACGCCATACTTCCTAAAAGCACACTTCCTTTATAACTGTCACAGAGTTATTCAGACACTACTTCAGTTGTCACACCATAAACCAATAGACGATGTATGGGATTCACAACTACAATCAGTTCTAAAGAAGATACGAAAAAGAAACAGGAGGAAGGTAGAGAATTAAATGTGCCGACACGCCGTTAATTTCGATGAATTATTGAAATTCCTTTTGTAATTAAGTCATTTCATCTAGTGTGCTGAATGTATGAACCTGGAGATATACTGTGTATTAACTACGAATCTTCTGACTGGTTTGGTGTGGCCCACCACGAAGTCCTCCGTGCGCCAACCTCTTCATCTGACAGCAGCCCTTACGTGCAACGTCCTCGACTATTTCCTGGATACTTTCCTAACTTTGTCTTCTCCTACAGTTTTTGCCTTCTGCGGCATCCTCTAGTACTGTGGAAGCTATTCCCTAACGTCTTGATAAATGTCGTATCATCCTGTCCCTTCTTCAAGACCGTCTGTCCTTCCCGACTCTGCGGATAAGTTCCGCTTCGATTATCTTATTTTCCAGTTTTCCCACTGTCCATGATTCATTTACATACAATTCTGTGCTCCATATGTAATTTCTAAAATATTTTTTCCCCGAATAAAGGCTCATATTTAACACTATCAGGCTTCTTTTACCGAGGGGGTCATGTTGCTTCCAAGATAGCAGAATTCGTTCATGTCGTTCCCAGTTTTGATGTTCCAGGAAAAAATCGCAACGTTACACAGATAGATGACTAATCTAAGTTTTATACCGCTAAGGCGCGTCACAAAAATCTGCGTTAATGAGAAAGTCGAAACAGGGTAAATATTAGCAGCAGATTTTCGTAAACATTCTCTTAAGTAACAGAGTTGTACTTTTATTTGCATTCATGTTATTCAACATGAGTGCGTCTGGAGCACAGAACTGTATAGAAGTGAAGCTCGGACCTTACGAAATCCAGTGAAGAAGAAATTGGAAGAATTTGAAATAGGATGCGACAGAAGTTTGTTAGAAATCTCAATACATGTTATAATGAGTGATTTAATGAAAAGTGTGATAAAAACTGAAGAAACGGTTCTTGAGTAAGAAACCTGGGGTTGATAATAGCAATGACAGGTCGAATTTTACATTTGATCATAACGCATTATTCCCGAAGAAAACAAAAATGAAACTGACTACTCAATGACTAAATAAAACTTAAAGTGGAACTGACAACATTTTATCAAATAGTAAAAAAAGATTTCGGCTATTACACATAGATAATTGAGCAATTTTACCTATAAATACAGACGTTCGAGTTCTGAGGCATCACAGGTTTATACCACTTGTTATGGAAAGATTTTAAACAAGTGTCTAATCGTCCCCTGCCACACGTTGCTTTGGCTCAACTTGGCCAAATAGAAAAGGAAGAAAAGTACACATTTGTAATAGGTATGGGACTTGGGTATAAGTCCTAATCTCCTTCTACCCCAATGTTTGTCTTTCTCCTTCTCCCCGTCTTTGTCCAGCTCCCCGCTTTCCTCCTCTCTCTCTGTCCATCACCTCCTCTCCCTTTCTCTGTCCAACTTCTCCTCTCCCTGTCCCTGCATCTCCTCCTGTCCCGTCTCTCCCACCCTCTCTGGCTAATGTCCATCAGCATTTCCCGCCATTTATATATCCACCTTCTCCTTCCTTCGCTCTCCGCATCTCCTCCTGCTCCCTCTTTCTGACCACCTCCACCTATCCGCTTTCTGTGTCCACTTCCTATCACCCCTCTGTCAGTCTCCTATTCCCCATTGTGACCTTGAACCTTGAGTGGTGCTATGCGAATTCAAATTCCGTAGCAGTATTCTAATCATAAGCCGATAAGCCACAAAAATCATGGAAAATTTTTCATTGATTCCTTCGAAATTTTCGCACAACATTGCATTCGAATAAGCGTGCGTTTTTACCTACCTACGAGAGCGCCATATGGTATACTACATTTTTATTTTTATAGATTATCTAAAATAATCTAAGGAATTACGCAAAATATAGCATTAGAATGCCAAGCTAAAATAATTAAAAATTTAGTGCACCTTGAACATGAGATGACTGAAGCAAGTAATGCTCTCATAAACAAAAAAATAGTAAATTAACTTTTATTTCTGATGTGGATGTGAAGGCCTTAGACGACTGCAGAATTTCAACTGATCGCCGACATGTAAGACGCAGAGTAGAAGCGGATACAAAGTTAAAGAGATGTGTTAACCTATCAGACAGGAAGTGGAAAATATAAAGTACCATTGTTTGTTGAAAAACATAGAGTTAAACTACATTAAGCAACAAGTTCAGCATCTTTGAATACCGGAGCAGACTCAAGGTGCAATTATTTAAGAAGAGACTTTGCAGACAGCAAAATACGTGGCAAGTGAGGAATAAGAAAAAGGAAATCTCAAATGAAACA
This sequence comes from Schistocerca nitens, assembly GCF_023898315.1. Classification (NCBI taxonomy): domain Eukaryota; kingdom Metazoa; phylum Arthropoda; class Insecta; order Orthoptera; family Acrididae; genus Schistocerca; species Schistocerca nitens. Next base: position 738,230,964 of record NC_064617.1, read on the forward strand.
AGGTAACCGTTTGACAGTATGTGAGAGTTTCAACCAAACGGTTGTACGATCATGGTATAACAAGCTGAATTAAACAGAACGATTTTGTAATGTCTTCAAAAAAATGGCTCTGAGCACTATGGGACTCAACATCTTAGGTCATAAGCCCCCTAGAACTTAGAACTACTTAAACCTAACTAACCTAAGGACATCACACACACCCATGCCCGAGGCAGGATTCGAACCTGCGACCGTAGCAGTCCCGCGGTTCCGGACTGCAGCGCCAGAACCGCTAGACCACCGCGGCCGGCTGTAATGTCTTCAAGAGGTCGTGCCTCTTCACCGTTGTGTGTATTCTAGCCGGTTGTATGAAATCACCGTAGTAATATGGATCGACGCAGAGCCGTGACGGAGTGGCAGAAAGAAGCTATCGTGTTTAGAATGTGAATGAAGTTGCTCGATTTGTTAGTGTATGAAGGCGTACAGTGCGAAGTATATACCAAGGTGGTGTACCACTCACAAGCCTGTAACACATCATAAGAACATTTGTTGCAGCAAGATCAGAACCGACAGGGACCGGAGCCGGGCGTCACGCCTCGTCAGCGACAATCGCTTTCAAACCCGACAGGAATTGTTGCTGTCAGTGACTATAGGCTCATCATAACCAGTTTCCGATCGAACATTAGGATGGGAACTGCTTGCAGTGAATTTTTGGGATAGTGTACCTCGCAAAAAGCCATTACTCGCACCGAGACACAGAGCTGCACGTTTTCAGTGACCCAGACAACACAGGAATTGGACGGTAAGTGACGGGAATGCAGTGTGGTCAGAAGGCTCAATACTTTGCTTCTTTCCAAATTGTAAAAGCTGTCGAGTGCACCGACTGTCCAATTTAGAGTGTAATCTCCTGTGTTTTAAGAATGCTGTTCGTGTCACAGGTGGTTCTGTGACGCTTATGAGCACTTTTTTCGTAGCAAGAATCGGGCCCAGTTACTAAAATTGTGCATGTTGCGGTTTCCGTTGGTTCTCATTTAGAAGAACGAACATGGCGATAGGGGCGGTAGAAATTAAAATGACCGCTGACTTCCGATTCGCATTTAACAGGTACGTTTAATCTTACCTGATAATCTCCTGTTGTCTTGATCGTGGCCAATATCGGAACTCCCCTCTTTTAGCGGGGCTTTCTGATTACTAATTAAAGAATAAGGGGAATTCTACAGACCAGAAGTCGGAAAGATCTAGTAAAATCTTGCGCACATTTCCATAAACAATAAATGTAAATCCGAGGTGACCTATTATAATTTAAATATCAGAAACCACTCACACAGTAGTAGCACAAACCTGACAATGTAAACGTATTGCTGCACAACAAGACAAAGGGAACCATTATATACTATAAATAAGCGTTCTGTTATCTCGTCCAGCTCTTGATCAGAGAGAGAGAGAGAGAGAGAGAGAGAGAGAGAGAGAGAGAGAGAGAAAGTACACTGACAGATAAATTGTAGGGCCTAATGATTATTATCCATGAGAAAGAATTAACTGTAACCCAAGCAGGGGCAGTACGAAGCACTGCCGCACAAGCATGGTTAGCTTTGTCACGCCTACCGATCGATATGCCAACTGCTGCATTTCTACTGAGAGCGGAAAGCAAGCACAACGACCTAAAAATAGCGACAACTTCAGCGCTTCTGACGCTCAAGGACCTACTCCAACTAACAAGTGGACGAGATCGCCTCTCTCGTCAGGTTTGTTATCGAGAGTATCGCAACCCTGTAAGCGTCCGCCGGCAGAAAGACGAGTCTGTTGCCAACCTAATCAGAGTGACGGTTAAGATTTGTTCCAGCGTGTAAGGCCTGGTCTTACGTTTCCGATGTTGGGTTCCTTGGAATGGTTCGCGAAGAATGGTCAGATCAGAGTCCCTCCGCCATCAAAAAGTCATGGTCTGGAATTCAACGTAACGGCACGATCAGCCTTCGTAGTAGTTCTCCGTATTGCAAATTTCTAGGAATAATTAAGCCAGAGTTCGGGAAAATACTCCAGTTACGCAAGCCTAGGTGACATCTGACTGCCAGGGAAAATTATAATTGTTTCACTGTCTTAAGCCAGCCGATGTGTGCGAGCGGTTCTAGGCGCTTCAGTCTGGAACCGCGCGACCGCTACGGTCGCAGGTTTGAATCCTGCCTTGGGCATGGATGTGTGTGATGTCCTTAGGTTAGTTAGGTTTAAGTAGTTCTAAGTTCTAGGGGACTGATGACCTCGATGTTAAGTCCCATAGTGCTCAGAGCCATTTGAACCATTTTTTCATTGACCTTCTGGATATTAATCGGATCGACCTTCGTGATATATAAAATGATTCGCAATTCTGCATGTAGATTGGATCTACCGCCCGAAAGGAAAAACGTATTTTACACGCCGCAAAAAAAAAAAAAAAAAAAAAAAAGCGTACACTCTTCTAGAGATTTCAGATTCACTCGATTTATTGTTGCAACAGTGCATATGGAGTACATGAATGATTACGTAGAACGAGCGGTTCTGAGATAACAGGTATCGCCCCTTGCTGGAACACCCATATCAGTACGTGGTGTAGTCACCATGGGCGGCAATGCAGCCGCTGAATCTGGCATCTAGTCGACTGTACAGAAGGCGAAGTCTGTCCTCGGATAGGTTACGCCGACCTGTTCAGATAGTTCTGTAAGAGTTGTTGGTTGAAAAGTCACACGAGTCACTTCTCATCCCATCAAATCTTACATGTGCTACACGTGTTGCACTATGCTACACGTGGAGAGAACTCCGGTGATAATGCCGGCCAGGAAAGTGGCTGAACGTCTTGTAGAGCGCGTTAAGTTTCAAGGGCCGTGGTTGGTAGTGCATTATCATGTTGGAACAACACATCACCATGCTGTTGTAAGGACGGCAAAAGAACCGGGCTCGCAACATTCTACACGCACCGAGCTTTGGTTAGTATGCCCTCCAGAAACACCAAAGGTGAAAGATAATTGTAGCTTATCGTATCTCAGTCCATAAGGCCTGGGATTGGGCCAGCGTGCCTTGGACGAATGCACTATACGAGGCAGCGCTCACCAGGTCTATATTGTACGCGCAAAAGATCGTCACTTGCGTGCAAGCAGAATCTGCTTTCATCACTGAAGGCTATGGTGCGCCATCGCATCTTCCAAGTTATCCTGTAACAGCACCAGTCGAAGTGTGCACGTCGATCGGCTGTGTAATGAGTGCAAGACAGGCTAGAGGTGTATGTGCCTGTAGTCCCAATGCTAATAACCGGTTAGCAGTAGTTCGTATTGAGACGTCTGGGCTCCCGAGGTCTCTTATCTGTCCTGTGGTAGCTGAACGATCTGCTGCACTTACAATACGACGATCCTAGCGGGTGTCTTTGCTGCGTTGATCTCTAGAACCTCATCTACGGGTGTGAGAATGTTCACGTGCTCATTGGTACCAGCCTCGCTGCTCAACTCACGCAGCACGTCCAACTTGTGTCACTTCTCCGAAAGAACGATCCCGTCACTCGCAAGGCCACAGTTTTACTCCTTTCAAACTCGCTGAGGTCGCTGTAGGAAGCACGAGTGCCTCTCCGTGCCACGGTTGCCTGCTTGCTCCACACGTCTGCATAACTCAGGGCATCCTGGCTGTGAGCATTCCCTGTTAAAGGCTAGACACAGATGGCGCCCTGCTAGCATGTGCAAATACGCTATCTGTTGGCGGACCATGCTGAAACCATTATCAGTATATTTACTATCCTCCAGGTGGCATATGCCGTCATCGAATCAGAGTCAACGTCGTCTTCCCAGGAGTACTAATTTTTTCTGGTAGTGCATTATGGTAATCTCTTTGCCAGAAAGACTTGACAGGGTGGCAGACGTTCCTTGTGGTAGGCTAGACAAAAGTGTCTGCTCTAGAAGGTAATCCTGAACCAGGATCGTTATTTCAACATTATCAGTGTCCAAGCGTCGTCCTTTCTACTCCATCTTCATGATGCGTATTCTGCGAACATTCCCGTATTCCAAGATGACAACACCCGTGTTCAAAATGCTGCACACATACATTCCGGCTTTGCGTGACGAACTGCCGGCCGGTGTGGCCGTGCGATTCTAGGCGCTTCAGTCTGGAACCGCGTGACCGCTACGGTCGCAGGTTCGAATCCTGCCTCGGGCATGGATGTGTGTGATGTCCTTAGGTTAGTTAGGTTTAAGTTCTAGGGGACTGATGACCACAGATTTAACATCTGCTCCCATAGTGCTCAGAGCCATTTGAACCATTTTGACGAACTCTCAGGAGAGTGGCCTGCAAAGAAATGTTAGTCCGATAGGTCCGATAGGTTGAGATTCATTGGGAGAGTGCTTAGAAAATGTAGTCCATCAACAAATGAGGTGGCTTACAAAACACTCGTTCGACCTATACTTGAGTATTGCTCATCAGTGTGGGATCCGTACCAGATCGGGTTGACGGAGGAGATAGAGAAGATCCAAAGAAGAGCGGCGCGTTTCGTCACAGGGTTATTTGGTAACCGTGATAGCGTTACGGAGATGTTTAATAAACTCAAGTGGCAGACTCTGCAAGAGAGGCGCTCTGCATGGCGGTGTAGCTTGCTCGCCAGGTTTCGAGAGGGTGCGTTTCTGGATGAGGTATCGAATATATTGCTTCCCCCTACTTATACATCCCGTGGAGATCACGAATGTAAAATTAGAGAGATTAGAGCGCGCACGGAGGCTTTCAGACAGTCGTTCTTCCCGCGAACCATACGCGACTGGAACAGGAAAGGGAGGTAATGACAGTGGCACGTAAAGTGCCCTCCGCCACACACCGTTGGGTGGCTTGCGGAGTATAAATGTAGAGTTAGATGTAGATAGAAAATGTCTGGGATTATCTTAAATAGGGTGCGAAATGTAACAATCAACACGTGCTCATAACTTCTTAGACTTTCCCGGCGATTCGTTGTCATCTTGTGGTATCGAGTGTACTGCCAGCGGTCCGCGTCTTCCCAACACGATAACTCGACGTCGTAACTCGGTGTTTTGATCAGGTGTTTCCTGAGACACCTGATGAAGCCACGTTACAACGTCGAAATATCGTGGTGGGAAGACTGAGATTTCAGTCTCAGGAAACACATGATGAAGACGCCGAGCTACGACTTGGAAATGTCGTACAGAGAAGGCGCAGACCATCAGCAGTACACCCAGTTCTACGAGATGACAACATATGCTCAGTTTGGCAGCTCTACGTCGTACGGGATCTAATCAGAAATGATTGGTTTCATCTGGATACGGAACACTTGAAGAAACAGACGGTGGTTCTTCCGTTACGAACTTGAGGAACTGTAGTCAATATCAAGGCTAGAGGTGATGTTACACGATACTAGCCAGATGTCTCATTGTAGGGGTGGGGGGAGTGGGAGGAGTAAGTAATTTTCTTTTGCGGTATGCTGTGTAGAACTGGCTAGATGCAGAAGGTGGCGTGGGGCCGGTAATCTTGTCACTATGAATCAACAACACCTCATCGAACTGACCAGCTCATCTCGTCACGAAATGAAAGAGGTGACCGAGGGACAGGGACTCGCGTGTGGGCGGCGCGAATTCCACGGGCTGAGGGAGGTGGAGGGGTAGGGGAGGGGCGTGTCCCGCCACATGTGGCCGCCACATGCAGCGCAGCCCCGCTCGCTTCTTGCTGCCCCTGCGGCTCGGCTGCGACGCCCGCCGGGGACCCTCCCGCGTTGGAATTGTCGCCCGGAGTTGCGTCTCTCCCAGACCACATCCAGCTTAGGTTGTTAAGACACGTCTCTTCTTTATTCATTTCATGCGTTGCTGCTACCGATATGAAACACATGGGGGAAAAATCAGAAATTTGTTTTTAATTCACTGAACGGGTTATACAGGGATTTGAATCGAGATCTTGAATGTAAGTTGAACTCATTTCCGGAATTGAAACAGAGTTTTGATAACAATTTTCAGTTTCGTCAAGTTTTCGCTTTACATATCAGCTTTTCCTTTTTGTTTACTTCCTGTTGATGTCACTTGTATATAACATGTACACTTGGGTTTCTTCGTGACAACGGTGATTCTCACAATGACCTCGACTTCGTAAGTCTATCATCCTGATGAAGGTCTTAGTTCGGCGAGGAAGCGAGTGCACAACGTTCTTCAGAGACATAGGGGCTGGACAAAAACCTGGAAACACCACAAGAAAAACATGTTTGAACGCAAACGTAGATTCTAGCGAAGCGTGCTGGTTGCAACGTTGTATTCAATCTCGAACGGCACCTGTGCCACGTCCTCAACACATTGGTGACAACAGTGCGCTGTATAGTCCTGAGAGCACGTTGTTGGAGCCAAGTGAATTCGAATCTGGGCAAATTGTTGGTGCTTATGTAGTGGCAGCTTTCGTAATCGAGGGATCCAAAGTTTTTCGTGTTTCAAGAGGCACCATATTGAAGATTTATACGGCGTACAGGGAAATCGGAAGAACATCATCCGCTAAGTCAGAACGCGGACGCAAGTTTGTGTCAGTACCAAAACAACAAGAAGGGAAATCCATAAGCACGGAATTGCAGAGCGGACTGGAATTGCAAAACCATTCATCAGTGATGCAAATGACCGTAACAGGAAAACGTGGTGCCGAAGCCGTAAAACCTGGACTATGGAGAATTTAAGATAGGAATTTGGTCTGATGAGTCTCTTTCACGAAATGTTTTGAACTTCTGGCTTAGTTTGAGTCGCAAGACTGAAACACGGCGGTGATGACATAGACAGCCATATCGTGGAATTCCACGGTCGCCATGGTTGATTATTTTGGCTATCAGGTCCATCCCATGGTAGAATGTTTGTTCCGTATTGGTAGAATCGACAATGTCAGGGCCCCTGTTCACGCAGTCCAGGACCGCATTTTTGAGCATGAGGATGAATTGTTGCATCTCTCTTGGCTACAGATTTCATTTTTATTGAACCTTTGTCGTCTACATTGCAAACAAGGTTGCGTGATCGCTAACCACCTCCGTCGCCATTACCTAACTTGTCACTATTTTTCAGGAAGAAAGGTTTAAGATTCCCTTGAAAACCATACAGGACCTGTATTTGTCCATTCCGAGACGGCTGGAAGTTGTTTTGATTATTAACTTGCTTCCTACACCTTATTAACAATGGCAATTTGTTGTGTTTTGGCTGTTTGCATATTTTTTCCTGAAGTATGCATTGTGGAATTATTTAATTTTGGGGATGCTGACGGCTACGCTTCACCTGTTGTTCCACATAGTTCTACACGTTTTCTTTGAATTAAGATCGGGTGACTTAGTGTTGTACAAAGCTGATGTAGGCTGCTGAGTGTCAGCCGTGACAGAAATGTACGGCCTTTGAACACGGCCGCTGTCGTTTTGGGAGATGGGAATGTCTACATCACACTCACCGTTTACTTGTAAAACAAAGTGTAAAGTCTGACCACCGTCATTGTTGAAGTAAACATCCTCATTCTTGTTCACGAGTAGGTCCACGTCATAGTACGGGAAACACTCCCAACACCTCACAGCACCACCTCCGGCCTGAAATAGACCCACCACACACATCTGGCTAAACGCCTCGTGAACCGCGCTGCACTCGACGACTTTCATAGTCTGAAGGGAGGCGAAATCGCGATTCGTCGAACTATTCTACACGAATCCAGCCGGTTACCTCCCAGTTTCTGTGTTGTTTGGCCAGCAGAAGACATGCAGCTTTATGTGCTTTTGCGAGGGACCTGCCTCCAAATGTCGACTGCATGCAGTCCCATTCGTAACATTTCATCAGAAATTGGTTCTGGATCTGGATTCATTAAAAGCAGCGACTGTCACTGACAAGATGTGACACCCGTCTCCGTCCTAATCGGTTAGGATCTTTCTACGACCGCTGTTGTTGGTCAGTGTTACACACCTGCGAGCAGCACACCGTTCCCTGGAGACACAGTAGACAGTCCATTTTGATGCACCAACAAATCGGGCATTTCCTTTCACGGCGTGGTCACTGGCACGTCTAAAGACGTTACCCTCTTCTGCTGTTCTGTCGCGTCTCCACGTCGACCCCACTTACTGTACCGAATCCGTACAACAGGAAAGTTGCGCAGGTCACACTAATATTCAAGAACGTAAATAGGAGTAACCCACTAAATTACAGGCCCATATCATTAATGTCGATATGCAGCAAGATTTCGGAAAATATATTGTGTTCAAACATTATGAATTACCTCGAAGAGAACGGTCGATTGACACACAGTCAACACGGATTTTGAAAACGTCGTTCTTGTGAAACACTACTCGTAGGGTTGAGTGCTGTTGACAAGGGATTTCAAATTGATTCCGTATTTCTAGATTTCCATAAGGATTTTGACTCTGGACCTCACAAGCCACTTTTAATCAAATTGCGTGCTTACAGAATGCCGTCTTAGTTATGGGACTGGTTTCGTGATTTCCTTTCAGAGAGGTCACAGTTCGTAATAACTGGCAGAAAGTCGTCGAGCAAAACAGAAGTGATTTTTGGCGTTCCCCAAGGTACTTTTATGGCCCTCTGCTGTTCCTTATCTATATAAACGATTTAGGAAACAATCTGGGCAGCCATCTTAGGTTGTTTGCAGATGACGCTGCCATTTATCATCTAGTAAAGTCATCAGAAGATCAAAACAAGTTGCAAAACAATTTTGAAAATATATCAGTATGGTACGAAAATTGGCAATTGACCTTGAATAACGAAAAGTGTGAGGTCATCCGCATGAGTGCTAAAAGGAATCTGTTAAACTCTGTCAACATGATAAATTTTAGCGACCACAGGCCCTGTAGACCACGCGCTGCATTAGTGATCTGCTTCCATCTTCTTCTGTCTCTCACTCTCTATTTCGCACCTGCAAGGATTCCTTATGCTGCGACGTCTTCCTCTGTGTCACGTTTCCACTGTGTGGGAGGCCGGACCAATGGGCTTGTTGCTTGGAGAGTGTCCTCAAATGCCTTCTTAGGAATTCTGTTGGGTTCCATTCTAGGCAGATGCCTACCTCTTGCAGTCTCATACTTTTTAATTTCTTGACGATACTGGGTTTCTAATAAATTTCTTTCGAGCTCTCCATATGTCCATACTTGTTGCAGGTGGGATTCACAGTCATACAAAACTTTTTGAAGGATATCATCTTTACGCCAGTGACTGTTATAGGTTTTGTATTACACTATTCCTATTTCGGCCTTAGGCCATTACGAAGTGCTGATATTATGGATTTAAGCCATGTCAGCTTACATTACGTTGACATGGCTTAAAGCCATATCAGCACTTGATAATGGCCTAAGGCTGAAACTGCAGTAGTGTAATAAAAAACCTATAACAGTCATTGGCGTAAAGATGATGTCCTTCTCCATGTGTCATTCTCCAATACAGGTCCCAGATTTCTCTCCTCAGTTTTCTTTCGAAACATTCAGTTTTTCTCTTTCTTTCTTGGTAAGTGTCAGCTTTCCGAACCATATAGTACTACTGGGCAGATGATGGTGTTATATACCTTCGTCTTCGTGATGTTGACAAAGCTTTACTGTTGAGTGAGCTGCTAAAAGCGTATAGACGTCCTGATACTGAGGCTACTCTCTCATTTATCTCTAATGTTATTTTTACTTCTGAAGCGCGATCAACCTATTTAAACTGATGACCTTCTCTGAATCTAGAACGGTGGTCAATTTTAAATTGTGAATTTGGGTTTATGACTCGACCTATTTCCATATATTCTGTTTTCTTGGTTTACCAAAAGTTTCTGTGTATGTCCTTCAGGTATTCTTCTGTTTCACTGAGTAGGACTACATCATCTGCGGATGGCAGGAGTTTTACTTCACGGTGTTCGAATAAGAGACCATTGTATAGCTGTAAATTACTCTCTCAAATCAATCTCTCGAATGCAAGGTTGAAGAGAACACATGAAAGAGCATCTCCTTGTCGTGAGGCTGTTTTGACTCGGAAGTTAGGGGCTATGGATCCTCTGAACTTCACTACTGTCTGTGAGCCATCTATGCACAGTTGCATCATCCTAAGTGTTTTACTGGGTATCCTAAATTCTCTTAATGTGTTGTGGAGGCTACTTCTGTGTCATAGGCTCGTTGAAAATCAGTAAACAGACAGTGAACATTTTCGATAGAATTCCCAGAATTCCTCAAAGATCTGCGTTAGAGTAAAGAGACCGTCATTTGTGGAACGGTTTGATCGAAATCCAGCCTGGTAATCATGAATAATATTTTCTGTGTAAGGCTTAATTTTGTCGAGAATGATCATTGACAGAACGCTTTTTTGTTATGTTTAGAAAACTGATTCCTCTGCAGTTTCCACATTCAGTTTTGTTTCCTTTCGTGAGTATGGGGAAAATTATTGCAGTTTTCCAGTCTTCAGGTGGTTCTTCAGTTTTACAGAACGTCGTGATAAGTTTATAAACTTCTTTGTGTAGTTTGTTCCACCGTCTTTTAACATCTCTGCTGACGTCTGGTCCTCGCCTGCAGCCTTGCTGTTCTTCAGCTCTTCAACGGTGTGTACCACCTCCTGTCCTGTAACGCTGTACTCGTCAGTATTACTACTGTTACTCTATCGTTGCATAGTTGAATGTTATGTAAGAGTCAATACAATTTAACGTTTCTGAGAAATACTCTTTCCACCTTGCTAGACTATCTTCTAGCTGGGATAGCATGTTTTGATTTTTATCTTTTTTTCTTACTGTTCTTTGTACACTGAAACAGAATCTTTGTGTCTCTATTGATGCTTTACACCTCTACAGATTCCAGGATTCCAATTAGATATATCCTTGTTTCTGTTCGTAGAACTCTTGCTGTCTCTCTTCTCTCGAAGGTCTCCTGTCCTCATTCTCCATATTATGCAGCCACAGCGTCCTGACTTCTTTCCTCTTTCCCATTGCTCTCCGACACTTTTCGTTGAACCGTTTCCGTTTCTTCAGTTTCTTTTTCTTGTCCAATGTTTTCTCTGCTGCATCTGTTACCAACGTCTTTATTCTTTCCCAGGCCTTCCCAACACTATTTTCCTCCCCAATTTCTTGAAATGCTATAAACCGGTTATTCAGTCACATAGGTTTCTTTAAAAGAAAATTACTTCAGTCGTTCTACATCGAACTTATGTTTTGACGTGGATTTTGGTTGTTGATTCCAAATCGTCGTGATTTTTATCTTTCCTACCATTATGGCTGTTCGCTTCGGCAGCATACCATAAGCTACACGTACCTCCCGGGTGGTGCTAAAGAACAGTCACTTCGAGGCGGCCAAACAATCATCGATCTTGATCGCTGATCTGCTGACTAATTGTACATCGTATATCACAGATATGAGTCAAACCATTGTAACTAGCCATAGAAACGGCTTCTCTCTGAGCCAACACACGAGGCCCCTTGGATCTATCTTCAAGTTCTGCCATTTCGATATAGGAGTAAGCTGGGCTAAATGCCAAGTATTAAGTAAGATTTTATGCGATGACAACATTGATCTCGTTGCAGTTCAGGAAACTCAAGTCGAAGACGAAGACCAACTTCAACGGATAGGTATGATCCCGGGCTACAACCTAGTTGGCGCAACGTATCATCGTGCATATGGCGTGGCTACGTTTATGCGATCATCGATTGGAGATGTCCGCCTGTGCTCGGCAACAGTGCAGGGCGACATACATGAAGTTATTGTCAAGATAGGAGATTTGTCAGTGAGCAATGTGTACAAACCACCAACCATTCCCCGGACTCAAGATGTCCTGCCATACCTACCACACCCACCAATATACAAGGGGGATTTTAATAGCCACCACCCTCTGTGGGAATATAGAACAGCTGATGGAAATGGCGAGGCTTTTACTAACTGGGCGCCGGCCAGTGTGGCCGAGCGGTTCTAGGCGCTACAGTCTGGAACCGCGCGACCGCTGCGGTCGCAGGTTCTAATCCTGCCTCGGCCATGGGTGTGTCTGATAACCTTAAGTAGTTCTAAGTTCTAGGGGACTGATGACCTTAGAAGTTAAGTCCCATAGTGCTCAGAGGCATTTGAATCATTTGAACTAACTGGGCAGAGGGTAATAACCTGTTCTTTGTTTTCGACACGAAGGACCAAGGAACATTTAGGTCAGCAGCTTGGAGGAAGGAATATAACCCAGATTTATGCTTTGTGACGACTGGCAATAACCATACACCACTAAGAAATACAAGACGTGTATTAACGGACTTCCCTCGTAGCCAGCACCAGGAAATGATCTGAGCTACAATCAGCCCCTCTCTATATTCTGACATCCCTTATGAATGAACTGCACCTTTGGTCTTCTGTAACATGGTCAATCTTATTTACAGTTTTGCCATCTGGAGAGCGCCGTGTACCTTTGTGAATTTCTTTGTGAGAGAGCATCGTGGAGCAAATTCTCATATTCTTTAACAACGCGAAGTTGATCATTTTTAATCAATTTTCTTTTGTGGTAGAGTGCTTGCTATGTGAACATTAAAAGTTCCTAGGACAATTCTCATATTTCCTATTAGAATACTTTCGACTACGATACCTAATTCTTCATAGTATTAATCTTCAATTGAATCGTTAGTCGGTGCATGAACATTTATGAATGTTATAACGAACTACTCATGTTTGATTGTGATGTAAGACATTCTTTTGTTAATGGGATGGAATTCTTTAATCATGTTAACAGTCCTGTTCCTGACAGAAAAGCCAGTACCAAATTCATACTGTTTTTCATCTCTCCCATAAAAAATGACACAATCTTCCTCCGTGTGTATCCCTTCTCCAAGCCAACTAATTTCCCGTAGAGCTACAATATCTGCCTTGTATATTTTTAATTCAGATATCAAGGTCGCTGCTGTAGCTGGTATATTAAGACTACGACTCAATTCCAAAGACAGCTAAATACCTAGGAGTTACAATTATTAACAACTTAAATTAGAAAGAACACATAGAAAATATTATGGGGAAATTCGAACCAAAGACTGCTTTTTATTGGCAAAACACTTAGAAGATGGAACAGTGCTACTAAGGAGACTGCCTACACTACGCTCGTCCTTCCCCTCTTGGAGTACTGCTGCGCGATATGGGATCCTTACCAGATAGGATTAACGGAGTACACTGAGGAAGTTCAAAGAAGAGCAGCCCGTTTTGTACTAACAAGAAATAAGGTTAAGAGTGTCACGGACATGATACAGGATTTTGGGTGGACATAAGTAAAACTAAGGCGTTTCTCGTTGCAGCGAGATCTTCACATGAAATTTCAATCACCAAATTTCTCCTCCGAATACGAAAATATTTTTAACGCCAACCTACACAGGTATAAACGGTCATCACAATAAAATAAGGGAAATCAGAGCTTGCATAGAAAGATATAGGTGTCCGTTTCTTCCGTGTGCTGATATAAAGTCGAATACAGAATTATAGTGAAATTGGTTCGATGAACCCTCTGCCAGGCAATTAAATGTGATTTGCAGAGTATCGATGTAGATGTAGAAATGACAGTCACATAGACACCACTTCACTGCCTTGAGGACGTCACCAGTGAACGGCCACGTGACAGCCAGACACCGGCCCTATATCATCGCCTCGAAGCGACTAGTGTGCATTATTTTATGAGTGTAAATAACATTTGGTTTGGTGAGTTTACTAGTGATCACCTGTATCGAGAAATTGAAGGCGTTGACAGCTATGTTGTAGAAAACCAAAAGGAATTGAATGAACACCTGAGAACCGAAAACTTAAACGATTACAGCTTGGCTGCTAGGCCCACCGCACGAGTCATCCCCGCAGCTCGCTGTAATCCTCAATCTGTCGCATCATTCGTGCCTGCGTAACTCATGGGTGCTTTCCATGTCACCAGCTGTGCCTCTAAAGAAAATAATGTCGTGTAAGTGAAGCACACCTGCCTCTCATGCCGTAGTTCTTCGGACAGCGTTTTACTTCTTGAACGAAAGTGAAAAGCAGTGATTTTGCATTGGCGTGCTTCGTTTGCTATGTAGTCTCCTTGCAGCCAGCTTATGGAAACTATTCGGCACAAAGAACTTCTGACGCTTTTTTATTCTCACTTTGCCGCTGGATAATGAATTGGATTTCTTTTAAATGGTCATAGTTATTGTGATCCTGGGAAATTAAGTACCTCATACCTATATAAACATATCCACCGGTTATAGGCCTTGCAGATCACGCGCAGCTTCCACAAACTGCCTCCATTGCTTTGTTTTATGCCCGGCTCCTCCAGTTATCTTCAATCCCCAGGACTGCAAGGTCTTCGCCAGGTCGTCCATCCAGCACTGCCTTGGTCGTCCTAGTGTTTGGTTTCCCCTCAAGTGCTTTCTTGATCTCTTTCTTCTGGTATAAAGGCTACGTGGCCCGACCACTGGACTCTTTTGATCTTCTGCTTCTGAAGGACTGATGTATTTTCTCATCCCTCCTCCTCTTCCATTCTCCTTTATCTGCGATCTGTCTATCTTCCACACTAATCTTCTTTCAAAGATTAATATTTCTTTTTTTTTGTCATTTACTCATGCTCCAGGTTTCTGACTGCACATAGCTGCTCGGCATGTCATTGTCTTCTAACATTCTCATTTTAGTATTCGCTTGTATTGATTTTGAGCTGAGCATTCCCCTAGGGAATAAATGCATTTTATTTCCACTGCTGTTCTTTCTGTGATATCCATTTCTATGCTGTTGCTGCTGGCAAATCAAGATTCCAAGTATCTGAAGTTGTAAATTCTACTGAATCTCAAGGCATCTGTCTCAATAAATTCTTGCCGCTCTTCTCATCTTCCTAACTGTATGATTTCGGTTTTGTCTTGTTTCAACTTTAGGCCAATCTTCTGTGTGTAGTTGTCCATTTTATGGTATATTTCTTTCAAATTAGGGTTTGATTTACTTAGCAGTCCAAAATCATCTGCTTATGCTAGACAATGCAGATGATATTGCATATGCATATGCAGTTAAATACACTCCTGGAAATGGAAAAAAGAACACATTGACACCGGTGTGTCAGACCCACCATACTTGCTCCGGACACTGCGAGAGGGCTGTACAAGCAATGATCACACGCACGGCACAGCGGACACACCAGGAACCGCGGTGTTGGCCGTCGAATGGCGCTAGCTGCGCAGCATTTGTGCACCGCCGCCGTCAGTGTCAGCCAGTTTGCCGTGGCATACGGAGCTCCATCGCAGTCTTTAACACTGGTAGCATGCCGCGACAGCGTGGACGTGAACCGTATGTGCAGTTGACGGACTTTGAGCGAGGGCGTATAGTGGGCATGCGGGAGGCCGGGTGGACGTACCGCCGAATTGCTCAACACGTGGGGCGTGAGGTCTCCACAGTACATCGATGTTGTCGCCTGTGGTCGGCGGAAGGTGCACGTGCCCGTCGACCTGGGACCGGACCGCAGCGACGCACGGATGCACGCCAAGACCATAGGATCCTACGCAGTGCCGTAGGGGACCGCACCGCCACTTCCCAGCAAATTAGGGACACTGTTGCTCCTGGGGTATCGGCGAGGACCATTCGCAACCGTCTCCATGAAGCTGGGCTACGGTCCCGCACACCGTTAGGCCGTCTTCCGCTCACGCCCTAACATCGTGCAGCCCGCCTCCAGTGGTGTCGCGACAGGCGTGAATGGAGGGACGAATGGAGACGTGTCGTCTTCAGCGATGAGAGTCGCTTCTGCCTTGGTGCCAATGATGGTCGTATGCGTGTTTGGCGCCGTGCAGGTGAGCGCCACAATCAGGACTGCATACGACCGAGGCACACAGGGCCAACACCCGGCATCGTGGTGTGGGGAGCGATCTCCTACACTGGCCGTACACCACTGGTGATCGTCGAGGGGACACTGAATAGTGCACGGTACATCCAAACCGTCATCGAACCCATCGTTCTACCAGTCCTAGACCGGCAAGGGAACTTGCTGTTCCAACAGGACAATGCACGTCCGCATGTATCCTGTGCCACCCAACGTGCTCTAGAAGGTGTACATCAACTACCCTGGCCAGCAAGATCTCCGGATCTGTCCCCCATTGAGCATGTTTGGGACTGGATGAAGCGTCGTCTCACGCGGTCTGCACGTCCAGCACGAACGCTGGTCCAACTGAGGCGCCAGGTGGAAATGGCATGGCAAGCCGTTCCACAGGACTACATCCAGCATCTCTACGATCGTCTCCATGGGAGAATAGCAGCCTGCATTGCTGCGAAAGGTGGATATACACTGTACTAGTGCCGACATTGTGCATGCTCTGTTGCCTGTGTCTATGTGCCTGTGGTTCTGTCAGTGTGATCATGTGATGTATCTGACCCCAGGAATGTGTCAATAAAGTTTCCCCTTCCTGGGACAATGAATTCACGGTGTTCTTATTTCAATTTCCAGGAGTGTACCTCATCCCACGTAATTCGAAGAAACAGAAGTGGATAACCTAATCGGTTGGTTATTTGTGTATGATTCACATTAGGTCATTTTTTAAAAATTAAATCTTTCAGTGCAATCTTCTTTCTTGTATAACAAGTGAAAAGTGAATGCCATTACACGCAATCCCACAGAGAAACACAGATGTAAAGCAACAAAACCGAATTCACTCCTTTATTTTTACAAAAACAACCAACAGCCGTTCCACATTTCAAACACATGTACATGTGTGTGTAGGGTAGCAGTAGGGCAAAGCAGGTTCTGCTCCACTTTGTTTGTGCAGGTTACAAACATTAAGGGGCAAGCATATATTCAGGGGCAAATTATTGCCCCCCCTCCTGTTGATCTACCATTCTGCTCCATGTCAGCTCTTAATCTACTGTTCTTGTATGCAATTTTTTTATTTTTTAACCTATTGTTCTGTGCATACATTTGATATCAAATTCATATTCAAATTAATTAATTGATTACCTTCTCCTTCTGATGACATCATGGGCTTTCCACATCATCTACTCTCAGTCCCCATAGTGTACTGTCCCACTTTCTCCCCTCTGGCACCAATTTTGACATAAAAAATAGCTCAACTGTACTACAAGTTGATAGACTTATTGTTCTGTTCCATATCACCCCATAACCTATTGTACCCCTCCTCCTCCCCCAACCATCTGCGAAATCCCCCAGCCTTCCTCCCTTCCTTCTGGAAACCCCGCATCAATTTGGTATAAAAACATTGGCCTATCAAATTGATTGACTAATTAATTAAACCGATATCCTTTTGTGTGCATGGGACAATTTTTCTCCCCTGCTTCCTACAGATACAGTTGGGTCAAAATTCATACTACTTTGATCCCACATCCCTGGGTCAGTTCCTCACTCCCTTCTGGGTAAAAAAATATTATTTACTACATATAATACCCAATAACAATTCTGCAGAATATTTAAACAAGGGGACAGGCTGTGGATCTTGGATAGATCGCTTAAAACATATCTAGTGAAATAAAAAACATCCCCATAGCGTCACCCATTATGCCACCATCTGTCGGCCCACTGCAAGTCACCCCTTGCCCGATATCAGCGCCGATTGCTGTGCACACACCATAGACTACGCACCAACCACTGCAGTCTGCTTTCATGACCTGCGAGTGAGGAATGCACCCAGAGTGCCATTATAGAATATGTGTAGTCTAATTCTGTCACCAGTACTGTTAGGATTGCCTGGCTGCTGGCACATGTGTGAAATCCTTCTGAGGCAACTAGTCACATGATTGTGATGTGTGGGATATAAAGTGGATTTGGTAGCTTGCCAGTCTCAGTAAGTGGACGGACCATGAAGCTTCAACACCAGAAGTAGCTGAGTTGAGCAGTGTCCCCCAAGCAGTGTGATAATAGAATGAAGGAGAAGGAGAAGAGTAAGTACCCCAAGCTTAATAATGACACATGTTTGTGTATCTGTCTGTCTGTAGTAGCTATTATGGTATATAATGGTTCTTCCTCTTCTGTCTCCAGCAGTGGAGTTGACATTCACCTTGTCAGGACTTGCAGCAACAGCAGTATGTGACCCTATAGCAGAACTGGTCAACATGTTGGAAGAGGACACTCAACAGATAAATATGGATATGGACTCCAGAGATCTGTACTGCACTATAACATATGCACCATACACTGAAACACATAACATTTCAGTCATACTGCATGGACAGACTGTGGGCAAGAAGTTACCAGTTTCTGCTCCCAGTGTGCTGTTTCTACTATTCAGTTCTACATACAGTTTAACTGCTAGTGGACTAGAGTATTTGAATATAAGCTCAGAAGCAGCAGCAGAGTGTGACTGGCTTTTTGTGATGGAGATTGATAATGTGCTGAAAGGTGTTAAAGTGCAGTTTACTCAATTTTAATGGGAAGAACAGTGTTGTGCAGTAACCTACATCAGTGGACAGTTGGCTACTGAGTATAACCTCTCTTGTTCTCCTCCAGACATCTACTGCAGTCACCTGAGGCTATCATGTTAGCAATCTGAGGCTATTTATCACATCAATGTACAATTGTGCAGCACTCTGTATGCAATCTGGAGACGTATTTATTTAATTACAATACCCTACTGTTACTTATTTGTACTAATGATGGCGATATCTCTTGTCTCAGAGAGACTGAACTGCTTGCTGCCATGTGTTCAAACTGTATACAACAACTTTGTGAACTACCTCTGTGTGAATAGTGTCCATCTACATGACTTAGAACAGTGCTTCAGTACAGTGCCAAAGTCGATTCCAATACGTATAGAGGCAATCCATGCTGAATTTGCTGATGGAATACTTGAGTTTTATGATGCTCACATCAGTTTGAGGTAAATAAATGCTGATGGAATACTTGAGTTTTATGATGCTCACATCAGTTTGAGGTAAATAAATGCGGAATTTAGTGCATACAAGCTACAGTTATTTGGGAAATACTGTAAAAAATGAACCAGTAGTTTTTGTTGTTGATGTAATACAACCTATGTTTCATTGCTGAAATGTAAATAAAATATATATATTGTCACAAATACTGTGTGTTATTTCTTAGTTCATAACCCTCTCATTATAAAATAGCCACATTAGGTCAATTGGTAAGATGGTTGCAGTATAATTGCTACAAATTGTGTTACAAGTGTATTTTTTCCCTATATAAGCCCATTATATGCTAATACCTAATGTAGTCAGTGTCATGGTGGGGACGACGTTATGTGTAGATGTAACGACCAGGAGTTTGTTTATATATAGCTATGAAAAAAGTGATGAGTATGTTAGTATACACTACTTCATGGACAAGTTTGCACTTGTGTCAGGCACTCAGCCCAAGAGGATAGGTGTGCCTATACAAAGAATGCATCTGTACATGGATGGAAAATTTCAGTCTCTCGAGTATAAAGGTAAGGAGCTAGAGATGTACACCCAGACCCTGCTGAGACTGATCAACGAATTAGATGCTAGGGTTAAGGAACTAAGGAACTAGAGATGTGTACCCAAATCGTTCTGAGAAAGAAAGTAGATGACTTAGTTGTAAAAGCTGATAGAATTGGAAGTAAATGGCTTAACTATAACTACACAACAACAGTGATAATACTATTGCTAGTTTCATTAACCGTCACAGTTTATTTATCACATGATATGCCAGCAGCATATATACAAAAATTGTCATTACAATGCAAAGGAATGTATATAAAGATATATTTAAAATAATGAACTAGCAAATAAAATGTTTCTTACAAATGCAAGTGGTTAATGTGATATGATATACAGAAATATGAAATGTATCGTGTGAGACTAGAAACTATTAATTACACAGGTCTTGGATCCACTTCATAGCTCAAGGTGTGGCTTCTGTGAAGTCCTCTTCTGATCCACTGAACTTTTGTGATGTGGTCCAGAGTTTGCTCAGGTGCTCCACAGTCACAGCCTGGGTTATTATGAATTCCAATTTATAGAGCATAATCTTGTCTCTAATGTGGCCACTTTGGGTGTGGTTGAGCTTAACTAAGTCTTTGCTAGCAAAGTCGAACCCCTTTAGTGCTTTTGAAGGATCATCACACTGACATTGTGATTCGGATGTACATTTCTAGCTCCTTAACCATGGCATATAATCTGTTTATCAGTCTCAGAAGGGTCTTTGCATATTCTCTAGGTCCTTAACTTTATGTTAGAGAGACTGAACTTTTCCACCTCTATACAGACACATTCTCTGTCTATGGACACCTGTCCTCTCGAGCTGAGTGCCTGACATACATACGAACTTATCCATGGTGTAGTATATACTAACATACTCATCACTATTTTCATAGCTATATATAAAGAAACTCCCGGAAGTACTGTCTATACCTACCATAATTCACTTTCCTTGATTGATCAATAACGAGAATCCTGTACTATGTGTGATTCCAGGAACTGGCGCATATCTTTACAAAATCATCGAATGACATGTTGGTTCCTACATGTGCTTGGTAAAAGTGTCTTAAATTTTAATTGTCTTGTTTGAAAGCTATAATGAGATTTGCAGTAAGCCTCAGCTATTGCTTTGGGATTTTGGAATATGTCTGACTGAAATAAAATACGTCAACACCCACATGACGACCGAAACGGAAATATCACATTATTTGATCTTGGCTTTCCACAGCAACATCGTCAAATATGAATGGCTTTACTTTTTCTGCCGGGGAATTCGACTGTTTTGAGTAAATGTTGTATGTAAATGTTGTATATGTTACACCATGTATATCCTACAGTATCTTTTGCAGTTGCTGGTACTTGGACTGAAACAGCATTTTTGAAAATAAGTGTACATGCTCAAAGTGGGATCCATCTGGGTGTGTTAGTAGTGACACGAGAATATTTGTCTTGCCACAGTTGGACAGACCTATAATTATTGCTCGTATATTATCGGGTAGGAATATCAGATTCTTCTTATTCTTCCAATCTGCATCTTCCACACCATCATGAGACCAATCACTTACAACAAAGGCCTGATGCTTCATGCTCTCTGCCATGATACAGACTATCACGTACTGGTGTGTAGTTGGTTTATACAGGGAAAAAACTTGCAATAATATTTGTAACCATTATAGCCCAGTTATCTTACTGGATGAGCCACTGCAGCTATGTTATAATAAGAGGGTTATGAAGTAAGAAATAACACACAGGATTTGCGACAAATTATATTTTCTTTACATTTCAGAAATGATATATAGGCTGCATTACATCAACAACAAAAGCTTCTGGTTCATTTTTTACAGTATTTCCCCAGTGACTGTTTCTTGAGTGCACAAAATTCCGCATTTATTTCCTTCAAACTGATGGAAGCATCACAAAACTCAAGAATTCCATCAGTAACTTGAGCGTGGATGGCCTCTATACCTACTGGAGTCGACTTCGGCACTGTACTGAAGCAATGTTCTAAATCATCTAGATGGACACTATTCACATGGAGATAGTTCACATCATTGTATACAGTTTGAACACATGGCAGCCACTGGTTCAGCCTCTCTGACACAAGAGATATCGCCATAGTAGGTCAAATAAGTTCGTAACAGTAAACTGTTGTAAATAGATAGATTTCACCCTGAGTGCTGCATCATCGTACATTGACGTGATAAATAGCCTCAAACTGCTGCAGTACATGTCTGTCTTGGGGGGGGGGGGAGAGAAGGAATGAGATGCATTATACTCAGTAGTCATCTGCACATTGTTGTAGGGTATTGCACGATATTCTTCTTGCCATTCCGACTGGGTAAACTGCACTTAAATCCTTTCAACAAATAATCAATCTCCATCATAACTGATCAGTCACTCTCTGTTGCTGCTGCTTCAGTGCCAGTATTCAAACGTTTTGATCCACTAGTAGTTAAATTATATGTAGAACTAAATGGTAGAAATAGCACAATGGGAACAGTAATTGGTATCTTCTCATCCACAGTCTATCCATGCGGTATGAGTGGAATGTTATGTAGTTCAATGGATGGTGCATATATTAGAGTCCAGTACAGATCTCCAGAGTCCATATCTGTATTTATCTGTTGAGTGTCCTGTTCCAACATGCTGACCAGTTACGCTAGAAGACCACATACCACAGCTGCTGCTGCTCCTGGTAAGGTACATGTCACCTCTACTGCATACCATAACATAAACTACAGACAGACACATGTATTAAAATGTATTATTGTTAAGCATGGAGTACTTACTCTTCTCCTTCTTCTTTGTTCTATTGTTACCTTGCTCAGGGATACTGCAGGATCTCACCTGCTTCTGCTGTCGATGCTTCAAGGTCTGTCCATTGGCTGAGACTGGTGAGCTGCTGTGTCCTCCTTATATTCCCTACATCATGATAATGTGACTAGAAATTAATTAGTGCATTAGTGTATTGACCTTAGCAGTATTTCTGGACTGAATCCCTCTCAGTCAATCAGTTGCCTTGGAAGGAGTTCTCACATGCGCCATTAGGCAGGCAATCCTTACAGTATTGGGGATGGAATTAGATTACATGGTCTATAATGGCACCCTGTTTACATTTCTCGCTAATGGGTTCCAAAGGCATGCTGCAGCAGTCAGTGCAATGTCCAGCAGTGCATGCCCAGCAGTTGACGCCAATGGTGGGTTGGGGACAGTTGCAGTGGGCCAATGGATGGTGGCACAGCTGATGATGTTACCAGCATGTTTTTTATTTCGCTGTATATGTTTTAAGCTATCTATCTGAGATCCACAGCGCTTCCCTGTGTTAAAATATTCAGCAAAATAGTCAGCGAGATAGTGTATGCAGTAATCAATATTTTTCTTTTTACCCAGAAGGGGGTGAGGAACTGGGGGTTATGGGACCAAATCAATGTGGATTTTGACCTAACTGCATCAGTAAGATACAAGGGGAAAAAACTGTCCCCCACACACAAAAGGACATCGATTTAACTAGTCAGTCAATTTGATACCACAATGTTCTGACATCAAAATGGTTTCCAGGAGGGAAGGATGGAGGGAGGAAGGCTGGAGGATTTCCCAGATGTGTGGGGGAGGGGGATATGGTAGGTTACAGAACAATAAATCAATCAACTTAGTGGTGTCAAAGGGGAGAAAGTGACACAATACGTTAAGGGAAGTATGATGGGCCGACACAGAAAACCCATGACATCATCAATTAATTTGCATATCAATCTGATATCAAAAGTTTGACAGAACAATAGGCTAAAAAATTAAAAGTGGCATTCAAGAGTGATAGGTTAGAGGCTGACATAGAGCAGAATGGTTGTTTTATGGTAGTGGGAGGGGAATAATTTGCCCCTGAATGTACGCTTCCCCCTTAATGTATGTAACCCGCACAAACTAGGGGTACAGAATCTGCTTCATCCTACTACTCTTGAACCACAGCCAGACCCAAACTTCTGTGTGTTATTGTCCTTGTGTCACAACCTGTACGCGAATGTGACGTATATTCCCATCCAGGAAGGACACATTTCTTGAGAATCTAGGGGCTGGTATTGGCGAATAAATACGAAATAGCAGTACTTGTGTTACTAAGAAGTTCAGTGTAATGTTCCTTCAGACATTGCATCATACTTGTCAATAACACAGGCACTGTTATTTCATATTCTTCCTACTAGATTATGTTAAAGATTTCGTGTATCGATCAAAATTACAGGACATAAATTTAAACAACAGTGTCTAAGGAGTGCAGCGATCTGGTACTTGCTTTGATTAGAACAGTGTATGAACGTAGTATCATGTGAAGAACCGAGAAGCTGCCAGCACCAGCCGTAGGGAGCCTAAAAATCTGAGGATTGTTTTAATATAAGCCAAAACCGGTAATAATAAACAAATGTTATTCCGATCTCGACTGTTGCTTTAATCAAAACTACAGGATTTCACTGATCTCAAGCAGAGGAACTGATGCCACTGTCACTAACTATGAGACTCTGTTGCAGCCACCTTTGCAATCAATTCAGTGCCTTATTATGTCTTTTGTGCAACTAATAGTTCCTCTGTGTTACTGTTCTGTCCATCAGTTAGAAGATAGGTTTGATGTTCCTCTCCTTTGTAGTCTAACCAGTACAACACTCTTCATCTCTCAGTAACTGCTGCAAAATACATCCATTTAAAACTGCTTATGTAGTCAACTCTTAGTATTCAAATACAATTTCCTCTACACTTCCCTCCGTGAGCAAACTGATCAATAGTTGATGCCTCAGTCTGTGTACTATCAATCTAGCCCTTCTTTTAGTCATAATTATCACTTTTTTGCTACTTCGATTCAGTACCTTCTCATTATTTATTCGATTAGCCCATCTAATCTTAAGCTTTATTCTGTAGCTACAAATTTAAAAAGCTTCTATTTTCTTCTTGTGTACACTATTTACCTTCCATGTGTCTCTTCCATATAAGGGTACACTCCAGATAAATAACCTCAGAAAAAGACTTTTTAACATTTCAATTTATATTTGATGTTAACAAATTGCTCATCCTCAGATTCATTTTTCTTGCTATTGCTAGTCTGCATTTTACAGCCACTGTACATCGGCCATGAACAATAATTTTACTACACAAAGTTATCTACTACTATTAGCATTTCATTTTCTAATCTAATTCTTCTAGCATCACATGGTTTAAGTCGACTACATTCTATTATCGTTGTTTTAATTTTGTTGAAGTTCATTTTATAATCTTTTTACAAGGCAACGTCGATTCAATGCAACTGCTCTTCCAAGCGCACTGCTATCTCTCATACATCGGCAATCCTGAAAGTTTTGCTGAACTTTAATGCCCTTCCCTAATTTCTCCTAGGTTTTCTTTACTGCTGACTCGATCTACGACTGAATGACATTGGGTCTGTCTCCCTCCCTTCTCAAGTGCTGCTTCGCTTTCAAGTCCTTCGACTCTTACAACTGCATTCTGGTTTCTCCACAAGTTTTAAATGTAGACAAAAACTTGAAATATTCTACATATATTTTGTTCCACATGTCTCTGCAATACGAGGGTCGCCCAGAAAGTAATGCACCACATTTTTTTCTTAAACAAATTATTGATGAAACGCAATGAAACGTGCACACAAGAAAAAGATGATGGTCCTTCTACACTCCGAAATTTCCACGTAGTCACCTTCCAGTTTTATGGTCTTCCTCAAGCGATACAAACGGGTGTGGACACCCTGTCGGTGCTGCTTCTTGTTCTGATCAAGAAGCCATTTCTACACTGAGCTGATCACCTCTTCGTCGTCCTCAAAATTCCTTCCACAAATGAGATATTTCAATGGCCCAAATAAGTGGCAGTTTGATGGAGCTATCTCAGAGGTGTAGTATCGATCAGGTAACACACTCCAATACTGTTTAGTGATGTTCTGCAGTCCCCGAACTTGTGTGAGGCGGAGCGTTATCATGTTGAATCATACAATTATCTGGGAGTTTTGGTGCCAAAGTACTGGAAGTGCTTCTTGTGTTTGATTAATGTTCTCACAGAATTAATGGTGCTCCCTTGGCATCAAAATGAGTACATCGTCTAGCTGCATCTTCTGAGGTGTGACAGCTGTGGATGGCCTCCCCGAACGCTGCAAACCTTGGGGCTCCGCCGAACCGCCTTCTCGTAATGGCTTTACCTCCTTTGCCCACCAACTAACCATACTTCTGTCGATTGAAGACTTCCATAAAATGCACACAAACGTTTACGAATGTTCCCAACAGTTTCTTTCTCTGCCGTGAGAAATTCAGTGACCACATGCTGCTTGTGACATATGTAAATTACAAAAGCTATTTTGATAAGTTGCCGCTGCTGCGCTGTCTGTCATATTATGCATGCACTCCGTAAACTTCACATAATACATACCTGAAGTTTCGCATCTGTAGCATTGTTATTGGGTGATAAAAAAAATGATGCCTTACTTTCTGGATGACCAAAGTAATATTGTTGTTGTTGTTGATGTTGTGGTCTTCAGTGTAAAGAATAGTTTGATGCAATTCTCCATGCTACTCTGTCCTGTGCAAGGCTCTGCATCTCTGAACAACTGCTGCAACCCACATCCTTCCGAATCTGCTTACTGTATTCATCTCTCCCTCTACAATTTTTATCCCCCACACTTCCGTCTGATGCCAAATTGGTGATCCTTTGATGTCTCAGAATGTGTCTTATCAAATGATTCCTTCTTTTAGTCAAGCTATGCCACGAATTTCTTGTCTCCTCAGTTCTATTCAGTACCTTCTCATTAGTTATGTGATCTACGCATCCAGTCTTCAGCGCTCTTCTGCAACATCACATTTCAAAAGCTTCTATTCTCTTCTTGTATGTACTGTTTATTGGCCATGTTTCACGTCCATACATGGCTACACTGCAGACAAATGACTCTCTAACACATAAGTCTATTAGGAACATTACATATGTAGTTTGTGGACAGTTCGGAATGTGAGGTCTGACGGGAAGCGTGTAAGGGATAAGTCGCTGCAGTCGCGCTGTTCATCCAACACGCCAGCATAGCCGAGAGCGCTAACGTGCTGCTTCCTGGACTCGGGTAGGCGCACCAGCCCCGGATCGAATCCGCCGGACGGATTAACGACGAGGGCCAGTGTGACGACCAGAATGGATGTGGTTTTTAGGCAGTTTTCCCCATCCCACTAGGTGAATGCCAAGCTGGTCCTCACATTCCGCCTCAGTTACACGTGTCGCAGACATTTGCAACATGTCCGCGCTATTTCCCGATTTACACTCGACGCAGACAGTTAGGGTCCACTGATTCCATCGTGGAGGGTACGGGGTGGCGTCAGGAAGGGCATCCGGCCATCCCTAACACTAACATTGCCAAATCCATGCCAGCACGGTAGCTCAGCATGTTTGGTCAGAGGGCTGCGTGCTCTCTGTAATAAAAAAACTGAGTCAAGGAATGAACGAACAACTTGAAGGGATGTCTTCAGACGTCCGCCCAGACCAAACGCAACGAACTATATCGGGAAAAAAAAATGATGGATAGAGCGTCTGCCATGTAAGCAGGAGATCCCAGGACCGAGTCCCGGTCGGGGCACACATTTTCAGTTGTCCCCATCGAGATGTATCAACAACACCTGTCGACAGCTGAGGGTTTCAATTAATTATCATGTACATAAGTCTATGTTCGATGTTAACAAAATCCTCCTCTTCAGAAACACTTTTATTGCCACGGTCAGTCTACATATTATATCCTCTCTACTTTGACCATCATCAGTTTTTTTTTGCTGCCCAAATAGCAAAACTCATCCACTACTTAAAGTGTCTCATTTCCTAATCTGATTCCCTCAGCATCAACTGATTTAATTCGACTACATTCCGTTATTCTCGTTCTGATTTTGTTGATGTTTATCTTACATCCTCATTTCGAGACACTATCCATTCCGTTCAATTGCTCTTTCATTTCCTTTACTGTCTCTAACAAAATTACAATGTCATCGGCAAACCTCAAGGTTTTTATTTCTTCTCCCTGAACCTTAATTCCTACTCCAAATTTTCCTTTGGTTTGCTACACTGCTTGCTCAGTATACGGACTGTGTAAGTAGGCTGTTTAGGTTTTTATGTTGGTAACGCCATGTAGCGCTCTATATGAAAATCACTGACTGTGCTGTGTGCAGTCTGTGGCTGGTTTGCATTGTTGGAATTTGCTATTGTAGTGTTGGGCCGTTGGCTGTTAACAGCGGGTAGCATTGCGCAGTTGGAGATGAGCCGCCAGCAGTGGTGGATGTGGGGAGAGAGATGGCGGAGTTTTGAGAGTGGATGATCTGGACTTGTGTCCGTTAGAGACAGTAAATTTGTAAGACTGGATGTCATGAACTGATATATATATATATATATATATATATATATATATATATATATGTTATGACTTTTGAACACTATTAAAGTAAATACATTGTTTGTTCTTTATCAAAATCTTTCATTTGCTAACTATGCCTATCAGTAGTTAGTCACTTCAGTAGTTAGAATCTTTTATTTAGCTGGCAGTAGAGGCGCTTGCTGTATTGCAGTAGTTTGAGTAACGAAGATTATTGTGAGGTAAGTGATTCATAAAAGGTATAGGTTACCGTTAGTCAGGGCCATTCTTTTGTAGGGATTTTTGAAAATCAGATTGCGTTGCGCTAAAAATATTGTGTGTAAGTTTAAGCACAGTCAGGGGACGTTTCATATGTCGACCCTTAGCCGAGGATACCTCACCGGAATCTTCTGATTTTTTCTTGTAGTTTGTGTAATTAGTGTAGCTATTGTTTATTGCTAGCGCATAATTATAGAGAGAATTTCCTTTGTAGTTGTAGCTTTTCATTGTTGTACAGTAAAACAGTGGTGGCATGCATGTTGATTTGCTCCATATATTCCGCAGCTGCGCTTGCAATTAACTAGATATTATTTTCAGTGCTATGTTAATGTGTTTTCTTATTTTGCTCTTCAAATTGTGCTTTTCTGTGTCATCGTGTGAAATATTGTGACAATAATGGCGTGTGAAAAACGTAACACTAGGCTCCACTGAGAAATAATAGTGACGACGAGCTTAGCTTATCAGCACCACTGTGTAATGAATTAACAGACATTCAAAATAGTAATTTGGTAACTGTGCATAGGGAAATGGAGCGGACGGCAAATAATAGCGTAGACAATGAAACAAATAGTGAACAGGGAAGCATTATCGATCGATCGGTCGGCAACAGCTCGCCTCAGGATTCCGAAATGACAGGACACAATCTTGCAAATACTGTAGATTCAGGTTTTGCGTCCTCACCGTTTTCTCAAATAAGACAAGACACATTTTCTGCTTTTCAAAATGCGAATATTGCCGGTTCAAATGCACTGCCGAATAGCACTGAGGAACATATTTCAGACATCAGTGCATTGTTATTACAATTAATGCAACAAATGGGACAAAAGCTTCAAAAGTTAGACACAATGGAACAAAATCTTCAAAAGTTAGACGCAATGGAACAAAATCAAAAACAGTCACAGCAACAGCTTCAAAAATTAGACACCACGCTTGAACAAACACGTGAAGGTTTAACTGATGAGTTACTTAAAATTGAATCTAAATCGAAAAGTCTGTAATGACGTAAAAACACAAATTTGTGAGCATTTTCAACCTATTTTTTCGCGTCATGAAAATGCATTACAGAATCACGAAGCAGCCATAAAAGAACTGCACACTATTTATTGTTCATGAAAATCACTACACCTTGCTAGCTAAAATGGACTCAGTTGCATCTACTGCAAAACACTCAGGAAAACTTAAAAGACACAGTAGATACGAATTCAACACAAATGGACACTCTGAAACTTGGTTCAGAAAAACACACTGAGGAAATCAGTTCACTATCGGAGAAAGTAGCCGAACTTTCGGATCAGTTCACTAACTTATCTACAAAGGTAGATGATAATCTTAATGACACAAGACCTGTAGCCTTCAATGACACAGAAGAATACGAACAAATTAGAAAATTCAAACAAAATCAGAATCAAATTAATACGCATCACAAAAGAGAAATCCGGGAAGTACAGGATCAGTTGACACAAATAATACAAGAATTACATATTTCAGAGGAGACTCGCGCTCCAACACGGGAAGAGGGACATAGAAATACGGAACAGCGACAAAATAATATCACAGTGCATTTCGGAAATTATGAAAGGAATTGGCAAGGTCCACCGAATTTTAAGATGGAACCGACGAAACGAAGTAACAATGACCGATATGCGACTCGCCGACATGATGATTTTGACTATAAGCTGTTCATTACTACACTTAAATTCAAAACATTTAAGAATTCTGGCAACGACATTCATCCACAAGCATGGCTCCATCAATTCTCTCAATGTTTTCCTCCCAACTGGTCATTGGAGCAGAGGTTAGAATTTATGTGTGGCTACTTACAAGGGAACCTCCCCATCGCACCCCCCTCAGATTTAGTTATAAGTTGGCACAGTGGATAGGCCTTGATAAACTGAACACAGATCAAGTGAGAAAACAGGAAGAAGTGCGTGGAACTGTGAAAAAATAAGCAAAATATACAAACTGAGTAGTCCATGGGCACATAGGCAACATCATGGACAATGTGAGCTCAGGAGCGCCGTGGTCTCGTGGTAGCGTGAGCAGCTGCAGAACGAAAGGTCCTCGGTTCAAGTCTTCCCTCCAGCGAGAATTTTACTTTCTTTATTTTTACATCGTTATTATCTGTCCGTTCGTTCATTGACGTCTCTGTTCACTGTAATAAGTTTAGTGTCTGTGTCTTGCGACCGCATCGCAAAACCGTGCGATTAGTAGACGAAAGGACGTGCCTCTCCAATGGGAACCGAAAACATTTGATCGCAAGGTCATAGGTCAACCGATTCCTCCACAAGAAAACACATCTGATATATTCTATACGACACTGGTAACGGCATGTGCGTCACATGACAGGAATATGTTGTCGACCCACCAACTTGTACACTTGGCGAATGGGTAAAAATATTCTTCTACCTTGCCCGATTTAGGTTTTCTTGTGGATGTGATAATCACTCCCAAAAAAGTGATCAACACACAATAGTTTGTCACATAAACTGAAAGTAAAAAAATTAACCTTCTCACTCGGTGGAGGATTTGAACCTAGGACCTCTCGTGCCGCAGCTGCTCACGTTACCACGAGACCACGGCGCTCCTGTGTTCTTAGAGTCCTTGATGTCGCATATCTTCCCATGAACTACTCAGTTTGTATATTTTGCTTATTTTTTCACAGTTCCACACAACTTCTTCCTGTTTTCTCAATTTATCTGTGTTCAGTTTTTCAAGGCCTATCCACTGTGCCAACTTGTAACTAAATCTGAGGGGGGTGCGATGGGGATGTTCCCTTGTTAGAGAATGAACCAGCTGTAAGAATGCGATCGGTCATTCACCATTGTCACAGTGAAGGAGAATTTTATCATGCCTTCCTCTCAGCATATTGGTCTCAAGCTACTCAAGACCGAGTAAAACATGGCATCATAATGATGAAACGTTTCGAACAATCTGAATTTTACAGTCTTGTCAAATATTTCGAAGGCATGTTACATAAGAATCAGTATCTTTCAAACCCATACAGCCCCACAGCCCCTCAGAACTCATCCGCATTTGCTTAATCAAATTGCCTGAACATTTACGACATATAATTTTGGCGGGATGTTGCAAAGACGACATTGAAGCTTTTCAGGGACGGTTACAAGAACTGGAAATTGACACTGACAATCGCGGAACTCGTAAACAGGAGCACAACAATTACAGGTCACATCCGTCACAATTCCGCGATGACAGAAATAATAACTGGACACCACAAGGCTATTCTTACAATGTAAATCGTGACCAAAACAGACACCACCCATATGACAACCGTTGGCAGTGTAGTAATAATTACAGGGAAAGATCACCTCTCCGCAGTAATGACTATCACAGAGACAATCAGAGAGATTTTACCTTTCCCGAATACACGTAAACTTAGACACAAAGACATAATTGATTTGGCTATTAAAAATATGAAATCTGCAGCAGACAAAAGGAGAAAACTACACAGTAAAGCAAATGCAAATAAATTATATATTGGTCAGAAAGTTCTCATTAAAGCTCATTCATTGTCACATAAGAAGAAACACTTGAGTCACAAATTCTTTCTAGTTTACAATGGACCTTACAGAATCCGACGTATACCACATGATAATTGCATTGAAGTTGAAACTCTGCGTCCTAGGAAGAGTAAAGGATTGCACCACATTTCACATGTAAAACGGTTTATTGAGAGATAATCTGTTTTTTAATTTAGTCTTTGCTATAAAATTTTTCACTTCACGTTACTAGTACTCTTTGTCACAATTACAAATGCATTGTTATAGTGAACAGAGGACACAGTGTTACTGAGTGTGTACAT
The DNA here is from genome assembly GCF_023898315.1 of Schistocerca nitens. NCBI lineage: Eukaryota > Metazoa > Arthropoda > Insecta > Orthoptera > Acrididae > Schistocerca > Schistocerca nitens. Next base: position 738,262,710 of record NC_064617.1, read on the forward strand.
TCTTGCTTGTTAGTTGCACGATTACGTAACGACTATCAGGCTTACATACTTAGAACATATATCGGTACTGCTAATGAGATTTTAATGCAACATTTTGGTTTACTTTGAAAGACATTCTTTATTTGAAGTACTTTCTGTGAGATTAAAGATGACTTAGTATTTGGTTTCTTTGACAGCTACACGATTATATCACGACGCTACTAATGTGTGACACAATATACATTGTTGCTTTTGTGCTGTATCTGTTTTATATCTGCACAGTTTTTCTGAATTCTTCACGAAAGGAAAACATGTTTTAGTAGTAACTTTTGTGGTATAGCTACAATGAGACAGCCTTTTTCGTAGCACAACAATACTTTACAGTATAGTACTTTCTTGATCACGGTATTGTACGTAATAACTACGATATCTATACGCATAGCATTTCACATTTGTTTATGATGAGGTAAGTACATTGACTTCTGCAGAACTTAGCTTTCGGAGGACGATAACTACGACACTTCCACAGAATTATCTTACAGCAAGACGCACATTTAGCGCTAAAGGACACGTATTTGAGTGATTAATTTTGTACTTAAAACATTTATGTTTAAAGATTTTTGAAATACAAAGATACAAACGTTTTCCGTGATACATTTCATTCCATTGCTGTAATCGGTAACACCAGAGGGTATAATTACATTAATCCTCAGGGGGGTACACGCTTAGTTTGTGTACCATGTGTTTGGTAAGCAAAAGGAACCCTAGCTAATATGGTATTTCCTTATACAATTTTAAACATCGGTACCGTATTTCTCTAACACATAAATTACACAGCTATCTGATCATTTAACTGAGAGAGAAAAAAATTTTTTTTACTGCATCAGTGACAGATGTTTACGTAATTATACAGTTGGATAACTTCACACTTGAAACTTCCTGGCAGATTAAAACTGTGTGCCCGACCGAGACTCGAACTCGGGACCTTTGCCTTTCGCGGGAAAGTGCTTTACCATCTGAGCTACCGAAGCACGACTCACGGCCGGTACTCACAGCTTTACTTCTGCCAGTATCTCGTCTCCTACCTTCCAAACTTTACAGAAGCTCTTCTGCGAACCTTGCAGACTCTCGGTCGGGCACACAGTTTTAATCTGCCAGGAAGTTTCATATCAGCGCACACTCCGCTGCAGAGTGAAAATCTCATTCTGGTAACATCCCCCAGGCTGTGGCTAAGCCATGTCTCCGCTATATCCTTTCTTTCAGGAGTGCTAGTTCTGCAAGGTTCGCAGAAGAGCTTCTGTAAAGTTTGGAAGGTAGGAGACGAGATACTGGCAGCAGTAAAGCTGTGAGTACCGGGCGTGAGTCGTGCATCGGTAGCTCAGATGGTAGAGCACTTGCCCGCAAAAGGCAAAGGTCCCGAGTTCGAGTCTCGGTCGGGAACACAGTTTCAATCTGCCAGGAAGTTTCATATCAGCGCACACTCCGCTGCAGAGTGAAAATCTCATTCTGGAAACATCCCCCAGGCTGTGGCTAAGCCATGTCTCCGCTATATCCTTTCTTTCAGGAGTGCTAGTTCTGCAAGGTTTGCAGAAGAGCTTCTGTAAAGTTTGGAAGGTAGGAGACGAGATACTGGCAGAAGTAAAGCTGTGAGTACCGGGCGTGAGTCGTGCTTCGGTAGCTCAGATGGTAAAGCACTTTCCCGCGAAAGGCAAAGGTCCCGAGTTCGAGTCTCGGTCGGTCACACAGTTTTAATCTGCCAGGAAGTTTCATATCAGCGCACACTCCGCTGCAGAGTGAAAATCTCATTCTGGAAACATCCCCCAGGCTGTGGCTAAGCCATGTCTCCGCTATATCCTTTCTTTCAGGAGTGCTAGTTCTGCAAGGTTCGCAGAAGAGCTTCTGTAAAGTTTGGAAGGTAGGAGACGAGATACTGGCAGAAGTAAAGCTGTGAGTACCGGGCGTGAGTCGTGCATCGGTAGCTCAGATGGTAGAGCACTTGCCCGCGAAAGGCAAAGGTCCCGAGTTCGAGTCTCGGTCGGGAACACAGTTTCAATCTGTCAGGAAGTTTCATATCAGCGCACATTCCGCTGCAGAGTGAAAATCTCATTCTGGAAACATCCCCCAGGCTGTGGCTAAGCCATGTCTCCGCTATATCCTTTCTTTCAGGAGTGCTAGTTCTGCAAGGTTCGCAGAAGAGCTTCTGTAAAGTTTGGAAGGTAGGAGACGAGATACTGGCAGAAGTAAAGCTGTGAGTACCGGGCGTGAGTCGTGCTTCGGTAGCTCAGATGGTAAAGCACTTTCCCGCGAAAGGCAAAGGTCCCGAGTTCGAGTCTCGGTCGGTCACACAGTTTTAATCTGCCAGGAAGTTTCATATCAGCGCACACTCCGCTGCAGAGTGAAAATCTCATTCTCGAAACATCCCCCAGGCTGTGGCTAAGCCATGTCTCCGCTATATCCTTTCTTTCAGGAGTGCTAGTTCTGCAAGGTTCGCAGAAGAGCTTCTGTAAAGTTTGGAAGGTAGGAGACGAGATACTGGCAGCAGTAAAGCTGTGAGTACCGGGCGTGAGTCGTGCATCGGTAGCTCAGATGGTAGAGCACTTGCCCGCGAAAGGCAAAGGTCCCGAGTTCGAGTCTCGGTCGGGAACACAGTTTCAATCTGTCAGGAAGTTTCATATCAGCGCACATTCCGCTGCAGAGTGAAAATCTCATTCTGGAAACATCCCCCAGGCTGTGGCTAAGCCATGTCTCCGCTATATCCTTTCTTTCAGGAGTGCTAGTTCTGCAAGGTTCGCAGAAGAGCTTCTGTAAAGTTTGGAAGGTAGGAGACGAGATACTGGCAGAAGTAAAGCTGTGAGTACCGGGCGTGAGTCGTGCTTCGGTAGCTCAGATGGTAAAGCACTTTCCCGCGAAAGGCAAAGGTCCCGAGTTCGAGTCTCGGTCGGTCACACAGTTTTAATCTGCCAGGAAGTTTCATATCAGCGCACACTCCGCTGCAGAGTGAAAATCTCATTCTGGAAACATCCCCCAGGCTGTGGCTAAGCCATGTCTCCGCTATATCCTTTCTTTCAGGAGTGCTAGTTCTGCAAGGTTCGCAGAAGAGCTTCTGTAAAGTTTGGAAGGTAGGAGACGAGATACTGGCAGCAGTAAAGCTGTGAGTACCGGGCGTGAGTCGTGCATCGGTAGCTCAGATGGTAGAGCACTTGCCCGCGAAAGGCAAAGGTCCCGAGTTCGAGTCTCGGTCGGGAACACAGTTTCAATCTGTCAGGAAGTTTCATATCAGCGCACATTCCGCTGCAGAGTGAAAATCTCATTCTGGAAACATCCCCCAGGCTGTGGCTAAGCCATGTCTCCGCTATATCCTTTCTTTCAGGAGTGCTAGTTCTGCAAGGTTCGCAGAAGAGCTTCTGTAAAGTTTGGAAGGTAGGAGACGAGATACTGGCAGAAGTAAAGCTGTGAGTACCGGGCGTGAGTCGTGCTTCGGTAGCTCAGATGGTAAAGCACTTTCCCGCGAAAGGCAAAGGTCCCGAGTTCGAGTCTCGGTCGGTCACACAGTTTTAATCTGCCAGGAAGTTTCATATCAGCGCACACTCCGCTGCAGAGTGAAAATCTCATTCTCGAAACATCCCCCAGGCTGTGGCTAAGCCATGTCTCCGCTATATCCTTTCTTTCAGGAGTGCTAGTTCTGCAAGGTTCGCAGAAGAGGTTCTGTAAAATTTGGAAGGTAGGAGACGAGATACTGGCAGAAGTAAAGCTGTGAGTACCGGGCGTGAGTCGTGCTTCGGTAGCTCAGATGGTAGAGCACTTTCCCGCGAAAGGCAAAGGTCCCGAGTTCTAGTCTCGGTCGGGCACACAGTTTTAATCTGCTAGGATGTTTCATATCAGCGCACACTCCGCTGCAGAGTGAAAATCTCATTCTGGAAACATCCCCCAGGCTGTGGCTAAGCCATGTCTCCGCTATATCCTTTCTTTCAGGAGTGCTAGTTCTGCAAGGTTCGCAGAAGAGCTTCTGTAAAGTTTGGAAGGTAGGAGACGAGATACTGGCAGAAGTAAAGCTGTGAGTACCGGGCGTGAGTCGTGCTTCAGTAACTCAGATGGTAGAGCACTTGCCCGCGAAAGGCAAAGGTCCCGAGTTCGAGTCTCGGTCGGGCACACAGTTTTAATCTGCCAGGAAGTTTCATATCAGCGCACACTCCGCTGCAGAGTGAAAATCTCATTCTAGAAACTTCACACTTATTAAATTGTTTTTGTCTGTATTTTGTGAACTGTTAATATTTTTTTTTGGAACCATTGTGATACTATGAGAGCTTTGAATGGTGTATTTGGTATGGGATCATTTGAGGTAGATGACACTATTGAAATGAGCAGAGAATTTTTTTAAGTTTTGAAATTATTGCAGAAAGCTACGACGTTTTTGAGATTTGACTGAGGTGTTATGGTGTTATTATTACATCTACATCTACATCTACATTCATACTCCGCAAGCCACCCAACGGTGTGTGGCGGAGGGCACTTTACGTGCCACTGTCATTACCTCCCTTTCCTGTTCCAGTCGCGTATGGTTCGCGGGAAGAACGACTGTCTGAAAGCCTCCGTGCGCGCTCTAATCTCTCTAATTTTACATTCGTGATCTCCTCGGGAGGTATAAGTAGGGGGAAGCAATATACTCGATACCTCATCCAGAAACGCACCCTCTCGAAACCTGGCGAGCAAGCTACAGCGCGATGCAGAGCGCCTCTCTTGCAGAGTCTGCCACTTGAGTTTATGAAACATCTCCGTAACGCTATCACGGTTACCAAATAACCCTGTGACGAAACGCGCCGCTCTTCTTTGGATCTTCTCTATCTCCTCCGTCAACCCGATCTGGTACGGATACCAAACTGATGAGCAATACTCAAGTATAGGTCGAACGAGTGTTTTGTAAGCCACCTCCTTTGTTGATGGACTACATTTTCTAAGCACTCTCCCAATGAATCTCAACCTGGTACCCGCCTTACCAACAATTAATTTTATATGATCATTCCACTTCAAATCGTTCCGCACGCATACTCCCAGATATTTTACAGAAGTAACTGCTACCAGTGTTTGTTCCGCTATCATATAATCATACAATAAAGGATCCTTCTTTCTATGAATTCGCAATACATTACATTTGTCTATGTTAAGGGACAGTTGCCACTCCCTGCACCAAGTGCCTATCCGCTGCAGATCTTCCTGCATTTCGCTACAATTTTCTAATGCTGCAACTTCTCTGTATACTACAGCATCATCCGCGAAAAGCCGCATGGAACTTCCGACACTATCTACTAGGTCATTTATATATATTGTGAAAAGCAATGGTCCCATAACACTTCCCTGTGGCACGCCAGAGGTTACCTTAACGTCTGTAGACGTCTCTCCATTGATAACAACATGCTGTGTTCTGTTTGCTAAAAAATCTTCAATCCAGCCACACAGCTGGTCTGATATTCCGTAGGCTCTTACTTTGTTTATCAGGCGACAGTGCGGAACTGTATCGAACGCCTTCCGGAAGTCAAGAGAAATAGCATCTACCCGGGAGCCTGTATCTAATATTTTCTGGGTCTCATGAACAAATAACGCGAGTTGGGTCTCACACGATCGCTGTTTCCGGAATCCATGTTGATTCCTACATAGTAGATTCTGGGTTTCCAAACACGACATGATACTCGAGCAAAAAACATGTTCTAAAATTCTACAACAGATCGACGTCAGAGATATAGGTCTATAGTTTCGCGCATCTGCTCGACGACCCTTCTTGAAGACTGGGACTACCTGTGCTCTTTTCCAATCATTTGGAACCCTCCGTTCCTCTAGAGACTTGCGGTACACGGCTGTTAGAAGGGGGGCATCGTCATTACGATGACGATGTGTATTATGCTGTTGAGGTATGTTTATGATCAATGAGCTGATGCTATATGAGGAATTTGATTATGCTATGTATTTTTTATGAGGAAATATTGAAGAAGTGTCGACGAATATGTATGAGTGTAATAAAGTAAGGAATGATGAGTAGTGGTTAGCGACTCTGATTTGTGAAAAAGGATGTTGGAAACCAAGAATCGTACTTTAAGAGTTATGAAATGTGTGTACATGCGTGAATGTATCACAGTGCTGGCGAAAATTTTTTGGACACTGCTATATTTATAGGATTTTGTTTCTACACATTTGTAACGCAAATTCTCAACCTGTGAAATTTTTTAATCTGAGACTGTCACTGCTGTCGTTAATATTTCGGTACGAAAGTTAAGTGACCTTCACGTAACCTGCCTGGAGAAAAAGCCATTAGGTGGAGAAGAAAAGAGAGCATTAACCTCGATATTGACATTCCTTTGTAGAAAGCATCGCAAATAGGACACACTCATTACTTGGAAACATATCGTACTTGGTGCTACTTACTGAAATGCTTATGAACTGATGGGAAATATTCTTACATCAGCACACCTGGTTATGGCAAGTGCCTTTCTACGAGAGTTGAGAGAATTTCTACTGATTTATGAAATGCCACATGGCTATTGAATGATGTTTTTATGGTTTGCTTTACATAGTTGCTTATTTCATTTGATATCTGTTTTCCTGCTGTGTTTCAGCATTGGTTTTATAAAATAAAATTAAATGCATTTGCTAATGTGAACACTTTCTGTCAACAGATCTATTAAATAATAATTTTATGATCCACAATCTTCGAAAAAGGAGCGCTTGGAAAGGAAAGAAGGTAATTTTTTTGGTAGACTAACTTGTTGTGGTGCACCACTTTAATGACATAGACACTAAGATGTGAATAGACGTTTCCCTTATCTGCATTGTTGTCTTTAGTGTACTATTTTTTCTGCTTGAGCTATGTCATATTTAGGTATAAGTTATTTCATTTGCTGCTGCAGTTTGCTGGGCATAGTGCTACTGAATTTCACTTTGTATTACTCTGTTAAGTCAGTTTTACTACCGATTTATTTTTCTTGTTGCTGCACATTGGCTCATATTAGTTGTAATGTTGCATTTGCTTTGCTAATTTAGATATACTACTTCTTGCTTTGCCAGTTTCCATTTTTTTGTCATTGGTGTTTGTGTTAATTGTTTTGTGTTGCTGCATTGCCTCGTCCCTTAATATATATATCTGAGCTCAGTAGATTTAAGTTAGCTTAAGAGGGGGTAGACTATATAAGAAACTAACTGTGATGAATTGGAAGAAATGCATTGAGAAGCTATAAGAAAATGGTTTGGCCAAAAATGTAGTGTACAGAGGAGAATAACTATTTTGACAGAGGATATGAATAGAATACAGAAAGGATGCTTGGATAGGATTTTTTTGGTGGAAACAAATGTTGAAATAAGAGGAAAGATCTATGGAATGAAGTTTTGGGTTGGACTGCAGTACCAAATGTTACACTGTAAACAAACCCTGTCCTTTCCTTTTGTGTTATTTCACTATGTTTTTTTGTACCCTTGTGTATTTGTGTTCTTCCTGTCTTTATGTGTTTATCTGATAAGAGTTATGTTGTAGAATTTTTCTAATAATGTGTTATTTACTTGGTAAAGATGTTTAGACGTTATTTATTCTGTTCTGTTTCAATGCTCATATGTGAAATTAATGTTTCAAAAACTATTCTCATTATTTATTTACTTATGTCATAATTCCTGTAACACTGATGTACATGTGTATTTCTACTCTTTCGTAAAGCCTGTATGACTACAAATGTTATCTTTATTATTATGTTTTTAATGATGTTTTCTGTACCTTTGTGATTGTATTCTCATGTTATAAAATTGTAATTGACACCAGTTCATCAAACTAAGTTACATTTCACTGCACACGTTTATGTTGGTCATAGTATATGCACAATATATGAAAAAAAGGACTGTTAGTGCCCGCACATGTGTTGATAATTCAGCAAGGGACTGGTTAATAGCATTGCTGGTTGTAAGGACACACCAAAAAGTTTGTGAGTGCACAAGTGGTGGTTTATGGACTTGCTATATAGTACAAGACTCTTCGATGGTTATTGGGCACCTGCACAGTCACAACAAATGGTTGCTTGCCGTCTCTACAAGGACTCAAGTGGGTCTGCACCTTTGATGATCCACCAATACCATTATTTCTACAAGAACTGCAGTGGGTCTGCGGCTCTGGTGGCCCACCAATACCATAATCTCTACCAGGACTACAGTGGGTCTACTCTGTGATGACCTACTTACCAATATTCTTCAAAACTTCGACTGACTCTGCTGTGGGTTTGCTCTGTTGTGGACCATTACCTGTCTGCATGTCAAGAGTCAGCATTATCTTTCTGTTGGAAGGACAACACTACTTCTTCAAGACTGCATGGAAATCCACTACTTCCGTGTGCATTTTCTTTTACTGCTCAGACTTTGTGCATGAAATTGTAATTAATACTGTGATGAATAATCAGTACTGTCTTTATGGACTGTGAGAAAATTTTAGCTTTTGACCAACATGGTATCAATAAGTGTGTGCATTTGATTTCTTTGTTATTGTAATTATGAAAATTTTTTTTCAAATCTGTATTGGCCACTGCCCAAAACAATTTGTAAAATTTTTTGTGGGGTGCATGGGGGCTATTTAAGTAGGCTGTTTAGGTTTTTATGTTGGTAACGCCATGTAGCGCTCTATATGAAAATCACTGACTGTGCTGTGTGCAGTATGTGGCTGGTTTGCATTGTTGGAATTTGCTATTGTAGTGTTGGGCCGTTGGCTGTTAACAGCGGGTAGCATTGCGCAGTTGGAGATGAGCCGCCAGCAGTGGTGGATGTGGGGAGAGAGATGGCGGAGTTTTGAGAGTGGATGATCTGGACTTGTGTCCGTTAGAGACAGTAAATTTGTAAGACTGGATGTCATGAACTGATATATATATATATATATATATATATATATATATATATATATATATATATATATATGTTATGACTTTTGAACACTATTAAAGTAAATACATTGTTTGTTCTTTATCAAAATCTTTCATTTGCTAACTATGCCTATCAGTAGTTAGTCACTTCAGTAGTTAGAATCTTTTATTTAGCTGGCAGTAGAGGCGCTTGCTGTATTGCAGTAGTTTGAGTAACGAAGATTATTGTGAGGTAAGTGATTCATAAAAGGTATAGGTTACCGTTAGTCAGGGCCATTCTTTTGTAGGGATTTTTGAAAATCAGATTGCGTTGCGCTAAAAATATTGTGTGTAAGTTTAAGCACAGTCAGGGGACGTTTCATATGTCGACCCTTAGCCGAGGATACCTCACCGGAATCTTCTGATTTTTTCTTGTAGTTTGTGTAATTAGTGTAGCTATTGTTTATTGCTAGCGCATAATTATAGAGAGAATTTCCTTTGTAGTTGTAGCTTTTCATTGTTGTACAGTAAAACAGTGGTGGCATGCATGTTGATTTGCTCCATATATTCCGCAGCTGCGCTTGCAATTAACTAGATATTATTTTCAGTGCTATGTTAATGTGTTTTCTTATTTTGCTCTTCAAATTGTGCTTTTCTGTGTCATCGTGTGAAATATTGTGACAATAATGGCGTGTGAAAAACGTAACACTAGGCTCCACTGAGAAATAATAGTGACGACGAGCTTAGCTTATCAGCACCACTGTGTAATGAATTAACAGACATTCAAAATAGTAATTTGGTAACTGTGCATAGGGAAATGGAGCGGACGGCAAATAATAGCGTAGACAATGAAACAAATAGTGAACAGGGAAGCATTATCGATCGATCGGTCGGCAACAGCTCGCCTCAGGATTCCGAAATGACAGGACACAATCTTGCAAATACTGTAGATTCAGGTTTTGCGTCCTCACCGTTTTCTCAAATAAGACAAGACACATTTTCTGCTTTTCAAAATGCGAATATTGCCGGTTCAAATGCACTGCCGAATAGCACTGAGGAACATATTTCAGACATCAGTGCATTGTTATTACAATTAATGCAACAAATGGGACAAAAGCTTCAAAAGTTAGACACAATGGAACAAAATCTTCAAAAGTTAGACGCAATGGAACAAAATCAAAAACAGTCACAGCAACAGCTTCAAAAATTAGACACCACGCTTGAACAAACACGTGAAGGTTTAACTGATGAGTTACTTAAAATTGAATCTAAATCGAAAAGTCTGTAATGACGTAAAAACACAAATTTGTGAGCATTTTCAACCTATTTTTTCGCGTCATGAAAATGCATTACAGAATCACGAAGCAGCCATAAAAGAACTGCAAACTATTTATTGTTCATGAAAATCACTACACCTTGCTAGCTAAAATGGACTCAGTTGCATCTACTGCAAAACACTCAGGAAAACTTAAAAGACACAGTAGATACGAATTCAACACAAATGGACACTCTGAAACTTGGTTCAGAAAAACACACTGAGGAAATCAGTTCACTATCGGAGAAAGTAGCCGAACTTTCGGATCAGTTCACTAACTTATCTACAAAGGTAGATGATAATCTTAATGACACAAGACCTGTAGCCTTCAATGACACAGAAGAATACGAACAAATTAGAAAATTCAAACAAAATCAGAATCAAATTAATACGCATCACAAAAGAGAAATCCGGGAAGTACAGGATCAGTTGACACAAATAATACAAGAATTACATATTTCAGAGGAGACTCGCGCTCCAACACGGGAAGAGGGACATAGAAATACGGAACAGCGACAAAATAATATCACAGTGCATTTCGGAAATTATGAAAGGAATTGGCAAGGTCCACCGAATTTTAAGATGGAACCGACGAAACGAAGTAACAATGACCGATATGCGACTCGCCGACATGATGATTTTGACTATAAGCTGTTCATTACTACACTTAAATTCAAAACATTTAAGAATTCTGGCAACGACATTCATCCACAAGCATGGCTCCATCAATTCTCTCAATGTTTTCCTCCCAACTGGTCATTGGAGCAGAGGTTAGAATTTATGTGTGGCTACTTACAAGGGAACCTCCCCATCGCACCCCCCTCAGATTTAGTTATAAGTTGGCACAGTGGATAGGCCTTGATAAACTGAACACAGATCAAGTGAGAAAACAGGAAGAAGTTGCGTGGAACTGTGAAAAAAATAAGCAAAATATACAAACTGAGTAGTCCATGGGCACATAGGCAACATCATGGACAATGTGAGCTCAGGAGCGCCGTGGTCTCGTGGTAGCGTGAGCAGCTGCAGAACGAAAGGTCCTCGGTTCAAGTCTTCCCTCCAGCGAGAATTTTACTTTCTTTATTTTTACATCGTTATTATCTGTCCGTTCGTTCATTGACGTCTCTGTTCACTGTAATAAGTTTAGTGTCTGTGTCTTGCGACCGCATCGCAAAACCGTGCGATTAGTAGACGAAAGGACGTGCCTCTCCAATGGGAACCGAAAACATTTGATCGCAAGGTCATAGGTCAACCGATTCCTCCACAAGAAAACACATCTGATATATTCTATACGACACTGGTAACGGCATGTGCGTCACATGACAGGAATATGTTGTCGACCCACCAACTTGTACACTTGGCGAATGGGTAAAAATATTCTTCTACCTTGCCCGATTTAGGTTTTCTTGTGGATGTGATAATCACTCCCAAAAAAGTGATCAACACACAATAGTTTGTCACATAAACTGAAAGTAAAAAAATTAACCTTCTCACTCGGTGGAGGATTTGAACCTAGGACCTCTCGTGCCGCAGCTGCTCACGTTACCACGAGACCACGGCGCTCCTGTGTTCTTAGAGTCCTTGATGTCGCATATCTTCCCATGAACTACTCAGTTTGTATATTTTGCTTATTTTTTCACAGTTCCACACAACTTCTTCCTGTTTTCTCAATTTATCTGTGTTCAGTTTTTCAAGGCCTATCCACTGTGCCAACTTGTAACTAAATCTGAGGGGGGTGCGATGGGGATGTTCCCTTGTTAGAGAATGAACCAGCTGTAAGAATGCGATCGGTCATTCACCATTGTCACAGTGAAGGAGAATTTTATCATGCCTTCCTCTCAGCATATTGGTCTCAAGCTACTCAAGACCGAGTAAAACATGGCATCATAATGATGAAACGTTTCGAACAATCTGAATTTTACAGTCTTGTCAAATATTTCGAAGGCATGTTACATAAGAATCAGTATCTTTCAAACCCATACAGCCCCACAGCCCCTCAGAACTCATCCGCATTTGCTTAATCAAATTGCCTGAACATTTACGACATATAATTTTGGCGGGATGTTGCAAAGACGACATTGAAGCTTTTCAGGGACGGTTACAAGAACTGGAAATTGACACTGACAATCGCGGAACTCGTAAACAGGAGCACAACAATTACAGGTCACATCCGTCACAATTCCGCGATGACAGAAATAATAACTGGACACCACAAGGCTATTCTTACAATGTAAATCGTGACCAAAACAGACACCACCCATATGACAACCGTTGGCAGTGTAGTAATAATTACAGGGAAAGATCACCTCTCCGCAGTAATGACTATCACAGAGACAATCAGAGAGATTTTACCTTTCCCGAATACACGTAAACTTAGACACAAAGACATAATTGATTTGGCTATTAAAAATATGAAATCTGCAGCAGACAAAAGGAGAAAACTACACAGTAAAGCAAATGCAAATAAATTATATATTGGTCAGAAAGTTCTCATTAAAGCTCATTCATTGTCACATAAGAAGAAACACTTGAGTCACAAATTCTTTCTAGTTTACAATGGACCTTACAGAATCCGACGTATACCACATGATAATTGCATTGAAGTTGAAACTCTGCGTCCTAGGAAGAGTAAAGGATTGCACCACATTTCACATGTAAAACGGTTTATTGAGAGATAATCTGTTTTTTAATTTAGTCTTTGCTATAAAATTTTTCACTTCACGTTACTAGTACTCTTTGTCACAATTACAAATGCATTGTTATAGTGAACAGAGGACACAGTGTTACTGAGTGTGTACATTCTTGCTTGTTAGTTGCACGATTACGTAACGACTATCAGGCTTACATACTTAGAACATATATCGGTACTGCTAATGAGATTTTAATGCAACATTTTGGTTTACTTTGAAAGACATTCTTTATTTGAAGTACTTTCTGTGAGATTAAAGATGACTTAGTATTTGGTTTCTTTGACAGCTACACGATTATATCACGACGCTACTAATGTGTGACACAATATACATTGTTGCTTTTGAGCTGTATCTGTTTTATATCTGCACAGTTTTTCTGAATTCTTCACGAAAGGAAAACATGTTTTAGTAGTAACTTTTGTGGTATAGCTACAATGAGACAGCCTTTTTCGTAGCACAACAATACTTTACAGTATAGTACTTTCTTGATCACGGTATTGTACGTAATAACTACGATATCTATACGCATAGCATTTCACATTTGTTTATGATGAGGTAAGTACATTGACTTCTGCAGAACTTAGCTTTCGGAGGACGATAACTACGACACTTCCACAGAATTATCTTACAGCAAGACGCACATTTAGCGCTAAAGGACACGTATTTGAGTGATTAATTTTGTACTTAAAACATTTATGTTTAAAGATTTTTGAAATACAAAGATACAAACGTTTTCCGTGATACATTTCATTCCATTGCTGTAATCGGTAACACCAGAGGGTATAATTACATTAATCCTCAGGGGGGTACACGCTTAGTTTGTGTACCATGTGTTTGGTAAGCAAAAGGAACCCTAGCTAATATGGTATTTCCTTATACAATTTTAAACATCGGTACCGTATTTCTCTAACACATAAATTACACAGCTATCTGATCATTTAACTGAGAGAGAAAAAAATTTTTTTTACTCCATCAGTGACAGATGTTTACGTAATTATACAGTTGGATAACTTCACACTTGAAACTTCCTGGCAGATTAAAACTGTGTGCCCGACCGAGACTCGAACTCGGGACCTTTGCCTTTCGCGGGAAAGTGCTTTACCATCTGAGCTACCGAAGCACGACTCACGGCCGGTACTCACAGCTTTACTTCTGCCAGTATCTCGTCTCCTACCTTCCAAACTTTACAGAAGCTCTTCTGCGAACCTTGCAGACTCTCGGTCGGGCACACAGTTTTAATCTGCCAGGAAGTTTCATATCAGCGCACACTCCGCTGCAGAGTGAAAATCTCATTCTGGTAACATCCCCCAGGCTGTGGCTAAGCCATGTCTCCGCTATATCCTTTCTTTCAGGAGTGCTAGTTCTGCAAGGTTCGCAGAAGAGCTTCTGTAAAGTTTGGAAGGTAGGAGACGAGATACTGGCAGCAGTAAAGCTGTGAGTACCGGGCGTGAGTCGTGCATCGGTAGCTCAGATGGTAGAGCACTTGCCCGCGAAAGGCAAAGGTCCCGAGTTCGAGTCTCGGTCGGGAACACAGTTTCAAATCTGCCAGGAAGTTTCATATCAGCGCACACTCCGCTGCAGAGTGAAAATCTCATTCTGGAAACATCCCCCAGGCTGTGGCTAAGCCATGTCTCCGCTATATCCTTTCTTTCAGGAGTGCTAGTTCTGCAAGGTTCGCAGAAGAGCTTCTGTAAAGTTTGGAAGGTAGGAGACGAGATACTGGCAGAAGTAAAGCTGTGAGTACCGGGCGTGAGTCGTGCTTCGGTAGCTCAGATGGTAAAGCACTTTCCCGCGAAAGGCAAAGGTCCCGAGTTCGAGTCTCGGTCGGTCACACAGTTTTAATCTGCCAGGAAGTTTCATATCAGCGCACACTCCGCTGCAGAGTGAAAATCTCATTCTCGAAACATCCCCCAGGCTGTGGCTAAGCCATGTCTCCGCTATATCCTTTCTTTCAGGAGTGCTAGTTCTGCAAGGTTCGCAGAAGAGCTTCTGTAAAGTTTGGAAGGTAGGAGACGAGATACTGGCAGCAGTAAAGCTGTGAGTACCGGGCGTGAGTCGTGCATCGGTAGCTCAGATGGTAGAGCACTTGCCCGCGAAAGGCAAAGGTCCCGAGTTCGAGTCTCGGTCGGGAACACAGTTTCAATCTGTCAGGAAGTTTCATATCAGCGCACATTCCGCTGCAGAGTGAAAATCTCATTCTGGAAACATCCCCCAGGCTGTGGCTAAGCCATGTCTCCGCTATCTCCGCTATATCCTTTCTTTCAGGAGTGCTAGTTCTGCAAGGTTCGCAGAAGAGCTTCTGTAAAGTTTGGAAGGTAGGAGACGAGATACTGGCAGAAGTAAAGCTGTGAGTACCGGGCGTGAGTCGTGCTTCGGTAGCTCAGATGGTAAAGCACTTTCCCGCGAAAGGCAAAGGTCCCGAGTTCTAGTCTCGGTCGGGCACACAGTTTTAATCTGCTAGGATGTTTCATATCAGCGCACACTCCGCTGCAGAGTGAAAATCTCATTCTCGAAACATCCCCCAGGCTGTGGCTAAGCCATGTCTCCGCTATATCTTTTCTTTCAGGAGTGCTAGTTCTGCAAGGTTCGCAGAAGAGCTTCTGTAAAGTTTGGAAGGTAGGAGACGAGATACTGGCAGAAGTAAAGCTGTGAGTACCGGGCGTGAGTCGTGCTTCAGTAACTCAGATGGTAGAGCACTTGCCCGCGAAAGGCAAAGGTCCCGAGTTCGAGTCTCGGTCGGGCACACAGTTTTAATCTGCCAGGAAGTTTCATATCAGCGCACACTCCGCTGCAGAGTGAAAATCTCATTCTAGAAACTTCACACTTATTAAATTGTTTTTGTCTGTATTTTGTGAACTGTTAATATTTTTTTTTGGAACCATTGTGATACTATGAGAGCTTTGAATGGTGTATTTGGTATGGGATCATTTGAGGTAGATGACACTATTGAAATGAGCAGAGAATTTTTTTAAGTTTTGAAATTATTGCAGAAAGCTACGACGTTTTTGAGATTTGACTGAGGTGTTATGGTGTTATTATTACATCTACATCTACATCTACATTCATACTCCGCAAGCCACCCAACGGTGTGTGGCGGAGGGCACTTTACGTGCCACTGTCATTACCTCCCTTTCCTGTTCCAGTCGCGTATGGTTCGCGGGAAGAACGACTGTCTGAAAGCCTCCGTGCGCGCTCTAATCTCTCTAATTTTACATTCGTGATCTCCTCGGGAGGTATAAGTAGGGGGAAGCAATATACTCGATACCTCATCCAGAAACGCACCCTCTCGAAACCTGGCGAGCAAGCTACAGCGCGATGCAGAGCGCCTCTCTTGCAGAGTCTGCCACTTGAGTTTATGAAACATCTCCGTAACGCTATCACGGTTACCAAATAACCCTGTGACGAAACGCGCCGCTCTTCTTTGGATCTTCTCTATCTCCTCCGTCAACCCGATCTGGTACGGATACCAAACTGATGAGCAATACTCAAGTATAGGTCGAACGAGTGTTTTGTAAGCCACCTCCTTTGTTGATGGACTACATTTTCTAAGCACTCTCCCAATGAATCTCAACCTGGTACCCGCCTTACCAACAATTAATTTTATATGATCATTCCACTTCAAATCGTTCCGCACGCATACTCCCAGATATTTTACAGAAGTAACTGCTACCAGTGTTTGTTCCGCTATCATATAATCATACAATAAAGGATCCTTCTTTCTATGAATTCGCAATACATTACATTTGTCTATGTTAAGGGACAGTTGCCACTCCCTGCACCAAGTGCCTATCCGCTGCAGATCTTCCTGCATTTCGCTACAATTTTCTAATGCTGCAACTTCTCTGTATACTACAGCATCATCCGCGAAAAGCCGCATGGAACTTCCGACACTATCTACTAGGTCATTTATATATATTGTGAAAAGCAATGGTCCCATAACACTTCCCTGTGGCACGCCAGAGGTTACCTTAACGTCTGTAGACGTCTCTCCATTGATAACAACATGCTGTGTTCTGTTTGCTAAAAAATCTTCAATCCAGCCACACAGCTGGTCTGATATTCCGTAGGCTCTTACTTTGTTTATCAGGCGACAGTGCGGAACTGTATCGAACGCCTTCCGGAAGTCAAGAGAAATAGCATCTACCCGGGAGCCTGTATCTAATATTTTCTGGGTCTCATGAACAAATAACGCGAGTTGGGTCTCACACGATCGCTGTTTCCGGAATCCATGTTGATTCCTACATAGTAGATTCTGGGTTTCCAAACACGACATGATACTCGAGCAAAAAACATGTTCTAAAATTCTACAACAGATCGACGTCAGAGATATAGGTCTATAGTTTCGCGCATCTGCTCGACGACCCTTCTTGAAGACTGGGACTACCTGTGCTCTTTTCCAATCATTTGGAACCCTCCGTTCCTCTAGAGACTTGCGGTACACGGCTGTTAGAAGGGGGGCATCGTCATTACGATGACGATGTGTATTATGCTGTTGAGGTATGTTTATGATCAATGAGCTGATGCTATATGAGGAATTTGATTATGCTATGTATTTTTTATGAGGAAATATTGAAGAAGTGTCGACGAATATGTATGAGTGTAATAAAGTAAGGAATGATGAGTAGTGGTTAGCGACTCTGATTTGTGAAAAAGGATGTTGGAAACCAAGAATCGTACTTTAAGAGTTATGAAATGTGTGTACATGCGTGAATGTATCACAGTGCTGGCGAAAATTTTTTGGACACTGCTATATTTATAGGATTTTGTTTCTACACATTTGTAACGCAAATTCTCAACCTGTGAAATTTTTTAATCTGAGACTGTCACTGCTGTCGTTAATATTTCGGTACGAAAGTTAAGTGACCTTCACGTAACCTGCCTGGAGAAAAAGCCATTAGGTGGAGAAGAAAAGAGAGCATTAACCTCGATATTGACATTCCTTTGTAGAAAGCATCGCAAATAGGACACACTCATTACTTGGAAACATATCGTACTTGGTGCTACTTACTGAAATGCTTATGAACTGATGGGAAATATTCTTACATCAGCACACCTGGTTATGGCAAGTGCCTTTCTACGAGAGTTGAGAGAATTTCTACTGATTTATGAAATGCCACATGGCTATTGAATGATGTTTTTATGGTTTGCTTTACATAGTTGCTTATTTCATTTGATATCTGTTTTCCTGCTGTGTTTCAGCATTGGTTTTATAAAATAAAATTAAATGCATTTGCTAATGTGAACACTTTCTGTCAACAGATCTATTAAATAATAATTTTATGATCCACAATCTTCGAAAAAGGAGCGCTTGGAAAGGAAAGAAGGTAATTTTTTTGGTAGACTAACTTGTTGTGGTGCACCACTTTAATGACATAGACACTAAGATGTGAATAGACGTTTCCCTTATCTGCATTGTTGTCTTTAGTGTACTATTTTTTCTGCTTGAGCTATGTCATATTTAGGTATAAGTTATTTCATTTGCTGCTGCAGTTTGCTGGGCATAGTGCTACTGAATTTCACTTTGTATTACTCTGTTAAGTCAGTTTTACTACCGATTTATTTTTCTTGTTGCTGCACATTGGCTCATATTAGTTGTAATGTTGCATTTGCTTTGCTAATTTAGATATACTACTTCTTGCTTTGCCAGTTTCCATTTTTTTGTCATTGGTGTTTGTGTTAATTGTTTTGTGTTGCTGCATTGCCTCGTCCCTTAGTATATATATCTGAGCTCAGTAGATTTAAGTTAGCTTAAGAGGGGGTAGACTATATAAGAAACTAACTGTGATGAATTGGAAGAAATGCATTGAGAAGCTATAAGAAAATGGTTTGGCCAAAAATGTAGTGTACAGAGGAGAATAACTATTTTGACAGAGGATATGAATAGAATACAGAAAGGATGCTTGGATAGGATTTTTTTGGTGGAAACAAATGTTGAAATAAGAGGAAAGATCTATGGAATGAAGTTTTGGGTTGGACTGCAGTACCAAATGTTACACTGTAAACAAACCCTGTCCTTTCCTTTTGTGTTATTTCACTATGTTTTTTTGTACCCTTGTGTATTTGTGTTCTTCCTGTCTTTATGTGTTTATCTGATAAGAGTTATGTTGTAGAATTTTTCTAATAATGTGTTATTTACTTGGTAAAGATGTTTAGACGTTATTTATTCTGTTCTGTTTCAATGCTCATATGTGAAATTAATGTTTCAAAAACTATTCTCATTATTTATTTACTTATGTCATAATTCCTGTAACACTGATGTACATGTGTATTTCTACTCTTTCGTAAAGCCTGTATGACTACAAATGTTATCTTTATTATTATGTTTTTAATGATGTTTTCTGTACCTTTGTGATTGTATTCTCATGTTATAAAATTGTAATTGACACCAGTTCATCAAACTAAGTTACATTTCACTGCACACGTTTATGTTGGTCATAGTATATGCACAATATATGAAAAAAAGGACTGTTAGTGCCCGCACATGTGTTGATAATTCAGCAAGGGACTGGTTAATAGCATTGCTGGTTGTAAGGACACACCAAAAAGTTTGTGAGTGCACAAGTGGTGGTTTATGGACTTGCTATATAGTACAAGACTCTTCGATGGTTATTGGGCACCTGCACAGTCACAACAAATGGTTGCTTGCCGTCTCTACAAGGACTCAAGTGGGTCTGCACCTTTGATGATCCACCAATACCATTATTTCTACAAGAACTGCAGTGGGTCTGCGGCTCTGGTGGCCCACCAATACCATAATCTCTACCAGGACTACAGTGGGTCTACTCTGTGATGACCTACTTACCAATATTCTTCAAAACTTCGACTGACTCTGCTGTGGGTTTGCTCTGTTGTGGACCATTACCTGTCTGCATGTCAAGAGTCAGCATTATCTTTCTGTTGGAAGGACAACACTACTTCTTCAAGACTGCATGGAAATCCACTACTTCCGTGTGCATTTTCTTTTACTGCTCAGACTTTGTGCATGAAATTGTAATTAATACTGTGATGAATAATCAGTACTGTCTTTATGGACTGTGAGAAAATTTTAGCTTTTGACCAACATGGTATCAATAAGTGTGTGCATTTGATTTCTTTGTTATTGTAATTATGAAAAATTTTTTTCAAATCTGTATTGGCCACTGCCCAAAACAATTTGTAAAATTTTTTGTGGGGTGCATGGGGGCTATTTAAGTAGGCTGTTTAGGTTTTTATGTTGGTAACGCCATGTAGCGCTCTATATGAAAATCACTGACTGTGCTGTGTGCAGTATGTGGCTGGTTTGCATTGTTGGAATTTGCTATTGTAGTGTTGGGCAGTTGGTTGTTAACAGCGCGTAGCATTGCGCAGTTGGAGGGGAGCCGCCAGCAGTGGTGGATGTGGGGAGAGAGATGGCGGAGTTTTGAGAGTGGATGATCTGGACGTGTGTCCGTTAGAGACAGTAAATTTGTAAGACTGGATGTCATGAACTGATATATATATGTTATGACTTTTGAACACTATTAAGGTAAATACATTGTTTGTTCTTTATCAAAATCTTTCATTTGCTAACTATGCCTATCAGTAGTTAGTCCCTTCAGTAGTTAGAGTTTTTTATTTAGCTGGCAGTAGTGGCGCTTGCTGTATTTCAGTAGTTCAAGTAACGAAGATTTTTATGAGGTAAGTGATTCATGAAAGGTATAGGTTATCGTTAGTCAGGCCATTCTTTTGTAGGGATTTTTGAAAATCAGATTGCGTTGCGCTAAAAATATTGTGTGTCAGTTTAAGCACAGTCATTTATAATTTTTCTAAGGCGACGTTTCAACTGAATGAAATCGGGAATAGGTTACGATTCTATCTCACTCCCTTCGAAACAACTTCTACCATTTCATGCCTCTCGTGTCCTATAACTGTCGTCTGGTTTCTATACGAATTCTAAAAAGCCTTTTGCTCACTGTGTTTTACCCTTGCTACCGTTAAAACTTCAAAGAGAGTAGTACCCCAGTCAATACTGTCAAAAACTTTCTCTGAGTCTCTAAATGTTATAAATGTATATTTGCCTTTCCTTTAACCTTCTAATAGAAGTCGTAGGGTCAGTATTGCCTCACGTGTTCCTACATTTCTCCGAAATCCAAACTGATCTTCCTCGAGGTCGGGTTCTATGTGTTTTTCCGTTCTTCTGAAAGTAATTCTTGTTAATATTTTCTAAATGTGAACTGGTAATTCGGTAATTTTCACACCTGTCAGAAGCTGCTTTCTTTTGAATTTTAATTATTACATTATTCTTGAAGTCAGTGGGCATTTCGCCTGCCTCACACATTTTGCACACCAGGTGGAACAGTTTTGTCATGGCTGGCTCTCTAAAGGCTGTCAGTAGTTTTGACGGAATTCCGTCTACCACAGGGGCCTTGTTTCGACTTAGGCTTTTCAGTGCTTTGTCAGATTCTTCTCGCGCTGTCATAGCTCCATCTCATTTTCATCTACATCCCCTTCCATATCTGTAACATTGCCTTCGTCTCCCTCTTGTCGACCCCTTTCAGTTTTCCTTTCTTTGATTAGTACTGGTTTTCCATCTGAGCTATTGACTTTCGTACAGATGCTTCTCTTTTCTCCAAAAGTCTCCTTAATTTTCCTGTAGGCTTGAGCCACTTTTCTCCTAGTGAAATAAGCTTCTTAATCCTTACATTTGTCGCCGGCCGAAGTGGCCGTGCGGTTAAAGGCGCTGCGGTCTGGAACCGCAAGACCGCTACGGTCGCAGGTTCGAATCCTGCCTCGGGCATGGATGTTTGTGATGTCCTTAGGTTAGTTAGGTTTAACTAGTTCTAAGTTCTAGGGGACTAATGACCTCAGAAGTTGAGTCCCATAGTGCTCAGAGCCACCCTTACATTTGTCCTCTAGGCATTCTCATTTTTCAGACGTTTGTGTTCCCTTTCGCCTGTTTCATTTGCTTCATTTGCTTTATGTTTTCCATCGTAATATTATGTTAAAAACAGATTTCTGTATCCTCTGTACAGAAGCGTTAGAGCGGACCAGCGAGCGCCACTACTGAGATACGGAGAATACGGATCACGCGTTGGCAAACGACAAACAGCCGGCGACGCCGGGGGAGCTCTGGTGCGAGACATTTTGGCGGCAGACACAGCGCAGGGCAACTCGTCCACAAGGCGGCCAGTGTCCGGCGAGCCGCTGCTCTGTCTCACGCCGTCGACAGCTGTCCGGTGCTGGGCACTGCACGCGGCTGACTAGCAGGCCTCTCGCTTGTTTCTACTCGACAGGCTCTCACAAGGCGACAAGATCGTAAAAATAATAGCACAGTACGCTAAAAGCCAAGCAGAAACTGTTGAGGACTTCCACAGCGACGCTTTCTGGATGTATGAAACAGTTGCTGTTACATGGAATAAGATGAAGCTTCTGTGACTAACAACATTTCTTACATTACTACCAAGGTGGTCTACTGGTTACTACCGCTGATGGTTGTTGAGGCACTGGATTATTTACGTGCCACTGAATAAAGAGTTTTGAAATCTGGTTTCGCAGGATAGGGCGGATCAGGTTATGGTTGTGGAGGGGATCCGTAATCAGTTACTGTCAGCTGCACAAAGCACACAAACTTTTATTTTCCTAAGAACCACTTAATTACACATTGCCTTAAAAGGATCAAAATAAAACAATATGGCTGAAGGCCTAGTTAAGAAAACTTGAAATACCTCCTCGGCTGAAGGCCCAAAAATTAACCAAAAACAAGAACGGCTGAAGGCCTGAACACAAGTTATAAAAAAATTGCTTTAACGAATACATGCAGCTGAAAGCCTTGCTCAAAAAATATTTCACGTAAATACTCGCTGAAGGCCACACACAAGACATTGAACAACTCAGGGCTTAGGGCCTGGATAACAAGAATTACAGATAGAGCAATTTTTGAAAAATTCGTTTTAAGCAAATGAATCTTCAAATTTTAATTTAAGATGGCTGAAGGGCTTATCTTGAAAATATTTCACGTAAAAGCTCGGCTGAAGGCCACACACTAGACACTGAACAATTCAGGGCTTAAGGCCTGGATAACAAGAATTTCAGATAGAACAAACTTTCAAAATTTAGTTTTTAAACGAATCAATCTTAAAATTTTAATTTAAGGCGGCTGAAGGCCTTGTTTTAAAATTAAAACAAACTAAATTAATAGACGGCTGAAGGCTTCGCACAGTACTTCAGACTAAAATGAAAATCACAATTTAAAACCCACAGAACAGTGGCGCTCAGAAGTGTTCCAAGGGTCGGCCTGAGGAGGTAGCTCTAACGTAAGGTAAGGTGAGACAGGCAGCCAAGTGTAAGGTTAAATAATCGGATGGCAACCAGTCCCAGGGACGGCTGAAGGACCGACCAACAACCTAAGCAATTCCCTTCCGCCCGACCAAAGGCACGACAATGGAAAGTATCAGCCGAGGACGAAGATACCAGCAGCACTAACTCTTCAAAATTGGCGTCTAAAAACAGCCAAGGCACAATAACCACTCTAAGAAAAAAATTTGAACAAACAATTAAAAGGCTGTCGAACTCGACGCCGTGCCGGACGGTATCAATACGGCGAGGAAAAACACACTGCCGGAAAACTATGCTAATGACCAGGGCAGGTAACTGGGGCGTTACTGGTCACAAGGCAGAAAATACCGCTCGTGCACTTCACTGATAAGTAACAACTAATTTAATGGCTGCAAAATTTCGCCTTGCGTTGCTGCTAGCTGGAAGAGTCCAGGTAGCAACAACCGGCAATGGCCGAAGAGATGTCACAGCACTTGAGGTTTCGTAACAGGTTCACTGATCACTCAACTTTTTTGTCCAGGTACGGTGGGCAACGAACGTTGTAGCTCTCACAGCTACGCCTCACAATCTGACCAGGCGGGAATGCCACCAGCGGTCCCGGCCTGACTCGTGCCATGGAGACTTCCTCGCTGCTCTGTCCCAACCGACCGACCGCCACACATACGACCACACGGAGATATTGCGGTCACAACAAAGATAGTACAGCGCTGCTGCTGCCACTGACGGAGGCAAGTCAGCTACTCGTTATGGTAGTAACTCAGGGAGAAGTAAGACACCACTCGATTGTGAGAAAATGCCAAAGAACAAGCGGGATCAACGCAAGCCGGCTACGGCTCAAGTTTGCCTCGATTATTTCGATTCAGGGGATAGCAATAGCCTTTGTGGGCGGCAAAAAAGCATTGATGTCAGGATTCGCAGGTTGCAGTAGGTTGCAACAGTGAGTAGATAGATGGGCAACGGTACAGCATGTACTGGACAACAATCTGGGAACAGCCATAGCATCGGAACTAGCTCCCTGACGTGGCTTACGGAAATAACCGTCTCACATATACACTGCCAGTCACGTTATTATGACCACCTTAATCACCAAGAATTATCGATTAGTGCAGGTCAACCAAACCCAACTACAAAACGGGCTGTTCTTTTTCACTCTGAACAACAAGAAAATCTGATGGAGTATTCAGTAGAACTGTCTTCCTCGATGCAGTGTGCTGTCACCGCTGCTGTAAAATATCTACACCGATGTCGAATGTGTAGGAACAGACATAAGATGTTTCCATTTATGCCGACGAGACAGCGATTTCAGTCCAAGGAGAGCGTTCGAGGTGAGGGAAATGAAACGGACTATAGTCCTCGAAGATCTGGCAGAATGCTACAACAATAACTACCTAAAGCCTAACCCATCAAAAACACAGGTCTGTGCTTTTCACTTGACAAGCTAGGAAATAACTGTAAGTAACTTGGAGGGGAAAGCAACTACAACACTAGGAGAGCCCTAATACCTCGGAGTAAGCTCTACTGCACACTTACTTTCAAAAAACATTTCGAGAATATGAAGCTCAAAGTCTGCAGCAGAAATAATATTATATGCAAGCTCACTAACAGCACATGGGGGAGGGGGCTCAACCAAATGTTCTACGTGCGTCTGCTCTAGCTCTGTGTTTCTGCCGCGCCGGGTAACTGCGCGGTCTGGGGGCCATGTCAGGGTTCGCGCGGCTGCCC
The DNA here is from genome assembly GCF_023898315.1 of Schistocerca nitens. Classification (NCBI taxonomy): domain Eukaryota; kingdom Metazoa; phylum Arthropoda; class Insecta; order Orthoptera; family Acrididae; genus Schistocerca; species Schistocerca nitens. The sequence goes on from NC_064617.1 coordinate 738,287,561, forward strand.
TCGTCGGAGGTTCGAGTCCTCCCTCGGGCATGGGTGTGTGTATTGTCCTTAGCGTAAGTTACTTTAAGTTAGATTAAGTAGTGTGTAAGCTTAGGGACCGATGACCTCAGCACTTTGGTCCCACAGGATCTTACCACAAATAAATAAATAAAAAAGTCTGTGTTTCTCTGCTTTAGAATATGCAGAACTGCACACACCCCAGGCACGTTGACACCGCTCGTAATAAGACTAGTTGCATTATAACTGGTTGCCTACGAACAACTCCAGTTGAGAGAATCTGCTGCGTTATGCACGTATCATCCGCAGACATCAGACGAACAGCGGCAAAGGTTGAAAAGAAGATACAGAAAAATGATTCAAGGCCTCCCATTTTGGGAAGCGAAGCATCATGTACTAGGCTGAAGCCGAGAAAGAGCTTTCTTCGAACACTAAAACCATTACATCTTCGTCTTCCGCTCGGCGAATAGAACTCTGGCGAAACAAGGCAACTGGAAGCAGTAACCAAAACCGAAAGAAAGAACCCACTGCTGGTTTCCAAGTACTCTACCAGACGTGGAAGTTTTTGAACAGACTGCGAACTGGAGTGATGTAGTGCAGACGAAATGTGAAGCGGTTGGGTTACATTACCCGAGATGGAACCTGTGAATGTGTTGAAAACCTCTTGGTCTGCCCGAAGTTGCCTGAAGTCTACACGCTGGAGGACCTAGTTTCAGCAAAAGTTCCACCAATCAAGACTGCCGAATTTTGGCCTTAATCTCAATTTGGAATTTACAAAGTCTTATGTGTACATTGTAGATACTGTATTGTATTATTTTGAATTTGTAGATAATTGTACTGTCCTGGATACGAAACTAATAATAATAATGATAATAATAATAATGTGACTATCAAAAACCTGAATAACTGCCTTTTGCTGCGCGAAACGCTGCGAGACGTGGAGAAAAAGTGGGGTTGTGGAAGGCATCATAAGGGATCTAGAGCCGTGGCCAGCTTCACAAGGTTCCTTGGTTGAGGACCCATGGCGTGAACAACTCGATTGAGGTGATTCCACAGATTCGTAATTAGGTTTAAATCGGGGTGTTTGGTGGCCAGGGGAATACAGTAAAACCATTCTGGTGCTGTTCGAAACCGCTCACGAATACTGTGAACTGCTTGTAGATGCTATCGTGCCGATGAGAAACAAACTGCTTAGAGTGATGGTCCCCAAGGATAGACGCATACTTGAGTTGATCCATTGTGCCTCTCAGAATGACGAGTCGACCAGGAATGCCACGTAAACATTCTCCACGCTATAACGCTTCCTCCTCCCTGCTGACGACTGTTCCAGGGTGTTTACTTTCAGATGCTTCACGCCGTACACGCCAGTGGCCATCTGTCCGATGGAGCATGAAACGTGATTCGTGTGAAAAGACCACCTGTCGCCAGTCAGTGGACGTCCAGTTGTACTGGCGTGCAAATTCTATCCTTCGATGAACAGCAGTTAGCATGGGTGTATGAACCATGTGCCTGCTGCGGAAGCCCATACGCAGCAACGTTCGCTGAACTGTCGCTAAGAAGACACAGTTCGTAGCCCCTTGCTTCATCTGGACTGTCAGTTGGTCAACAGGTGCACGTCTATTCGGCCGAACGCATCTCCGCAGCCGTCGCTCACACCTGTCATACACAGCTCGTGATGCACCGCAGTTGTGTGGTGCTGGTTTTGGATAACGTTAGGATGGCGTAAAAAGCTGTTTACTCTGCACTTCACGTCATCCTAGAGCAGTTAGTTCTCATTGCCACCTTCTCCAGCAGTCAACAAGGAGTAATCGTCTGAAGATGATCAAACATTGATCGAAACCGGTCAGCTTTTTTAAAATAAAATTGTATTATGCAGTCTAGAATGCTTTAATTATATTTTAATAAACTTTCGCTACATGAGAGGGCCTCCGCGAAAAACGAGTGATCATAAGACAACGAAATTTTGTGGAAACATTTGTAAGGACACGAAGAAGAGAAACAATGAATAAACTGTTGAAAGAAACCCATTTTAATTTTCATGTGAAGGGTAACATTTGTAAACTGCGTACCATGCTTACGTTACAGGTTACAAACGTTGCTCAGGATGATGACGGTCGTTGTTCGCAGCACTTTTCGAACGATGGACCACGAATGTTCTGCTGTAGTGACACAGCTCGTGTACTGCTTGAAGATCGCACACTGCGTCCAGCATTCCCAGGCACGGTAACAGTAACTTCACAATCTGCGGCGCAATTGGCCGTCGGCCTCTCCCAGGAGCCGTTCCCAAGTTTCCAGTTAATTCGAACTTGAAACTTCCTGGTAGATTAAAACTGTGTGCGGGACCGAGACGCGAACTCGGGACCTTTGCCGAGGTAGAGCACTTTCCCGTCAAAGGCAAATGTCCCGAGTTCGAGTCTAGGTCCGGCACACCGTTTTAATCTGCCAGGAAGTTTCATATCAGCGCACACTCAGCTGCAGAGTGAAAACCTCATACTAATTCGAACTTGCGAATCATGTTCTTCAGCCCCGATGCGGAAAGAGGACCTCTCCGTATTCCTTCTACGTATCTTTTCTCGCGAAGAGCAGCTCCACTATTGCTGTTGTTTTGATAAAACAACTTTACGAGTGAAGCCCTGCTCATCCCGTCCAGACACATTATGATTGCCACTTTAATGTACTCTGATGCTGTGCTACCGTACGCTTTCGCCAGCACACCGGTCGGCACTAGGAATCATTGTATAGCAGGCGCTGAACTAAGCGCGCCTATGACAAGAGAAGACCAAGACACGCCCCCAGGCTACGATCCGATAACGCCCCTGGGCAGCGTGCATATAGGCATATAGACCGCCGACCGGGCTGTCTCAATTCAGTACCTCAGTACGTTGCATCGGGACTCAGTTCGCTTTGCACTTCAATCCGTCGCACTGTGCTCTAGTCTTCCACAGTGAAAGCCGTCGCCTCGCACCTTAGCTAGCTGTGAGACAACGTTAGTCATTGTATAATATGTACATGTCATATATAGTTGTGATATAAACACGGACAAGATTCAAGAATTAGTACATGTTATTTGATTGCTGTTAACCACAGAACTTCAGTCTGGAGATCACTGAAGTTAAGTACTCAACTGGTTCCTATAATAAAGTGTATTTTAACCATGTGTGCATTTTGTGTTGTAGTGGGAGGAAGCCGGGCACCCACCTATCATACCACCTTCACCTCCTCCAGCCAGGAAGCACAAAACATTACAAGAGGGCACAGCCACAACAGATGTTTGTGTTTCAACCTTACGTCGCCGTACCAGTACCGGGTAAAACAACCAACAACACAAATCCCCTCTGAACATCATTCGTATGAAGTTGGGTACCCACACGATAAATAGTTTTCCGTCTACACTGGCTCAAGTAGCGAAAGTTCAATTACAATAATTCTGTGTACACAACGGTGTCACTGTGCGTTACGTGTGGGGGACACATTGAACGAATGTTAGTGGTTTTCTGTCCCATTTTATACGGGTATTGATTGAGAAATTATTTTTAATTATTTTAATTATTGATTTATGTACCCCACACGTTTATGGTTCTACAGTCAACTCTTACTTCAAACCAGTCATGCTACACATCGTAATTTAAATGTTTTGTAACACTCATGTTATAAGAGCTCTTTTATATAGTTTGGAATCCAACATATTGGTTGTGTATTGATATGACGACAATGAAAACTTGTGTCGGACTGGGAGTCGCATGCATGTCCGAATGAACATTACATCGTATTTCTTAATAACACAGGCACTGCTATTTGCTATTTATTCATCAATACCAGGCCCTCGACTCTCAATAAATATTTCGTTCCTGGAAGGAAAAGTACCCAGTACTTTCTTGACAGAGCCACAAACTCACCTCTGCTTGCACCGCTTCGTCACTATCAAAGTGAAGTCCTTGAAGCTGTTCTTTAAGTTTGAGAAACAGACGAAAATTGGATGGGACTGTTGTGTACATAGTTCTGCGTAGTCAGCGCATACACAACTTTCCCAATAGAGCGCGCCCCGCTAAGCACAACAGTGCAGGCGTAGTGCTCGTCCGTCTCCGCACTAGGAGATGGCGCTGCCTGAGAGACGGACCAAATTCTGCTTCTGCCGATCCACGTATTAATATGTAACGCAGCCAATGAGATTGCTGCTAACGTATAACCTTTTCTCCTCACGGATCACACTCGCACAATACCTGAACGCGCGAGATATTATAACAAGTGTATAGACCTCCGATTAGTCAGTCTGCATTTGTCGGCACCAGTCTGTACCAGTCTGCATTGGCGACGAGGATGGGATCAATGTGGTGTGCGTAATGTAAGACCTTCGGTACACACACCATCAGATTATTTGACTTGTCGCTCTAACGAAGTAGGCGAGTGTCAGTAATATGTCTCGTGGTCTTATCGTGGCGTGTTTATCTTCTGCCGTTAGGTCAGACGATAGAAATGCCATTTGCATGCTTAGAGTAGCAGATTGACGGTGACCAACTTTAAACAGAACTTGATTAATTTTCACACACATTTATTAAAATAATAACAAGCATGAACATTACATAACTTGATTCTGGATGCTATTTACAATTGAAAATCTGAAGTTCCTTTGGTCTTGGTACTTTAATCTTATTTTCACATATCTCTGATACTTGACAAAGTGTCTATACATTTATCTTCATGGCTATGTACAGGAATATGACAATCTTCTTAGGTGCAGGCTGAAACTTGACTATAGACTGGTACAGACTAATGCAGACTGGTACAGACTGGTGCAGACAAATGCAGACTGACTAATCGATGGTCTGTACACTCGTTATAATACCTCACGCGTTCAGGTATCACTGTGTGAGTGTGATCCGCGAGGAGAAAAGGTTCTATGTTGGCAGCAATCTAATTGGCTGCGTTACATATTAATACGTGGATCGGCGGAAGCAGAATTTGGTCCATCTCTAAGGCAGCGCCATCTCGTAGTGTGGAGACGGACGAGCGCTGCGCCTGCGCTGTTGTGCTTAGCGGGGCGCGCTGTAGTGGGAATGTATTGTATGCGCGGACTACGCAGAACTATGTACACAACAGGGACCAAGTCGAGATTGTACGGAGGGTAATCGATAATAGTGATCCCAAGGCGTAGGATTGTTGCAGATGCCGCAGCGCTCTTGTGTGGTCTGGCATTGTTATGCTGATGGTGAGGAATGCTCCTTCTGTGGGCAAACTCTTTGAATTCGAAACTAGGTTACAGTGCGCTGTTCCTCACGCACCAAGTCAGTTATGTTACACACCACCATGTTACACACTAAAATTCGGAGCCTTCTAGCGGCATAGGTAACTTTGTGCAATTTAAAAAGCTTTAAGATTTTTCAAATAAAAAATTCGAAACATTACTTTTCAAATTGCCCTCGTGTTTTATAAGAGTACGCAGCAGTAAGGGATAGTGGGGTAAAGTGGCCATGGTAGGTGAAGGGTCATTGCATATTTTTTGCTTTGAACATAGCTGCTGCCTGCCAAGAAGAGGTCAGACTGACCATTGTTGTCAGTGGCATTTCACAGAGGAAGGTTGTTCTGTTATTTTCTGTTAAAAATATTCTGATTTTCAGCCGTCAGTTGTAAGATAAGTCACTTATATAATTCTTGTTACCTTACATATGGGTAGAGTAATATGTTTTTACGATATCAATGTTTCAAAAACATCTTTTGACCTACAAATGTATTTCCTTGTTGTTTCGTTCGGTTTGATAGCTTTATCTGTGAACCACTAATGCTGACATAGTGTCCGATCGGGAAAAATAGCCACATTAATAGCCTGGAAAAGTGGAAAATGTGTTGACCACAGTAAGAGTTAATTACTTTCACGTGTGTTGTGTACATAGTTCCGCGTAGTCAGCACGTACACAACTTTCTCACTAGAGCGCGCCCCGCTAAGCACAACAGCGCAGGCGCAGTGCTCGTCTGTCTCCGCACTACGAGATGGCGCTGCCATAGAGACGGACCAAATTTTGCTTCCGCCGATCCGCTTATTAATATGTAACGCAGCCAATGAGATTGCTGCTAATGTAGAACCTTTTCTCCTCGCGGATCACACTCGCGCGGTGATACATGAATGCGCGAGGTATTATATCGAGTGTACAGACCTCCGATTAGTCAGTCTGCATTTGTCTGCACCAGTCTGTACCAGTCTGCATTTGCCTGTACCAGTCTATAGTCAACTTTCAGTCTGCGCCTAATAAGATTACCATATTCCTGTACATAGTCATGAAAATAAATGTATAGACACTTTTGTCAAGTATCAGAGATATATGTGAGAATAAGATTAACGTACCAATACCAAAGGAACTTCAGATTGTCAATTGTAAATAGCATCCAGAACCAAGTTAAGTAATTTTTATGCTTGTTATTATTTTAATAAATGTGTGTGAAAATTAATCCAGTTCTGTTTAAAGTTGGTCACCGTCAATCTGCTACTCTAAGCGTGCAAGTGGCATTTCTATCGTCTGATCTAACGGCAGAAGATAAACACGCCACTATAAGACCACGAGACATATTACTGACACTCGCCTACTTTGTTGGAGCGACAAGTCAAATAATCTGATGGTGTGTGTACTGAAGATCTTACAGTATGCACACCACAATGTGTCATCCATAATACCGGATAGTTATAGTTAAACTTTCTCTATTTAACACGTTATAGCACGAAAATAATTGTCGTACGAGTACCAGACTTGGTAGCATTAATGTCCAGAGTACGGGGTGCATGATTTTCCTGTGTCACAGTGTCACCATCTAGTTCCCACCATAGCCACCAGATGCCGTGATCAATCATCATGATTCATAGTCTCACACACCTGATCAGCCGCAGTGCACTTGTTGACGTGTCAACATGAGCTTTGACAGAAGGAGCAGGGCATTATTGGTGAAGCTCTATTATCAAAACAACAGTAATGTTGCAACTGCACCTTGAGAATATTGCCGGCTGAAAGGATTACGGAAGGGTCCTCTTCTCCACCTTCTGTGCGGAGCATGATGAAGAAGTTCGAATCAACTGGAAAACGGGACATCGCTCCGGGAAGAGGCCGACGACCGATTGCACCACAGGTGGTTGATGAAATCGCTGTTGCTATGGCAGACAACGCTGCTCGCAATTCCCGATCGTCGGGCAGTGTGCGTGCTGTGTCACGACAGTTGAACATCCCGAGACCCACTGTACGGAAGGTGCCTCGAACCATTCTCAAATGGTATCCGTACAAGACCCATATCGTACAGCAGCTTCTACCACAGGACGCACAACGACGTGCTGACTTCGCTCTCCACTTTTTCGCAAGGACTGATGTGGGTGAGGGTTGGTCCGGGACCATTTTTCTGTGGCGGGTGAGGTGAACACACAGAACTGCCGATTGTGGGAGGGGATCTTTAGCTTCAGTCACTGTGCATGAAGCTCCTCTGTATCGTGAAAGTGTCACCGTAAGGTGTGGTTTCACGACTACGTTCATCAATGGCCCTTTCTTTTTTGAAGAAGTTGGCGCTCAAGGACCAAAGACGTGCAGTGTGACTGGCCAGCGTTACTGCGACTTGCTTCACCAGCATGTCATACCTGCATGTAGTCAACAGTTTTCATGCAAGATGGACCCCACCCCACATCGCTCGCGAAGTTCACCTGCTTCTCCGAAACACATTTAAAAACGAACGAATTGTCAGCTAGTCGTTTCCAAATGCTTGGCTGGTACGATCACCTGATCTCACTCCCTGTGATTTCTGGTTGTGGGGTTACCTGAAGGACAGCGTTTACCAGAGGATCATTCACACATCTGCTGATCTGAAGCGCAGCATATCAAGTGAGGTAGCCAGTATACCTACGGACATGCTTCGTTCTCAGAATGAAATTTTCACTCTGCAGCGGAGTGTGCGCTGTTATGAAACTTCCTGGCAGATTAAAACTGTGTGGTACAGCACTTGCCCGCGAAAGACAAAGGTCCCGAGTTCGAGTCTCGGTCTGGCACACAGTTTTAATCTGCCAGGAACTTTCATAACAGCACACACTTCGCTGCAGAGTGAAAATTTCATTCCGGAAACATCCCCCAGGCTGTGGCAAAGCCGTGTCTCCACAATATCCTTTCTTTCAGGAGTGCCAGTTCTGCAAGGTTCGCATGAGAGCTTTTGTGAAGTTTGGAAGGTAGGAGACGAGGTACTGGCGAAATTAAAGTTGCGAGGGCGGCTCGTGAGTCGTGCTTGGGTAGCTCACTTTGTAGAGCACTTGCCCGCGAATGGCAGAGGGCCGGCCGCGGTGGTCTAGCGGTTCTGGCGCTGCAGTCCGGAACCGCGGGACTGCTACGGTCGCAGGTTCGAATCCTGCCTCGGGCATGGGTGTGTGTGATGTCCTTAGGTTAGTTAGGTTTAAGTAGTTCTAAGTTCTAGGGGACTTATGACCTCAGATGTTGAGTCCCATAGTGCTCAGAGCCATTTGAATGGCAGAGGTTCCGAGTTCGAGTCTCGGTCCGGCACACACTTTTAATCTGCGAGGAAGTTTCATGCTTCGTTCTGTTCTGCAGAATGCAATACTGGGCTTTCAGACTCTTCTGGACACTGATGGGCGCCGTACGGAGCCCCTTTTGTAGCAGTAATGATGTACCGCAACAGCACATTAAAAGCGTTTCAGTTGAATTGATTCTGCATTATTTCTCTTTACCATGTCTTTGAAATTAATACTACCAATTTTGGTCCTCGTACGATAATTAGTTTCCGTTGTTATAACGTGTTAAATAGGGACAGTTTAATTATAACCAGACGTTAATACAGATTGATGTCCAACCCCTTTTATACAGAGCTTCATCCATCATTCTATGCATTTGTAACGAATTTGAATTAATTTATAGCATTTAAATTCGTCTCCTGTTATACTTGTCTTAATACAAAAATCCAATGATAACACTTTGTTTCAGTCGCAGTCTTTCAGATAGTAAGACAGCAAGATGCTTTGAAAATGTGTCCAGAAAACAGAACAACAAACACGTGGCATGTTCTGTTGCGATGGCACTGGTCACACCATCTCACCTCCCCCCCCCCTCCCCCTCCCATGGTAGGTTTTGTATCCCGCCTGGAAGGCGGCGCGTGGGTCTGCTCCTGTGATCTGCAAAATAGGCCGAATGAAGGAATCGAGTAGGAGCAGCAAATTTAAAGATGTTTGCTATATAAAAAAACAAGTTAATAAATGGTTACGTAACTTTGCGATGATGAGCACGTAGGTGCGAAGCCGTATTCCCGTCGTAAGTAGTACAAAGTCTCAGTAGCAAGCCAACACACTCTGAAGTTGAAACGATGTTTCCAGGCCGTCCGCTCTTGATGAAATGGTCAGCTAGAGGGCGCTGTGGTTCGTCTGCTCTCGTAGGGCCAGCCTATGAGCGTGCACCTACGCTGTGGTATCGGAACTATCGACGCCACAGTAGGGAAAAGTGGCCACTCCGTAGGCCTTCTGAAAAAAGTGTATGGTTCCTACATATCGATTTCTTTCTCACTTTAAATATTTTGTTTGGTATCTTATAACATACAGATTCAAAATATGTAAGAGTCAATCTTGAATCATTAGTCATAGTTTGGCGAAAACATTTCCTTTAGAGTCGTCACCTTCCCCTGTATTCCCTTCCATGCAGAAACCATTTAATGAGAATGGTGGTCCTTATTTTTCAACTAAGAAACAATACACAACGTAAAACATGGTCAACATTTCTGTAAGTATATTTACTTTCACATCTTATGTATTTTTCAGATGTTATCCTCTCTAGCATATTGACTTTAGTGGTTTCTGTGGACTTTTCACTTGTGTTTTGAGGCATTAATATTCCTATTACTCAGTTCCTTACGTAATTGTTTTGCCTTATAGTTACGTAGACGAAAACATATTTGTGATGAGCAATGAATTGCCTCAACCCTGCGATAAAATTCAGCATCATGAATGTTGTGTAACTACTCAAGATTTTGAAATCAGAACTAAATTATAACATTTGGGAATGGTTAAGCGAGAATTTCTATCTATCAGCAGACAACCTTCTAATAAGTAGATCGTCGACCGTTGTGGCCGAGCGGTTCTAGGCGATTCAGTCCGGAACCGCACTGCTGATACGCTCGCAGGTTCGAATCCTGCCTCGGGCATCGATGTGTGTGATGTCCTTAGGTTAGTTAGGTTTAAGTAGTTCTAAGTCTAGGGGACTGATGACCTCAGATGTTAAGTCCCATAGTGCTCAGAGCCAGAATGTAGCCAGTAACAGTAGTGGAGAGAAAAGAGAGAGGGAGAGAATGAAAATCGAGCTAAAGTAATGGAGAGAGGAGAAAAGGGGTGGCGTGGCTGAGAAACGAAATCAGAAAGAAATGTAACTGGGAAAATAGCTGAGAAAATGGCTTGCTGTATGATTTAATGACCATCTACGGTAATTTTTTAGTTAAATTACGACATTATCAAAATAAAATCGTTCTGCATTTCTTAAATACAACAGGATATTGAATAGTGCGAACAGTGGAGAGCAGCTTGTTCCAGAGACGGTTTGCAGGAATGGCGTGAAAGAGAAGATGTTCGAAAGCGGTTTGTAGGAATGGGGTGAAAGAGAAGATGTTTAAAAATGTTTTATGAATATGACTCTGTATGCTCCATAATCTTTCTTATGCTATTCTCCTGATCTACAGCAGACATACGATGGTGACAGCCGAATAGTGGAGTCATTCGCGAACTAGTCAATGCGAATTCAGTGAGAAAGAAAATGAGAGGAACTTACTAGATACATGATACAGACAACAACAAAAGTGATACATGTCGCAGAACTTTTGAAATTTTTCTTACCGCAAGTGTGTTTTCGTCTGCCTCATTCGTTTAAATAGTATACAAATGAGACAAAAATACAAGTTTTCCATCCTTCTTGTGGGGCAGTGCTCTTACTTACTCAACATTTTACTGATATTATTTATTCCTCTTATGGTATACATTATCTTAAAACTTGATGAATGTAATGTCTGTAATCCCAAAACTGTGAATAATATAAAAATTTTACCTATTATTCGACTAAAGGTAAAATGAACCCACTGACGTTGGTGAAACTTTACCGTTCATGTACAGTAGTTAAAGATGGATTTCGTTTGCTTTAAGGGAGAACCCTATTTGAAAAATTATATAATTCAAAGAGAACACTACTCGAGTTCAGTTCGTCATATACATAGATGACGTAGCCAAGGCGTGGAAACAAAATACCACTTACAGCATAAATATCAGCCGGGAGTGATATTTGAATGCTGTAAAATTCCCAGATGATGATATCATAATTCAACAAAATGGTGAAAATCTTCAAAGAATCATTTAACACGTTAATTTATTGGCTTCTAAATATAACATGAACATCTCCATTAATAAAATGGTTCAAGTGGCTCTGAGCACTATGGGACTTAACATCTGAGGTCATCAGTCCCCTAGAACATAGAGTTACTTCAACCTAACTAACCTAAGGACATCACAAACATCGATGCCCGAGGCAGAATTCAAAACAGCGACCGTAGCCGTCGCGCGGTTCCGGACTGAAGCGCCTAGAACCGCTAGACCACAGCGGCCGGCCCATTAATAAAACAAAGGTTGTGGCATTAGGGGAAAATCGGCTGTAAAATCTTAAATTATTATAAATAATGTAATAGTGGAACAGGTAATCCACTTCCAATATCTCATTTACGACGCAGGACGAAATTTCGACAGTTAAATTGAATATAAGTTCTTAAAATTAACTCAATCTGTGGAACAATTAAAAATATGCAATAAAAAAGGCCTTGAAATAGACACAGATTTTTGCGAAGTGATGGTAATACGTACCACACTCTGCGGATCTGAAACCTGGGGTTCTACGCAAAATGATATGAGGAGGATCCGGGCTGTGGAAATGTGATTTCTGAGTAAAGGGTGTACGAGAGAGGGTTGCTTCAGAAAGGAAGACATCAGATGTGAATTATGATGCAGTGCGCAAGAACATAGATACAAAGAGAAACAGATGGCTCGCGTACGTGTAGATAGAATCCGTGCAGACAGACTTACAAAACAAAGTATTTTATACTCTGAGCATCCGCAGCTGTTCAAAGGCATGATGTTAAGAATTCCACTGACAGCTCGTAAAATTAGTTATTGTTGCACAACCGCTTTAGCGGCCTAAGGCCGTCTCATCAGCTGCAAATACACTCCTGGAAATGGAAAAAAGAACACATTGACACCGGTGTGTCAGACCCACCATACTTGCTCCGGACACTGCGAGAGGGCTGTACAAGCAATGATCACACGCACGGCACAGCGGACACACCAGGACCCGCGGTGTTGGCCGTCGAATGGCGCTAGCTGCGCAGCATTTGTGCACCGCCGCCGTCAGTGTCAGCCAGTTTGCCGTGGCATACGGAGCTCCATCGCAGTCTTTAACACTGGTAGCATGCCGCGACAGCGTGGACGTGAACCGTATGTGCAGTTGACGGACTTTGAGCGAGGGCGTATAGTGGGCATGCGGGAGGCCGGGTGGACGTACCGCCGAATTGCTCAACACGTGGGGCGTGAGGTCTCCACAGTACATCGATGTTGTCGCCAGTGGTCGGCGGAAGGTGCACGTGCCCGTCGACCTGGGACCGGACCGCAGCGACGCACGGATGCACGCCAAGAACGTAGGATCCTACGCAGTGCCGTAGGGGACCGCACCGCCACTTCCCAGCAAATTAGGGACACTGTTGCTCCTGGGGTATCGGCGAGGAGCATTCGCAACCGTCTCCATGAAGCTGGGCTACGGTCCCGCACACCGTTAGGCCGTCTTCCGCTCACGCCCCAACATCGTGCAGCCCGCCTACAGTGGTGTCGCGACAGGCGTGAATGGAGGGACGAATGGAGACGTGTCGTCTTCAGCGATGAGAGTCGCTTCTGCCTTGGTGCCAATGATGGTCGTATGCGTGTTTGGCGCCGTGCAGGTGAGCGCCACAATCAGGACTGCATACGACCGAGGCACACAGGGCCAACACCCGGCATCATGGTGTGGGGAGCGATCTCCTACACTGGCCGTACACCACTGGTGATCGTCGAGGGGACACTGAATAGTGCACGGTACATCCAAACCGTCATCGAACCCATCGTTCTACCATTCCTAGACCGGCAAGGGAACTTGCTGTTCCAACAGGACAGTGCACGTCCGCATGTATCCCGTGCCACCCAACGTGCTCTAGAAGGTGTAAGTCAACTACCCTGGCCAGCAAGATCTCCGGATCTGTCCCCCATTGAGCATGTTTGGGACTGGATGAAGCGTCATCTCACGCGGTCTGCACGTCCAGCACGAACGCTGGTCCAACTGAGGCGACAGGTGGAAATGGCATGGCAAGCCGTTCCACAGGACTACATCCAGCATCTCTACGATCGTCTCCATGGGAGAATAGCAGCCTGCATTGCTGCGAAAGGTGGATATACACTGTACTAGTGCCGACATTGTGCATGCTCTGTTGCCTGTGTCTATGTGCCTGTGGTTCTGTCAGTGTGATCATGTGATGTATCTGACCCCAGGAATGTGTCAATAAAGTTTCCCCTTCCTGGGACAATGAATTCACGGTGTTCTTATTTCAATTTCCAGGAGTGTATATCAAAGGTCGTAGGTGAACTCATCGCTCCTTATCAAGATATGTTCTATTGTCTACTGTACATTGGCGAACGAAGGATGGCAGCCGGCCGCTGTGGCCGAGCGCTTCTAGGACCTTCAGTCCGGAACCACGCTGCTGCTACGTCGCAGGTTCGTATCCTACCTCGGGCATGGATGTGTATGATGTCCCTAGGTTAATTAGGTTTACGTAGTTCTAAGTGTAGGTGACTGATGACCTCAGATGTTAAGTTCCATAGTGCTTAGAGCCATTTGAACCACTTGAAGGGTGGCAAAGTCGTGATCCTATAGTTTGTACGAAACTGATGGATCAAGTCTCTGTCACCCTTCGTTCGCCAATGTAATGTAGACAATACTGACTGAATAATGTACCTAATGGCCACGAAACCGGTTGTACATCAATAAAATAACAATTTTACCAGCTGTCGTCGGAATTCTTTTAAACGTCATTCCAAAACAAATCCTTTGGTACAGTCCTGGAGGGACAAGACAGAGGGGAAGACCACGGAGTGATGGCTGGTCTTTATTGTGGAACAGGTGAAATCGTCTAATCCATGAAAGGAGAAGAAGAAGAAGAAAGCAAACAAAAAAATTGAGTTTCAACCACAAGAGGAAACATGTATGAGTGAAAAAGAGAAACACGTGTTTTCCCAAGTTTGATGGTTCAAATGGCTCTGAGCACTATGGGACTTAACTGCTGTGGTCATCAGCCCCTAGAACTTAGAACTACTTAAACCTAACTAACCAAGGACATCACACTCACACACATCCATGCCCGAGGCAGGATTGGAACCTGCGACCGTAGCGGTCGCGCGGTTCCAAACTGAAGGGCCTACAACCGCTCGGCCACACTGGCCGGCTCTCAAGGTTGAATCCGTTACGAAATCGCTACAGGTGCTACAGTGTTACTGAGACGCTGTGGGTACAGCAAAACGCCATATTGCCGTAGTAAGGATTATCTTTATAACTTTTGTTGCGATTGCCCTTTAGTAGAGTGTGCCGATAAGCAGTAAAGGGATGGCACGCGGAGTGTGGGTCAGCGTGTGGAGACAGCGACGCAGCACGGCGGCTCGCACCGGCAGAGGCGAGGCCCTTGACCTGCCGGATGGCGGCTGGCGGCGGCCACGTGGCCGCATTACCATACGGCATAACAGCTTCCTGCCCGTCTGCCTGCCGGCCTGCCCGCGGCTGCCGCGGTGCGCGCGACAACTTGTCAGTTGGCGGCCTGTCGTCGGGGAGTCCTCTACATCTGCAAATCTACTGACGTACTGCACAGTCCACTTGCCGGTGCATCGAGGAGAGTACTCCGTATCGGAATTATTGGTTTTTCTGTCACGTTTTAACCGTGTTAGGAATGGGAGAACCGGTCGGTTAAAACCGATATCGGCGTTCGAGTTCTATATTTTTCGGTATTTATGAGGTCTTGGTTATAACGGATGTTTTTTCGTCATTTCATCCGTTTTCCGTCTTTCCCTTGGTTGCTAATTCGTGGAGGTATGTACCGTCTGCGCAAATAATTAAAAGGCCGGCAGGAGTGGCCGTGCGGTTCTGGGCGCTACAGTCTGGAACCGAGCGGCCGCTACGGTCGCAGGTTCGAATCCTGCCTCAGGCATGGATGTGTGTGATGTCCTTAGGTTAGTTAGGTTTAATGAGTTCTAAGTTCTAGGCGACTGATGACCTCAGAAGTTAAGTGGCGTAGTGCTCAGAGCCATTTGAACCAATAATTAAAGGCACTTTGTTTATTGCCATATACGCGTTTCGCTTCTCTTATTTGGTAAGCATCGTCAGTGGCCTGAAGTACATGTTTTCTTTAATAAATACAATTGACGTATTATGTGGTAGGGATTAGCGGTTTGGGGCGCTGCAGTCATGGACTGTGCGGCTGGTCCCGGCGGAGGTTCGAGTTCTCCCTCGGGCGTGGGTGTGTGTGTGTTTGTCCTTAGGATGATTTAGGTTAAGTAGTGTGTAAGCTTAGGGACTGATGACCGGCCGGCCGTAGTGGCCGAGCGGTTATAGGCGCTACAGTCTGGAACCGCGCGACTGCTACGGTCGCAGGTTCGAATCCTGCCTCGGGCATGGATGTGTGTGAGTGTGATGTCCTTAGGTTGGTTAGGTTTAAGTAGTTCTAAGTTCTAGGGGACTGATGACCACAGCAGTTAAGTCCCATAGTGCTCATAGCCATTTGAACCATTTTTTGACTGATGACCTTAGCAGTTAAGTCCCATTATATATATATATATATATATATATATATATATATATATATATATATATAATACCTTGCCATATTACATTTTCTCGTGTTTTCTCTTGCTCTTCAGGTTAGAATAAACTTTTGTAGCAAAAATTTCGTAATGTGAACTTATCGTTCGGTCTTACTTACGATTTCCAGCGTTGTTAACTCACGTGTGTGGTCCTGCAGATGTATTCATTGTTCCGTACTCCAAATGTCCGATTTCTGGCGTTCTTTCTCCCACATTTGTCACATCGCATATATCACTTGCACATCCATCAACATATGTGTGTTTCCGGGGTGTAGTGTTGCAACTGTTGTGTGTTTATCTGTCCTTTGTTTGTGTTATGTTGTGGTTTGACATTTTTCATTTGTTGTGTGTGTGTGTGTGTGTGTGTGTGTGTGTGTGTGTGTGTGTGTGTGTGTGTGTGTGTATGTGTGTAATTGTGTAATTCTTTCTTGAGCGGGCGATTTTTTTAAATAACACCGAACGATAAGTTCACATTACGAAATTTGTGCCACAAGAGTTGATTCTAACATAAAAAACAAGTGAAAAACACAACAAAATGTAATATAGCAGCATATTATGTCTACCACATAATACGTTTATTGTATGTATAAAGCCGGCCGCGGTGGTCTCGCGGTTCTAGGCGCGCAGTCCGGAACCACGCGACTGCTACGGTCGCAGGTTCGAATCCTGCCTCGGGCATGGATGTGTGTGATGTCCTTAGGTTAGTTAGGTTTAAGTAGTTCTAAGTTCTAGGGGACTGATGACCTAAGATGTTAAGTCCCATAGTGCTCAGAGCCATTTGGACCATTTTGTATGTATAAAAGGAAACATGTACTACAGCCCACTGATGATGCTTCCCAAATAAAAGAAGCTAAATGCGTTTGGCAATAAGCAAACTGCGTTCAGTTAGTTGCGTAGACAGTACATACCTCCACGAAAGATGTTTCTCTTATTTTTTATTAATAACTGGGTAAAAAAAACGGAAACTTCAGTTAGCCATAGCTGCAGTGCTAAAATTTATGGCTTTTAAATAAACCATTTTCAAAGAATAAGTATTTTTTCCTAAAGTTTGAAATATTGCATTAATATAGAAAATGAGGAAAGCGATCAGTGCTATTTTAACAAGCAACAAACACGTGGTATAAGAATCGGTACAGCACTGCTGAGACACTAATGAACTCGTTTCCATGTGGTGTGGCATAGTGGATGGTACTCGTGTACATGCAGGGTGCGAGACTTGCCCCATCTGGTCTATATGATGCAATACTTATGGCTGACAATCCACCATATTATCGAGCCACAGCTGTTCAAGATTGGTTTGAAGAATATTCTGGACAATTTGAGCGAATGATTCGGCCTACCCAGAGATCCCGAAATGAATTCCATCGAACATTTATGGGACTTAACCGAGAGGTTAGTTCGTGCACAATATCCAGCACCAGCAACACTTTCGCAATTATGGACGGCTGCAGAGGTGGGATGGGTCAGTATTTCTGCAGGGAATTTCCGGGGCAAAATCCATGTCGCGTTGGGCTGCTTCACTACACCGGGCAAAAGGAGATCCGACACAAATAGGAGGTATCCCATTACTATTGTCTCCTCAACGTATTTCGACATTCTCGGTGACCAATTGCTGACCCTACCTCTACATCTTCAAGAAAAAGTGAAGTCGTGTAGCTTGAATGGCTGGGAGACGGCGAAGGGCAGCTTCAGCCGCCGAATTGTAATGGTTCTTCCTGTTCTTGATGCCTGGAACCATACTTCCTTCTCGAAGTGTGAGAGTTGTGCATGAAAATGTGTCTGTGAAGTGTAGGGGACCGTAACGGATGCGTGTAGTGTAATGTTATGTTCGTGTTTCAAACATGTTTGCTATAATTTGACCCAACGGAAAAACCATGCGTTTTCTTAAAAAAAATGCAATAAAACCCAACTATACTTAATTATCAAAATGTAATTAACATAAAAAATATTACATAGTTTAACTTAGACAGATTAAGAAAAGCCATCATATTTATTGTAGGCAACTATTTACTGTCACTAGAATTTATTTACTAATATTGTGTTTTACCTTTTCTTGTAATATAAAAAAAAAACCACAGCTAAATAACATTTACACATCCGCAAAAATGTTTAACTTGAAGTTGAATCGTAATAACCGTGAAGGTCAGTTTATACTTTTTGGAAACAGGCAGAGATTTATACATTTAGACTAATTTCTGGGGTATTTTCTCTCCTAAATTATTTCCTAATTTTGACCAAACTAACTCGCAGATGGAGAAGATATTCTCAATAAATGCAGTGTTGACAGGGAAAGAAAAGAGGCACTAATAAAGTAGTATTAAGAATGTTTTGAATAAATTAATCATAGGAATTTAAATGGAACTATTTAATCCTTAATACGAAAAAAAACAATAAAACTTATAAAAACACAGTTTTACACACTGAGTTGTTTTTTTTTAAATACCCAATTTTTCCTCAACCCTGGTTTGAGATGATGAGAGAAGGGAGAAGGCGAATCAAGGGAGGAGGTGAAACCGGTGCCAGCAAGTAGCCTACTCCTGTCGAAGAGCACCAACGGGGCCGCCGAGCCGAACGTTCCCACCCGCAGATGGATCACCTTCCACAGTGTCGCATACCCTCATTACATGAGCCACTGCAGAGATGTTTGGATCTAAATCCAGGACATTGGCAGGACTGGCGATCAGGGAATTTACAAATCCACAATTAGCGTCCTCTCTGGCGTACAGGGAGAGGGAAATCAGTCAACAGCACGTGGCGTAACCAGATGGTTTCCCGCCCAAGTACTGGCCACGTCCGACTGTGCTCAACTTCTGTGGTCTGTTGGGAACCAGTGTACCCACCTTGGCACGGCCGTTGACCTGTGTTCATGATGGGTATGCTGTCGACACTTTCAAAACCAACGATGTTCACTGCGCTGCAAGGCTATGTTCCTCTTTGACGAACACGCGGAGCCCTACTGAACCTCGACCGGCCCGCTGAACCACCCGGTTTCAGTACCATAGAAAATGTCTGGGTCATCTGGAAGGACGGGTGAAGTGTAGTAATCAGAATCTTTCAATTTGGTAGCTCTGCGGGATCTAATCGTCAATGAAGCGTTATAGGCGATGTTACACATTATCAAAGTGATGTTTACTGGACGTGAGCAATTGACGTGCGGTGTATTGGCTTCTGAAGAAAGTGACTGCATCCCACCTAGAGGTACGCGTCGCACTGCCGGCACAAAGCCAACGAGAGGACCGCGGCTGAGCACCTAACTGGTAGCACACACACACACACACACACACACACAATGTCCTGAAGCCGAGTGGGTAGCCGCTCAACAAGGTAATGGCTGCCATTCCCTCAGTGGGACGTGGTGGGCTGCTTCCACTGTGACGCACTCGCTACTCGTCATCAGCTCAGATGCATTATGTACTGTCGTTACCCGAAGTATCTCTTCTCAAATGCTTTTGCCAGCAAGCTAGAACGTCTCTTCTCCGTATTGTCCAACGAGTACTATATGGACAGATGAGTAGATATAATATGTACAAGAACTGTAAGTAGGCTGTTTAGGTTTTTATGTTGGTAACGCCACGTAGCGCTCTATATGAAAATCACTGACTGTGCTGTGTGAAGTCTGTGGCTGATTGGCATTGTTGGAATAGTCGCTATTGTACTGTTGGGCAGTTGGATGTGAACAGCGCGTAGTGCTGCGCAGTTGGAGGTGAGCCGCCAGCAGCGGTGTATGTGGGGAGTGAGATGGCGGAGTTTTGAGAGCGGATGATCTGGACGTGTGTCCATCACACAGAGTAAATTTGTAAGACTGGATGTCATGAACTGATATAGATATTATGACTTTTGAACACTATTAAGATAAATACATTGTTTGTTCTCTATAAAAATCTTTCATTTGCTAAGTATGCCTATCAGTAATAGTGCCTTCAGTAGTTAGAATCTTTTATTTAGCTGGCAGTATTGGCGCTCGCTGTATTGCAATAGTTCGAGAAACGAAGATTTTTGTGAGGTAAGTGATTCATTAAAGGTATAGGTTATTGTTAGTCAGGGCCATTCTTTTGTAGGGATTATTGAAAGTCAGATTGCGTTGCGCTAAAAATAATGTGTGTCAGTTTAGTGTGGATCAGAATAAGTAAAGAGATAAATGTCTGAGTACGTTCAGTTCTGCTCAGCTGTTTGAAAATCAAATAACGTAAGAGGTTTATCAGCACAGTAATTCATAAATTTTTCTAAGGGGATGTTTCAGAACCAACGAGGAATAATAAGACTGCAAGAGCAATAACGAAGTGCTCTGATTGGAAGGGGTATAAGAGAGGACTGTAGTTTATCACCCCTACTATTCAGTTACGGAAAGAGTGCGACAAGCAGGGGGAAAGAAATACAGTACGAGAAGAATAGGTAGCTTTGAGAGATGAAACAGTGAAGGCAGCAGAGGATCAAGTAGGTAAAAAGATGAGGGCCAACAGAAATCTTGGGTAACAGAAGAGATATTCAATTTCATTGATAACAAGAGAAAAATATAAAAATGCAGTAAATGAAACAGGCGAAAAGGAATACAAGCGTCTCAAAAACGAAATCGACAGGAATTGCAAATGCCTAAGCAGGGATGGCTAGAGGACAAATGTAAGGATGTAGAAGCAAATATCTCTAGGGGTAAGCTAGATATTACGTACACGAAAATAAAAGAGACCTTTGGAGAAAGGAGAACCGCCTTTATGAATATCAAGAGCACAGGTGGAAACCAGTACTAAGCAAAGAAGGGAAACCAGAAAGATGGAAAAGTATTAAGAGAGTCTGTATAAGGGAGATGTCCTTGAAGGCAACATTATGGAAATACGAGAGGACATAGATGAAGCTGAAATGGGAGGTATGATACTGACTGCAGAATTTGACAGAGCTCTGAAAGACCTAAGTCGAAACAAGTCCCCAGGAGTAGACAACATTCCATTAGAACCACTGAAAGCCTTGGGGGAGCCAGGCACGACAAAACTCTTCCATCCGGTGAGCAAGATGGATGAGAAATACCCTCAGTTGAGCGAAATGGTTCAATTCGCTTTGAGCACTATGGGACTTAACAGCTGAGGTCATCAGTCACCTTGAACTTAGAACTACTTAAACCTAACTAACCTAAGAACATCACACACGTCCATGTCCGAGGCAGGATTCGACCCTGCGACCGTAGCGGTCTCGCGGTTCCAGACTGAAGCGCCTAGAACCGCACAGCCACACCGGCCGACTGAGCGAAATACTCTCAGACTTCAAGAAGAATATAATAATTCCAGTCCCAAAGAAAGTACCTGTTGACAGGTGCGAAAACTATCGAACTAAAGTTTAATAAGTTACAGGTGCAAAATACTAACAAGAGTTCTTTACAGACGAATGGAAAAACTGGTAAAGGCCGACCTCGGAGAAGATCAGGTTGGATTCCGTAGAAATATTGGAACACTCGAAGCAATACTGACCCTAGACTTATCTCATAAGGTAGGTTAAAGAAAGGCAAACCTACAGTTGTAGCATCTGTAGACTTAGAGAAAGCTTTTGACAATGCTGACTGAAATTCTCTCTATCAAATTCTGAAGGTAGCAGAGGCAAAATACAGGGAGCGAAAGGCTATTTACAATTTGTGCAGAAACCAAACGGCAGTTATAAGATTCGAGGGGCACGATAGGAAAGCAGTGGCGAGAAGGGAGTGAGGCAGGGCTGTAGCCCATCCCCGACGTTATTCAATCTGTATAGTGAGCAAGCAGTAAAGGAAACAAAAGAAAAATTTGGAGTAGGAGTTAAAATCCAGGGACATTGTAATTCTGGAGTGGATAGGGTCTTGAAAGGAGTGCATGAGATGAATATTACCAAAAGCAAAATGAGGATGAATGAATGAGCGTATGGCATTGGTGGCCGGGAGACCCCTCGGGGGGCGGTTCGGCCGCCGCTCTACAAGTTCTTTAATGCCACTGCGGCGACTAGCGAGTGAATGAGGATGAAATGGTGATGAAAGACACACAACACCCAGTCATCTCGAGGCACAGAAAATCCCTGACCCCGCCAGGAATCGAACCCGGGACCCCGTGCGCGGGAAGCGAGAACGCTACCGCAAGACCACGAGCCGCGGATAATGCAATGTGATGCTGAGGAAATTAGATTACGAAATGAGACACTTAAATTAGTAGACGAGTTTTGCTATTTGGGGACCAAAATAACTGATCATAGTCGAAATAGAGAGGATATAAAATGTAGGTTGGCTATGGCAAGGAAAGCATTTCTGAAGAAATTTGTTAACATCTACTATAGATTTAAGCGTCAGAAAGTCTTTTCTGAATGTGTTTGTATGGAGTGTATGGACGTGAAACAGGGACGATAAATAGTTTAGACAAGAAGAGAATAGAAGCTTTCGAAATGTGGTGCTATAGAAGAATGTTGAGTATTAGATTGGAAGATCACGTAACAAATGAGGAGGTATTGTGCAGAATCGGGGAGAAGAGGAATTTGTGGCACAACTTGACTAGAAGAAGGTATCGGTTGGTAGGACACATTCTGAGGCATCAGGGTATCACCAATTTAGTGTGTAGGGTAAAAATTGTAGACGAAGACGAAAAGGTGAACAAACTAAGCAGATTCATGATAGGGTACCATGGAGAGCTGGATTAAAACAGTCTCTTGACTAAAGACCACAACAAACGACAACAGCATCGAGTGTTTAGTCTATACGTTGAAGAAATGCTGTCAGAAATAAAAGTAAGTTTCAGTAATAGGATTAACATTTCAGGTTGAAGGGATTACAACGATAAGATGTAAAAGCAGTTTCCGGAGTACCTCGAGGAAGTGTGATATGACCGTTACTGTTTGCAACGTATATAAATCATCTCGCAGATAGCGCCGGAAGCTCTTTAAAACAATTCTCAGATGAGGTGGTTGTCTCTAAGAAACAGTATCGATTTGTAGTACGGCGTGCCATAAGTATTGCATCATATAGACCAGATGGGGCAAGTCTCGCACCCTGCATGTACACGAGTACCATCCACTATGCCACACCACATGGAAACGAGTTCATTAGTGTCTCAGCAGTGCTGTACCGATTCTTATACCACGTGTTTGTTGCTTGTTAAAATAGCACTAATCGCTTTCCTCATTTTCTATATTAATGCAATATTTCAAACTTTAGGAAAAAATACTTATTCTTTGAAAATGGTTTATTTAAAAGCCATAAATTTTAGCACTGCAGCTAGGCTAACTGAAGTTTCCGTTTTTTTTACCCAGTTATTAATAAAAAATAAGAGAAACATCTTTCGTGGAGGTATGTACAGTCTACGCAACTAACTGAACGCAGTTTGCTTATTGCCCGCATTTAGCTTCTTTTATTTGGGAAGCATCATCAGTGGGCTGTAGTGGCTCTGAGCACTATGGGACTTAACATCTATGGTCATCAGTCCCCTAGAACTTAGAACTACTTAAACCTAACTAACCTAAGGACATCACACAACACCGAGTCATCACGAGGCAGAGAATGGGCTGTAGTACATGTTTGCTTTTATACATACAAAATGGTTCAAATGGCTCTGAGCACTATGGGACTTAACATCTTAGGTCATCAGTCCTCTAGAACTTAGAACTACTTAAACCTAACCAACCTAAGGACATCACACACATCCATGCCCGAGGCAGGATTCGAACCTGCGACCGTAGCAGTCGCGTGGTTCCGGACTGCGCGCCTAGAACCGCGAGACCACCGCGGCCGGCTTTATACATACAATAAACGTATTATGTCGTAGACATAATATGCTGCTATATTACATAAACGGTGAAGGCTCTGGCAATTGACCCTAACGTAAATCCACGTAACATACTGCGCTTACATACACTATGTGATTAAAAGTATCCAGACACCCCCCAAAACATACGTTTTTCATATTAAGTGCGTTGTGCTGCCAGCTACTGCCGTACTCCTTATCAGCGACCTTAGTAGTCATTAGACACAGATATTATACTGTCCGGTCACATTAATGGGGGCACCTGTCAATAGCCTGAATAACCACCAAGGAGCACGGACGGCTGCGGACGTACAGCATAAGACTCGGTGAGGATCTGGACGGTATCGATAGGCATGTGGAGCCATGCCGACCCCAGTGCCGTGGCCAACAGCCGCAGGTTTCTTAGTTGAGGATTCATGGAGTGAACAGCCCGATCGAGGTGGTCCCACAGATTCTTGATTGGGTTCAAATCCAGGTAGACTGTGATTTCATCCTTTTTGTTAACGTAATTGCGTAGGCTTCTGCGGCCAGAGACAGCTAACTCACAAAGTTTTCTCTGAGTATTGCACCGCGTCAGAAAATTTTTATGTCATCCTGGTGCTCTTCGAACCCCCTACGTACACTGCGAGCTGTGTAAACGTTTCATTGTCCTGCTGGTAGATGCCATAGTGTCGAGGAAAAACGAGCTGCATGCAGCGGTGGTCATTGTCCCCAAGGATAGATGCATACTTGTGTCGATCCATTATGTCTCCAAAAACGACGAGATCACCCAGGGATTGCCACGAAAATATTTCCCAGACCATAACGCGTGAAAGGCATTTGCTTTCAGAGCCGTACATGCCAACTGTCATCTGTTCAATGGAGAATAAAACATGATTCATTTGAGAAGATCACCTGTCGCCACTAAGTAGTCGTCCATTTGTAATATGGGCGTGCATGTTCGAGCCTTCGTCGCTGATGACCAGCAGTCAGGGTACATGAACCAGCGCCTGTTGCTGAGTAACAATCGCACCAACGTTCGCCGAGCGGTAGATTTAGGAGACACAGCTAGTGGCCCCTTGGTTAGTTCAAATGGTTCAAATGGCTCTGAGCACTATGGGACTCAACTGCTGAGGTTATTAGTCCCCTAGAACTTAGAACTAGTTAAACCTAACTAACCTAAGGACATCACAAACATCCAAGCCCGAGGCAGGATTCGAACCTGCGACCGTAGCGGTCTTGCGGTTCCAGACTGCAGCGCCTTTAACCGCACGGCCACTTCGGCCGGCCCTTGGTTAGTCTGCTGAGCTGTCGTTGAGGAGACTTTGCTGGTAGCCCCTTGGTACACACTTCACAGGCGTCATTCACCCCTGTCTTCTATACATGAAATGTACTTGCAGTTGGGAGTATGGACAACAACCAGCTGTAGAATGGAATGACGACAGTGAAAATTTGTGCCATACCGAGACTAGAAGCCGGATTTCCCGCTTTACGCGAGCGGTCACCTTACCATTAGGCTATCTGAACACGACTCGCGGTCAGACCTAAACTTTCATATGTCGTCAACAATGTGTCCACAACCTATGTAATATTTCTGGCTTATTCAGCCATTATATTAGGCTCCAGGAAGCTATTCCCAGGGCAGTGGAGATGCAAGAAGCATAGAGATGACGCAATGTGGGATGAGGTACCGGTGACAGATGTTAGATTCGGTACCATTCCCCTGAGAAAGACCACCTGCATGATGCTGCTGCTCTGTGATTGGCTGCTGTGTTCGACGGTAGGGCGCCAAAACGTTAAACTTTAGTTGCTATTATTAATTAAACCTGTCATCCAGATTACTTCATTTTTTGAATAAACATCTCTCAACAGCCAGCTATCAATCAGTCATTTCAAAATTATTAAAATCAAAGTATTACTAAAACAAAAGACTGACGATATTACTGCCGATGCACTTCGGTGGCGTTCGGGTCACGCCTTGCTGGCTTGGCGCGCGAAGTGTCTCGGGCAGTCCGGCTCTCCAGTTCTGACCGTTCCAGTAGACAGACATGTTGGCTGTTATAGCAGTAATTGTTTCATGCAATTTTATTCACTACAGTTCCGACCGTCGCAAGGTACAGACATGTTGTCTGTAATAGTAGTAGTTGATTCATGTAATTTTATTCTCCAGTTCTGACGGTTCCAGTAGACAGACATGTTGTCTGTGGCAGGATGTATTTCATGTTATTTTAGCCAGATATAATGACTGTGGAAAGATATGTTCAATACGTTTGTGATCAAGAATAGTTTCTCGTGTCTACATAAATAAAAACGCGAGTGGCATCCCAAATGAGTTAGAGTTTATTTGTAGCAGCAGTTCCTTGCGAAGTTAATTTCAGCCTCAAGAAAAAGAATCCACGACCTGCGTGCTGTTTTCTGCGCTGGGGACATCATCATCATGAAGACAGCAGGTTAGTGAAGTGTACAAGAAATTACGTATTCCACACAGGGCAGTGGTAACAACTAGGTACCTCACGCGTACTGCATGCACAGTACAAATGTGCTCAGTGACACGTCATCTGCAGTAATGCAGAGGATGTAAAGAAGGGTGAAAGTATTAACGCTACCTCACTTTTATTCTTTTTTCTTGCCGTACCTACACTCTATATCCCTTAAGTATATCCCGTATAGGGGAGACATTTTACTTGAAATTCGCTTGATCAATGTCGGCGGATAAATACGATTTCGCAGTGCCTGTGTTATTCTAAATTACGATACAGTGTTCCTTTCGACATGTCGTACCTATCATCTATGGCCGGTGATGCATCACAGCTGCCTCGCCGTTGGTTTTGGATAGGCCGTTTTGCCATGCACGTTTTCTTTGACCATGGCACCACGCGGACACTTTACAAACTTAGCCGTTTCGGAAATGTTTGCACCCTTGACCTGAAAGCTAATGGTTGTGCCCTTTTGGACGTCAGATAAATCGTTCGTGGTGCCATCTGCCATCTGTGAGTGGTTACGTCACTTTGAAGTCGGAACTTAGGCATTGGTCACATAAACGTAAATGGATAGTGTAACTGAGAGTTGTTTTAAAGGTTAAGTTGATCATTGACGCCGATGCACTTGGCACAACATGATTATGCCATATTGGACACCGATACTGAGCTGCCCCCCCCCCCTCTCCCCTGTGGCACCTCTTGGTGTTCGGATAGTATTGTTTCTAGCCCCGACCATGCGGTTTGTGTTATGTCAGGCTACGATGACGTCACGCAAGGTGAAGTGTGCAGCTCGAACAGAGAACTCTTGGCATCCGCGGTGTTTCCTAACGCTTCGGCGCCGGCAGCACGATTTTCGTAACTCGAACGACCCCAGATAGGCCGGCCGGCCCCAGATAGCGGGGTTATCCGGGGGCGCCCGCGGTCAGTATTTAAGTCTCCGACATGCCGCCTTTTTATCGGCGACGCCCAGCAACCCGAGCAACGCCCAGTAGGATCGCGTGGAGTTGCGTAATCGTACTCACTCGCACGCGGCTCGCTGACCTAGTGGGACGCACGTGACAAGGTTTGATTCGACACGAGAATCAGGGACGATCACATCGCAGCATTTATAGTGCGAGGTACCATCAGGTTACCATTCCCCTTTGCAGAGGAAGTATCCTCACGTCGTTTGCGCACCTCTTCACTTGTAGGACAAGTTGGGGCATAATCTGCTAACTAAGTAGAAAGCTAGATAACAATGACAATTTTCATTGTTGGGACTTAAATTTTATTTCAGTGAAAGATAAACAAGGCATGTACAACATACATGAGCCATTAGGACCTATTTTTGATGGTTTAAATTATACTTAATATAACTCAGCAGTCTACCATACTTTTGGGTAAAATGTTATATTTTCCGTCTGATGCATGGACACATCGATATTCATGCGAGTCATCTTCAGTCCACCCTGTAAAATCTTCATGGGCCCACTCCACACACTTTAAATACTTTACCGAACCATTTGCTTTTCTTCTTGACGAGTAGGTCTCTTTGTAAAGAAGACAAGGCGTTTGGTTCTCATCTTCAGAAGAGCTCTTTGGCTCACACGTCTGCAGACTCTTCTGACTCTTTCTCTGTTGTAGACCTGGAGTCCTTCGACACTTTTTTTAACCTGCCGGGAAAATGGTTTTGTTGCACTGAGTTTGTTTCCATGGGGAGACTCCGCGACGACAACGCATTTTCCTCTTCACGTGGTTGATGGTCTCTCGTAATGAGGAACTGGATTTGCACTCCGGTGATACAATGGGTGGAGACTGTGGCTGCACATCAGTCGACGGACCAGGATATGGAGAAGAAGCAGTAACTGACTGTTGTGTCCTGGGAATCTGACATTTTTTTGTTGTTGTTGTATCTGATGGTGCAAATTCCTCTACGCCAAATGCATTTACCTGCAACAGGGAAAACATCCGTCTTCCTAACCCCAGATAGATCATTTTGCATTCTTGCTGTTCTAGTATATGCAAATCTGAACAACTGAGCTGTTTGGTACTGTGGTGCCACTCTTCCCGGATGGCTGTTAAGTAGTGTCTTAGGAATTCCTGACCATATTAGGCGCTTAATGTTCCCGTCGCAAATTAAAATATTCCTTTTTAGTAAGGGATAATTAATCGACATTTAGTGACAAAAAAATTAAAAATCGGCGCTGCTTAATTGTTAAATTATATATGTAATTATTAAATTGTAGTTATTAAAACGTGTGCACACAAGTAGCCTACCATGAAAAGCACGTAGCCAAATTCTTACGTCGCACTATAAGTTACACGTAACAAAGTTATGGGGTAAAACCAGGTAGTTCCGGTTTTACCCCATTGTTTCTATCCTGTGTTACCCCAGTTGTATCCTACCAATAAAATTCCTGCTGTATAAGAAAGAAAGTGAAGAATCGTTTAACATGGCATGTGTCTGCAAAGACTGTTAAAAGTATTATTTGGCTCTAAGCACTATGGGACTGAGGTCATCAGTCCCCTAGACTTAGAACTACTTAAACCTAACTAACCTAAGGACATCACACACATCCATCCGCGAGACAGGATTCGAACGTGCGACCGTAGCAGCAGCGCGGTTCCGTACTGAAGCGCCTAGGACCGCTCGGCCACAGCGGCCGGTGAAAGTATTATTTATTGTATTACTAGTCTTATGTAATATGATGGTATAATATCACAAAGTAACGTATACAACCAAACAAATCCAGCAAATTATTTTGCTCAACCACAACGCGTCTGACACTACCAAACCTCAAGGCGGTGTTGAAGTTGCCAGGTGTAGCCATGGCCCAACGACTCTTAAAGAGAAATATGATGGTTCCCCAACTTCATCTAATATCGTGTTCCTTGCTAGACATGAATTTCTTTACACAGCTATGTTGCAATGCACACTTAAGCTTTTCGCAGATGGTTCAAGAACCACTTTCGTTCTACTTCTCGAACGTTCCACTCTCGAATAACACGTGGGTAAAATGAACACTTAAATATTTCTCTGCGAGCTCTAATTTCTCGTGTTTTGTGACGCTGGTCATTTCTCTATAACTGGCTGGGAGACGGCAAAATATTTTCGCATTTGGAGGGGAAAGTTCGTGACTGCAATAGCATGAAAAAACCTAGTCACAATGAACCTTTGTTTTATTGATGGCCGCCTCTACTCGTTTGGCATATCTGCGACGAATGCCGGACATTTGCCACGCCGGACATTTGCCATACTTGCCCCTTCGCCAGGTAGCTTGAGTAGCGATCCCTCAGATAAGGGACGCCCTTCCCCATTCTACCTCTGTCCGCTTTGAAACCGCCGTCTCCACATCTTACTGATACAACCAGTACGTAAGGGACCTTCTTCTTCGACATCTTGGCCAAATACAGAGCTTCTTTTCCGAAATCGAAATATTTATAACTTTTGGGAAACGAAAGTAACACCGACGATTATGTCAGTAAGTTCTGCCAAGTATAAATATATATTCCTCTGTTGGTACGGTAGCTTCCTTTCACGCTTACTGATTGCGATGAAACAGTCCATCTGCATGGGAGGAACAAGAAAGGAACGATGTAAAGAGAATGCAAATGTACGCTAATCATTTCTTTTTGAAAAAAAAAAAAAAGGTTCAAATATCTCTGAGCACTATGGGACTTAACATCTCAGGTCATCAGTCCCCTAGAACTTAGAACTACTTAAACCTAACTAATCTAAGGAAATCACACACATCCATGCCCGAGGCAGGATTCGAACCTGCGACCGTAGCGGTCACGCGGTTCCAGACTGAAGCGCCTAGAACCGCTCGGCCACCAGCTGCCGGCTTTCTTTTTGACCACTGCATTTGTGCCTACTTTAATTACTACAACTGTATACCCAAAAGACAATACGGAAAGAATAAATGGGTATGTGAATGTTTGAAAAGAAGAACGACATACTCAAATTAATTTACTCTCTAAAAACATTAGTTAATAAAGTGTAGCGGAGCAATGTTCAAAACATAACTGAAAACACGTTCACTAAATAGAGATAAGAACATCTATGATTGACATGTCATCTAAAGTCGACTTACAATTTTAAAATGTTAGAAGAAAGGAAATGAAGTAATACATAATGCTACGCTTGTAACGTACGATGTTGTTCTACATTGTTTAACTCTGGTATTTACAGGGTCACAGATAAGCATCTTAGGTTCTGGAGGGAAAAGCCTTAACTGTAATTATCTGCACTACAACAGAAACAAGAAGGACAACTTAAGGAAAAGTAATGTAAGCTCACAATCGACTTTGAAGCAGATAGTTCCTGTGACTTAGTATGGGCACGGGTTATATTCGACAACCGGAATAAATTAATAACTGGCTCCCTTTACCGACCCCCTGTCTCAGATGAAACAGTTGCTGAACAGTTCAAAGAAAACTTGAGTCTCATCACAAATAGGTACCCTACTCATACAATTATAGTTGGCAGTTACTTCAATCTACCTTCCGCATGTTGACAGAAATACATTTTCATATATCTTATTGTACATAGAAAACCACTTCCGAAATTATTCTAAATGCTTTTTTAAAATTATTTTTTACAATTAGTTGACGAGGCCATTCAAATTGTAAATGGTTACGAAAACACACTTGACCTCTTAGCCACAAATAATCCTGAGCATCACGACGGATACAGGGATCAGTGAACACGCAGTCGTAGCGAGGCTCAATTCCATAACAAAGAAATTCACCAAAACTAAACGCGAAATATATCTATTTATAAAAGCAGCTAAAAATTCAGGTGACGTCTTTCTAAGAGATAGTCTCCAATACTTCCAAACTATGTAAATGAAGACCATATGTGGCTTAAGCTCAAAGAAATGGTATCAACAGCACTCGAGGTATTCGGTACACAAAACACGACAGAAAGCTGTTGCAGGAGCACCGCAAAAGGCACGAACGCAAAATCTCCAAGATTGGTGAAGTTTTACTGAGGCTCGAAATTTAGTGCGGATTTCAGTGCGAGATGCATTTAATAGTTTCCACAACGAAACTCGCTCTAGAAATTTGGAGGAAAATCCTAAGAGATACTGGTCCCATGTTAAGTAAACCAGCGGAAAGGCTCAGTAAGTACCTTCAAGGCGCGACAGCGACGGTAATGTTACTGATGACAGTGCCACTAAAGTGGAGTTAGTAAATGCATTTTCCGAAATTCCTTCACCAAGGAAGACGAAGTAAATATTCCAGAATTCGAAATGAGAACAGCTGCAAACATAATTTAGAAGTAGATATCCCTGGTGTTGCAAAACCAACTGAAATTACACTGTCAGTGATAGACGAAATGATGAAATATCTTTTCAAAAAGTCTCTAATGTATAAGAAAAGTAGGTCTAATACATTTGATTCTGATGTTCTTAAGTAACAACTAATTTTCAGTAGTAAGCTCCTTGCTTTTACTGACCTGTTTAAAGATAATCAACAATTTAGTAAGAAATTTTAGTTTTTAAAGGACTATATCTAAATGTTATCTGAGTGAAGAACAGCATGGGTTTAGGAAAAGAAGGAGCACGATCGACCTGATATTTTCTATCCGTCAACTGATGGAAAAAAGTTGGGAGTATAACAAAAGGGTGATAATGGTTTTTATAGACATAGAAAAGGCATGTGATTCAGTTGACAGGGAAAGACTCTGGGAAGAACTGAAGAAGATAGATATAGAAGATGGATACATTAATGTTATAAAGACAATGTACAGAGGCCACAATTGTAGAATTAGAACACCATTGGGGAACTCTGAAAACTTCGAAATAAGACAAGGACTTAAGCAAGGAAGTATTCTATCTCCTGCGCTTTTTAATGTTGTGATGGAGGGAATGAATAGGGCAGTTAAAGATATAGTAAAAGAAAAAGACAAAAAGATGATTTTTGCAGATGATATGGTAATATGGGGTGATAAAGAGGTAGAAGTACAGTTACAGCTTGATGCGTGGAAGGAAATAATGAAAAGGTATGGATTACAAGTAAATAAAGATAAGAGTGAAGTAATGGTATTTGGAAGAGAGAAAGGAATCAACGGAAATATTACCTTGAATGGAGAACCCCTCAAAGTGGTAGAAAGTTTCACTTATTTAGGGAGTGAAATATCTAGGGATGGAAGAATAACTAACGAAATTAATAGGAGGTTACAGAAGAGAGGCAATTTCTACCAAACAATAAAACATCTGATTTGGAATAATGAAGTTTCAGAAAGAGCAAAACTCCTCATGTATAAGAATTATTACATCCCTATTGTCACCTATGGTGGAGAAACATGGACAATGACAGAAAGGGACTGGAGCAGACTGCAAGCAGGGGAAATGAAATTTCTCAGAGCAGTTAAGGGAAAAACAAGAATGGACAGAGCAAGGAATGTAGAAATTAGAAAGGAGCTCAAACAAGAAAGTATGAGAGAAGAAATTGAAAGAAAGAGATTAAGATGGTATGGGCATGTTAAGAGGATGCATGGGCAGATACTCCCCAAAATTATGGAAGAACTAAAGATGGATGGGAAAAGACCTCGAGGGCGCCCAAGAACACGGTGGAAAATGGGAGTGAGAATATCTGTTGAAAGGAGAGGTGTGACCTGGCAGCAAGTGGAGGAAGAAAAGTGGTGGGAGGACCGAGCCAAATGGAGAGGACTCGTCAGCACCCAGACCCGGCAGTAGCTGGAGCGGGATTCGGATATAGATAGAAAGATATCTAAATGTACTTAAGTAGATTAACTTCTACTATAAATGTTTGCAGCTAAACTTAAACAAAAAATATTTGAGGTGCCAAAACTGTCAACCTTAGGATCAGATCAGTTTTGGGATGTCAATTTTAGGTGCAATTCAAAGGTTCAGCTCTCATTTTCTTTTACAAAAGCGTATACTATCAGTTTAACAAACCATGACATTTTAGGCGATAGTTGCGATTCTGAAGCTTCAGAAAATTATTTTAGAACTCACAATTATTTAACAGTATGGCCATAATATTGGAAGGTAGAAAAAAGTTATCTTAACGTGACAACAATAAGGATACTTTTGTGTGGCTTAAAACACTTTTTAATTTTTACGTTAAGGGCTGATTCACATCACACTTTGCACAGGCTTTGGACCGTCAAAATGATAAATGACCATTTACCATTCTTGCGTGTGTAAAATCAGCCTAAACACGCTGAACTAATGTACACTCTATTTACAATTACAACTTAATAATAGCTCCGATAATGCTGCTTCAATGTTTTGATAATTTTATCTCAGTAATCTGCGAGGACTAAGTGGTCTTCACAATTTTAATACATTATTTTTAACATATTTTTGTCCAGTTTCTGAATATGGGCAATGGCTTTCAAGCAAGGCCCAATGTTGCTAGTCTCTTCATAATTCTTTACGATTCTCTCTATCCTGTCGTCCAGCTTCCTCTTCTTACCTTCAAGATTCATTCCCAATTTCATGTACATGCAGTTTGTGAACTCTGCTTCCTTTTTCAAGCACTCCACCAAATAGGTGATTCTAGGGTGAGGGTTCCCAGTAATACTATTTATTTCGTTGTGCCACCTTTCAACAGCATTCGTCGTTCGGTGCCTTTTTCCGTAACAGTCCCACATTTCTATTGCGATATCCTCATTCTCTAGCCAGTTATCCACAAAGTAGTCAAAAAATTGAGAGAACCTTCCGTTATCAGGATCTTCTGCATGAATCTCAATCCATACATTGCTTACGTCCACCGGTTTTACAACTGCCAGCGCTGCACACATGCTGACGTGAAGTCTTAAATCCTTGTTCTAGCGGTACTCCTCAGTTAGACCGAGAACTCGAATTCTTCTCCATAAACTCTTCTTAATATGGAAATAGAATCCATTTATTTCAGTTGTGGGAAAAACTTGACGAATGGCCGATATCGCAGCTGCCTCACAGTCCACCTTTACTTGTTTAGGACACCACTCAGAGACTGCCTTTTTTATCAAACGAAACAGACGAACATATTGTCCTTCATCTTATTAGGGAGCAGTGCAAATACAGTAGGAAGAATGTTTGTTTCTTTAACCGGCCTCCTAAGTCTACGTGTATGGTGTAGATCTGTGCAAACTGCTTGCTGCATCTCTTAAATGTTCCATCCATAAAAAAATGGGAACATGTTTTTTGTGGTGTCACCGCTAGACACCACACTTGCTAGGTGGTAGCTTTAAATCGGCCGCGGTCCATTAGTACATGTCGGACCCGCGTGTCGCCACTGTGTGATCGTAGACCGAGCGCCACCACACGGCAGGTCTAGAGAGACGTACTAGCACTCGCCCCAGTTGTACGACGACGTTGCTAGCGACTACACTGACGAAGCCTTTCTCTCATTTGCCGAGAGACAGTTAGAATAGCCTTCAGCTAAGTTAATGGCTACGACCTAGCAAGGCGCCATTAACCATTTGTAACGTTGCATGTATCTCAAGATAGTCTCACTTGTATCACCAAGAATGCTGTATACCAAAGGACGATATAAAAGTTAAGTGTTCTAGTAGCTACGTTCTTTTCTTTATCACATTCATTACGAATCCTGTTCCAGACTTCGCGCCAGACGGCGTGTGTGTACGTGTGCCCTCTCGGCTACCCGTCTCTGTGGACTGGCTGCCTTAACAGTCCACTACATTTTTAACCTTTCTTTTCCTTTGCTTCCACTAAAAATCATTATTCACACCTCTAATCTATCGTCTTCCAGAAGAAAACTATTGCCATCTACCATTTTTAATAGATCTTCATGAAGATCAATTTCATAAGAGTTCTTAGGCTCTTGTTGGTTTCCCAACTCTTGACTCCATCGACGACGCATGGTTCTCTTCGTAGATTCTGAATTAGGCATCACTGTAACAAAGTCACAAACTTTATTATGTAGTTTTCCCATTTCATCCGCGTATATCTCCGATAACCGTGTAGTTTCTTCTCGGGACCTTCTCTTCGCCCTTTCCACTTGCTTTCTCACTTTCAGAGCCACATCGTCAGGTGGCCCACAGAGATGTTCTAATACGTTCAACACTTCTCCGTTCCTCGAAAGCAGCTTTCCCTTGCAATGATCCGCTTTTCGGCGTAAGCACATCCATGTAACAACACCTTCTTTAGATTCCCTCTGTTTAAGATAATCGTAACCTTTGTAATGAGCAGGAGGCCTGCCCTTGTTCGTTGTAATAACTTCCATATTGATGGTCACGTTAGGAGCTTCGAAAGCAAACTGGGCGGGCGGGTGTGGAGGAGGAGGAAGGGGGGGGGGTGGGGGAGACAAGGGACCCGACCCTTCGGAGCAGGTAAAACCGTGGCAAATGTCCGGCGTGCCAACTGTCCGGACACCATCCGCGACACTCTCTCCCCCATTTCACAACGGTACTAAACTTGCTGCTGTTTATTGAACTTTTTCGATCCAATTTGGTAAGGATCTCACATTGTGCAACAATGCATCAAGAGGACGGCAGTCCCTCTGGTAGATTTATTTCATCTTCTAAGTGTTTTGCCAATAAAGCGCAGTCTTTGGCTCACCACACTCAGAAAGCTTTTCTGTGTAATGGTTCCAGTTTTGCAATTATAATTTCAAAACCAGTAGAATTTTCCAGAGGGCGTAGATTAATAATCGCTTTTATTTGGTTTCAGGAAAATAAAAGAGGGTTTTATACGTGGTAGAGACCTGGGGCGTGGGAGGAGGACTTCAAACTGAATATATCGTGGTAAGAGAGAGATTTAAAAAGCAGATTTTAAATTGTAGGAGACGTCCTAGAACAGGCGTAGACTCCAACAATAATTTATTGATTGTGAACTGTAGAGTACAACTGACGAAACTGAAAAGATGGTAGGAGATGTGATCTTGATAACTGAAGGAACCAGAGACTGCTGAGAGTTTCAGAGGAAGCGTTAGGCAACATTGGGCTGAAACAGCAGAAAGATGTACAATAGGAAATGAATAATGCTCGTATGGACGCATATAGATGGACATTTTCGCCTCGCTCCATATGCGAGTGAAACATGAAAGGTTACGACCAGCAGTAATACAGGGTATCCTCCGCTATGCAAGGTATGGCGACTTGCGGAGTGTGTAGGTAGATGTAGATATAGAAACTGCTGGAAACCAAACGAGTAACGCATCCTTTACGTATTTTTTCTCCCTCGAAGTAGCCCGATTTCTTCAGACCTCGACATATCGTCTTGGCTTTGTAACCACTTCTTCGAAATGTGACTCATTCCCAACGAAAAGTGGCGGCCGAAGTGGCCGTGCGGCTCTAGGTGCTGCAGTCTGGAACCGCGAGACCGCTACGGTCGCAGGTTCGAATCCTGCCTCGAACATGGATGTGTGTGATGTCCTTAGGTTAGTTAGGTTTAACTAGTTCTAGGTTCTAGGGGACTAATGATCTCAGAAGTTGAGTCCCATAGTGCTCAGAGCCATTTGAAGCGCAACGAAAAGTTGTGTATAGACATACGATTACGATTTACAGAGGAAATGTGTCAGTGTGTTATGCACGGTTCGTCATTTGCATCAATAAGTCATCGACCTTCATTACGAATTAGTGCATTATTTAAATGACTGAATGAATTAATTTATAATTAGTTCTAACTCGATTGCGATAAACAAAGTTCTCTTGCGTTGTCGACCTACGCCTTCACACCGCCGTTCCCCCGCTGTAGCCGAGAACTCCGGCACTGTAGATTAGCATGTCTGGTCAGAGGTTTAGGTGCCCTCTGTAAGAAAAAAACCAAGTGAACGGATCAACGATGAAGTGGAATGGACGTCAGCAGACGTCTGCCCCGAACAAATGCATCGAGCCATAACGAACAAAATGAGACTTAAAAAAGGAAAAGGCCACTAAAGATTGGCAGTGAGGTGCCCTGGTGATAATCGAGATTTACTAGTGTTTTGTCGGTAAGGGGGGAGGGGGGCGGGGGGAGAGGTCACGGCCTAAAGTTCCTGATCGTCATATTTTGCACCGCTGTCCTGGATTAAATTCCAAATCTCTCCGCAATGTCTCAAGAAGTGAGGACATGTGACAGCGTTGATGGTGATCCATCCGTCGGATGGGGACCTTAACCTCGGCGGTCTCCTTGGTGGAGTAGGCTACGCACTGGCATCGAGTTTCGCCCTCTCCCTTCTCTTGTCGTCACCATACAACACAACACTAGATTGTTCACTCACAAAAGCACACATACAACACAACTCCCACATATTTGCAACGAATGGGGCAAACGCGCGTGGACAGACATTTGAACCCACCCCCTAGTATATCTCAGCCAACACTGCTATACAGCATTTACATTTTTTAGTGCATTGATGAATTAGAAGGCGAGAGCTTCAAAACAGAAAACATCAGATCAGTGTTTGAGCAAGAAAACGACAGGAATTTCTTTAGATCCATGGGAATGCAATGTACTGCATTACAAGGATGACAGTGTATCGGTTCTCCAGAGATAACGGTGTAGCTCCTGCACAGAATATGTGTGTTTCAACGCCGTGTTAATGACACAGCGCCACCGTGCTAGCGGGAAAGTTCTGCCGTGTTGGACCAAGTGCGCGCCACCTGAGACAACATTACATAAGCTAGGGCCAAACAGGGCCTGCTTATTTCATTCTGTAATATCAAAATGTGGCACGTCTTTCAGCGTAAAACATATGTATCGGGGACTGTAGAACGAAGCGGTGTGCCACTATCCCACACAGTCCGAAAAAGTGTTTTCTCCTCAGAGTGCACCAATATTTCACCGCGTATTATAACTGATATTATCCACACTGTGCAATGTCTAGAATCACATTGTTGTCTGTTGCCATGTACAGGTTGAAATCGAATGCCATAGACAAACTTTCCGAGGTCGTTCAGCGATATTTTCTGGTATTTTGATGCAAGGGATTCGTGGTCTCCGGTGGCTTGTTACAAAATAATGATGTAATTATGATGTATTCCGTTTTTACTCTAATTACCTTTGTTTCCGCGAAAATACCTTCCTAACAATGCAGATATGTGTAATTCGAATCACCAAAACGCACAACCAACCTGCGGATGCAGGAGTACCGAGATATGGTTGGGATCATAGCGGGATCATTTCAACACAAGGTCGTTGTGCTACTCTTCCATTGCATCCAGTAAACACATATACCAAGCGTATATTGGCTAACTACTCGTTATTAAACCTATCCATTCTATCGTTTATCAACAACAATGCGGAAAAAATAAACCCGAGACGGAACTGAGCAGTACCAAATGCAAGTTTGAGGACGAAGAGTAAAGGGGGCATTAGTGTTGAAGCATGGCAAACACCGTGAGTGGAACAAGTCAGTTTCCAAATAAGTCAGCGCATACCGTCGACATTTACCATGTTTTAGAGATATTTTCGATTCAACACAAATACGAAGATAAACAGAGGCAAGTAATTAAATAAAAAGCAGTTACTGTTTAAGGAGCTACTGGAGACGAAGGGTCTCTTATACCAAAATACTTAGAGAACAGCTCTGTTTTCTCGGTGGAGTTCGTATTCAGCTTGTGCATTCGTCATCCGGTAGAACACAAAAGACAGTGCCATCATTGTAGTCTGGTGACCTGACTTGTCTCAATGATGCGCCACTGGTTACATTAAATATGTAGTTTCAACTCACAGCCATAACAGTCACAGGAAGCCGAACCTCAAATGTTTGCAATTAAAAAAGCCTCATACACACTGTGCACAAGTTTTCGATTTTTAGTATTCCTTATGTAAGGTAATTTTTCTGACTCGGGAGAGGTTTAACTTACTCAATACTTATAATAAAAATAATAATTATTTAATAACGAAAGTAGGCTACGACTTTTCTACTTCACTTATTTTTTGTTGTAAACGGGTTTTGTCTCAAAAATCCATTGCACAGTCACCAACTCTTATCTTCAAATGTGTCACCGTACTGGCGACCAACATAGAACTTCAATCGGAACGCAAGTCAGAAAACTCACAGTGTATCACAGAACTGCTAAAACACCTATCCCCGTTTACCATCTGAATACTGTCAGAGGTACGTGACAGGCCCACTTGCACGGTATAATACGTTTGGGTATTTCATCACGAAACAAAATACATTGCCGATTCTAAAAGCGTTTAATATGAAGTATTTGTTATAGAATTTTTAGAGAATCACTAACCACTATACTGAATTTACCCCTTAATAAAATTTGTTGTAAATAGTATCTATTTCAAACCAAAATCTATATGTTTGAAATCAATACAGTGAATAAGAGTAATCTACATAGAAACTTAAAATCACTTACTTTAATCCAGAAAACGTAATGTACTGTGCAAAATGTCATCAATACGAGTTACATTACATTGTCAAACAGACTGAGAACTAGAGTGAATCACCGTTGCCGTCTGACTTGCCTCCCTGGTTGCGGCTATTTTAAAGTCCCACTTCCGTTCTGGCTCGCTTACATGACTTACTGATTTACATAGAAATAAAGTCGTGAAAGTGTTAAATTTTATTTTCGCTTACTTCTTTCTCTCTGCGTTCCTTCACGCCTTCAATTGTTTGTTATATGAAAGAAAAAATGTAACTGCCAAGTAACAGCAAAATTTTTCAGATAATGTTTAGTGTCCTAGGTATTTGTGTTCTTGTCTGAAAAAGCAACTGACAAAGACAGTTTATGCTCAGATTAAACACGATAGAGAAACGTACCTGTGACCTTTGCTTCATTTCAGAGATCACCTTTTACATCAGCTATTGAATACGTTATTTTTCCCGTTTGACGTGTGCCACCAGATTGGACAAGCAAATATAATATCTGTTATTTTGCCCGCTAAATACATATGCACTCTATAAAAGGTGTCCAATATCCAGGAACACACATGTTCATTAAGTGGCAGGTCGATTCTTGAGTATAGTGCAGATTTCCGGGACAGTTAACTGATTGGTTTAACGGAAGAGACAGAGAAGATTCAACGAAGAACGGAACGTTTCGCAACGGGATCGTTAGTCCGGCCTGAGAGCGCTACGCAGATCCCCAAAAAATTTTAGTGACAGTCGGTACAAGAGAGATGTTGTGTGTCACGCGAAGGTTACTGCTGAAATTGCCACAGCATGCGTTCCAAGAAGAATCGCGCAACACGTTACTTCCTTCCACATTTCCATCACACCATAATTCTTGAAAGTTATCAGGAGAAAGAAAACTGGCGTTCTAAGGATCGGAGCGTGGAATGTCAGATCACTTAATCGGGCAGGTAGGTTAGAAAATTTGAAAAGGGAAATGGATAGGTTAAAGTTGGATATAGTGGGAATTAGTGAAGTTCGGTGGCAGGAGGAACAAGACTTTTGGTCAGGTGATTACAGGGTTATAAATACAAAATCAAATAGGGGTAATGCAGGAGTAGGTTTAATAATGAATAAAAAAATAGGAGTGCGGGTTAGCTACTACAAACAGCATAGTGAACGCATTATTGTGGTCAAGATAGACACAAAGCCCATGCCTACTACAGTAGTACAAGTTTATATGCCAACTAGCTCTGCAGATGATGAAGAAATAGATGAAATGTATGACGAGATAAAAGAAATTATTCAGGTAGTGAAGGGAGACGAAAATTTAATAGTCATGGGTGACTGGAATTCATCAGTAGGAAAAGGGAGAGAAGGAAACATAGTAGGTGAATATGGACTGGGGGGAAGGAATGAAAGAGGAAGCCGCCTTGTAGAATTTTGCACAGAGCATAGCTTAATCATAGCTAACACTTGGTTCAAGAATCATGAAAGGAGGCTGTATACATGGAAGAAGCCTGGAGATACTGACAGGTTTCAGATAGATTATATAATGGTAAGACAGAGATTTAGGAACCAGGTTTTAAATTGTAAGACATTTCCTGGGGCAGATGTGGATTCTGACCACAATCTATTGGTTATGAACTGCAGATTGAAACTGAAGAAACTGCAAAAAGGTGGGAATTTAAGGAGATGGGACCTGGATAAACTGAAAGAACCAGAGGTTGTAGAGAGTTTCAGGGAGAGCATAAGGGAACAATTGACAGGAATGGGGGAAAGAAATACAGTAGAAGAAGAATGGGTAGCTCTGAGGGATGAAGTGGTGAAGGCAGCAGACGATCAAGTAGGTAAAAAGACGAGGGCTAATAGAAATCCTTGGGTAACAGAAGAAATATTGAATTTAATTGATGAAAGGAGAAAATATAAAAATGCAGTAAATGAAGCAGGCAAAAAGGAATACAAACGTCTCAAAAATGAAATCGACAGGAAGTGCAAAATGGCTAAGCAGGGATGGCTAGAGGACAAATGTAAGGATGTAGAGGCTTGTCTCACTAGGGGTAAGATAGATACTGCCTACAGGAAAATTAAAGAGACCTTTGGAGAGAAGAGAACCACTTGTATGAATATCAAGAGCTCAGATGGCAACCCAGTTCTAAGCAAAGAAGGGAAGGCAGAAAGGTGGAAGGAGTATATAGAGGGTTTATACAAGGGCGATGTACTTCAGGACAATATTATGGAAATGGAAGAGGATGTAGATGAATGAAATAGGAGATAAGATACTGCGTGAAGAGTTTGACAGAGCACTGAAAGACCTGAGTCGAAACAAGGCCCCGGGAGTAGACAACATTCCATTAGAACTACTGACAGCCTCGGGAGAGCCAGTCATGACAAAACTCTACCATCTGGTGAGCAAGATGTATGAGACAGGCGAAATACCCACAGACTTCAAGAAGAATATAATAATTCCAATCCCAAAGAAAGCAGGTGTTGACAGATGTGAAAATTACCGAACTATCAGTTTAATAAGTCACAGCTGCAAAATACTAACACGAATTCTTTACAGACGAATGGAAAAACTAGTAGAAGCCAACCTCGGGGAAGATCAGTTTGGATTCCGTAGAAATGTTGGAACACGTGAGGCAATACTAACCTTACGACTTATCTTAGAAGAAAGATTAAGAAAAGGCAAACCTACGTTTCTAGACTTAGAGAAAGCTTTTGACAACGTTAACTGGAATACTCTCTTTCAAATTCTGAAGGTGGCAGGGGTAAAATACAGGGAGCGAAAGGCTATTTACAATTTGTACAGAAACCAGATAGCAGTTATAAGAGTCGAGGGGCATGAAAGGGAAGCAGTGGTTGGGAAAGGAGTGAGACAGGGTTGTAGCCTCTCCCCGATGTTATTCAATCTATATATTGAGCAAGCAGTAGAGGAAACAAAAGAAAAATTCGGAGTAGGTATTAAAATTCATGGAGAAGAAGTAAAAACATTGAGGTTCGCCGATGACATTGTAATTCTGTCAGAGACAGCAAAGGACTTGGAAGAGCAGTTGAACGGAATGGACAGTGTCTTGAAAGGAGGATATAAGATGAACATCAACAAAAGCAAAACAAGGATAATGGAATGTGGTCGAATTAAGTCGGGTGATGCTGAGGGAATTAGATTAGGAAATGAGACACTTAAAGTAGTAAAGGAGTTTTGCTATTTAGGGAGTAAAATAACCGATGATGGTCGAAGTAGAGAGGATATAAAATGTAGACTGGCAATGGCAAGGAAAGCGTTTCTCAAGAAGAGAAATTTGTTAACATCGAGTATAGATTTAGGTGTCAGGAAGTCGTTTCTGAAAGTGTTTGTATGGAGTGTAGCCATGTATGGAAGTGAGACATGGACAATAACTCGTTTGGACAAGAAGAGAATAGAAGCTTTCGAAATGTTGTGCTACAGAAGAATGCTGAAGATAAGGTGGGTAGATCACGTAACTAATGAGGAGGTATTGAATAGGATTGGGGAGAAGAGAAGTTTGTGGCACAACTTGACTAGAAGAAGGGATCGGTTGGTAGGACATGTTTTGAGGCATCAAGGGATCACAAATTTAGCATTGGAGGGCAGCGTGGAGGGTAAAAATCGTAGAGGGAGACCAAGAGATGAATACACTAAGCAGATTCAGAAGGATGTAGGTTGCAGTAGGTACTGGGAGATGAAGAAGCTTGCACAGGATAGAGTAGCATGGAGAGCTGCATCAAACCAGTCTCAGGACTGAAGACCACAACAACAACAACATATGAAGAATATACTATATACCAAGAATACATTATATATGAAGAATTTACGGAGTTTTACCGACAATCATTCTTCCCACGCACTATTCGCGAGTGGAACAGGGTTGGAGGGATCAGGTAATGGTACCGAAAGTACCCTCTGCCACACACCATTAGGTGGCTTGCGGAGTATGTACTATAGGAACTACCTCATCATCAGAAACGCGTCGTAATATTGCCATAGATGCATTGGAAGTGTTTGTTCTTGTATCGCGCTGCTTGCAATAACTGCGGTATTGCCAATAAAAGTTTTTTGAAAAAAAAGGTGCAGTTTTTTTAAGCTTTTAGTCAGTCTATTGAACTTACTCGCTTGCGGTAAACGGCAGCCCACCCTCTTCAATAGGAAGGGAAGAAGAGAATTAAACAAAATAGAAAGGAAGAAATCATAGATTTTCAGCTGAAAATTGCACGCTTGTATAATCTTAATACTGATTAGAACGATGACAAACTGCAGAATTGGCCTTTCCAGCACGTAGCACTAAAAAGGAAGTGAGAATTAGCAAGAATGGGAATCAAAAATAAGCGAAGATATTAAAAGCAAGTTGGTAGAGAAGAATGAAAAACAAAAAGGAATAGTGTG
Organism: Schistocerca nitens; assembly: GCF_023898315.1. Classification (NCBI taxonomy): domain Eukaryota; kingdom Metazoa; phylum Arthropoda; class Insecta; order Orthoptera; family Acrididae; genus Schistocerca; species Schistocerca nitens. The sequence goes on from NC_064617.1 coordinate 738,331,301, forward strand.
AAGAGACATCACTAAAGATCAGAAAATGTTTCTCATTTTTAGCTCTTTTATCTCTCTGAATCGATGCTGTTCTCAGTGTCACACTACAAGCCTCTTCACTTCCAAATAACTACTGCAGCCCACATTCTTTTGAACCTGCTTGCTGTATTCATCTCGTTTAAGGGTTACCAACTTCACATTATTCCACAGTTATCTGTAGCATTGAGTTCCAACAATCATTGTGCTGCACCTTGCGAGTTGACGAGTTAGCATGCAATGTATTCAAGTAAGTGTATTTACCTATAAAACTCTAATCTGTAATGTAGTTTCCCATGGTTTCACTACCACCCCTTTTCTTTCTTTTTAAACAGATTATCTGTCAGATGATGGCGCGATTGTAATCGGATATGGTAAAGATCCTACGTACACTGAAGCGCCAAAGAAATTGGTACACTTGCCTAATATCATGTAGGACGCACGCAAGGACAGGGAAGTGCCGCAACACGACGCGGCGTGAACTCGACTAATGTCTGAAGTAATGCTGGAGGGAACACCACGAATCTTGCAGGACTGTTCATAAATCCGTAAGAGTACAGGAGTTGAGAGCTCTTCTGAACAGCACGTTGCAAGGCATCTCAAATATGCTCAATAATGTTCATGTCTGGGGATAGTGGCCAACGTAAGTGTTTAAACTCAGATGAGTGTTCCTGGAGCCACTCTGTATCAGTTCTGGACGTGTGGGGTGTCGCATCGTCGTGCTGGAATTGCTCAAGTCCGTCGGAATGCCAAAGGTTGTCTCCATACACGTACTCGTCCATCCGCTCGATACAATTTGAAACGCGACTCGTCCGACCAGGCAACAAGTTTTCAGTCATCAACAGTCCCATGACAGTGCGACGGCCCCTGGCAAGGCGCAGAGCCTTGCGTCGTGCAGTTAAAAAGCGTACACGATTGGGCCTTCGGCTCCGAAAGCCCATATCGATGATGTTTCTTCGAATGGTTCGCACGCCGACACGTGTTGATGGACCAGCATTGAAATCTGCCGCAGTTTGTGGAAGGGCTGCACTTCTGTCACGTTGAATGATTCTCTTCAGTCGTTGTTGGTACCGTCCTTGCAGGATCTTTTTCCGGCCGCAGCGATGTCGGAGATTTGATGTTTTACTGGATTCCTAATATTCACGGTACACTCGTGAAATGGTCGTACTGGGAAATCCCCACTTCAACGCTACATCGAAGATGTTGTGTCCCATTGCTTGTGTGTCACCTATAACACCACGTTCAAAGCCACTTAAATCTTGATAACCTCTATTATAGCAGCAGTAACCTATCTAAGAACTGCGCCAGACAATTGTTGTCTTATATAGGCGTTGCTTACCGCAGCGCCGTATTCTGCCTGTTTACATATTTCTGTATTTGAATGCACATGCCTATACCAGTATCTTTGGTGTTTCATTGTATAATAAAAGAAGAAAAAAAAATTATTTGAAATTAAGCTTTTAGAACACAACATTGTATGGAAGCTCTAACAACCCTACCACAATAAAGGTCAAAAATTAATTACGATTGTAGTGTTGCTAACGCTGCTAAATATTGCATTTCGGGCAACAACAAAGTTATATTATGTGGCAGGTGTCATTAGAGCACAGTTAATAAAGTCATTTCATGAATTAAGGGATAAACTAGGCACTCATCTTTTCGTGTTTCCCACGCTGGTCTCGTTGTGCACTCATGGCTCAATCGTCGAAAATCTAGGTGGTGATGATTCCAAGCTCGGATGCAAAGAGGCCTAGGTGTTACTCTGCGATATTCAAAAGTTTTATAGATGTGTTTCATAAACCATTCTTGAAGATTAAACTTTTGCAAGTTAGCACAATGGTGATGTAAAAAAGTAATAGCACTCCGAATTTAAGTTACACTTCTTTTTTATTACTTTTGTTGCACCATCACTTCACAATATAAAACATACTTGAAAATATCTTCCTCACTGTTAAAGTTCACATTTCATAAACTGACTACAATTTGCGTCTTTTCAACGTGACGACCAAGACTCTCCAATAACCGCTTACGCGCCCAAATATCAGAGTTACAAGTACGACAAAGATCATAGTGACAAAAAAAAAAAAAAAAAAACATAAGAATAACATCATTGCAATATAAAAATATCGATGTATCAAAGTACCTCTACATTAATGAAATCAAATCCGAATGTTGTCACAGAAATATGTTAACTATTTTACAGAAACACAGTAGAATATTGCTGGTATCGAGACGTTGAGGTGAGATGCCGTAATGGTTACGTAATTCAAGTACCATTCCAAAGCAGAACATAGATGGAAGGAATTCCAGAAAGAAATGTCTGTAGAAGTTTGAAATAAGGTACTACAAAACACCCGAATTAAATTACTATGTAGAGAAATAAACAGAGAGAAACTATGATGTTTCAGTCACATGGTAACAGTATTTTTTGAGCGATGAAGTAGGAGCGTTGGACGAATAACAACAGTAAAAAGCTACGAAGAGAAAAATACCAGCAAATTATTTAAAAGTAAAGGAAACGTGAGTGTAGAGTTGACATCCGTGTTGCGCACACGGTGAGCAACTGCGTAGCTGGCGCACGTTGAGGGCGTGATGACCAAGCTGGCAGCTGGAAGCTGAGATCTGGCTGGTGGCGTAGCAGCCCCGCCTCCCGCCTGCGTAGCAACGGGACACCGCCGTGGCACACGCTCTGCTTGTCTGCAGGATTACACGACGCCTCTCTCACTCTTATCTGCGTGCGTATCACCCTAACTCCGTTCGGGGCTCACACTGCATTTGTTGCAACAATAAGACAATGGACTCGTACTCAGGTCTGAAAACGCCGTTCAGCCACTCTGATTTAGATGGTTTGCGGTTCTCGTGAGTCTATACAAATGCCAGTATGGTTCCTTGAGCAAAGATAGACTTGATTCCAAGCTCCACCAACAGCGCACCGCGTCTAAATAGCTACAAGTGCTCAAAAATGCCTTCATTTTCCGATATTATTGACAATGAATAGTAAAGGTAAAAGCCGGCCGCGGTGGTCTCGCGGTTCTAGGCGCTCAGTCCGGAACCGCGTCTGCTACGGTCGCAGGTTCGAGTCCTGCCTCGGGCATGGATGTGTGTGATGTCCTTAGGTTAGTTAGGTTTAAGTAGTTCTAAGTTCTAGGGGACTGATGACCACAGATGTTAAGTCCCATAGTGCTCAGAGCCATTTTTTTAGTAAAGGTAAAACCGACTCTGGCGCATTTTACATTGTTTTGGCTCACTTTATATACATTTGTGACTAAGCCACGGCGACAATAATGGCATAACTCACAAGCCTCACTACCTTTCCTCCCGCTCCACTACCCATTCCCTTCCTTGTTACTCTCCGTCTCCTCCTGAACCCTCGCCGTACTCCCTTCGCCCCTGTAACCATCTTGGCTATGACCAAAAGACTCCAATTGACCTTAATTATTTGTGCCATATTTGTCCAAACAATTACTTGAAGGGTGTAGCTTTCAGTATTTTTTGCTGTGCTCTGAAATACCTAATGCTCCGAAATTTGTACTATGATTAAAAGTATTTTTGCGACAAATTATGTAAAGCGCGCTGCTTGCAGTGTTATTCGCTGTGCTCCAAAATATCCAAATCCTCCCAATCTTTGGTGTGCCGTATTTATCCAAAACATTGTGTGAAAGGTGTAACTTGCACTATTTCAAAGTCCTTTACATGGTGCTCAAAAGTATCTGAACGCCCTTATTTTTTGTGACATATTCAAAAGTATTTACTCAAAAATTACAAAAGTAGCACTTGCATACATCCAGTGTTCAGGTTCCTTCCCGTGGACACAACAAAGCCTCAAATTAATTATTTTCTATACCTAAATTTTCTATGATGCTTTTCAACTGCCATAAGCAAGACTGAACTCAATGACTGAACATTTTGCTTGTTCTGACAAATCTTATCTTGATGAGACATCTGACACACGGTGATTAGGCATTGGCAAGAATGAACTCTCTGACTGAGCATTTCGCTTGTTCTAAGAAGTCTTATCTCGATCTGACATCCAATCGTCGTAATGTGACACACATGCTGCATTGCGGAACATGCTCATCTAATAGCATAAAATGCAACTGTCGATTGGAGTAAACAATGTTATTCCGACATCAATAACTGTTCTCTAATATCAAAATCAGTCAAACATTATAGTGACCACCACCCCAAATTAATTGTTCTCCCCGTATATGTTTTCTCCGTATCAAAAGGTCTGCAAAAATATGTCAACATCTCTAAAGACTGCAATGTTTACATCAATTATTACCTTACACACACACACACACACACACACACACACAAATCGGGGTCTAAAACGCAATTGATAACTCTAAAGTAAGTATCCCAACGCTACTTTCATACGCAAACACATGTGGATAAACAAATGACATGATAAACAGGCAGGTAAATTCCTTATGGAATTTGAGTAAAAAAACATACTTTCCTTAAATAATTAATAACCCCTGTTTAAAAATGTTTCAAATGGCTCCAAGCACTATGGGAGGCAGGATTTGAACCTGCGACCGTGGCAGCCGCATGATTCCGGAAGCGCCTAGAACCGCTCGGCCACAGCGGCCGGCCAGCCCTGTTTACTTGTGCAATGTAATTCATAAGTTCGTAAATATGTTGTTATTGAAGATGAGTTTTACTTTAAATACTATTCTGTAAAACTCCAAAAATGTGAAATAAAGTCAACTGCTGTTTTGTGCTGCTGTTGCCTGTCGTCACCAATAGATGGTTGCACTTGTAAATGCCCATAATTCGATTGATGTGCCATAGTTTTGTGTGCAACAGAGCCTCAAATTCTTTTCCACATCTATGATGCTTGTCAAGTCTCATAATGTTTATGCAGTGTTTAAAATGTCTACATTATTACTCTGCTATTCACACTAAACTGCCTGGTAGAGGGTTCAATGAACCACCTTCAAGCTGTATCTCTACCGTTCCACTCTCGAATGGCGCGCGGGAAAAACGAGCACTTAAATTTTTCTGTGCGAGCCCTGATTTCTCTTATTTTATCATGATGATCATTTCTCCCTATGTAGTTGGGTGCCAACAGAATGTTTTCACAATCGAAGGAGAAAACTGATGATTGAAATTGAATTAGAAGATCCCATCGCAACGAAAAAGCCTTTGTTTCAATGATTGCCACTCAAATTCACGTATCATGTCTGTGGCACTATCTCCCCTGGTTCGCTATAATACAAAACGAGCCGCCCTTCTTTGTACTTTTTGGATGTCATCCGTCAGTCCCACCTGGTGCGGATCCTACACCGCACAGCAATACTCCAGAGTAGGGCGGGAAACTGGTGTAAGCAGTCTCCTTATTAGACATGTTGCACCTTCTAAGTGTTCTGCAAATGAATCGCAGTCTTTGGTTTGCTCTACCCACAACATTATCTATGAGATCGTTCCAATTTAGGTTATTTATAATTGTAATCCATAAGTATTTAGTTGAATTTACAGCCTTTAGATTTGTGTGACTTACCACGTAATCGAAATTTAGCGGATTTATTTTAGTACTCATGTGAATAACTTCACACTTTTCTCTATTCAGGGTCAACTGCCACTTTTCGCACCATACAGATAGCTTATCTAAATCATTTTGCAATTCGTTTTGGTCATCTGTTGACTTTACAAGACGGTAAATGACAGCATAACCTGCAAACAATCTAAGACGGCTACTAAGATTGTCTCCTATATCATTAATATAGATCAGGAACAACAGAGGACCTATAACTCTTCCCTCGGGAACGCCGAATATTACTTCCACTTTACTCGATGACTTTCCGTCTATTACTACGAACTGTGACCTTTCCAACAGGAAATAACAAATCTGGTCGCACAACTGAAGCGATATTCCATAGGCTCGCCGTTTGGTTAGAAGACGCTTGCGAGGAACGGTGTCGAAATCCTTCTGGAAATCTAAAAATATCGAATCAATTTGACATCCCCTGTCGATAGCACTTATTATTACTTCATGTTTATAAAAAGCTGGTTGTGTTACGCAAGAACGGTGTTTCTTGAATCCGTGCTGACTATGTGTCAATAGTCCGTTTTCTTCGAGGTACTTCATAACGCTCGAATTCAGTATGTTCCATAACCATACTGCAAATCGACGTTAGTGATATGGGCCTGTAATTCAACGGATTACTCCTACTTACCCTTGGAAGTTGTTTCTGATTGGAATTCAGGAATATTTACTTCGTCTTCTTTGGTGAAGGAGTTTCGGAAAACCGTGAATTATAACTCTGCTTTAGTGGCACTGTCATCAGTGACTTCACCGCTGTTATCGTGCAGTAAAGGTATTGATAGCGTCTTGCCACTGGTGTGCGACCAGAACCTCTTTGGGTTTTCTGCCAGATTTGGAGACAGAGTTTCGTTATGGAAATTATTAAAAGCATCTCACATTGAAGTACGTGCTATATTTCGAGCTTGTGTAAAACTTTGCCAGTCTTGGGGATTTTGCGTTCTTTTAAATTTGGCATGCTTTTTTCGTTGCTTCTGCTACAGCGATCTGACCCATTTTGTGTGCCATGGGAGATCAGTACCATCACTTATTAATTTATGTGGTATATTTCTCTCAATTGCTGTCGATACTATCTCTTTGAACTCATTCCACAACTTTTCTACGCTTACATGACCAGATCGGAAGGAGTGAAGACTGTCCCTTAAGACGGCGTTAAGAGCATTTTTATCAGCTTTTTTTAAAATAGATATATTCTACGTTTCTTTTTTTATGGTTGTAGGTGTTACGGCATTCAGCCTAGCAGTAACTGCCTTGTGGTCTCTAATGCCTGTATTCGTCACGATACTCACTATTTGTCCAGGATTATTTGTTGCAAAGAGGTCAAGTATGCTCTCGCAACCATTTATGCTTCGAGTGGTCCCATGAACTAACTGTTCAAAATAATTTTCTGAGAAAGCGATCAGTACAATTTCAGATGACGTTTTATGCCTGCCACCGGCTTCAAACGTATAATTTTTCCAGCATATCGAGGACAGATTGAGGTCACCACCGACTATAACTGTATGAGTGGGGTACCTATTTGAAATGAGACTCAAGTTTTCTTTGAACTGTTCAGCAACTATATCTTGTGAGTCGTGGGGTCGGTAAAACGATACACTTAATAGTTTAGTCCGATTGTCAAGTATAACCTCTACCCATACTATTTCGCAGGAACTATCTACTTCATTTTTAGTACAAGGTAAACTACTTCTGAAAGGAATAAAGACTCCACCACCAACTGTATTTCATCTATCCTTACTGAACACTGTTGGACCCTTTGAAAAAATTTTGGTTGAACATATTTCCGGCTTTAGCCAGGTTTCTATTTGAGCTTCAGTGCTTTCTATTAGGTCTTGGAGCTCTGGTTCTTTCCCAACACAGCTACGACAATTTAAAACTACAATACCGATCGTTTCTACAATAAACGTACTGTGTTGTACGTGTTCCATTTTAGACGGACGCCCTTTCTGTGGTTCCCTGAGGCACTCTAACCTAAAAAACCGCCCAGTATCTTCCACCCAGCCCCCAGTACCTCTGTAGCCGTTTCCTGTGTGTAGTGGACTCCTGACCTATGAAGCAGAATCCGGAAACCTACCATCCGAAGGTGCAAGTCAAGGAATCTGCACCCTACACTGTCACAAAACCGCTTGAGCCTCTAATTCAGACCCTACACTCGGCTCTGTACCAAAGGACCACAGTCGGTTCTATTGACGATGCTGCAGGTGGTGAGCTACGCCATAATCTCGCAAGCAAGAGTGGCAGTCTTAACCATTTCCTTTACCTGCCCGAAACCAATCACCTCTGATCCAAAGCGACACACGTCATTGGTACCGACATTAGCCACCACCTACAGTTAACTGCACCCTGTACTCTTCATGGCATCCGGAAGCAGCCTTTCCACATCCGGAATGACTCCCCCCCGGTATGCACATGGAGTGCACACTGGTTTCCTTCCACTCCTTGGCAGCCATGTTCCTAAGGGGCCCCATTATGCACCTAACGTTGGAGCTCCCAACTATTAGCAAACCCACCCTCGGTGAATGCCCAGATCTTGCGGGCCGAGAAGCTTCCTCTGGAACAGGATAGATGACTGCATCTGGCTCAGAGACATCATCAGCCACAGATAACGCCCGAAACCTGTTCGTCAAACGAACCAGGGAGGCCCTACGATTGGCCCCTCGCCAAGTTTTTCGCTCATTTTTTGGAATGATCTCCCACTCGACCACAGGTCAGGGGTCAACCTCAGTGCAGGCATTACCCGGGGCGGCCACAGCAGTGGACCGATCGGGGGACGTTCTCGACGTCCCTCGCATCCCCACGTCCGACCCCCCACAGTGACGCCCCTTGGCAACAGCTTCACGCTGTGTGACGGAAATTAGCGCAGCCTGGAGCTGTGAGCGAAGGGTCGCCAACATAGCTCACATCTGTACACAGCAATCACGGTTCCTATCGATTAGTGCAGTCGCTCCTGTTTGAAGCTCGTAAAAATATGTAAGAAACGAACGACTTACTAGCAGCAGGAATTCGGAGTGCTCTCTCACTAACGGTCTATACGACACTGAGGGACACTAACCAAAACAAACAAAAGCCTACACGATACGAGGGTCGATAACAACGGTGGTACTGTACGCTACGCTGTTATTAAAATAAAAGATTGTGCCTAGTAAGCACTCGAACACGCAAGAAATTACAAAAATAATCTAGTAACTACACAGGTATCTGTAAATAAGCCGCTCCTGGTGGAAGCTCGTAAAATATATATAACAAACGAACGGTGTACTCGCCTTATTAGCAGCAGGAACACGACGGTCTATCCGACACTGAGCTATACTAAGCAAAACAAACAAAAGCTTGAACGATACGAGGGTCGACATAATGGTCGATTGGAACGGCTGTACTGTACGCTACCCTGTTATTAAAATAAAAGGTTGTGCCTATTAAGCACTCGAACATGCAAGAAACTACAGAAATAATCTAGTAACTACACAGGTATCCGTAAATAAGTCGCTCCTGTTGGGAGCTCGTAAAAATATATAACAAATGAACGGTGTACTTGCCTTATAAGCAGCAGGAACACGAGGTGCTGTGTCTCTGACGGTCTGTCCGACACTCAGACACACACACACATACACACACATACACACACACACGTACACAAACACAAGTCACTTGGCAAGCATCATAGAACAATTTAGATTTTATTTGAAGGTGTATTATAACTAACACCGTTAGCAGACTTAATTAATTACATTCTTCCAGTAATTCAGAATGCCTATTTGTTTGTGTATATTTCAGCCAACATGTATTTTATGTAGCTATATGTCTGGTCAGGATAGATTTTCGGTATCATTAAGGCCAACTTTTAAAGTCGACAGCCTGTTTAAAACGATTTTTTAACCACAGATGTTTAGGTATAAATGTAGCTTTGAGGCACTTAACTTGATGGTCCATAACGATGCTTTAGCCACTATTTTGATAGATATGCACATGTGTGCGTGTGTATGTGTGTGTGTGTGTGTGTGTGTGTGTGTGTGTGTGTGGAAAATAGTATTGTGATACTTGATGTAATTTGTATTGCTGATTATTTTGCACGCGTTTTAAATGTTGCATTAACAGTGTGATATTTGACAAGCACTACAGATGTGGAAAATAATTAATTTAAGGCTCTATTGTGTCTGAAACTATGGTAAATTAATCGAATTATCAACATTTACTTGTACAGCTGTCTGTTAGTGACAATAAGCAACAGAAACATAAAGCAGCAGTTGATTTTATTTCGAGTTCCTGAAGTTTTTTGGAATAGTATTTATAGCAAAACTGATCTCCAGCAACGATGTGTTACTAATTTGTTAATTATTCCTTAAGTTGTAAGATAGCAAGAACTATGCCCCTTACATGAAGTCATTAAACATCACTTAATTCACGTTAAGCGAACAGTAGGGCTGAACAAAATGACTGACAAGGCACAATGCATCTTGTAGAGGGTATAGTATGGATGTATTGGAATAATTAATGTTGGGTGATGGTTTTAAAGTAATTCACACGACATGAAAACTTTGTGGAAACGAGTCGATTTACTGGACGCTAGTTTACCCCAGGGAAGCATTTAGAGTTGACCGTGGCCGGCTGGGGAACGGCGAAGGGAAGCGACAATAGGCAGCTTATGGCGGCTCAAGCTCTGAGAAAGCGGTAACATGGTGCGGCCTCCAGCTGACTTAAGATGAGTGACAGTGAGTGGGTGGTTGACCCCGACTCCATGCTGGTGTACCGGGAAACAGACGGAGAACTTGTATGCCTGTTGATAAATGTCCGTTGTCCTGTCTTCTGTGAAACATGCGAGAAAGCCGCGCAAAGCTATGGTGGAGCAGTCAACAGAGGTCAAAATATGTGTGTTCGTGGCTATAGCAACTTCACGATGAATTCACGGTCCGCAGAGTCTGAAGCAAATCAGGTGAAGAGCAACAGAATGAAATACGCCGGCTTCCGATGGGAACATAGGACCAAGGAATTTGAAGTACTCTCCTGGGAGTCAGAATTCCTGAAAACTTGGTGTTGTGCAGACGCTAACCTTGATGGGTGGCCTGGGAAGAGCGAAATAGCAGAAGTTGAGAGGAAGGGAAATTTTATGGGAATTTGTACACTTCCCAGAGCAGGCACTGGTCGGCACTGGGAAGCGACGCATAATTAACACGACTTGCGCTGCAATTGGCGTAAGTGATTTTGCTGGAGGGGAAACCGAGGTGAAGAGCGGACTGTGAGAAGTCTCTGTAGAGGTCTTCCATTCCCAGCTTGCCTAGAGTGCGGATGTGGCGTTCTTTACTCAGCTTGCCTGAGAAAGAGTGAGCATCTCTGCAGTTTAGGACTTAGCAAATGGAACGATTGAGTTTGGAGATAGGAAGTTTTGGTTCAGCTATGTACTGAGCAAGATAGCTAGGAGTGAATAGACGAGCGCAGCCTTGCAGCACCACGAGGTTGGCCGATGTCCGCACAACGACACCGCTCCGCCACACTGAATTCGGTGATATTGTGTCTGCTCCGGCCACTGATTAATTTGCTGGATCACGTTGGCAAAGTTTCCACAAGGGTTTCATGGACCATGTATTGTAGAATTCTTCTCACACTTCACATTACACCTGGGTCAGTCGATAGGAATTACTTTTGATTTATCGCACTTTACTCCACGCAAACGCAATTTATTACCACTGTCTGTCAGGAGAGTCATATAATGTGATGATTGAAGGTCGTGAGTTAAAATAAATCTGTGCTAATCGACTGCATCTGTTTTCAATCAAGTAGTTGAAATCCCAAGTCACTTTCTTAATTAATTTTATGTTCAACATTTGCATCTGGTGTTCAAGAGCTGAATATAACATCAATGTGCACCCCTTTTTAATTAAAAGGGATCAATCCTGAACCAATTAATGTCAACACTGCCACCGTAGTTCAATCAGGAGTCACAGGGCCTTATTACTTTCTTTGCGTTATCCGACATTGCAGCAGTTTTGCACTCTCTGTTGATCTGTTAGTCAATTACCTGGGGTGAACACACACCAAAACCAGATAAGTGACGGGTGGTGTGTTACAAAGTAAACGTTGGTTTTTCACTATTTATGGAAAGTACGTTTTACAATCATTCCCATATTACATATCTGCCTGTTTAGTGTGTTATTTTTCCAATATTACATATCTGCCTGTTTAGTATGTTATTTATTTCCTCATATGTGTTCAGGCATGACAATAGCATCGGGGTACTTACTTTATAGTTCGAAATCATATTTCAGACACCAGTGTGTGTGTGTGTGTGTGTGTGTGTGTGTGTGTGTGAGTGTGTGTGTGTATGTGTGTATATGTCAAATAACATTCTGGTAATTGACACAACAATTGCTATTTTTGTATTGCTGGTATATTTTTTGATTCATTTTAGATATGGAGAGAATATTGTGCTACTGGATAAGCATCAAATGTCTCAAATCGTTCAAATGGCTCTGAGCACTATGGGTCTTATCTTCTGAAGTCATCAGTTCCCGGATAAGCATCACTGATGCAGAAAATAATTAATTTTGGAAGGGGTGACTATAATATTTGACTGATTTTTATATCAGTTTGGGAAGCGAGTTTTTGATGAGCGAGTGCTTTAATCAACAAGTACTCTTTAAGCTGTAAGTTGTTTCAGCATGTGTATTTCACATGCGGTATTTGCGTCATATTGTGCTGATTCTATAATACAACAAGGCGAGACTTGGAGCAAGGAAAACAGTCAGTTAGTGAGTTCTGTCTAGCTTACACCTAATTGGCATGTGTGTCATATTACACCAATCGGATTTCATATCAAGACGTGACTTGTCACAACAAGCAAAACTCTCAGTAAATGAGTTCAGTTTTGCCTATACCTGGCTTGTGACACTTGACAAGCATTATAGAACAATTTAATCGTGTAAAATAATTGACTTGTGTCTTCGTCGAGCCTATGGTAAGGAAATGAAACATTTCGCTTACACAAGTGCTATTTGACGTAATTTTTAGATAATTACTTTTGAATGTAACACAAAAAATTCAATTTGGATACCTTTGAGTACCCTGTAGAATTCTTTGAACTGCTACAAGTTACAACCTTTATGTAATTTTTTGGATATATTAGGTGCAAAAAAATTTCAGAGCGCTCGGATACTTTTGTGCATTGCCAAAAATACTATACACTACACATCTTGCATAAGTTTTTGAATAACTATAGAGAAAAAAATTCAGAGTAATTTGATATTTTCGAGTATGGCCAAAGTGGCTGCATTGTGATTGGCTGTTCCATTTTAATAGTGTGTAAAGTACTAAACTGTGATTGACTGTCTCATTTTAATAGCATATTTTCATTGTCCAGAGAAGAGAGGGGGGAGGAGGTTGAAGGGGGATGGGGACGAGAGGGGGAGGGGGGGGTAGGAAATAAGTGGGCAGTGATTGTTGCATGATGGTATCACAGGGGGCATGGCTATCTCACAAATGTAAAAAAAAAAGTGTGCCAGAACATATCATGTAAACAAAGTCCGCCAAACTTGATTTTATGAAAAGTATACTGGTTGGCTTCACTAAAATACGCAACTACATAAAGTGCTGGAAGAAAGGTACGACTGAGTTCCAATCTAGGTCGTCAGAGATAGACCATAGCTTTGAAACATATAATTCCTGGTCACATCCTTGAATACTTTCCACAGCTATTGTGGAAGTCAAGACAGTTTCCCATATCCAGAAAAGGTGACCTTGTCATCCCTGAAGAAGACAGGTCAGGCGAGGGGTGCTTGTTCTTCGCTGGGTACTTTCCGCCACCGTGCTTGCAACGTCTAGTTGTCTGGTACTCTGTCGGTGATACTAGATAAAGATAAACGTATTTTGGTAGACGCTGTGTTACCATTCGGCCTCATGCATAGGAATGTTTTATGTGAGCTACGATTATTTTTGACGCTGTTGCTTCAGTGTTTGGATGTCAGTGAGAGATTATGGAAGTCATATCAGGTGTAATTCTACGTTTGTGTAAATAATTTAATTTTCTGTGGGAAGTATTTTATGAGTAAATCGAACTTCTGCCTCGTGCAGTGGTAGTACAAAGAAACCAGGTCCGTCTGACCGATAAATAAAGTAAGTTTGCCAATCAGTGTACCAAGTAAATTCGGGTGAAATATTTTTATTTAATTTGGTATTGAATTTCTTATATATAGCGATTTGCACAGCTTGAATGTTTGTGCCCTTGTTCAGCTACGTACTCACATGAGCAAGGGGCAGAAATTAAGACTTGTGCTGTTGGGTCTGTAATAAATGTCCGTGACTTTAGCATCTATTCAATATACAGGTGGATTTCCAAATTAAGGTTTTCTTTTGAGCTGAAATAAATGTGTTCTTCTTGTCCATTTAACTGCTATGTATGTCCTCGTGTTTCTAAGTTAACACATGAGCTCGTTTTCTCATTACTTAGTGGATAGTAGTCACTTTTCTGTATGAAAAGAGTACCTATACATATAAACAAGTTTCATTCTTTTTCTTGATTTCAAATTTAATGTTTCTTCATGGTTTTTCACTATTCCATGATTGAAGTCACACTTCTCTGGCAAGTAGTCTTTGTAGATACATTTGTTTGCAGAAGAGAATATCATTTGCAATGGTTATTTTACGAACGAACGAATATATGATTGTTTCTCTTTGTATACTCTTCACACATGTTACCAAGTGCATTTCCAAACCTTTCTAATACAGTGCAGTATTGTGAACATTCATGCAGACCGAGAAGGCTGTAGCTTCCCTGTGATAATGTACTATTGTTTTATTTTATCATGAGTGGGAAGGAATTTATTTGTCTGTTTACCAAAAGCAGCTTTTGCTTGTTAATAATTCTGTTTAGTGGAAATTTAAGAAATTCAGGTATTCTATCTTAGAAATCTGTACCAGATCCTTATTTAAACTCATGGACTGTAAGAATATTGCTATCCATAGCTTAAACTTAAATGTTGATTTAATGTATCTGTTGCAGGAATTAGATGATTCAGTGACATCCATAGCCGAAGTTAGATACTAAATACTTATTATCAGCATACCATTTTTTTTAATATAATCCACAACCAGTTATAACTTTTTCATAATGATATCATCCAAGAAAGTTTTCCTTACGCCTCCCACAGTATAAGCGGAATGCATTTCACTTTTCAGTTGTTTTTTTTGCGGGGGAGGGGCGGGGGGAGGTAAAGTTTTTGCTACCTTGGAATCAAGCATGTAACCAAACACTGTTACGAGAAAAATCTAAGCCGCTTCACCCTTTATGACTGATCAGAATAGCTATTGAGTTTGCGGGCTTTCAAATAAAATGCAGTGATGGTGATGTGGCCGTCAGCTATGTGCCCTCAGACTCAAAGTTGAAATATTAAACGTTTTGGCTGGTTTCGTTGTCTAGGGACTGGGATACGTAATTGTCACATTACAAGCCAAATACTGCTGAGTGTACAGTATACAATATGAATATACACATGAATCGAATGGTCCAAGGTTTCTATCACTCGGCAATTGCAAATTTTGAATGTTATATAGAAATTTATAAATGAAAGATTGCAATTATGTAAATTCTACAGGTTCTATTCTAACGAATTTAAATGATGGGTACGGTGACAGAACTACCTTTAAGAATTCACTTTATTACTGTAAAACACTTATTGGTGTCGATGGTCCAGGAGTTAAATAAAATATAAGTTGAATAACAGGAAAACAATAGATACCTACTTCACATAATTAGTTAAGAACAACAACATAGCTTCTAAACGCATACTACGTCTTCACCGCAGAAGCCACGCAAATCTCACAGGTGCACAAGTCGGCACTACGAAATATTTCTATCTCTCGTGACCACGTGCAAATTGCTCCACTCTCCAAGTGTGCCTCTGTCGTGCTGTACTGTGCAGCACCCTTTTGTGTCCTCTCCCGTACTTTTCCACTTCCATACAGCCTCCCCATTAATGAACACTGTGATTGGATAGAGTGCTCGTGCCACGTCTTCAAGCCAACGTACCCACACAAACATAATGAAACACATTCGAAATACTGGATTTACATGTAAATAACTTGAAGTTAAATAAATATTCCTATGGCTGGACCATAAACCTGCTCTAACACACATTATTAAAAACATAAATAAATCAAATAAACATGTATCAAAGGAATAGAAACAAAAGGTAGGCCAGTAGCCTAATGTCTATTTGTTTTCTAAAACACAGTAAATATTTAACCAATCTCTTCATGAATAGGATATATCGGAAGTAAACAAAGACATATACGAATAAATATATTTATAAGCATGCTGCTACCGTTTTTTCGTGTAACTGTGGAGTCCTTATGGCCTGATAGTAATCGTCTACTTTGACCTCCAATAACTCATGTACTCTGCAAGTTACATGCCTGTAATTTATACCAATTTAGGTTTACATTAATAGCTTTCTTAAGACATGTCGATCGACAAAATCGGATGAACCGTTTAGATTTTGGAAATTCGTTGCTTGGTGTTACTTGTATAATTTATCCTCAGATACTAAACTTTAAACTAATAAAGATATTGAAAATCTGATTACACCATCAGAAACGGTGTGCAAACAATGGTAATGTACATGTTTCTTTTTGAGGTATCATGTTTCATCTGGCTACTATTAATTTCTATATATACTGTGAAATGTCTGCGATTGAGGTTTCAAAATGTTCGCCATCTTTTGCACTCCCGACATGTCTCCTTGATCAACACAGCGTCACCATGGAATTCCCAGCCACGCGGTCGGCCTGGACCCCGGCTAATATTCGGCACCGTGCGGCCGCCGACGAGCCGCCGTCCACCGAGAGGCCCTAGCACGGCCGCGCCAAATCCGAACTTGAAATATTTTCAGGGCGCCACAACTCTCCCGTTGCCTCACAAGTTCAATACAGTCCCATTTTGATTCATTGGAACAGCTGTACTCTGTCAATTAATAGCCGCAATATTTTCTTATGTACTACAGTCTGGAACCGCGCGACCTCTACGGTCGCAGGTTCGAATCCTGCCTCGGGCATGGATGTGTGTGATGTCCTTATGTTAGTTAGGTTTAAGTAGTTCTCAGTTCTAGGGGACTGATGACCTCAGCAGTTGAGTCCCATAGTGGGTTGGGTTGTTTCTGGGAGAAGACCAGACAGTGAGGTCATCGATCTCATCGGATTAGGGAAGGACGGGGAAGGAAGTCGGCCGTACCCTTTCAAAGGAACCATCCCGGCATTTGCCTAGAGCGATTTAGGGAAATGACGGAAAACCTAAATCAGGATGGCAGGACGCGGGATTGAACCGTCATCCTCCCATAGTGCTCAGAGCCATTTGAACCATTTATTTTCTTATGCTTACTACTGTTTAGAAGATTTAGTTGTCTAGAATAAGACCACAAATCAACATGTTCAGTACTTATGAGAACTTCTTACCCACTTTTGCAAAGCATGTCTTCAGGTCAACACAGAGAAAATAATATTAGTGTGGCATACGATGCAATTTTTTGGTCATTTGAAGTCTATGGTAAGTACTATAATAGATCTGGAGCAAGTACAATCCATCTTGCAGTTTCTGTCTCCCAATAATACTGAAGGTGTAACTCAATTGATTGGGATGGCAAATTTATTTAATATTTTATTCTCAGTCTGCCTAAAAAGCTGCACCATAAAATGATTTCCATAAGAAAGACCATAAGTTTGCGTTCGCAGAAGGTGGCTAGTACAGCTCTGGAGCAGTAGTCTTTCAAGAAAGTGAGAAGGGGAGGCATCCTACCGACGACATTACAAGAGTCCTTAATGTTTTAGAAAATAGTAACCTGGTTTATGAAGTTGAAACACTGGCAGTGCTGTCTGCATTGGAAGAACTTAAATATTATCGCAGTGTCTTGAACATACTCACTTGCACTGGGAAAACTGGTAATAAAGTACTGAGTCGTGTTTTGGGGACACCTCAGTCACATTGTAGAATGAACAGTTAGAATATTGGCTTGAGTTTTGTAACATTGGAGATACTGATAATATAGTTGCAGTTTCTCTTGGAAGGTTGTTGGAGCAAGAAGCGATACAGGAAGAGAAGCACACTCAGCCCATTACTTCTACACTCACTGGTTGGCCTCAGTTATTTAAAGGAACTGAAGAAAGAACCACAAGGAATTGATCTTGATGTCTGTGCTATTAAAGAAGAATTGAAGGAAAGCGAAAACATTAATAACCAAAATCCGATATGCAAAATACGCCATGGGGAAGCCCACTTAGAATTCGAAAATAGGGTTTCTGGCAACTAAACCCAGAGAAAGCGCATTACATACAATGTACTTTGATATTGTAGCCCGCTTGCAAAATAAAAAATGGAAACTGTTTCATATCAGTCTGCGCTGACACATTTTCATGTCCACTTAGAATTCGAAAATAGGGTTTCTGCCACCTAAACCCAGAGAAAACGCATTACATACAATGTACTTTGATATTGTAGCCCGCTTGCAAAATAAAAAATGGAAACTGTTTCATATCAGTCTGCGCTGACACATTTTCATGTTTCACTTGGTTTTATCCAACAAGAATGGCTTCCTCAAGAGTGGTTATTAAATTGCTACAAACCAATTTCTGATGTGGGGGCCTGTGAGAATTTTAATGACAGATAACGCAGTATGCTTTACCTCTTACGTGTTTAAAAAAATTGTCTAGATATAGGTGTCCATCATAGTGCCCATATCATCCAAATATATAAGAATGAGTAAATAGAAATTTACTCTCAGCATTAATGGCTATCACAGTAAAACTAAAAACTGTTGGGACTACACTCACCTGTGGCCAATGTTGGCTTTTAGCACGGTTAGACATTGTGTTCACCATGTCATGTCTATAGACTCGTTCTTTAAATTCCACGTTGTGACTCCATTGATCAGTTGGTTAAATGCTCATCTGTTGCAAGAGATGATCTCTCCCCAGCATTTGATTGCTTTCTGGAGGAAGACACAAGATAAAATGAAGCAGGCACATACGTGTGAGATGCAGTGTTGCAACAAGGGTAACAACCGAACCGTTATACTAGGAGATAAAGTCATGTAAAGAATTTCTGGGCTATTAATAACAGTGATGATAAAATTAGGAAAAACCTACATTTTGGACCATGGGAAATAGTAGATTTATAACTCCAGTAGCACTGTTTCTGTTTCATCCTGAACAAAAGTATACCTATAAAATTAGTTTGTCTCAGGGAAACCTGCTAAGTGATAGAGTGGCTGAGGGATGATATGCTAAGCTGACAACTTGTGGGGAACCTTGTGCTACTGGGGTACTCTGTGGTGGATTTCCTGGCACTCCGACATAGGAGAGGAGCGGATTTCTGGAAACAAGTTTCCTTTCTCCGATAGGTCAACAAATAACCACGAGTCCTGGTTAGCTAACGCAGGTTTTACGATATTGCAGTGCCTGTGTTATTCTGATTACGTTGCAAATTTCCTTTGGATATGCATCCACGTCCAAAGGAACAGGCACTGCGGCGACTACAGCCGTTACGAAATACATGGAATGAATTTGCAATTGCAAATAAGGACCACCATCAGCTGTAGAATGGTATGATGACTATCGAAATCTGTGCCGGACCGCGGCTCGAACCAGTATTTCCCGCTTATCGCGTTGTATTTGTACCGGAATCAGAATAACACAACCACTGCAATATCGTATTTATCTGCCGATACCGGGCAAGCGACTTTCAAGTACAAGGTCTGACCTGTACGGGAATATACGTAATGGATGTACCAGTACAGGTCTTAGACGTATGGTTGACGACATATAGAAGTTTGGGTCTGGCTGTGAGTCGTGCACGGATAGTGATAACCGGAAAATGCGGGTTCGAGTCCCGGTCCGGCACAGATTTTCATTGTTGTCATTCCATTCCACAGCTGATGGTTGTCCTTATTCGCAATTTCGAATTCATTTCACGTAACACAGGCTTTGACGGTCTCTTTTTTCGTTGAGACGCCAGAAGTAGGAGATCAAACTTGAATAGACGTTCAGCATTGGATAAAGGTGCGAAGAGCGTTGGAGGTCCCAGGCTGCAACAATAAAGAGATGTGATTATGACTCTGGTGCGGTGAACATTGGTGAATGTTCTCGTTTCGGTGTAAGAGTTTAACCGACAACAGTGCCATGTGAATTTTCGGAATGCCAAGATAACGTTATATGTTCGGTATCTTACTTTAATTATTTTCATCCTTTGGCAATTCGGGAGTGAATACTTACTGCACTGAGTCTTGTATTAGCGTGTCCTGCTCGTTAACTTGCCGAAGCACTTATTAGTGCTTGTGCATGTCTGAATGGCACCTCTCCGTGTACTATGGGTAAAGCAGTTCTGCCACATCGTTTAAAGTCGACTCAGCCACGATGTCTAGAAGTAACACCTACTTCATGTTATGTTTGACAGTAAGCTGCGGGCCATTTATGAGGGTATTATAGGTAACTGATCAAATGTGCACGCTCGACAGAGAAACTCTTCAAAGGAAAAAATCCTCTAGATAAGTGGCATTAAAAACGCAAAAATGGCTCTGAGCACTATGGGACTTAACGTCTGAGGTCATCAGTCCCCTAGAACTTAGAACTACTTAAACCAAACTAACCTAAGGACATCACACACACCCATGCCCAAGGCAGGATTCGAACCTGCAACCGCAGCGGTCGCGCGGTTCCAGACTGTAGCG
Source organism: Schistocerca nitens (assembly GCF_023898315.1). Classification (NCBI taxonomy): domain Eukaryota; kingdom Metazoa; phylum Arthropoda; class Insecta; order Orthoptera; family Acrididae; genus Schistocerca; species Schistocerca nitens. The sequence continues at coordinate 738,351,566 of NC_064617.1, forward strand.
CCTGGAACCGCTGGGCCACACCAGCCGGCAAAAAAAAGCAAAAGATTTAAATGTTTCACGTCCATATACTGACGCGTCAAGAAGGCATATTTCAACAGTGATAGGATTATCTTCCTTGCTTAAATACGGAAATAAATGCCGTTTGTAATAAATCTTTGCCGGCCGGGGTGGCCGAGCGGTTCTAGGCACTACAGTCTGGAACCGCGACTGATGACCTCAGAAGTTAAGTCCCATAATGCTCAGAGCCATTTGAACCATTTAATAAATCTTTAATGATCCGAAAATATAAAAAAAATCAGTACTAATTAGGCCCATCGTATTAAAAATGTTTCAGGCCGATGCATTTGGTTGTTCAGCTATTCCTGACCATGATGTGAGGATGAGTGGCACATCCGCGAATTATCCCCTCCTTGACCCTCGCTGGCGCCGCCATCGATAGTCTTAAAGGGAAGTGCTGTGCAGGCAGTGTGACGTCGGTGCGGCAACACAGTGATGTCGCCGTATACGAGTAGTAAAGTAACTGTCTGGCTAATCGCACTGGTTTAGGTTTCGGACTATGTCAGTGCTTACCCGGATTGGTGGCTTCTTCATCTGCACGTGGAATTGTCTTTTAGGTGAGAAGATGGAAGATTATTGAGCTTCGTTACTGGAGGAATACGACAATATATTCGGAGCCAGCAAAAGATAGATTTCGTTTTTTAAGTTGAACACTGGTACATGTAGTTCTTCTGTTGTCTTGATAAACGTTCGATATTAGGTTGCTTAAGTTACTGGTGTATTAGAAGTGCACAAATGATTCGCTCTATGAATCTTATCGCCGATGGTGGTGTATCGAGTAATTAGCAGTATGTGATGTTATTCTGTGCCACCTAACATTGCTCTCATCTCGTCATAGTCTTCCTGAATTTCGCACTATTGTCTACATTTGTTGACAGATATGGCTTATGCTACTGTGTGTGAGTGTGTGTGTGTGTGTGGGAAAATTTGTACTACATGTTGGCATAATGGGGCAGAAATTTGTAAAGGACTGCTGCTAGCTCCCGAGAGGTTTTATTCGATACTATATGTTACGTATGTACGGGCTTACCTCAAGACCCTGTGGTACTAAGTATCGATACCACCCAAAATGGCAAGTTTCTGTCAGATGCCGATAGTAGTCGTGTGGGGTCTGGCGGACTCAACGTTGCACGTCCACTGAGCCACACCTCCAGTAGCCCAGGAATACGAGCACCCTCTGGCGCCGCAGTACAGGACATACAGGACACCCAGTGGCAGCCACACATACCCACTCACCCTTGGAGGCACTTCACTATGTGATGCTATGCAGACAACGCCTGACACCGTCGTTCGTGTTTTAGCTCATAGAGTCTCATTCTTCTTGCTATTGTATGACGTGGACTCTATTTCTTGCTGCATTATTTTAATGACTCTTCGCACACTTGGACAAATACAAGTTAAGTAAATCTTCTACTTACTGTGTAACTTGTTCGCTAATAACTCCTGCTCATGTCTAGCTTTTCTATAACGACAGTTCCTGCACCACTCTGTAGCCCACCTCTCCTTGCCACTGTGTACACAGTCGTACACGATAGGTACTAATATCGTGTGAGAGTTTAGCTGATCATGAACACCGCCATGTGACTGGTATGATGAGGGAAATCAAGGCTGTGGGATATTTATTAATGATGTCGTTGTAATAATCTTGTAACTTGGAACTTACAGTGGCTATCAGTAGTAGGGCAAATTGCTTCCTGCCCCAGTCTACATTTTTGCCAAACTTTTGCACCACTTCCCCTCTCCCACTCATTAGTAAAGATTTGACAATATCACGCTGATGATGTCATTGATTTACACCCTTCCCCCACCCCCTGGCAACTAGCCACACCTCCACTTCACCTTCCCCTCCACCTCCTCCTCCTCTTCTTCCCCTGTTGGCACTGGAGGGAATTTCAAATTTTGACAGGGTAATGGGAATGCTGATGGCCCCCCAGATTATACCCCTCACCACCCCCTCCCGCGTCCCCTTCCCCTCCCGCTTCTCCTTCCCTTCACATGCCTCGACCTCACCTACCTGGAAATTGCGTTACCCCTCAGTCTCAATGGAAACATGTGTTCAATTGATGCGATGTTCATGTTGAACAGGGACAACTTTAATAACTGTGTTACCTATAAGCATTCTGATGAGAACAGTATCAACAGCTTTCTGTATGGGGAGTGGAAGGAAATGATAATGGAGGAGCATAAGAATTAACTCCTCCTCTGCGAAAACTCCAGATATCCCAATTCCTTCTCCACTTCCTCTCCCACTCCCATCTGGAAATTGCCGTGAAAGAGCCTCAGTCTGTTCTGGAGAAGAAGGATCTCCTGACATGACATTCAAATCAGTGTCATTAACGATAGTAATACATTGATGGATATGTTTTATTTAATCCTGGTTTGGTATGACCTGTCACGAATTCCTTTCCTGTGCCAACCTCTTCATCTCAGAGTAGCACTTGCAACCTATGCCCTCAATTCTTTGCTGGATGTATTTCAATCTCTGTCTTAATCTACAGTTTTTACCTTCTGCAGCACGCTCTTTGGTCTGCATATTTTGAGATGTGCAAGCAGGGATCAAAACAGGAAAAAATGTCCAATAAACAGTGGGTCTACAGTGAATACCTTAAGAGCTATGAGCACTCCCTCCAGCCCCCCCCCCTCCTCCCCGACAACAACCTGCACTGAATAGAATGAATAGATAGAAGTATCCTGATGCTGTTTGTGCTTCAGATCCGAAAAGAGCCCCAGTACCTCACTTAGGACAGCGATCAGGGGACTTACAGGTTAAGCATGGCACCATATCCACCATGACTGTCCTCCTGTGGGTATCAACAGTTTGATTCTCCTTATCTCTAATGTGTATGACAGCATATCACAAAGCCGAGATATGGTATGCCCAAAGAATGATCCTCCCTGTCATCCAACGGCGCCATAACGCCGAACTTAAGACTTGGTTATCGGTCTCGAGTTGGAATTCTCTATGCTCGAGATAAAATTCAAATTTCTCTAAGGCGAAGAGAACAATGAGAGTTTCCCACTCATAAACCGAAAGTTTAAGCTCCCCTGGAGATAATCTTTTCGAGGCATAGAGTATCATACGATATTGGTCCTCAGATTCCTGTAAAAGAACGGCATTAACGTCAGAACTGGAGTCTTTACAATAAAAGGCAGCTCAGAATTGGGGATCACCAAAACCGGTGGATTCCAAAAAGGTTCTTTAATGGCTTCAAATGAGGCTTGTTGACTTTCGTCCCACTCAAAAATCACTCCCTTCCTATGCAAGGTATTAAGGGAGGCCAGCAATTGCTCAAAGTTAGGTAAAAATGAGCGAAAAAAGATTGGCCATGCAGTTAACCTGGCCTGCTATTTCTTGTTCTTGGGAGGAGGAAATTCTTGTTCAATTCTGACACCCTCGGCTGACATCAAATGCCCCAAGACAGAGACCTGTCGCTGGCCTCAGTTAATCTTAGAATGATTAAGGGTGAGCCCAGCCTACCTAAACAGAAACAAGATTTGCCCAAGATATTCCAGATCTTCAGCAAAGGTAGCGCCGTATATAACGACATCATCCAGAGAGTTAAAAACGGATTTGAATGCAGGATCCCCCAACACATTATCCACTAGTCGAGACAATACTGCAGCTCTGATTCAGAGGACGGAGTCAACCCGATTAAATTCATCAAGCTTCCAGTCAATGCAGAAGGCAGTGAAATGTTTGGAAGCTTCGAGTAAGGAATCTGGTAGTGTGCTTGATTCAAATCCAACACAGTAAAGAAACATGCTCCAGGAAACCACATAAAACAACGTGGACGTGAGACAAATGAAAGGACTGCAAAATAACCTTCTCATTCATTGTCCTAAACTCTTCTTTGCTTTATTTCCTTTTTGAGTCTTCTGACTGGTTTGATGTGGTCCACAACGAATTCTTCTCCTGTGCCAACCTCTTCATTTCAGTGTAGCATTTGCAATCTATATCCTCAATTACTTGTAGGATGTATTCCAGTTCACTCTCCCTCTATCGCATTTTCCATCTACAGCTCCCTTTAGTGCGATGTAAGCTGTTCCTTGGTGTGTTAACAGATTTCTTGTCATCTGGTCCCTTTTTCTTGTCAATGTTTTCCACATATTCCTTTCGTCTCCGATTCTGCACAGAACCTTCTCAATGCTTACCTTATCAGTCCACCTAATTTTCAACATTTGTCTGTAGCACCACATTACAAGTGCTTCGATTCCATTTTGTGTCAGTTTTCCCACAGTTAATGTTTCACTACCATAAAATACTGTACTCCATACGAACATTCTCAGAAATTTCTTCCTCAAATTAAGGAACCGAGCGAGGTGGAGCAGTGGTTAGACACTGGACTCGCATTCGGGAGGACGACGGTTCAATCCCGTCTCCAGCCATCCTGATTTAGGTTTTCCGTGATTTCCCTAAATCGTTTCAGGCAAATGCCGGGATGGTTCCTTTCAAAGGGCACGGCCGATTTCCTTCCCCATCCTTCCCTAACCCGAGCTAGCGCTCCGTCTCTAATGACCTCGTTGTCGACGGGACGTTAAACAACACTAACCTAACCTAACCTCAAATTAAGGCTGATATTTGATATTAGTAGACTTCTCTTAGCCAGGAATGTCCTTTTTGCCAGTGCTAGTCTGCTTTTGATGTCCTCTTTGCTGCGTCCGTCATTGGTTATTTTACTGCCTAGGTAGCAGAGTTCCTTAACTTCACCTACTTTGTGACCATCTGACCATCTATCCTGATGTTGAGTCTCTCGCTGTTCTCATTCGTGCTACTTCTCCCTGCTTTTGTCTTTCTTCTGTTTACTCTCAATCCTTATTCTGTACTCATTAGACTATTCATTTCATTCAGCAGATCATTTAATTCTTCTTTCAGTCAGGATAGCAATACCATCAGAGAATCTTGTCATTAATATCCTTTCACCTTGAATTTTAACTCCACTCCTGAACCTTTCTTTTATTTCAGCCATTGCCTCTTCGATGTACACATTGAGCAGTAGGGGCGGGGGACTATATCCGAGTCTTACACCCTTTTTAATCTGAGCACTTCGTTCTTGGTGATCCACTATTATTATTTCCTCTTGGCTCTTGTGCATCTTGTTTATTACCATTCTCTCCCTATAGCTTACTCCTACATTTTTCAGAATTTCGTTTATTTTGCACCATTTTACATTGTCGAACGCTTTTTCCAGGTCGACAGATCCTTTGAACGTGTTTTGATTTTTGTTTATTCTTGCCTCCATTATCAACCGCAACGTCAGAATTGCCTCTCTCGTGCCTTTACCTTTACTGAAGCCACCTGATCGTTGTCTAACACATCCTCAATTTTCTTTTTATGTAATGGGGATCTCCCCACTGTGATGCGTTTGTGTCACCCATTATGGCTTCAGCCAATCACCGCCTCACTAGAGGTGAATTTTATTTTTCTTGCTGTGCCGTAGCCTAGCCCTGTTATGCTGTGCAGCCACTTACCCTTGGTCCTGGCCTTATTTACGTTAAAAGGAATAATGTCTTGTTCTGGCCTTATCCCTTTCTGCGCTGAATCTCGCTGTTCTCTTGCTAAATGGGGTTTTCTGATGTCATTAACCACCTGCTTGGTTAGTCTCCAAATTGTGTTTCACCTTAATTTGTTTATTCATGCCCCTGTCCATATATTGGTAGATATTGTTTTGTTATTTTACGGTTCATGAGATTAACTGCAATTGTCTTTTGTTGATATTATATAATTATTATTTTCTGAATGTCTCATACTCTGTCGTACTGTTGTTACGGATCAAGCTCATGTAAGGTCTGTAAAATCCGGATGCCTTACAACACTATCCCTAGACCATGGATGCACAACTCCATAAATAATTTAATTTTTCTCATCTAGCTTTCTGTACTGCAGTTCGGGTGATATGCTGACCCGTTCTTGGACATCTGTTCTTGGCTGAGTTCGATTAAAATTCGATATGCATTGTGACATTTTGAGAGATCTTTACTTGCTGCATATGCGATTTCGTTATGTCTGCAGGCCTCATCTAATAGATTGATTCCCTTGTCACCATGTGCCAGTCGTTTCTCAAGTTTTATTCCAAGTTTTCAGTAGTTATATGTGGAGAAATTAAGTTCTACAGGTAGCTGTGGAAAAGAACAGTGCCTCTGTTGTTACCCTTCTTGTCATACATGTTAAGCTACTGTGTTGTTTGAGGTTTGTGCATCTTGTTATATAGCAAATCACTAGCATCCTCCCAGCTGTTGTGTGAGGAAGCGAAACTGAGCCACTTTACAAGAACCTTTTATCCCCCATCTGCTTATGACATGTTCTATATGAAAGACAATTGGTTCACTGTTTCTCTATAATCCTTCCACATGAAAACTACCAGCAGTTTCAGTAACATTTATTCTTTGCCCTTTGGAAGCTGTGAATATCTCCATTGACAAGAGTGGTAGGTGCAATTTTTCTAATGCTACTTGTGTTTTGAAACACATGCTAAATCCGTTACTATAATAAATTCCTGTTGACAAATATTTACCATTGTACTGTGACTGTACAAGGTATTTAGAAGCTCTTTATGATTAATGTCAATTGGTTTCATTTTTGTTGTATGATGCAACATTAAGCTACAAATGGCAAGGATTTGTGTGAGGACATCAGTCCATTTACAAGAACTGCAAGGGTTAAATGCATTTGTATTCGCGCTTTTAGAGTTCGGTTCAAATGCCCCACAACACTTAATTTCATCTGAGAAAATGTCAGATAGTGTTGTATTCCATATTTTTCCATTACCATCTTGAAATTTCTATTGTAAAATTTGGCACCAAGTTCCGTTTGAAGACTTCTTGGGATGCACCTGATTCTTGTCTGCTGAAACTGATCAAACACCGGTGAAACTGCCTTCTCAATCTTTGTAGTCACTGGTATGGCCCAGGCAAATTTCAAGTATGTGTCAATAACCATTTAAAATATTTGAAACCTATTTTCTCTCACGATTTTTGTCTCCCTTCTACAGAATCCACCTGCCATAGGTCGTCCAGACTTCGAATAATAACTTCCCTGTGTGGCAATGTCTTGTGTGCTACTTCTTGAAGCTCCTGAACAACTGTCCCCATAATTGTTCCATGATACATCTTTCTCAAACCTCTGAAATTATTAAAACGATTGCATTAGAATGAGCTACAGTCCTGGCTGTAACTGAGATTGTGATCAGGCATAATGTAGGCATGTTGTAGTCATTGTAGTATATATATTGGAGTGATCAGTTATTTAATTTCTTATTCTGAATCCCGATAATGCCCCTGAGTGCTAATGTGGGTTTAATACTTGTAACTTTTTTGTATTTCGAACTGTTGGAACTTTTTGCTCCTACTCCTTTCGCTTTCTTGTATATTTCTACCATTCATAATATCTGGCCTTACTTTTCTGTATCTTTCAATGACTAGCAGTCGAGTTTCGTAGTTTTAAGAATATTAGATTCAGTAATCCATGTGTTCATTCAAATTATCTATCACTTGTCATTGCATTCTTGTTTCAACTTATAGGTTGGAGCACCCAGCATATTTGGTTTTTCACTGCATTTTCCGTACATTCTAGTTATCTGACTATTGCATAATGTTTAATAAAATAATCAATAGCATCTTTTTCTTCTTCTTTTTGTTTAGCCGGACGCTGTGGCCGTGCCGTTCTAGGCGCTTCAGTCCGGAACCACGCTGCTGCTACGGTCCCAGGCTCGAATCCTGCCTCAGGCATGGATGTGTGTGATGTTCATAGGTTAGTTAGGTTTAGGTAGTTCTAAGTCTAGGAGACTGATGACCTCAGATGTTAAGTCCCATAGTGCTTAGAGCCATTTGAACCATTTTTTTTTCTTTAAGCTATGATGGTCGATGGAGATTTGTAAACAGCCTAGACGTTTCTCTGAGTAACTAGTCTCTTACCAAATTCCCTAACCTCAGCAAACGCAGTTTCTCTCTGATATCCTTGCAAACTTCAACGACTTTATGTTCTGTCGACATGTTGGTATATACCAAGGAGTATGAAGTTGTGTACATTATCGTTTGCCTTCATTTCAATTATATCACCTCTCGGAATTAACCTGAGGCTGACCAGTGATCTAGGATGATGTAGAATGATGCAGGGTGTCCATTACGTGTTCTACGATGGCGGGCACAAATGTGAAGAGCTTACGATTTGCTTGGTTCAGAATATAGCAATCCTTCCTTAAGGTGGTCACATGAGTTCGACCGGAACCTTGATGACGAGTAAGCCTGACCTCTCGTTCACATGTAGTCCAATATCAGGCCACTGCGACATCTGCATGCCCCAAAAATGTGGGTATTTTAAGATTTGACCAGCAAGGTAAATGGACACCCACAATGAGACCCCTTTCAAACTCTATCAGGTACTTGAGACTCTGTCTCAAATGAGTATGTGGCATCTCCGTGTCCTTCATGTTGATGATACAACCGATGCTGTCCATGCTCATTATAGACACTACCATGGCTGCTAACAACACTAAAGCTGAACAACTCTAATGCACTCTGGTGGCTGTTCTACCTGTCACACAGTTACGATTTACAGACCTGCCAATAGTGTGCACATATCCAGGCTTACATTGACATCTGACCATGTGTTTTGGGTGCTTACCTTCTTCTGGTGGTATGTTTATTTTCAAACAAACTCGGACAGCCTTTGGTTAATATGTATCTAAGCTTCAAATTGCTTCGATTTATACACTAAAATATACAATGATGCAAAGATCCCACTGTCAAAAAATAATTAATGATTAACATTGCAGTCCGCAGCTCGTGGGACTGATGACCTCAGATGTTAAGTCCCATAGTGTCAGAGCCATATAGCATTTTCCTATATTGTTGATATTATTGATATTATCCAATAGATGACCTCAGATGTTAAGTCCCATAGTGCTCAGAGCCATTTGAACCATTTGATTAACTTTGCAAGTGCGGTGAGAAAATCTATTGTAAATGTGAAATGGTGGTACGTTAATAAGCTGTGTAACCGACACAGAGTTGAATGCAACCATGTAAACGTGCATGAATTGCGTCGTACAGGTGCCTGATATCAGTTTATGCGATTAGGTTCCATGCCTGCTGCACTTGGTCAGTCAACACAGAAACAGTTAATGCTGGTCGTTGCTGATGCGAGAGATATCGCCGATGATGTCCTATATGTGCTTGATTGGAGATGGATCTGGTATCTGGTAATTGAGCAGACCAAGGTAACATGTTGCATGTTGGGTTACAACAGCGGTACGTGGCCTAGCGTTGTCGTGTTGGGAAACACATCCTGGAATGGTGTTCACGAAAGGCAGCACAACATGTCGATTCACCAGATTGACGTACAGATTTGCAGTCAAGGTGTGGGGTATCTACCTGAGAGCTCCTGCTGTCATACGAAGCCGCACCCCAGACCACAACTCCTGGTGTATGTCCAGTGTGTCTAGCACGAAGAGGGGTTGGCTGCATTAATCACTTCACATCTCACCTCACCCCCCCCCCCCCCCCCCACACCAATCAACACGCGGACATCACTGGCACCACGCAGAACCAGCTTTCATCATAACACACAACAGATCTCCACTCTACCCTCAAATGAGCTCTCGCTTGACACTACTAAAGTCGCAAATGGCGGTGGTTTGGTTCAAATGGCTCTGAGCACTATGGTGTGGTCATCAGTCCCATAGAACTCAGAACTACTTAAACCTAACTAACCTAAGGACATCACACACATCCATGCCCGAGGCAGGATTCGAACCTGCGACCGTAGCAGTCGCACGTTCCGGACTGCGCGGCGGTGGTTTGGAGTCAGTGGAATGCACGGTACACGCCGTGTGGCTCGGAGCTGTCCTTGAAGTAACCGATTGATAACAGTTCGTTGTGTCACTGTGGTGCCAACTGTTGCTGAAATTTCTGCCGCAGGCGCAGTACGATGCGCCACAGCCATATGCCGAACCGACGGTCTTCTCTCTCGGTAGCGCCACGTGCCTGTCTGGCGCCAGGTCTTCTTGCTGCCTTGTCTGCCAGTGACCACCACTGTCAGCAGTCATGTACAGCGACCATATTACTGTCAAGTCTTTCCGTAGCATCGCAGAAAGAACATCCAGCTTCTCGTAATACTCTTTCAAACTCAATGAGATGTTGGTAATGGCGTCTTCGTCCTCTTAAAGACATTCTTGACTAAAACAAACTCACTTCGTCCAGTCTCAAAGGTAACTAAGGCTCACGACCATTACAGCGCTTATTTAAACGAAACCTGATTTGGATACTCATGGCCGTGTTACTAGTGCCACTCTTATACGACTGGCGTGAAGTACGAATAGACGTCATATTTTAAATATAGAAACACTTCCACCAACTTTCATTTATCTCGCACAAGTCCTCCCTGGTGAGGAATTTTTTCTCGTCAGTGTAGAATCTTCCACTGCGCTACTGCAACTAGGAAACAGCCTTCACGCTAAGTTCGGGTACGACAGCGTAAACATTTACTTTCCTGTCACAATGGCTGTATTCCTCGTAAGTGAAAACAGGCCGTAAATCCCCGTATGCTCTCGGAACGACTAAAACACAGCTGGCCAAGCGTATTTCACCCCGATATCAACCACCTGGCGTAGACCGGCACAACCTCGGTAATGGAAACGGAAATGGAAACATTTACTTTCAGAGCAGACCACGAGAGAGAAAAGTACCAGGCCTTTTTTGAGAAGACTCAGCGAGAATGCTAGTAGCGACTACAGCCAAAGAGAGGAGTGGGAAGTAACTCCAACAAGTGCTTTATGGTAATGGCGAAGCGGTGATAGAAAGAAGCAAAGGCCGTTCCCCTCCGCCAAGTCGCATCCTCTTACAGTGCTGCTAATAATACAAGAAAATTACTGACCATTAAAAGGCAAGACATGAAGGCGACATGCAAAAATTGTCAAACTGGAGTTAAGTGTGGGGTAAATTGTTGTACATTAAGGATAATATACCTAGGAACACATGATATTACCTGGTACGTGATCAGCGTTTGCATCTAATGACCGATTTTTGAACCATATGAAGAAACGCACACCAGCGGCAGCCATAAGCAGTGTCCGATAGTTGCTATTGGCTTTATCATTACTAGACTTGAGGTCGTGTTTTGTGCAGCGTATGTAAATATTTTAAGTTCTGTAAAGTGCTGTGTAATACAGTGAAGCTATTTGGGAGGTATAAATTCTTCAGTTACAAAATTTTAAGAAAAGAAATATTTTGTGTTTTAGGTGTATGAAAATGAATATCGGTGTTTTAAGGCTTTGTAGCGTTTACTACATTCAGCTTAAAATTATGAATAATACATCATATCAATGGACAACGCAAACAGTTGTGTTTGTCTACCTGTGCGTAAGCGCAGGCTCTATTTCCTGTGTCTTCCGTTAGAAGCGTTACTAGCAGGCATGGCGACTAGTGAACAAAAAGCTTTTTGTGTTTTTCTGTTTACAAGGGCAGAATATATTGTTACAGAGCAACGTGCACTCTGTATTAAGTTTCGTTGTAATCCTCCAGGCGATAATATCATCCGTAAATGTTATCATCTGTTTGAAGACACCGGTTCCCTTTGCAAAGGGAAGAGTACGGGACGACCGAGTGTGACTAAAGAACATGTTGAACGAGTGAGAGAGTCTGTCTGGTAGTCCCAAGCAATTAGTTCGGAAGGCTAGTTGTGAATTAGCAGTTACGGAGGTGTCTGTGTTAAGACTTTTAAGGAGGCACATACGTACAACTATGTCCGTATCGTATGCAGCTGTTACAAGTTCAAGAGCCTACAGACTACGGTTTATGTGCCAACTGACAAATGACGATGAAGATGTTTTGGATCGTATAGTCTGCAGTATGAATCAATATCTCATCTAAATGGAAACGTAAACGCATTCTTCGGGTCAACAAATCTCCACCAGAAGGTACAGTTGCACCTAAACTCCCCTAAATCGAATGTTTTTTGTGTCATTTTCCTGCGGAACGTTTATGGGCCTTTCTTTTTAGCTCGAGCAACCGTAACTGGTGTTTCTTATTTGGTTCCGTTAGAACTATGCTCTTTCCTCAATTGAAAGAAGCTGAACCACAGAAAGTTATTTGGCAACAAAATGATGCTCTGCCTCAGTGGCGTAACACAGTACGCTATTGGTTAAATGACGTTGTACGCGACCTCTGGATCAGCCGCAAGAAAGCAGATGACAGATCTTGTCTCGCTTGGCCTCCACGTTCATTCAATCCAACGTCATGCGATTTTTACCTTTGAGGGTTCATAAAGTATCACGTATGTGTCCCCCACTACCAGCTGGTGTACCCGATTTAAGAAGCAGGATTGAATCAGTTGTTGCATCAATTACTTCCGAAGAACTCACTTATCAATTCGATGTGTGAAGTATAGTGCTAGTATAGTGCTCATATTAAACACCTGAAACAAGAACAGTTTGATGTGCTCTTTCATTTGATGTATTATTTACAGTTTTAAGTTGAATGTAATAAATGCTACGAAGCCTTAAAATCTCGATATTAATTTTGGAACACCCGGTATTTTTAAAGCTAGTTATGTAACGTGTGGAAGAGAAGACATACTTCATCAGTCGCACATCAAATCTTTTACCTTGAAATGACAGAGAGATCTCTGTCATGGAACATGTGACACTTGCAAATGAACTGAGTTTCTTTAATCCCTTAAAAATATATCTGTACTGAAAATGAAAATTTGAATTAGTTTTCAATAGTTCCTATTGCAAAATGTATTTAACTTGCAACTGTCACTCTGCTGCCACCTACTGACTGTTGGTGTATACCAGAGAAATAATGTAACAGACGGACTATTAAATACAGTATAGGCAAACTTATTTCCATTACAACGTTTTTCACTGTCAATAGAATATTTGTTTCTAGGTAGGAGACCATGTTTGCACCTTGGATCATTGTTTTACATTTGGAAAAACCTTACTTTTCCATTCAATTTTTGTAATTTCAGAGAAATACTGAGACACACCATAAGTGAATCAGATTATTCAAAAATATAATAAATACATTAAACTTCTCTTACACTGTTGTGTCTGAAGGTACAACGCTATTCCCTGCTGCTTGCTTCGATATCCGAATGATCATCATTTCTGCACAACCACAGAGAATGGGCAGGAGTAACGCCACGTACATTCTGTTCACATGCAAAGAATATGAAGTGGATGACTGCATCTGAATGCTGATTGTGAAAAGGTACCGTTACGGCATGTGAGGAGTTCGACAGCAGCATGATCACGGCTGGGATTTGCCGTTTCGTGAAATTGCTACTCATATTGGTCGAGATTCCACGGCTGGCAAGCGAATGGCGAACCTATCGGTTAAGTAGGGTTATACTCAACGTCATGCAGGATTTACATCTTCCCACGCGACTAGTGCTCGAGAGGACAGACATACTGTGCGATCGGCCAAGCAGGATTGTGTACTCACGTCATGTACCGTGACTCTGGAAATGTACTTGGTTAGAGCAAGATAAGCAACCACACGGACATTTCGTATCATTTCATTTATTGCATATTTAAATGCCTGATATTTTGAAAAGCATTTCATGCATGTTACAGTTTTGAATGTATTAGTATGCTGTCCCACATTACTGGAAAACTTGTTTTGAACAATAAAAACAAGAGTAATAAGAATGAGTTACAAAGAAAACTGAACTAGCTATAGGAAAACTGAGTGTTAAAATAGTAAATATTCGTAATTTAGAAGAAAATAATAGAAATGTAGGAAAGGGATGATGTTAAGATTTTGTTTGGCTGTTTAAACAATACATAACATTAGAATTGTGGTTCGTGTTGTTGCTATGCCAGGTGGGAGGGCCACTGCAGAAACATTGAGCTTGTCCCACCTGAAGTAGCACACAGAATTATGTCTTGTTATATTACTAAATGAAATACACCATGAGTGACTCTTCGTGTACTTGGTTATATTGTCTCAGAGTTACGTGTGTTAAGTGAGTTAATTTTAATTTGTGATAAGGTCTTATGGGATCAAACTGCTGAGGTCATCGGTCCATAAGCTTACGCACTACTTAATCTGACTTAAACTAACTTGCACTAAGGACAACAGACACACCCATGCCCGAGGGAGGACTCGAACCTCCGACGGAGCGAGCCGCGCGGACCGTGACAAGGCGTCCTAGACAGTGCGGCTACCCAGCGCGGCTCTTTTAAGTGATTATGCAGGCCATAGCAATTGCCTCGTTATGTCTAGATTTAGTTCAAAAATGGTTCAAATGGCTCTGAGCACTATGGAACTTAACATCTGAGGTCATCAATCCCCTAGAACTTAGAACTACTTAAACCTAACTAACTTAAGGACATTGCATACATCCATACCCGAGGCAGGATTCGAACCTGTGACCGTAGCGGTCGCTCGGTTCCAGACTGAAGCGCCTGGAACCGCTCAGTCACAGCGGCCAGCTAGATTTAGTTCAAACTGTCGTATGCATACTTTTATGTTGTACGTTTGTGTGCATGATGTTGTTTCCCTTAACCATTACCATAGACAGGACGGGAGCCTCGGAACTTACACTTTGCGCCTTGCCTCCCCATATGGCGTTTTCCTTGGAGATAATTATTGTCTCAGTGTTTACACTACTCACTTTCCGTCACATTATTTAATTATCAAATTCGAAGTGCTGTTTAGATATATCTAACAACTGCTTGGTTTGTCTGCTTTCCTTGTAATTACCTAGTTTATCTATTTTGGATGTTATATTCCTTATGTTACCAGTCTGTATCTGATGTGTTTGCGCCAATGTCTGTGTCTGCATCTGCATCTACATCTGTGTGTGTGTGTTTGTTTGTGTGTGTGTGTGTGTGTGTGTGTGTGTGTGTGTGTGTGTGTGTGTCTGAGTTTGTTTCCTCCCATAGGTCCTGTTGTCGTGTTTGTTGTGTGTCTGTTCAAGATCTGCAGTATGGATCTTCTTGTCTATGTATAGGCGTCATGCAGTGTTCTTGAAACCTTATGAGTGATGTCGCCTAGAGCACACCATTTGTCTGAATCTTTTAACATTTCTTTGATGTCATTGAATTCTGTTACAGGTCTTGCGTGTGTGAGGTTGTTGCAATGTAATACCACGTTTTCAGGAGACCCAGATTAGATTAGATTAGATTAGTTTCTCGCTCCATAGATCCGTGCTGAGGAGATCCCCGTGGATGTGGAACATGTAATTTTTTTTAAAGCTGAAATAACAATACTAATAGTATGAATATGTACAATACATCATTTGTTTCTATTAAAAAATTCGTCAGTGGAGTAGAAGGAGTTGGCCACTAATAAGTCTTTCAGGCTCCTTTTAAACTGATCTTTATTTGTAACTAAATTTTTTATGTTTGCTGGCAGATTATTTAAGATGAGTGTTCCTGAGTAGTGGACCCCTTTTTGAACTAAAGTAAGTGCTTTTAAGTCCTTGTGCATATCATTTTTGTTCCTGGTATTGTATGTATGAACTGAGCTGTTTATTGGAAAAAGAGATATGTTATTTAGGACAAATTTCATTAAGGAGTAAATATACTGAGAGGCAGTAGTTAGTATTCCCAGTTCTTTGAAGAGGTTTCTACAGAAAGTCCGTGAATTTACTCCACAAATAATACGTATTACACGCTTTTGGACTCTGAAAACTTTTGTTTGACTTGAAGAGTTACCCCAAAATATTATACCATATGACATTATGGAATGAAAGTAGGCAAAGTATGCAAGATTTTTCATTTTTATGTCGCCTATGTCTGCTAACACTCGAATTGCAAATACAGATTTGTTAAGACGTTTCTGCAGTTCTGTGGTGTGCTCCTCCCAACTGAATTTATTATCAAGTTGTAATCCCAGGACTGTCAACCTCTTCTATCTGCTCTTCTTCATACTTTATGCATATGCTGGGTGGAAACCTCTTACAGGATCTGAATTGCATATAGTGAGTGTTTTCGAACTTTAATGCCAGTGAGTTGGCTTTAAACCATTTATTAATATTCACGAAAATTTCATTAGCAGATCGTTCTAGAACTACACTCGACATACTATTTATTGCAATACTTGTGTCATATGCAAACAAAACGAACTCTGCTTCTGGCAGTGTAACTGATGAGAGATCATTAATGTACACAAGAAAAAGCAATGGCCCTAAGATGGATCCTTGTGGGACACCACATGTAATTTCTTCCCATTCTGATGATGAATGATGACTTAATTCACTAGTCCCTTGCACTGACACCCTTTGTTTCCTGTTAGCGAGGATTTGACTCGAACCATTTTGCAGCACTGCCCGTGACACCATAGAATTCTAATTTATTTAAAAGGATGTTGTGGTTCACACAATCAAATGCCTTTGACAAATCACAGAAAATACGTGCTGCTTGTAATTTGTTATTTAATGAATTAAGTACATTTTCACTGTAGGTGTATATAGCATTTTTGGTATCAGAACCCTTCAGAAATCCAAACTGTGTTCTTGATAATATGTTATTTGTGGTCAGATGGTTGAGAAGCTGCCTTTACATTACTTTTTCTAAAATTTTTGAGAATGCTGGCAAAAGTGAAATCGGTCTGTAGTTTGATGGCATCTCTTTATCCCCTTTCTTGAATAGAGGCTTAACATCTGCATATTTTAGCCAGTCAGGAAATGTCCCAGTTATAATTGACTGGTTACACAAGTAACTCAAAAAATGCTTCAAATGGCTCTGAGCACTATGGGACTTAACATCTGAGGTCATCAGTCCCCTAGAACTTAGAACTACTTAAACCTAACTAACCTAAGGACATCACACACATCCATGCCCGAGGCAGGATTCGAACCTGCGACCGTAGTGGTCGCGCAGTTCCAGACTGAAGCGTCTAGAACCACTCGGAAACATCGGCCGGCAAAGTAACCCAGAATTGTACTAAACTCACAAGAACATGCCTTAATTGACTTTATTGATATTTCATCGTAACCATTAGAATGCTTTGTTTTTAAAGATTTTATTATGGAAGTTATTTGTTTTGGTGAAGTGAGTGACATATTCATGTACGTGAAGCTATTTGTAAATGCTAATTTCAGATATTCAAGGGCATTATTTACTGATACTGACAATCCCATTCTATGAGTACGGATATGAAGTACTTGTTAAATAGATTTGCCACACCATGCCCATCGGTTACTAATGTGTCATCTACCCTTAGTGCTATTTGCTCCTGTTCCTTTCTGGTTCTACCAGTCTCCTCTTCACTATATCCCATATTATTCTTATTTTGTTCCCTGACATTGCTATCTTCTTCTCGTAGTGCATTTGTTTAGATGTCTGAATTACTTTTTTTTATATTTTACAGTATTCCTTGTATTTAGCTAAATCATCAGCATTGGAGCTATTCTTGGTCGACAGATACATTTTCCTTTTTGTATTTCAGGAAATCTTTATTCCTTGTGTATTCCATGGTTTTATTATAGACTTCTGTTTAATTTGAGTAACTTTTAGAGGAAAACAGTTTTCAAACAAGGTACTGACATTGTTCATGAATGTGTTTTTTTTTTTTCATTCATGTCATGAGCACTATAAACGTCTTTCTAGTTCATGTCTTTGAGCAGTTTTCTAAAACACTCAATTTTTGGTTGATTGACTACTCTCCTGTACTCAGATTTAGCAGTCTTGATAATCTTTTTAGAATTTACATCTAAAACAAGGAGCTGCATGTCATGATCTGATAGTCCATTAATAACAGGTTTTATGATATGATTTTATTCCTTTGATTTGTCTATAAAAATGTTATCAATGGCTGTCCTTGAGAATTTAGTGATCGTAGTTGGAAAGTTTACAGTGTGAGTTAGATTGAAAGACAACTGCAGTAAATGTTTACTGGAAGATTGCATTAGAAAAGTTGTATTAAAGTCACCAGCAATCAAAATTTCTTTGTTTCTTCCTGTTAAATAACCCAAAAGAGCTTCTAGATGATTTATGAATAGATTATAATTTCCTGCAGGTGCTCGGTAAATAGTTACTATTATATAGGGTCTGTTATGGAACTCTACTTCTGTTGCACATGCTCCTAGATGCTGCTCTAAACAGAATTTATTAATGTCGATGTTCTTCAATTTATGGCAGTTTTTAATAAATGTGGCAACTCCTCCTCCATCCATATCTAATCTGCAGAAGTATGAAGCTAGCTTAAATCCAGAAATGTCTAACATATCTATACCAGTGGTCATTTGATGTTCAGAGAGGCAGATTATGTCAATTTGGTTAGATGAATTCATTTCATCGATACAAATGAGTAGTTCATCAACTTTATTTCTGAGTCCCAGAATGTTCTGGTGTAATAAAGATAACTGATACTGCATACTAATGGGATTATAACTGCTTTGTCGAAGATGAATTGGCAGTTTCTGATTACTTTCTGTTAAACATTGTTTAAATGGAGGCTGTATGCTAAAATCTGACTCCTGTTCATCTGTTTTCTCAAAGTGAGTGTGTCTGTCAATCTCTCTTAAACTCGTTTTCTTTCCTCCTTCCATATTCTAAAAAAGGCATCCCTCTGACACCTGTGACCACTGGTATTTTACCACTTGTGACAGTGTCCCCCCTTAAGTTTTCTGCAATCAACCCAGACAGTTTTCCCTTCCCTTTCCTATTGAGGTGAAGGTCATGCCTAGTGTAGTCCCTCCTATCGATAACATCCACAGGAATCAAACCAATGTGGGACCCTATATCCGTCCTAAGCAGCCACTCCAACCCAAGTTCACCCTCCCTACGGAAGAGTTCAAATGCGGCCGATCATGGTTGCGTCTCAACACAGACACAAATCCCACACTCGTATGCTTCGTTGCTGATGCTATCATCGCCAGGTCACTCTCTATGGAATATTTAGAGTCTCTGTCAACGCTATTTCCCAGACCACCCACTATAACCACGGCATCCTTCTTTGTGAAATCCTTGCATAAAGAACCTACATCCTCTGTTACCTGACCCAGATCTGCACTAGGCTTGAAAAAGTTTGTGACCTGGTACTCTGGACCTAGATTTTCCTGCAGTAGTTGGCCAACACCTCTACCATGGGAACTACCTAACAACAGAATTTTCTTTCTCTTTACAAATTTCCCTACCTTCTTCAAGTCCTTGAAAGCTTGTTGTGCCCTTTCTACAGCTTCAGCTACATGAGGCTCATCCGTTTCTACTGAGGCAACAGGTTAAATCTATTTTCAAGATTTATGACAAAGCTGTCTGATGTTCTCCTTTGCCTGTTCCTCCTATTACCTGTTGCCACTTCCCACCTCTGTTCACCCTTCTCCTTCTTTAACCTGTCCAGATCCTCCCTTGCCTTGTCTAAGTCAGCTTGAAGAGCTGCAGTTTTCCCTTCCTGTTCCAGTATTTTCCTATCTCTACTGCAGATCCTACAATATCATTGGTGAGCCTTATTTATGTCCCCATTTCCCACGCCACGACATTCGCCCAATGAAAGAAACTACAGCACCCATCACACCATACCCCGGAACTAACGATCCTACGGCATGTCACACACTTCTCACTCATGGTGAAAACAGAAATCGTATAAACTGACTTAAGTACTGACTAAAACGTAAACAAAGGACCCTAGAAACTATTCAGGCAGATATAAATAAATTGAAAGAGTACTGAATAAAAAAACTGTTAATTACATATAAGTTTAAGTCACTGTTTACTTACGATACGCGCGCGTGAAAGTAAGCCTAAAATCCGTGCTATAGGCGCGAGAAGGAAAATAAACTTCTTACCCCGTTTAATCTTCTTTAACACTTCACTAACACTTCCACTAGTGTAACAACACTTATATTTATATGAACTGGAAACGTTTACCTATAAGTTTAATTCACTGCTTACTTACGCTTCGCGAGCGTGAAATTAGGCTCAGGATTCGTGCTACAGGCGCGAGAAGAAAAATACGCTTCTTACCCCGTTTAATCTTATTTTATACTTCACTAACACTTCCACTAATTTAACAACACTTATATTTATAACACCTGTACACGTTTGAAAATAGCTTAATAACAACGCTTTTTATAATTATTTAGTGCAGCAAATACTCGAAGAGTCCGCGTCGGCGCAGTGTGGCCAACGTTGCAGTTCTGTGTGCATGTAGCGACCTGGCTAGCCCTCACGCGGTACAGATGTTTTGGTTAAGGGCCATGACCAGTCAAAAAGTGACCCGTGCCACGACTTGGATCCGTACATTTCATCTTCAGTCGTTCCCGTTTATTGGAGAAGAAGGAGAAAACACGACGGTCTTTGTCGGTCGTCTCTCATGCCCGTTGCCGTACGCCAAGGCGCCAACTGTTTGATTGTCGCATGTCTACGATGTTTCCCCCTTTCAAGAACCTTGACATACCTGCCCCTCTTTACCAGATTTGCCTTTGTTCTGTGGCGGATACTGATGTCAATGGGGCAAATCCCCAGAACTGCATACAAGGCTTCTCTTGACGTGGTACCGAGCGAGGTGGCGCAGTGGTTAGCACACTGGACTCGCATTCGGGAGGACGACGGTTCAATCCCGTCTCCGGCCATCCTGATTTAGGTTTTCCGTGATTTCCCTAAATCGCTTCAGGCAAATGCCGGGATGGTTCCTTTGAAAGGGCACGGCCGATTTCCTTCCCCATCCTTCCCTCACCCGAGCTTGCGCTCCGTCTCTAATGACCTCGTTGTCGACGGGACGTTAAACTAATCTCCTCCTCCTCCTTGACGTGGTGCCAAAAACATCCGAAACCCTCTTCTCTGTCCTCGCCTCATTGTTGTTCTGTACGTCACTAGAGACAGGTGGCGTGCCAGTGCACTTGCAGCCTTGCATACCATGGCTTCCAAGAGAGCTATCTATTATGTTCGTAGTACGACGACGTCAGGACCACCGCGGACTGCCAGCAAGGTGACTGCAGTCTATCTTTCCCTTGAAACGACACCAGAGAGAAGCACACCAATAATGTTGTACTCAACGACAGCACCGCGCACAGGAGCAGCGTTACGTTTTCCTCTCAGACAAGTGCTGGGTCTGCGTACTGCGTCACGATAAATATAGCCACGTATGGAGCCTCTGAGGAGAACGGAAGTTGCCAGGTAACACCAAACATGGTCATATAAGGTCAGCATCAGATGTGGTGGAATTTAATGACACTGGGTACATAACACGATCACCACTGGTTTGCATAGCAGTTAACTGGGACAGCAGCTCTTACATTTCTGTCATGTTAAGACTGGTTGTTGTGCTGTCTTGAGGAATGCCTATCAAAATATAACATAAATTCGTATGTTTACCATGCTTATCTGACGCATTTTGGTACAGAAAGCGTTCGTTACCTTGGCCAGATATCTCAACCACTGAAAACATCAGACCATAGATTGCCAGTAAACTACTTGGCAGTCACTACGACTGATGTGGTCTGGCGCAGAGATGAATCCTTGTCACGAATGTGAAATATAGAAGGTCTAGATCGCCCCCATGCTTGAGTGATGTCAAGCAAAGTGCGCTGCCATTTTGCTTCACACACACACTGCCCAAAATGCAGAACAAACGAAAGTCACAGTTCACGAACATTTGAGGTTATTGAACACACTAACCCTCCGACGATTCAAATTTTGAAAGATTCACGACAGTGTTACTGTGTAGGAAGTTCGATCCCCTCAAAAAAACTGACTGGTTTCAAATAGGTAAATGTCAGGGGCTGTGAATTTTGTCTTAAATGTATCTTAAGCACAGGAAAATCCTTTTTAGACAAATGGCTCTGAGCACCATGGGACTTAACATCTGAAGTCATCAGTCCCCTAGAACTTAGAACTACTTAAACCTAACTAACCTAAGGACATTACACACATCCATGCCCCAGGCAGGATTCGAACCTGCGGCCGTAGCGGTCGCGCGATTCCAGACTTAAGCGCCTAGAACCGCTCGGCCACTGCGGCCGGCACACACTTAGACGACTGAAGATTTGTCTTGCAGAAAGTGCATAAGAAGGCCTACTGAAAAGCAGTGCCTCCGACTCTTTTTAAACAAAACAGACGTTATTCACATTCTTCATGTCTATCTATTTATTTCTCAACATGGCGTCTCGCACATATCTCCCAACGAGAGACCAGTTTGTTGATTTGTCACTGTAGAATGTTTGGCTTTCTTGACTGGAGCCACCATCTTTCCCTCCTCTTTCTTAAAAAAAATCAATATGCACTGATTTACAATTCACTTTTTTGTCTAGTTTGATACGACCCTCCACAAATTTGTCTCCTGTCCAATCTCTTCGTCTCAGAGCAGCATTTGCAACTCGATTGTTTGCTCAATGTATTCCAATCCTTTTATTCCTCTACAGCTTTCAACATGTGTAGCTCCCTGTACTACCATGGAAGTTACTCCGTGATGCCTTAAAAGATGTCGTACTTTCCCGTCCCTTTTTCCTGTCGGTATTTTCCATATATTCTTTCCCTCGCTGATTCTGCGGTGAACCTCCTCATTCCTTACCTTATCAGTCCACATGATTTTCAATATTCTTCGGTAGCACCCCATCTCAAATACTTCGACTCTCTAATATTTCGGTTGTCCCACAGTCCATGTTTTGGCATAATACAGTGCAATGCTCCAAACATACGTTCTCAGACATTTATTCCTCGAATTAAGGCGAAAATTTGGTAGTAGAAGACGTCTTGTGTCCAGAAACACCCCTTTTGCCAATGCTAGTCGGCCTTTGATGTCCTCCTTACTCTGTCCTTCATGGGTGATTTTGCTGCTTAGGCATGTACTTCGCAACATGAATTCCGATCATAAATTTCTCGCTATTCTCATTTCTGCTACTGCTCATTACTTTCGTCTTTCTTCAATTTACTGTCAGTCCATCAGTCCATATTCTGTGCTCATAGAAAGACACCAGCAAATCGTATCATTCCTATCCTTTCACCTTTAATTGTAATTCCAATCTTGAACCATTCTTTTACTTCCATCATTGCTTCTGCCATGTATAGATTGAACAGTAGGGATGAAAGCTACGTACCTTACTCCTTTTTAATCCGAGCCCTTCTTTCTTGGTCTTCCACTCTTATTGTTCCCTCTCGGTTCTTGTGCAAATTGTATAAAACCTGTCTTTCTCCCTAACTTACCTCCATTTTCCTCAGAATCTCGAACATCTTGCGTCATTTTACATTGTCTAATGCTTTTTCCAGGTCGACAGATCATACGACGTGTCCTGATTTTTCTTTAGTCTTGCTTCCATTATCCACCTCAACGTCAGGAATCTCTCTCTCGTTCCTTTATCTTTCCTAAAGCTAAATGATCGTTATCTAACACATCCTCGATTTTCTTTTCCGTTTTTCTGTATATTATTCGTGTCAGCAACTTGGATACATGAGCTGTTATGCTGACTGTGTGATAATTCTCTCACTTGTCGGCAATCTTGCAATCTTAGGAGTTGCGTGGATGTTGTATTTCCGAAAGTCGGATGGTATATTGCCAGATTCATTCTACACATCAACATGAATAATCGTTTTGTTGCCACTTCACCCAAAAATTTCAGAAATTCCGGTGGAATGTTGCTTATCCCTTCTCCCTTGTTCGATTTTAAGTCTTCCAAAACTATTCTAAATTCCGATACTAATACAGGATCCCCTATCATTTCCATACCGACTCTTTTTTTTTCTTCTTATATGAGGTCATCAGACAAGTCGTCCCCCTCACAGAGGCTTTCATTGTACTCTTTCCACCTATCCGCTCTCTCCTCTGCAATTAACAGTGCAATTAACATTGCGCTCTTAACGTTACCAGCCCTACTTTTAATTTCACTGAAGGTGGTGAACATAAAATGTCATCATTATCATCACTATCAAAATGAAGCGCTCGATGGTTTTCTTTAAGTTTTGGAAACAGATTAAAATCTGGTGGGGCCATGTAGGGATTGTATGGAGAATGAAACATGACAGTGAACCCAAGGCGTCGTATTGTTACAGAACTCGCAGTGCTCGGATGTGTTTTAGCATTAACATACTGAATGAGAGACTGCTCCATGTGCGGAGGAACGTTTCGAATTCGTAACTCCTTTACAGCACGATGTCTCTCACGCACCGACATAGTTGCGTAACACAACGTCATGTTAAACGCTACTGTTCAAAGTCCTTTAGGGCAGAGGGCTGCAAATGTGTAGACGTGAAGAATAAAGACAAAGAACGTGAGTAATGTTTGTTTCATTTGAAAAAAGAAAATTCGGAGGCATTACTTTGCAACACGCCCACGTAGATCTGATTAGCACATACAGTAGGCAGCTTTAAAAACAATTGTAGGGAGAATTGAGGAATAGCTTGCAATTGTAATCAACTATTGTTGGCCAGAAATGTCGCATGAAGATAACATCACCTCTTTATTTTCACAAACATGGGAGTTTCATGGATAGCTTCATTGTGTGACAGATCTTTGTTTCTCGTAACTTGAGAAATTTCTGCTAAGTATTACATGACTGATCTGTCGAAGAAGTCATGCAGGTTTCTTGGGACGTAACCCTATTCTAATATGACGAACGTGGGAGCCCGTAGACTGCCATAAAAATATATGCTGAAACATTTATTTTCGCGAATAACGACATCCACAGACAAGAGAAGGAGGTTAAGCAGAGACTTCCGAAAAATTATCGCTACACTTACCAAATGCAGTTTTCAGATATGAAGAAAGAGAAAGAGCCAACTGTTTGTACCGATTAAGGTGAAGATGCCAGCGTATGATTACATCAAAAGGCAGAGCATCCTTCTCGTGATCCTCTTTCATCTCACTCAGCAGCTAACTTTCTCTGCATTCTGTAAAGTAAGGCGTAACATTACATCTGAATTCAACAGGTTTCATTGCAACTCTTCACTCCTCAGTGATTGTGGGACGTTAATTATTAGCAGATCATACACCGCAAAAATAAATGTCATCTTGAGCAGTAATCTTCAACTTTCTATACTAATCCGGAGTTCTTCATGGGTTATATTTAACGAACAGAAGCTGTATTTCACAAAGATATTTGATCACATGCGAGTATCATGAAGCTGAATTCCAAAGGAGTGCTTTGTACTTTCCACCACACGGTTTAGTTCGGCTGTTGTCTAAGTAAAGATGCCAAATGGTGTGAATACCAAATTCTAGTGCAGACACTCACTATAAAAAAAAGTTACAGAAAATCATATCCTACATATTTATGCGGATGTTTCTCCAAATCGATGTTCTTAGTTCGACGCACGGCATTTGACTCAATCCAATTTCACAAAAATGAATGCACCATTGGTAAGGAGATTTTCTTTTTAACATTAAACCACATTATAAAGGCTGAGTGCCTGACAATGTAATGTAATCAGGCAAAGTGGCTCTTGCATGGCGTGTTTTGCAACTCTAGCAGACAGGTAATAAGCCCGTCATTGACTTAGGCATTGACCGCGGCTGTTAAATCCAGCATCGGCTCGTGTATGTATATGCATGGCGTGACGCCTGTCCTCAGGAACAAAGCATGCCACACACTGCAGCACTAATAAAGGACACACTTGTTCGCCTGTCGAGAGCGCCAGCGAGCGAATGGAGCTGAAGTTCGTGCTGATTGGACCAGAAAAGGGCTACGACAGTAGAAACGGCAAACACAGGGCTTATCGCTGACACAGTCGGTTAATATGTTGCTAACAGGTCGCTATTAACACAGCATGAACACAGTACAGAAAAAGGGAAAATTAAGTGAATCAAACACGAGCTAAAAGTGCAATCGTGTTCGAAAAATTTGAAAAATATGAAATGCTCATCAACAGTGCTAAACATGATTACGATAATGATATATCAGTTACAGTGTTCTTTATATGAGTTTTACTGTGTAAATCGCAATGAAATCATTTCGGCACATTGCCACCGTCGGTGGTCTGTAAATAGCCTTGATATCAAAGATCGTAACTTGATCCTAAAGGTGTTATCCATTCGATTGGCGTTTTTGCCTTACGTGTAACATGGACGCTGCCATATGCTCCCTTTGTTCGAGTTTATATAGAGGTTATTTGGACGTTCGTTGTAGACTTACTTTTCTATCTGGTTTTTAGATATACGTATATTAGTTCGTTTTTGTGCTTAATTTTCCCTCTTGATAACTTAGATAACAGTGCATCAGCCATATTACATGTTTACGTAACTGCTAAAAGAAGTAGGTGAAGCGTGGAAATACGGTTATGTTTTGATTATTTTGTTAGGTTTTGTCCGATTATGGTTTTTACCTGAATCTCGTATGGTTTATGTTGAAATTATTATGATTTATTTTTATTTTTTATTTTTAACGTAATAATTTCAGGCAAACAACATAATCTGTCCAAAGTTAAGGAAATAATCAAAACGCTACCGAATTTCCATACATCACGTACTTCCAACGGTAACCATGTAAACACGCAATGTCACTGATCCACTACTGTCAAGAGAGAAAAGAACGCACAAAAACCGGACTAATCTTCATCCAAAAATCAGGTATAACAGTACATCTACAACGAACGCCCAAGTAACGTCTTCATAAATTCTTACAAAGACATTTTGTGGCAGTATCGATATTACACGTAAGGTAAAAACACCAACTGAATGTATAGTACCTTCGCGATCGCAGTCACAGTCTACAGTATCAAGACTATGATCTACTACTGTATTCAGAGAACGTCTGACGAAGGCACTATGCCGATATGGTTCAAATGGCTCTGAGCGCTGTGGGGCTTAACATCTGAGGTCATCAGTCCCCTAGAACTTATAACTATTTAAACCTAACTAACCTAAGGACATCACACACATCCATGGCCGAGGCAGGATTCGAACCTGTGACCGTAGCGGTCGCGCGGTTCCAGACTGAAGCGCCTAGAACCGCTCGGCCACTGCGGCCGGCTATGTCGCTATGACCTCATCGTAATTTATGCAATAAAACTCATGTTAAGGGCAATGTTACTGGTATATCAGGTCACTACAAGCCATATTTCGCAATGCGGACCCACGAGACCAAAAATTACAGTGCAAAACATTGAAATTTTATTCTTGTCCCCTTAAAGAATCAAGGTGTCTGGGAGCCGTTTGTCGACGTAACAAATCTACTAAAAAAGAAAATATTCTTTTGGGTTAGCTAGCGAACTACGGTGTATATTTCTTAAAAGAACCAAAATTTGGAAATAAAACGTAATCTCCTTTTTTCCAACAACCTTTGAGCTCCACGGAGTGACGACTGCAGGCAAACAGCGTCACAGTGGAGACATTTTTCTTGCTGATCCACATCATGGAGTGAAGTATATTGGTCGTGCACTTTTATCCAAACATGCTATTAAAATGGATGCAGCCGGCCGGTGTGGCCGTGCGGTTCTAGGCGCGTCAGTCTGGAACCGCGTGACCGCTACGGTCGCAGGTTCGAATCCTGCCTCGGGCATGGATGTGCGTGATGTCCTTAGGTTAGTTAGGTTTAAGTAGTTCTAAGTTCTAGGGGACTGATGACCACAGATGTTGAGTCCCATAGTGCTCAGAGCCATTTGAAAATGGATGCACGAATGTGAGCATCTGTATGAATGTAAGTAAGTTCCCATGTTCTCGTAAAACACTTGATAGATTTCAACCAAACATGGTACACATATCTCTTACTGTCTAGAAAGAACCACTGTGAGATTAACGATCACCTACTTCTCAAAGGTGAGAGGATAAAAAAAACAGTATCTCACGATGCCAAAATTGCTAGATTCTATTCATTCAGTATCTGGAAATGAGGGCACTTAATAACAAAATTTATACATAAATTCAAACATTTCGAAGACTTTTCTCGCTAACACCCCCTAACCCCAAAAAATACTGCATTTTTGCTGTTCATGTAGTAAAAGATCAGCATCAGGCATGAGTTTTAACTTCTTCACTAAGAACTCTATTCGTAACTCATTTTGCAGACACTATTCTCTTTTTATTTTATTTTCTTTCTTTTTCGACTCGTTAATCTTCTGACTGATTTGATGCGGCCCACCATGAATTCCTCTCCTGTGCCGAACTTTAATCAAAGAGGAGCACTTACAATCTACGTCCTCAATTATTTGCTGGTGTATTCAAATCTGTGTCTTCCTGTACAATTTTTGCCCTCTGCAGCTCCCTCTAGTGCTATGGAAGTTATTCTCTGATGTCTTAACAGACGTCCTGTCATCGAGTCCCTACTCCTCTTCAGCATCATATTCCTTCCTTCGTCGATTCTGCGGAGAACCTCCCCATTCCTTATCTTGTTAGTCCACCTAATTTTCAACATTCTTTTGTAGCACCCCGTCTCAAATGCTTCTATTCCCTTCTGTTTCGGTTTCTCCACATTTCACGTTTCGCTACCATACAATGCAGCGCTCCAAACATACAGTCTCAGAAATTTCTTCCGCACATTAAGGCCTATGTTTGCTATCAGCAGTTTTCTCTTGGACAGGAATGCCGTTTCTGTCAGTGCTAATCTGCTTTTTATATCCTCCTTGCTCCATCCGTCGTTGGTTATTTTGTTGCGTAGGTAGCAGAATTCCTCAACTTAGTCTACTTTGTGGTCCCCAGCTTCTCGCTGTTCTCATTTCCGCTGCTCCTCATTACTTTAATCTCAACCCACATTCTGTACTCATCGGACTGTTCATTCCATTCAACAGATCCTGTAATTGTCATCAGCAAATAGTATTATTGATATCCTTTCGCCCTGAATTTTAGTTCCTCCTGAGCCTTTCTTTTATTTCTTCTATTGCTTCTTCGACGTGTAACTTAAACAGCAGGAGTGAAAGACTGCATCCCTGTCCTCCACCCTTACCGAGCTAGGTGGTGCAGTGGTTAGCAGACTGAACTCTCATTCGGGAGAACGACGGTTCAAACCCGCCTCCGACCATCCAGGATTAGATTTTCTGTGACTTCCCCAAATCGTCCCAAGGAAATGCCGTGGTGGTTCCTTTCAAAGTACACGGCCGATTTCCTTCCCCATCCTTGACACAATCCGAGCTTGTGCTTCGTCTCTAATGACTTCGATGTAGGCGGGACGTTAAATCCAATCTTCCTTCCTTCTTACGCCCTTTTTAATGTGAACACTTCGTTCTTGGTCTTCCACTCTGATTTATCAAAAAAATGGTTCAAATGGCTCTGAGCACTATGGGACTCAACTGCTGTGGTCATTAGTCCCCTAGAACTTAGAACTACTTAAACCTAACTAACCTAAGGACATCACAAACATCCATGCCCGAGGCAGGATTCGAACATGCGACCGTAGCAGTCGCACGGTTCCGGACAGCGCGCCTAGAACCGCGAGACCACCGCGGCCGGCTCTGATTTATCCCTCTTGGTTCTTGACATATTGCCCGTATTCCCTATAATTTACCCACTTTTCTCAGAACATTGAACATCTTGCACCATTTTACATTGTCGAACGCCTTTTCTAGGTCGACAAATCCTATCAATGTATCTTTACTTTTCTTCAGCTTTGCTTCCATTACCAACCGCAGCGTCAGAAGTGCCTCTCTGGTGTCTTTACCTTTCCTGAATCCACACCAAACTGATCGTCATCTAAGCCTTAATTTTTTCCCATTATTTTATATATTATTCTTGTCAGCGAAACACCAACGTAAATAATCGTTTGATTGCCCAGCGATTTTTGAAATTCCGATGGAATGCTATCTATCTCTTGTGTGTCTCCCAAAGCCCTTTTAAATTCTGGATCTAATACTGGGTCCCCTACCTATTCCCTGTCGACTCATCTTTCTTCTCTCATGCCATCATGTCTGTCGTCCCGATCATAGAGGCCTTCAGTGTACCCTTTCCATCTATCCGCTATCTCATCGCGTTTAATAATGTAATTCCCATTGACTCTTAATGTTACTGCTTTGTTTTGAGTTTCACCGAAGGTTGTTTTGACTTTTCTGTACCCTGAGTCAGTCCTGACAATCATTTCTTTTTCGATTTCTTCACATTTCTCATGTAGCCATTTTGCCTCAGCTTCCCTACACTTCCTATTTATTTTATGCATAAGTGACTTATATTTTTTTATTTCCGAATTCCGCTAAACAGTTTTGTCCGTTCTTCTTTCATCGACCAGCTGAAGTATTTCTTCTGTTTTCTTGGTTTCTTAGCAGTTACCTTCCTTGTACCAATGCCCTCCTTTCTAACTCCTGTGATTTCCCATTTTATATATGTTCATTCCTCTTCAACTGAACTGCCTGCCTACTGAGATACTAATTATCACAGTAGCTATAGCCTCAAGAACTTCAGGCGTACCTCTCCATTCCTTAGTACTTCTGCATCCCATTGATTCTTATCCGAACCTTCACCCTTCTCTTCATCGTTACTAAATTGTGATCTGAATTTATATCTGCTCCTGGGCACGCCTAACAACCCTATATTTGAGTTTGGAATCTCAGCCTGACCTAATTTAACTAAAATCTTGCCATATCTGCTAGCCTTTACCAAGTATATCTCCTCCTCTTGTGATTCTTGAAACAATTATTTGCATATACCACTGAAAATAGTTTCATCCTTATACCACACATAGTTCAGGACGAAGTCCACGAGAAAGGTGGACCGCGGCACGTACGTCGCGAGGTTAGGGCTGAGCTCGCTCGCTCGCTCAGCTCAGCAAACGAGCTGAGTTTCTAAACCTGTTAATTCATAACTGGGCGTACGTATGCAGGGTGACAGTTAGTGAACTATATCAGATAAAATCGTCATAACTTCTGAACGGTTTGCGTAAGGATGGTTTAAATGGCTCTAAGCACTATGGGACTTAACATCTGAGGTCATCAGTCCTCTAGACTTAGAACTACTGAAACCTAACTGACCTAAGGACATCACACACATCCATGCCTGAGGCAGGATTCGAACCTACGACCGTAGCAGCAGCGCGGTTCTGGACTGAAGCGCCTAGAACCGCTCGGCCACAGTGGCCGGCGCGTTAGGACGTTCAAACTGCACGGTTGGCCGCGGGGCATGATGGGAATTAGTATCTGTATGCGCATGCGCCTACTTCCTGTCGGTCATTTGCGCGTGAAAATGTCACGGTACAGCGTGCCTGAATGATAGCGCTTGTGAAGGCCTACTGTGCGAGCAGTAACAGCTCAACTGGGGTTCGAAGAAAGTTTACGAACGAGTTCAAGCTAATGACAGCCGGTCAAAGTATGCGAACAATCAAGAATTTGATTCACAATTTTGAGAGAATGAGTAGTGTTCGAGGTGACAGTATTGGCAACGTCTATCGCTTGAAAACATCGAGAAGACACGCGCTGTGTTTCAAACCAGCCCCAGGAAATCGATCAGACGAACTGTACGACAGGTGGGAAACAAATGGGAGACACTTAGACAAACTGTTGTTGAAGACCTTCATCTCTTCCCACACAAAATTCAAATCCATCAGCCATTAAGCCCCGGGGCCATGGAACGGTGGTTGTGTTTCGCCAACACTATTTTCCACAGAACTGACAAACCCCGAATTTGATGTGAATATATTTTGGTTTAGCGACGAAGCCCACTTTCAGTTGGATAGGTTCGTCAATAAGCAAAATTGCTCCATGTGGGGGACTGAGAATTCGCGTTTCGCAATCGAGAAGTCTCTTCACCCTCAACAGGTGACTGTGGTGTGCAGTGTCCAGTCGCGGAATAATCGGTGTGATATTGCTTGATGGTACAGCAACTACCAAATGGTGTGTGAAGGTCTTCGAAGACGATTCCACTCCATTATAGACAGTGACCCTGATTTCGACAAGATGTGGTTCATGCAAGACTGAGCTAGACCCCATCGAAGGAGGTAAGTGTTTGATGTCCTGGAGGAGCACTTTGGGAACCGCATTCTGGCTCTGGGATACCCAGAGGCCACTGGCATGGGCATCGATTTGCCGCCATATTATCCTGATCTGAACAGATATGACTCCTCATTGCTGAACTGAAAACGGCCATTCAGGAGGTCATCGACAGCACCGATGTTCCGACACTTCAGTGAGTCACGCAGAATTTCGCTATTCGTCTGCACCACATTATCGACAATGATGGCAGATATATCGCTCATATCATAACCTAAAACCGAATGTCTGTAGTGACGTTTACATGTTGAAGAAAGTGTACGCACGCCGTAGTTTGTAACTATTTACGTTTTCTTCATATAGTTCAACAATTTTCACCCTGTACAAACGAAAAATTTATCTTCTACTGAAATCCGCTATTATGCTGTACTTAAATCTATGCCCGACGTTAATGGCATAACGGCTTGCTTATCGCATTAGATCTCCTCTGCTTAACAGTCCTCATTTCATACCAGATGCAGTGCCTCACGCAACCGATAATCATTTTGGCATGATTTAAGTTTTATCAAATTACTAGAAGGTCTATGGACATCCGATCGTTGTAATACCAGTAACCCTTAAGCGCCCATAACAGTGAATTCCAGTAGAAGATGCAATTATTGTTTGTACGTAAATACCCAGTTACGAGTTAACAAGTCTAGAAACGCAGTCCGTGTGCTGACCTGAGTGAGCAAGCGGGCTCGAGTCTACCCTCCTGACGTACTCGCAGCGGCCGGCGTGCCTTCCTCGTGGGCCTCGGTTCGGGAGATAGGTCATAAAAATTGAGAGTCGTGAAAAACTGCTGCATCATACAGGACGTTTTAGTTAATTACTTCCTTACAGCTAACTCTACCTGCGCCGTATTTCGCAGACACTATCGACATCTACCACTGGGCGTATCTGCAAAATTAGAATATTGTAAAACACGTAGTTTAGGAGATATGACATCATAATCATTGAGTTACGTGAAAACGAAACTGCAGGGCATAATTCATTACAAATATTTATGAAATATGTGTACAAATACGTGTGAAGTATGGCAAATGTATGTGAAATACATGTGACACGGTCATATGCGAGCAAAGCCGGGTGTAAAAAGCTCCTCCTAAACTCTCGGATGGATTTCAACCAAAGATAGCACACGTATTACACTATTTTACGGATCATATGACGCTACGGACTGAAAGATGCACGTTAATTTTCAAGCAGTTTTGTTTTCAATAGCATTTTTATAATTAGATTGCACAGCCAGACAAAAAAATTCTTGGTTCATAAAACCGAAATGACCTTCAAACTCCCTGAAAATCGTCATCTGAACTTCCTTCTTCTTCCTCTGTTTCTTTCTCTTCTTCGTCATCTTTGTCCTCTTCATATATAATATGGTCTTCACTGCCGTCTAGAGCGTTAGTTATACCGTACTTCTTGAAAGATTTAACAATAATGTTTTTCTCATTCTAGACCACGACTGTTTCATCCACTGACAGCTGTTTGATTATAGGTCGTTTTAAAGATCCCTTCGGCACGAATTCATGCTGGGTTTCATCCATCATCCATTTGTTCCATTCTTCTCTCATATGCACTTTAAATGGTTTATTTATAGATACATCAAGAGTTTGCAATTGTGAAACAAGTCCTCCCGGAATAACAAAAAGTTCTCTATATCCCTGTCTGTTTATTTTTCACAGAATTTTTCAAATGAGTACTAAACTGATCTAGCACAAGAAAAGAACTCTTCTTCAATAAAGCACCTTTCCTTCTCTCCCACAGTCTGTTAATCCATAATTTCATATCAGCCTCCTCTATCCAACCCTTGTCATGTAGGTGAACAGTAATACCTGGGTGGTATTGCAGAAGATTTTGGCATTGTTTTGCACTTGAAAATGATCGTTCGATGAAGGTGAGTACCGTCAGCACGACATGAAAGGTCAAGAGTGTAGTGCATTTTTTCATGTCCGCTTGTTTTTAGAGTTACAGTTTTAGCACCATTCATGGCAACAGTTCTGTTACTCGGCACGTCAAATGTTAGAGGAATTTGTTCCACATTCGCAACTTGGCTTAGTTCCACACAGGCTTTCTTTCGATGTTGAATAATAAAGCGATGGAAAGATAATATTTTCTATTCATACTCTTGTGGCATTTTGTGAGATATTTTGGTTTTGGTTCGCATGCTAAAGTCCATGACGCTTCATAAACCTGCAGCACCAACCAACTTCACCCTTAAGGTCCGTTAAGCTTCACTGTAACGCTAGCTTAAGAGCGTGTGTTTGAATCTTTTTTATTATTCCAGTGCCATTTTGAGGGTGTCCTTGAATCCATTTCAATACCTCATCTTCTAGTTTTGGCTATTTTGCATTCAGTCCTCTATTTGCACATTTAGTCTTCATTTTTTTCAGCTCTTCTTTACTAGCCAGCCAATCGCGAATGTTTTTTTTTTCTGTTTGTGGAGGGTCGTAACGCCGCTCTTTGCATTGTTTCCATGTTCTTCTGCATATACTACTACTTTCAGCTTCTCGCGTCATATGAATACCTTTTTTTGCATTACGAAACTAGCTACCACCAAAAATATTGTACTGTTACCGATAACACAAATAATTTTCAATACAAGGTCACTGGTATCGTACGCTGCAATGACGCATCGTAGCCTAGACAGTGTTCTGTGTTTGTGACGGTGGGACGGGAGGGAGACAGTGTTAGCAAGCTTGTGAATCCCCGCATCTCAGGTTCGTCGCATGGGTGCTCTGCTGCTGCCAGTTGAATGCAATGTTGCCAGATCGAGATAGGTTTCCGCGGCATCGAATTTATGGCTATTTTTAAGACAAGCGGGGATTTTAAATCAAACACTGGACATTCTTACATTAATTTCGAGTATAAGACGCACCTGAATTTGGAGGCAATTTTTTCGAAGGAACAAGTGCGTTTTGTATTTCGTTCAAAATGGTTCAAATGGCTCTGAGCACTATGGGACTTAACATCTATGGTCATCAGTCCCCTAGAACTTAGAACTACTTAAACCTAACTAACCTAAGGATAGCACACAACACCCAGTCATCACGAGGCAGAGAAAATCCCTGACCCCGCCGGGAATCGAACCCGGGAACCCGGGCGTGTGAAGCGAGAATGCTACCGCACGACCACGAGCTGCGGACTGTATTCCGTAAAATTCGGTAATTACTCATGCTAGCTGAAAAGAAACGCTGTGGGGCTAAGAACCAGCAACTTCATATTTGGGTGGAGAAAGATAATGTGAGGGGGGATTGGGGAAAGAAGAGGTGTACAGACAGATAGGGTGAATGAGGAGATGGTCACAGATGTGGTTGAGGAGGTGATGGACAGTGAGAGGGGGAAAGAAGAGGTGGGGTAACAGAACTAGAATAAATATGTACAGTCGTGCTCAAAAGTATCCGAACGACCTGAATTGCATTTCGCCTGATTCGCATGCAACCCACATAACGCAGCTGTCTAGCAGGTCCTCTAATCGCTCCTTGGTACAGTCGTTTGACTATTGAAAATGGTTCCAACAAGTCACCACTAGAAAACACTGCTCTGTATCGCAATAACTCAAGATGTAAAGTAATACCACCATACGAGATATATCAGGGAACACCTTATCACAGATAAGACTGTCCTTAAGGCTTGTAAGCTCACATTTATTGCAATAAATGACATACCTGAAATGTTACCACTCTCATTATTACGTCAGATAGGTAATGCACGTAGTAAGTTCGTTGTATTCATGATTTCCTCTTCAAAGTAACATACCGTACTTGTTATTTAACACAAAATGACACTAAAAATTTAAGTTATTCACGAGCAGCTAGTTGAGAGTATGTATGAACTTCAAATGACACGACGAACCGTCTAGTACTGCATATGGATTCAAACCCAGGTCATGCAGACTAAGCCCGCATCTCGTGGTCGTGCGGTAGCGTTCTCGCTTCCCACGCCCGGGTTCCCGGGTTCGATTCCCGGCGGGGTCAGGGATTTTCTCTGCCTCGTAATGGCTGGGTGTTGTGTGCTGTCCTTAGGTTAGTTAGGTTTAAGTAGTTCTAAGTTCTAGGGGACTTATGACCACAGCAGTTGAGTCCCATAGTGCTCAGAGCCATTTGAACCATTTTGAATCACGCAGACTAAGATTCCGTGACTTACGGAAACTAAGAGTCATTCCTGACTAGTCATACAGAGAGTGATATACCTCGATTTTAGACAGTATCAGTTAGCAAATATCAACTTTAAATTACATAACGTAAACATTTTTAACGGACGCGAATTCCTACCCAGCATCTATTGTTTATGTTAACGAACTACGACAGATGTTAAATATTGCTTCTTCACAAGTAACTTACTTGAAATGCCGTGAGGTAAAGCTTTGTGTTGGACAGGGATTCGAACCCAGAACCTAGACGGATTGTTATCGAAGGGCAACCAACTGTGACATATCGGATTTTCTCGGCAGTAGCTAGATGTTTTAACTAAATGACGAGACGAAACATTAATTTTTTCCTTCCCAGGACTCCAACCCGGCACCTATCGCTGTTATATTCTAGAGAAAACGAACGTTAAATATGGGTTTGTTACACCAGCAGCGACATGTGAGCATGTTTGAACTCTACATCTACATCTACATCTATACTCCGCGAGCCACCTTACGGTGTGTGGCGGAGGGTACTTATTGTACCACTATCTGATCCCCCCTTCCCTGTTCCATTCACGAATTGTGCGTGGGAAGAACGACTGCTTGTAAGTCTCCGTATTTGCTCTAATTTCTCGGAAATAATATGACGAAGAGTTCAGTGCTGACTGGGAATCGAACCCCACACATATCTACATCTACATCTACATCCATACTCCGCAAGGCGGAGGGTACCTTGAGTATCTCTATCGGTTCTCCCTTCTATTCCAGTCTCGTACTGTTCGTGGAAAGAAGGATTTTCTGTATGCCTCTGTGTGGGCTCTAATCTCTCTGATTTTGTCCTCATGTTCTCTTCGCGAGATAGGAGGGAGCAATATACTGCTTGACTCCTCGCTGAAGGTATGTTCTCGAAACTTCAACAAAAGCCCGTACCGAGATACTGAGCGTCTCTCCTACAGTTTTTTCCACTGAAGTTTATCTATCATCTCCGTAACGCTTTCGCGATTACTAAATGATCCTGCAACGAAGTTGCATCTTCTCTATCTCTTCTATCAACCATTTCTGGTACGGATCCCACACTGCTGAGCAATATTCAAGCAGTGGGCGAACAAGCGTACTGTAACCAACTTCCTTTGTTTTCGGATTGCATTTCCTTAGGATTCTTCCAATGAATCTCAGTCTGGCATCTGCTTTACCGACGATCAACTTTACATGATCATTCCTCTTTAAATCTCTCCTAATGCGTACTCCCAGATAATTTATGGAATTAACTGCTTCCTTACTGACCTGCTATATTATAGCTAAATGATAAGGGATCTTTCTTTCTATGTATTCGCAGCACATTACACTT
The DNA here is from genome assembly GCF_023898315.1 of Schistocerca nitens. NCBI lineage: Eukaryota > Metazoa > Arthropoda > Insecta > Orthoptera > Acrididae > Schistocerca > Schistocerca nitens. The sequence goes on from NC_064617.1 coordinate 738,388,863, forward strand.
GTCTACATTGAGATTCAATTGCCATTCCCTGCAACATGCGTCAATTCGCTGCAGATCCTCCTGCATTTCAGTACAATTTTCCATTGTTACAACCTCTCGATATACCACAGCATCATCCACAAAAAGCCTCAGCGAACTTCCGATGTCATCCACAAGGTCATTTATGTATATTGTGAACAGCAACGGTCCTACGACACTCCCGTGCGGCACACCTGAAATCACTTCGGATGACTTCTCTCCATTGAGAATGACATGCTGCGTTCTGTTATCTAGGAACTCTTCAATCCAATCACACAATTGGTCTGATAGTCCATATGCTCTTACTTTGTTCGTTAAACGACTGTGGGGAACTGTATCGAACGCCTTGCGGAAGTCAAGAAACACGGCATCTACCTGGGAACCCCTGTCTATAGCTCCCTGAATCTCGTGGACGAATAGCGCGAGCTGGAGTTCACACGATCGTCTCTTTCGAAACCCACGCTAATTCCTACAGAGTAGATTTCTAGTCTCCAGAAAAGTCATTATACTCGAACATAATACGTGTTCCAAAATTCTACAACTGATCGACGTCATAGATGTAGGTCTATAGTTCTGCACATCTGTTCGACGTCCCTTCTTGAAAACGGGGATGACCTGTGCCCTTTTCCAATCCTTTGGGACGCTACGCACTTCTAGAGATCTACGGTACACCGCTGCAAGAAGGGGGGTAAGTTCCTTCGCGTACTCTGTGTAAAATCGAACTGGTATCCCATCTGGTCCAGCGGCCTTTCCTCTTTTGAGCGATTTTAATTTTTTCTCTATCCCTCTGTCGTCTATTTCGATATCTACCATTTTGTCATCTGTGCGACAATCTAGAGAAGGAACTACAGTGCAGTCTTCCTCTGTGAAACAGCTTTGGAAAAAGACATTTAGTATTTCGGCCTTTAGTCTGTCATCCTCTGTTTCAGTACCATTTTGGTCACAGTGTGTCTGGACATTTTGTTTTTAACCACCTACCGCTTTGACAAACAGACGTCAGCTACCGAATTTTTCTCCACCAGCAGATCGAAATAACATCCTTGAACATACAGTGATCTCGCAAATAGTTATATGTCTCACTGGTAGTCAGAAACGTCAGCTATCGTTAGTGTTGACAACGAATGAAAATGCATAAAAAATCAAAATTATTATCCACCAGCAGATAGGAGTTCTCACGCTAGAGCTTGATAATTCACAATGGAAACCTTAGTGCCGGGCCAGGATTCAAACCCATTCACGCGCAATATGTGGAGATGTTGAGGAATCTGCAATTTTGAACAAACATCAAATTGTAGTCGAGCTGTATTGACGCGAAGGGAACAAATTCCGCGTTAAGGGCGGTCTGAGTTGCATTCCCAGTTCAGAACCAATTTCATCGGCATACAGAAGCTCAAATAAATGATGGAATAAGTGTCCTGTGACCCTACATAGCGTTTGTTTCGTCACTAGAAATAAATATTCTTCTGTCTGCTGAAGTTATCATTTTAATGGAACTTTGAACATAATTCCCTTCACTTCTCATCCCAGAATAGTCGCATGTGGAAAAAGGGCTAACTTCTGCGACATTTTGTTCTTTTCAGGTTTAATAGACGGCCAGGCAGCAGATGCATCTCGTAGCTTTTGTATTACATATGGGGAGAGCGCATCGTGCCAAAATGGTCAGAAAAGTATTTTCTACATTAGCTGTCGTCTGGTAGTGGCATTTTATTCTTCTTCAAACGTTTTTTGACACCTTTAACTCAGAACAAGTTTTCTACATGCATGTAATCAATAAACTGCATGTGCATTGTCAGACTGTTATAGATAACATCAGAGAATTCACATATATCGTTGATGATTAATTTCTCTCTCATATATAGTATTGTTTTAACAACATTGAAAGAAACCTTACGAAAATTGTGCACTGTATTATAAGAAATGAAATTAAACTACCCACGATAACCTTACGACGAAAGTCTGTTTTAATAAAACTGAGTATCTGTACACAAGCGTGCCTCTATCGGCACGATTTAGTAAAATACTACTCAGTTAGATTTCGATTGGTTTTGTGTTTAATTGGTATGCTGTGTCATACTCAACAGGTATGGAAATGTGGCATTTCATAAATAAAGTTATGTATTCCTAGAAACCCAAAATTTGCTTGTCAGCAGCGGAAAGAGGCGTTACCTGTTGTGCAGCATTGTAAGTTTTTCACCATTGCACTATGAGCTGAAAGTATTTTCTTGCGATTTGCTTATCGATGTTTGATCTGACTGCTTGTGGGTCTTCCACACAAGGAATAAAAAGTTATAGTCACCGAGACTGGAACCGCGAACCACAACAGACGTTTTTCCACAGGTCAACACGTTACCACAGAGTTAGCGAAGAGATATGTGTTATTTTTTCCTCTTACAAGGCCAATAGTGGCTAGAAATCGTAAACCGCTATTTAAAGACGAGATCAGTTGTGAGTTCCACGTGCAACGACTTTCCTGGTCTGAAAACCGTAAATTTACAATCTTCTGTTACACCTCAAGCTATAATAACTCAGATTATTCAATGGAAATGACAGGAAAAATCAAATGAACTTTGAGGCTTAATTCCGTGCACACCAGGAAGTAACTCGTCGATCACAATGTTGCCAAACATACCTTGCCTTGTTGCCAAATCTCACTTACAGTACCAGCAGGAAAAGACTAACCGATGTGATCCTACAGCGGGCTGGGAAGTGACAATAGCTGCCGTCTCAAAGACGCGGCTGCTATGGCCTGTAAACGTAATGCGTCTGATTCGCATTTCTGTAACTAGGTTTAGGGACTGGAGCGTAGTTACTAATAATACTCAGAACTGACTGCAAAGTAAGCATCATAAATCAGTAACACTCATAGTTGTTTTCATATTTCTTTCGTACTGTACTCAAAACTAAGAAACTAATTCACGGACGTTTTCGTGCCTCGCCGGTAGTCGAGCACAACAAACAAATGAAAATAAAAAGAGAATGTGTGTGTGTGTGTGTGTGTGTGTGAGAGAGAGAGAGAGAGAGAGAGAGAGAGAGAGAGAGAGAGAGAGATAGAGGAGAGCGAGAGAGAGAGAGAGAGAGAGATAAATATAAAACAGGATGAGAGAGAGGGTAAAAAATTGTTGTAAAGAAATTGAATACTGGTATGTAATCTTTCATTAAAATGACACGTTCCATATCATTATGAAATGTCGTATTCATGATCTATGGAACAAGCATTAATCTAATCTAATCATATCATGTTGCTGACTAGCCGTGAAGAGTCATGAATTACCGAAATTTTCGCCAATATCAGTAACCAAATCTAAACCTGAAAATAAAAGACGACAGTTTTTGTAATAAACCAGGACTTCTATCAAGACCCTTTCATCCCTGTTAACGAACCACGAAAGATGTCTGATATACCTCAATTCAGAAGTAACAAAGTGTGTATGCATTTAAAGATGAAGCGCATAATGCTAATTTCTGTGACGGAGATACGAACCCAACACGTAATCGTATTGTTAACTAAGTAAAATCAAATGTTACGTATCGGTTTTTCTTACCAGCTGCTAGGTGTTTGAATCTAAAATAAGGATACAAATTTTTGTGCCTGAGCGACAATCGAACCACACTCCTATAGTTCCTCTTTATCGTCCATGAATATAGCTTAAGTTTAAATTGCTTACTCACCCACAGTAAGATGTGTGCGTGTTTGACCAGAAATTGTTGGCAACACATGGACAGACATTAAAAATTCACGTTAATTTTCAGTAGCAGGCCGGTGTGCACGTGATAGGGATTGAAATGAAATTATGAATATTTTTGTACTGGATCAGGATTCGGACCTACATACTTACCTTTGGAGGAGACCTAGAGAAGACTGCAGTCTTGGGAAAAGGAACGAAATGATTGAACTAATGTTACGAGAGATTCAGGTCCTCGAAAGGGGAGATACGAATTATAACAGTCCAGCACTAAATTTTTCAACGTCTCTAGTTCAATCAAGTGCAAGTAAAATAAGAGCCCTGTTCCTTTAAATGGTTGTCAGTTCATCAAATAAAAAAAAATTTCTAATGTAAGTTTACTGGCGACAGTATTTCTGTTTACCATGACCTCCACCTATGTCATTTCCGGACGTAAACCGGCTCTGCCCAGTTGGGAATGAAGGAACGTGATGTTTAATGCGGATTGTGGATTATAACATCTTTCTCTTGAGGTTACCAGAGGTAAAGTAAATCTGTTTGTGCCTCTTAAAAATAAATGCCTGAACCCACGCATTGCACCTGTGATAGTTCGTTCCACCAGACCACTGTGGCCACATTTCCCAGCCCCAGGAGTGTGCTGTAACGGATGATATGCTTAGCTTACAAAATTAGTCACGGTGGAGAAAATGCGAGTCTATTAAATGGTTAAGTAGAAGCAAGCTTCTGATGCGGACATTATGCTATTCTCATGTCAGTATGATGTAAAGACTCTTCTAGGCATCATAGCCTCGATGTGAAGCCATTTTGAAATTTTCACTAATTCAGGAAATTTCTTAGTTCGAGAAAATCCACTGTGAAGTGTGAAGTTACCGGATAATTCGATTATTACCGTCATTATTACTATCATTTTCTTGATACCGCTGCTGGAACACATGTGCTTGAAGATAATTTAAGGCCTTTTGGTCATTATAGATGCAGTTGCCCAAGAACAGGTTCTTTCCCTGTCTACGGAATCCTTTACATGTTAATATGAAACATCAGCAATTACTAGTAGATCACATTAAAACTAAAGTAATTGATGAAGACGTTACTTGATAACAAAAACGCGCTGCCTTTCTTCATTTACTTGCGCCTAGAAATGGCTGCCGAATACTGCCAAACCGAAAGCCAAGGGATCTTACTGCCTTCCGATATACGTCGCTGTCAGTTATTCCATATAATTTGGTCGACGTGACCTGTTTCAAGCTGAGTATGACAGAGAATGTTTTAGAAAATCAGTTGTTTTCCTTTGCAATAAACAGAAAGATTTTCGTTCTAAGTTACCCAAGTCCAAAATTTTCGCAATATTAGTTCAAATTTAATATTCGCTTCTATAATGTAGGAAAGTATTTCACAGTTGAAAAACCCGCATCCGACTTATTGTCCTTAACTCAGAACAAGTTTTCTACGTGCATGTAATCAATAAACTGCATGTGCATTGTCAGATTGTTATAGATAACATCAGAGAATTCGCATATATTGTTGATGATTAATTTCTCTCTCATGTTTAGTATTGTTTTAACAAGACTAAAATAAACCTTCGAAAATTGTGCACTGTATTACAAGAAATGAAATAAAACATCCCGCGATAACCTTACGACGAAAGTCTGTTTTAATAAAACTGAGTACCTGTACACAAGCGTGCCTCTATCGGTACGAATTAGTAAAATACTACTCAGTTAGATTTCGATTGGTTTTGTGTTTATTTGGTATGCTGTGTCATACTCAACAGGTATGGAAATGTGGCATTTCATAAATAAAGTTATGTATTCCTAGAAACCCAAAATTTGCTTGTCAGCAGAGGAAAGAGGCGTTACCTGTTGTGCAGCATTGTAAGTTTTTCACCATTGCGCTATGAGCTGAAAGTATTTTCTTGCGATTTGCTTATCAGTTGACTTCCTTCATAGTTATCACCCTGGCATGTGAGTCTTAAGTGAAGATCAATATTGAATTTCGTATCGTTGACGGTCGATTCGAATTTCTTCAGAGCTGCTTGTATTGTGAAGCAGCTTGGCAGTCAGAAAGCTGAGATCTATGACCATTAACACAACTTACTGAGTCGAACTGCCAAGAGGAATTGATGTGTGAAGGTTTTCTTCTGATTTCGTTACAGAATTTTTTCTGGAAATTCGCAGCTCCATGAAATAAATCAGAAGAAAGCTCACACATGCTGGCTCCTACCACGGTTAGAATTGATGCCGCCTTGCACCGTTGAAACACGAGACACGGGCGGTAGCACCGGGCTACGGACATACTGCTGGCAGTCCGCCACTCTCATCATGGTATTGGTCGCTCAGCCTCATAACGCATCGTGAAAGGTAATACGAGGGTAATCCCAAAGGTAAGGTCTCCTAAGGGGCACGCAAGTGCCAGTGCAGGCACAAACGAGAGATCGTAATTTTACTGGCAAGCGGAAACCACAGTGCATGTTGGCAAGGTGATAAAGAGGAAGACTACGGATACGAACGTCTCAGGTTCGATCCCTCGTCCGTCCCACGACTTTTATGTGCCATTTTACACTTATTACCCCTCGGGCAGTGTTTGTTGATGTGAAAAATGACGAGTTGTACTGCGGTTCGAAAGCCACGTTAATTTGTAGGTTCCCCTATTCACTGGCTAGGTAAGTCAACTCAAAGGTTGGAGGAAAGCAACGGCATATCACTTCCAACAAGACTGTGGTTATTAAAGAACTGTGGTGTTCAAAGCACTCTTCCGACTGATGACTGCTTTACTTTCTATGGGTTCCAAAATTAATGATCTTCGGGTTATTAACATTTTTGTGTTTTCATGCTGTAGCTTTGATACCAGTAAACGTAAGTAACCGGCCGAGCACTGTCACCGTTCGAGTTGTCAAGGTGGTAGACGACGATGCTGTCGGCTCCAGTCACAATCTTGGTAATGGCTATGTTTCAGTTGAATACCTCTATGTGTCTTTCTGCGTATTTCAAGATATACTTTCATACACTTGGTACGCATCCAAATTGATATCTGATACAGCTGTATTTAGCAACATGAATCAGATATGTTTTCCGTGCAATATATCGGACAGCACGACACTGCAGTGAGATTTCGTTTGTGTGTTGCGCAAGGTGCAAGAAATATTTGTGTTTTTCTTGCTTCTGTGATAGGTTTCATCCCACTGAATGCGAGAAAACTCACGAATAGACTGTCAATAACTGTAATTACGCAATAATACACTTAAAAGTTGTATTTTTGCATTACGTATCCCGATGAAAATAACTGTAAACAGGTTATATGCCTACTTGCTTATTATTCGCGCTTCTCGATGCTTTCCTCAAAAAATAGAAAGAAAAATAAAAAGAGAGAGAGAGAGAGACAGAGAGAGAAAACAGAAATGTATTTCAAATATCAGCTCAGTGACGCCATGTTCGTCTCTTAATGTACAGCAAGGGTAGTTGATAGGTAATATCTCGTTGTACTAGAGATATGTATGGCTACAGGGTTCTTTCTTTTCGCTCTGCAAAAAACCTGAACAGAATTCAGTAGCAAAGTGGTATGAACACCTACGCAGTGCGCCAATTAAACACTCAGCTTTTCTTGGTTATTTTGTTAATCGTCTGAAATGCAATAAACATCCTTGATTATTTATTTGTTATTACTACCATTGTTATTGTTATTCGTCACCTCACAACAGCTTTCCTATCACTCATTGCCGCCGATGCACGTAACGAATTGATCAGGATGAATGGAATGTGAGATGTTTCGTCATGGAGAATATACACATTTATCTCGGCGTCTTGTGTTCAGGGCAATATGAAAATCTCAGTAAGAGAAGACGACAACGGGATCCCGGTGATGCAGGCAATAACACCCAACTATTTCTGTCGACTTAACACCATGACGACAGACAAACTGGCGTCTCACTGAATTTTGATTATAATTCGTTTGCCTTCTTGCGACCTCGTTTTAATACCTCGTGGGAGCAGGCATAATATTTTGCTTTTTGAACACCGTACAATAACAAACAAAGATAGTAGATGGAAGGATACATAGAAACAATCAGACTCATGGGTGTGGATGCAGTTCATCATTAGAGGACTAAACAAGAGGGAAACATTACGAAAGCAATGAATACGATGATTAGTATACATTATTTGTGTAGATCTGAAGATGAAAAAGAGCAGGTCTGCACAGTCCGCGCATCTGCACTTTATTTTCTGTCTTAACGGGCATATTTTCAGTTTCTTCTCTTCTGAATTTTCAAATAAATTGCTTATTATGTGGTACAGAATAATTAGTTAACTGTTTTTCTTACAGCATCCATTCGCACCAACATTTTTCTACATTCTCGTGCAGTTCATGAAATTCTACTTGTATGATCACAAGACTGCACATAGATGCAATCGATTTCGAGGTGCAAAGTACCATACATATCTCTAATACAACGAGATATTACCTATCAACTATCCTTGCTGTACATTAAGAGACGAACATGGCGTCACTGAGCTGATATTTGAAATACATTTCTGTTTTCTCTCTCTGTCTCTCTCTCTCTCTTTTTATTTTTCTTTCTATTTTTTGAGGAAAGCATCGAGAAGCGCGAATAATAAGCAAGTAGGCATATAACCTGTTTACAGTTATTTTCATCGGGATACGTAATGCAAAAATACAACTTTTAAGTGTATTATTGCGTAATTACAGTTATTGACAGTCTATTCGTGAGTTTTCTCGCATTCAGTGGGATGAAACCTATCACAGAAGCAAGAAAAACACAAATATTTCTTGCACCTTGCGCAACACACAAACGAAATCTCACTGCAGTGTCGTGCTGTCCGATATATTGCACGGAAAACATATCTGATTCATGTTGCTAAATACAGCTGTATCAGATATCAATTTGGATGCGTACCAAGTGTATGAAAGTATATCTTGAAATACGCAGAAAGACACATAGAGGTATTCAACTGAAACATTGCCATGACCAAGATTGTAACTGGAGTCGACAACGATGGAGGTGGTACAACCGCGTGGTACTTGTTCTATATCAGTACAGCGCTCCAAAGTGACGAATGCGGCCTTTCCTTTTAAGAGGCGACCAAATGTTTGTCCAGTGGACTTACTTGCTGAAATCAGGAAGATAAGCCTTATCCCTAGCAAGACAGCGAAAATTAACATGAAATTTTCTTGTTTTTGGAAATTACTATGTTTTCGTCTGATGTGGCCTCCTTGCTCATCATAACTGTTCTCATCCCTGGTTTCTTTTTTTTTTTTTACTTATTGGCTTTTGGGGCTTACTTAGCCAACAGTCTCTATAGTGGAATATCAGTTATGGTGACTGAGGACAACACAACGTGTCCACGAGCGGAGAAAATCGTCGACCCGACCGGGGATGGAATCGGAGGCCACTCTGTTAGCAATTAGCTGCGCTAACCACGCAGCTACCGAGGCGAACAAGGTCGCCCCTCTTTACAAAGTCGGCGGTATACGTGGAAGCCTCGCGCAGTCGAATCGAAGCGGAATATCTATGATTAATACTAAATTAATCTTGCATTCCATATTTAGAGGTGTGCTACTATGGACCAAAACAAGACAAGAAATTCCTGTGATCATGGGATCTACATTGCATACCTTTAGAGCTATAAGCACCTGTTCATGTTCACTACTGCGAAACACATCTCTTCTGCTTAACAAGTGTTCACAGCTCTTTCTTGTTTCGGTCCACACTACCCCCTTCCAAAATATGGAAAGCAAAGAGCTTGCAGCAAGAGAGTTTTTTCAGAGTATCAAAGATGACGTAGTGCTCATAGGTCAAAAGGTATGCATTTTAGAGCCGAAAATTAATACACTTTTTTGCTTCGAATGATCGTTGCTGTCATGTTTCTCCTGTGACGTCAGGTATAAACAAACAAAATACAAAACAAAATATATCCAACAATTAGCTGGTTGCAAGTATCACACCTGTCACAAACACATATTGCTTTTAGGGGATGACATAAGTCCACCTGATTTAAACAGAACTGTTTTGGATACTAGGTTGCCTCGTTATGCAACACTAAACCAACCAAACTACCGAGTTTAGACCAACTTTGCAGCGGTCCTCTTCGGTGCGCTCTGAAGACGACTGTTGGAAAGTCGGTCGCAACTTGACATTTTACTTGCTTTAGTGTTGCATAATAATGCGGTTTAATGCCAAAATTTTTATTCAAATTGACGCTGGCCCTGGAAGTCTAAGAACTTATATAAATCTTGTGCGCTTACCAACTATGTCCAGCAGTCTATCATCAACGTCATGTGATAGCACCTCCATGCAGTAGGCATGAAACTCAAGAGTACACCTGTCATCAGAAAAGTGTACCGCAAGTTGAATCAGAATATATGATGTTTACCGAATGATTTATGGTTATTGAGTATCTTCTTTCTGCATATTGTGAGGTAACGGACGAGTAGTGGTGCCCTGGGAATATTCTAAGTTCGGAGTTGGCGTGGCCTTGCAGGGGCCCCTTGGCAGGCCGCGGCCCAGCAGAAACCATGTGGTGCCAAACGTTAGCTGAGCATGAGGCGTAGCACCGGTGCGTGGTCCAGCTGTGTGGCTGGGAATTCCATGGCGACGCTGTATTGATGAAGGAGACACACCGAGAGTGACAAAGATGGCGGACTTTGTGAAACCTTAATGGCAGACATTTCACAGTTCGTATAGAAATTAATAATAGCCAGATGAATCACGATACCTCACAAAGAAACATGTGCATTACCATTATTTGCACGGCCATTATGATGGTGTAATCAAATTTTCACTATCTTTATTAGTAAATTATACAAGTAATTCCCAGCAAAGAATTTCCAAAGTCCAAACAGTTCATCCGATTTCGTCGATCGACATGTCCTTAGAAAGCTATTAGTGTAAACCTAAATTGTCTTTGAAAGCCAGCAATGTTATCGAGCAGCCGCTGTCCCATTCTTCCATTTATACAAGATGGAAATACAGAAACTTCCTAAGAAAAGACTCTATCAGCAAGCTGTAATGAAACCAACAGTTTTTGTGGAATCCGATCCACGGATCAACTTTTGCACCATCCTCAAAACTTTATGATAAGTACTATCAGAATCAAATCACAGCAGCCGTCAGTCACTGGAGACAGGGCATCTACAGGCATTCAGCGAAAGTGGGAAAACAGAGCGAGGAATTCATGCAGATGCTGGACAAGCTCTTTCAATGCCCTGAATACTTTTGCGAGTGTCAGTTGTGGTCAGAACACAGTTCTGTGCAGTTGTGAGTGCATTGCGTTGGAGCTAAGTGAATTCGAACGTGGGTAAATTATTCTTGCTCGCATGGCAGGTGCTTCCGTAACCATGGTAGCCGAAGTGTTTGGTGTTTCAAGAGGCACCGTATCGAAGATTTATAAAGCATACAGGGGAAGCGGTAAAAACATCATTCGCTAAGTCATAATGCGAACGAAAGTTTGTATTGAGTGAGTGTGAAGCCATTGAACAGGACTGTGGCGAAAAATAAGGAGACGACAGCTGCAAGTCACTGCAGAACTGAATGTTGCAAATGGCCGCAACAGCCGCCAGATCGCATTACTACTGAGCATTTGTGCTCTGCTTTGAGGAGAAGACTACGTGATCACTATCCACATATAGAGAGAATTAAGTCGTGGTTGCAACCACAGTTGCTGTACCAGTGCCACAGAGTTTGGTAATGAAGTGGAATGACTTTAATTATCAACTATGTTGTGCATAATTTTAGGTTAAAATTAAAAGTAACACAACAAAAGAGGAGATTAGAGACTGCATCGCAACCGTTGAAAGACGACTTCCGAGAACACATACGCGCTTGGACGTGCTTTTAAATTACAAATAATTGAATAAGTAAATAATAAAACTGTATTTTCTAAGTTTTCACATAGATTTTCTATGAAGCCAAGACACTGACATTCAGAACGAATTTCAAGTTTGTAGCACTGTTCCAAATGCCCTGCATTTTTTATTACACTTACGTGTACCTGTATGCGATTAGAAGCTCCCTATAGAATAAAAATGCACAGCAAAGTTCTGTAAGTGGCCAGTTGTTTTGAAATACTGTCCAGACTGCGTAAATGGTAGGCTACTGTTAATTTTTGGGTACGGAGGCACTCGATCCGTGCGGGGAAAAGCGGTATGGCACGCAAGAGAAAACTTTTGTGGGCGACAAGCCTCTCGCGTGTGCAGTATCGGTTAAACACATTTCTGGAAGTCATATGTCGTAACGAGACAAAAAGAGGCACTCTTGACTTTTGCATGACAGTACACAATATGCTGGCAAAACACGAAACTTGCGCGGTTATAAAACCAAGGGAATTGTTCGCAATGTGAATTAACCATCTTTTTTTACGTTTTCCAACGTAAATGTGAATCATTCTTAAGTTGTCTTTGATTCCTTCTCTCGTTCCCAGATGCATCAACAGAAATTAAAGAACATAATGTATAAACTAGAATTGTAGTGAAACTTCCTGGCAGATTAAAACTGTGTGCCCGACCGAGATTCGAACTCGGGACGTCTGCCTTTCGCGGGCAAGTGCTCTACCAACTGAGCTACCGAAGCACGACTCACGGCCGGCACTCACAGCTTTACTTCTGCCAGTGCCTCGTCTCACACCTGCCAAACTTTACAGAAGCTCTCCTGCGAACCTTGCAGAACTAGCACTCCTGAAAGAAAGGATATTGCGGAGACATGGCTTAGCCACAGTCTGGGGGATGTTTCCAGAATGAGTGCTAGTTCTGCAAGGTTCGCAGGAGAGCTTCTGTAAAGTTTGGAAGGTAGGAGACGAGGTACTGGCAGAAGTACAGCTGTGAGTGCCGGCCGTGAGTCGTGCTTCGGTAGTTCAGTTGTTAGAGCACTTGCCCGCGAAAGGCAAAGGTCCCGAGTTCGAATCTCGCTCGGGCTCACAGTTTTAATCTGCCAGGAAGTTTCATATCAGCGCACACTCCGCTGCAGAGTGAAAACCTCGTTCTAGAATTGTAGTATTCGCGCCCACATCCTGGTTCGCGATAACTGCTATGTCTCATTCAAATTATTGCACTGCAGTTGAGAAAATTAGAACAAGTACGTAGAGTTACTTCAGAGAGAACTAAAATGGTAGTTTCCAGAAACACTCACTTCTGAGTGCATATTTCTAATGTTAATAACATTGTACAAGTGAAATTCAGTGTTAGAATCCAAATTTAGAGGCTTACCTGTCATGTGTCTTCCTGTTGTAATATGCTGCAGGATAAGTTCATAGCGTTTTGTTTTGCATGTTGGTATTCCGGTTGCTATGGTTTTATTTATCAATTATCATCTTTTTATTTGCAGCTCACTGTTGCCATTTGAGTTTACATATTGTCATTTTGTCATTTGGGAATCATTACCGGAGTTGTGAACGCTAGAAAATGGAGTGCCAAGTGGGGAAATCTAATCATTTCCGACATACTCTTCTGTTTGAGTACAATAGAGGGGTGCCAGCAGCGGACGCAGCAAGAAACATTTGCGTCGTGTATAGAGGATAACGTCACTGGGCAGAGCACGGCAAGAAAAGGTTTTTCTCGTTTTAAGAAGGAAGACCTTCGGTGTTTGATGAAGATCGTTCAAACACATTAATCCTCAATGATCCACATCATTGTACTCGAGAACTAGCAAATGTGACTAACTGTGATCATTCCACCATCGTGCGACATTTGCATGCAGGGGGAAGGTTCAAAAACGCGTGTATGAATACCGCATCCTCTAAGCCAAAATCACAAAAATCAGCGAATGGCTAATATCCATCTCTACTTGCTCGTCATCATCTGGCTCATGTACAATACCGACCCTTCCTGTGCTGTATCGTTAGTTGTGAGAAGACATGGTGTATTTATTTTAACATGAGGAAAAGAAAGGAATGGTTCAAATGGCTCTAAGCACTATGGGACTTAACATCTGAGGTCATCATTCCCCTAGACTTAGAACTACTTAAACCTAACTAACCTAAGAACATCACACACATCCACGCCCGAGGTAGGATTCGAACCTGCGACCGTAGCAGCAGCGCAGTTCCGGACTAAAGCGTCTAGAACCGCTCGGCCACAGCGGCCGGCTAAGAAAGTAATGACTAAATCAAAACAACGCAGCAACTCCCCGTACCAATACCTGCGCACATCCGCAAAAAGATAATCTTTTACATCTGATGGAACAGCGACACTGTGATCACGGAGATGTAACCATCACTACTGACATTTATTGTCAGCAACCGAGACGTCTTGTAGGGACGCAATCCAAGAACAACGACCAGAAGGCTGCGTGATGTAATACTGCTCCACGCGATTACGCCCACCCATATTGTGCTTGACTGACGAAAAAGACTATATGGGAGTTGGGTTGGGAAGTCATTCTGCACCCATCTTATTCACGTGATCTTGTGCCCTCAGATTTTCACCTTTTCCTCTCTCTATTGAACAACCTTCGAGGAAGTTCCTTTCCGGATGAAAATGAGCTCCGAAATAGCTCGACGAGTTCTTTGCCCCAAAACCACATGATTTCTACGTTCGCGGAATCGAAAACCTACTCCAGTGTTGACAGACTGTTGTAAATAGTGAAGGAGAACATATTATTGACAACTAAAGTCTCTATTATGTGTATCGGTTGTGTTTATTAAACTTATTGAAAAATTTTACGAGTTTATGCACGAACCTAATATATATTCCCTGTGCACTGAAAATAGTTTTGAGTTACTGCCTGCGGAAATACTTCCCAACCATTTATGTTTGCCAACAGTTGTAATTTGTAGACTATTATTTCTGAACGAAACTGAGTGGAGGTGAGCTCTATTACGCTGCTTTAAAAGCTTTTACAACTCCTTTTTCTTTCCCGATGAATGGAACAATTACGGCAGTACGATCATCTCGAAATGTGGATTGCACTTTATACTAAGTGAACAGAATGAATCTGAAAGGTAACGCTGGTGGTGGCTGTTTAAATGATTCATTGTGTTGGCATAATTTTAGTGTTGAAACAACATTTACTGTTTTCTGAAAAGAAAACAGACGTCAATTATGCTAAACAAGTTATTGATTGAATACTAAGAGGTGGTTTAAGACTACACTGGACAAGGATCCTGGGTTGGCAAAGACGGTTTAGCTCGACCCCTAAAAATGTGGATAACGCAATCTGAATAATCTGACGCTGTGCAGACTTTGATTGATCAAATCCACTGAAGTTTCTATACATAGGTGCAGCTGAGAGAAAGTGGCGATTGAGATCTGTACACCCTGACAATGCCGGAGCGGCAGTGCGTTACCCTGTTTGCTTCGTGTGGCGATGTAAATTGGAGCTTGTGAGATGTGTGCGACGAAGGTGAGACGTGGAGGTGGCACCTGTGAATCGATCGCGACCACGAAAGAAATGCCAAAATCTCACGGTCTAGCGATCAGGCAGACGGATCGCAATTTACTCTATACCAGGTCGAAATCATGCTAGATTCTAGTGTGTGACAGACCCATTCGCTGGTCGTACCAAGGACCAATTTGGTTCACTTATACGACAGAGCGCACAAGGTTACCAAACGTCAAAGCTGCTAAACCAAAAACGAATAAGTGTGCCCTCGGCAAACGAGCAGTCCCAGACATTTGAAGTCACACTGTTGGTACAGTAAGAAATTCACCACGGGCTCCCCAGTGTAAACTACTCACAAGTGAAATCAGTCTCAGGATATGTCGCAAGTACCAACCACATATGCCAGAGCTTCGACCAGAAGTGCTTACCTGACCAAAGTCCAACACCAGACTGCTGCGCACCTCTCCATAAAAAAATTCTGTTTTCCCACAAAGTGCACAAACGACACTGCCTTCACACTGTCTTGAGCCAATCACAGGACTCTAGAGGCGCTAAATCTCCCCTCCCACATGACAGCACAAACTCATGTCGAACCAGGGCAAGAGTTTAGAAACCTACATCTCTGGAAAAAAAGAAACCACCAATTACTGGCTTTTTTAAGTTTCCACTGACGAGTGGAAGATGATTTTCTCTGAAGTCATGTCACTTCCCATGGCAACAAGTGAACAGATACAGTCTTAAACATCTTTATCTAAATTGCCTGTGCCTTGGAGGTTG
Source organism: Schistocerca nitens (assembly GCF_023898315.1). Classification (NCBI taxonomy): domain Eukaryota; kingdom Metazoa; phylum Arthropoda; class Insecta; order Orthoptera; family Acrididae; genus Schistocerca; species Schistocerca nitens. Next base: position 738,404,667 of record NC_064617.1, read on the forward strand.
TTAGTCCTAGCTATGAGGTGTGATAAAGATTCTATCTCTAAACGTTTCTCAAATGCCGGAGTTTCTTATAGAACCAAGATGGCTGATGGAAGTGGTTCACAGGCCTATTTGCAGTATCGGCAAATATGAAAACTTGTGAATTTTTATTACATGTGGCTCTGCACACAATGCCTGGTTTATGACTCCACTGTGTAGATGTGTTCCTTCAGACCCTTGCCCCCAGCCCAGGCTTCCGCTAGCACCACGGCAGGTATCACGGCATTGTTCTGCTGGAGACCTGTCCCAACGAGAGGCTACCCCATCTGCCCTGTACGGCTGTATGACCGTCTGGCAAGATTTACTAAGGGGTGGGCTCGCTGCCAGTTGCTTTCAACTCCAAACATGCCGTTTCTATGAGCTAAGAACCATAAAAATACCTCATGCTTTGAGCACCCTACCAGGCTCCATCAACGTCTGCTCAGGCCATTAACCTTCTAGTGTCTTGCTCAAGGTGCATCAGGTCGTAACAAAATCTTTAATAATGTGGAAAACAGGTGAGAGAGTAACTCGTCCTCTCTCAGATCAACAACTGTAATTTCTTGTCAAATGTTACGGATTTCCTGAGAGTGAAAATACACTTTTAGCCAGAAAAAACGACGGACTATGAAGGAATTATTCGAATGGAGTGGAATTCGGTAAAGTTCATGTACAGACAGATAAATGGTTACGATTTCAGAACAATTGAATGATTTATTCTAGAGAAAGAGCTGCATAATTTGAGCAAGCCAATAACGATTGGTCCACCTATAGCCCTTATCCAAAAAAGTTATTCGACCTAGCACTGACAAATTTGTTGGATGTCTTCCTGAAGGATTTTGTGCCACATTCTGTCCAAATGACACACTGGATCGTCAAAATCATGAGGTGGTTGCAGGACACTGCCCACAATGCTCCAAACGTGCTCAACAGGGGAGATATCCGGCAATCCTGTTGCCCAAAGTAGGGCTTGACAAGCACGAAGACAAGCATTAGAAAATCTCGTCGTCTGTGGGCGAGAGTTATCTTCCTAAAATGTAAGTCCAGGATGACTTGCCATGAAGGGCAACAAAACGGGGATAAAATATCGTATGAATGGACAGGTCATTGAATGTCTTATGTCTGAACATTACCCCAGTGTTTTCACTGATATAAAAAAATTCATGACATGTTTAATACAGTAATAATATCAATAACGTATTGTGCGTTTGTTGACGAAGCTGATTTCCCCCCTTCCCCCCCCCCCCCCGCCCCCCCTCCCCCCGCGCCCTACCCGTCCTTCAAACTAGAGCAAACTTGTCAGAGTGAGCACCTGTAACTAGGTGTTTCATATTCCACTTAGTACTACATAATTGTGCTCATATCTCCTCTGTAGATAATTGATAAAGGTCGAGAAAAACTCTAATGACTTATGAGGAAAGACAGCAACTACTTTCTGCAACTTGAAATGTTTTTATAAACAGTCTTGGTCGCAGCAAGAAACAAACATCTGAAGAAGGCTAACAAGCGGATATGAAAATATAAGTAACAAACTTCAAAATACATATATATATAAATATGCATTTATTCATATTACCGGTTTCGGAAAAATTGTGTTGCCATCTATGGATCTGTAAAGCGTAGAACGAGTAACACAAAAACTAGGTGTGAGATATCTGCATAACATTTTAGCATAAAATGAATCCAAAATATATGTGATGCACTACATTTCTAAGCATCTCGCCCATGTGCACAATTATTTGTGTCACATAATACCGTGGTAGGGAATGTAGCAGTTAATTCTCAGCATGTCGATCCCATCCTTAACATTTACAGACTGTAATGAATCTATATCCCTGTTGTTGTTCCATGAGTGACCATCTGGAAGTAACTGATATTTTAAAACTCGACCACATATAATTTTTCACTTATGCTGTAGTGCTTACTGTGCTATAAAACTGATATTTGGTGTATTAATAATACTATGTCTCCTCTTGTTACGCCTAGACCTCGTGAACCGATGTAATACCTAATCTTCGAGCTGTATCGTACGAGCTCAATATTGGTAAAAACGTGTAGTGGTTGTAGGACCCCACTTTACAAACTAATGACAACATTATTTTCGCATGCAACGAACTGAGCCAATTGGTGTCCTTTTAGGTTTCTATAGTTAGATTAAATTCACCTAGACATCTAGCAATAGCTTTCATTGCAGTTAGAATTTGTACTGTACTGTTGGTATAGTGTGGATTATTTGTATAAGGAGATTAAGATTATAATCGTAAAATCTTTATAAGCTGCCTATCTATAACTACAATATAATTGTGTTAAATGTTTTTAAAACGAACTATTTATTTATGGATTTGTTCTCCACACCTGAGGTGGTGTTATGAAGACTTGCTAATCATTGTATTGTTTTAACATACTATATGTCTTGCTTCTTTAAGAAACATTGAATGATATTTATTGATATGCAGAACTTTCTTTTATGGCTAACAAAATATTATTAAGTTAAATATTTTTTAACAAGAAACACTTTTAAGAAGTTGCTTTTTAAACATAAAAAGTTTTTAAAAATTGTTTTCTCATTTGGGTCAGTGTGTTTAATTTCTTTGTAATCATTTATATTTGTGTCTAGGATTTGTACGAAACGCTGTATTTCAATTTGTTACTAAGTTTGTGCCACATGGTGGCTGATTGTAATGTCTACCGTATTTACTACCCAGTCTTCGTCTGTAGGGGACTTTTAAGCGAGTATGAGCATGTGTATTCGGTGCACTGTGTATGATGTTTTATGCCTTTGATATGCCAGTGTACTATACCATGCATGCTGCTGGAATGAACACAAATTATTGTTCACGTGGACGAGGTGCGTTGAAGTGCTATGCATAAGGTAAGTTAGGGTCCATATTAAGTTAAAAATGTTATGGAGCTACTCACTCTCAGTTTTTGTGCTTAATCGGTTTATGATTAACAGACCTGAAGATGGCAACACAGTTTTCCTGAAACCGGTAATCTGAATAAATCCTCTACTAAGGTGATGTTGGCATTTTGATGTTTGTTACTTTTATTTTCGCAACAGATGACGCTGTGATCTTTTTGATCTTCAGATTTTGTCGGAGGCAACTGTTGCCCAGTTATTTTGCTACAATGGTTTGGGAATTGGGCTCATGCATGTGATTATCCTACCGAGACGCAGACTGACCCCAAGGGAGATGATCCAAACTTATATCTTTGTTGTACCTTACCTTACCCTGTGTGTTAAATAACTAGATTCAAAATGTAGGTGAATTTCAACACCTGAACACACTTCACACGCACTAAGGGCACAGCAGTATCTGTTCTGCAATTACTTTGCGAGTCGTGAGGGCGGATGTTATTCACACACAACCTCCACTTCGTTGGTCTGTGAGGGAGCATGGTGACACGCTGCTGCTCATGACACGTAAACGTGCTGCCAACATTACTACAGTACTTTTTGAAGTGTGACGCATGGCAAGCTGCTGACTCTTTGAGTGTTAATTATCCGGATGAGGGTTATCCGGTTTGCCTGTCCTGAAGTATTCTGTTATAATTATGTCTGATATATCGTTAATGCACTGTATTTCTCTCACCACTAGATAATATGCTTGTTATAACGGTTCCACACCCACATTCAGCCGGCCGCTGTGACCGAGCGGTTCTAGGCGCTTCAGTCCGGAGCCGCGCTGCTTCTACGGTCGCAGGCTCGAATCCTGCCTCGGGCATGGATGTGTGTGGTGTCCTTAGGTTAATTAGGTTTAAGTACAGGGTGATCAAAAAGTCAGTGTAAATTTGAAAACTGAATAAATCACGGAATAATGTAGATAGAGTGGTACAAATTGACAAAATGCTTGGAATGACATGGGGTTTTATTAGAACCAAAAAAATACAAAAGTTCAAAAAATGTCCGACAGATGGCGCTTCATGTGATCAGAATAGCAATAATTAGCATAACAAAGTAAGACAAAGCAAAGATGTTCTTTACAGGAAATGCTTATTATGTCCACCATTATTCCTCAAAAATAGCTGTAGTCGAGGAATAATTTTGTGCACAGCACTGTAAAGCATGTCCGGAGTTATGCTGAGGTATTGGCGTCGGATGTTGTCTTTCAGCACCTCTAGAGATGTCGGTCGACCACGATACACTTGCGACTTCAGGTAACCCCAAAGCCAATAATCGCACCGACTGAGGTCTGGGGACCTGGGAGACCAAGCATGACGAAAGTGGCGGTTGAGCACACGATCATCACCAAACGACGCGCGCAAGAGATCTTTCACGCGTCTAGCAATATGGGGTGGTGCGCCATTCTGCATAAACATCGTACGTTCCAGCAGGTGTTTATCAGCCAGGCTGGGGATGATGCGATTCTGTAACACATCGGCGTACCTCTCACCCGTCACGGTAGCAGTTACAAAACCAGAATCACGCATTTCCTCGAAGAAAAAAGGCCCGATAACGGTAGATGTTGTAAATCCAACCCATACCGTGACTTTCTCGTCGTGCAATGGAGTTTCCACGACAGTTCTAGGATTTTCGGTAGCCCAAATTCTGCAGTTGTGGGCTTTGACAGACCCTCGGAGCATCAAATGAGCTTCGTCGGTCCATAACACGTTACATAACCAATCGTCATCTTCCGCCATCTTTTGAAACGCCCACACCGCAGATGCCCTCTGCTTCACTAAATCGCCAGATAACAGTTCATGATGTCGATGGATTTTGTACGGATAGCAGCCTAAGTGCCAACCAAACAGTAGTGTATGGAATGCCGGTGCGACGTGCGACTGCACGAGCGCTGACTTCCCCGTGCATAGACGAACCCGCTACAGTCTCCATTTCTTCCTGAACTGTCTCAGCAGCATTACGCCTTGTGCTCGGTCGGCCACTACCGTGTCTATCGTCTAAACAACCCGTGGCTTCAAACTTCGAAATCATTTTCGCCACAGCTGCATTTGTCAACGGACCTTTACCCATTCGAATCCCCTTCCTATGGCGATAGGATCGTAACGCTGAACTAGCACATTTCCCATTCAGATAATACAGCTTCACTAAAAGCGCCTTTTCAGGTAACGTCAACATGCTGCGACTGCTGGTGCATCTGATTCTCTCTCTCTCTCTTTTTTTCTTTATTGTAATTTTAATCACCTCATACAGGCGGGCTGTCAGCAGCATATTACGCTGCTCTTCAGCCTTAAGTGGTACAATAATATGACATATAGGTGACACAGACAATACAATAAAAACGGCGGGCAAAAAATGTAGATACAAAAAACAATAAACATGAAGCCGTTCACGCTGGACGAGAAAAACACTAACACTTGTTGACACGGCGCACATAACACGGATGACTGCGACGGCACACGTGAACAGTGGAGGCGTGACTGCGAAGGAACACTAAACACAAAACGAAGGCACACACACGAGACACTGATGGCGATGATCTCCGGCGCGCGAAAGTCCACTGAGCGTGTACGAGTCCAGGGACCTGCCAAGAGAGGAGGAGGGGGGGGTGGGAGAGGGAGAGGGGAGAGCAGAGATGCCATGGGCAGAGGAGATAGGAGGAAGGGAGGAAGGGGGAGGGGAAGCCCGGGGGAAGAGGGGTGGAGGAAGGGGGATGGGGGGAAAAGGAAAGAGAAGGGAGGGGAAGGGAGGGAGGGTACCCAAAGGAAAGGACACAGGAAGTGGGGGGGGGAGGATCAAAGCTGATAGGAGGGGTAGATGGAAGGGAGGAGGAGGTTCTCTCTCTCATTATACTCCTTTTATACACGATTGTCATGCGCAGTCACTGGCGTTTTGCTGTCCAGCGCCATCTGTCGGACATTTTGTGAACTTTGTTTTTATTTTGGTTCTAATAAGACCCCATGTCATTCCAAGCATGTGTGTCAATTTTTACCTCTCTATCTACATTATTCCGTGGTGTATTAAGTTTTCAAATTTATACTGACTTTTTGATCACCCGGTAGTTCTAAGTCTAGGGGACTGATGACATCAGCTGTTAAGTCCCATAGTGCTTAGAGCCATCTGAACCATTTTTTTGAACCCACAATCAACTGACTCCCTTCTCCCTTCTGTCACCCTTTCTTTGGCCTGTTTAACACATTCATCAGTTTGTTCACATAACATAGTAGTGTTGCTTTATACACTCATATACTTTTAATGTTTGAATATACTATAATATAAGATTTATTTCTTCATAGCCTCTTTGAGTACTACATTATGCTTGTGGTTTAGTATCGATATCAGAGTAAAATGTCACATATCGTTGATAAATAATCTTTGTTCAACTACCCACTCCCGCTAAAGTTACGTGGACTACGTGTTTAGCATTATCTGAAGATGGCCTAGGAAGCCGAAATCTCGTACATAATGATCCATTAAACAAATATTACTGTGCGGGTGCGAAGTGTAGGCAACCTCCAAGATAGTGCGCCCTGGGCAACGCTCTTTTTATCCAAAGCGACAAAAGGTCTACACACACGGCAGTTGAATCAAGCGTGATGACGGTGGTAACAATCAGAATTATAAACTTAACTATCTGTATTCAATATCATTATTCTGGGTTTGTGACCTCATGTCAATATATATAATACTATTGACGTTTGTTTGCGAAAACACGCTGAAGGATGTCGCTTGCAACATAGACCGAAACGTCGGTAGTTTTATATACAGGGTGATTCAAAAAGAATACCACAACTTTAAAAATGTGTATTTAATGAAAGAAACATAATATAACCTTCTGTTATACATCATTACAAAGAGTATTTAAAAAGGTTTTTTTCACTCAAAAACAAGTTCAGAGATGTTCAATATGGCCCCCTCCAGACACATGAGCAATATCAACCCGATACTCCAACTCGTTCCACACTCTCTGTAGCATATCAGGCGTAACAGTTTGGATAGCTGCTGTTATTTCTCGTTTCAAATCATCAATGGTGGCTGGGAGAGGTGGCCGAAACACCATATCCTTAACATACCCCCATAAGAAAAAATCGCAGGGGGTAAGATCAGGGCTACTTGGAGGCCAGTGATGAAGTGCTCTGTCACGGGCTGCCTGGCGGCCGATCCATCGCCTCGGGTAGTTGACGTTCAGGTTTCATAACTATCCTTTTTCGTAGGACTCTCCATACAGTTGATTGTGGAATTTGCAGCTCTCTGCTAGCTCTGTGAGTCGATTTTCCTGGGCTGCGAACAAATGCTTGCTGGATGCGTGCTACATTTTCATCACTCGTTCTCGGCCGTCCAGAACTTTTCCCTTTGCACAAACACCCATTCTCTGTAAACTGTTTATACCAACGTTTAAACGCTGTCTGGTCTCCTTCCCCAAACAACCAACCAACCAACGTTTAATACACCACCTATCAGGAGGTTTAACACCATACTTCGTTCGAAATTCACGCTGAACAACTGTCGTCGATTCACTTCTGCCGTACTCAATAACACAAAAAGCTTTCTGTTGAGCGGTCGCCATCTTAGCATCAACTGACGCTGACGCCTAGTCAACAGCGCCTCAAGCGAACAAATGTACAACTAAATGAAACTTTATAGCTCCCTTAATTCGCCGACAGATAGTGCTTAGCTCTGCCTTTTGTCGTTGCAGAGTTTTAAATTCCTAAAGTTGTGGTATTCTTTTTGAATCACCCTGTATATTCACAATGCAGTCACAAGCCCAGAAAAATTTTACTGAATGTGACAATGGCCGCAGAAGTCTACGTTTATAATTAACTATATGTAAGTTTTTAACGTATCTGTATTCCTCCAAGAACCAACGGATTATTCCATGAATATTATCTTTCAGAAGATACTGTTATACATATGACTCAAGTTTTACACCCGGAAAACTACGCAGGTCCCAATCGCAGCATTGGCCATCCCTGAAATATTTTTCCGTCGTTTCTCATTTCATCTCTAGGTAAATGCACGGGAATCTATCTTTACAACATGATCGGAGCCGATTCTCTATGTTGCTTAGACCATTTCATAGAAGTTAAAAATATATTCTATTTGACTACTCAATACCGATGGTAAAAGGAAGTAATTTAGATTTTTTTCTGGAACAATTCCCTTCAGAATACTAGTTCTGTGTTGATATGCAGTCGAAGCATGATTTCAAACATCACCAGAAGGAACGCACTTTTTTTAGCCGCTGAGAGATCGCAATGGATCATTGACAGCGGCGTTAACGTATATCACACTAATTATTTTTTTCTGAAATTACAGACAGTTTACATACGTTAGGAACGTGACAGCAAAACGCAAACCTGTTGTTGTAACGATCGAAAAGAAATTGTGAGTTCTATAAAAGTTAAAAATGAACGAAACTGTCTCACGATTGTGGAATGGGAATACAAATAGAAAAAAGTTATTGAATTTAACAACGAAAGCTGATAGTCAAGGCGGAGCGCCTTGTCAAATTAGACAAAAACCATGTGAAGTATTGTGTTTTTGGTTCCAGTAGAAGAAAGCAGAGGGATGCCTGTAGCAGGTTAAAAGTTAATGGAAAAAGCAGGAGAGTTCCATAAAACTGAAGAGTGAAGGAAAATTTATTGCTTCATCAGGATGACTAGATCGATTTAAATGTCACTAACAGATTCGAGAAATAGCTGTTCAGGATGAGAAACAAAGTGTGAACTTAAACACCGTGCTGTTTTTTGCGATGAAATCTTGTTACATCAAACAGAAAATTTTTCTGCCTAACAGCTTTAGAGCCCTGACGAACTAGAGTACTTTCCTCTTGGACTATTGCACACGCTAAATTTGAATTATCTCCGTTGTTTTTTTCTGCGGGTTTGCTGCATTTCTATTCGTTTGAATCCTTCGGCTGCTAAACCGATCTCTTACGGTTTTCATACCTTGTTCGATTAATGTCACGTCATTCCCTGCACCGATTCGTTTCCCGGAGACGTGTCCTCAGCATAGTGCGACGCAATCCACGAACTACGGCATTACAAATCAGATCAGATTATTTAAATGAAAGCCAACACTGAGTTAATCACGCCCAATTTAGCGGGTTCTGTTACACGTCAATGCATTTTAATTAAGAAGTCGTACTATAGCTTGTTTCTTATGCATGCCATGGATCAGGTCACCCAAGAAGCTGTTATGCACACTAATCTAAACATTTATTTATAATTCTTTAAATAATAACGTATGCGAGACATGAAATGGGATGTCTCATGTATTCCAATTCTTTGTGTTCTCCTGCATAAATTCAGTTCAGTGTCAAGTTTGCCTTCTCACGTCTTCCTTGTTTTTCTTTCTTTTCCGGAACTGATACTTGACAGATCTTAGAGTCTAAACTTTATGTTGCATGTCAAATTGACGGACGATGCTACACACTGCGTACAGATAATAGGATGTCTAACTTTTCACCAGCATCAGAAAGTAACTAACCTTTTGTCAGATGTGACTCTATACGGAATGGGTGCGCTTAGCGATTCTCTTATCTGAAGATGAGGAGAAATGAAGCAGTCAGTCGCTACCAGTCCGTTTATTGCGGATCTAGATTTCAGCCACTCTATGGCTATCAAAAAAACATACAAGAATACATTACTATAAGAACCGTGCATGACTCAAGACATATTAAAGTTGTATAAGCTTCATGCAGGAGCAGATGATAAAGAAACATACCAGTGAGATGCAGGTCAAATCATCATTACAGATTGCCTATACAAACAGTCCCCGGTAAACTATCAATGTCAGTATTTTAGTTCAAACTGAGGCCACTATTTATGGTTATTACACAATTGACCTCAGCGTTCGTCACGTTGGTGTGAGGAGCCCTCTACACATATGTAGTTTAGATTATAGAATTTGCGTACCTTCTTCATATAATGTTAACTAATTTTTAGAAAACATCAAACGCAATAGAGGAAAACATTGCTGAAAGTAGCGTAGATATGTATTATTCAAAAGCCATTTGCCAATAGACTTGCGTGATGAGTCATAGGTGAATTAACAGTAGTTTTACTTATTACTATTTAACAATACTAATAAACAATAAGAAAATACATACAATTGCACTTACTTACAGGTATAAAAAATTACTAAAATTGTTTATGAAAAACGGTTGGCTTCATTTTAATGCTAGTTGCAAATAAAAACAAACACCAGACGCTACAGGTTCTTACGTACCAGTCAAGGTACGTTAAAAGAAACAAGAAACACTACACTTTACAATGAATTCACACCCAAACTTCGCATACTACCACAAATTATAGGTAAATTTTGGTGCAAAATCCAATAAGCTTTAGAGTAAGCTGGCTCTTGATGTAGAAAAAACTGTGTTCACGTGATACTGAATATTTTTTTCATTTGTAAGGCCGGATAGGTGCTATTATAATAGGCCAGTACTGGTGGGAGCTGCTGCCACCAGTGAGACCCAAAGCAGTTTTTAAAATGTTCCCAAAAATGGGAGCTCCTAGTTACTACCTGCTCACTGAGCTGTGTACCGTGACATGAGTGCTGGTTGCAGAGAATCTCCAGCTCCTCTGGCAGGCCCATAAATTTCCCCTTTTCCTATGAATGGAGCGTCCTCATGTGCAAGAACATAAATGGAATGCCATGCTACATTCAATAACGTGGGCTGCAAAGACAGATTTCAGCAACATACTTTCTGTCTAATCTTACATTTTCGCAAAATCTAACGTCAGTGACCTTCCAGTTTGTCCATGTGCATAACAAGCATCACTGTCAAGGCACATTACCTTATAAACTACCTATCTATGACAAATATTACCTTTGTCAACACTGTTATTCGACATAGTACCAAAGATATTCTTAGTGGCAATAGCTACCGTCACTTTCTGTTTTCAAAAATCGAAAGTTTCCCTGGGTTTTCAGCCGTCTAATAATTGATACTGTTATCATAAATTTGTTTAAAACTATTTTATTCTTGTCTTTCGTTCTGTATGGTAGTGTAAATGTTTTAGACATAATATTATCGGTAGTTATTCTTCATAGCAATATATTTAATCACGTTCATTTTGGATTCATATTCTGCTGCTGATATTGGAATTTTTAATAAACGATTGATGCCAAAAGTAAAATAGACTGTTGACTGGAGTAGTTCGAGTCGTAATCAGCAACAGTCTTGGTGACGGTGCTTTTCCTGTCAATTCGAAATGAATGTTTCTCATTTTGTATTTTAATTCCCAAATCTAAGAAAGTAATGGGCCCGTTTGACTCCGCTTCGTATATGAAATTTATTGTAGCGTGTAGGCCTTTCAGCTTAATAACAGTTGTTTTGATGTCATCTAAGCCGTGGCGGAGTTGCTGGCGCCACTAGCTCGATCTGTCACGTGATGTCCCTCTGGTCTGAGGCCACTAAGATCTTTGCTCGATGTTGTTGATGGGGATGAGACGTGCGGCGGCGCTGCGAGTTGGCGAGTGGGGACGGAATGAGAGATCCGCCCGGCGAGTAAAGCGAGCAAATGGTTCAAATGGCTCTGAGCACTATGGGACTTAACATCTTAGGTCATCAGTCCCCTAGAACTTAGAACTACTTAAACCTAACTAACCTAAGGACATCACACACATCCATGCCCGAGGCAGGATTCGAACCTGCGACCGTAGCAGTCCCGCGGTTCCGGACTGAAGCGCCTAGAACCGCACGGCCACCACGGCCGGCTAAAGCGAGCACTTGCGCAACCGTTTACGACACGGAATCCGTCGAGTGGTTGCTGGGCATATTTGTGGGCCGATTTGAATCCGTGGCTGACTTCGAGTGCCATCTTCGTGCGTACCCTAGCCAGCCGGTTCTGGGACGTGGCACACCGATGAGACCTTTGAAGCCAGTTTCGCTGTGCCGAATTCTGGGCCCCCTTTGGAACCGGCAAGCTTCAGCTTCGATTCGTGAACAGTTATGATTTGGATTTTGAGGTCTTAACTGTTGTTTTCTTATTGATACCTGTAGGTCTGTCGCGATCATTGCGGTTTCTTAACTGATCTATTTCACGACCAATTGTTTGCTTTTCCTGAGTCCATGACACTGACCTTGGTTGTTTGTTAAGAGGATGTCTTACGGCTGGGTGCCCGTTTCGAGAGATGTACCTTCGGGCATTGCAGACGTCTTCGCTCGGTTAATCATATTGTAGGTGCCTGTGTTTCAAAATTTGCAGCTTCTGAGGCTATGTAAGTGGGCTTGGCAGCCTAGTTTTCTTTTGGGCGTTTCACCGTCGTTGTAGAGGCGGTATCTTGCAGTAACGCAGATATACCGTTTGGCTAGGTATTGTCGCTTTCACGTAATTAGCCTCGCTGTGTTAATATTTCCTTTGCCGATCTGTACTCAACGAAAATGACCTTGGAAGGCCGGTCCTCTCGTTGTAACCTTTCTTGGCCTTCGTATTTCGTGTAGTCTTGTGCTCCTTGCGTACAAGCCTTCTGGTGACCCCGACCTGAATTGCGTAAGCAACCTTCCCTCTAATTAACAACAGAGTGGCGACAACATATCTGTAGTAGTATATTATTCTATTTTTTAAATTAACTGTCCTGAGTAAAATTGTGTGCCAAATAGTTAATGAAACTGTCACTCAAATGGCCTCAAAGGGGACTACCCTTGTTTAACCCATATCTCTGTAAATATACATAGCTGTTGATTAATGTAAGCAATTCTGTATACTCATTAATGTCTTCTTTCAATAACTTATTATGTTCTGTAAATTTTTTCTTAGCGATTTCAATAGTGTCAGCAACTGGAATATCTGTATATAAATTGCTTATACCCAAAAAACTAATTGAGGCGCTGACATCCATAAAGGCCTGAAGCATACTGCCGTTGAGTTCGAGATTGTAGCACTTATGCAAGCTACTGACATCTCTTGAGCTTACAGTGAACCTGCTGTATGAGTGCTACACACCTACACTCTATATATGAACATCTACGAAAAGCTTTCTCACCCATTTCTCTGACATTCGCTTTCATAAGGGCACAAAGCAGAAAATTTCATTGGTGTAGGAACGCTCGCTGGCTACACTGACGCCCATTTTTCCATAAAAGTTGGAAGCTCTTGAAAGACTGCCCCATCATATCCTCACGTTCCAGGGCTTCAGCAGTCCAATCTATAAAATGGACGCTGAGGATTTCGGGATCCTTAAGAGTGTTACTGATCTCACTATCAAACCAAAATGTTGATGTTTGTGACTGAAAAGTATATTTTTGAAATATTAGAAAGATGAACTTCTCGACAAGTTGGATGAACTGTTGTTTAAAGTAAAAATTCTTCATTTGAGTCGTAGGAGGCAACCATTTTCTTCAAGTCATGTCGTAGGAGACCAGGATTTGTCATTTCCCCACAGTTTGTAGACTCTTTGAAAATGTAGTGCCCAAATACTTAGATGGAAGGCAAATTTCAGCCTTGAAATGCAGATTTAACAAACCGACTAGATTAAACATTGAACACATAGAGTTAACAAACCTACTAGGTTTCATGTCCAAAGTGAACTAACAGTTCACCTGATCCTCAGATAAGAGGACGCTCTTCATGAAATGATTATGTCTATTCGTTATGTATGCATTGATTACAAACTATAAAGCAGTCAAAACGACACGATCCTCATTAGCCTACAGATGAAAATTTTTTGGATTAATATTAATAATAATAATCCTAAATATTAACTAAAATTTCGTAATACAGAATGGGTATATGAGTTTTTTTATAGGAAATACAGGATGTTGAAACTGGGTTAAAAAAAAACAAATCAGACCTACGAGACTGGTAGTTTACCTACATACCTCATTTTCACAAACATCTGTTTCTCTCAAAAATTTGTTCTCTGCTTTGGGCAATTCTTCAACTTCATGTCACTCATCACTGGTTTGTCTTTAATTATTTTCAACCAGTTCGTAACTATACTTTAATGAGAAGTGATGATTAAAAATGAAGTATTTCTCCAAAGAATCGAAACATTTCTTAGTTGCTTTTACTGAAAGGGCTACATCTGTTGCTAACTATTGGTTTGACAAGCATATATTTCTTGTTGATCTTAATTTGTTCCCTAAGAGTAACTGAAAAATGACCCTTCATAAAAAAATTCACTACACTCTTTTAATTTCTAGTTAATTTTCGTATGTGCATCAGGGGTTAATTTTTTAAATTTACTAAAAATTCCCCCATGAACCACGGACCTTGCCGTTGGTGGGGAGGCTTGCGTGCATCAGCGATACAGATGGCCGTACCGCAGGTGCAACCACAACGGAGGGGTATCTGTTGAGAGGCCAGACAAACATGTGGTTCCTGAAGAGGGGCAGCAGCCTTTTCAGTAGTTGCAGGGGCAACAGTCTGGATGATTGATTGATCTGGCCTTGTAACATTAACCAAAACGGCCTTGCTGTGCTGGTACTGCGAACGGCTGAGAGCAAGGGGAAACTACAGCCGTAATTTTTCCCGAGGACATGCAGCTTTACTGTATGGTTAAATGATGATGGCGTCCTCTTGGGTAAAATATTCCGGAGGTAAAATAGTCCCCCATTCGGATCTCCTGGCGGGGACTACTCAAGAGGACGTCGTTATCAGGAGAAAGAAAACTGGCATTCTACGGATCGGAGCGTGGAATGTCAGATCCCTTAATCGGGCAGGTAGGTTAGAAAATTTAAAAATGGAAATGGATAGGTTAAAGTTAGATATAGTGGGAATTAGTGAAGTTCGGTGGCAGGAGGAACAAGACTTTTGGTCAGGTGATTACAGATTTATAAATACAAAATCAAATAGGGGTAATGCAGGAGTAGGTTTAATAATGAATAAAAAATAGGAGTGCGGGTTAGCTACTACAAACAGCATAGTGAACGCATTATTGTGGCCAAGATACACACAAAGCCCATGCCTACTACAGTAGTACAAGTTTATATGCCAACTAACTCTGCAGATGATGAAGAAATTGATGAAATGTATGACGAGATAAAAGAAATTATTCAGGTAGTGAAGGGAGACGAAAATTTAATAGTCATGGGTGACTGGAATTCGTCAGTAGGAAAAGGGAGAGAAGGAAACATAGTAGGTGAATATGGATTCTGGGGAAGAAATGAAAGAGGAAGCCGCCTTGTAGAATTTTGCACAGAGCATAACTTAATCATAGCTAACACTTGGTTCAAGAATCATAAAAGAAGGTTGTATACCTGGAAGAATCCTGGAGACACTAAAAGGTATCAGATAGATTATATAATGGTAAGACAGAGATTTAGGAACCAGGTTTTAAATTGTAAGACATTTCCAGGGGCAGATGTGGATTCTGACCACAATCTCTTGGTTATGAACTGCAGATTGAAACTGAAGAAACTGCAAAAAGGTGGGAATTTAAGGAGATGGGACCTGGATAAACTGAAAGAACCAGAGGTTGTAGAGAGTTTCAGGGAGAGCATAAGGGAACAATTGACAGGAATGGGGGAAAGAAATACAGTAGAAGAAGAATGGGTAGCTCTGAGGGATGAAGTAGTGAAGGCAGCAGAGGATAAAGTAGGTAAAAAGACGAGGGCTAATAGAAATCCTTGGGTAACAGAAGAAATATTGAATTTAATTGATGAAAGGAGAAAATATAAAAATGCAGTAAATAAAGCAGGCAAAAAGGAGTACAAACGTCTCAAAAATGAGATCGACAGGAAGTGCAAAATGGCTAAGGAGGGATGGCTAGAGGACAAATGTAAGGATGTAGAGGCTTGTCTCACTAGGGGTAAGATAGATACTGCCTACAGGAAAATTAAAGAGACCTTTGGAGAAAAGAGAACCACTTGTATGAATATCAAGAGCTCAGATGGCAACCCAGTTCTAAGCAAAGAAGGGAAGGCAGAAAGGTGGAAGGAGTATATAGAGGGTTTATATAAGGGCGATGTACTTGAGGACAATATTATGGAAATGGAAGAGGATGTAGATGAAGATGAAATGGGAGATAAGATACTGCGTGAAGAGTTTGACAGAGCACTGAAAGACCTGAGTCGAAACAAGGCCCCGGGAGTAGACAACATTCCATTAGAACTACTGACAGCCTTGGGAGAGCCAGTCCTGACAAAACTCTACCATCTGGTGAGCAAGATGTATGAGACAGGCGAAATACCCACAGACTTCAAGAAGAATATAATAATTCCAATCCCAAAGAAAGCAGGTGTTGACAGATGTGAAAATTACCGAACTATCAGTTTAATAAGTCACAGCTGCAAAATACTAACGCGAATTCTTAGAGAAAGCTTTTGACAATGTTGACTGGAATACTCTCTTTCAAATTCTAAAGGTGGCAGGGGTAAAATACAGGGAGCGAAAGGCTATTTACAATTTGTACAGAAACCAGATGGCAGTTATAAGAGTCGAGGGGCATGAAAGGGAAGCAGTGGTTGGGAAAGGAGTGAGACAGGGTTGTAGCCTCTCCCCGATGTTATTCAATCTGTATATTGAGCAAGCAGTAAAGGAAATAAAAGAAAAATTCGGAGTAGGTATTAAAATTCATGGAGAAGAAGTAAAAGCTTTGAGGTTCGCCGATGACATTGTAATTCTGTCAGAGCAGTTGAACGGAATGGACAGTGTCTTGAAAGGAGGATATAAGATGAACATCAACAAAAGCAAACGAGGATAATGGAATGTAAAATTAAATCGGGTGATGCTGAGGGGATTAGATTTGGAAATGAGACACTTAAAGTAGTAAAGGAGTTTTGCTATTTAGGGAGTAAAATAACTGATGATGGTCGAAGTAGAGAGGATATAAAATGTAGACTGGCAATCGAAAGGAAGTCGTTTCTGAAGAAGAGAAATTTGTTAACATCGAGTATAGATTTAAGTGTCAGGAAGTCGTTTCTGAAAGTATTTGTATGGAGTGTAGCCATGTATGGAAGTGAAACATGGACGATAAATATTTTGGACAAGAAGAGAATAGAACCTTTCGAAATGTGGTGCTACAGAAGAATGCTGAAGATAAGGTGGGTAGATCACGTAACTAATGGGGAGGTATTGAATAGGATTGGGGAGAAGAGAAGTTTGTGGCACAACTTGACTAGAAGAAGGGATCGGTTGGTAGGACATGTTTTGAGGCATCAAGGGATCACAAATTTAGCATTGGAGGGCAGCGTGGAGGGTAAAAATCGTAGAGGGAGACTAAGCAGATTCAGAATGATGTAGGTTGCAGTAGGCACTCGGAGATGAAGAAGCTTGCACAGGATAGAGTAGCATGGAGAGCTGCATCAAACCAGTCTCAGGACTGAAGACCACAACAATAACTAAAAATTCCAGAGTCAGAATTAAATGTATTGCTAAAAAGAATAAGTACGCACAAAGATATGTCAACATGCCACAGTAACGTACAAAACAAAAGACAGAAAGGAAATAGTTTTAAACAAATTGAATTTGGCAATAGGAATTATATTTGTTCACCATATTATCGTAAAATCACGGTGGCTATTGTTTTCAGAAAACAGAAATTAAGGGTAGTGTTTGCCGCCAAGAATGATTTGGGTAGGGTGTTGAATAATAGTGTTGACAAAGGAGATGTTTATCACAGCCCAGAAGTTTATAAGATTGTGTCCTAACTGTGGTGCTTGTAATGTGGTAAAAATAAGAACTTGACTTGAAGTTAGGTTTAGCGGACATGTCGCATTACTAAAAACTCTAACTTCGTAGTTCACCTCCACGAAAGCAGCGTGGTATTCCAGTTATGTCCTTGCACATGAGGATGCTCCATTCACGTGAAAAGGAGAAAATTGTGGACCTGCTAGAGGAGCTGGAGATTCTCTGCAACCAGTAGTCATGTCACGGTACACAGCTCAGTGAGCAGGTAGTAACGAGCAGCTCCTATTTTTGGGAACATTTTAAAAACTGCTCATTCATAAATAGTTTGGGTACCAGTTTAGTGCACATCTTTCGCATGTTCAAGTCTTACAAACTGATATGATGCACAATGGTTTTTTAGAACATTCAGAGTGTCAGCTAACTGGGCCTGACTGGTACTGGTGACAGCAAATCCGAGCATGTGCATCAGGCCACCAGTATTAGCCTACTACAACAGCACTTGTCTGGGCTTACACTTGAGAAAATGCTCAGTATCATGTAACATTAAGTTTTTTATACATCAACAGCCATCTTATTCTAAAGCTTAGTGAACGTAGAACTGAATCAATAATTATATTTTCCTATAGGAAATCTATGTGGGAAACCATTGTAAAGTATAATGTTTCCGGTTTCTTATAGCGATGTCGGCTATCACCGATACTGCCACACCAGCAGTCGACCACCGCAAAGATGCTGCATGTGCACACAATGTCATCAGTGGTGCCAATCCGAACAAGGCATGAGCCACATCTCCTAGGAGTTGCGAGGTGCCGTACCACTTAGGAGATCGAGTCTACTTCTGCTTCCAGTGGACACAGGCGTCATATCGTTATTCTGTCGAGCTTATGTCATACTTACATACTCACGGGGTTTAACTGTGATAAACGGACAGTGTTTGTAGCTACTGCACTTAGAACATTTAGGGACCGAGATCTACAGACTTGCCATCTCTCACATCCCAGTGTCTTTGGCTACTTCTTTGTTTATTGCGGGAAAGAAGAGTTGTACTCGTATTTGCATAAATATGTCCATGAACGTTCCCATCAGTCACAGCAGTGGAGAACCAGAAAGTTAAGCGTTGTTCAGTTCTAAATAAAGAGTTGTCTTTTTTGGCTGTGAGTGTTAACCGATCTACAGAAGCAGAATACAACAATTGTGACATACCTTTGCTGGCATGTAAATTTCTATTGCTTCGGCTGTTTATTGTCAACTGAAACTGGGGTTAGAATGAAGCCAATTGCCAATTGTTTTTAATAAAACATTTCTTATTAAAGTCTTATTCCTGTTAGCAAATATGATATAATGTATTTCTTAAGTTATTTATTTCCGTTTTTAAATAGCAATTAGTAAAATACCGTTAGTTCATATATCATCCTTCATGGAGGTCGATCGGCAAATGGGGGTGACTGCATTTTGAGTAATACGTATCTAAGCTACTTTTAGCCATGTTTGTACCTATTGCGGTTGACGTTTTCCGAAAATTAGCCAACATTGTATGTAAAAGGTCAGTAAATTTTATAATCTAAACTGATATACGTTGAGGACGCTGCACGCCGGCATCACATACACGGAGGTCATCTGTGTAATAACTACTGTAGATAGTCATCTCACTGTGAATCAAAATACTGACGTGGAAAGTCTAGTAGCGATTATTTGTATAGGCAAGCGATAATGATGATTTGATTTGCATCTTAATGGTATGTTACTTTATCATCTACACTGCTATGAAGCTAATACAAATGTAATATGTTTTGATCCTTATTGGAAAATATACTTATACGTTTTAGCCCTCATGATAGACACACAGAGGCTGAAATCTAGATCTGCAGTAAATAGATTATTAACAATTGATTACTGTACATTTTCTCAAGTTAGTAATAAAACGCTCAGCCTAAACTCTGCTTGACTATGAAACTAACGCACATCCAAGTTTGAACTGTAACAACTGTCTAGGTCAATGTGTGATAAGCGTTTTCTAATTTTTTTTGTTGCTATTCGATTAATTCCTGAAGAACTGGACTCAGATTGCAACATTCAAATACAGAAAATAATGTCAGAAACACTATGTGTGAGAATTAAAACCTAATGCACATTATTTATGTTACAACTAACTTATTGCCTGCTGCTTCACTCACGTAGACTGTTTGTGGCCTGAAGAGTTTTTTGTCTTTGTTTTTATTTAATCGAATTTTTATGTTGTTCACAAATTGCAACACTTTTAAACGTCTCACGCTAATTAAGACCATATAAGTATGATGATTTCCGAATGTACTTATAACAAAAAAGCGATTGTGCTGCTGTAATCTAAGATTTTTATTAATCATGCCTTTTGCGTACTTGTGGAGATATTTACATAGTACCTTACATACCCTAAAAAAAATTTCTTTTTAGCTAACCGAGAAGTGAAATAGCAATTTTCATAAATTTACCTTTAAATTTTTTTAATATAAAGAAATATTTTCTTAAAAATTTTCACCCCCTATTGCACTATTTTAGAGGTTGAACGTCCAATAAAAAAAAGCACATTTCTTTATTCTAACCGAGAAGTCAAATATTAGTTGTCATAGACGTATTCCTAGAAATCCTTTAGTAGTTCTTTAGTAATTATCTATCTCCAAAAAAACTTTCACCCAATATCTTACCCTCTTAGTGGTTCAATTACAAAAATGTTGAAACACGTATTTTTTTCTGACTGAGAAGCCAAATGACAGTTTTCTTAGTTCTAGCTTCGAAACTCCCTTAATAGCGACATACTTTCAAAAGATCTTTCATCCCCTATTTCACCTCCTTAAGAATGAAATTTCGGACAATTCCTTCTTCAACGACGCCTACAGTATAAGATCTACAAGCTCTTAAAACTTCAAGTTTCTATCCTTAGCGATTTGGGATAGGCGATGGTAAGTTAGTGAATAAGTCTGACCCTTTTTCACCCCCTTAGGGGTCGAATTTCCAAAACCAGTGAAACACGTATATTTTCGTCTCTAACCGAGAAGCCAAAGACCAATGTTCAAAGATTTAGCTTTAAAAATGCTTTCGCAAAGAAATACTTTCATAAAACGTTTCACTCTCTATTGCACCACCTTAGGGGTTAAATTTCCAGAAACAGTCATAAGCGTATGTTTTATTTCTAACAGAGAAGCCCAATACAAATTTTCATAGATTTAGTTTCAAAAATGATTGTACAATGGAATATTTCCGTAAAAACTTTTATACCCCCGTTTTACCCCCATAGGGGTAAAATTTCCAAAAAATGGTGAAACACGTGTTTTTTATTTCTACCACAGAAGCCAAACTAACATTTTCATTGGCTAAACTTCAAAAATGGCTTCACAATAAAATATTTTCATAGAAAATCTCATCTCATAATTTGATGCCTAGGTAGTAGAATTCCTCAACTTCGTATACTTCGTGACCGTCAATGCTGATGTTAAGTTTCTCGCTGTTCTCATTGCTGCTATTTCTCATTACCTTCGTCTTTCTCGATTTATTCTGAATCCATATTCTGTACTCCATTCAGAAGATAATGTAATTCTTCTTCACTCAGCGTGGTAATGTCATCAGCGAATCGTATCATTGATATCCTTTCACCTTGGTGTTTAGTTCCACTCCTGAACCATTTTTTTATTTCCATCATTGCTTCTTCGATGAAGAGACTGACCACTAGGGGCGAAAGATTACAACTCTGTCATACACCCTTTTTAATCCGAGCACTTCGTTCTTCGTCGTTCACTCTTATTATTCCCTCTTCGCTCTTGTACATATTGTATATTACCCATCTCTCCCCATAGCTTACCCCTATTTTTCTCAGAATTTCGTACATCTTGCACCATTTTACATTTTCGAACGCTTTTTCCAGGTCGACAAATCCTATGAACGTGTGTTGACTTTTCTTTAGTCTTGCTTCCCTTATTAACTACAACGTCAGAATTACCTCTCTCGTGCAATTACTTTTCCTAAAGCCAAACTGATCGTCATCTAGCGCATCCTCAATTTTCTTTTCCATTCTTCTGTATATTATTCTTGTCAGCAACTTGGATGCGTGAGCAGTTAAGCTGATTGTGCGATAATTCTCGCACTTGTCCGCTCTTGCTGTCTTCGGAATTGTGTGGATGATATTTTTCCGAAAGTCAGATGGTATGTTGCCAGACTCATATATTCTACACACCGACTTGAATAGTCGTTTTGTTTCCACTTCCCCCAGTGAAGTAAGAACTTCTGATGGAATGTTATCTACCCCTTCTGCCTTATTCGATCTTAAGTCCTCTAAAGCTCTTTTAAATTTTGATTCTAATACTGGATCCCCTCTAAACCGACGTATGTTTCTACTTCTATCAGATCAGACAAATCTTCCCCCTCACATAGGCCTTCAATGTACTCTTTCCACCTACCCACTTTCTCGTCCGCATTTAACAGTGGAATTTCCGTTGCATTCTTAATGTTACTACCCTCGCTTTCAGCGTGGGCTGTTTGGACTATCGTGTACGCTGAGTCAGTCCTTCCGGCAATCATTTCTTTTTCGATTTATTCACATTTTTCCATGCAGTCATTTCGTCTTAGATTCCTTGCGCTTCCTATTTACTTCATTCCTCAACGACTTGTATTTATGTGTTCCTTAATTTCCCTGAACATTTTTGTGATTTGTTCTTACATTGATCAACTGAAGTATTTCTTCTGTTACCCGTGGTTTCTTTGCAGTTACCTTCTTTGTATCTACGTTTTTGTTTCCAACTTCTGTGATTTCCCTTCTTAGAGATATCCATTCCTCTTCAACTGTACTGTCTACTGAGCTATTCCTTATTGTTGTATCTATAGCCGTAGAGAACTACAGGAGTATCTCGTCATTCCTCAGTACTACCGTGTCCCTTCTTCCTGATTAATCTCTTCAGTCTACTCTTCATCACTACTACACTCCTGGAAATGGAAAAAAGAACACATTGACACCGGTGTGTCAGACCCACCATACTTGCTCCGGACACTGCGAGAGGGCTGTACAAGCAATGATCACACGCACGGCACATCGGACACACCAGGAACCGCGGTGTTGGCCGTCGAATGGCGCTAGCTGCGCAGCATTTGTGCACCGCCGCCGTCAGTGTCGCCCAGTTTGCCGTGGCATACGGAGCTCCACCGCAGTCTTTAACACTGGTAGCATGCCGCGACAGCGTGGACGTGAACCGTATGTGCAGTTGACGGACTTTGAGCGAGGGCGTATAGTGGGCATGCGGGAGGCCGGGTGGACGTACCGCCGAATTGCTCAACACGTGGGGCGTGAGGTCTCCACAGTACATCGATGTTGTCGCCAGTGGTCGGCGGAAGGTGCACGTGCCCGTCGACCTGGGACCGGACCGCAGCGACGCACGGATGCACGCCAAGACCGTAGGATCCTACGCAGTGCCGTAGGGGACCGCACCGCCACTTCCCAGCAAATTAGGGACACTGTTGCTCCTGGGTTATCGGCGAGGACCATTCGCAGCCGTCTCCATGAAGCTGGGCTACGGTCCCGCACACCGTTAGGCCGTCTTCCGCTCACGCCCCAACATCGTGCAGCCCGCCTCCAGTGGTGTCGCGACAGGCGTGAATGGAGGGGCGAATGGAGACGTGTCGTCTTCAGCGATGAGAGTCGCTTCTGCCTTGGTGCCAATGATGGTCGTATGCGTGTTTGGCGCCGTGCAGGTGAGCGCCACAATCAGGACTGCATACGACCGAGGCACACAGGGCCAACACCCGGCATCATGGTGTGGGGAGCGATCTCCTACAATGGCTGTACACCACTGGTGATCGTCGAGGGGACACTGAATAGTGCACGGTACATCCAAACCGTCATCGAACCCATCGTTCTACCATTCCTAGACCGGCAAGGGAACTTGCTGTTCCAACAGGACAATGCACGTCCGCATGTATCCCGTGCCACCCAACGTGCTCTAGAAGGTGTAAGTCAACTACCCTGGCCAGCAAGATCTCCGGATCTGTCCCCCATTGAGCATGTTTGGGACTGGATGAAGCGTCGTCTTACGCGGTCTGCACGTCCAGCACGAACGCTGGTCCAACTGAGGCGCCAGGTGGAAATGGCATGGCAAGCCGTTCCAGAGGACTACATCCAGCATCTCCACGATCGTCTCCATGGGAGAATAGCAGCCTGCATTGCTGCGAAAGGTGGATATACACTGTATTAGTGCCGATATTGTGCATGCTCTGTTGCCTGTGTCTATGTGCCTGTGGTTCTGTCAGTGTGATCATGTGATGTATCTGACCCCAGGAATGTGTCAATAAAGTTTCCCCTTCCTGGGACAATGAATTCACGGTGTTCTTATTTCAATTTCCAGGAGTGTATATTGTGTTCTGATTCTATATCTGCTCCTGGGTAAGCGTTAAAATCCAGTATCTGATTTCGGAATCTGTGTCTGACCATGATACAATCTAACTGAAATCTTCCTTTATCATCCGGTCTTTTCCACGCATACCCCCTACTCTTATGATTCTTGAACAGAGTATTCGCTATTACTAATTGAATTTTATTACAGAACTCAATTAGTCTTTCTCCTCTCTCATTCCTCTTCCCAAGCCCATATTCTCCTGTAAATTTTTCTTCTACTCCTTCCCCTACAACTGCGTACCAGTTCCCCTTGACTATTAGATTTTCTTCTCCCTTTGCGTACTGTATTACCCTTTCAATACCCTCATACACTTTCTCTGTCTCTTCATTTTCAGCCTGTGTCGTCGGCGTGCATACCTGAACTATCGTTGTCGGTGTTGTTTTGCTGTCGATTCTGATAAGAACAACCCTATCACTGAACTGTTCACATTAACACACTCTCTGCCGTACCTTCCTATTCTTAACGTATCCTACTCCCGTTATACTGTTTTCTGCTGTTGTTGGTATTAGCCTATACTCATTTGCCCAGGAATCCTTGTTTGCTTTCCATTTCAGTTCGCTGACCCCTGGTATATCTGGATCGAGCCTTAGCATTTCCTTTTTCAGATTTTCTAGATTCCCTACCACGATCAAGCTTCTGACATTCTCCGACTCGTAGAACGTCGGTTATTCAATCTTTTTCTCATTCACAGAATTTCTCCCGCGTATCTTGCGGCACTGTCACTTCTGGGAGCAAGATAATGTGAAGACGTGACTAAGCCACAGCCCAGGGTTTTCTATCCAGAATGAATGTTCATTCTGCAGTGAAGTGCGCATTATTTTTTTAAGGTCTGTGCAATTGTTATATAGCTGTCCAAGAGTGTTAGTCTATGAGTTTGTAAAGAATTCCTTAATACTTTGAATTTTCCCTCTGTGGTAGAATATTAATCTGCTGGTACATTTCACTTACCAAATTTTATACGGTTTACTTCCGAAATCCGATCTGCTGTGTGCTGAGCTTACAACTGCTTACATAGAAACTAAAAAAATGTTTACCTTAGCTGCACAAGGTACAATGTTAGGTATTAAGTATATACACTTTTGAGTGACTGGATGGCTTCCGTAATTTTGTTCGTGGCCTTTAAATCGGATGTTATGTAGTGACCATTGCGTTTTCTGTTCCACCCATTTGAATTTCCAATGAATGTTAATCACGTGTAATTTGTAATTTAACTAAAAGTAAAGTGCTTCTGAAACGCTTCTTTGTGAACTCTGTCTTATTTCCGTATTTTATACACAATCCGCTATTTTGTCTTATATTGGATATGTCTTTTGCATGCCAAAGGCTACACTGAAACGCAAGAAGATTGGTTCTCAACCGAATTTTGCGGATTGTTTTCACCCTGCGCGACTCACGGAACTGATCGTACGGTACTAAAATAGTTACATGAATATTACTGAAACTATAAAGAGACGATGTATACTAAGTGTCCATGCACTGTTATCAGCAGTTTTAATTTGTAGTTATGACTGCAAAAAAAACCGACAGTAGGATGTCATTCGTCATTATCGTCATTATTATCCACACACCCCCCTGCACAGTAGTAGATCAAGCGTAAGTTTTCACTAAATGTAACAGGTGGAGGGTCGTTCAACTTGTTCCACCGCTGTGGCGGTTAGCCTGTCTATTGTAGTCTACTTCTTTGTTGTTAACCACTCTCCTCCTCCACACCCCCCCCCCTCCATATTATCTTCATACCATCGGTCTCGGAACGACGGCTTAACAGTCGTTAGTATGATGTGTGAATTCGGTCTAGGTTTGACTCATCTCGCTATTTGCCAAGCAATGCTGTCTCGGAAAGTACCAGGTCACACTCTGCTCTCGCTCTGTGACACAATGCTGTACATCGAATCGTATGTACGTACAACCGCACCAAAGCGACGTCGCAGGAATTTCATAACCAGACAGTGGAAAGAACTGAATGAATTCGAAGGGGCCCTGACTGTAAGACCGACTTTTTTTGTGAATTTCAACCTTCAGGAAAGCTCTAAATACAACCACACGTCTGGGATACTCGCGAAATTAATCGTTACCCGTCCCTGAACTCTCACACGGACCGGACAAGTAGTTCAACACTTTTATCAGTTTCTACAAAAGATTTCCCATTCACTTCACTCACAAAAATTGTCAATAGATTCTGATAAAGGCTGAAGAAATCATTTTTCATGGTCGTACACATGAGCAAAAACTGGACGTCGCGTAGAGTAATGGGAAGTGTCTCTTTTTTGGTATGCCGAGTAAGAAGAACTAGTTTCTTACGGAGCGAAGAGCCACGGCACATGTAATATTCAGATTAGATTCTCGGCGAAATACCGTTCTGGAGTATGGTGCGACAACAGTGAATTCGGTGAGGGTGTCAGTATGTACATCGTTCTTTCTAAACATTCCAGACAATAACACGTATCCAGCGCTGTTTGGAATCGGTCCATTGTTCACAAGGCAAAGATAATGGTGTAGTCTACTGGTGTGGACTGTTCAAAGTTCTTATCTTAATCTTACCGAATATTACAGTGATGACGTAGTGCCAATGAATGAGTGTCACATCTTTTCGCCCAAGGAAGTATTCACCACCTTTCAGGAAGATTGTAAACAAATTCAGCAGTGTCAGAACTTTGGAAAATGTTGCTCAAAGATTAAATGCTTTCCTGGCGCTCTAAGATACTTTGTTTCTGTCTTTGTTGTGAATAACAGTGGATGTCCAGACTTTTTGGCTTATAGTGTGTGAGAGGAAACTGTGCAAAAAATTATCAAATATTCGAGATAGAGCACTGTGTGAGAAAAGCTTGTTGTAACTATGGAATTTCCCAGAGAAATGACCATGTCGATGTGGAGAATTGGAAGAATGAAAAATCTTTGGAGTAACCTGAGCGGTCTAAGACTAGGAACAGGAAAAGACAATGTACGAGGTCTGTTCAGTAAAGAATCATAATTTCTAGGGTCATAATTTCTCGCTCTTAAATTTATCTTATGATATTCTGTTAGCTTAGTGTGCAACAAACACGCCGTAGTAGTTTCATTGCTAGGACTTCTGGTTCCCGCCTTTAAGAGGCAGGCAGGGTCAGTCATGTTCAGCATCGCCTACCGCTGCAATGGCGGTAATACGCAAGGAACAGTATGCGGCTTTCAAATTCTGCTTTCGTCTCAACAAATCTTCAGATGAGGCCTATACAATGTTACAGGACGCCTATAGAGAGTCTGTTCTTCGCTACAGCACAGCTCGAAGATAGGTTAAAATGTTTAAAGAGGGGACACAATCAGTTTCAAAGGAATGTGGACCCGGTGGTCCAGTTACGACTCTTACGGAAGAAAACATCGACACTGCTGCTGTCATTGTGAGAGAGGATCGACGAACTACCTTAAGATCACTTTCTGAAATACTGAACATTTCATTGGGTGCCACCCACACGTTGCTGACGGAAAAATTACACATGACACTTGTTTGTACGCAATGGGTTCCAAGACCTTTGATTCCCGAAGAAAAGGACATTCGCGTGCAGGTCTACATGCAGTTAAAGTTGATGTTAGAGGAAAATCCGGAGTTTCTTTCAAAAGTAATCACTGCTAATGAAACGGCGCTGTTTACCTAAATAAATAGCAGTATTAATAGTGGCTGGTTGTTGTCTTCTTCTTTGTAAGAATTAACCTATATTAATTGGCTACATCATTTTGATCCTGACAGCAAACAGCAAAGCTATGTGTGGAAATCTCCTTCATTACCAACCCCCAAGAAAGCAAAAGTGGTTGCATCTTCTGGGGAAGTTACGGTCATCTCATACTTTGATATTCATGGAATGGTTTATCAGCATGTTGCACCTGCACATATATCAGTAACTGAACAATACTTCAGAGATGTCCTGAAAACATTGCAGGTCCATATCAGGCACAAAAGACCATATTTCCGTGAAGCAGAATAGATGCTGCATCACGATAATGCGCGGCCGCATATTGCCAATGTTGTTGCTGAATGTCTTGCAAAAATCAACGTGAAGTGCATCCCTCACAATTCCTCATAGTCCGAATTTAGCCCCATGTGACTTTTTTTCTATTCCCTACCATGACGAAACGCCTTCGTGGGAGGCGTTATCAGTCATCAGAAGCAGTGGTGAAGGCTACGGAGGCGATTTTGAAGGACCTCCCAAAAAATGGTTTCCGGTATGCATTTGAAGACTAACAGAAACGCTGGGACATGTTCATCACATACATGGGAGACTACTTTGAGAAGGACCATCAAAATTATGAGGATGAATAAACGTTGTTTGTTTGTGTGGTCTTCAGTGCTGTGACTGGTTTGATGCAGCTCTCCATGCTACTCTATCCTGTGCAAGCTTTTTCATCTCCCAGTACCTACTGCAACCTACATCCTTCTGAATCTGCTTAGTGTATTCATCTCTTGGTCTCCCTCTACGATTTTTACCCTCCACGCTGCCCTCCAATACTAAATTGGTGATCCCTTGATGCCTCAGAACATGTCCTACCAACCGATCCCTTCTTCTGGTCAAGTTGTGCCACAAACTTCTCTTCTCCCCAATCCTATTCAATACTTCCTCTTTAGTTATGTGATCTACCCATCTAATCTTCAGCATTCTTCTGTAGCACCACATTTCGAAAGCTTCTATTCTCTTCTTGTCCAAACTATTTATCGTCCATGTTTCACTTCCATACATGGCTACACTCCATACAAATACTTTCAGAAATGATTTCCTGACACTTAAATCTACACTCGATGTTAACAAATTTCTCTTCTTCAGAAACGCTTTCCTTGCCATTGCCAGTCTACATTTTATATCCTCTCTACTTCGACCATCATCAGTTATTTTGCTCCCCAAATAGCAAAACTCCTTTACTACTTTAAGTGTCTCATTTCCTAATCTAATTCTCTCAGCATCACCCGACTTCATTAGTCTACATTCCATTATCCTTGTTTTGCTTTTGTTGATGTGCATCTTATATCCTCCTTTCAAGACACTGTCCATTCCATTCAACTGCTCTTCCAAGTCCTTTGCTGTCTCTGACAGAATTACAATGTCATCGGCGAACCTCAAAGTTTTTATTTCTTCTCCATGAATTTTAATACCTACTCCGAATTTTTCTTTTGTTTCCTTTACTGCTTGCTCAATATACAGATTGAACAACATCGGGGAGAGGCTACAACCCTGTCTTACTCCCTTCCCAACCACTGCTTCCCTTTCATGTCCCTCGACTCTTATAACTGCCATCTGGTTTCTGTACAAATTGTAAATAGCCTTTCGCTCCCTGTATTTTACCCCTGCCACCTTTAGAATTTGAAAGAGAGTATTCCAGTCAACATTGTCAAAAGCTTTCTCTAAGTCTACAAATGCTAGAAACGTAGGTTTGCCTTTCCTTAATCTTTCTTCTAAGATAAGTCGTAAGGTCAGTATTGCCTCACGTGTTCCAATATTTCTACGGAATCCAAACTGATCTTCCCCGAGGTTGGCTTCTACTAGTTTTTCCATTCGTCTGTAAAGAATTCGTGTTAGTATTTTGCAGCTGTGACTTATTAAACTGATAGTTCGGTAATTTTCACATCTGTCAACACCTGCTTTCTTTGGGATTGGAATTATTATATTCTTCTTGAAGTCTGAGGGTATTTCGCCTGTTTCATACATCTTGCTCACCAGATGGTAGAGTTTTGTCAGGACTGGCTCTCCCAAGGCCGTCAGTAGTTCCAATGGAATGTTGTCTACTCCGGGGGCCTTGTTTAAACTCAGTGAATAAACGTATGTTGTAAAAAAAAATAAAAATAAAAAAAATAAACGTATGTTGTAAAAAAAAACATTATTCGTTATTGAACAGCCCTCGTAAATCGTGGTTCTCAGTTTCAGTGGATGGTTTACAGTCACTCCTGCTTCTATTTTTCTTTGAAACAAAGACGTTGTTCGTCAGTGTCTCTGTGAGTGAGTAAGTTTCTTGCCCGCTGCATTGGCTGCTTCTGTGAACCAGCAATGCAACTACCCTACTTCTTTGTTGTTGACTCATTTCCTGGTTTGAAGAGACGCACTTTTAGCTGAGCTAAGAAGCGTGGCGCACCAGTCATAGCGAAGGATTTATCTCGTGGACGATACATTGAGTAACAGCAGGTAAGAATGCTCTATGCACTTTGGTCTTCCTGGATTTACTGCAGTATGATTTCAGAATTTGCCAGCCTAATATTAGTGACCATTAATACTGACGGCATCCTAAGATCCAGACCAGAATGCTTTCATCCTCTCTTCCTCTCGTTCTTCTCTATAGAGCGCTGAAATCTTACTCTTTACATCTGGCAGTATGAAAATCTGAATGTTTCACAGAAATTTTTGCAAATTCAAAAAGATATTAATACATGTTTTTCGTGTAACTCGGTATTATTTTGGGGACGGAACGCTGATAATAAAAAATAGGTTATTATAATAACATATTATTATCGTCGTATGAACATACTGTATAGACCTAAAAGCGGTAATTTACTATCCAACTACGCCAGTGGCATTAGAAGTAATTTCGGGTAACTAAATGAAGGGTGATATATACGAGAAATCGTGAAGAACTACCTAAAAAATTTTGCAACAGTTGAGATGCATTCAAAACTTATTACTTGTACCCTCCTACACATCTGTTAGTCGCAAATTGTTACATGTATTTAAAATCCGTCTGTACAACTAGGAAAAAGTGGGTATTGATACTGCCAAACGCGTTTCGTTCCATTAACTTAAATCGCTAGTGGTATGGGATGAAACATTTAAAATGTTGGTTTGTTTTCTAGGTTTACAGATAGCTCGTTACAAAAGACATTTATATACGGCATTTGGAGCTTCCACCAAGATGCGTTGTCAGCTCACATTTCTTTCACTCAGGGATATAACAAGTTCCCAATCACCAGATTTTGCGAAATTGTCCTGGGCTGAAATCCAAAACTCTCTCCTGTTTCTCATGAAGTGACAGCATGTAAGGCTGTCGATGGTAAACCATGTGTCTGATGTGGACATTAATCTCGTGGACACATGGGCAGTATCGAGAAGAGTAAGTTTATGTACTTCCACCAGATTTCACTCTCTCCCTTGTCTCGCCATTACACTATAAGCACACTCATTGAAGTCACCTACACTCAGTTCCATACGCCGCATGCAAACAGGCAACTGTGCACGGAAGATAAGAAATCCTTTTCTGATCAGACTCGAAAAGTTTCCAAACCAACGATGACATACTATTCTGTCTTTTCGTTGTTCTCTTGTTATTATACTTCAACTGCTTGTGTTTTATGTTCCCTGAGACCCATACTGGTACGAGCCAAGCCTTGTTTGAAAGATTGAAAATAAATAAAAAATGAAAATTTAAAAGAGAAAACCGCAGGCGGGCTGTTCGATGTACGGAATAATTAGTCGTTTATGCTGCGTGCTAATTCGATGTGGGTCTCTACCATCTCCCTGTATCGTCAGAAGCGTGCTACGCGCTGTGCTGTGCGAGCAGTGTAAGTAGGCTGTTTAGGTTTTTATATTGGTAACGCCACGTAGCGTTCTGTATGAAAATCACAGCTGTTTGGCATTGTTGTAATACTCGTCATTGTAGCGTTGGGCAGTCGGCTGTTAACAGCGCGTAGCGTTGCGCAGTTCGAGGTGAGCCGCCAGCAGTGGTGGATGTGGGGAGTTTTGAGAGCGGATGATCTGGACAGAGACAGTAAATTTGTAAGACTAGATGTCATGAACTTATATATATATATATATATATATATATATATATATATATATATATATATATATAATGACTTTTGAACACTATTAAGGTAAATACATTGTTTGTTCTCTATCAAAATCTTTCATTTGCTAACTATGCCTATCAGTAATTAGTGCCTTCAGTAGTTAGAATCTTTTATTTAGCTGGCAGTATTGGCGCTCGGTGTATTTCAGTAGTTCGAGTAACGAAGATTTTTGTGAGGTAAGAATTCATGAAAGGTATAGGTTATTGTTAGTCAGGGTCATTCTTTTGTAGGGAATACTGAAAGTCAGATTGCGTTGCGCTAAAAATACTGTGTGTCACTTTAGTGAATGTCTCAGTACGTTCAGTTTTGCTCAGCTGTTTGAAAATCAAATAATGTAAGAGGTTTATCAGCACAGTCAATCATAAATTTTTCTAAGGGGATCCTGTCAGGATACCTCACTAGAATCTTCTGATCTTTTCTTGTAGTTTGTGTAATTAGTGTAGCTATTGTTTATTGCTAGCGCATAATTATAGAGAGAATTTCCTTTGTATTTGTAGTGTTTCATTGTTGTACAGTAAAACAGTTGTGGCATGCATGTAGATTTGCAACAAGTATTTCGCAGCTGCACTTGCAGTTAACGAGATATTATTTTCAATGCTATGTTAATGTGTATCCTTATTTTGCTCTTCCAATTGTGCTTTTCTGTGTTATCGTGTGAAATATTGTGACAATAATGGCGTGTGAAAAACATAATACTAGGCTCCAAAGTAAACTGAGAAATGACAGTGAAGACGAAAGCAGTGCGTTAGCGCCACTGTGTAATGAATTAACTAATGTTCAAAGTAGTAATTTGGTAATTGTGCATAAGGAAATGGAGCGGGCTGCAAATAATGGTGTAGACAGTGAAACAATTAGTGAACAGGGAAGCATTAAAGATCGATCGGTCGGCAACAGTTCGCCTCAGGTATCCGAAATGACAGGACACAATCTCGAAAATACTGTGGATTCAGGTTTTGGGTCCTCACCGTTTTCTCAGATAAGTCAAGACACATTTTCTGCTTGTCAAAATGTGAATGTTGCCGGTGCAAATGCACTGCCGAAAAGCACTGAGGAACATGTTTCACACACCAGTGCATTGTTATTACCATTAATGCAACAAATGGGACAAAATCTTCAAAAGTTAGACACAATGGAACAAAATCAGAGACAAACACAGCAAAAACTTCAAATGTTAGACACAATGGAACAAAATCAGAGACAAACACAGCAAAAGCTTCAAAAGTTAGACAGAATGGAACAAAATCTTCGAAGTTAGACACCACGCTTGAAGAAACACGTGAAGATTTAACTACTGAGTTACATAACATCGAATCGAAATGTCAAAAAGTCTGTAATGACGTAAAAACACAAATTTGTGAGCATTTTCAACCTATTTTTTCGTGGCATGAAAATGCATTACAGGATCACGAAGCAGCCATAAAAGAACTGCAAACTATTG
This sequence comes from Schistocerca nitens, assembly GCF_023898315.1. NCBI lineage: Eukaryota > Metazoa > Arthropoda > Insecta > Orthoptera > Acrididae > Schistocerca > Schistocerca nitens. Next base: position 738,437,803 of record NC_064617.1, read on the forward strand.
TTCATGAAAATCACGAAACCTTGCGGGCTGAAATTGACTCAGTTGCATCTACCGATTCGGTTATGCTACTTGCTAAAACTCAGGAAAACTTAAAGAACACAGTAGATACTCTGAACATTGGTTCAGAAAGACACATGGAGGAAATTAGTTCATTATCAGAGAAAGTAGTCGAACTTTCGGATCAGCTAAATAATTTATCTACGAAGATAGATGATAATCTGAATGACACAACACCGGTAGTCTTTAATGATACAGAAGAGTACGAACAAATTAGGAAATTCAAACAAAATCAGGATCAAATTAATACACAACACCAAAGAGAAATCCGGGAACTACAAGAGGAGGAGGAGGAGGAGGATATTGGTGTTTAACGTCCCGTCGACATCGAGGTCATTAGAGACGGAGCACAAACTCGGACTAGGGAACGATAGGGAAGGAATTCGGCCGTGCCCTTTCAAAGGAACCATCCCGGCATCTGCCTGGAGTGATCTAGGGAAATCACGAAAAACCTAAATCAGGATGGCCGGACGTGGGATTGAACCGTCGTCCTCCTGAATGCGAGTCCAGTGTGCTAACCACTGCGCCACCTCGCTCGGTGAAGTACAAGATCAGTTGACACAGATTATACAAGAATTACATATTTCAGAGAACACTCGCGCTCCAATACGGGAAGAGGGACATAGAAATACGGAACAGCCGCAAAATAATAACACAGGGCACTTCGGAAATTATGAAAGAAATTGGCAAGGTACACCGAATTTTGAGATGGAACCGCCGAAACGACGTAACAATGACCGACATGCGACTCGCCGACATGATGATTTTGATTATAATCTTTTTATTACTGCACGTAAATTCAAAACATTTGAGAATTCTGGCAACGGCATTCATCCAAAAGCGTGGCTTCATCAATTCTATCATTGTTTTCCTCCCAACTGGTGATTAGAGCACAGATTAGAATTTATGTGTGGCTATTTAGAGAATGAACCAGCTGTAAGAATGCGATCGGTCATTCACGATTGTCACAGTGAAGGAGAATTTTATCATGCCTTCCTCTCAGCATATTGGTCTCAAGCTACACAAGACCGAGTAAAACATAGCATCATAATGATGAAACATTTCGAACAATCTGAATTTTCCAGTCTTGTGAAATATTTTGAAGACGTGTTGCACAAGAATCAGTACCTGTCAAACCCATACAGCCCCTCAGAACTCATCCGCATTTTCTTAATCAAATTGCCTGAACATTTACGACATATATTTTTGGCAGGACGTTGCAAAGACGACATTGAAGCTATTCAGGGACTGTTACAAGAACTGGAAATTGACACTGACAATTGCGGGACGGGAAAACAGGAACACAACAATTACAGGTCACATCCGTCACAATTCCGCGATGAAAGAAATAATAACTGGACATGACAAGGCTATTCTTACAATGTAAATCGTGACCAAAGCAGATACCACCCGTATGACAACCGTTGGCAGAGTAGTAATAATTACAGGGAAAGATCACCTCTCCGCGGTAATGACTATCACAGAGACAATCAGAGAAACAGACAATATGGAATCCAAAATAATTATTATCAAGGGAGACAGAATAACGTCAGGCGCAACGGTCCACCGCACAGTTACGACTCATGGAGAAATTCTCCACCACATGACCAACAAAAGAGAAACTATGTAAACTAACGACGAAACAACAGACCTGAATTTCATCAGAACTGGCGGGATTCAAACAGGTCAGGGCCCTCTCGACAAGGTGAATTTGTAGAAGTGAGATATCCAAATCCCAATAACGACGCGCGCCAACAAAGAGACAATAGGCAATGACACACACCGCTGGCAGCCACAAAACGTACTTATGAAGCTGACGACGTAGCTACTGTGGCTAGTAATTACGTAAAAATGGAAGACATTAGGGACATCTTACTCCAGGAACACAATGTAAAACATAACATCATTGCATATCGTGTTATTCACATTATAGTAAATGACGTAAAATTTACGGCAGTACTTGACTCTGGCACTCCCATTTCAGTAATTAGTGAAACAGCCCTTAGAAAATTCAACAAATCGAACGATTGCCCCATACTTCCGTTATGTTAGACTAAATTACAAGGTGCAATCGTTGGAAAAAGTGTAGATGTAGCCAACACACCAACTTAGAATTCTTTTGTCAAAGCCACAGGTTCTCTATGAACTTTCTTATTGTTCCATTATTGTCGACGGAAATTATATTGGGAGTAGACTTTTTCAATGAATACAAACCAATCTTAAACTTTCACGATGCTGCAATAAGTTTAGAGAAAGAAGGTAAGTCAATAGCTTTGAAATTTGAAGATTGGCTCTCAAACCATGACAACGAAATTAATCGGCTTTACCTTCTGTTAGACGACAGTTCGGAATTTTCGACAGAACTATACACTATCAATCACTCTGCAAGTACTGACAGGGATTATATCGACGGCATATTTGATACTAATGAGTTAATTCAGAATAAAATTCAAACAATTGAGAACTGTAATGACACTGGTAGGCAGGGCCTTTTTGAGGTTGTACAAGGACATTCAACAGTTTTTACTCACAAAACAGGAACAATCAAGGGATTTCAATACAAATTTCGTGTTTGTGAGCATACTAAATTTTGTGTTAGACCATATGTAATTCCAGCACATTATAGGGACCGTGTTAGAACAGAAATACAATCTATGCTTGACGAGGGCATTATTGAGCCTGCAGTAACGTCATACAACAATCCATTACATGTTGTTGAGAAGCAAAATGGATCGATCAAGCTTGTCTTAGATTCGAGACAAATCAATACTATCATCAATCCTGAAACAGACAGGCCGCAAACGATGGAAGAACTTCTTCAAAATATTAATGGTGTAAAAGTGTTGTCTTCTATCGATCTCAGATCCAGCTTTTTTCAGATCGAACTTCATCCAGAATGTAGAAAATACACAGCTTTTCTTTGTTTCGGCGTTTATTATCAATTTCGGAAACTTCCTTTTGGTTTGAACATTTCTTCGCCAGCGTTCATTCACGGGCTAAATTCCATATTACCTGATTTCTTAAAACGTCACATCATCTTATATGTGGATGATATTCTAATAGCAGAAGCCTCATGGGAACAACATAATCGCATCCTCAACAGTATGTTACGTATTTTTGCAGAATCTGGAATTACAGTTAACTTGGAAAAGTCTAAATTCGGTAGGTCAAAGGTGAGGTTTTTGGGACATAGTCTCGTAAATTTTTACCGTCGTTTTCTGAATATGCAAATTCTAGTTACACCAAAACTTTGTTCTCTCACTGAATAAAATACTATTTGGAACTGGGACGAACAAGCACAGTTGGAATTCAATTCTTTGAAAGAATCGCTACTTAACGCGCCAATACTAGCTCATCCAGATCTGTCACATGATTTCTGCCTTAGCACGGATTCTTCTAAAGTCGGTCTTGGTGCCTATTTATTTCAAGAAGCCATAGAAAATGACACTGCTGTTCAGAAAACCATTGCTTTTGCTAGCCGAGTGCTAACAAAATCTGAAAAAAGTTATTCCGTTACTGAATTAGAAGCTTTAGCTATCGTTTGGGCATTTAACAAATTGCGTTTCTTTCTTTCTGGTAAGCACGTAAAAGAATACAGTGATCATCGTGCATTACAATTTCTTATGCCTTCAAAATTAAATCATGACAGGTTAAAACGTTGGGCATTGTTTCTGCAAGAATTCCACTTCACAATAGTCTACATTCCCGGCAAGGAGAACATTGTTGCGGACGCACTGTCACGCGCACCGGCTGGGCTTGAGAAAAGTAACACAGAAGGCAACCTCGAGAAAAATTTCAGTATTCTTTACATTCAGAAAGTCGCCTTTGAATACTTCATCACCACATCTTTAAAGGACATTGCTCATGAACAAGATAAAGATCCGATTTGGAAAGACATCAAAAGTAAAGGGCATGAAAAGACACACACACAAATTCGGCATTATTATCTGGTAAGAAACAACATACTCTTCAAACGCTGCGCTGTTGATGACAAGCTGTGGGTACTTTGCATTCCTGACGATTTTGTTAATAAGCTCATTTGGTACATTCAATTTCAGTTTCGCGCATTTTGGTCCACGAAAATGTTATCATATTCTCCGGACGACTTGTTATTTTAACAATATGGAAAAGAGAATTCGAAGAGTCTTGTCTATTTGTAAACTTTGTCAAAAGGCTAAACCATCTACTATCTCACATCGTGCTCCGTTGTTTCCTATCATTCTTTCTAAATTAAAAGAATTTTCTGCTGTTGATCTCTTGGGACCCTTGTCAGAACATCGAATGGATTTTCGTACGTTCTAGTCGCTGCTGAACTTACTTCAAAATTTGCTTCTTTCACTCCGTTATGTAAAGCCACTGGACGGTCTGTATCCAACGCCTTTGTAAAAAATTTCTTATGTGAATTTGGACACGTTAGTAAAGTCATTTCAGATAGCGGACCGCAATTCAGATCTGCTGTTTGGTCACGTATGATTCGGAACCATAAAATCAAACCTGTTTTTATTTCAGTGTACTCACCACATTGTAACCAGTCTGAACGGATTAAAAGAAATCAATAAGTTTTGCAGACTTTATTGTCACAGAAATCATCAGCATTGGGACAGATATTTACACTTATTTCAAAACGTGCTGAATGAAATGCCTCATGACTCCACTGCTTTACCACCTACTCTTGTACTGAAGAATGAAGAACCACCAAACAGAATCAGAGAGATTTTACCTTTTCCGAATACACGTAAACTTCGACACAAACACATAATTAATTTGGCTATTAAAAATATAAATTCTGCTGCAGACAAAAGGAGAAAACTATACAGTAAAGCAAATGCAAAGAAACTATATCTTGGTCAGAAAGTTCTCATTAAAGCACATTCATTGTCACATAAGAAGAAACACTTGAGTTACAAATTCTTTCTGGTTCACAATGGACCTTTCAGAATCCGACATATGTCACATGATAATTGCGTTCTAGTTGAAACTCTGCGTACTAGGAAAAGTAAAGGATTTCACCACATTTCACATGTAAAACCGTTTATTGAAAGATAATTTGCTTTTTAACTTAGTCTTTGCCATAAAATTTTTCACTTCACGTTACTAGTATGCTTTGCCAGACTTAGAAACTGTTAACATGCAACAATGTTTGAAGTTAAATATCCAGTCAAGAACCAAGAGAACTTATTTAAACAGTATTTACGAGTGCATTCTTATAGTGAACAGACGACACAGTGTTATTATGTGTGTACATTCTTGCTTGTTAGTTGCACGGTTACGTAACGACTATAAGGCTCACATACTTAGAACATATATCGGTACTGATAATGAGATTTTAATACAACATTTTGGTTTACTTGAAAATACATTATGGATTTAAAGTGCTTTCTGAGAGATATCACATGACTCGGTGGTTAGTTTATTTGACAGCTACACGATTATATCACGACGCTACTAATGTGTGACACAATTTACATTGTTGCTTTTGCGGTGTATCTGTTTTATATCTGCAGATTTTCTGAATTCTTCTGGAAAGGAAAATATGTTTTAATAGTAACTTTTGTGGTATAGCTACAATATCCTTTTTCGTAGCACAACAATACATTACAGTATAGTACTTTCTTGATCATCGTACTGTACATAATAACTACGATATCTATACGCATAGCATGTCACTTTTGTTTATTACGAGGTAAGTACATTGACTTCTACAGAACTTTGCTTATGGACGACGATAATCACCACTTGGCATATTTTTACCCTTCAGTAATGACAAAGATTATCTTACAACAACACGCACAGTTTAGCGCTACAGTACACATATTTAAGTGATTAATTTGTATTTAAAACATTTATTTTTAAAGATTTTTGAATTACAAAGATACAAAGGTTTTCTGTGATACATTTCATTCCATTGCTGTAATCTGTAACACCTGAGGGTATAATTACTTTACTTTGTGTACCATGTGTTTGGCAAGCACAAGGAGCCCTAGCTAATATGGTATTTGCTTATACAACTTTACACATGGGTCCCATATTTCTCTAACACAGAATTACACAGCTATCTGATTATTTAACTGAGAGAGACAAACATTTTTTTTTACTATGTCAGTGACACATGTTTACGCAATTACACAGTTGGATAACTTCAAACTTATGACATTTTATTTTGTATGTACTTTGTGAACTGTTCATATTTTTCAGAACCATTGTGATACTATGAGAGCTTTGAATGATGTGTTTGGTATGGGATCATGATTTTAAAGTATGTTTGAGGTAGATGACACTACTGAAATGAGCAGAGAATTTTTTTTTAAGGTTTTGACATTATTGCAGAAAGCTACGACGATTTTGAGATTTGACTGAGGTGTTATGATGTTATTATTATGACGACGATGTGTATTATGCTGTTGAGGTATATTTATCATCAATAAGCTGATGCTATATGAGGAATGTGATTATGCTACGTATTTATTATGATGAAATATTGAAGAAGTGTTGACACAAGATTGACGTGTCGACGAATATGTATATGTGTAATAAGGTAAGGAATAATGAGCAGTGGTCAGGGACTCTGATTTGTGAAACAGGATGTTGGAAACCAAGAATCGTACTTTAAGAGTTATGAAATGTGTGTAAATGCGTGAATGTATCACAATGTCGGCGAAAACTTGAGAGGTGGCATGGGCCTCCTCTAATATTTCTATCTTACGATTTTCCTCTCTAATTGCATGCGGTGAAAAGTCGCTATTCCTTCACACGCGGACTTCCCACTCAGCATCTCTCGTCACCCGGGTGGTCCAGTGACAGGCGAGCTCTGCTGATCTTGAAAGGGTTAAGCCGACGGGTGTGATGGAGTCGAGTGAATGCTTTCCAGACGCCGACATTGTCAAAAGACACGCCCGCAGGGGCCTGAAGTAGCGGCTGGGCTAGAGGTTCCGTTACTTCGCAGAAACTTAGCAAAAACACTTTCTGGCGGGCTACCAGCGAGGCGTGGGAATGACTTGTGTACCCAGGCAGTTGTGGCGGGAAAATTCCCGTGCTTTCTGCCAAATAGTAACTATGATTGGCTTGCTCAGGGCATAGCTCCATGACGTAGCAAAATCAGCGCAGAAATTGGCGCCAAGAATCTCCATTGGTGGAATGGTAGTGCTCCGGCAAGAGAGTGGAATTTTCCGCCGGTTTTCGAGTTGCCGATTGGAACGTTTAACCACGGCCACTCTCGTGGGGGCGGGAATGTTCTGTGTTCGTCCTGTACAGGTGCTCTTGAGGGGTTGACTCTCGCCTTTCGGTCGGAGTAGGTTACAAGACTGAGCTCTCGCTGCTCTGGACAGCCTGCCTTCTGTTGGCTGTATAATATACTTTTATTTGATTGTAACTGTTTAACGAAGTTGCTGAAGCTTCGACTTCAACGGGACATTCCGAGTACAGTTGGCAATTGAGCGTTCTGTAGTCTGTCTTGAGCAGTTTTGGCTAAAGTTGACTGTATCAGAGTTACAGTGTGACTTCGCTTGTTAAAATCAATCACTGTACCGTCAGTGATTGTGTGGTGAGCCTTCTTCGTCTCCCTCAGAGGCGCATTTGTATTGCTAGGAAGTCTTTAGTCTGGAACAACCAGACCAGGATAATTAGTTTCGGGCTATACTCGCGACATTATCATCACCACGACGGGACGTCAAAGCAACCAGCCATCGCCTCCGGTACGCCAGATCGTGTTCTTGGAGTTAAGAAGCCAGTTTGGTAATGTATGTCCGCAGCACCGGCAGATAGGAATTTTCCTAGGTGATAATCAGATCTAAGCAGAGCACGCTTGTTCGTCTTTTTCTAACTTTGTTCTGTCTTGGGTGTTCATTGTCTTAATTCTCTCTACTGTAGCAGCAATTAATGTTGGGTTGGCTGTGTGTCTGTCTTAAGACTTGAGTTGCAAGGAATTGGCTCCACATACCACTTCGTCATAAATGTCACAATCTAGTTTAGGGACAACTTCACCTTCACAGCATTTATTTGAGTATCCAATTTGAGCCAATATGATGTATTGTAAATGTTTCATGTGTTTTTGTTTATTATTTTGAGTTATAATAAATCATATTGTTATTTTGGACAGAACTTTCATTCTGTTAATCGGTAGAGCAACCCTATCGTTTCTCACTACGTTAATGAAACTTTCCTTTATTTAACTTACTTATCAAATGAAATTATTGCAGGTGCCAAACTCTTTTCCACTCCACTTGCAGGGTCTATTACAGTCAGTTCGCGTTTCTTTTTAATCCATGTGCAATAGCAAAAGTCGGAGTTAGAATAGGGGAGGCTTAGAGCATCATTTACATATGCAGATTCTAGAAGAATTTAGTGTTAAATACACTGCTAGCCCCGGCACCTCGCATAAAATGGCGACCCTGCCAGGATCGGATCTTTCCTGTGAATCACTGATAAGCTAACAGTATTCTTAGTAGGAACATTCAAAATATTTTTCTCTATTTTTTTAATAATTAATACCCAACTTCTTTTTCTTGTAGTTCCGCGATTAGTTTTTAAGTAGCGGCGCATGATTACAGCTTTTGTTTTCAGTGTATATATATTTTTTGTTCATTGTTTTTTGTGTTTCGTTGATGAGGTGTCCATACCGCATCACACTTTGTCGGATTTGTGTGTGGTTTCTGTACCACATCAAATTATGCTTGTAATTACAGCGTTGGAACAGCGTTGTTGAAATTTTATGTCTATGTGTAAAAATACAGGGAGTAGATTATTTTTACTGTGTATTTTAGATAAATTTTGTTTCTCATGAATGATCACGAGAAGTAAGGCACGACTATTAGTGAGCGAAGCTAAAACAAAAGTGGATACTATAATGGATAAGGGGCACGTTACTGACAGAGATAGGTTCGGAGATGAGATGGGCACATTTTTAGCAGGACAGGACGACAGGGTCATTGATGAGGACGGTGACTTGGACGCGATCTTAGAGCAACGTCGCGACCGTGATTATGATAGTGAGGTAGAGGATGAAACAGAGACAGGCACACAGGTCGAGACGGTAGTAGAAGTTTATAATGAAACGAACGAGAGCAGACAGGGGCCAGCTCGGTCACGTCAGAGCTCTAGCGCCCAGGTCTCCAGAGTTACACCGCCCATGTGTGTGTGGTTTCTGTACCACATCAAATTATGCTTGTAATTACAGCGTTGGAACAGCGTTGTTGAAATTTTATGTCTATGTGTAAAAATACAGGGAGTAGATTATTTTTACTGTGTATTTTAGATAAATTTTGTTTCTCATGAATGATCACGAGAAGTAAGGCACGACTATTAGTGAGCGAAGCTAAAACAAAAGTGGATACTATAATGGATAAGGGGCACGTTACTGACAGAGATAGGTTCGGAGATGAGATGGGCACATTTTTAGCAGGACAGGACGACAGGGTCATTGATGAGGACGGTGACTTGGACGCGATCTTAGAGCAACGTCGCGACCGTGATTATGGTAGTGAGATAGAGGACGAAACAGAGACAGGCACACAGGTCGAGACGGCAGCAGAAGTTTATAATCAAACGAACGAGAGTAGACAGGGGCCAGCTCGGTCACGTCAGAGCTCTAGCGCCCAGGTGTCCAGAGTTACATCGCCCATGTGTAACGAGGATCACAAAGATGACGTTAACCCAATACTGAGCTTCCTACGATCAATGAAAGAAGATGAGAAACAGTATAAGAAGGACACTGAGGCAATAATCTCGCATATAGGAAAAATTCGTGGGGAATTACTAACAATAAAGAAAGAATGTGGAGAAGCAAATCAAATGTCAATGGTAGCACAAAAAGTAGCAGGCCTAGCCAAAACGGCAGCAAAAGGGGCAATGAAAATCGCAAAAGCAACTTTTCAACTCTCAGGGCGCTTGCGACGTGCGACACAAGCCCACTCAAAATCCCTAGCGGTCTTAAAAACTCAAGGTTATATTGCGGTTACGAACATCACGAAACGAATGAAAGAAGTAGAGAGTCGAATAGCAAAACTAGAGCGAAACGGGCACACAAGCACTGCGCGTTCGGATTCCAATAATGGAGTAAACAGAATTGTTTCTCCGAGTAAAAGCCCGCCGTTCTCTAGCCCAGTGACAGAGTGCGGAACATACAGTGCACACGCCGAAACAGCGAGTAATAGCTCCAATAATTGTAGCCCACTTAGGAGAGTGAATTCGGAGTGCCACTTCCACTGTGAAACAGGGGTAGCACATCACAGTTGTCAGAAAGATAGATCAGGACACTCAGGAGACGTGCAAGTATCGGAAACGAGTGACAACACCAGTGCGAGGATCGGACAGGATTTTGATCAGAATCACTTTCTGTCGATACTAAAATTCCAGAAGATCAAAGATAATGAACGGTCGATGCATCCGAAGAGCTGGGTGATGCAGTTTACAAATTCATTACCGTCGTCATGGCCAACCCAGACAAAATTAGAATTCATGTGTGGACACATCGAAGGCCAAGCCGCGGCAAAGATGCGGGGTGTCGCAGCGACGTGTCCGGGCATAGGAGCGCAACCAGATTTTTTGATGATTTACTCATGAAGAATCAGTTTTTAGATAGTCCATATAGCAACGGAGAAATCATTAAATTTTGCTTTTCCAAATTGCCAGTTAGGTATCAACAGACACTTGTCGGGAAGTGTGGATCTGACATAGAAGCATTCAAGAGTCTATTGCGCGAACTCGAAGTAGTCTTTGATAAAAAATACGCAAAGTACAGGAAGAAGACACAAAATAACAAATACCACGGGCCAGCAAGGGAAGACGACAACAGATCCCATAATCGCACTGGTCAGTTAGGAAACCAGGGTTACGGAAATCAAGATTACGCTATTCAAGGTTATGGAAACCAGAGACACGGAAACCAGAACGCCAGGGAACTTTTGTGGTATAGCTACAATCAGACAGCCTTTTCTGTAGCACAACAATACGTTACAGTACAGTACTTTCTTCATCATGGCAATAAACGTAATAAGTAAGGTATCTATACGCAAAGCATTTCACTTTTGTTTATCATGAGGTAAGTACATTGACTTCAGCAGAACTTTGCTTACAGAGGACGATAACTACGACAGTTCCACAGAATTATCTTACAGCAATACGCACATTCAGCGCTACAGGAGACGCATTTGAGTGATTAATTTTGAACTTAAACCATTTATTTTTCAAGATTTTTGAATTACGAAGAAAGTTTTCCGTGATACATTTCATTCCATTTCTGTAATCTTAACACCTGAGGGTATAATTACATTAATCCTCAGGGGGTACACGCTTACTTTGTGTACCATGTGTTTGGCAAGCACAAGGAGCCCTAGCTAATATGGTATTTGCTTATACAACTTTACACATCGGTAACATATTTCTCTAACACACAAATTACACAGCTATCTGATCATTTAACTGAGAGATAAACATTTTTTTTACTACTTCAGTGACAGATGTTTACGTAATTACACAGATGGATAACTTCACACTTATGAAATTGTATTTTGTCTGTACTTTGTGAACTGTTCATATTTTTTCAGAACCATTGTGATACTATGAGGGCTTTGAATGATATATTTGGTATGGGATCATGATTTTTGAAGTACGTTTCAGGTAGATGACACTATTTAAATGAGCAGAGAATATTTTTTAGGTTTTGTCATTATTGGAGGAAGCTACGACGATTTTAAGAATTGACTGAGATGTTATGATATTTTTACGACGACGATATGTATTATGCTGTTGAGGTACGTTTATGATCAATAAGCTGAGAATCGTACTTTAAAGAGTTATGAAATGTGTGTACATGCGTGAATGTATCACAATGCCGCAAAAAATTTTTTGGACTCTGTTATATTGATAGGATTTTGTTTCTACACATTTGCAACGCAAATTCTCGACCTGTGAAATTTTTTATATGAGACTGTCACTGTAGTGTAAACTGCTGTCGTAAATATTCCGGTAAGAACGTTGAGTGACCTGCATGTAATGCGTCGTGGCTGCCCAGCTGTGCCACCTGCCTGGAGAAAAAGCCATTAGTGTGCGTTTCAGCGGCACAGGTAGAAAAAAAAGGAGGCCATTATCCTCGCTATTGACATTTCTTTGTGGAAAGCATCGCAAATACGACACGCTCAAACTTGAAGACATATGATTACACTGTGGTGCTCTTAATTTATGATATTTACTAACATGCCTAATGAAATGATGAGAAACATTTTACATCTATTGTCTTTCTAGTTGAGAGATTACTCATTTTGTTTAATATCTAGTTTCTAGCTGCACTGCAGCACTGGTTAGAATAAAATTTAATAGATGTATTGATATAGATATTTTATGCCTACAGATCCAGTAAATAATAACTTTATGATCTACTTAAAAGAAAACGAGGTAGCACAAATGACATTTCCTCTCACAGGAATTGCATACTTAATTTTTGTCAATGACTGGTAACTTTTTAGTAGTGTAAGTTAAGGTGATGCATCACTCTACTGTTAAGATCTGACATAGGTATTAGACATTTCATATCTTTACTGAAATATTCTTTTTGCTTGAGCTTTATCATGTTTAGGTATAAGTTATTGCATTTGTTGCTACTGTTTGCCAGGCATAGTTCTACTGAATTTTACATTGTATTAAGCTAGTTTTACTACTGATTTATTTTTCTTGTTGCTGCACGTTGGCTCATATTAGTTGTAATATTGCATTTGCTTTGCTGATTTAGATATACTGATGCTTGCTTTGCCAATTTGCATTTTTTTCATTGCTGTTTGTGTTAATTGTTTTGTGCTGTTGCACTGCCTCGTCCCTTAGTATATATATCTGAGCTCAGTAGATTTAAGTTAGCTTAAGAGGGGGTAGACTATATAAAAAACCGACTATGGAGAATAGGGAAAGAATGCATTGAGGAATTATATGAAAAAGATTTGGGCCAAAATGAGTATTATACAATGAGAAATAATTATTTTGAAAGAAATATGAAGAGAATACAGAAAAGAGATATAGATAGGACTTTCTGGCAATAATGATGAATGAAGGGAGATCTCCAAGAAGTAAAGAAAATTTTGTTTGCAAAATACTGCGGTAAATACAAACCCTGTCCTTTCCGTTTGTATTATTCCGCTATGTGTTTGTGTACCCTTGTGTATTTATGTTCTTCCTGTCTTTGTGTGTTTATCTAATAAGACTTATGTTGTAGAATTTTTCTAATACTCAGCTACATTCACTATGATGAGGAACACTGTTATCCTCAAACATAATTTACATTTATAATATGTTATTTAGTTTGTAAAGAGGTTTAGAAATTATTAATTCTGTTCGGTTTCAATGCTCATATGTGAAATTAATGTTTCAAAAACTATTCTCATTATTTTATTTATTTACTTATGTCATAATTCCTGTAACACTGATGTACATGTTTATTTCTATTCTTTTGTAAAGCCTGTATTACTGCAAATGTTATCTGTACTATTATGTACCTTAATGACCTGTTTTGTACCTTTGTAATTGTATTCTTATGTTGTAAATTTATAATTGTATAGACACCAGTTCATCAAATTAAGTTACATTTCACTGCACACATTTCTGTTGGTCATAGTATACGCACAATAGATGAGAAGTTGGGACAGTGTTTGCAAGTGTGTTAATAATTCAGCAGGGGACTGGTTAACTGCATTGCTAGTTCTAAGGACATTTCCAAAAACTTTGTGAGTCCACAAGTGGTGGTTTATGGACTTGCTATATTAACCGCTAGACTCTTCGATGGTGTTATGCACCTGCACAGTCGTAACAGATGTCTGCTGACCGTCTCTACAAGGACTGCAGTGGGTCTGCACTTTTGATGGCCCACCAATACCATTATCTCTACAAGGACTGCAGTGGGTCTGCACCTCTGGTGTCCCACCAATACCGTAATCTCTACCAGGACTACAGTGGGTCTGCTCTGTGATGACCTACCTACCAATATTCTTCAACTTCGACTGACTCTGCTGTGGGTTTGCTCTGTTGTGGCCCATTACCTGTCTGCATGTCAAGAATCGGCACTGTCTTTCCGTTGCAAGGACAACACTGCTTCTTCAAGACTGCATGGAAATCCACTACTTCAGTGTGCATTTTCTTTTACTGCTCAGACTTTGAGAAAAATACTGCAATTTTACTGTGATGGATGATCAGGACTTATGGACTGTGAGAAAATTTTAGCTTTTGACCAACATTGTATCAATAAGTGTGTGCATTTGATATCTTTGTTATTGCAATTATGAAAAATATTTTCAAATCTGTATTGGCCGTGGCCCAAAACAATTTGTAAAATTTTTTGTGGGGAGCATGGGGGCTATGTAAGTAGGCTGTTTAGGTTTTTATATTGGTAACGCCACGTAGCGCTCTGTATGAAAATCACTGGCTGTGCTGTGTGCAGTCTGTGGCTGCTTGGCATTGTTGTAATACTCACCATTGTAGCGTTGGGCAGTTGGCTGTTAACAGCGCGTAGTGTTGCGCAGTTCGAGGTGAGCCGCCAGCAGTGGCGGATGTGGGGAGTGAGATGGTGGGGTTTTGAGAGCAGATGATCTGGACAGAGACAGTAAATTTGTAAGACTAGATGTCACGAACTTATATATATATATATATATATATATATATATATATATATATATATATATATATATATATATATATATATAATGACTTTTGAACACTATTAAGGTAAATACATTGTTTGTTCTCTATCAAAATCTTTCATTTGCTAACTATGCCTATCAGTAATTAGTGCCTTCAGTAGTTAGAATCTTTTATTTAGCTGGCAGTATTGGCGCTCGGTGTATTTCAGTAGTTCGAGTAACGAAGATTTTTGTGAGGTAAGAATTCATGAAAGGTATAGGTTATTGTTAGTCAGGGTCATTCTTTTGTAAGGAATACTGAAAGTCAGATTGCGTTGCGCTAAAAATATTGTGTGTCACTTTAGTGAATGTCTGAGTACGTTCAGTTTTGCTCAGCTGTTTGAAAATCAAATAATGTAAGAGGTTTATCAGCACAGTCAATCATAAATTATTCTAAGGGGACGTTTCAGCAGGTCGATAGTTTAGTGATGAAAGATTCGAAGAATTCTATGAAATTAATTCTTAATATACTGTAAAATCTATTTCAGTTAAATTAATAAGAAGTACCACAATCTCTTAGAAAACGTTAGAATTAATAAGCAGAACGAGAACCAATTAAAGCTGAGTTTACCATTCCGCACCTCTGTCTACCACACTACAGTGAACTGGTGTTAAGTAAATCTATGTATTTGAGGTTACGTTGTCTTGCAGGCTTTCACCGACGGTATTTCTTTCATTGACATTTAATTATAGCATGTCGTATCAAGAAGGTCTTCGATAAGTTTCAACATGCCATTGCCTTGAAACGACGTACCTTCATAACACGCGAGCTATGATACGAAAATTATCAAATATAAAATTCTTTAACCATGAATATGACGTTTCTTGTCACTTTATCTCAGCACGTGCTATCAAAAACGATGCGTTCCCTAGAGATCCTCAATATTCTGGTGCTCTGAAGTGTATATATTCATCGGCCGTAAATTATAAAGCCTTGTACACACTGGTTTGCAAAGTCGAGCGACTTTTGTATCTAGACAGTGTCTGTGGACAATCGTGCGATTTTGTATGTAGAGAAATGAGAGACGTTTCTTGTCTATAGACACGCTTTTGTAACAAAATCACAGAACTTTTGACTCCCGATCGAAATGGGAGACATGAGACAATGTGGTGTGACATTTCGTAGTTTGAACAAGTTGGTAAACATAGCCTCCTGTTATTCTCTTTGTGCTGTGGGAAACACTTCGTCGGTTTTTTTTAAATTTTTATTTTTGTTCTCCTCATTGTTAAATATTTATCAGTATTTGCCAATGGAAGAAACTGTTGCAGCTGACTGGAGATTTTCACGTGGCGTAATGTCTGTGGGGAGTTAATAATTCCGAATATAAAAATCGCAAAAAGATGTTGGTTATTGAAGAGCTGGACAAAAAGTATTAAGTATCAGTGTTACAAAAGGTAGGAAAACACCCTGACTTTTTAAGTCAAGAGAAAATTACAGCCGAAATGAGGCCCCTCCGCAAATACGAGGGCGGTTCAGAAAGTAACCTCCGATTGGTCACAGTGCGGGTTGTGGGGGGAGTAGCGACGCCATCTGTGCGTTCAGGCACTCAACAGGTCAGTTGGCATCAAGCCGTGGTCGAGTGAACGTCGTACCTGCGCTAGTTTAGTTTTTGTGGCAGTTTGAAATGTGTGCTGCAATAGAAAACCCCGCCAAATGTGAAGTGCGTGCTGTCATAAGGTTTTTTACAGCCAAAGGATATTCTGCAGCAGCTCATCGTGAGCTTTGTGCCGTGTACGGACCAAGAGTTATGAGTGAACGAGTTGTCCGTGAATGGGTACGTTTATTTAAAAGTGGACGAGAAAACGTTCATGATGAAGATAGGAGTGGTAGACCATCATTGGTGACTGACGAACTCGTTCAGACAGTTGATGCAAAAGTTCGTGAAAATCGACGTTTCTCAATGTCGGAGTTGTCTACTGGTTTTCCACAGATTTCTAAGACTCTCTTGTACGAGATAGTGACAGCAAGATTGGGTTACCGTAAGTTCTGTGCACGATGGGTGCCCAAAATTCTTACCGACCACCACAAAACTCAAAGAATGGCCTCTGCATTAGACTTTCTGTCACGTTATGAGGACGAAGGAGAACCATTGTTAAACAGAATCGTGACCGGTGACGAAACCTGGTTTAAGTACGTGAACCCCGAGACAAAAGAACAATCAAAGATGTGGGCCCATTCAAATTCGCCTACCAAACCAAGAAAAGCCTCGCAAGATTTTTCTGCCAGAAAACTGATGGCAACGGTGTTTTGGGATGCCAAAGGGGTGTTGTTGGTTGAATTCATGGAACGTGGTACGACCATTAATCAAGACGTGTACTGTGAAACAATAAAAAAGTTACGATGGGCTATACAGAACAAACGCCGTGGTATGCTGACTTCCAGTATCGTTTTTTTGCACGATAACGCCCGTCCTCACTCTGCTCACAGAACAACGGCCCTTCTTGAGTCCTTCAAGTGGGACGTTATCAACCATCCACCTTACAGCCCAGACCTGGCGCCAAGTGATTATCACCTCTTCATGCATTTGAAGAAATGGCTCGGGTCACAGCGGTTTGGTGACGACGAAGAGCTCAAAGATGCGGTCACAGGCTGGCTCCAGGCACAAGTGGGTGATTTTTATGCAGAAGGAATTTCAAAGCTTGAGAAGAGATACGATAAGTGCCTCAATCGCTATGGATACTATGTAGAAAAATAGTGCAAAGATGTAGTTGTAAGATGTATATATTAAAATATTTTTATTTAACTTGGTGTATTTTTTTAAATCAACCGGAGGTTACTTTCTGAACGGCCCTCGTAGTAATTTCAACTATTGATGTGTGATGTAGCACATGAGCTGGAGTCAGTAAATATAGTAGGAAAGTCGAAATTTTTGGGTATACATATTGATGAAAACTAGGTCTGCCGGAAAAACTATACTGTGCTTCTCAAATTATTGCACACACTAAACAAGATGAAACAGACGACAGTGATATATGTGGCTTTTCCGTGACAGGATTAATTGTTCTGTTGGAGCATAATACGTAATAAACCAAACTTGGTACTTGATTACATAAGCTACGTAAATACTGTTGCAGTGTTATACATCGTCACAACGTATATATTCGCTACTGAAGTCCGTCGTGCATAATACATCACATTTTGAGAACACTGATGTCCAAACCCACAACAGTGAGGGGAAAAATGACCATCATTACCCATTGTTAAAGTTGTCAGTGGCTCAGTATCCAGCAACAGAAATTTTTGATCATTTGCATAACAACATAAAATACCTGACAGATAGCAAAGCAATTTTTAAATCTAACGCAAAACACGACACTGGCGAATTTCTGTTTAAAAAATAGCGTTGTTCAGTGTTATTACATGAGTAGGACTAAAACAATAAGGTGTTCATTAATGATCTCACTAACCATGTACGCATATCCTGTAAACTGACTCGTTCCACATCATTTCGATAAAACATTCATTCAAACGATCTATGGAACGTGTAACTAACAAAAAGTTATCGTTTCCACCGACGTCTCCTCTTTGTATTTATTTCAGTATTATTATTACTGCACAAGCTGCAATCCCAACAAGGTCAGCCATATTTCGCAAATATCGAGAAACAAGACTTCCAAGTGCGTACACGAGACAAAGTATTCAGACTGTCTACATACATTGTCTAGCTACATGTCGACGGACAGTCCCTTTAAAATGTCTGCAGAAAATCGCTCGATTTCGTACAAAAGTGTGTACTTATCCAAAAAAATCACCAAATAAGAGCTTCAACTGCAAAACGGCTTCATCGAATTCAGCCTCTCTTAGGTTCCACTTGCGGCGTTCAAACGTTCAGGCGTCTCATTAACCACACTACTCTCCACGAAACAAAAGTCTGATGTGTCTTATTTAGTCTTTCACGTTTGGTAATACTTTGGAAGGTGTAATTTCGCACCTTAACTTAACAGAAAAGCCAGACACAGCGTAATATTGAACCGGACACTTTGTCATAAAAGCTGGGCGACATATTTCAAGTAGAAATAGTCAGCTGGATTTTTTTTTCCTTTATTGAATTTCGATTCCCCCAAAGGGGGCGGGCTGGCAGCAGCTTAGTACGGTGCTCTGCAGCCTACTGACTTTTTAAAACGTAAGAAGAAGATAAGAAACAATAAAAGCAGGCGATAAAACGGTGACTTAAATTGTAAAACGGCGGAAAATTGTGGAAAGTTAAAACAGAAAGCAAAGGGTTGGCAATGCTAATAAAATACACAGGAAGCAGACACGTAACATAGTCGACAGACAATTAAAAAAACATGGTGACAGTCTGGTTTCTGTTCACAAGAGATATAAAAATCACACCCAGCGACAGTATGATGTCCGTTCGCAACACCTCGGAAAAGACACACGACACTGAACACTCACTGTAAACAACTGCACTAAAATGTTGGCACAAAGATGACACACCATGGCCAAGGACAGATGGGGGATTGGGGGGGGGGGGGGCTGGACAGATGATGGAAAAAACAAGGAGGGAGGAGAGGAAAAACGAAAGGGGGGACCAAAGGAGGGGGAGGACTCATAGGGGGTGGGGGGAAGGGCAGGGCAGACGCGAGAGGGAATGGGAAAAGGCAGAGGAGGGAAATGCAAAAGGATTCGGGGGAGAGAAGGGGGGCAGAGAGAGGGTAGGTGGGGAAAAAAAGGAGGGGAGAGGAAGCCCAGGAAAATGATGGAGGAAAGGAGGGGGGGTGAGGATCAGAGTTGATAGGAGGGAAAAATGGAGGGATAGAGGGCATCATCTGGGAGGGGAGTTGATGGAAGCCACCTTGGGAAAGGAGATGAAGGGTGTAGAGATGGAGGGTAGGGGGGATACAACAGTGAAGACGTGGCAGGGGGCGGGGATGGGAGAGGAGAGGAGCAACCAAGGGGTGAGGGGGTCAGCTGGATATTTTGAATCGTTTATTAACAATCAGTTACAGTCAGCTTTTTGCGAGATCAAACTTAAACGTGCTTAAACTAACAAGGGAACCTCCCCATCGCACCCCCCCTCCGATTTAGTTATAAGTTGGCACAGTGGATAGGCCTTGAAAAACTGAACACAGATCAATCGAGAAAATAGGAAGGAGTTGTGTGGAACTATGAAAAAATAAGCAAAATATACAAACTGAGTAGTCCATGCGCAAGATAGGCAACATAAAGGATAGTGTAGGCTCAGGAGCGCCGTGGTCCCGTGGTTAGCGTGAGGGGCTGCGGAGCGAGAGGTCCTTGGATCAAGTCTTCCCTCGAGTGAGAAGTTTACTTTCTTCATTTTCGCGAAGTTATGATCTGTCCATTCGTTCATTGACGTCTCTGTTCACTGTAATAAGTTTAGTGTCTGTGTTTTGCGACCGCACCGCAAAACAGTGCTATTAGTAGACGAAAAGACGTGCCTCTCCAATGGGAACCGAAAACATTTGATCACAAGGTCATAGGTCAACCGATTCCTCCACAGGAAAACACGTCTGATATAGTGTATACGACACTGGTGACGGCATGTGCGTCACATGATAGGAATATTTTGTCGACACACCTAACTTGTACACTTGGCGAATGGGTAAAAAGATTCATCTACCTTGCCCGATTTAGGTTTTCTTGCAGATGTGATAATCACTCCCAAAAAAGTGATGACGGACAGATAATAATTGTCTGAAAATAAAAAATTAGACTTTTCACTCGAGGGAATACTTGAACCATAGACCTCGTTCGGCAGCTGCTCACGCTAATCAGGGACCACGGCGCTCCTGGGCCCACATTATCCTTGATGCTGCCTATCTTGTGCATGGACTACTCAGTTTGTATATTTTGCTTATTTTTTTCTTAGTTCCTCACAACTTCTTCCTATTTTCTCGATTGATCTGTGTTCAGTTTTTCAAGGCCTATCCACTGTGCCAACTTCTAACTAAGTCTGAGGGGGGTGCGATGGGGAGGTTCCCTTGTAAGAAAACAAACAATAAACAGGTTTATAATTTGGCATGAATGATAGTAACTAAGGGCTCAGTCTTCTTAATTGCTCAATCTTCTTCTGCAGGTAATCTTCATGAAACAAAATAAACCATTATCTGTCCTTCAGAGGCGAGAAACCTGAAGACATTCAACAACATTAGACATTTCAGTTATAGTCATAAAGAAATAACAATAATCTGTAGTTATGTATTAATGTTTCTCAACTCACTTTATCATGAACGTTATTTTTCTGGCAAATCAGTTCGTGGAATTCTTGGCATGATAATTTAAGTTACACAATATCATCATCTTTGCAGTTTGTTGCATTCCTTTATCCACTGGGCGTTTATGAAAGGGAATGGCGTAGAATTGCTGGTTAACACTGCCAATTTCAATAATTCCGTATAAAATTCTTCGTCATGTGTTCCGAAGCAAGCTCCACTTTTCATGTGGACATGGCGGGTAGACATACAGTGAATGGAATGTACTACAATTTGTTATAAATGACTGAAGCGATTTCATAATTTCATATGGACCTATTGTCACAAAACACAACACTTATACAGAAAAACTCCAGAAGTTTTGTATTGTTCCAGCCGCACTTCAGATTTTTGCCATGAGAGCGCAGCAGTGCGGAGTTAGGCAAGATGTCGACAGGGGCCGGGAAAGGAATGTTGCGCGTAAAATGCATTCACAACAGCATAATGTAACATTACAATGACACTTCAGAACGAAGTTCGAAAAAGATCCACCAAGTGCCAACTCTATTCGGCGACGGTATGCGACGAAGCTGCATGATGCCTCTGCAAGGGGAAATCAACGGGTCAGCTTGCAATCAGTGAGGAACGGCTGACGGCGTTGGCACATAGCCCACGGAAGTCGGCGAACACAGCAGCCAGAAGCTGAACATACCACAGAGGACCGTTTGGTAGATCTTAAGGAATCGACTGAAGCTGAGGCCTTATCGCTTGCAATTGCTACGAGCTCTGACTCCCGATGACAAAGTCAGATGCTTTGAATTTTTGGCACAGTTGCAACAGCTTATGGAGGAGGATGTGTTTTGCGACAGAGTCATCTTCAGTGATTTAGCAACGTTTATCGCGAGTGCCACCGTGAACGGGTTCAACGTACGAATATGGGCTGCAGAAAATCCTCACGCCATCGTGCCGCACTTTCTATATTCACCAGTAGTTAGGATGCTGTGTGCAGTCTCAAGGTTTAAAGTGCACTTGTGCGAAAAAGACCCGTTACAGGACACTTGAATCTAGACATGATGGAAAACTGGCTAATGCCACAACTGGAGGACGGCAGTCTGAGTTTCATTTACCAACAGGATGGTGCTCCATCCCACTTCCATCATGATGTTCGTGAATTCTTCAAGAGGAAATAAAGAAATCGATGGCGAGGTTGATGGACAGCAATTCATGTGACCTCTTGCAAGCTCGCCCCAACACAAGCCATGTGAATTTTTGTGTGGGGTTGTGTGAAAGATTTGGTGTGTACACTTCATCTAAAAACAAATCTACCAGAACTGTAAGCTTGCTTCTATAGGCTTTTGAACAAATTAGTAGCCACATGCTGTGCCACACATGGGAAGGACGTGATTATCGAACTAGTATCAGCAGAACCTGTAGGAGGCAAATATGGAACACCAGTAATATGTCAAAAAATTATTTGAAGTTTTCTATTGAGAGGTGGCAAGAGCCCCCTCTCATATTTCTATCTTAGTCTGAGTAATTCGATCTTCCTCTCTAATTGCATGCGGTGAAAAGTCGCTATTCCTTCACAAGCGGACTTCCCACGCAGCGTCTCTCGTCACCCGGGTGGTCTGGTAACAGGCGGGCGCTGCTGATCTTGGAAGGGTTAAGCCGACGGGTGTGAGGGAGTCGAGTGAATGCTTTCCAAACGCCAAAATTGTCATAAGAGCGGCAGAGACACGCCCACAGGGGCCTCAAGGAGCGGCTGGGCTAGAGATTCCGTTACTTCGTTGAAACTTAGCGAAAACACTTTCTGGCGGGCTACCAGCGAGGCATCGGAATGACTTGGGTTCCGAGGCAGTCTTGGCGGGCAAATTCCCGCGTTTTCTGCAAAATCGTAACTGTGATTGGCTTGCTCAGGGCATAGATCCGTGACGTAGCAAAATCGGCGCAGAAATTGGCGCCAAGAATCTCTATTGGTGGAACGTTAGTGCTTCGGCAATAGAGTGGAATTTTCCGCCGATTTTCGAATTGTTGATTGGAACGTTTAACCACGGCCACTGTCGTTGGGGCGGGAATGTTCTGTGTTCGGTTTGTATGGGTGCTCTTGTGGGAGTCGGCTCTCGCATTTCGGTCAGAGTAGGTGACAAAACTGAGCTCTCGCTGCTCTGGACAGCCTGCCTTCAGTTGGCTGTCTAATATACTTTTATTTAATTGTAACTGTTTGCTTGTTAAAATCAATCACTGTGCCGTCAGTGATTGTGTGGTGAGCCTTCTGCGTCTCCCTCAGAGGCGCATTTGTATTGCTAGGAAGTCTTTAGTCTGGAACAACCAGGCCAGGATAATTTGTTTCGGGCTATACTCGTGACATTATCATCACCACGACGGGACATCGAAGCAAGCAGCCATCGCCTCCAGTACGCCAGATCGTGTCCTTGCAGTTAAGAAGACAGCTTGGTAATGTACGTCTTTAGCACCAGCAAAGCGGGCAATTGTGCTAGGTGATAATCAGAGGTCAGCAGATCGCGCCTGTTCGTCTTTTCTAACTTTGTTCTGTCTTGGGATGTTCATTGTCTGAGTTCTCACTACTGTAGCAGCAATTAATATTGGGTTGGCTGTGTATTTCTCTTAAGATTTGAGTTACAAGGAATTGGCTCCACATGCCACTTCGTCATAAATGTCAGAATATAGTTAAGGGACAACTTCACCTTCACAGCATTTATTTGAATATCCAATTTGAGGCAATTTGATGTATTGTAAATGTTTTTTGTGTTTTGTTTATTATTTTGAGTTTAGTCATAATAAATCATATTTTTATTTTGGACAGAACTTTCATTCTGTTAATCTGTAGTGCAACCCTATCATTTCTCACTACGTTAAAGAAACTTTCCTTTATTAAACTTATTTATCAAATTAAATTATTGCTGGTGCCAAACTCTTTTCTACTCCACTTTCAGGGTCTATTACAGTCAGTTCGCGTTTCTTTTTAATCCATGTGCAACAGCAAAAGTCGGAGTCAGAATGGGGGAGGGGGTTAGAGCATCATTTATATATGAAGATTCTAGAAGAATTTAGTGTTAAATACACTGCTAGCCCTGGCACCTTGCATAAAATGGCGACCTTAGCCTCGGATCTTTCCTGTGAATCACTGATAAACATACAGTATTCTTAGCAGGAACGTCCAAATTTTTTTCTCTACTTTTTTTTAATGGTTAATACCCAACTTCTTTTTCTTGTACTTCCGTGATTAGTTTTAAGAAGCGGCGCATGATTACTGTTTTTATTTTCAGCGTATGTATTTGTTTGTTTGTTCATTGTTTTATGTGTTTCTTTGATGTGGTGTCCATACCACATCACACTTTGTCGAGTTTGCGTGCGGTTTCTGTACCACAACAAATTGTGCACGTAATTACAACGTTGTAACGGCGTTGTTGAAATTTTATGTCTTCGTGTAAAAATGTAGAGAGTAGATTATTTTTATTGTTGCATTTTAGATAAAATTGTTTTTCATGAATGATCACGAGAAGTAAGGCAAGACTATTATCGAGCGAAGCTAAAACAAAAGAGGATAGCATAATGGATAAGGGGTAGTTTACTGACGGGGATAGGTTCGGAGATGAGATGGGCACATTTTTACCAGGACAGGACGACTGGGTCATTGATGAGGAAGGTGATTTGGACGTGATCTTAGAGCAACGTCGCGGCTGTGATTATGATAGTGAGGTAGAGGATGAAACAGAGACAGGCACACAGGTCGAGACGGTAGTAGAAGTTTATAATGAAACGAACGAGAGCAGACAGGGGCCAGCTCGGTCACGTCAGAGCTCTAGCGCCCAGGTCTCCAGAGTTACACCGCCCATGTGTAACGAGGACCAAAAAGATGACATAAACCCAATACTGAGCTTCCTACGATGAATGAAAGATGAAGCTGACGAACAACGCAAGAAGGAGAAGGAAGAAGATGAGAAACAGCGTAAGAAGAAGGAAGAAGATGAGAAACAGCGTAAGAAGGAGAAGGAAGAAGCTGACGAACAGCCTAAGAAGGACACTGAGGCAATAATCTCGCATATAGGGGAAATTCGTGGGGAACTACAAACAATGAAGAAAGAATGTGGAGAAGCAAAACAAATGTCAATGGTAGCACAAAAAGTAGCAGGCCTAGCCAAAACGGCAGCAAAAGGGGCAATGAAAATCGCAAAAGCAACTTCTCAACTCGCAGGGCGCTCGCTACGTGCGACACAAGCCCACTCAAAATCCCTAAAGGTCTTAAAAACTCAAGGTAATATTGTGGTTACGAACATCACGAAACGAATGAAAGCAGTAGAGAGTCGGATAGCAAAACTAGAGCGAAACGGGCACACGAACACTCCGCGTTCTGATACCAATGATGGAGTACACAGAATTGTTTCTCCGAGGAAAAGCCCGCCATGCTCTAGGCCAGTGACAGAGTGCGGACTAACAATGCACACGCAGAAACAGCGAGTAATAGCTCCAATAATTGTAGCCCACTTAGGAGAGTCAATTCGGAGTGCCACTTCCACTGTGATACAGAGGTAGCACATCACAGTTATCAGCAAGACAGATCAGGACACTCAGGAGACGTGCAAGTATCGGAAACGAGTGACAACACCAGTGCGAGGATCGGACAGGATTTTGATCAGAATCACTTCCTGTCGATACCAAAATTCCAGAAGTTCAAAGATAATGGACGGTCGATGCATCCGAAGAGCTGGGTGATGCAGTTTACAAATTCATTACCGTCATCATGCCCAACCCAGGAAAAATTAGAATTCATGTGTGGGCACATCGAAGGCCAAGCCGTGGAAAAGATGCGGGGTGTGGCAGCGACGTGTAGGACTTATCAGGAATTTGTTGGTGCATTCCTGCGGACCTACTGGTCAAAGGAAACGCAAGACAGGATTAAAGAGGAAATAATATTTTGCCCTGAAGTGGAAGTGTCCGGGCATAGGAGCGCAACCAGATTTTTTGATGATTTACTCATGAAGAGTCAGTTTTTAGATAGTCCATATAGCAACGGAGAAATCATTAAATTTTGCTTTTCCAAATTGCCAGTTAGGTATCAACAGACACTTGTCGGGAAGTGTGGATCTGACAAGAAGCATTCAAGAGTCTATTGCGCGAACTCGAAGTAGTCTTTGATAAACAAGACGCAAAGGACAGGAAGAAGGCACAAAATAACAAATACCACGGGCCAGCAAGGGAAGACGACAACAGATCCCATAATCGCACTGGTCAGTTAGGAAACCAGGGTTACGCTATTCAAGGTTATGGAAACCAGAGACACGGAAACCAGAACGCCAGGGAACAGGGTCAATCTAGACAAGGAATCTGGGACAGGAGGAATAACGAACGGCAATGCGACCGTAATTGGAGAGAGCGAAACCAAGGACAACAGGAGAACCAGGATATTGAAATTAGACCTGCAAATCCTAATGCACGTCAGAGGAGGGGGAGTCTGACAAGGGATTGGCGATAGTCCATAGGACTCCACCACATCTCTCACACAAAGAAGTTCGTGGAATAATAGTAGTTTAAGTGGTGTACATAGTAGAGTAGGAAAATATATGAATTTTTCTTCGGGGAACAATAATCGTTGCATTAATAGATTAAGACTGTTAAAGTATTAACACGCTGCGTTATCTTGTGAAAGAATTGACTGCTGCTAGTCTTTTTTTGGTTTATGTTCGCGACTTCCAATGTCGATGGAGTAGGAGGCACTACCATTCAATGAGCAATGTTTTTGTTCTTTACTGTCTGGTGTCCATGTTGAGGGATAATGATGAGTGAGGAGATGTCGCACAAACGGGCGCATACAAGATTGTGCTACTAGAAGTGTTCTGGGATGTCGTATACGCTCCATAGCGGTCACAACCAGTTCGTGAGACGTTTACACCAATGCTTGCAGGCACGCGTCAGTGCACTGAAAGATTGTGGTATGTTGCGTGATTTCGAGGATGAATATGGGCAGTGTAGTTTTTACAGAGATGCGCCAGCATCGTTGTCTTGCAAGTTGGGGTGAACCTGTGAGCGTTTGACTCCCTAAACGGTAGAAATGCGGGCATAAAGCCTACCATGCCAATGTGCTGGTTGGAAATTTAGTGTGCTGCTCCTGACTGTCACAGATGAATGACCAAGGAATTATACTTGGAGATTCGTGACGTACTGTGTAGCTGGCGTACGGTGGGCGACTGAATCCTCAAAAGGAACCAGTCCTGGCTTGGTCATATTACATTGCCTCTGGAAAGGTGTGATTTGATCGCGAAAACCGCATCACATAGAAGCAGAAGCTGCAACTATAAATTTATTGTACACTCCTGGAAATGGAAAAAAGAACACATTGACACCGGTGTGTCAGACCCACCATACTTGCTCCGGACACTGCGAGAGGGCTGTACAAGCAATTATCACACGCACGGCACAGCGGACACACCAGGAACCGCGGTGTTGGCCGTCGAATGGCGCTAGCTGCGCAGCATTTGTGCACCGCCGCCGTCAGTGTCAGCCAGTTTGCCGTGGCATACGGAGCTCCTTCGCAATCTTTAACACTGGTAGCATGCCGCGACAGCGTGGACGTGAACCGTATGTGCAGTTGACGGACTTTGAGCGAGGGCGTATAGTGGGCATGCGGGAGGCCGGGTGGACGTACCGCCGAATTGCTCAACACGTGGGGCGTGAGGTCTCCACAGTACATCGATGTTGTCGCCAGTGGCCGGCGGAAGGTGCACGTGCCCGTCGACCTGGGACCGGACCGCAGCGACGCACGGATGCACGCCAAGACCGTAGGATCCTACGCAGTGCCGTAGGGGACCGCACCGCCACTTCCCAGCAAATTAGGGACACTGTTGCTCCTGGGGTATCGGCGAGGACCATTCGCAACCGTCTCCATGAAGCTGGGCTACGGTCCCGCACACCGTTAAGCCGTCTTCCGCTCACGCCCCAACATCGTGCAGCCCGCCTCCAGTGGTGTTGCGACAGGTGTGAATGGAGGGAAGAATGGAGACGTGTCGTCTTCAGCGATGAGAGTCGCTTCTGCCTTGGTGCCAATGATGGTCGTATGCGTGTTTGGCGCCGTGCAGGTGAGCGCCACAATCAGGACTGCATACGACCGAGGCACACAGGGCCAACACCCGGCATCATGGTGTGAGGAGCGATCTCCTACACTGGCCGTACACCACTGGTGATCGTCGAGGGGACACTGAATAGTGCACGGTACATCCAAACCGTCATCGAACCCATCGTTCTACCATTCCTAGACCAGCAAGGGAACTTGCTGTTCCAACAGGACAATGCACGTCCGCATGTATCCCGTGCCACCCAACGTGCTCTAGAAGGTGTAAGTCAACTACCCTGGCCAGCAAGATCTCCGGATCTGTCCCCCATTGAGCATGTTTGGGACTGGATGAAGCGTCGTCTCACGCGGTCTGCACGTCCAGCACGAACGCTGGTCCAACTGAGGCGCCAGGTGGAAATGGCATGGCAAGCCGTTCCACAGGACTACATCCAGCATCTCTACGATCGTCTCCATGGGAGAATAGCAGCCTGCATTGCTGCGAAAGGTGGATATACACTGTACTAGTGCCGACATTGTGCATGCTCTGTTGCCTGTGTCTATGTGCCTGTGGTTCTGTCAGTGTGATCATGTGATGTATCTGACCCCAGGAATGTGTCAATAAAGTTTCCCCTTCCTGGGACAATGAATTCACGGTGTTCTTATTTCAATTTCCAGGAGTGTATAACCATGGCTAACCCAGTCTCCGGAGTTTCAGTGAGGCGTAGTGAGAACTCGGAGGCCATGTCGTACGGCGCGCACACCACTGTCGTCAATAGCAGCGAGCAGCGACACATCTCAGCGTAACAGGAATTAAGTAAGAGTGTTGTATAAGGTTAAAAAAGAGAGAGAGAGAGAGAGAGAGAGAGAGAGAGTACCATATACTAGGATAAGTAGAACTTTAGGATTTAACAATAACTAGATCCTTAATATTGTGGGGGTTTTCTACCACAAGTGTTTGGCGCGCGCCTGTTGGGATGCTATTTTTCAGGTCACCAAAGCACAGACCCCAGATGGAGGGACGACGGGCGAGCGAAAGTAGAATAGTAGCATGTTCTTTATAGCACAGTAAAACTTTAACCTGCATAATAACATAATTTATTCAAAAGACATAGAATGTAGATCGTTGGAAAATGGTAGTTAATTCTTGAGCATGTCCACTGTCGATCTATATAAGTAATATTAATATTAGTGCTGGCCCTCACATTTAGTTGTTCATCCAATATAGCGTCACACACCATGTACAGTAGTGAGATCGGTCTCTACACAAATATCAAGACAGATTATTTCCATGTCTAGATTAGTTAGACCAAGATTTTGTTATAATGATAGCCATAAATTGATAACTATAAAATTAAAATAAGAGTGTCTGAAATGACAGACCATCAATGTATCGTTATGTAAATTTATTATAACATAGAAGGTCATGGGAAAATGTTAGGCATAAGATTTTTGTCAGAACTGTGCAGATGACGGGAATCGTGGCAATGCAGAGGCCAGCCGGAGCAAAAAAACAAGAGGTCATCCCCTATCTGCAAGAAGGGGAGCGTCAGTGCGCCACCTGACGAGAAGGGTGTGGCAGCGTCCGGTCCTACAAGCTGACAGTCACCGGGCTGTATACCTGAGGGATTAGGTGGCAAACAGCCCTCACTGGGCCACAAGCGAAAGTGTGGCTGGCCGTTGACACTGACACGCGACCAGCACGCAACAGCCAGCTAGGTCTCCGGATGTGGCAGCCGTTTGGAGGGATTCCCTGCGGCAGACCACGTTGTGGTGAGTACATGAAGAAGATCACATAACGTGTCAGAACCTGCGCCTCATGTGCCTCAGGACAGAAAGGGACGCTATATAATCACCTATTTGAATTTTTACAACTCACTAGCATTGGCCGATCTGCATACACAAACCAGTATCGTGCCACAAACTCTAACAAATGAATTGCCTCATTTCTAACTTCTTCTCTCTATTAGAGAGCAGTTGTAGCAATCGTCGCTCCTAGTTTGATCCTGTCTGAATGACCTCACACATTTGTGGAGTCACTACACGTGCCATCATCCCTTGTCGAACTGCAATATTGGGAAACGTAAAGTACTGTCCAGGGAGAGAAGAGACCTTGAATAGTGATGTATCCCAACTAGTAGACCTCAGAGATAATTAATCGACGTGAGGAGAGCCTATCACTACGTCTTCCCACCATACTACCGTGATCATATGCGTGGGTCTTGCTGCAATCTCAACAGCGTACTGCAGATGCTCCAGCACACCCTATTGCTGTTGTAACAACATAGCAACAACACCCGACGTTTAGCCCTATGTGATGTCAGTACTGTGGCCCCATCCCAAAAGCCCCCCTCCGATGCTCATGATATGGAACCACGTGCATCAATGCATATGACTCAATATACCAACCGCCTCAGAGAAACTAAAGAATTTGTGAAGTGCTTGGAATATTTCTAACAACGTGATTTAGTGTCTCATTCTCAGCACAGTCGTGAACATTGTGCAATGTGCAAGCACAACTTGACACCCCATGAACCTTGTTTTTTTTTCTCTTAAATTTCTTTCTGTAGTGTTGTTTTTGTAATGTATGTTATACCTTGTATGTGTTTGTGATTTTTTGTACTGTAATTCTTATGTAAATGATAGAGTAGGGCGCACAAATTACAAATTACTCTATTGTTCTCTACACCATGATTTTTGTATTCTGTGTTTTTTGTTGTGTGTATGCAAACAGTGTGCCAGAAGTCCCCATAAACTGAAGCAGATACCACCACTGTCATTGTGAATGGACCATCAGTTCAGGGAACATTTTGTAAAGGTTATTCTTGCTGCAGGGAGACAGAATGAATTGGAGGTTGTAATTAGGTTCTGAAAGCTCACTAAGAGATTGTTAACTTAAATATTATCATGTGTGATTGAATTCAGGTTAGTTTGATGATTGAAATTGTTGTCACATCTTGGTCATTTAATTTCAGAGCACTCCAACTCTGATTGTAAAGAATAAACTGCTCCATATTTGGCTCACATGCCCGGGCCATATTTGGAGTGCGAATGTCTGTGTGAATCGGTGTTTGGAAGGGGCTCCCTGGGTATGGATGTGTGACGTGAGTGTTAGAGTTCCATATTAAAAAGGTGAAGTTGGCTACATCATAAATAATCCTCCCTCTATGAACTGCATTTTTCAGTTGCAGTGATTTTTTTAATAGAGTGCGGCATGTGGAGTCAATTTGCATGATTGTTCTTGGGGGATTGACTCACTACCTTGCCCCTAAGTGAGCCAACCGCTCACCAATTACAATCCAAAATGGTGTAGGGGCTATGAGAGGTGGCAGAAGCCCCATCTCATATTTCTTAGTCTGAGTAATTCGATCTTCCTCTCTAATTGCATGCGGTGAAAAGTCGCTATTCCTTCACATGCGGGCTTCCCACACAGCGTCTCTCGTCACCCGGGTGGTTCGGTGACAGGCGGGCACTACTGATCTTGAAAGGGTTAAGCCAACGGGTGTGAGGGAGTCGAGTGAATGTTTTCCAGACGCCGACATTGTCATAAGAGCGGCGGAGACATGTCTGCAGGGGCCTGAAGGAGCGGCTGGGCTAGAGATTCCGTTACTTCGCAGAAACTTAGCGAAAACACTTTCTGGCGGGCTACCAGCGAGGCATCGGAATGACTTGTGTTCCGAGGCAGTCTTGGCGGGCAAATTCCCGCGTTTTCTACAAAATCGTAACTGTGATTGGCTTGCTCAGGGCATAGCTCCGCGACGTAGCAAAATCGGCGCAGAAATTGGCGCCAAGAATCTCCATTGGTGGAATGGTAGTGCTCCGGCAATAGAGTGGAATTTTCCGCCGGTTTTCGAGTTGCTGATTGGAACGTTTAACCAAGGCCACTGTTGTGGGGGCGGAAATGTTCTGTGTTCGATTTGTATGGGTGCTCTTGTGGGAGTCGGCTCTCGCCTTTTGGTCAGAGTAGTTGACAAGACTGAGCTTTCGCTGCTCTGGACAGCCTGCCTTCCCTTCGCTGTCTAATATACTTTTATTTAATTGTAACTGTTTGACGAAGTTGCTGAAGTTTCGACTTCAACGTAAATTTCCGAGTACAGTTGGCAATTGAGCGTTCTGCGTACAAGCGGCCTATGTTGTCTGCCTTGAGCCGTTTTGGCTAAAGCTGACTGTATCGGAGTTACTGTGTGACTTCGCTTGTTAAAATCAATCACTGTACCGTCAGTGAATGTGTGGCGAGCCTTTTTCGTCTCCCTCAGAGGCGCATTTGTATTGCTAGGAAGTCTTTAGTCTGGAACAACCAGACCAGGATAATTTGTTTCGGGCTATACTCGCGACATTATCATCACCACGACGGGACGTCGAAGCAAACAGCCATCGCCTCCGGTACGCCAGATCGTGTCCTTGCAGTTAAGAAGACAGGTTGGTAATGTATGTCCACAGCACCAGCAAAGCAGGCAATTTTGCTAGGTGATAAACAGAGGTCAGCAGATCGCGCCTGTTCGTCTTTTCTAACTTTGTTCTGTCTTGGGTGTTCATTCTCTCAATACTGTAGCAGCAATTAATGTTGGGTTGGCTGTGTATTTCTCTTAAGATTTGAGTTTCAAGGAATTGGCTCCACATACCACTTCATCATAAATGTCAGAATATAGTTAAGGGACAACTTCACATTCAGAGCATTTATTTGATTATCCAATTTGAGCCAATTTGATGTATTGTAAATTTTTGATGTGTCTTGTTTATTATTTTGAGTTTAGTCATAATAAATCATATTGTTATTTTGGACAGAACTTTCATTCTGTTAATCAGTAGAGCAACCCTATCATTTCTTACATATTTATCAAATTAAATTATTGCAGGTGGCAAACTCTTTTCTACTCCACTTGCAGGGTCGATTACAGTCAGTTTGTGTTTCTTTTTAATCCATGTGCAACAGCAAAAGTCGGAGTTAGAATAGGGGGCACTTAGAGCATCATTTATTTATTATTATTATTATGTGCGATTGGACCCATACGGATCACGCAAAGCTTTTCCGATTCAATTTTTTAATTCTCCAAACTTCTCTCATTCTTTCCCCATGAATTCTCTTTCTTTCCTCGGTCCATTTTGTCCCCTTTCTCTTGCAAACTTCATTCTCGGGTTGTACTTTCCAACTATTGATTTTTTGCCTGTATACATTTCTGTTTATAACTTCTGAAGAATTTATTTGTGCATTTGCTAGATCTGTTTTGGTTTCTTGTATTCAGAGTATGGTTTTCAATTTTTCAATGTATATTAAAATTTTGTGGGAGAGTCTGGGTGTTGGGAGTCTGTGGATATGACCGTAAAATTTTAGTCTTCTTTTCCGAATGTCTGCGGCGAGGTTAGATAAATTTTCTGTAGTTTTCCGAGACTGTAACCTGTATCCATCATCAGTTCTTTTTGGGCCAAGAATCTTTCTGATAATTTTGCGTTCCTCTTTCAGGATGCCTTCCAGGTCGCCTTTTCTATGGAGTGTGAGTGTTTCGCTGGCATATAGTCCTTCGGGCTTGATTACTGTATTGTAGTGTCGTATTTTTGAGTGAATGGAGAGACACTTTTTATTGTAGATGTTGTGGGTTTTCCAGTATGCTCTTTTCAGTTTTTGCAGTCGAACTTTTTGTGCAGTTTTCTCTCCCCCTGTGGGTTCTAGGACCTCGCCTAAGTATTTAAAGAATGGAACTCTCTCAATTAGTCCATATTTTGTAGTCAGTTTTTGAGTTTCAAATTTTGAGCAGATGAATTTGGTTTTTTGGAAGGAAATTTGTATCCCAACTTTTTCGGCGCATTCTTTGAGAATGTCTATCTGTTTAATTGCTGTGGTCTCGTTTTCTGCTAGAATGGCCACGTCATCTGCAAATGCCAAGCATGAAATTTTAATACCATCTTTAGATCTTCCTAGTTGTATAGGCTTCCAGTAATTTTGATTCTTCAGTTCTTTTTCCCATTCTCGGATGACTTTGTCTAAGACAAGGTTGAAGAGGAGTGGAGACAAGCCGTCACCTTGTCTGACGCCGGTTTTGATCAGGAAGGGCTCTGATATTTCACCCAGGAATTTTATCTTAGAAGTTGTGTTTGTGAGCGTTTCTTTGATAAGGTTTAGGGTTTTCGGATCGAGTCCTAGCTCCTCAAGGATAATAAAGAGAGATTGCCTATCGATTGAATCATAAGCCTTTGCGAAATCAACAAAGGAACAAATGATCGGACTGTTTCTGACTGCTTTGTATTTTAGTGTTGTCTTCAAATTGAAAATTTGTTCTGCACAGGATCGGTGAGGGCGAAAGCCAGCTTGGTATTCACCAATACTGTGTTCGAGTTGTTCTTGTGTTCGTTGAAGAAGACATGCTGAGAGGATTTTATAAGTGACTTGGAGAAGGGAGATTCCTCGGTAGTTGTTTATATCTGCCATGTCTCCCTTTTTATGCAGTGGATGAATTAGGGCGCATTTCCAATCTTCTGGTAGTTTTTCTGTCTGCCAAATGTCTGTGATGATTTGAGTGAGTTCTTTGAGGGAATTTGGTCCAAGATTTTTAAGTAGTTCTGCAGTGATATTATATTCTCCGGATGCCTTGTTGTTTTTCAGTCTATGAATATGTCTTTGGATCTCCTCTAGTGTAGGTGGTGGGGATTCTGGATTTGTGTAGACAGCAGTTTCTTGAGGGAATCTTGAAGAAGGTTCAGGGCAATTGAGGAGTCCGGAAAAGTATCTTGCCAGCTCCTCACAATTTTCCCGATTTGTGAGCGCTAGTTTTCCATCTGGTTTTCTGAAACATAGATTTCGTGAGCCGTATCCATTGATTCTCCCAGCAAAGGTCTTATAGAAGTCTCGTACATTATAGTTACGGAAATTTTCTTCAATAGACTCACACTGTTCCTTGAGGTACTTCCTCTTGACTTGTCTGATTGTTTTTGCCACTTGTCTTCTGGTGTTGTGGAAGTGATCTAGATTTTCTGGGGATTTTTTACTGTTATATTTCAGAAAGGCTTTCTTTCTTTCTTCCAGCGCTTTTTCACATCCAGAGTCCCACCAGTGGTGTTTTGTGTTCTTTTTCAATGGGATCAGTTCTTTTGCCTTCTTTGTAGTTTTTGTTCGAAATTTTTCCCAAGAGTCAGCTGGTTCCTTTTCCCACTCCTCCTTCAGATTGGTTTCTTTGATTGTTCGTGTGTCAAATTTCATCATGTGTGTTTTCTTCGGATAGAATTTTTTTGGGGTGAATTTCACTTTAATGCGTGTTAAGTAGTGGTCTGAGTCAATGTTCGCCCCTCTGCGGACTTGGACATCATGGATCTCTTTCTGTACGAAATAGGAGATGGCAATGTGGTCAATCTGATATTCGCCGATCTCTTGTATGGGGGACCTCCAGGTCTTTTGTTTTCTAGGTTTTTTTCTCAAAGATGTAGACATTATTTTTAGATTATTTTGTTGGCATAGTTCAATAAATCTCAGTCCGTTTCTGTTGGTGAATCTGTGTGCTGGATATTTTCCTACAGTTTTTTGGTGTTCTTTCTCTCTGCCAATTTGTGCATTGAAATCTCCCATTAAGATTTTAATATCATCCCGGGGAATTTTGGCCATGACATCTTCAAGTTTAGTCCAGAATTTTTCAGTTTGTAGTTGGCGTTTTTTGTTGTCTATGTTTGTGGGTGCATGAACATTTATCAATGTGTATTTCTTGTTGGCGCACTGGATACGCATGGTCATGAGGCGATTATTTATGGAAGAGACCTCTCTAATTGAGCATAATATATTTCTGTGCACCGCAAATGCCATGCCCAGGAGTGGCGTACCATTGGCAATTCGTTTGTCAGTCTTGCTCTTGAAGATGCGATAGTTTCCATAGTCTATTGTATTTTCATCCGTGAATCTAGTTTCTTGTAACGCGAAGATCTTAATTTTTTGTTGGTCTAGCTCTGTTACTAAGTTGTGTAATTTTCCAGGTTGAATTAGGGTCTGAATGTTAAAGGTACCAATGTA
This sequence comes from Schistocerca nitens, assembly GCF_023898315.1. Taxonomy (NCBI): domain Eukaryota; kingdom Metazoa; phylum Arthropoda; class Insecta; order Orthoptera; family Acrididae; genus Schistocerca; species Schistocerca nitens. The sequence continues at coordinate 738,473,723 of NC_064617.1, forward strand.
CATGGGAACCTTGGGACGAAGTTTGCTTGAGAACTCTGATCATCATTTATATATGAAGATTCTAGAAGAATCTAGTGTTAAATACACTGCTAGCCGCGGCACCTCGCACTATGTTTATGCAAAGCTCTGTGAAAATATGTCGAATAATATAGCTACAATAAATATATGAAATCACTTCCGTCACTTAAAATAACCTTGCGCCTCGCTCACACTGTGTGTAGCGTGGTTGTGACACTGTGTGTCCTTCGGCCTACGAAGAAAAATATGACACATACATAGGAACAGAATTGTCTCGTATATCCACATATCCATACGGTATATCTCTTTATTCCTCCATATACTTATTCCTCCGACGTACGCCACTAGCTTGGCTCTGAGCACTATGGGACTTAACATCTGAGGTCGTCAGTCGCCACTAGCTTGGTACGAGCCTTAGTTGTGTGTTATCCGCTTCATCACTAAAAAACCTGACAAAAGCCGGACATGCCAGACTTACGTAAGTATGGCTGAACATGTGATAACCACAGATGCAACTGAAGATTAGCACTGAATCATCGCTGAAACTAATGACTAGGCCTTCGAGAAAGAGTAGTATTAACATATGCTGCGACATGGTTGCGAATGGAACAGCGACCCGCAAATGCAGAATAAATTTATTTTATTTCGTCCATGGTTACAAATTTGTAGATCGTCGGACTACCGATTTCGGTCAGCGATGACCATCTTCAGATCTGCAGCAAAATATGGGCAAAAACACAAATACAACTAGTGGATTATCCACAGCTTAAAGCAATAAAATAGGCCACGAGTAGCCTTAAGGCCGCCTATCCTACCGAGTAGTGGCGACGTGTGCACGCGGCAGTGCGGCGGCTGGGCCGCGGGACAGTGTTCTGCAGTGTCGCTGCGTCTGCAGGCCGGCCGTGAGTCACGGTGACTCATTAGAGCCACACACAGCCCGCATCGTTCTGGCCGCGCTGCGCTGTCCCCGAGAACTGCTCCGCCGGAAGTTAGACCGCAGTTTCGTGGCGCGTCCGGCCAGTGGGTGTATCGCTGCTGGTCTGGACAACAGACGTTTATTACTACACTGACAATACCGTATACAGTATATAATTGGTGTCACTGAAGGCAGCACATTTGAATAGAAATATGGCGGCGGGCACAAAGGATGTGTAAACAGCTGTTTATTTATGGATAAAACAATGGTAAGAAATGGGAAATAAACTGATACAACTACGTTAGCTGTAGAGTTTTGACATAATGGTCAGTAAGTGTCATTTTTCGTACAGCAAATGGAAGATAGAAGCAAAGTAACATGTCTCAAAGCAAGCATAACTAGAAACATCATACGTATTTTTGCTTTTGTACTGTATGAGAGCCTAGAACATTGCATTGCAGTTCGTCTTATCAGAAATCGGCAGTGTTTAAATAAGTTTGTATATTTTAAAGGGTTTAATAAAAAAAATGAGATGATCGTATGGCACTGTTGGCCGGGAGGCCCCATCCGGGGAGTTCGATCGCGTAGTGCAAGTCTTATTTCAGTCGACGCTACATGGGGTGACTTGCGTGCCGGTGATGAGAATGAAATGATGATGAGAACAACACAACACCCAGTCCCCGAGCGAAGAAAATCTCCAACGCGGCCGGGAATGAAGCCGGACCCGCTGTATGGGAGGCAAGAACGTTACCACTCAGCTAAGCAGGCGGACAGGATTTAATGATCTAGTATTAACAAACATAACTTAATGGTGTGCTTTTAACCAGTTTTGATCAGCTTTGCCTTTTCTTCGAGTAGGGTACTCGTTATAGAACTGCTCCTACAGAAGAACGTGCTATTTGTCGTTGATAATCAGGACCTCTATTCACTTGAGTGTTCTTACGAAAATTACAGTCTACTTTAAAGGTGTATATATGTAACTTGATGTTGTTGTCGTAGCACTATTCTGCACTGTGTGTGTTAAACTGAAATAATAAACAAATATTTGCTCAGGTGCAGAACGTCTTCAGACCACCTCGTAAATCTTACAACGCCATTTTGTTTCAGAAACTCGTATTAGTACCATACACAAAATTCCTATAGCCTCCATCGTACCAGACCAGATGTCAGGCTTCAGTAAAAGCTGCGTCTTTGTCAGTATAGTAATATATGTCTGTGATCTGGACATTGGACTGAAGTGCTCGCAGGGGAAAGCCCAGCGACAACACTCCACCGTAATGGACAGCGGTATCGACAACGCGCACAGAAAATTACTGTCACAGTCCACTACTGTCATTGCGGCACAAATTTCGATGTAAGTTTAACTGCTGGTGCTCAGGTTGTGTACTCCTTCAGGGACTTCATCTAGTGCTTTTCAAATTGCGCTGTACTTAGCTGTTGTGGAAAGTGCTACAGAAACAAATCAGTGATTGTATATTGACTGTCTAACGTAATGGATTTCTGGGAATGCAGTAGTTTATTGTTACAACAGTAAATAAAATAACTTCAGACTGAAAAAAATGGTTATGTATTTTTTTAATTCTACGATCGATATTCATCACAAGATGAGTCAGATTCATATATGTACAACCATATAACTTTTTTTTTCAAAAAGTTACTTTACATTAATACATATGCAACACAAGTGTGTTCCTCAAAGTATGCTATAGGCATCCTATCAACAGGTCGTAAGGTTAAGTGAGAGTTCTGGTCCCATATTTTAGAAAATGTTGTAATTTAATTACTCCACATAGTTTTAATCAGACTAATACTAATTAATTTTGGACCAAACGGACAATTCTAATCTTGTGGAATAGAAGAGGTGCTGGGACAAGAACTGTTTAAAAGCTATGTAAAAAAACTTTTACTTTGCTCTCAAGGGCTTGTAATTTCAAATCATAACTGACGTCTGTTGGACTTAAGACAAAGCTTTCCTTTACTTGCCAACCCATGACTGTTTGAATTTACATCCATGCAACACCTCGCAATAAACCAGTATCTCAAAAAATTTAAGTATCTTTACAGTATACTGAACATAAACTTCAAAACTTTCAAAGCTTTCATCAGTTTTAAAATTTCTGTAGGTAAACTTCACAATAAATTTTAAGAAAATAGCCGGCCGGAGTGGCCGAGCGGCTTTAGGCGCTACAATCTGGAGCCGCGCGACCACTGCGATCGCAGGTTCGAATCCTGCTTCGGGCATGGATGTGTGTGATGTCCTTAGGTTAGTTAGGTTTAAGTAGTTCTAACTTCTAGGGGACTGATGACCTTAGAAGTTAAGTCCCATAGTGCTCAGAGCCATTTAAGAAAATAAATATCCACAATTATCAGCAAATTAAAAAAGGTAACCACTGATATTGCAAGTAGGCCCATACTTTTTGCAATAAGTGCCTCCTTTCCAAAAGAAATCCGTTTAAAAGACGGATTAACTTTAGATTGGGCGGTACGCTGGTACCCCTCTTACATGCCACCCCTATGGTTGTTAGTTTGGCTGTACATCAACACAGTTTCTGCATATAACAATAACAGCTCCTATGACAGAGCAACAGCTAAGCATTTACAATAATCAAGCAATGTGAATAAAATATCTTGGCCCTTAATAAGAGTTTTGCGAAGTTAGCTGATTTAAAGACATGGCTTATAATTTACCCAAAAATTCTACTTAATTAGAGAAGGATGTAGAAAAGTTAATTTTCAAAGCAACCAACAAATTTAAATATTAAAACAAACACAGCACCCCAATTACTTAGTGCAATTTAAAGTAAGGAATTTAAATTATCAAAATACGTACTTAACAAGAAAAGAAGCTAGGCAAACTAAACTTACAAATTTAAGTATGAATAAATAGCAACTTATTTGCATGGTGCAATACACTCTTTAAACTTAAGAAGGGCTTCCCGTCGTGTTACTACGCGGGAGCTGGAACTAAATCTATGTCTGGTAACCAGTATAGCGAACTGCACACAGACTTGCTTTAGCATAGGTTTTCCGAACACGGTAAGTGCTTTCCAGATGTAAAACTTTGACTGTGTCCTTCGTTGTTAGTGCTGGAACAACATTCTCATACACGTTAACCTCACTACGAGACCAAACTATAGCTGAGCGCATTGCCCGCTTGTTCCACAAGCTATCTCTGGAACGGTGCCTTCAGTGGGAAGTGAACAACAACTGCTTCGCTGAGTGCGATCCGCTCGTGGCACTGAGCCAAGTTAACACGCGCCGCTTGCAGACACTGCAACAGCTATGTACAACACTGAACTTGAAAGGACCCAAACGGCGTGTACAACCTCCTGTTCACACAGGGAAACTCACATAGCGGATCTCCGAACGGCTGTTTGCACAATGGCTCCACCACTTATCTACAACGGGACACTCATTCTGCGGTCGGTCTCTCTCTCTCTCTCTCTCTCTCTCTCTCTCTCTCACACACACACACACACACACACAGCCTTTCTTCCGTCTTCTTCCTCCTCTGTCGATCTATCTTCTCCTCCTCTTAAACTCCCCTTAAAACACACCGTGGTGCTGGGGAGGGGGGGGGGGGGAGGGAGAGGGGGGAGAGTGGAACGTTCTAGGTAACTGACTGGTGAATTTTCCCCATGCTGGTTATCAGATCCGAGTTTCAAATGGCTAATAAGTGCTCCAATTTTTCACATAGTGCTGCGGTTCTGTATAAGGCAACTCACTGGAGACAATATCCTAATAACATCACAGGGCCCCAGAAATTTGGGGAGCATATTACCAATAATTTTTGCGCTATCCTTACCTTGAACTCAAAATACTTCATGTTTCCTACTATCAAACAGGCCAGATGCCTACCCTTATTACAGGTGACGCTCCCCGTCTGTCCGCTAATGGAATGTTCTTGCTAGCAGCGTCCCAATTTCTTTTTATCACCCCTGGGTCGCTGTCTTCCGGCGAGTTTCCACACAAGTCTTGAGAGGGCTCTGAGCACTGTGGGACTTAACATCTGAGGTCATCAGTCCCCTAGAACTTAGAACTACTTAAACCTAACTAACCTAAGGACATCACACACATCCATGCCCGAGGCAGGATTCGAACCTGCGACCGTAGCGGTCGCGCGGTTCCAGACTGAAGCGCCTAGAACCGCTCGGCCACCACGGCCGGCTTTGAGAAGGCGTCGACCACAACTAACAGATAACGATTACCCTCCTTAGTACATGACAAGGGTCCCACATAGTCAATAAATATTTTATTCGTCGAGAGGTCCACCCTATTTGACTGTAGTTTTCCCCTCCGAATGTTTAGATTTGGTTTACTTCTTTTACACTCAGACATCTCTTTACTAACTTCCTGGTGTCCTTATAAAGATATGTAAAGATTTGACCAAGCCAGGTGATCTTTAATTTTCATAACTGTTTTATAAAGACCTAAATGTCCTCCACACGTTCGCGCATGAAAATACACTCCTGGAAATGGAAAAAAGAACACATTGACACAGGTGTGTCAGACCCACCATACTTGCTCCGGACACTGCGAGAGGGCTGTACAAGCAATGATCACACGCACGGCACAGCGGACACACCAGGAACCGCGGTGTTGGCCGTCGAATGGCGCTAGCTGCGCAGCATTTGTGCACCGCCGCCGTCAGTGTCAGCCAGTTTGCCGTGGCATACGGAGCTCCATCGCAGTCTTTAACACTGGTAGCATGCCGCGACAGCGTGGACGTGAACCGTATGTGCAGTTGACGGACTTTGAGCGAGGGCGTATAGTGGGCATGCGGGAGGCCGGGTGGACGTACCGCCGAATTGCTCAACACGTGGGGCGTGAGGTCTCCACAGTACATCGATGTTGTCGCCAGTTGTCGGCGGAAGGTGCACGTGCCCGTCGACCTGGGACCGGACCGCAGCGACGCACGCATGCACGCCAAGACCGTAGGATACTACGCAGTGCCGTAGGGGACCGCACCGCCACTTCCCAGCAAATTAGGGATACTGTTGCTCCTGGGGTATCGGCGAGGACCATTCGCAACCGTCTCCATGAAGCTGGGCTACGGTCCCGCACACCGTTAGGCCGTCTTCCGCTCACGCCCCAACATCGTGCAGCCCGCCTCCAGTGGTGTCGCGACAGGCGTGAATGGAGGGACGAATGGAGACGTGTCGTCTTCAGCGATGAGAGTCGCTTCTGCCTTGGTGCCAATGACGGTCGTATGCGTGTTTGGCGCCGTGCAGGTGAGCGCCACAATCAGGACTGCATACGACCGAGGCACACAGGGCCAACACCCGGCATCATGGTGTGGGGAGCGATCTCCTACACTGGCCGTACACCACTGGTGATCGTCGAGGGGACACTGAATAGTGCACGGTACATCCAAACCGTCATCGAACCCATCGTTCTACCATTCCTAGACCGGCAAGGGAACTTGCTGTTCCAACAGGACAATGCACGTCCGCATGTATCCCGTGCCACCCAACGTGCTCTAGAAGGTGTAAGTCAACTACCCTGGCCAGCAAGATCTCCGGATCTGTCCCCCATTGAGCATGTTTGGGACTGGATGAAGCGTCGTCTCACGCGGTCTGCACGTCCAGCACGAACGCTGGTCCAACTGAGGTGCCAGGTGGAAATGGCATGGCAAGCCGTTCCACAGGACTACATCCAGCATCTCTACGATCGTCTCCATGGGAGAATAGCAGCCTGCATTGCTGCGAAAGGTGGATATACACTGTACTAGTGCCGACATTGTGCATGCTCTGTTGCCTGTGTCTACGTGCATGTGGTTCTGTCAGTGTGATCATGTGATGTATCTGACCCCAGGAATGTGTCAATAAAGTTTCCCCTTCCTGGGACAATGAATTCACGGTGTTCTTATTTCAATTTCCAGGAGTGTATTTGAAAACCAGAGATACCAGTTGCTTGGGCAGACAGATCTTTTGCTCAGAACATCTCAGAACTTCGACACTCTTCAGATATTCTAATTTTTGCAAGCCCAGGGTCCTGCTCTTGTCGCTGCCTCAGGTTTCCAAAAAGAGCCAGAATTTCACTGAGTACCCATCCGTCCTTGCTTGCTCTACATCTCAGTCATCTCCCTCTGCCACCTCAGCATCCATGATGATGCCCTGACAGCCCAGCGTACAATCCTTTCTCTTTTTTAGGATGCGCTAACATCCTTGAAAGAGCTTGATTGTTATTTTTAAGTGTGAATTCCTTGTATTCTAAATAAAAGCAGAATTTTCCAGAGACAAAAATCACGCCCAAAGCCTCGAGCTCAAAAACAGAATATTACTGTACGGTCCTTTTCAATGATCTAGAATTACAGGCAATGCTCTTCTCTCTTCCTTTCGTCTTCTTGTGACAACACTAAGGCCAGTCCGGAATTAGAAGCATGCATTTGGAGCACAAATTCAGTTTCAAAGTCAGAGAAGTTAAAACAGGTGCATTCGCCAGAGCCTGGTTTAAACTTTCAAAAGCTGCTTGATTGCTTGCAGTCCACCTGAAACTTCCACGTTTCTGGCTCAGTTGGCTTAGTGGTGCGGCTGGTTCTGCGACGTTTGGCACAAATTTCCTAAATAAATTTGAGAGGTGGCATGAGCCCCCTCTCATATTTCTATCTTACGATTCTCCTCTCTAGTTGCATGCGGTGGAGGGTTGCTTTTCCTTAACACGCGTACTTCCCACGCAGCGTCTCTCGTCACCCGGGTGGGCCGGTGACAGGCGGGCTCTGTGGAACAGGAGAGAGTTAAGCCGACGTGTGTGAGGCAGTCGAGTGAATGCTTTTCAGACGCCGACATTGTCAAGAGACACGCCCGCTGGGGTGTGAAGTAGCGGCTGGGCTAGAGGTTCCGTTACTTCAGAGAAACCTTGCGAAAACACTTTCTGGCGGGCTACCAGCGAGGCGTGGGAATGACTTGTGTACCCACGCAGTTGTGGCGGGAAAATTCCCGCACTTTCTGCAAAATCAGCACAGAAATTGGCGCCAAGAATCTCCATTGGTGGAATGGTAGTGCTCCGGCAATGGAGTGGAATTTCCGCCGGTTTTCGAGTTGCTGATTGGAACGTAACCACGGCCACTGTCGTGGGGGCGGGAATGTTCGGTGTTCGGCCTGTGCGGGTGCTCTGGGTAGTCGGCAGTCGCCTTTCGGTCGAGGACGTGGGAGCAACCAGCCCTCGCCTGCGGTACGCCAGATCGTGTTCTGGGAGATAAGAAGACTGTTGGTAATGTACGACCGCAGCACCGGCAGATAGGGATTTTCCTAGGTGATAATCAGAGCTCAGCAGAGCGCGCCTGTTCATCCTTTTCTAACTTTGTTCAGTTTCGAGTAGCAGCAATTACTATTGGGTTAGCTGTATGTCTCTCTTGAGATTTGAGTGGAAAGGAATTGGCTCCACATACCACTTCGTCTTAAACCTCACGATCTAAGTTAGGGACAACTTCACCTTTACTGTGTTTGTATGAATCTCCAATTTTAGCCGATTTGATGTTTTATATTTCCTGTGTCTCTTTTACTATTCTGCGTTTAATCTTAATAAATCATATTGTTATTTTGGACAGAACTTTCTTTCTGTTAATCAATAGAGCAACCCTATCATTCCTCACTATGCTAATGAAACCTTTGTTTATTTAACTTATTTATCAAATTAAATTATTGCAGGTGCCAAACTCTCTTCTACTCCACTAGCAGGGTTGATTAGAGTCAGTTCGCGTATTTGTGTTATCCTTGTGCAACAGCAAAAGTCGGAGTTAGAATAGGGGGGGCTTAGAGCATGATTTACACATGTGGATTCTAGTAGGATTTAGTGATAAATACACTACTAGCCCCGGCACCTCGCATAATATGGCGACACTTGGCCTCGGATCTTTCCTGTGAATCTCTGATAAACAAACAGGATTCTTAGTAGGAACATTCAATTTTTTTTCTCTCTATTTTTTTTAATGATTAATACCCAAGTTTTTTTTGGTAGTTCCGCGTTTAGTTTTAAGTAGCGGCGCATGACTACAGTTTTTGTTTTCAGTGTATATATTTTTTTTGTTCATTGTTTTTTTTGTGTTTCGCTGATGTGGTGTCTGTACCGCATCGCACTTTGTCGGATTTGTGTGCGGTTTCTGTACCACATCAAATTGTGTTTGTGATTACAGCGTTGGAACAGCGTTGTTGAAATTTTATGTTTATGTGTAAAAAATATATGGAGTAGATTAATTTATTGTGCATTTTAGATGAATTTGTTTTTATGAATGATAACGAGAAGTAAGGCACGACTATTATCGGGCGAAGCTAAAACAAAAGAGGATAGCATAATGGATAAGGGGCAGTTTACTGACGGGAATAGGTTCGGAGATGAGATGGGCACATTTTTAGCAGGACAGGACGCCAGGGGCATTGATGAGGAAGGTGATTTGGACGCGATCTCAGAGCAGCGTTGCGGCCGTGATTATGATAGTGAAGTAGAGGATGAAACAGAGACAGGCACACAGGTCGAGGCGGTAGCAGAAGTTTATAGTCAAACGAACGAGTGCAGACAGAGGCCAGCTCGGTCACGTCAGAGCTCTAGCGCCCAGGTGTCCAGAGTTACATCGCCCATGTTTGAAGAGGATCAAGAAGATGACGTAAACCCAATACTGAGCTTCCTACGATCAATGAAAGAAGAAGCTGACGAACAGCGTAAGAGGGAGAAGGAAGAAGAGGAGAAACAACGTAAGAAGGAGAAGGAAGAAGCTGACGAACAGCGTAAGAGGGAGAAGGAAGAAGAGGAGAAACAACGTAAGAAGGAGAAGGAAGAAGCTGACGAACAGCGTAAGAGGGAGAAGGAAGAAGAGGAGAAACAACGTAAGAAGGAGAAGGAAGAAGCTGACGAACAGCGTAAGAGGGAGAAGGAAGAAGAGGAGAAACAACGTAAGAAGGAGAAGGAAGAAGCTGACGAACAGCGTAAGAGGGAGAAGGAAGAAGAGGAGAAACAACGTAAGAAGGAGAAGGAAGAAGCTGACGAACAGCGTAAGAAGGAGAAGGAAGAAGAGGAGAAACAGCGTAAGAGGGAGAAGGAAGAAGAGGAGAAACAACGTAAGAAGGAGAAGGAAGAAGCTGACGAACAGCGTAAGAGGGACACTGAGGCAATAATCTCGCATATAGGGGCAATTCGTGGGGAATTATTAACAATAAAGAAAGAATGTGGAGAAGCAAAACAAATGTCAATGGTAGCACAAAAAGTAGCAGGCCTAGCCAAAACTGCAGCAACAGGGGCAATGAAAATCGCAAGAGTAACTCTTAAACTCGCAGGGCGCTTGCGACGTGCGACACAAGTCCACTCGAAATCCCTAGCGGCCTTAAAGACTCAAGGTAATATTGCGGTTACGAACATCACGAAACGAATGAAAGAAGTAGAGAGTCGGATAGCAAAACTAGAGCGAAATGGGCACACGAGCACTGCGCGTTCGGATACCAATGATGGAGCACACAGGATTGTGTCTCCGAGGAAAAGCCCGCCGTGCTCTAGCCCAGTGACAGCGTGCGGAACAAACAATGCAGACGCAGAAACAGCGAGTAATAGCCCCAATAATTGCAGCCCACTTAGAAGAGTGAATGCTGAATGCCACTTCCACTGTGATACAGACGTAGCACATCACAGTTATCAGCAAGATAGATCAGGACACTCCGCAGACGTGCAAGTATCGGAAACGTCTGACAACACCAGTGCGAGGATCGGACAGAATTTTGATCACAATCACTTCCTGTCGATACTCAAATTCCAGAAGTTCAAAGATAATGGAGGGTCGATGCATCCGAAGAGCTGGGTGATGCAATTTACTAATTCATTACCGTCGTCATGGCCAACCCAGGCCAAATTAGAATTCATGTGTGGACACATCGAAGGCCAAGCCGCGGAAAAGATGCGGGGCGTGGCAGCGACGTGTCGGACTTATCAGGAATTTGTTGGTGCATTCCTGCGGACCTACTGGTCAAAGGAAACGCAAGACAGGATTAAAGAGGAAATAATATTTTGTCCTGAACTGGAAGTGTCCGGGCATAAGAGCGCAACCAAATTTTTTGATGACTTACTCAAGAAGAATCAGTTTTTAGATAGTCCATACAGCAACGGAGAAATTATTAAATTTTGCTTTTCGAAATTGCCAGTTAGGTATCAACAGACACTTGTCGGGAAGTGTGGATCTGACATAGATGCATTCAAGAGTCTACTGCGTGAACTCGAAGTAGTCTTCGATAAACAAGACGCAAAGGACAGGAAGAAGGCGCAAAATAACAAATACCACGGGCCAGCAAGGGAAGACGACAACAGATCGCATAATCGCACTGGTCAGTTAGGAAACCAGGGTTACCGAGATCAAGGTTACGCTATTCAAGGTTATGGAAACCAGAGACACGGAAACCAGAACGTCAGGGAACAGGGTCAATCCAGACAAGCAATCTGGGACAGGAGGAATGACGAACGGCAAAGCGACCGTAATTGGAGGGAGCGAAATCAAGGACAACAGGAGAACCAGGAGATTGAAATTAGACCTCCAAATCCTAATGCACGTCAGAGGAGGGGGAGTCTAAGAAGGGTTTGACGCTAGTCCATAGGACTCCACCACTTCTCTCACATAAAGGAGTTCGTAGAATAGTAGTAGTGTAAGAAATGTACATAGTAGAATAGGCAAAGATATGAACCTTTGTTCGGGGAACAATAATCGTTACATTAATAGATTAAGATTGCTAAAGTATTAACACGCTGCGTTGTCTTGCATAAGAATTTACTGCTGCTATCCTCTTTTTGTTTATGTTTGCGATCTCCAATGTCGATGGAGTAGGAGACACTACCTTTTCATGAGCAATGTTTTTGTCCTTTCCTATCTGGTGTCCATGTTAAGGGATAAGGATGAGTGACGAGACGTCGCACAAACGGGCGCATACAAGAACGTGCTCTTAGAAGCGTTCTGAGAGGTCGTGATACGCTCCATAGCGGCCACAACCAGTTCGTGAGACGTTCATACCAATGCTTGCAGGCACGCGTCAGTGCACTGCACGATTGTGGTATATTGCGCGATTTCGAGGGTGAATATGGGCAGTATAGTTTTTGCAGAGCTGCGCCGGTATCGTTGTCTTGCAAGTCGGGGTGAACCTGTGAGCATTTGACTCTAATGGTGCCCTAGACGAGAGAAATGAGGGCATAAAAGCCTACCATGCTAATGTGCTGGTTGGGGATTTAGCGTGCTGCTCGTTTTTGTCACAGATGAATCACCAAGGAATTGTACTTGGATATTCGTGACATACTGTGTAGCTGGCGTGTGTTGGGTGTCTGAATCCTCAACAGGAACCAGTCCTGGCTTGGTCATATTACATTGCTTCTGGAAAGGTGTACTTCGATCGCGAAAACCGCTTCACATAGAGAAGGAAGTTGCAACTATAAATTTATTGTCGTGTATAGCCATGGCTAACCCAGTCTCTGGAGTTTCAGTGAGGCGTAATGAAAACTCGGAGGTCATGTCGTACGGCGCGCACATCACTGTCGTCAATAGCGGCGAGCAGCAAGACATCTGAGCGTAACAGGAACTATGTAAGGGTATTGTATAAGGTAAATAAAAAAATAAATAAATAAATAAATAAATAAATAAATAAAATAAATAAATAAATAAATAAAAGGGAAAGTACGATACTAGGATAAGTTTATTAAACTGTAGGATTTAACAATAACTAGATTAATATTGTGGGGGTTTTCTACCACAAGTGTGGCGCGCGCCTGTTGAGTTGCTATTTTTCAGGTCACCAAACCACAGACCCGAGATGGAGGGACGACGGGCGAGCGAAAGTAGCGTAGTTGCATGTTCTTTATAGCACAGTAAAACTTAGACCTGCATAACAACATAATTTAATTAAAAGACGTAGAATGTAGATCGTTGGGATATGGTAGTTAATTCTTGAAGCATGTCTACTGTCGATCTATATAATTAATAGTAATATTAGTGCGGGCCCGCACATTTAGTTGTTCATCCATTACAAAGCATCAGTTATCACACACCATGTACATACTGAGATCGGTCTCTACACATATATCAAAATAAATTATTTCCATGTCTAGATTAGATGTTATAATGATTGCCATAGATTAATAACTATAAAAGTAAAATAAGAGTGTCTGAAATGACAGACCATCAATGTTTCATTATGTAAATTTATTATAACATAGAAGGTCATGGGAAAAAGTTAGGCATAAGACTTTTGTAAGAATTGTACAGATGACGAGGAACGTGGCAATGCAGAGGCCAGCCAGCGCAAAAACAAGAGGTCTTCGGCTACCTGCTAGAGGGCGAGCGTCCCGTCCTACACGCTGACAGTCACCCGGCTGCCTACCTGAGGGATTACACGGGACCCTCGCCCCGCCACAAGCGAAAGTGGGGCTGGCCGTTGACCCTGACACGCGACAGCCTGCTAGCTCTCCGGACGCGGCAGCCGCTTGGAGGGATTCCCTGCGGCAGACCACGTTGTCGTGAGTACACGAAGAACATCACATATCGTGTCAGAACCTGCGCCTCATGTGCCTCAGGACAGAAAGGGACGCTCTATACTCACCTGTTTGGGTTTTTACAACTCACTAGCATTGGCCGATCTGCATACACAAAGCAGTATCGTGCCACACTAACAAATGTATGGTCTCATGTCTTACTTCTCCTCTCTATTAGAGAGCAGTTTTTAACAATAGTCGCTCCTAGTTCGATCCTGTATGGATGACCTCACACACTTGTGGAGTCACTCCACGTGCCATCATCCCTCGTCGAACTGCAATATTGGGAAACGTAAAGTTCTGTCCAGCGAGAGAAGAGACCTAGACTAGTGATGTATCCCAACAAGGAGATCTCAGAGACAATTAATCGACGTGAGGAGAACCTATCACTGTGTCTTCCTACCGTACTGCCGTGATCATATGCGTGGGTCTGACTACAATCTCAACAGCGTACTGCAGACACTCCAGAACTCCCTATTGCTGTTGCCACAACGTAGCAACTACACCCGACGTTTAGCCTTATGTGATGTCAGTACGGTGGAATTTGTGAAGTGCCACGGATATTTCTAACAATGTGATTTAGTGCCTCATTCTCAGCACAGTCGTGAACTTTGTGCAATGTGCACGCACAATTTGATGCCCCATGAACCGTGTTTTTTTTTGTTTTTCTTAAATTTCTTTCTCTTATGTTGTTTCTGTAATGTATGTTATACCTTGTATGCGTTTGTGTTTTACACTGTAATTCTTATTACAGATTACTGTATTGTTCTCCACATCATGTTTTTTTTTGTATTTTGTGTTTATTGTTGTGTGTATGCTAACAGTGTGCCTGAAGTCCCCATAAACTGAAGCAGATACCACCACTGTCATTGTGAATGGACCATCAGTTCAGGGAACATTTTGTAAAGGTTATTCTTGCTGCAGGGAGACAGAATGAATCGGAGGTTGTAACTAGATTCTGAAAACTCACAAAGAGATTGTTAACTTAAATATTATCATGTGTGAGTGAGGTCAGGTTAGTTTAATGATTAAAATTGTTGTAACATCTTGGGCATTTAATTGCGGAGCACTCCAACTCTGATTGTAAAGAATAAACTGCTCCATATTTGGCTCAGATGCCCGGGCCATGTTTAGAGCGTGAATGTCTGCGTGAATCGGTGTTCGGAAGGGGCTCCCTGGGTATGGATGTGTGATGTGAGTGTTAGTGTTCCATATTAAGAAGGTGAAGTTGGCTACATCATAAATAATCCTCCCTCTATGAGTTGCATTTTTCAGTTGCAATGATCTTTTTTATAGAGTGCGGTATGTGGAGTCACTTTGTAAGATTGTTCTTGGGCGATTGACTCACTACCTTGCTCCTAAGTGAGCCAACCGCTCACCAATTACAATCTAAAATGGCGTAGGGGCAATGAGAGGTGGCATGAGCCCCCTCTCATATTTCTATCTTACGATTCTCCTCTCTAGTTGCATGCGGTGGAGGGTTGCTTTTCCTTAACACGCGTACTTCCCACGCAGCGTCTCTCGTCACCCGGGTGGGCCGGTGACAGGCGGGCTCTGTGGAACAGGAGAGAGTTAAGCCGACGTGTGTGAGGCAGTCGAGTGAATGCTTTTCAGACGCCGACATTGTCAAGAGACACGCCCGCTGGGGTGTGAAGTAGCGGCTGGGCTAGAGGTTCCGTTACTTCAGAGAAACCTTGCGAAAACACTTTCTGGCGGGCTACCAGCGAGGCGTGGGAATGACTTGTGTACCCACGCAGTTGTGGCGGGAAAATTCCCGCACTTTCTGCAAAATCAGCACAGAAATTGGCGCCAAGAATCTCCATTGGTGGAATGGTAGTGCTCCGGCAATGGAGTGGAATTTCCGCCGGTTTTCGAGTTGCTGATTGGAACGTAACCACGGCCACTGTCGTGGGGGCGGGAATGTTCGGTGTTCGGCCTGTGCGGGTGCTCTGGGTAGTCGGCAGTCGCCTTTCGGTCGAGGACGTGGGAGCAACCAGCCCTCGCCTGCGGTACGCCAGATCGTGTTCTGGGAGATAAGAAGACTGTTGGTAATGTACGACCGCAGCACCGGCAGATAGGGATTTTCCTAGGTGATAATCAGAGCTCAGCAGAGCGCGCCTGTTCATCCTTTTCTAACTTTGTTCAGTTTCGAGTAGCAGCAATTACTATTGGGTTAGCTGTGTGTCTCTCTTGAGATTTGAGTGGAAAGGAATTGGCTCCACATACCACTTCGTCTTAAACCTCACGATCTAAGTTAGGGACAACTTCACCTTTACTGTGTTTGTATGAATCTCCAATTTTAGCCGATTTGATGTTTTATATTTCCTGTGTCTCTTTTACTATTCTGCGTTTAATCTTAATAAATCATATTGTTATTTTGGACAGAACTTTCTTTCTGTTAATCAATAGAGCAACCCTATCATTCCTCACTATGCTAATGAAACCTTTGTTTATTTAACTTATTTATCAAATTAAATTATTGCAGGTGCCAAACTCTCTTCTACTCCACTAGCAGGGTTGATTAGAGTCAGTTCGCGTATTTGTGTTATCCTTGTGCAACAGCAAAAGTCGGAGTTAGAATAGGGGGGGCTTAGAGCATGATTTACACATGTGGATTCTAGTAGGATTTAGTGATAAATACACTACTAGCCCCGGCACCTCGCAAATTGACCATCCCAATGAATCACGCAATTCCCCCCCCCCCCCCCCCCCCCCCCCCCCCGTCTCCCATTTTATCACGGGAAGAAGGAAACTCTGATGAATGCTTCAAGTTCTGCACAGATCAACTTCAACTCCCACATATGAAACTGCATGTCCTAGGAAGGTAATTTCCTGTCTAAGTGCACTCTGAAGGGTTTTACAGTTAAACCAGCTTCCTGAAATCTATTCAGAGCTTGTCACACAAAGCTTAAATGTTCTTCAAAAGACTTACTGTACACTACTACATCATCCAGATAGCTATAGACAAATTTGTACTTCAAATTCCCCAATGCAGACTCTAATAAACTAGAAATTTGTTGCTCTTGTGGCAACTCCAAATGGTACATGATTATATTCATCCAAGTTATAATCTGTTCTAAAAGCTGCAAGCGCTTTCGACTCTCCAAGTAACAGGGCTTGGTGGTAAGCCTAGTTCAAGCCTAACACCACAATACTGAGCGCCTCTAAGGCAGAGGCAATAAAACCTTCTGATTAAGCAGCCTATAATCCACCACTGATCTGAATCCTTTCCCACACTAGAAATACCGGAGATACATAAGGCGACACGGAGGGCCTAATTACATCGTCCCTTAACTCCTGATCAATAATCTTCCTTAACGCTTCCATCTTTGGTGGTGAGAGCCTATATGGTGATTGACAAACAGCAACTTCATCAGTTACCAAGATCTTATATTTAATTTTATTTGTCACATCAAGTTTGTTGAACAATACATTGGGAAACTCGTGCAATACCTTCAACAGACTACATGCTTGCTCTTCTTCTAAATGAGTGACCTTCAAACTTGTGTTAGTTTCATTGACAATGTAGACACATTGGATTTGAATCCACGACCGTTACACACCTATCACGCAAAAAGTTAAACATTTTCTACTGTTGTCCAAAAAACACTGAGCTCTTAACAAAAAATCACAACCAAATAAAACCAGTGTCATTAAACCCTTCACAGCAACAAATAACCAGCCTTTACATATATTTATGCGCAATATGTGACAGTTACCTTCAGAGTCAGCAGCCAATCCCTACACCAAGCATCGCGATGCTCTGCGGAGCTTCCTACGTTTCACTACAGCTTTCTAGCATCATCTGCGAACAGCTTCACCTAGTTTGATTATCCAAACAGCCGTTTCTACAGGGCGATTCAGTTCCCTCTACCCATGGGTTTAATGCAACTCACAACGCCTTCAAATACCACGAGCAAGATTTTCATTTTCTCTCCCACACTCTGCGCAAACTGTTGGTTCTACAGAAACAAATGAACAGGAGCTTTCTGTAAGAAATATAATGTAGTTAAATTTTGCATTGGGATACGTTTTCACTAGAGGCCGTAGTCTCTAAATTAGTCAAGAAAAACGTACAAAAGTGGCCGTCAAGGCGTTTTTCTGGAATACTCGAAAACTGTGGCCTCCAGTAAAAACGTAGTACAAAACTGAACTACATTAATTTTCCTACAAAAAGTTCTTGTTCATGTTTTTCTGTAGTACTAATAGTTTGCAAGTAGTGAGAGAGAGTATATGAACATCACGCATGTTGTTTTTGAAGGCATTGCAGGTTGCATGAAATCCACAAGTAGGAGCAGCTCAGTCACCCAGCTTATATCAGTTTGATCAGAAACAGTCTGAAAAGCTAGTAAGGGTGTTGCAGTTAAATTGAGGTAAGATACAAGTGTTAACAAAAAAAATCCGTACTCTGCGTCGCTTCTGAGTAAATTAGCATTGAAGTAAGCCAATAAGGCCGTTGCACTTGCAGATTCAAGTGGTCCGCCAGATACGAGGTGCATTCAAGTTCTAAGGCCTCCGATTTTTTTTCTAATTAACTACTCACCCGAAATCGATGAAACTGGCGTTACTTCTCGACGTAATCGCCCTGCAGACGTACACATTTTTCACAACGCTGACGCCATGATTCCATGGCAGCGGCGAAGGCTTCTTTAGGAGTCTGTTTTGACCACTGGAAAATCGCTGAGGCAATAGCAGCACGGCTGGTGAATGTGCGGCCACGGAGAGTGTCTTTCATTGTTGGAAAAAGCCAAAAGTCACTAGGAGCCAGGTCAGGTGAGTAGGGAGCATGAGGAATCACTTCAAAGTTGTTATTGCTGTGTTGGCAGAAGAGCCAACACCGTGTTGCTAGAGGAGGCCGAAATGCACGCGTTTAATTACACGCAAACTGTCGTGAGGTCTGGAACAATTAAAGGAGTTGAGTCTAACAAGAAAAGAACGTAGTTCTTGGAATACTTAACTTTAATCCATAATTGGTGTACATCGCTCTTGACGGTACTCTAATAATCTCAATATAAACTGGTAGTGGCGCCTTGCTAGGTCGTAGCAAATGACGTAGGTGAAGGCTATGCTAACTATCGTCTCGGCAAATGAGAGCGTATTTGTCAGTGTAGCATCGCTAGCAAAGTCGGCTGTACAACTGGGGCGAGTGCTAGTAAGTCTCTCTAGACCTGCCGTGTGGCGGCGCTCGGTCTGCAATCACTGACAGTGGCGACACGCAGGTCCGACGTATACTACCGGACCGCGGCCGATTTAAAGGCTACCACCTAGCAAGTGTGGTGTCTGGCGGTGACACCACAGTTATCACGAAGAAACTGTTGCGTAACGTTAGCTCGATGTGCGGGTGCATTGTCTTGGTGAAACAGCACACGCGTAGCCCTTTCCGGACGTTTTTGTTGCAGTGCAGGACGGAATTTGTTCTTCAAAACATTTTCGTAGGATGCACCTGTTACTGTAGTGCCCTTTGGAACGCAATGGGTAAGGATTACGCCCTCGCTGTCCCAGAACATGGACACCATCATTTTTTCAGCACTGGAAGTTACCCGAAATTTTTTTGGTGGCGGTGAATCTGTGTGCTTCCATTGAGCTGACTGGCGCTTTGTTTCTGGATTGAAAAATGGCATCCACGTCTCATCCATTGTCACAACCGACGAAAAGAAAGTCCCATTCATGCTGTCATTGTGCGTCAACATTGCTTGGCAACATGCCACACGGGCAACCATGTGGTCGTCCGTCAGCATTCGTGGCACCCACCTGGATGACACTTTTCGCATTTTCAGGTCGTCCTGCAGGATTGTGTGCACAGAACCCACAGAAATGCCAACTCTGGAGGCGATCTGTTCAACAGTCATTCGGCGATCCCCCAAAACAATTCTCTCCACTTTCTCGATCATGTCGTCAGACCGGCTTGTGCGAGCCCGAGGTTGTTTCGGTTTGTTGTCACACGATGTTCTGCCTTCATTAAACTGTCACACCCACGAACACACTTTCGACACATCCATAACTCCATCACCACATGTCTCCTTCAACTGTCGATGAATTTAAATTGGTTTCACACCACGCAAATTCAGAAAACGAATGATTGCACGCTGTTCAAGTAAGGAACACGTCGCGATTTTAAGTATTTAAAACAATTCTCATTCTCGCTGCTGGCGGTAAAATTCCATCTGCTGTATGGTGCTGCCATCTCTGGGACGTATTGACAATGAATGCGGCCTCATTTTAAAACAATGCGCTTGTTTCTATCTCTTTCCAGTGCGGAGAAAAAAAATCGGAGGCCTTAGAACTTGAATGCACCTCAACAGTTAGTGTCCATTGTTGTCATTGCGTAGATGATACCGCACGAGTCTCGCCAGCATATGGCTCGGGTTCGATCCTTGCTATCGTCCTGCTCTCGTTTTCGGTTTTAGGAAACAAACCAAGAACACATTAGGCGACACCGCCTGTGGCGGGCCGCTTGATTTAGCCTCATGCAACGGCGTGATTGGCTAACTTTAATGCTAATTAACTCGATAATGGCGCAACGTATCGATTTTTTTCTGAACAATAGTTTCTCAGCAGAACCTACCCTGCAACACCCTTACAAGCTTCTCAGACTGTTCCTGACCATTCCATATACCGAATAGCAAGGGTCCAGTGCCACTCACTTGTGGTACGTTCGAAGCTACATTCACGACTAAAGCTTTCTCTTCTTTAAGAATGACAAGCTGTGTTCTGTTTGCTAGGAACTCTTCAATCCAGTAGCATAACTGGTCTGATACTCCTTACACTAATATTTTGTTCATTAGGCTACAGTGCAGAATTGAAACGAAAGTCCTCCAGTGAAAAGGAAGTCGTATGGCATGATGGTCTAGGAGAAGACGAGGGCAGGTTCAGCCCCCTAAACGGAAAGGTTTTTCCTATCTTTTGCGGACACTGGCATCTTTCCTTCGCGAAGTGTGAGATTTGTGTGTTAAGTGTATTTGATGCGCGTAGATGCCTGTAATATGTGTGCGTGCTTGCGCGCGCGCGCGCGCGCGCGCGCGCGCGCGTGTGTGTGTGTGTGTGTGTGTGTGTTGTATGATGTCATGTTTGCGTTGTATGATGATGAGAGAAGGGCAAGGGAAAAACTCGGCGCCAGTAGAGAACCTATTCCTTTCCAACAGCATCAAGGGGGTCGCCGAGCTTAACGACCACATCTGACCGACCGATCACCATCAACAGTGTCACGTGACCTCACTTCATGAGACGCCACAGAAGGGTTTGAAATTTAATCAAGGATAACGGCGAGCGCTCCACAGGATCGTTGTTTGCGGAATCTTCTGTAGATTCCTAGAGAAGAATGAAATGAGCGTATGGCATCGTTGGCCGGGAAGTTCGGAAGTTTCGGGAAGTTCGGCTGCCAAGTGCAAGTCTTATTTCAGTCGACGTCACATTGGGTGACTTGCGCGCCATTGATGAAGATGAAATGACGATAAGGACAACACAACACCCAGTCCACGAGTGGAGAATATGTCCAACCCGGCCGGGAATCGAATCTGGGCCCGCTGCACGGGAAGCAAGCACGTTACCACCCAGCTAAGCAGGCGGACCCTAGAGTTTTTCGGTCTCCAGAAATGTCATAACATGCGAGCACAAAACGTGTAGCAAAATTTCACAACAAATTGATGTCAGCGATAGAGGCCTATTGTGCTTGAATCAGCAAGGGCTCCTTTCCTCGGTGATTGATATACTAATTAAGTATGGCAATTAAATCGGAGGCTAATACAGCAGTTTTGACTGCCAAAAAGTCAGGGTCCCCACATTCGGCCTCGACCTGAAAACCATCTCTCTCAGAATCAGCTAGTCAAGTGGTCGTTTCTGCCGCCCAGAACTGTCGTTCTTTGGCTCCTAAGCAAGTAGTACCGTCTCGCCAATTAGATGGCTTCGTTTTCTCTTCTAGTTAATTGTTACTGTTACGGCGTAAAGTCAATCGTCGGCACGCCAGTCGGTAACGAAAGAGAAGACATGGCTGTAAGAAGTCGTCAGCCAGTCGCACGCTGACCGACCCCTCTCGAGGACGACAATGCGACATCAACGGCTCCTAGGTGTACAGACATAAGCGCCGCGACTGACTGGTGAGAGCCCAGTTCAATAGCAGCTCCAAGATTAGCCAGTTCGATAGCAGCTTCAACCCTAGCCACTTCGCGTGTACTCTTTATGTAGCACAGACTTGGGATTGTCTATACCAAAGAAGACTGGTTGTTGGTTCAAATGGTTCTGAGCGCTATGGGACTTAACATCTGAGGTCATCAGTCCCCTAGAACTTAGAACTGTTGTTGTTGTGGTCTTCAGTCCTGAGACTGGTTTGATGCAGCTCTCCATGCTACTCTATCCTGTGCAAGCTTCTTCATCTCCCAGTACCTACTGCAACCTACATCCTTCTGAATCTGCTTAGTGTATTCATCTCTTGGTCTCCCTCTACGATTTTTACCCTCCACGCTGCCATCTAATGCTAAATTTGTGATCCCTTGATGCCTCAAAACATATCCTGCCAACCGATCCCTTCTTCTGGTCAAGTTGTGCCACAAACTTCTCTTCTCCCCAATCCTATTCAGTACCTCCTCATTAGTTACGTGATCTATCCACCTTATCTTCAGCATTCTTCTGTAGCACCACATTTCGAAAGCTTCTATTCTCTTCTTGTCCACACTAGTTATCGTCCATGTTTCACTTCCATACATGGCTACAGTCGATACAAACACTTTGAGAAACGATTTCCTGACACTTAAATCTATACTCGATGTTAACAAATTTCTCTTCTTCAGAAACGCTTTCCTTGCCATTGCCAGTCTACATTTTATATCCTCTCTACTTCGACCATCATCAGTTATTTTACTCCCTAAATAGCAAAACTCCTTTACTACTTTAAGTGTCTCATTTCCTAATCTAATTCCCTCAGCATCACCCGATTTAATTTGACTACATTCCATTATCCTCGTTTTGCTTTTGTTGATGTTCATCTTATATCCTCCTTTCAAGACACTGTCCATTCCGTTCAACTGCTCTTCCAAGTCTTTTGCTGTCTCTGACAGAATTACAATGTCACGGGCGAACCTCAAAGTTTTTACTTCTTCTCCATGAATTTTAATACCGACTCCGAATTTTTCTTTTGTTTCCTTTAATGCTTGCTCAATATACAGATTGAATAACATCGGGGAGAGGCTACAACCCTGTCTCACTCCTTTCCCAACCACTGCTTCCATTTCATGCCCCTCGACTCTTACAACTGCCATCTGGTTTCTGTACAAATTGTAAATAACCTTTCGCTCCCTGTATTTTACCCCTGCCACCTTCAGAATTTGAAAGAGTATTCCAGTTAACATTGTCAAAAGCTTTCTCTAAGTCTACAAATGCTAGAAACGTAGGTTTGCCTTTTCTTAATATTTCTTCTAAGATAAGTCGTAAGGTTAGTATTGCCTCACGTGTTCCAACATTTCTACGGAATCCAAACTGATCTTCCCCGAGGTCCGCTTTTACCAGTTTTTCCATTCCTCTGTAAAGAATTCGCGTTAGTATTTTGCAGCTGTGACTTATTAAACTGATAGTTCGGTAATTTTCACATCTGTCAACACCTGCTTTCTTTGGGATTGGAATTATTATATTCTTCTTGAAGTCTGAGGGTATTTCGCCTGTCTCATACATCTTGCTCACCAGATGGTAGAGTTTTGTCATGTCTGGCTCTCCCAAGGCCATCAGTAGTTCTAATGGAATGTTGTCTACTCCCGGGGCCTTGTTTCGACTCAGGTCTTTCAGTGCTCTGTCAAACTCTTCACACAGTATCTTATCTCCCATTTCGTCTTCATCTACATCCTCTTCCATTTCCATAATATTGTCCTCAAGTACTTCGCCCTTGTATAAACCCTCTATATACTCCTTCCACTTTAGAACTACTTATACCTAACTAACCTAAGGACATCACACACATCCATGCCCGAGGCAGGATTCGAACCTGCGACCGTAGCAGTCGCGCGGTTCCAGACTGAAGTGCCTAGAACCGCTCCGCCACACAGGCCGGCCGAAGAAGATTGATTATTTTGTATGTTGACCTTTGCTTGCGACACATCTGTGTAATTGCTAAAGCTAAGTATTGTATCTTTTCTTATTGTAATAAAACTCATTAATACGACTTGTTTGTTTGTCTAGCGAACAGAGTACGCAGAATTCCTAGACGCTACATGTTCGGCGACGAGGTAAACGAATACCACAGCGACAATCCAGAGCCTGGCTGCGACAATTTTGTTTTGTCGTGGGCTTTTGTGTTTTGGTAGCGCCCTAATTCTACCTTCTCTCGTCCTTGCCAGGTGCTTTATAGTGCTTTTTCTAATCTGGCTTTTCAGGTGAGCGTTCCATAAATTTTCTTTGCTTGTGTGCTTATTTTTATTGCTTGCATTGTTGTTTACTGCATTTACCTATTCCAAAATGAGCAACCCAACTCACGCACCCCCTGCTCAGGCGCCTCCGCTGCAAGCAATAGATGCAACGCAGCTAACACAGATGTTTCAGTTTCAGACGCAGCCGATTGCCACCCTATTAAAGACGGTACAGCAGTTAATAACCAACCAAACGAACGCTGCATCACAGGCAACAACTGTAGCTCCCAATGCCATACCGCCTTTTCGCCAGTTTAATTAAAAGAAAGAGGAATGGCTCAAGTGGTTGCAACAGTATGAAGCCTACATCATTGCTCACAAAGTACCAGGTAGTGTGAAACTAACATTACTTTTTGTCGACGGTAGGAAGTGCAGTCTTTCGCCTCATTCAGAAATTGTACCCTAACGCAACTCCGAGCGAACTTCCCCATCGTCAGGTTATAGATTCTCTAATTGACTATTATGACCAACAAGTGAATGCGGTGGCAGCTAGGTATCAATTCTTTCGTTGCAAGAAAAGGTCAGAACAAACATATCGCGAGTGGGTAACAGATCTGCAGCATATGACGAGGGAATGCAAATTCGAACGTGCCTGTGGTAGAGCCTTATACAAGTTTCCTTTTGATGTGCTAATGAACTCGACAACATCACATAGCAGAGTTGAGGCGTTGTCCTCCATGTTATTTTATTTTTTATTTTTATTTTTTATTTATTTATTTTTCTTGCCTCGAAGGTTTGCCTGAAGTCATAGTGTCAGACAACGGCTCTCAGCTCACGTCAGATGAATTTGAAACATTCTTTGAATGCCATGGCATACAGCATCTAACTGGTTCTCCGTTCCATCCACAGTCAAACGGCGAAGCGGAACGTTTTGTCAGAACCTTCAAGCAGCAGATGCCCAAACTTCGCACCGCACGCACCATGGATCAAGCACTGCAACTGTTTCTCGCCTCCTATCGTTCACATCCACGAGATCGACCATCGCCGGCGGAATTGCATCACGGCCGCCGCCATCGGACACTGCTGCACCTGCTCTACCCTCCTCAGCATCCGGCGCCGAAGGAAGGCCGCAATATCGCTTCGCGCGGCATGATAATGTGTTTTTCAAGGCTTTTAGCGGCAGAAGACGGTGCGCGAGAGACAAGATCCGTCGTCGACTTGACACATGTATGTATCTCTCTATGTAGCACAGACTTGGGATTGTCTGTACTGAAGAAGATTGATTATTTTGCATGTCACCATTTTCTTGCGACACATCTGTGTAATCGCCAAATTTAGGTATCGCATCTTTTCTTATTGCAATAAAACTCATTAACGCGACTTGTTTGATTGTTTGTCTATCGAACCCAGTACGCAGGATTCCTAGACACAACAATTACGATTGTAGCTATTAAATTAACTTACTTCCGGTATCTGCCGAGTTCAGTATCTCAGAAATACGCTGCGTCTTTCTTCTGTCTTTTTCTTTTTCTTTTTATTCAGCCAACCATGACGTTATGTATGCTCCCATCATCAAAGACAGGCCACCTAGGTCATCGGTATCTACCGTATCCAACACGTGGGTTACCTCTTTTGGTACTGGCAATCCCGGCCCTCGCTACGGTACCATAACAAGTATAAAAGCAAGCGCCTCTCTCTCCCAACTGCCGACTAACGGCTCTCGCTTCCTCTGTGAAAGCCACCGAATTCTGTTTCGACGTTGACAGAATAAAATCTCCAGCACATTGAACGTACCTTATTTTAGCCCGATTCTCCTGATGAATTACACCTTGTAGTTGCGATATTCATTTGAGCCACCAGGTTAGCCGAGAGCGCTAATGCGCTGCTTCCTGGACTCGGGTAGGCGCGCCAGCCCCTGATCGAATCCGCCTGGCCGATTGACTACGAGGGCCCGTGTTCCGGCCAACCTGGATGTGGTTTGTAGGCGGTTTTCCACATCCCATTAGTTGAATACTGGGCTGGTTCCCACGTCCCACCTCAGTTACCCGACTCGCAGACATCTGAACACGTTTACGCTATTCCATGGATTGCACTGGACCCAGACAGCTGGGGTACACTAATTCCATTCCGGGAGGGGGGGGGGGTAAAGGGCGGCGGTAGGAAGGGCATCCGGCCACCCCTTAACTTTAAACTTGCCAATTCCGTACCTAACCATGCTGACCCTGCCCAACCGCGGGATAAAGGCACAAGCAAAAGAAGAAAAAGAAGGAGAAGTTGTGATATTCATTTACATGTGGAAAATAAATTCTACCAGACAGCTATTGCTATATGTATTCATTTTGCAAACTAAGTTCAAAGCATTACAGCTTCATTATCAATGCAAAACATTCATCTGTGAATGTATAGAGGTCAGAGCACTGTGCCATCTACAAAGTCAGATTCGATCAAGAGTTATCGACCGGACATTGCTATTGCTTTGGCGTAGCCTTTTTACGTTCCTTAAACTGTCTCAGGAGAATATGCGCCTGACAGTAGGACTGAGAGATGAGAAAGACTATCTGAGTTCTGCAATAAACTTCAGCTAGTAGCAGCAAATACTCAATTCAAAGATCACAGGAAGAGGAAGTATACTTGGCAAAGGCAGGAGATATCGAAAGATTCCAGTTGGATTACATCATGATCTGACAGAGACCCCAAAATCAGATACTCGAAGGCAACGGGTACTCAGAAGCAGATACAGCCTCAGATCACAATTTGATACTGATAAAGAATAGGCTGAAGTTTAAGACATTAATCAGAAAGAATCTATGCACGAAGAGGTGGGATACGGAAATGCTAAAGGATGATGAGAAACGTTTGAAGTTCTGGCTGTAGCTACAGAAATGATGAATAATTCAGAAGGCAGTTCAGTTGAAGAGGAACATACATTTTTAAGAAAGGCAATCCTCGACGGCGGGAAAAAAGTATAGGCACAAGGAAGGTAACTGCGAGGAACCTGTGGGTAA
The DNA here is from genome assembly GCF_023898315.1 of Schistocerca nitens. Taxonomy (NCBI): domain Eukaryota; kingdom Metazoa; phylum Arthropoda; class Insecta; order Orthoptera; family Acrididae; genus Schistocerca; species Schistocerca nitens. The sequence goes on from NC_064617.1 coordinate 738,500,479, forward strand.
CAGAAGAAGTACGTCAGTTGGTTGACGAAAGAAGGAAATACAAAACTGTTCAAGGAAATGCAGGAATAAGGAACACAAGTCACTGAGAAATAAAATAAATAGGAAGTCTAAGGAATATAATGTGAAATGGATATATGCAAAATATGAAGAAATCGAAAAAGAAACGTTTGTTGGTAAGACTGATTCAGCATACAGAAAAGTCAAAACAGCTTTGATTTCACAAGGAACTGCTGTGAACAGCTACCGTAGACTATAAGGAAGGAGAGGCACACAGGAATCAGTCGCAACCCCATTAGTTCTATTACTCTTGCATATCTAGATTTCGGCTGCAAATAGACGTCTTCAGTGCATATGAGTTACAGTTGAACAAACTCGCGGCAGTACATGTCACCATACCGATAGGGAAGAGATAGCGGATCCAGTATTAGAATCAGCATTTAAAAGAGGTTTGGAAGACTTAAGATCAAATAAGGCAGAAAGGATAGATTATACTCCATCGGAATTTCTAAATTCATTGCGGGAAGTAGCAGCAAAATGCTGTTCACGTTGGTATTTGGAATGTATGAGACTGGCGGCATACCATAACACTTTCGGAAATACATCATCTACACAATTCCGAAGACAGCAAGAACCAACAAGTGGGACATTCATCCCACAAACAGCTTAATAACACGTAACCAAGCTTCTGACAAGAATAATATACTGAAGACCGAAAAAGAAAATTGAGGGTCTGTTAAACGACGATCAGTTTGCCTTTAGGAAAGGGAAAAGACACCACATAGGTAATTCTGACGTTGCGGTTGATTATGGAAGCAAGACTGAAGAAAACTCAAGACATGTTCATATGTTTTATTGATCTGGAAAACAGTGTGACGATGTAAAATATTGCAAGATGTTCGAAATTATGAGAAAAATAGGGATAAGCTATTGCAAAAGAAGGGTAATATACAATATGCACGAGAACCACAAGGGAACAATCACAGTGGGAGACCAAGAATGAAGTGCTCGGATTAAAAAGGGTATAAGACAGGGATGTAGTCTTTCGCCCCTACTGTTCAATCCTTACATCGAAGAATCAATGACGGATATTAAAGGAAGGTGCAAGAATGGAATTAAAATTCAAGGTGAAAGGATACCTAATAACGTTGCTATTCTGAGTGAAAGTGAAGTAGAATTACAGGATTTGTGGAATGGATTCGTCTAATGTCTGGGAGAAATCTAAGAAAAACAAAAGTAATGAGAAATAGCCGAAATGAGAATATCGTGACACTTAACATCAGAATTAGTGACCACGAAGTAAATAGAGTTAATTAATTCAGCTACTTAGGCAGCAAAATAACACCTGGCAGATGGAGCCAGGAGGACATAAAAAGCAGACTAACACTGGTAAAAAAGGGAATTTTTGATCAAGAGAAGTCTACTAATATCAAACATAGGTCTTAATTTCAGCAATAAGTTTTTGAGATTGTACATCTGGAACACAGCATTCTGTGGTAGTGACACATGGACTGTGGTAAAACCAGAACAGAGGAGAGGTGAAGCATTTGATATGTAGTGCTACAGAAGAATGTTGAAAAATAGGTGGATTGATAAAACAAGGATGAGGAGATTTTCCACAGATTCGGCGAGGAAAGAAATATACGGAATACGAGGTGCATTCAAGTTCTAAGGCCTCCGATTTTTTTTCTCCGCACTGGAAAGAGATAGAAACATGCGCATTGTTTTAAAATGAGGCCGCGTTCATTGTCAATACATCCCAGAGATGGCAGCACCGTACGGCAGATGGAATTTTACCGCCAGCAGCGAGAATGAGAACCGTTTTAAATACTTAAAATGGCGACGTTTTCCTTACTTGAACAGCGTGCAATCATTCGTTTTCTGAATTTGCGTGGTGTGAAACCAATTTAAATTCATCGACAGTTGAAGGAGACATGTGGTGATGGAGTTATGGATGTGTCGAGAGTGCGTTCGTGGGTGCGACAGTTTAATGAAAGCAGAACATCGTGTGACAACAAACCGAAAAAACCTCGGGCTTGCACAAGCCGGTCTGACGACATGACCGAGAAAGTGGAGAGAATTGTTTTGGGGGATCGCCGAATGACTGTTGAACAGATCGCCTCCAGAGTTGGCATTTCTGTGGGTTCTGTGCACACAATCCTGCAGGACGACCTGAAAATGCGAAAAGTGTCATCCAGGTGGGTGCCACGAATGCTGATGGACGACCACATGGTTGCCCGTGTGGCATGTTGCCAAGCAATGTTGACGTGCAACGACAGCATGAATGGGACTTTCTTTTTGTCGGTTGTGACAATGGATGAGACGTGGATGCCATTTTTCAATCCAGAAACAAAGCGCCAGTCAGCTCAATGGAAGCACACAGATTCAACGCCACCAAAAAAATTTCGGGTAACCACCTGTGCTGAAGAAATGATGGTGTCCATGTTCTGGGACAGCGAGGGCGTAATCCTTACCCATTGCGTTCCAAAGGGCACTACAGTAACAGGTGCATCCTACGAAAATGTTTTGAAGAACAAATTCCGTCCTGCACTGCAACAAAAACGTCCGGGAAGGGCTGCGCGTGTGCTGTTTCACCAAGACAATGTACCTGCACATCAAGCTAACGTTACGCAACAGTTTCTTCGTGACAACAACTTTGAAGTGATTCCTCATGCTCCCTACTCATCTGACCTGGCTCCTAGTGACTTTTGGCTTTTTCCAACAATGAAAAGCCGGCCGTGGTGGTCTAGCGGTTCTAGGCACGCAGTCCGGAACCGTGCGACTGCTACGGTCGCAGGTTCGAATCCTGCCTCGGGCATGGATGTGTGTGATGTCCTTAGGTTAGTTAGGTTTAGGTAGTTCTGAGTTCTAGGGGACTGATGACCACAGATGTTAAGTCCCATAGTGCTCAGAACCATTTGACCCAACAATGAAAGACACTCTCCGTGGCCGCACATTCACCAGCCGTGCTGCTATTGCCTCATCCATTTCCCAGTGGTCAAAACAGACTCCTAAAGAAGCCTTCGCCGCTGCCATGGAATCATGGCGTCAGCGTTGTGAAAAATGTGTACGTCTGCAGGGCGATTACGTCGAGAAGTAACGCCAGTTTCATCGATTTCGGGTGAGTAGTTAATTAGAAAAAAAATCGGAGGCCTTAGAACTTGAATGCACCTCGTACATGGAAAAGAAGAAGGGACAGCTGTTAAGACATCTGTTAAGACGTCAGGGAATAACTTCCATGCTACTAGAGGGAGCTGTAGGGGGTAAAAACTGTAGAGGAAGAGACAGATTCAAATGGTTCAAATGGCTCTGAGCACTATGGGACTCAACTGCTGTGGTCATAAGTCCCCTAGAACTTAGAACTACTTAAACCTAACTAACCTAAGGACAGCACGCAACACCCAGCCATCACGAGGCAGAGAAAATCCCTGACCCCGCCGGGAATCGAACCCGGGAACCCGGGCGTGGGAAGCGAGAACGCTACCGCATGACCACGAGATGCGGGCGAAGAGACAGATTGAAATACATAAATACATAAATAAGAACGTAGGCTGCATATGCTATTCTGAGATTAAAAGATTGGCACAGGAGGGGAATTTATGGCGGGCCGCATCAAATCGGTCGGAAGACTTATGATTAAAAAAATAAATAAATAAATAAAAAGAGAAAAATATGAAAAGTAGATGATATCTTCACTGACAGAAGTAGAAAAAGCTTTATATCATCCGAAAACACAGGTATCAAATTACTCGTCTAACCTATTAACATACCGCTCATTAGCATTTCACTTCATATAAACATCTAACTGTGACATATAAAGAAACAACTTGCATATTTCTATGTTGCACTCATACAGTGTCCTCTTTGACAATTCAGCACAACAAAGGAAAAAAAAAACAGTGTTAATTTTGTTGAACTTGAAAACCACGTTACAATAGCGGGCGTATCAAAAATATCACATTATTTCGTTGGTAGCACAATGAATAACACGACTTTCTTTCCCGTTCAAGCTAAGAAAACGGGTAACTCGGCAAGGAAAAGGGGTGTTTGGAACTCTCGGAAAGTTTCACTTGTGTCTTGGGTCTGGCGTTGAAGTTACTGTTTCCAAGTACTGCGATGAGAGATGATACGATCTATTCTATAACGTATGAGAGAGGAGGTTCTATCGCCCATTGTGACATCGTCATAACACCATCAAAATTTTCTATGCTTTCAAATCCAAGAGATTAAAACAGGCCACTACGTTAACCTAAAACCAGTGTGATAAAGCAAGCATAACCTTTGAAATGTTCAAATTTTATGATGTTTGGCACAGAGTAGTATTGACCCAACATACACACCTGGAAATGGAAAAAAGAACACATTGACACCGGTGTGTCAGACCCACCATACTTGCTCCGGACACTGCGAGAGGGCTGTACAAGCAATGATCACACGCACGGCACAGCGGACACACCAGGAACCGCGGTGTTGGCCGTCGAATGGCGCTAGCTGCGCAGCATTTGTGCACCGCCGCCGTCAGTGTCAGCCAGTTTGCCGTGGCATACGGAGCTCCATCGCAGTCTTTAACACTGGTAGCATGCCGCGACAGCGCGGACGTGAACCGTATGTGCAGTTGACGGACTTTGAGCGAGGGCGTATAGTGGGCATGCGGGAGGCCGGGTGGACGTACATCGATGTTGTCGCTAGTTGTCGGCGGAAGGTGCACGTGCCCGTCGACCTGGGACCGGACCGCAGCGACGCACGGATGCACGCCAAGACCGTAGGATCCTACGCAGTGCCGTAGGGGACCGCACCGCCACTTCCCAGCAAATTAGGGACACTGTTGCTCCTGGGGTATCGGCGAGGACCATTCGCAACCGTCTCCATGAAGCTGGGCTACGGTCCCGCACACCGTTAGGCCGTCTTCCGCTCACGCCCCAACATCGTGCAGCCCGCCTCCAGTGGTGTCGCGACAGGCGTGAATGGAGGGACGAATGGAGACGTGTCGTCTTCAGCGATGAGAGTCGCTTCTGCCTTGGTGCCAATGACGGTCGTATGCGTGTTTGGCGCCGTGCAGGTGAGCGCCACAATCAGGACTGCATACGACCGAGGCACACAGGGCCAACACCCGGCATCATGGTGTGGGGAGCGATCTCCTACACTGGCCGTACACCACTGGTGATCGTCGAGGGGACACTGAATAGTGCACGGTACATCCAAACCGTCATCGAACCCATCGTTCTACCATTCCTAGACCGGCAAGGGAACTTGCTGTTCCAACAGGACAATGCACGTCCGCATGTATCCCGTGCCACCCAACGTGCTCTAGAAGGTGTAAGTCAACTACCCTGGCCAGCAAGATCTCCGGATCTGTCTCCCATTGAGCATGTTTGGGACTGGATGAAGCGTCGTCTCACGCGGTCTGCACGTCCAGCACGAACGCTGGTCCAACTGAGGCGCCAGGTGGAAATGGCATGGCAAGCCGTTCCACAGGACTACATCCAGCATCTCTACGATCGTCTCCATGGGAGAATAGCAGCCTGCATTGCTGCGAAAGGTGGATATACACTGTACTAGTGCCGACATTGTGCATGCTCTGTTGCCTGTGTCTATGTGCCTGTGGTTCTGTCAGTGTGATCATGTGATGTATCTGACCCCAGGAATGTGTCAATAAAGTTTCCCCTTCCTGGGACAATAAAATCACGGTGTTCTTATTTCAATTTCCAGGGGTGTATTTAGAACTTCTGCTGGCGAATTTCCATTTATGACATTGTTCCCATTTTGACGGACTGAACGAAATGACCACTCGTACATTCGTACTTTCGCAGTTATATTTATATCGCCGTACTCCATCACTGTTGCACATCACAATTTATCCAGGATGAGAGAGAAATTATTCACCGATAATTGCGCAGTTATAAACAGACATCACTGAGATGTAGTAATAGAGAGAACCACTGCAGGCTGCATATTGCCAGATTTCCCCCTCCCCCTGAAGATCAACCCCCTGCTCAAACAGTGTTGCCAAGTTTCTTTTCTTCTCTTCCCCATCAAGGCCAAGGTCACACATTACGTCAAAGTTCTAGCAGTGAAGAGAATCTCCTGTTACGACACTGGAGTCATAGAATACACAGTTTTAAATTTCCCCAAACTGAACTCCTGACCATACAAATATCTAGCAATGTGAACAGTATGCAGTACATGAATTCCTAGTGAGAGATTTTTAGGAGTCTTGTCACCACTGACGTCATTCAGCATTTGCTAGATGAACTAAAGAAGTGGGCATATAAACAGGCATTATTATTTGTAATGTTGCTGAGAAAGCTCAGCAGATAAATAATTCGATGTCTGTGGAAGCTACTGTGAGCAATCTTTTCGATGTTTGCTGTATGCCTGGAGAAAACATTTATGCTCCAAGTTGTATAACAGATGTTCCTTCAGAACCGCAGATAGATGTAAGGTTGTGTGTACATCTTGCTTTAAAGTGGAAACTCCAATCAAAGCAGCTGAGCAGGGACATGCACAGAGATACTCGTAGAATTGTACACTTCGTTTTAATATTTAAAAATTTATGGTTAATTTACCGATTCACAATTAAAAGCACATTTTCAATTTAATATACATTACATATTATTGCTAATTATTTGGTGAATGCGAGATTCATGAAATAATCTGCAGTGGGTGTAGATGAAATTTCCCAATTGTGACATACGAAAATTTACACCAGATTGGGACTCAAACCGAGTATGGAGCAATATTTCATGCAGCTGCTGATAGTTTCTTGTACACATTTTAAAACACTATTTCTTCTAGTTTCTCTGGTTATAATTTATCCAAAGACGGACAATCATCATTATTGAACAGTATAGCTGCTTAGCCCAGCTCACTTTGCAGTAAATTTAGAGGATAACATTACAGTCATGCTGACTGTATAGACCTGTCATAATGCTTGACTCTGTATAATTGTCTATACATGGTGGTTGTAATTCTAATCCATGGTAGTTATTTGTTAACAACCAAGTGGTTTTTCTTGCTGAACGTGTTCACAGAGCTAGGATTGGAATTCTTGGGAAGATAATTGTGTTGAACAAACTGATCTCCACTCCTTCTTTATTTAGTGCTGTCAGTGATAGTTCTTTGGCAATGAAATAACTAGATTCTGAATGGAAACTTTATATATGTAAACAATGTTCATACAAACAGAGTTCATATTTAAATGCATCTTGAAAACACAAAAGAGAGATTTTTGCAGCCATCCCTTACTCTGGATGTACAATTGTTTAGTAAAATAATTTAACTGATCAGAGATTATATGTCCAGCTTATAAAGATAATTACAATAATGATACTGGTAACATTAGCAGGCAGTCTGTAGATATATAATACACAAATGGTCTCAGTACAAATTGAAATAATAAAAAAGTAGTTACCTAGCAGTCATGTCTTATGACATATCAGAAACTGGTTTCACCTTAAAAAATAAATTTATTTAATTTATTTGCATTTTTAGTAAAATTATAACCAAAACATTTTTCACGCTGTAGTCACCCCAAACTAAGCTCTTCAATTTATCTGGAAGGTATGGTTGTAACACTATTGGCTATTACTAAGTTACCAATATACCAATACTGTTACTCCGGTGAAAGCATTTTAATTTGACTGTGATAGTGTGTGTAATGGTTAATGCATCAGACTATTTTAATTTCTCTCAAGGAAGCTATAGCAGATAAATGGGAATCGAATCAAGGTTCTATTAGTAATCAGGTAAACTGTAATTATGTAAAAGGAAATGGTCTCCATCCTAATTAGGCAATGTTGTATCCAGTACTAGTATGGTTCATAAAGGAAGTTAACTGTTGGGATTGACTTTACTTCATATGGAAGCTATGTTTTGCAAATAGGATACCAAGCACTAACATAATTCATCAAGTAAACTAATAGTAGTTTGGCATGAACACCACAGAAGAAATATTAACTATTTTTGCAACAACTGGCTCTCAATAACACTTACTATATGTACATAAGGCAGAAAGCTACTGATTATTATAGGTAAATATGAGTAACTACTAATGGTGGAGCGATATTAACTTGGACAAGAGGTTATTTTTTAGACTTATTATTGGAAACTAGTGCCTCTGAAATAGTTTTCAAGTAATTGTATCTTTTGTACTGATTATTATTTGTATTCTCAACGATCATTCAGTTCCTTACACTTTTTAGCTGAGATGGGACATATGATATGTGAATCTAGCATAGTTCGAATAGCACACAAATAGTAGATAACTGGCAAGTGCACTTCATTAATGCTGTGACTGTAATATAAAAACTGGCTCTACTGTTGGCATGTGGACCCAAAAACTAATCTGTCAGTAGACTCAGATCAAGGCTGAACGCTTTACTCACAATACAATATGAAAAAAACACAACTCATTGTATACACATGAAATTATAAACACTGTTACTTTGAAATCACAGTAATTAATCCTTATGCTGACTCTGCAAAATCTACAAGCCAGTAACTGTTCTGAATCATCACCACTTTTGCATGTAACTGTAGTACTATACATACCTTTCAATAGAAGCAATCTTTAAGCAGAATATAATAAATCTTTTCTTGGTAACTGAACTTTGGTGAAACTTTAACTATCTTATATGAAAAATATATGGAATACTTGAAAACTTGTGGTCACTGAATAATTACAAAACTTACTAATCCACAGAGTTTAATAACTCCAGTAAAAGTTTACTGAAATGACTTTTCAGTTCAATAAAATAGGATACTCGGTAATATCGTAGCACTTGGGATAGGAACCTGTTTATGTAAATGACTAAGGATAAAACACGGGTTCTCAACACAAAGTTTACAGAACACTAACCTATTATTGAAAAAGAAACCACATAACCGGTCCATGCAGTCATACAGGACACAACTGACAATTTGAGATAAAGATGGTGGCAGTGTCGATCTCCTGTGGCTATTCAAAAGAGATGGCAGAAGTATCCATGGCTCTTGCTGTGAAACAATCACTGAAAATTCTCTTCTCAGCTTCGGATTTTCGTAGTACAGAGCTAGACAAAGTATGCCATGAATAGTGAACCGTGAAATTTAAGTTTCAAAACCTTTTCTTAAGAATTTACTTTATTCACTAGTGATTCATCAAGAACATTAACACATTTAATCACACTATGTGAACGTGGAAGTAGTTGCCAATTGGTAACTGATGAAATAAATTAAAATTTTTTTTTTCAATAAATGGAAATTTTATTCCTAAAAGCCGTTTTTTTTTCTTTTTTTTTGAAACAGTCTAAAATTATAAGCAGAAAGCACCCTGTAAATATCAAGTTACAATTTATTCAGAGGCAGAAATAACATTTTTTTTTCTTTGATAGTATGAGCTTTCGGGCTGAGAACCTTGCTGCTCCCTTTTAACACGGCCGTAGTCACGACCGCTCACAACAACCTCTGAAAGAGACACTGGTGCAAATCTGCAACACACCAGATTACTTTAAACTAAAAATTTTAACAACTCACACAAACACATAAACTATGCATCCCGTAGGAGGGATGGAAATGGTACAAAACACATTAAAAATTATTTGCCACCAAAGGTGCTACTTGTTTTTAAAAGAACTCTTACGGTGGAAGGGTGGCAACTTTATATACTAAAATGACCATTTAAATAAAACCCATGAAATGCAGTCTTACATAAAATGTACAAACATACTCTACATTACACATATATCACATCTGAAGGTGATAGGCAAGATAAAAACATATTTCAGGAATTCGGCCGTTACACCTTCAGCAATAAATTCATTAACACCGAATCCGACGAACATGAAAGAGGCAGCTATTAACGTACGGCAGACAGACAGACAGACAGACAGACACTAACTGCCTAACAAATGCGGACGGGGGTAGACGAGCAAGGTGGGGACGAGAGACTGACCAAGGAAACAAGTAGAATTCAACAAGTAAATAACATATCACGAATCACTTAACTTCTACTAAACTGCGATGTCTGGCGAAGACCTGGCGCAGCACCGGCAAAACGCCCTCCCGAACCGTCCGCTGCCAGCCTCTTCAACTGACGCAGGAAGGCGCGCCGATCTCCCATCTCACGGCGTCGCAGCTCGCACCTGCCCGACCGACGTCGTGGGTTGGCTCCTGTTGCTCTCGTGTCGGCCGCGAAGCCACTACCCCTCGCTATACGGCGCGGCCCATTGGACTGCCGTGGCGACCTCACATGCGCCGACGCTCAAGACGGGCAAGTCATCTTGTGTCCCAGTGCGCGACCGACCAACCGATCGATCCAACCGCCAACGCCCATTGCCTGAAGAAACTCGAGCAGACCGGCGGCCTAACACATACTAGCACTCAGGACGACAGACACTGAATGCCCCATACTGACCCGGCTGACCAGACTCGCCCCAGACTGCACCGAGTCAGACTGACCAACTCCCGAGCCCATAGCGCCCCTTAAATGCACGTGAACAGGCAACCTTTCCCCTTTCCCAGCAGAGGGAGACAACAAAGCTGTGATTGCCACAGCGGCGCCACCGCCAGAAACGGAGGGCGACTGTTTCACACAACGCGCTGCGGCGCGCTCTTCAACACAGCAATGTTTACCACGACTCACATAGTAAGCAAATTAGTTCCACATTCGAGGCTATGTTATATAATCTTGCTCTTCTTTTTATCGTGTTCAGTTCACAAAGTGTGAACACTGCCTGCTAGCCACAGTCGTTGAGGAAGAACTTCCTCCTAGTTTTACCTGGTTGGCAACCTACTTTCTCTGTGCATGAACCATTTTTCCAAGTAAAGTTTTAACATTTCCATTCTTTTACAGTATGTTATTTTTTAAACTATATCCATAGATTAATTACAGTTACATAATTATCATAAATAATAAATAATGAATAAAACATTTACATAGATGCTACATCAAAGAGCTTGGCTATACAAGCTCTTTGGCTGACCGGTTGAGTTGATATTCGTGTGCGCTTATTTTTGAATTTTTAGTAAGTATTAAGTGAAGTGTCTAGATTTTATTAGGTTTAATTGCGTTCAGTAGTGTAATAACTGTTTGAAGAAGTGAAGATTTTAAGTTATGTGCCGCATTTCTAAAGAAAATAGCGTAAAACCGTTACCACGTAACAGCCGTTTTTAGGCCTATATTTTGTGACCGAAAGTTAAGTGATTCGAAGTGTAATTAAGTAAGTACATTAATATTATATTTATATTAGAGCATTATAGAGCATAGTAAATAGGAAATCTTTATTTAGCGAAAGATTAAAAAGGCCTATATTGTAAACAATCATGAGCGTGAAGTGTTTTAGCTGCTGTGGGAAAGTTAGTTCTGGGGTGCTATGCAGCTGTTGTGACATATCGTTTTATTGGGGGGATTGTAGTGGCATGGATATTGGGGAACAAAATGAGACTCTTCCTAGACTGCAGAGTGTGTTCACGGGATATGAAAATAAAAGAACAGGAGGTAAAGATTAGAGCCCTTCGGGCTGAATTAGATAAAGCTAGGGAGGAACTAATTAGGTTAAGGGGGAAGAATGGTGAAGAGAAGTGGAAAGTGGTACCAGGGAACGGGGGCCACAGAAAGAGGACAGTATCTGACAGTTTCATTGTTGGTACAAAAAATAGATTTGTCCTGCTGCCACAGCTAAGTAATGAAGAGCCTCATGTAGATGTAGGTGTAGTTGCTGCACAGCAGAATTCAGTTAGGAGGCCTGTTGCTTCAGAAAAAGTATGAAGAAAGTTCTGCTGTTAGGTAGCAGTCATGGAAGAGGTGTGGGCCAACTTCTGCAGGGAAAATTAAGTGACAGCTACCAGGTCACAAACTTTTTCAAGCCTAGTGCATCTCTCAGCCAGGTGATAGAGGGCATACGATCTTTGCGTAAAGGTTTCACCAAGGACGATCAAGGTGGAGCAGGGAACAGTATCGATAGGGACCAGGGCTACAGTATTGAGAGTGATCTGGTAAAAATGGCATCAGCAATGAACCATATTAATGTTGAGTTTGTGCCTGTTTTCAGTCGGTACGATCGACCCCAGTTGAACAGCTCTGTGAAGAGGGTCCGTATGGAGTTGGATCGACTGCTTCAGGCTGGTGCTGGGTCAGGGATTGGTTTGGTTCCTGTTGACACTATTGGTAGGTGGGGATTTACTTCTCATGGCCTGCATCCTAATAGCATAGGGAAGGATATACTGGCTAGGTTGACAGCAAATTCTTTAAGGGGGGACACAGAAATTCATGGAAGTAGTTCTTTTTAGGTTAAGCTCATTATCTACACATTTAATATTGAAACAATATGTATCTGAAAATGTTAAGCATAATACCTGTGAAGACAAAAAAAGTAACAGTAAATTTATTAAATCAAAATATCAGGGATTTAGAAAACAAAATTAATGAATTTCAGATCTGTTTAGATGAGCTACAGCCTACAAATCCTTTTGATAGGATTTGTATTTCTGAATATCATTTGGGTAGTGAAATTGAAATGTTTATTATGAAAGGTTATTCCTTAACTTTATGTATTGTAGAAAAGAGATGGAGAACGGAGGAGTTGCCACTTACATTAGAAAGGATCACAATTATAAAAGCATTGACATTCTTAAATACTGTAGTGATCAGCATTTTGAAGCATGTGCCACACAAGTAGAAACACACAAAAGAAAAATAATTATAGTCACAATATACAAGGCTCCAACTGGTAATTTCTAGCTTCTCACTAAACAGCTTGATGCAGTATTAAATTTCTTAACTTCTAAAAATAATGAACTCACAGTAAGTGGACATTTTAATTTAAATTTTCTGGAGGATAGTTACTCAAGATCCATACTAGAGTCTCTTACCACTTCTTATAATCTCATTCCCTCAGTACAGTTCCCAACCAGGGTTATGGGTACCAGCAGCATTGTTATTAATAACATTTTCATAGATACTACAACACTAGCAAATCATAGTACAAATCGAATATTTAATGGACTTTCAGATCATGATGCCAAGTTGCTTACATTTAACATAGTGGGGTCTGATTCAACTAATAACAGGAAGTGGGAAACAATATGAATAATAAATGAAACAGGAATTGAAGGTACAAAAAACTGTTTGAGGAATACAGACTGAAAAGATGTATACAATTCACCCAGGATGAATTAAAAATACAACTGTTTCTCTAATATGGTTATAGGTCACATTGAAAACTGCTGCCCTAAGAAAGTAAGCAAAGCAAATAGATTCAATGTTTCAAAACCTTGGATTAAAAATGCAATAAAAGTATCTTGCTAAACAAAAAGAAGACTGTACTTAACATCAAGGGGAGACGATGACTACCGAGAAAAGTCACATTACAAATTATATTGTAAAATTCTAAACAAAGTAATCAGAACCTCAAAATGCATTTATTTTCAATAACAAATAAATGTATCTAATAACAAGAGAAAAACTATATGGAACATAGTAAAAAAATGAGTTGATCAGAGATACCTCCAAAATTGCAGACACTTTCAACAACTTTTTCTTTTCAGTAGCAGACAACTTAGGTTTGCATAGTTCCTCAGAACACATATTAAAATATTTAAAAAGTGCATTTCTGCAGAAGTTTGACAAAATGCAACTATATCCTACTTCACCAAAAGAGATTTCTAATATTATCAGCTCTCTTAAAAACAAATGTTCCAGTGGTTATGATGAAATCATCACTACCATAATTAAATGTTTCTCCTCAGAACTTTGTGACATTCCGAGTTACTTGTGTAATGAATTCCTCCACAGTGGTATTTTTCCAGATAGGCTTAAATATTCTATTGTCAAACCATTACACAAAAAAGGAGACAAATCATCAGTGGAAAACTTCCATCCCCTTTCACTATTGGCAATATTTTCAAAAGTGTTTGAAAGGGTTATGTACAATAGACTTTATGAACACTTAGCACAGAAAAATATTCTTATTCGCAATCAGTTTAGATTTTGGAAAGGATTGTCAACTGATAAGCTTATAAGCTTAGAATCAATAAATCAGAAGTTATTACCACTTGGAATATTCTGTGCTCTGGCTAAAGTTTTTGATTGTGTTAAGCATGATATCCTTATACAAAAGTTAAAATATTATGGGATAACAGGAGTAACCGTTCTCATGGTTCTCATCCTATCTTTTTAACAGAAAACAATGTGTGCTTGTATCAGGCTTATGACATAACAATAGTCATTCAAAATATGAAACCATCAGACAAGGGGTGCCCCAGAGCTCTATTTCAGGTCCCTTGTTGTTCCTATTATATATTAATGATGTTCCATATGCAGTGTCACAAAATGCAAATTTTGTCTTATTTGCAGATGATACAAGTATTTGTATAAAAAACAGTACCTGTGATCTCACTGAGCAATCAGTTAATGAAATATTTGTATCAATGGGTGGTTCACAGCAAATAATTGTCACTGAATTTTGACAAGACCCAGCACCTACAGTTTAGTACATCACAAAGAATACCTAACCCTAAAAGTATAACGTGTTCAAACAATGAAATTAAAGCTGTAGACAATGTCAAATTTTTATGGCTACAAATTGATCACAACCTAAATTAGAAAACTCACACTCTAGACTTAATGAAACGCCTTAGTTCAGCTACATTTGCAATATGCGTGATAGCAGAAACAGGTGATTTAAAAATGAAGTTAGTTTATTTGGCCTACTTCCATTCACTAATGAGTTATGGAATCATCTTTTGGGGAAACTCCTCTCACAAAGAGAACATTTTCAAAATTCAGAAACGAGTCATTAGAATTATATCTGGTGTCAGTCCTAGATCATCACGCAGGGACCTCTTTAAGAAACTTGGTATTCTAACTACTACTTCTCAGCACACATACTCACTGATATCCTTTGTCATTTGCAACATGTCTCTTTTTACACAAAATAGTAAAAAACATGATTATAATACCAGAACCAAAAACAATCTGTATAAGGACTATAAAAGCTTAACATTAGTACAAAAAGGAGTCAAATACATAGGAACTCATATATTCAATAACTTACCAGGGCATATCAAAGGTCTTGTAAGTGATAAATATCGGTTTCAGAGTGAATTCTAAAGTTCCTGTTGTCCAACTCCTTCTACTCCACCTTTGAATATCTTCACAAAGATTATAGCTCATAACTCTGTCTGCATTAGAATTGTACAATATCCATGTATCTGAGAAAAAAAAAACTTTGACTCTTTCCACTTTCTACATCCCAGAGACTCCTCTCCAAGGGATCCATGGGAAATGATAAGTGTAATGTAATGTAATAAAGAAGTCACATTAAGTAGAAACAGACAAAGAAGTTAAATAAGACAGTTGTAGGTCGTATCGATAATAGTGTTACAGGGTGACTGCAAAACATTTATGTTTTCACGAAATACATTATGCTAGTCGTCCTAATTGGTCTGGAACTAATTATTTCTGAGGCTGAACTGATGCTGCGAGCAGGCCCAGCGGAAAGTCTGAAAGATGTCAAAAACAATGGTCTCACGAGTTTAGATACTACTTTTTTGACGTGAACTGTTATGAATTTTATGGCGAGCATGCTGTATGACTTCGTTCAGCAACCATCAGTATATCCGACCAGTGTCACACCTGTCTTTGTACAACTGCGAGATAATATTGAAGGTATGTGTGTCGCAGTTACTTGCTTTATCACGAATGCCACAGCATTTGCCTTGTGGGAACTTCATCGAGGTGGAGGTGTAGCCTGAAACCGGGAGGAGAATGTGACAGAAGCAGAAATATCGACTTAGCGGGTAAGGATGCTGCTGGTGATAGGATAAAAGATGACGGTGGTGTTAGCACGAGTACAGAAGACAGTTACCACCAAATGAGGTTACAGATATGTGGCGTCATTTTCGTATCTCCCACTTTTTCGCCTCTCCCTTTTATACCGGAATTGGAGTGGGATCTTATCTGACTGCCAGTGCTTACAATGTCTGTTCGATCCAGGCACTTTGTAATTTGGAACACAACTTGCTTTGAACAGAATGTTTCATCTTTCCTCTGCTGCAAGTAATTCGACATTTTGTCACTGCTGAAAGGTCCGATGAAGCTGATAGTTTGTCTGCCACACACTTCGGTAGAGAGTCATGTATTCTTCCAAGAGTGTGAGTCACTTTTGTTCATTGCAATCCACCTTAACTCTCTGAGCGAGGTAGCCACTGTCTGTTAAACACTGCACTTTGCTATATGTGGTAGGTATGTTATCACAGTTGCTATATTCCAGCGGCAACAAATCCCAACTAGACCTGGTGTAGGCAGTTTTATTCCTCAATTAGTGTTGTCCGTAATTTATCCTAAGTGATGTTGCTAGTGGCATCCGGCATTGTATGACCTGACACACTTCTCTAGGGCTTGTGGTAATTATTAAACCTAAAGAGTTTATGTAACTCCTTACGAAGACTGCAAAGTCTGCACTTCTTTAAATCACTTTGGGGTGAAAATTGTCTTACACTTGTAAAAATCCCTTGCAGCTTGTGGATGGGTTTATTACATGTGGAACTCACATTCAGTTCTGTGGCTGTATCATATTAAGAGTTCTGCTGAAGAGCTCGAAAGCTTCCTTTGTAAAATACTTGGGATATCCAGTTATTTCCTCAGTAAACGTTTTCTGTTTCTAAGTGCTCCTGCTACCTCGATACCAGCCAGCGGTTATTCATACGTGTTTGCAATTATTTGGAATACGCAGCTTTGTGAAGGGTGTCGCGACAACTACTCACATTGGGCACATTCTGTAATGCAGTTCTTCAGCTTACATGCTGATTGTAATGACTGGCGATCTCATCAGAATTTACTGTATGATATAACTCTGAAATTCAGCAAGAAGGACTGTTTTCTCGCACCTCGAAGAACTTTTTGCAAATTTTATGGAAATATGTTGGAGTTGCCTTTCACATATGAGGGATTCTCATGCGTTTTACTGTTATAAATCTTGTTGCAAGTGGAAAACTAACCACTTAAAGTTGAGTACACCTGTGTCGTTTCATTGGTTGTGCTCTACTAGCAAACACTTGCTATTCCAAGAGTTGCTAAATGTTGTTAGGTGAAGTTTGAAAGCTTTGAAACAATACAGAGTTATGTATCCATGGATGAGTTGAGGGGGCTTTTTGCCCTATTCCTCTTCGAGTTACTTTTCAGTACAGTAGGTGAGGTTTCTGAGAATGTACGTTTGGTGCACAGAATTGTGTTGTAGTGATTCGTTGACAGTGATAAAACCACAACAGGAAAGAATAGAAGCGTTTGAGATGTTGTGCTGCAGAAGTATGTTTAAAATTAGGTGGAATAGTAAGATCACAGAATCGGTGAAGCAAGGAACATGGGGCACTAGAGGGAGCTGTGGAGGCTAAAAGCTGTAACGTAAGAGAGAGATTGGGATTTAAAAAAAAAAAAAAACAATCTGACAGAGACTGTGGTCATGTGTGTATGAGGTGCGTTTGCGAGCACTCGCGAGCGCGCGCGTGTGTGTATGTATGTGTTCAACATGTTCAAATGTGTGTGAAGTCCTAAGGGACCAATTTGCTGAGGTCATCGGTCCCTAGACTTACACACTACTTAAACTAACTTATGCTAACAACAACACACACACCCATACCCGAGGGAGGACTCGAACCTCCGGCGGGAGGGGCCGCGCAATATGCGTGTGTGTACGTACGCGCGCGCGCGCGCCTGTGAGTGTGTGTGTGTGTGTGTGTGTGTGTGTGTGTGTGTGTGTCTGTCTGTCTGTCTGTGTGTGTTTCTGTGTGTGTATGTTGTCTGTTTTTGACAAAGGCATTGTTGGCCGAAGCTAACTTTCTGACAGCCTTTTATTGTTTCTTGCTGCGACTCGGCATCTCTGCTGTATGGTGAGTATCAATTATCCTTTTCATAATATTGTTCCATACACAACAGCTGTGTTTATAAGCTAAAATTAAAACATAAGTAATTTCATATAAAAGTTTTTATTGTTATGAAGGACAATACATTCCAGTTCATGCTTTACAGCAGGGCACACAACTACCTTTATACATTATAGTGCTGCAGTTCTGAGGCAATGTCCGGCAAACCGCTTGGAGCATAAATAATTTTCCAGCCATACATCAAGCATCGAAATGATTCACCACAATAGCTTCCACAGAAGCCTAATTACCTGTCTGGTGAGATTTATCAACAAGACTACAAACAAAGTCTTCCTAACACTTGTTTGCATATATCTAACTTTCACTTCTTACATTCATTTAGCACCTGTTGAATTCCGCTACTGGTGAAAATGAGACTCTTAAATGGGTGTGCTGCATATTGTCCATTATTGCTAGATACGAGGGTTGGAACTTAAATAGTGGCAACTATTTATTGACAACCGATACAAAACAGTTACATGTTTGCACCTGTTACTGTCCTTCAAAGTAGTCACCAACGTTGTGTAGAACCCGTTGCCAGCGATGTGGAAGGCGTAGTATACCGTTAGCAGAGCCTGTTCTGTTGATGTTGCGAATGAAGCGGTCTACTGCCTGTCGAATCTTTAGAAGAGTTCTGAAGTGAATGCCACGAAGTGGTTCCTTCCTCTTTGTAATCAAATCAAAGTCACAAGGACTTAAGTCCGGGGAGTATGGTGGACGGTACAGTACTTCCCAGTCCCACGACCGAACAGAGCAGCCACAGCTTGCGCGTTACGCGCCAGCGCATTGTCGTGCAAAATGATGGGTGGGTTGCGCATGAAGTGTCGCAGGTGATGCTCCAAAAACGAACCGTAATACTGTGCACTGACGGTGGTATTCGCTTCAGAATTGTTCCAGAGATTTAACAGGCAGTAGACCGCTCAATTCGCACCATCAACAGAACAGGCTCTGCTAACGTTATACTACGCCTTCCACATCGCTGGCGACGGGTTCTACATAACGCTGGTGACTACTTTGAAGGACAGTAACAGGTGCAAACATGTAACTCTTTTGTATCGGTTATGAATAAATAGTTGCCACTATTTAAGTTCCAACCCTCATATTTGCAGTGTCAACAGTTCACTTTATGGGAATTTAACACTGTGCGTACTATTTGTCAAATATCACTTCCGGAAATTTTCTTCCTGGCTGGAACATAGACTTAATATGGAACAAACTGTCGCATAATCGATGCCCTTCGTGACCACATTCTTGTCATATTGTGGATTCTCAGTTATTACAACAGGCTCGTATTGATACTCTGAAGACAAGCCAGTGAAACGCATTTTGTGTCATCAGCATTCAGCTGGTATTATGTGGTAAAAGTATATGTTGCATTTTGCAACACAGCTGGTTCCCTGTCGTTGTGGTGGATGCTTGGTAGGTCTCCACGGGGCCTGTCAGCCCCCCCCCCCCCCCCCCCAGCTGGCTGGACCTTCAGTCGATGTCTGTTCCCACCATCGTATTTTCCAAGTAGCTCAAGAAGGGTACATCAGCCATCTTGGATTTACACTGTATGGTGGAGTGAGAGGTAATGGAATGGGATAGATGAAGGGAGAGGACTGGCAGTGTTGTGTGGTGGAGGGGGAGATGGTGAGTTTGAAAGGAGGGTGAAATCTAGCAACAATATACCCTCCACTGGTTCTCTCCAGCGTCCACTACTCATGGTGAGGTTTACTGTGACAATCCTTAACGAATATCTTTCTAGAGTACTGAATCAATGTATTGCTTCTCTAAGACATAAAATATGGATTGTCAATAGCCAGAAAAGCATTTCTGAAGAAGAGAGTTTCTTAAAAATATAAATTTAAATATTAGGAAGTCTTTTCTGAAGGTATTTGTCTGGAGTGTAGCCTTATGTGGAAGTGGAATGTGGATGATATAGGGTACAGTGCACCAGACGTGAAGCACTGCATTTCATCCATGACTGGGGAATCCAATTACAAGAAGAGAACAGGAGTCTTTGAAATGTGGAGCTACAGAAGAATGCTGAAGATTCTCTGAGTAGATCGTGTAACTAATGCGGAGGTACTAAACAGATCTGAGAGAAAAGAAATTTGTGTAACAATGATTAAAAGGAGGGATCAGCTGATAGGACGCATGGTGGAACATCAAACAACCATCAGTTTAGTACTGGAGAGAAGTAGGTGGGAGGAGGGGGGGTTTAATCGTAGAGGAAGACGAAGGGATGAATATAGGAAGCAGTTTCACATGGATGTAGATTGCAGTAGTTATTCTGAGCTGAAGAGGTTTGCACAGGACGGAGCAGCTTGGAGAGCTGCATCAAACCAGTTTTCTGACGGAAGCCCACAAAAAAAAAAAAACACCATTTATGTCTCACAAAAACATAATAAAGCAAAATTAGAGAGATTCGAGCTGACACAGAGGTCTTGACGATTTTTTTTCCTACATACCATACGCGACTGAAACAGGAAACAAGGATGTTGACGGTGGTACACAAAGCATCCTCTGCCAAAAACCATGTGGTTGTTTCTGGAGTACAGAAGTAAATGTAGATGCAGAATAGAACAATGCATGGCACTACCATTTATTGGGGCTGGGATATCTTCACAATACCAGATTCTCGCGAGGGAAACAGAGAAATTCAGCAGTATACCAGGAGCTATAGGATGAAATGGGGGTGGTTTGGATGGGTAGATGGGGGTACACGGGGGTAACAGGGGAATTTTACTACCAGTGAATTATACAAGTTTGGAATGTACCTTGTGTTACAGAGAATACAGTGGCTTGCACAGTATACAAGTAGCTATAGATACGGCATAAAGGAAGATAATTGTTAAGTGTCTGCAGTGTGCCTCGTTGGCTCTGTGGGCGAAGTACCGGCCTAAAGATTCATAGGTCATTCGTTCGATCCTTGACCAGTCTCAGGACATTTACTTGTCAAATACCACTTCTTTCATCTCTGCCAATATTAGTTAATGCAAAACATGACGTGCTGCACCGTGGTTCGTAGTCCACATTACTCTGCAGGACCTCTTACAACTGCCTGTATAAGACAGCTTGAGGGTCAGAAGAAGGAAACGGCACACCACCTTCAATAGTAAATCACTGTGGTGTTCAAACCAACCCTTGGGTTGATGGCAGATTTACCTCTAGGTGATAACCTTCAAAGCTGCACCCCTAGGAGACGTAGCCAACAATGCTGCTTCACTTTTAGTACCACATTGTTCTATTTCTCCCTCACTCCTCTCTTTGTCTCCCTCTTCTGTGTGTGTATGTGTGTGTGTGTGTGTGTGTGTGTGTGGTTCAAAATGGCTCAAATGGCTCTGAGCACTATGGGACTTAACATCTGAGGTCATCAGTCCCCTAGAACTTAGAACTACTTAAACCTAACTAACCTAAGGACATCACACACATTCATGCCCGAGGCAGGATTCGAACCTGCGACCGTAGCAGTCGCGCGGTTCCGGACTGTAGCGCCTAGAACCGCTCGGCCACCAAGGCCGGCTTGTGTGTGTGTGTGTGTGTGTGTGTGTGTGTGTATGACTACAGGAGTGTGTTTTCTAATGAGTGAGCACCTGGTTGCGTCAGTTTGTAGAGGTGACATTTGATTCGCTTAAAATAAAAGCTTGCGGTTGCTCAAATGCCGGAATTGTCGGGATAGATAGGGAGATTGATGCGCTCCCATATGAGCGTTCCATTCTGGTGGAGGAGACACGGAAGCCTCGGCGCCGGTCGATGGCGGCGCCGCCGCAGGGCAGATCCGCGGCGGTGCCGCTTGGCGCTGTTTGTTCACGTGGCCGGCGAGTCACGCGCGATCCGTACACTGTACACCCGCCGAAGCGCCGTCCGACCCCTCCCATACGTCTCTTGGTTTTCTATCGCGCTTGCTCAGAGCCCGGCCAAGCCACACTGCACTCAATCACTACAAAGGCCCTCTTCGACGAGGGGCACGCAGCCACAATTTAGGCAAGCTGGTGTGCCGGTTATTGTTCAACTGCCACCTGCTCGGTGGCTAAGGTAACAGAGGTGCGCTGCAGCTGTATCGACCTCGGCATTTGCTTCAATATCGGCACCAGCGGCGCCGAAACCAGTCGCACATCATAAAGGAACTGAGGCCTTTATGTGGAAAACTGCGCTGTAAACTGACGAACAAACTTTATGAAAGGTGGAAAGCCGTTTTCTTTGAATTCATGGAAAAAATATATGTGTGTGGATTGTAATCGTTATTGCCATAAACAAGAATCTTCTGTTTCATACACTGCAAACAATGAAAAATATTAAGCCACGAACACATTAATCGAACGTTACCGAACTCCTGCTTAATACTTTCATGCCTAAAGGGTATGTTGATTAAAACTTCATCCGTATAGTGAAATATCGTATAATAATTGGATGTACAGGATGCCGCAGGAGTTGTTGAACCATTTGATATTTATTTCATGGTAATTCTATTTAAGCTACACTTCTTTTTTAAGTCATAAGTCTTCTGACTTGCGGCCCTCACGATTCCTCTCCTTTGCCAACCTCTTCATCTGAGGGTAACACTTGCAACCTACGTCCTCAATTATTTGCACGATATATTACAATATCGGTCTTCCTCTACAATTTTTACCCTCTACAGCTCCACCTAGTTGGTTGGTTGGTTGGTTTGGGGAAGGAGACCAGACAGCGAGGTCATCGGTCTCATCGGGTTAGGGAAGGAAGTCGGCCGTGCCCTTTTGAAAGGAACCATCCCGGCATTTGCCTGGAGCGATTTAGGGAAATCACGGAAAACCTAAATCAGGATGGCCGGACGCGGGATTGAACCGTCGTCCTCCCGAATGCGAGTCCAGTGTCTAACCACTGCGCCACCTCGCTCGGTCCCACCTAGTACCATGGAAGTTATTCTCTGATTGCTTGCCGCGCGGGGTAGCCGCGGGGTCTGAGGGAGCTTGCCACGGTTCGCGCGGTTCGCCCCAAATGGTTGAAATGGCTCTGAGCACTATAGGACTTAACTTCTGAGGTCATCAGTCCCCTAGAACTTAGAACTACTTAAACCTAACTAACCTAAGGACATCACACACATCCATGCCCGAGGCAGGATTCGAATCTGCGACCGTAGCTGTCGCGCGGTCCCAGACTGTAACGCCTAGAACCTCTCGGCCACCCTGGCCGGCGGGTTCCCCCGTCGGAGGTTCAAAAATGTGTGAATTCCTAAGGGGCAAGACTGCAGAGGTCGTCGGTTCCTAGACTTACATATTACTTAAACTAACGTAAACTAACTTACGCTAAAAACAACACACACACTCATGTCCGAGGGAGGACTCGAACCTACGGCGGGAGAGGCCACACAACCCGTGACATGGCGCCTCAAACCGCGCGGCAACTCCGTGCGGCGTCGGAGGTTCTTGTCCTGCCTCTTATCGTAAGGTAGTTTAAGTTAGACTAAGTAGTGTGTAAACCTAAGGCAGTTTGATCCCATACGAACTTACCACAAATTTCCAGTTTCCTGATGTCCCACCAGCCTGTCCTTCCTTCTTGTCAATGTTTTTCATATATTTCTTTCTTCACCTACTCTGCGCAGAACCTCCTCATTCCTTCGTCTAATTTCCAAATTCTTCTGCAGCAACACATCGAAAATGCTCTGCGTGTCTTCTTTTCCGATTTTCCCGCAGTCCACGCTTCACTACCATACAATGCTGTGCCCCAAAAGAAAACGATTGTATTTTCAGAAGATTATTCCTCAAATTAAGATCTATATTTAATACTAGTAGACCTTTTTGCCAGTGCTTGTCTGCTTTCTATATCCTCCTTGCTCTGTCCATCATGGGTTATTCTGCCACCTAGGTAGAAGAATTACTTAAATTCTTCTCATTCTTGATCACCAATTCTGATGTGAAGTTACTAGTTGTTCTCATTTCTGCTACTTCTTAGTGCTTTCCTACTTTCTTCGAATTATTCTCAATCCATATTCTGTACTCACCAGATGGTTCATTGCATTCAACGATCCTGTAATTCTTCTCCACTTCCCTGAAGATAGCAATGACAGGGCTCATATCAGTTGATTAAAATGGCGGACAACAGTCGGCTGTTTGATGTGCAGAGAGCCAAGTTAGAAGTGTCATAAGCAGAAAAAAAGAATTACACAGAGATGTTTGCGCCAACATTTTAACATAAGATGGACTCTTTCTAAAAACACAATCTATAGGTTGCATCGGCAATTTGAAAGTAATGGAATGTTAGAACCAAAGCGGACACATGTGTGTCAGATGTGATCAACTAAACAAGTGGAAGCTGAGAGTGTCGACACAATGTAGCTCTGGTGAATCAGCAAGGAGAGCAGCTGCCGAACTTGGAGTACCATGTCGCTCTTCTCAGTGCATTCTTCATACTGATCTCATTTATTGCCGTACAAAATAACAGTGCTCCAGACCCTTCTCGATCAACAGGAAGAGGTTCAAAATGGTTCAAATGGCTCTAAGCACCACGGGACTTAACATCTGAGGTCATCAGTCCCCTAGACTTAGAACTACTTAAACCTAACTAATCTAAGGACATCACACACATCCACGCCCGAGGCAGGATTCGAACCTGCGACCGTAGCAGCAGCGGAAATAATTAGCCATCCCTACAAATCTGGCATCCTCCCTATTATTTTGTGGCTGCGGAAAATTCCTCAACGCCTTAGTGCATTCCTGATATATGCTGATTCCGTCCTCGGACACCAAGTGACCCAAAAATGACACCTGGCGCTTAGCCAAGGTTACCTTTGAGCGTTTCACAGTCAGCGTCGCATCCCTGAGCCTGGATAGTACCTTACGGATATGTTCTAAATGCTCTTCAAACGAGGCACTAAATATGACCACAGCTGTTCTTGTCAGTATTATTATTATTGTTATTTCTATTTCTATTACCAGTGGCAGCAGCATCAGTAGTAGAAGTACCGCCAGTATTAACTTGTTGTTTCATAGTTTCATTTACTCACATTGTCTTAACAGACACTCAAATCATTTTAACACTATTTGTCATACTAGAATTATTATTTCCTTGGTAATTGTGATGTAAAAAGCTTGATGTACTTGTGAAACCCCGGTCCGATGTAAGAGAGGGCCTGATAGCCGTAATGGGTTCGGGTTAAATAAATAATTGGGACCTGAGAAGCAGATGTCAGTAGAGGCTAACTTGCCAGAATAAAATGAGACAGTGAGTTTTGTGTTGTCAGTACAGAAGCCGTAACAGTAGAAGGGGTCGGGCAGTATAGCTCACTGATTCGAACCTGGACTAGTCACAGTATTTCAGCTGAGTACCAAATCCATCGGGACATTTCAGTTATCCTAAAGCTGCCCAAGTCGACTGTTAGTGACGTGAATGTGAAGTGGAAACGCGAAGAAAGGATCACAAAAAAAAAAAGGTTGAAATGGCTCTGAGCACTACGGGACTTAACTTCCGAGGTCATCAGTCTCCTAGAACTTAGAACTACTTAAACCTAACTAACCTAAGGACATCATACACATCCATGCCCGAGGCAGGATTCGAACCTGCGACCGTAGCAACAGCGTGGTTCCGGACTGAAGCGCTTAGAACCGCTCGGCCACAACGGCCAGCTTGCGAAGTAGAGTGCACTCGACCAAGACGTACTGACCCCACCCAGGCTTTATGGTCTGGATGCTGACCAGCGCTTCCTTCTTTCGCCATTCTTGCAACAGCAAGGTGATGTGTTGTTAAAACAGGATAATGGTCGCCCGTACACTACCCGTGAAACTGAACGTGCTCTGCAAGATGTGCAGCAGCTTCCCTGTCCAACAAGACCTCCTTACTTGTCTGTAATTGAGCACGTGTGGGATGTGATGTGATGAGAAGTGAGTCATGTGACTCATAGACGTACGTGAACAGGTTGGGTAGGCTTCGTACTGGGTATCCCAGGACAATATTCGCCATCTATACGTTCGACTGGATGCCAGAGTCAACCTCTGCATTGCCGCCTGTGAAGGCTACACCTCCTTATTACCAATATGGGTGTTTCAGCATGCGTCGATAGCTGAGACCTCAGAACCGCTTATGCTATTGATCTGTAAACGTTCATCTACTCACTGTTGCAACAATAAATTGTGAGTGAATTGGAAACCTCTAAAAGAGTGTACTCATTTTTGCCGAGCAGTTTCTATCAGAATTCAGGATTCTAGCAACTAGATCGTAATACACTACTGACATCGTCAACGTGGGGCCGATCTGTAGCTTTATGAACACTGAATAAATTCTCAGCTGCCAAGACCGCTAAAATAATTTATTCATATAGATGACCAGTTTCGGCAATTCTCTGTTGCCACCTTCGGATCTATGTTTACATCATAGGAGATTTTGTAATGATGTAAACATAGATCCGAATATGGCAACAGAGAAATGATTTTAGCGGTCTTGGCAGTTGAGAATTTATTCAGTGTTCACAAAACGTGATTCATGAGATGGGTAAAATACAGGCAAGCCAGAAAAAATTTGGCACTTGACTCAAAGAGGATGAAGTACATAGTAATACAGGCTCTGAGCACTATGGGACTTAACATCTGAGGTCATCAGTCCCCAAGAACTTAGAACTACTGAAACCTAACTAACGTAAGGACAACACACACATCCATGCCCGAGGCAGGATTCGAACCTGCGACCGTAGCGGTCGCGCGTTACCAGACTGAAGCGGCTCGTGCCACTCGGCCACAGCGACCGGCACAGAAAGAGGACACCCGCAAGTTGGCCATTTGAGTAATGCAGAGGGAAGGGGAAGGATTCCTACACAACGTCTTGTACTCTGACTACAGGCGTATATGCGTGATAATGGCCTGCTCAATATATAATATGAGGTTTTGAGCTACTGAACGCCCAGTGGCTTCTCATGAAAGAGACAACTGCGGTCTAAAAGTGTCTGGGCTATCTTATCAAGCCAGGGATTAATTGAGCATTTCTTTTTCGATGAAACGTGTAATTCTGTAGGGTTCATGGGCATGCTGTGTAAACATCGTATGCTTTATGCCACTCGACTTTCAATTGCACATACACTGGGTTATGCAGCGTGGAACCAGTTTTCACCAACTTTCTTATGTGTCAAAGAAGGCCCATTTCAAAGCACATGAACGAACACTTGCCTTTCGCATCTGAATGAAGAAGGGCATGCTTCAGACTGACAAAACATGTAGCATAGGCTTTGACTTTGTCCAGTTTTGATAGTAAAAGCTGATGGTTTGTCACATCGGTCCACTTAGTATAATAAAAAGTAGGGGAATAAATCTGAAGTCAGCACCATTGCCAAATTCATTCAAGATGGCGACTGTCCCTGGGGCGGCACCCTTCCTCCTCTCTGTATAGGGTAGATGTGGCAACATCGCATTTTTGATGTCACCACACCCACTCCTCCCCCTCCCCCAATTCCATACCCTCCCCCAAATCAGCCCTCCCTTTCATTTACTTCCCCTCCCCTCCACCACTTCCCCACCCATCCACCACTCGTGAATTGGCAGAAAAAGACTCAATCTACGCAGAATTACTGGGAGGAAGGATATAAGGTACTGTACTCATTATTTTATGTGTGTATTGTGTTGTTGTTGTGGTCTTCAGTCCTGAGACTGGTTTGATGCAGCTCTCCATGCTACTCTATCCTGTGCAAGCTTCTTCATCTCCCAGTTCCTACTGCAACCTACATCCTTTTGAATCTGCTTAGTGTATTCATCTCTTGGTCTCCCCCTACGATTTTTTCCCTCCACGCTGCCCTCCAATACTAAATTGGTGATCCCTTGATGCCTCAGAACATGTCCTGCCAACCGATCCCTTCTTCTGGTCAAGTTGTGCCACAAACTCCTCCTCTCCCCAATCCTATTCAGTACCTCCTCATTAGTTATGTGATCTACCCATCTAATCTTCAGCATTCTTCTGTAGCACCACATTTCGAAAGCTTCTATTCTCTTCTTGTCCAAACTATTTACCGTCCATGTTTCACTTCCATACATGGCTACACTCCATACAAATACTTGCAGAAATGACTTCCTGACACTTAAATCTATACTCGATGTTAACAAATTTCTCTTCTTCAGAAACGCTTTCCTTGCCATTGCCAGTCTACATTTTATATCCTCTCTACTTCGACCATCATCAGTTATTTTGCTCCCCAAATAGCAAAACTCCTTTACTACTTTAAGTGTCTCATTTCCTAATCTAATACCCTCAACATCACCCGACTTAATTCGACTACATTCCATTATCCTCGTTTTGCTTTTGTTGATGTTCATCTTATATCCTCCATTCAAGACACCATCCATTCCATTCAACTGCTCTTTCAAGTCCTTTGCTGTCTCTGACAGAATTACAATGTCATCGGCGAACCTCAAAGTTTTTATTTCTTCTCCATGGATTTTAGTACCTACTCCGAATTTTTCTTTTGTTTCCTTTACTGCTTGCTCAATATACAGATTGAATAACATTGGGGAGAGACTACAACCCTGTCTCACTCCCTTCCCAACCACTGCTTCCCTTTCATGCCCCTCGACTCTTATAACTGCCATCTGGTTTCTGTACAAATTGTAAATAGCCATTCGCTCCCTGTATTTTACCCCTGCCACCTTTAGAATTTGAAAGAGAGTATTCCAGTCAACATTGTCAAATGCTTTCTCTAAGTCTACAAATGCTAGAAACGTAAGTTTGCCTTTCCTTAATCTTTCTTCGAAGATAACTCGTAAGGTCGGTATTGCCTCACGTGTTCCAGTATTTCTACGGAATCCAAACTGATCTTCCCCGATTTCGGCTTCTACTAGTTTTTCCATTCGTCTGTAAAGAATTCGTGTTAGTATTTTGCAGCTGTGACTTATTAAACTGATAGTTCGGTAATTCTCACATCTGTCAACACCGGCTTTCTTTGGGATTGGAATGATTATATTCTTCTTGAAGTCTGAGGGTATTTCGCCTGTCTCATACATCTTGCTCACCAGATGGTAGAGTTTTGTCAGGACTGGCTCTCCCAAGGCCGTCAGTAGTTCCAATGGAATGTTGTCTACTCCGGGGGCCTTGTTTCGACTCAGGTCTTTCAGTGCTCTGTCAAACTCTTCACGCAGTATCTTATCTCCCATTTCATCTTGATCTACATCCTCTTCCATTTCCATAATATTGTCCTCAAGTAAATTGCCCTTGCACAGACCCTCTATATACTCCTTCCACCTTTCTGCTTTCCCTTCTTTGCTTAGAACTGGGTTTCCATCTGAGCTCTTGATGTTCATACAAGTGGTTCTCTTATCTCCAAAGGTCTCTTTAATTTTCCTGTAGGCAGTATCTATCTTACCCCTAGTGAGATAAGCCTCTAGTGAGATAACCCCTAGTGAGATAAGCCTCTACAAGGCCAGATCAGTCAATCATCCAGACTGTTGCCCCTGCAACTACTGAAAAGGCTGCTGCCCCTCTTCAGGAACCACACGTTTGTCTGGCCTCTCAACAGATACCCCTCCGTTGTGGTTGTACCTACGGTACGGCTATCTGTATCGCTGAGGCACGCTAGCCTCCCCACCAACGGCAAAGTCCATGGTTCATGGGGGGGATGTGTGTATTATACTGCTAGAAAAATGTTCTAAATTTTGGCAGGAAATCTGATCAAGCACACGATTCCAGAGCCAGCCAAAAAGTCCTGGCTGTCCAAGACTCCGCCGAAGGTTTGCCATGGAGAGTGACCGAAAATGATGCACTTAGAGCTCTGTGCTGAGAAGCCACGAAAACTATTTGCTAATACGCAAGGTACTTAGACGAGCTCCCAAAGGGATGATGCGAGACAAACTTTTCCCTCTCTCCTCCAAAAAGTTTGTTTGTCCACTAGCCATTCTCTGAATTCTGTAAGTTTGAACAAAATGTTAACAATTTGGTGCAGTCTCTCAGTGTCAAAAATGTTGCAGCCCAGGCCACTGCGAGCAGACACACACATCGTTTTCTTGCGAGGAAGATGCTCTGAAACCAAGTCTACTTTTTTAGGCACTGACTAATCATAGCGGTTCAACAACCCCCGAGTATGGGTGATTGAAAGACGTGGTGGCACTTCTTGAAATATGGTCCGAAGAGTCCACAAGTTTAACATCCACAAAGATGTGGCAATGCTAACTCATGAGTTGACCAGCCTTTCGTTTATGATTCACCCTGTGCCTAGCAAGCGCTGCAGGGAGCCATTTGGATGAACAGGACAGACCTGACGGGAACGCATAGGTCCCCTGTGGTTCCAGTGATTCCTTTATTCCACACTGGCGTGGGCTATTTTGTGCGCACCGCCTGCTTCACGCCTGCTCGGATTCTGTGAAGAAATCCGCCTACATCAGCAGAGTGGTGTCCCTATCTTCAGCTACTAGTGCATTCCAATCTGCCATTATGATTGAACTCTCATCCCCTTTTAAATATCTTAAGATATCAATAACATTATCACACACTTCTTCAAATTCACTGTCATCCACTTCGGTGGATCAGTGCTCTTCTTCTGTTTGCTGTCGATACTTCTTTCTTTATTACCATTTACCCTATGCGGTATTAATTCTACTCCTGCTCTACCACTGTCCAACCCAAAATCTGCGTCCTTCAAACATCCATCTCTAATGGCCATCGCATCTCGCTGCGATATACTTTCATCCTTTATATTCTTACCTTTAGATTTTCTAGTATCCCACGTTGCCTTGGCGTTCTGTTATTACACGTACGCACCCTAATTTTCTCTTCTGTCTGACAGCTGTTGTGAAGTATTCCCAACCGGACATACAAAAGGGGGACTATTTACCTCCGCAATAGCTTACGCAGAAGGAAGCCATCATGACAGGTTACGTGAGAACTATGTGTACTAAAGGAAGATATTGTGGCGGTTTCCTGATAGCTTCCACATCGCAGTAATCCAGCGGTTAAATTCGATCCGATTATGACAACAGGTAGCATCACAATCTGAGTCCCAGTCTCCTTTATTTCTGCCAACTGTGATGACTGAAAGAAATGCAGCGTTCTCTATATACGAATTTCATTAGAGAACGCTGATAAAACCGTCCTGTGAGCAGTATTGGCGATCGCCTGGTCCCATGCGGCTCACATTCCATTGCAGTCTTCAGCGTATCTCTGACGAGAGGACCTTGGACGCATTACCAGCCGGGTCAGTTGGAATAAATAAAAATAATAGGGACGCGTTTCTTCTTCATCATACCCTCTTCACCCTGGCATGTAACAGAGCCAGTCTCAGTTTGGATATGGCTAATGAGCTCAGACATATGTCTCGCCTTTATAATGTGTAATTATTGTTTGTTAGTCACGGTTTTTCTTACAAATTTATAAATCGTGGCATTTACCTCTGGCTTCCAGCTTAATAAATTATTGCGCCTATTTTAACTAACAATCGTTTTACATTATTTTATTATGTTAAATAAATTCTTTATTAATTAAAGTAACAAGACTAGAATAAGGAATCAATCATAAGTTAGAGATTGCCATAAGTTAAGGTGTCGAAGCCTTCAGTGAAAAGATATCCAAATCCATATCTACAAAAGGTATGGCCCCTCGAGAGGTGTTCACATGTTTATGGGCTGCAGCTGGATTTTGTTCCATTCGTCAACTTGACAACTTGCAGCCACGTCATTGTAGGATAGTGGTTAACGAAGAGAGGGGTTGGAAGGGGGTGAGACAACTACGCGCGACACACACACACACACACACACACACACACACACAGAAATATTTCCTTCAAGATATTTAAAGCAGCTCCTATATACGGTTTTTAGTGGTTTCTCTAAGACATTACGTGAGAGTATTCAGCCTCAACAAGACAACAGTGTCGGCCAAATGGGGTTGTGTCGGCCAAACGAGGTTGTACTCCAATGATTTCGCTGTAGATTCCTCTTCGTCAGCTATTCGCTGGTACCGGTTTGTAAATTACCATTTCTCACGCTAGTTAGCGGCAGTTTGACGCTACAGACGCACAGTATTTCGAATTACTCTGAAGTGAGTCTGTTAGTTCGTAGCACAGTGAGCAGTGCACGTGATAGAATGTGTCTGAGCTGTGTTCATTGTTGACACACGTATCATCCCTGTGGCGCAATTTGCAGGGTAACGAGAACAGTCCACAGGGCGGGTCCTGGAATGTTATATAAGTCCGTAGAGTAAGTAAGCATGGTGATCTAGGAGTTCACTTGTCGTTTTCCTGTCTGTGGGAAGGTCCACTGAAAATTAGCACTTCACAATTTGCGTTGCCTTTTAATTTTAATTTTGTAGCTAATTGCTTTTCATGTCGCCACTGAAGTCGGTTACCATAAATGTGCGTCAAACGATGCCTTTCCCTGTCTGATTTTTCACATACACTTGACGATTTTCGCGGTGCAAAATAGTCATGAATTTCGCGCCTACATATTTCGTCCAAAATGGACGACGACACGCTACAGAACGCATAGGTTCTTCCCGTTCTTTGTGGGAATCTCGTGTGACGTCAACAATCTGGTGTGATCAGCCTGTTAACGAAGTGTATGTTTGGAACTGAGTGTCCATGACCGCGATAGATGTCGACGTTTAAAAAATAAACGCTGGCGTTCATATTTTGTGTTCATTTGAATGGGAACAATTGTCTCAGGAACATCAGCATTTTTACAGCTTCAGAACAATTCGCAGTATCATTAAGGTAACGAATTCTGTTTTCCTGTTATATTGGTGCTTCTGAAAATACAGTTTTGAAGTTATTTAACTACACGAGAAGCGAACAAACAGCAACAGAGCTTTAGATTCACTAAGAAATTTCCCTCGTGCGTTTTTCAGTTTGAGTAAGAATTATACAAACGCTTTACCTTCAGATATGAACTTAGTAATTTATGTTTCAGTATAAATAATCATTTTTTCAAATAAAACGTTATTTCCAGGCTAATCTCTAGAAGTTTCGTTACGAATAACCGCTAGAGACACATGCTATCAGATTTTATAAGCAGATATTTTTCAGTTACATGTGGTTGTTCGAGAAGTGAGACGACGTATGGATCCAACAGCACATATGTGTTTCATTTCATACATTCAGTTTTGAAGAATACACTTACGTGATCATACTGCAGCACTAGCACTAGCGTACTTCATCTTTTGCTATGGCAGAGATGGAGAATCAGCTCGACAATTTTCTAGACAATCGTAGAAAATCGCGTAAATGAACTGGTCATTGGGCCGATACACGGTAGAATTATACCTAATCTACCACCAGAAGAGAAGGACTTACGTTTTATTTTGAACGTGAACGCTCAAATGGCTCTGAGCACTATGGGACTTAACTTCTGAGGTCATCAATCCCCTAGAACTTCGAACTACTTAACCCTAACTAACCTAAGGACATCACACACATCCGTGCCCGAGGCATGATTCGAACCTGCGACCGTAGCGGTCGCGCGGTTCCAGACTGAAGCGCCTAGAACCGCTCGGCCACTCCGGCCGGCGGGGACCGAACGTGAACGCCACATCGATACTAACTACTGAGCCAGACGGCACTGTAATTAGCACACTAAAATCGTATTTTGAAAGAGCGCAGTTCTGATCCCAACACTACTACCTAGGTTAGTTTTCCAATTCAAAAATTTGCATCATTTAATTCAAGCAGACAGGAGAATCTTGTGCGTTTTATTTATGTTTTCCTTTTTGAGTTACTACTCCTTCTAAAATGCCTCGATGTCAGTGGTACCGTAGTTTGAAATACAGCAGAAGTCAAAACCATCCTCTATCTATTGTAGCTTGTGAGGAAACCAATTTTTATTGAATTCCGTATCAAACAGGCAGATTATGTTGACAAGAACTATTTGCCAACTGTCATTTCATACAAATTTTTGTCGGTGTTGGTAATTCTGGATATTGTCTGTTACATAACGCTGCAGTTGAGTAGCACCAAAAATATATGACCATATGTTCATCATTTGGATTTGCTTCTCAGGCATTTGCTGTGTTTGCAGTTAAAATTATTGGATATAAGGTCAGTCTGTCATAAAAAACACTGTTTTTTACATGCGACGCAAAGTTGTTTCAGCATTTATGTTTCATCATCGGTGGGTTCATTTTTTTCTAGTATGTGTGATTTGAATATATTTTAAGACATAAATAATCTACGAAAGTTAATCCTATAGACAGCTTCCGTTTGTTTTATCATTACCTTAATTTTACATTACACAGTCATGCAGGACCATTAGTGCATTACCAAGCACTGGTAGCTTGTCATCTACAACCAAAGGATGTTAATGTGAATTTGGTTGGCGAGTTAACACATCTCCCTCCGTTTAAACGTAATTTTGTTCTGTCAAGATATTTCGTGCTCATGGGAAAAAAATCACAACACCAAGCAGGAGTTGTGTTAGGCGTGTTTCTACATTTGAAAGATGACGTCTATTCCAATTCTGCGGCAATCGTATAGGAATGGCGCTAGTAGGGCTGCTGGGAGGATAAAATTCGGGCTTGCTTTAAATGCAGGCAGTAAGGGTCGGGAACGTTGGTTACCGTTGAGACTGGGCGTGGTGTGCAGACGTTAGTCAAGAATGCCTTTCAGGCGACAAAGACGCCGTTGTCATCACATCAATGAATTTGAACAAGGTTGTCTAATAGGGCTGTGAGAACGTGCATGTTCCTTGTGCGTTACAGCAGAAAGACTTGGCAAGAATGTACATGATTGCTGGCAGCGATGGTCAGGAGAATGTACGGTCGCAAGAACACCGGATTCGGATGGCCACGTGGCACTACCGGGACCATCGTGTTCTCATGGCTCTGGCGCATCGTACTGCATCTGCAGCAGCAGTTTGAGCAGCAGATGGCACCACAGCGATACAACGAACTGTTACAAATCGACTGCTTCAAGGACAGCTACGATCCGAGCGCCACGTAGCATGCATTCCACTGACGCCAAATCATCGCAATGGTGTCAAGCGAGAGCTTAGTGGAGGGCACGTTGGAGGTCTATTGTGTTTTCTGACGAAAGCTGGTTCTGCCTCGCTGCCAGTGATGGCCGTGTGTTGGTTAGAAGTAGGCCAGTTGAGGGCCTGCAACCAGTCTGTCTGCATGCGAGGCATTCTGGTCTTACACCTGGAGGAGTAGTCTGAGGTGCAATTTCGTATGACAGCAGGAGCACTCTCGTAGTTATCCTACGCTCCCTGACTGCAAATATGTACGTCAGTCTGGTGATTCGACCTGTTGTGCTGCCATTCATGAATAGCAATCCAGGGGGTGGTTTCCAGTTGGATAAAGCTCGTCCACATACCCCTGTTGTAACCCAATATGCACTATAGAGTGTCGACTTGTTGCCTTGACCTGCTGCACCATCAGACCTGTCTCCAGACGAGTACATATGGGACATCCTCGAAAGACAATTCCAGCGTCATCCACAAATAAACCGTCTCTGTATTGACTGACCACGTGACGGGCATGGAACTTCATCCCAAAAACTGGCATCCGGCACCTGTACAACACAATGCATGCACGTTTGCATGCTTGCATTCATTATTCTGGTGGTTACATGTGTTACTCATGGCTTAACTCGTGTTTGCTAGGTTAAATGGTTCTAATGGCCCTGAGCACTATGGGACTTAACTGCTGAGGTCATCAGTCCCCTAGAACTTAGAACTACTTAAACCAAACTAACCTAAGGACATCACACACATCCATGCCCGAGGCAGGTTCGAACCTGCGACCGTAGCGGTCGCGCGGTTTCAGACTCTAGCGCCTAGAACCGCTCGGCCACTCCGGCCGGCTGCTATATTAATCATCGTTACACTACATTATATATACACTCCTGGAAATGGAAAAAAGAACACATTGACACCGGTGTGTCAGACCCACCATACTTGCTCCGGACACTGTGAGAGGGCTGTACAAGTAATGATCACACGCACGGCACAGCGGACACACCAGGAACCGCGCTGTTGGCCGTCGAATGGCGCTAGCTGCGCAGCATTTGCGCACCGCCGCCGTCAGTGTCAGCCAGTTTGCCGTGGCATACGGAGCTCCATCGCAGTCTTTAACACTGGTAGCATGCCGCGACAGCGTGGACGTGAACCGTATGTGCAGTTGACGGACTTTGAGCGAGGGCGTATAGTGGGCATGCGGGAGGCCGGGTGGACGTACCGCCGAATTGCTCAACACGTGGGGCGTGAGGTCTCCACAGTACATGGATGTTGTCGCCAGTGGTCGGCGGAAGGTGCACGTGCCCGTCGACCTGGGACCGGACCGCAGCGACGCACGGATGCACGCCAAAACCGTAGGATACTACGCAGTGCCGTAGGGGACCGCACCGCCACTTCCCAGCAAATTAGGGACACTGTTGCTCCTGGGGTATCGGCGAGGACCATTCGCAACCGTCTCCATGAAGCTGGGCTACGGTCCCGCACACCGTTAGGCCGTCTTCCGCTCACGCCCCAACATCGTGCAGCCCGCCTCCAGTGGTGTCGCGACAGGCGTGAATGGAGGGACGAATGGAGACGTGTCGTTTTCAGCGATGAGAGTCGCTTCTGCCTTGGTGCCAATGATGGTCGTATGCGTGTTTGGCGCCGTGCAGGTGAGCGCCACAATCAGGACTGCATACGACCGAGGCACATAGGGCCAACACCCGGCATCATGGTGTGGGGAGCGATCTCCTACACTGGCCGTACACCACTGGTGATCGTCGAAGGGACACTGAATAGTGCACGGTACATCCAAACCGTCATCGAACCCATCGTTCTACCATTCCTAGACCGGCAAGGGAACTTGCTGTTCCAACAGGACAATGCACGTCCGCATGTATCCCGTGCCACCCAACGTGTTCTAGAAGGTGTAAGTCAACTACCCTGGCCAGCAAGATCTCCGGATCTGTCCCCCATTGAGCATGTTTGGGACTGGATGAAGCGTCGTCTCACGCGGTCTGCACGTCCAGCACGAACGCTGGTCCAACTGAGGCGCCAGGTGGAAATGGCATGGCAAGCCGTTCCACAGGACTACATCCAGCATCTCTACGATCGTCTCCATGAGAGAATAGCAGCCTGCATTGCTGCGAAAGGTGGATATACACTGTACTAGTGCCGACATTGTGCATGCTCTGTTGCCTTTGTCTATGTGCCTGTGGTTCTGTCAGTGTGATCATGTGATGTATCTGACCCCAGGAATGTGTCAATAAAGTTTCCCCTTCCTGGGACAATGAATTCACGGTGTTCTTATTTCAATTTCCAGGAGTGTATATATCTTAGTTTTCTAGATATTTAATTTTGAAATTAGCGGCTGCTAAATTATGTGTCGTACAATGACATAACTTTGCAGGTACATGTGGAGACTGTCTGTAAAATGTGCTGCGAATACAGCTGTTAGTAAAGAAGTAATAAAGCGTCAAGCCTGATTCTGAAGTTGGTCTGCGTCGACAGCAAAAATGTAGTATGCGATAACCGTTTTTCATCATTTTGTGGGGGGCGTCAGTGCGAAAAAGTTTCGTAACGATTTGAAATTAAGTGCAAAGTTAGGTGGTAGTCGTTAAGTGCGCACACCCTCAATTACTGAATGATTTAAGTCCGGGTATCGGCGCGCCGTCGGTTGTGCTCCCTCAAGACAAACACACAGTTTGTAACTGAAATATGTGCTTTTTTATTATTTATTTTATGGCCTTCATTGGACCACTCTAGTCAAAAATACAAAGTTGTAAACAAGTTGTTACACAGGGATACAATTTGGCTCAACAATAACTTAATATGATATTTAGGTAATATAATTATTAGAGTCTGTTCTTATATGAAAGGTGTTTTGCTCTTCTGTCTGCCCAATATTTCTTCATTCTTTCAGATATTTTCTTTCTTTCTTCATCTGAGACCACTCGTCCTGTACTTCTTTTATTGATTTATTTGTAATCTGGTTTGCGGGTCTTGCAGTATTCTGGTTTTCTCTGTCTTGTTTTTTAGCTCATCTACTGTAATTTGGAGTTCTTTTATATCTTCCTTAATATGTGCTTACTGTGTTAAACTTTTAACATAACATTGTATCTATTAATCAGTACCTTATGACAGCATTTTATATTTTTAAATTTGGTTCATAACAATGGAGAATATAAAAAATCAAGATTTTCTTTTACCCAGGACTCCGTTCTATAGGCAACCTGCAACTGCAACCTGGTTCTGGGGTAGCGGTTTACTAAAATATAAGGTGGTCAGAAACAGCCTGAAAAGATTGTAAGGGTATATTGGAGGGTAGGTTGTACAGACAAATAACTGTTACGAAAAAAATTTGATACGTTTCCCCATTTCCGAGTTAATTAACATAGAAGTTAGCCAATGGGACAGTTGCGCGCGCAAATTCAAACGGTCCGCCAGATGCTATTAGCGTCAGTCGTTCTCATAGCGTAGATGATGACGCACGAGACTGCTCAGCCTCTAGCTCGAATTCGTTCCTTATTATTTTTCCCACGTCCAGTTTTTGTATCGCTCTCTCGTTCGGTTTTAGAAAACAAACGAAGGGATAATTTGGCGACAACGTCACTGCCGTGCCGCTTGAATTTGCGCGCGCAACGACGTGGTTCGCTAATTTCAACGCTAATCGCTAATTAATTCGCAAACGGGCGCAACGTATT
The DNA here is from genome assembly GCF_023898315.1 of Schistocerca nitens. NCBI lineage: Eukaryota > Metazoa > Arthropoda > Insecta > Orthoptera > Acrididae > Schistocerca > Schistocerca nitens. The sequence goes on from NC_064617.1 coordinate 738,538,922, forward strand.
TTTTTTTTTTTTAAGCATGGCGTACTCTGTAACAGCCCTACAAGCTTTTCAGACTGTTTCTGACCACCTCATAGATATATAGAATGTAGGTCTCCCTACTTTTACCTACTGCACATTTAAACACGTAGTATATGTCAGAGCAGGAAGTGCTACTATGGAAATTTTGAGTAAAGACGAAGAGATAGTGTACAAAGATTGTGACGATGTCCTCCAGAGATGGGAAGAATATATAAAAGAGCTATATGACACAAATAGCAAACCAGAAACTCTGGAACTTGAATCACACAACAGTGTAAGTGATGAAGAGAAAGGACCGACCATCATAATGGAAGAAGTAAAGTCTGCCATTGCTGCAATGAAAAATGGCAAAGCAGTAGGTACAGATACAATACCGGGAGAAATACTAAAATGCTTGAACCACAATGGAATAAGAGAAATATTGAGGTTATGTAATAAAATATATGACGGTGGTGAATGGCCTGAGGACTTTTTGACAACAGTAATGATTCCATTACCGAAAAAACAAGGAACCAAGAAATGCAGCGAGCACAGGACAATCAGCCTCATTTCACATGCAGCCAAAGTGATGTAAGAATAATTAATAAAAGACTTGAAAAAGTAATAGAGGAGAATCTCGGCGAGGAGCAGTTTGGCTTTAGACGGAATACGGGCACCAGAGATGCAATAGGGCTCCTACGAATCTTGGGAGAAAGGTTTATTGAAAAAGGAAGAGACCTATATATGTGCTTCATCGATTTAGAAAAGGCATTTGACAATGTGGTTTGGGACAAGCTGGCGACTATTATGAGGGAAAAGAGAGTGGACTGGAAAACCAGAAGACTTATAAACTCATTATACCTTAATCAAAAAGTCTCACTTAAAGTGAAAGGAGAAAGTACAAACTGGATCAGACTAGGGAAAGGAGTAAGACAAGGATGCTGTTTATCACCTACTCTTTTCAACCTGTACTTGGAAAATATGATTGACTAATGCTCATTAGATGACAAAGGAGTAGAAATTGGAGGAAGAAGAGTAGGATGCTTGAGATTTGCTGATGACATGGTCCTTCTAACCACAGGGGAAAAAGAATTACAGGATTTGGTGGACACCATTGCAACTAACGGAAAAAAAATATGGAATGAAAATTAACACAAATAAAACAAAAGTATTGGCAATAGGAGGAAATAAGGAAATAAAAATTGTGCTGAATGGAGAAACACTAGAACAGGTGCAAAATTTTAAGTATCTTGGAAGCAGGATAGACACCGACTGGAAGTGCACCACAGAAATTGAAACAAGGATAGCAATGGCAAAAGAGGCGTTTTATAAGAAAAGGAGAATCTTCTGCAGTGGTCTGGACAGAGAACTCAGAAAGAGACTCATAAAATGTCTTGTATGGAGTGTTCTTCTATATGGCGCTGAAACATGGACTATGAGGAAAAAAGACAGAGAAAGAGAGATCTGGACATGGCGGAAGATGGAAAGAATAAGTTGGATGGACAGAGTAAAAAATGAAGAGGTACTGAGAAGAGTGAGAGAGAAAAGACAGTTACTAGATGTAATAAAGAGAAGAAAAAGAAATTGGATTGGGCATATATTAAGAAAGAATGACGGACTGATAAAAACAGTTTTAGAAGGTTATGTAGAAGGGAAAAGGAAGCGAGGAAGGAAGAGATTCCAGATACTGGATGACATGATGGACGGTACAACATACAGCAGCCTTAAGAAGGAAGCAATGGATCGCAGAAAATGGAGAGGCAAATGACCTGCTAATATAGCAGATAACTGATGATGATGAAATGTCAGTTTAACATCTGTGGAAATTCGAAATTTGTGGCAAGATCTTGTGGGACCAAACTGCTTAGGTCATCGGTTCCTAAGCTTACACAGTACTTAATCTAACTTAAACTAACTTACACTATGGACAACACACACACCCATGCCCTATGGAGGACTCGAACCTCCGACGGCGGTAGCCGCGCAATATCTGTGTGTGCCCCCTACATGACATATTTAATGGGTCAGCTGTGTAGATACAGCTTCTGGCACAATGAGCGTCAACTTGCACACACACAAAGTAGTCTGTCCTGAAGGCCTCTCCGCGTTTGCTTCCGAAGTGCGTAGGTCTCGTTCCACGCTACTCCAACGTCGCGCCTAACATTTGGAACCTGACTGCCCACGTGAAGGAAACAATCTATTACACTGAAGTTAAAATCTTATGGTTTATTAGGCCGCGTCATGTTTCTTCTAAAATGTTCGTCGTTTCGACCCCTCTGCTGGGGGATCTTCCTTAGGGTATTTTGGTGTCCACTGCTGCTAGAACAGCTAGTGTTCTAGCAGCAGTGGACACCAAAAGATCCTGAGGAAGATCCCAGCAGAGGGGTCGAAACGTCGAACATTTTAGAAGAAGCATGACGCGGCCTAATTACCCAGAAGATTTTAAGTGACAACGGCCACGAAAGCCTGCAAACTTACATTGTCTGTTACACTGTTTCTCGCAAAATTCATGTCAGAATGTAAAGCAAACTTCCACGGATCTATTTTTGGACTTCCCCTCCATTACGCCAGTAAGCGTAGATAAGGCTAAACCTCCAGTTTGGCGTGTGCGTTTCATGACGCTCGGTTTCCGTTTGTACTTCGCAATATGGCGGGAACGTGAACAATGCTCTCACACCACAAGAAATATCTGACACTCTATCGTGTACTGTGTTTTAGTACAATATTTAAGACGTCCATATATGCCCAACTACACAATCTTAGATGCTGTGAGTAATCAAATGTTTGTCTTTCTCGAGTATACTCGTGTGGTGAGTCGCTGTTGTGAGTTGAGCAGTCTCGAGTAGCGTTGCAGATGCTTACGCAGCGGACGGTCGGCCCAAAGGTCAGAGGCCGCTGCTGTTTGTCTGGGCGCAGGGCGCTGTGTGCTCGCGCAGAGGCCAAAGTGCTGCGTGGCGGTTCCAGTGGCCGCGCTGTCGACCCGGTGAAGTGGCTCTGCGGTGCCAGGCATGGACATCAGTTGCGTAATGCGCAATTTAAAAGCTTCAGTCTGAGGGCGTTGCTACAGTGTGCATGCAACGTAGCGTGATCTCTATGCGGGTATACATGGTGTTACAAAAAGGTACGGCCAAACTTTCAGGAAAAATTCCTCACACACAAATAAAGAAAAGATGATATGTGGACATGTGTCCGGAAACGCTTAATTTCCATGTTAGAGCTCATTTTAGTTTCGTCAGTATGTACTGTACTTGCTCGATTCACCGCCAGTTGGCCCAATTGAAGGAAGGTAATGTTGACTTCGGTGATTGTGTTGACATGCGACCCATTGCTCTACAGTACTACCATAAAGCACATCAGTACGTACCATCAACAGGTTAGTGTTCATCACGAACGTGGTTTTGCAGTCAGTGCAATGTTTACAAATGTGGCGTTGGCAGATGTCCATTTGATGTATGGATTAGCACGGGGCAATACCCGTGGTGCGGTACGTTTGTATCGAGACAGATTTCCAGAACGAAGGTGTCCCGACAGGAAGACGTTCGAAGCAATTAATCGGCGTCTTAGGGAGCACGGAACATTCCAGCCTATGACTCGCGACTGGGGAAGACCTAGAACGACGAGGACACCTGCAATGGACGAGGCAATTCTTCGTGCACTTGACGATAACCCTAATTTCAGCGTCAGAGAAGTTGCTGCTGTACAAGGTAACGTTGACCACGTCCCTGTATGGAGAGTGCTACGGGAGAACCAGTTGTTTCCGTATCATGTACAGCGTGTGCAGGCACTATCAGCAGCTGATTGGCCTCCACGGGTACACTTCTGCGAATGGTTCATCGAACAATGTGTCAATCCTCATCTCAGTGCAAATGTTCTCTTTACGGGTGAGGCTTCATTCCAACGTGATCAAATTGTAAATTTTCACAATCAACATGTGTGGGCTGACGAGAATCCGCAAGTAATTGTGCAATCACGTCACCAGCACAGATTTTCTGTGAACGTTTGGGCAGGCATTGTTGGTGATGTCTTGATTGGGCTCCATGTTCTTCTACCTACGCTCAATGGAGCATGTTGTCATGATTTCATACGGGATACTCTACCTGTGCTGCTAGAACATGTGCCTTACAAATACGACACAACATGTGGTTCATGCACGATGGAGCTCCTGCACATTTCAGTCGAAGTGTTCGCACGCTTCTCAACAACAGATTCGGTGACCGATGGATTGGTAGAGGCGGACCAATTCCATGGCCTCCACACTCTCCTGACCTCAACCCTCTTGACTTTCATTTATGGGGGCATTTGAAAGCTCTTGTCTACGCAACCCCGGTACCAAATGTAGAGACTCTTCGTGCTCGTATTGTGGACGGTTGTGATACAATACGCCATTCTCCAGGGCTGCATCAGTGCATCAGGGATTCCATGCGACGGAGGGTGGATGCATGTATCCTCGCTAACGGAGGACATTTTGAACATTTCCTGTTACAAAGTGTTTGAAGTCACGCTGGTACGTTCTGTTGTTGTGTGTTTCCATTCCATGATTAATGTGATTTGAAGAGAAGAAATAAAATGAACTCTAACATGGAAAGTAAGCGTTTCCGGACACATGTCCACATATTTTCTTTCTTTGTGTGTGAGGAATGTTTCCTGAAAGTTTGGCCGTACCTTTTTGTAACACCCTGTATAAGCATCGACATGTAGGCAAGGGAATAGTCTGGTATTCGTGTCTTTTCGACGTGCGTCCGGCAAACGAGAAAACGTGAACTATTGCGACGTTATTACCAAATGCGTTGAAACAGGTCTACCGTCTTCTTGTCTGCCGAAGGACAAATAACGGTAGATATCCATCGGAGACTGAAGAATGTGTGTGGGACAGCACGTCCGTCAAAATCAATGTTGGTCGGCAGGCGATGTTTGAAGTGATCGCTGTCTAAGTAGAAATCTACGGCTAGCAGTTATTGAATGCTGGCCCCTATTCTGATCGGACCAGAGGTGGGAATCTTCTTACACGTCGATCAGCGGGCCTGAAGATAGCGTAATATATCGCCGAAACTGGTATATCGATAAAAACTACAATTTGGAAATTTAGACGGCTGAAAGGTGTTTGGTTTGAAACTCTCAATTCTGAGGAATGGTGCGCCAAGTTCCGTGCTGGTCGCGATTCGATACAAGACGCCGCTGCATCTGGGATGCTAGGCATCTCAGATGTGAGACATTCGAGCAACAGACCTATAGTCCATCTCTCCCCATGCGATTATCACACCTTCGGTCCCTTAAAAAAGGGTGGAAGATTCCCGTCGGACGACGACGTGCGCCGGGTAGTTATGGATTTCCTTATGCAGCAGGTCATTGTGTTTGACCACAGGTTTATCTTCAACCTGATGCGCCAGTGGGATTGATTCAATGCTCACGGCGATTCTGCCTACTTGGCAGACCGATTCTACACTCTACGGTCTTCGAACAAAAAGTTTTTGATCGCCCCTGATACAAAGAAGCTGCCTCTCTTTCTCTATTAAACTGAGAGTATTTGTAGAAATTACGAAAGATTAAACTTTGTCGATCAAATACTGATCTACAGAATCTTCCCGTGTACCGGACCAAGAATCGAACGTAGAGCCCCCGTCTTTCGCGGTTAAGTACTCTACCGACTGAACCATCCACGCACGACTCATGACACACCCTGTAAACTTCATTTCCGTCAGCACCTCTTTCCTACCTTCACCCTTCACGTAGATTCTGTATGCCTCCAGCGACTAGCACTTTCGAAGAGAGGATATTACAAAGAACTGATCTAACGTCTTTCACCATTTGTGACAGCTTAAGTCTTTCGTCACACTTCTGACACCGAAGACACGATAAGTTTTCCATACAAAATATTAGCCACCACCTTAACCTTCTGACTCCCAGCAATAAAAAAATTATTTAATTGTATCATTTTTCACGAAATTGGCCTTTATCATCATAGTGAGCAACAAATACAAGAATAAATTGGCAAAAAGTAAACAATCAATTATTTCGAGAAGGTAGTTTCACTTTGGAATATAATATTAAAATTTTTTCACAAAATTAATCTTTGTTGTCATAGTAACCAATCAGTAGAAGAAGAAACTGGCGAAAAGCCAACAATCACTTGTTTAACATTTGTGGTTTCACTTTGGAACCTCTGGGACATACAGGTTTCAAAGACCCATCATTTCTTGAGACATATTTCAAAGCATTTCCTAGACACAATCCAACGTCTCGAAACTTCCATGAACTCATTATGCCTAAAACAAATTATAGTTCAAAATAACATCCAAAATGGGCCTAACATTTAATAAATTTATGTCAAAAGTACATACTGCTTTCAGGTAGAAACCACTGGTACACAGAGGATTAAAAGAGCATAACAGTCGCTTTGGAGGGCAGCAGATGTGGTACCAGGCAGACATGTACCTGTGACGTAAGTCGTAGGGGTGTGTACGTGCCAGTCGGTTGTATTGAATCAGTTCAGTTTTATGGGTCGACGTGGAAACGTAGCAGAACTGCAGAAAGCTGTTATCGTGTTTGTACGTAGCCATGATCATTCCTGAATGAAACTGCCCAATTTCTACCGACGCAGATTACCCAGTGTGCCAGCAAGAAATGTAGTACCACTCAAAGCCACGTAATACGGCATAAGAATAGTGGTCGTAAAAATATTATAACCGGCAAGGGCCGAGAGCGTTAAAACGCCGCTTCCGGTGCGGGAAGGCCAGCCTGACCCGAATCGAATCCGCGTCGCGGATTGACGACAAAGGTTGGTGAGCCGACCAGTATCTATGTGGTTTTTAGGCGGCTTCGTAAGTCCAAGTAGGAGACGACTGATACCCACGTCATGCCTCAGAAACACGCTATGCAAACTCTTAGAACAACGTTATCACACTGATGTGTGCCTCTTTTTTATGGGAATCCTGAGACTGCAGTCCATTTTCTTTGACATTCTGGTATTATGGCGGTAGACGTTTTCAGCTGGTGGACTGTCACCTAGAAACAATGTGCTAATGAGTGTTCTCCTCTAAATGTTATTCGATTTTATCGGCGCGTTCTCCACCATTTCTTATTACCTTTACCGCATACGCCTTTTTGTGGATTATCTATTCCGTGAGAATCACTATGAACGCTGGGTCTTCCCGTAATATGGAAAGTAAGATCATGACTTGACTCCAATTTGCACCTGAAGATGCAGCTGTAATGTCTGTGAAACCGATAGTGTCTAAAAATAAAAGAATTTTTACAGCTGAAGCGGTTTTATTACTCAACATGATTTATCGTGGCTGTGGTTGCCCAGACTATGAAGTTTTTTCCATGTAACTATGCCGACACGGTCGTAAAACGGGAATAGGCAGGGAAGGGAAAAGGAACTGGAGAAGAGTGCCATGCCTTGTCAGTTACAGTTTCCAATCCGACGGAAAGTGTTGCTGTCAGTAAAGAAGGTCCATCGTTTCCGCGCTAATGTTGCGAAGGCAACTGGATGCCATGGGAATTGGGAGTCGAACATCTTGCAGAGGGCCCTTCCTCAGAGCGACACGCAGAGCTGGATATATTCAGTGGGCCATACAACGCAGAAACTGGACAGTACTTGACTATGGGCGTTTAGTGTGGTCAGACGAATAAAGATTTTGCCTCTTTCCAAATGATACATACGTCGAGTATTTAATCCATGCTTTGTGGAGCTTATAATTCCGTTCGGAAGTGGTTCTATGATGTTCTTAGAAGTCTTTCGCGTACAGAGATGCGTCCCCATTCATTCACGTTACCGCTAACATGAATCTGGATGTTTAGTTGAACATTCTTGGCAACCAAGCGTTGCCCTTTCTTTTCCTTCTTGATGGTGAGTATGCTGTGGACTCTCCTATCTTTCAGGGTGATAACATTATTCACAAATATGTACCCATACGTTCCTGATTTGACGGACACTCAAATACACTATCGCACGACAACTGGCACGCTAAATCACATGATCCGGGAACATGGGAACAGTACATGGGAATATGAGGGTCAAGGTTCCAGTCAACCACTTCTCACTACCACAAGAGAGGATCGACCTATTGTGCACCAAGCGCATCATAAATTCTTCATAACTGCAGCTGCCACCCGAGGACAAGGGATGACCTCCCAGCAACATTCCGTGTCATCAGGAATCATTGATCGGAAGCTAGCAATAGCCGTACTAGGAAGGTCTGTCCCTCGCGGTCGCTTCCTTTTATTTATTTATTTTTATTTATTGATTTATTTAACCTGGCAAGATTAGGGCCATCAGGCCGTCTCTTACATGTAACCAGGCATTCTACTTATTTTACATTCGTATGTTTCAGTAGGCATGTTAAACTACATATAGTACAAAAAGTGAAATAAACAATTACAAAGACACACCTGGAAAAATACATACATATAGAGTTTATATTCGTAGATCATAAGTACTGTTATTATTAGACATTACTGAAGAGACAGATTTTAGATACGAGTGCTAGCAGCAGGGACTATGAGGGAGACTGATGGTGAAGGGAGGAGAAGAATAGAGAGACACGATGAAACATAATTAAGGACATATAAAGGAAAAGAAGATTGCGTGGCTAATAGAGATAGATGAAGAGAAAGGCATCTCAGGGGCAAGATAGGAGACGCTAGCTTTGCTATTTGACAGATGAGAGGATTGGCCTTTTACATTAATTTTGTGTAGAACGTTGTAAGGATGATAGTAGGAAATGCTTCAACTTCTTCTTAAAAGCAGCAGGGGATTGAATTTTGCGCAAGGTAAGGGGCAGTTTGTTCCAGAGGCGGACAGCGGCAACTGAGAAGGAGTTTGCAAAAGTTTTTGTTATGTGAGTGGGCACAGTTAGGATACCAAATAATAGTGACATCGTGTTTCGATTATGATGGCATGACAGGTTTTTAATCTCTGAAGCAGGGTACTGGGGTGCTTGCGCGACGAGGAGTCGGTGAAGTAGACATAGTGTGGTAGTCACGCAATTTGTCCGGCCGCAGCCACCCTAACTCGGAGTATGAAGCACTAACATGATCACATCGGCGAATGTTGCAGGTGTAACGCACACAGGCATTCATGGTTAGTCCAACCGTCTTTTGTTTTCACTACTCATGCCTTGTTGAATCACATCACAATAGTGGAGGTTCGGTAGAACAAGTGCTTGCACGAGCTGGCGTTTCAAATCCTGTGGAAATATGTTCCGAAACTTTTTGAGAGCATAGAGACAAGAAGACGTCTTCCCACACACTGTGACTGTATTCTCCGCCCAGTTGTGATGCTCATCCAAAGTTACACCCAAGTTCTTAACTGTTTTCTGATGGTATTGGAGTACCGTCGAGCAGAATAGGAGGTAGCCGTTCGCGGAAATCTGAACTTATTAATTTCTGATGGGCTATTAAGATTACTTGCGTCTTTTTTGCATTTAGTTTAAGCTCCATGTTTTTCACCCATGTCACTACTGAAGACAGATCATCATTCATCTGAGCGATTGCAGTGTTTGCATCTTCAGGTCTGACGCTTAGGTAGAGCTGGAGGTCGTCGGAATAGAAATGATATTTACAGGAGGACAGAACCGATGAAATATCGTCGACATATAAAGAAAACAAAAGTGGTCCTAAGACTGATCCTTGTGGCACTCCCGAGGAAACATGTTTCCAGGGAGATTTTTCATTTACGCAGACAACACATTGCTGTCTGTCTTTTAAGTAGCTTTCAAACCATCTCATTGCACTATCTGAGAAATTAAGCTGTTACATTTTTCTGAGCAATATGTCAAAGTAAACAGTGTCAAAAGCTTTGCTGAAGTCCAGTAGCGTCAATATTGTTGCCTTTCGGTTGTCGATGGCATATTTCAGGTCATCAGTTACTTTAATTAGAGCAGTGTTTGTGCTGTGATGTTTACGGAAGCCGGATTGAAATTTGTCATATAGGCTGAAATCATGCAGGTGTTCAGTGATTTGATCATGAACAATATATTCAAGTGCTTTGGAAACAGCAGGCAGTATGCTAATTGGTCGGTAATCACTAGGCAGTTGCCGGTTTTAGATCTTAGGGATGGGTCGAATTATGCTTCTTTTCCATGCAGTGGGGTATATTCCGTTCACGAGGGAAAAATTAAATATGTCAGTTAAGACAGGTACTAAGATATCGGCAACATTCTTAATCATGGTTATACCGATACTGTCGTTGCCTATTGCATCAGAAGAGATTCTCATTATTTCTTTTCTTGCCGTATTTGTTGTTACATGTTTTAGATGGAAGGTATCGTTGTTAGTTATCCTGTTTGGGGATTCTTGTGGACGGTAATTGTCAGCCGTGTGGGTATTCAGAGGTGCAGAGAAGAATTCATTTAATTCGTTAGCTGACACATGAAAAGTAGTTTCCGATTTTTCCTTTCCGACCCCCAAGCTACGGAGATTCTTCCATAGAGTCGTGGGCGTCAGATCGTTGCATACAAGGGGGCGAGCGTACCTGATTTTAGCATTGCGAATGCATTGTTTCACTCTCTTCCGTAGCTTTCTATATTCTTCGAAACGCTCGGGTTTCGGATCTGCCTTGAAACGCCTTTGGGCAGCATCCCTATTAGTCATCATTTGACGTAATTCAGCTGTCAGCCATGGAGCAGGAGATTTTCTTACACGGATTGTGCGTACAGGTGCATGTTTGTCATAGAGGGCAGTGAGTTTATCACCAAGTTCATTAATTTTGCCGTCGATTGTAGGGTCTCTGATTATTTGATGCCATGAAATTTCTGAGCAATCGGATGTTAGATCGTCAAGGTCAATACGTTTCATGTTCCCACAAGTTATGTAACCTTTAGCACCAGTTTGGAATGATGCCGTGTCAGGGAAGCATGGACTGCTGATGGCTTTCGCTACGTTGTGTTCTGTGATCAGTCGCCACAGATGGTAATCGTCAGCGAATATGATGGCCGCGCCACACGTCGATGGTCGCGTCCGGCTTGCATGAGGGCTGATCCCTGGCAATTGGGGACGCGGGTACGACATAGACTCCCTGGCGGCCGAGCGCGCGCTGTCGTTTTCTTGGAGTAGAACCGGTGAGCGAGAAGGAAGATTGTGGCAAGCAAGCAGTTGGATGTGTCCGCTCTATGATACGTGGGCCGTTCTGGCGAGTCCTGAATTGGTCTCGGTGCTGGAGCGTCGGATAAGAGGGGTAGGTCTTAGCTGTAGTTGGAAAACAGCGAGTTAGAGGAGCAGAATAGCCGGAAGACGATAGCTGGCAACAGGCAGACCGTTGCAGGCCTGGGGCCGCATTTTGCTGTTGCCTTCCAGCTCCAGGGACGATATTGGCCAGGAACTTTCAGCTGGAATCAACATTCCCGCGAGTCTTCGTTTAAAAGACCGACTAAGCAGCTTCTGGAACGTTACGTTTTCATCTGACGTACTTCCTAGTGTGGTTTTCATGTCACACAATCATCCGTGTGCGTTTCTGCCGCTGTGTTAGTCTAAGTGCGAGCTTGCTAGTGGATGGTGTTGGTCAACTGAGCTTTTCTGGCGGCAAGGCGTTATTATTCCGACTGTGACGTGTCGTCGCCTTCGGCTGAACAGTCTACAGAGGGGAAAATCATCCTAATTTAATTTGTCTTTTGGTTATTCATTTACTGCTCCCCCCCCCCCCCCCCCCCACTGATGATGCATATGTGTATTAATGTTTTGCTACGTTACAAATTTAATGTTTCTTATTGGATGTCTTAGCACTTACTAAACAATCTTCGCATATGAGAAGCGTTCTGTTGGTCATGGAACAGTAACTTTCTCTCCCTCGTGATGGCTTGGTGTTGTGTGCTGTCCTTAGGTTAGTTAGGTTTAAGTAGTTCTAAGTTCTAGGGGACTGATGACCATAGATGTTAAGTCCCATAGTGCTCAGAGCCATTTGAACCATTTTTGAACAGTAACTGCACTTTCTGTAGTACATTTTGGGAACTCTCATGGTTGCTGAACTCTTGCTCAAGAGTTGGTGTATGAAGATTCTACTTAGTATACATAGTGGCTTTTCTTCCAGAACTTAAAAGAAAAAAAAAAGGCTCTGAGCACTATGGGACTTAACAATTGAGGTCATCAGTCCCCTAGAACTTAAACCTACCTAAGCTAAGGACATCACACACATCCATGACCGAGGCAGGATTTTAACCTGCGATCACAGTGCTTCCAGAACTGTCGAGAGAAAAAAAAAATTCTTTGCTTAGCCTGTGAGTCACTGACGTCGGCATATTGGTGCAGTATGATTATAAGTATCTGCTCTCTTCTTTAAAATTTGTTCTTAGTGTGTATTAGAAGCAGCTGATTTTGGTGTCGGCCAGGCTATTGTGAGGCGTGCCTGTTCCTGCTGACGTCACGTTTATGCTCTTCGGCTCCGGAGTCGATCTGGAGAAGTCTCTTATGCTTTATTAATGTGTTTTGGAGTTTATTGTTTAATTCGGGGTATTTAAAGTACTTCCTGCTCTGTTGAAACTTGACTAAATGTATTGCTGTTTGAAAAACGATATAAGATTAGACACATTAATTGTGCTGCAGTTTTCCAGATTTAAAGCTAAAGCACTGTTCAGTTTAAAATTTAAAATTTAACTGATGAGTCTTAAACAAGATTTTTTTTTTTTTTGCTAGTTAAGTAGTCACTATTCAATTTGAAGTTTAATTGGGTGTTCCTGTAATCTTAAAGAAAATTACAGCGTTGCTTTTTACCAGCGTTTGTTTTACAGTTGGCTTTTAAACCAGTAAATGCTATTCAGTCGTGTAGTGCGTAACGAATGGTATTCAGTCCCCCCACTCGTCTAGTCCTTCCACGTCCTATCCTATAAGCGCGCAGGCATCAAGCTTGTTACAATGACGGCTATCTGAGGGAAAGGTCCATTTCTTACAAAGTGCTACTACTGGCGTCATGGTGTAGAAGTCATTGGGTATGACTTCAGATCGTGGCTGGTAGTGACTGAGGGAATTCTGGTGGCACAACGATACATCATGGACATCCTGCTTCCTCGCTTTTACCTCTGATGCGACTGTATAGAGGTGTTATTTTCAACATAACAGTGCTCGTCCACAGATGCACGCACCTCTATGAACTGTCTGTGAGAATTTGAGTGCGCCAGCAAGATCACCAGATCTGTCTGCGATCGGGCACGTGTGGAACCAGGTTGGATGTCAGCTCTTTCCCGGTGCCAATATCCAGGATATGAAGGACAAGTTACAACAGCTGTGCGTCAGTTGGACTCAGTCGAGGATACAATGGTTTTATGACACACTTCCCAACCGAATCAGTGCATGTATCCAAGACAGAGGGGGTGTGCAACATCTTACTGCGAGGGCGTGTTGAAAAATAATGCCTCTGATTCTTTTATGTGAAAACTCTCAGAGCTTTTTAAATAAACGTTATTAACATCCCACATCTTTATTCTTCGCGTCTATGTATTTCTTTCTCGACATAGTCACTCTGCGACGAACACATTTCTCCCAACGAAGAGACCAGTTTCTTGATAACGTCCTTTAGAATGTTTGACTTTGTTGACAGCCAGAACCTCACCTCTGTTTGCACCGCTTCACAACTTTCATTGTGAAGTCCTCAAAGTTCTTCCTTAAGTTCTGGAAACAGATGAAAGTCGGATGGTGCCAAATCCGGAATGTATGGAGGACGATCGATGACAGTGAACCCAGGGCGTCGGATGGTTGCAGATGTTGCATCGCTCCTGTGTGGTTTGACATTGTCATACTAAAGTAGAGGGTGCTCCTTGTGTGGAAGAACTCTTCGAATTAGAAGTTCGATTACAGATCGCTGTTTATCGCACACCGACGTAGTTACGTCACACATCCGCCGTGTTACACGCTACGTACAACTCGGAGCCTTCTAGCGACAGAGAGCTGCAAATATGTAGACTCGAAGGATAAAGATGTAGAATGTTAATAACGTTTGTTGTATTTAAAAAGCTGTAAGAGTTTTCACACACAAAAAATCGGAGGCAGTACTATTCAGCACGCCGACGTATTAAGTGGGCTTATACTGTCGGTTCCTCGTAAATCTGACTTTATTCTGTAATCACCGAAATGCCACCACATGTCCCTCAAGCTGTACCTCCTCCCCTTCTGGGTGCTTTTCGTTAGGCAATGTATTCGGATGAGTGGACTGATAAAGCTGTGACTCAGTGATACTGCAGCCGCAGCATACCACGTTTTCGTGCTTGGTGTCAGGTGCGCAATTTTACGTTTTTGAACACTGAACGCGTGTTGCAAATATCTGAACCACTTTGAAATCTTATCAAGATCAGACATTTGTGCAGCATTTTTCAGATAGTATTGCACTGCAGATAACTAGTTCATCTGCAAAAATTCTGTTAGTCTATCGGCTGCATCACCAGGTCATCACAGGAAGCGCTGTACCATGCTGGAAACCATGTCAATCGAGCTTGTTGTATACGTTTCGGAAATAAAAACCTAATAAACCGAAATACAGACAGTAGACTGACTTTTGTTCGTAAAATATATACCTTTTTTATATTTTAGGTTATTTTATAATTATCATTAGCACTGTAATACAACAATCGTTCGTAATGTAAAGTCATTTCATTATATTGTTGTTGCTGTGTTCTTCAATCCGAAGACTGTTCCGATGCAGCTCCCCACGTTACTCTATCCTATGCAAGCTCACTCATCGCTCTATAATTACTGCAGCCTACATCCATTTGAACCTGCTTACTGTGCTCAACCCCGCTTCCCCCCCCTCTACAAATTCTGCTCCGCACATTGCCCTCCATTACCAAATTGACTACTCCGTTATGTATCCTATCAATCGCCCCTTCTTTTGTGCCACAAATTTCTCGTTTTCGCAATTCTGTCAGTACCACTCCATTAATTATTCGGTTTACCCATCTAATCTTCAGCATTCTTCAGTAGCACCACATTTCAAAAGCTTCTGCTCTATTCTTGTCGCCGGCCGCAGTGGCCGAGCGGTTCTAGGCGCTACAGTCTGGAACCGCGCGACCGCTACGGTCGCAGGTTCGAATCCTGCCTCGGGCATGGATGTGTGTGATGTCCTTAGGTTAGTTAGGTTTAAATAGTTCTAAGTTCTAGAGGACTGATGACCTCTGAAGTTAAGTCCCATAGTGTTCAGAGCCATTTGAACCTTTTTTTTGTGATCTTTTCTTCGCGTTTCCACTTCACATTCACGTCACTAACAGTCGACGTGGGCAGCTTTAGAATAACTGAAATGTCCCGATGGATTTGGTACTCAGCTGAAATACTGTGACTAGTCCAGGTTCGAATCAGTGAGCTATACTGTCCGCCCCATTCTACTGTTACGGCTTCTGTACTGACAACACAAAACTCACTGTCTCATTTCATTCTGGCAAGTTAGCCTCTCCTGACATCTGCTTCTCGGGTCCCAATTATTTATTTAACCTGAACCCATTACGGCTATCAGGCCCTTTCTTACATCGGACCGAGGTTTCACAAGTACATCAAGCTTTTTACATCACAATTACCAAGGAAATAATAATTCTAGTATGACAAATAGTGTTAAAATGATTTGAGTGTCTGTTAAGACAATGTGAGTAAATAAAACTATGAACCAACAAGTTAATACTGGCGGTACGTCTTGTTGTGTTGGCAGAAGAGCCAACACCGTGTTACTAGAGGAGGCCGAAATGCACGCGTGTTAACTGACGCAGGCTGGCGTGAGGTGGGAAGAACTATACTGACGTGAGGTCTGGAACATGGCAAGGAATTAGAATTCAGAAAGCGGACGTAATTAGTTTGATACTTAACTTTAATCCATTAATGATGAACGTCGCTCTTGACGGTACATGATTCACAATATTATCTGTTCAGAAGACGTATAGTAACTGAATATGGCGCCTTGCTAGGTCGTAGCAAATGACGTGGCTGAAGGCTATGCTAATCTGTCGTCTCGGCAAATGAGAGCGTATATAGACAGTGAACCATCGCTAGTAAAGTCGGCTGTCCAACTGGGGCGAGTGCTAGGGAGTCTCTCTAGACCTGCCGTGTGGCGGTGCTCGGTCTGCAATCACTGGTAGTGGCGACAAGCGGGTCCGACGTATACTAATGGACAGTATGACAGTGGTAAAATGATTTGAGTGTCTGTTAAGACAATGTGAGTAAATGAAACTATGAACCAACAAGTTAATACTGGCGGTACTTCTACTACTGATGCTGCTGCCACTAGTAATAGAAATAGTAATAACAATAATAATAATACTGACAAGAACAACTGTGGTCATATTTAGTGCCTCGTTTGAAGAGCATTTAGAGCATATCCGTAAGGTACTATCCAGGCTCAGGGATGCGGCGGTGACTGTGAAACGCTCAAAGGTAACCTTGGCTAAGCGCTAGGTGTCATTTTTGGGTCACTTGGTGTCCGGGGACGGAATCAGCATTTATCAGGAATGCACTAAGGCGTTGAGAATTTTCCGCAGCCACAAAATGTAAGGGAGGTTGCCCGATTTGTAGGGATGGCTAATTATTTCCGCAGATTTGCCCAAACTTTGCGCAACTTGCAGCTCCGTTAAATTTGTCACGCAGAAATAATGAGAAATTCGTTTAGGCTGGAAGTTAGCAGGCAGTCTTTGAAGGAATTAAGACTGCGATTGCCAACCCATCGGTTTTAGCTGTACCTAACTTTAAGAAAAGATTTGTGGTCCAATACTTGTGCTTGCAATGTGTAGCGGCACTCCTTTTACCGAAAGATCAAGATATAAGGCGTCCGTTAGCAGTTGCTTCCCGACATCTGGAGGGACCTGAGCTCAATTACTTGGTATATGAGTGCGAAACGTTAGCTGTGTTATTTACCCTGGGGAACTTTCGGTTCTATCTAACATCGTGAATTTGACGTAGAGACGGATAATCAGGCACTTAGTTGGGTCCTAGCTCGTCCTAGGAAGACAGGGCGTGTTGCAAGATGGACGGTCCGCGTTTCGGCTTTGGCACGTTAAGGGATCTGATAATCAGGTTGCTGACGCCCTTAGCAGGATGAGGAAACGCCGGACAGTCACCTAGCATGTACGATCCTTACCGAATAACACCAGTTGTTTAATACTTTCAAAACAAGAACAAGACCGATTGGGGGGGGGGGGGGGGGGCAAATACTAGGTGAACAGGAATCCAGTGAGTATTTTGTGAAGAACTGCATTCTGTGTAACTGCAGGGGTAGGTTTGGGGAAGCTAGAATTTGTTTCCCACAAACCTTAGTTATTCCGGTCTTCCGGTACTTCCATGATTCTCCAGTAGTAGGACATTTAGATCTTTATAAAACTTTAGAGAAGGTAAGAGAACAGCTGACGTGGCCGACACTTTATAAATAGAGGTATAGTCAAAGAATGCCGAGATTCTAATAAGGGAAAACCAAGTAACTTCCTGGCGAGGGGATTGCTGCAGTTGGAATGGGAAGATCATCCGTTGGACAAATTGTTTGTTGATTGTGTGGGTCCGCTTCTCCGGACGAAAAAAGGCGACTCGCATATTCTCCTAGAGGTGGACGCATTCTCCAGGTTCGTTTTGTTCATGCGTAGCCAGGGTGTGACTGATCAACATCTCTCATCTTACTAATATATTTAGGAGGTTCTGGCCACCGTGGGCGTTGGTTACGGATAACGCTCCCGGGTTTCTGGCTAGGTCGTTTAGACAGTTATGTTTTGGCAATGGGATAAAACATGTTACCACCATGCCTTATTATCCTCAGGGTTCCTTTGCCAAAAGGATTAACCGCAACTTGAAGTCAGCGTTGATTGTTTACCACCATAAGTCGCCCAAGAACTGGGATACCACCTCGCCCTGGTTAAACGTAGCGATTAACTCCGCCTGGCATGAAGCGTCCCAGGCCACCCCAGCTAACCTAATGCTCGCATATCCCATGACTTCCCCACTCTCCAATTTATGGGAGGTAAATGATCTTTTACCTCCATCTATCACTCCGGAGGTTCTTAGGGAGAAATGTGGGCGAGCTTGGGCAAATATTAGGAAGGCTCACGAAGGTCAGGCCTGTCGCTACAATAGAAACAAGCGCCCCTTTCAAGGGGAGATAGGGAATCTTGTCTACATCAGGGACATTCCTGAGCGGGCTTCCCGGTATAAACGCTTAGGGAAACTTGGCCCTCATTTCCTAGGTCGATATTCCATTGTCAAAATTTTAACCCCAGTCAATCTTTTGATCATGAACCTGTGAAAGGAGAAGCTCTTACGGGTTCATCTCAGTCAGATCAAGCCCTAGCCCTAGGGGAGGCTTGTTCAGGTTTGAGAGGGGGAGGTTGAGCCGTGGTGCCATTGTTAGTAGACTGTTTTGTCTGGTCTGGTGCCACTGGCTCAAGGGAAGTGTCGACTATCCCTCTTATGGCGCCATTGCCAATATCTATGAGGAACAGTTGGTGTCTGTGGGTTATGTCCTTAGAAGGTCTATGCTTGCCGAGATCCCGTCGGTTGGTTGACAAGACTCGTGTTGGACGACCGCTCGTGGCCTGGCTGCCCTCTTCTACCTGGCTTTGGTTCAAATGGCTCTGAGCACTATGCGACTTAACTTCTGAGGTCATCAGTCGCCTTGAACTTAGAACTAATTAAACCTAGCTAAGGACATCACACACATCCATGCCCGAGGCAGGATTCGAACCTGCGACCGTAGCGGTCGTTCGGCTCCAGACTGTAGCGCCTAGAACCGCACCGCCACTCCGGCCGGCTACCTGGCTTTCATCGGCACCATTCAGTAACTGCTGCGACGCACCTTGGATCCATGGAATTCCTTGCTGATGAAGGGGAGTAACATTCTGTAATCCTCGTGATGATTTGTGTCATTGTCTACTTACCTATCTGGTTTGTACCCGACACTTAGAATTTCACTCGGTCGGCTCTTTGGTCGTAAATATAGGCCGTAGTACTGTTCTTAGTTGTCGTTTGAAAATTTGTCCAGCTATTATATTGCCTTTCCTTTCTGATTTATACCCAATCATTAAGTTCTAATGAATCAGCTCCTGGTCGTAAATACAGCCGGAACAATTGTACTAAGGCACAGGTTGCCGTTAAACAAAACAGGGCCTTGTGGTTAGATTTAGATGTTAACCGGTTCAATTTTTTGAGTGTAGTTGCATTTCTCAGTCATTAGTTATAACCTGAAAAAGCTGTTGTACTACGCTGCGCGTTGCTGTGTTTGAGAAGCGGGTCATTATTGGAGTATTTTAGCTGGATCTTGTGGTTCCGCCGAGTGAGCTCTGTTGTAATAAGTGTTCACAAGTAATGTTTTAAGACGAAACTTCCTGGCAGATTAAAACTGTGTGCCCGACCGAGACTCGAACTCGGGACCTTTGCCTTTCGCGGGCAAGTGCTCTACCATCTGAGCTACCGAAGCACGACTCACGACCGGTACTCACAGCCTTACTTCTGCCAGTACCTCGTCTCCTACCTTCCAAACTTTACAGAAGCTCTCCTGCGAACCTTGCAGAACTAGCACTCCTGAAAGAAAGGATACTGCGGAGACATGGCTTAGCCACAGCCTGGGGATGTTTCCAGAACATTCTGGAATGTTTTAAGACGTTCCTTCAGAGCGGTCTTAATAACTGACAATCAGTTCAATTTTGAAAATATTAACAGCCAGCTGTCACCAGGGCTTTAGTCAAAATAAGATTTTCAAAACGGACGGGTTGGGGTCCATTCGCACCTTGGTTGCAGATTGAAATTAAGAGCTTGGTTGCTTTGATTTATCATTGTCATAATGTTTCCTAATCTGTCTAAGCTTTAAGCACAGGTGCGCATCTTAACCCCGAACCTTTCGACATACAGCTTTCAAATTAAAAGTTACGTCATCTGTTCTGAGTAATTGATTAACTCTTGTCATCAATGGTGCTTGTTAGTTTTCACGTACTGCATAAGGGCATTTAATAAGAGAGACTGTGTCTAGCGCGATAATAAACACCACTGATTCACCCGATAACGGGCGGGCTGCAGGTCTGACCGTCTTCTAATCATTGTCAAATTATTTGCTGTTTTGATCTCTTTTGCATAAGCTTGTTTATCTTAAGGTTTAAGGTCAAAAATTTTTTTGCAAATTTCTTCATTTTTGTAAAAAAAAAAACAAATTTATGATTATATATTGTTAAATAAACAGGTTGGGTGAAAAGGTTATATTGGTGGGTCCTCCCTTCCACGTTTTCCAGTAAGCATCACGTATCAACAACAATAATGATAGTGGCACAGTGGTAGGTGTACAAAATAGATGTTTCCTGATATAGTGGGTTCTGTAGAAGAGACTGCAACAGCTAAGAATCCTGTAAAATGAGGAAGATTTGGTTGGAAAGAGGAATGGACAAGGGTTATGAGTGCGTGCAGGGACAATGGTAATCATCATTGTTGCATTAGCAGGTATTTATGTCATTAACCGCCATCTAAAGCTGGAGACGTCATTCAGTTCTCTAGTATAATGCGAGAAGCTATAAAAGTCGGGTTCCTCCTACGACTGAAGACTTCGAGAAAATGGCTGAACGATGGAGTGGGACAGAAAGAATTCTGCTGCGGTGGAAATGGCCGTTTCTGCTATGCTTTCGGACAAAAGCCTTAAGAACGAGGAGAGGTGTGAGGGGGAACGTAGGTTGATAAAAGTGCAGAGAAGACAGAGGGTGTGGAAATCTTTCCGTATATCTGCACACGTGATAGTGAAATTTGATCGAAGAATTGGATACTACAGATACAACGAAGACCGGCATTCATAACGAGTTCCAGGCACCTGAGTTTTCCTGAGAAATACCTTGCAGGGTAATAACGATGTAATCAATAATTAGAAGTAGACGTGTTTTTACTTCTTTTTAGATCAAGAGGGAAGAGCTGTTTATATTTTTGTAGGAAATGGAGAGATGCTGATGCCTTCTTGCACACTGCAGTTACGTGCTCAATCCAGTTTAGATTTTCATCTGTTATTATTTCCAGACTCTTTGTTGAGAGAGAGAAGTCGATAATTGTCCCATTAAAGATGGTAGAGATTCCCGATATTCGAGCTAATAAGGCCAGAAGGACCAATCGCTTGGGGATTGGATGGGTTGAGCTGTAATCCTGCGTACAATGCCCATTTTGGTAGAGCACAAAGGCAAATATTGAGATTCTGGATGGCTCTTTTCAGGTTTATTGGTTTTGCGCTTAGGACGACTGGAGGTCTTCAGCGTACATGTGGTATTTGCAGTAGGACAAAATTGATGTCACTTCATTGACAAGCAATGAAAAGAGTATAGAACCTAATATTGAACCCGGAGGGACACCTGATATGACCTGCCTCCATTGTGACCTTATGGTGCCAGACATGACTCATTGCTGGCAAGATGTCAGATAAGAGTGAAATCACTGCACTGCACTTGGCGAGAAATTTAGGCTGCTAATTTTGGCAAGTAAAATGTCGAAGCCGACAGTGTCAAAGGCTTTGCTGAAGTGTAACAAGCACAAGATAATCGCCTCTTGTACATCAATGGCAAGCTTCAGGTCATCTGTTACCTTCATAAAGGGGAACATTCATGAAATTTACCAAAAATATAGATGTTCAATTTATTTTTTACTTATTAGTAAAACACAAAAAATGAAATCGCATCCGAAGTAACTGAAAAATAATTAAATATGTGATGTGACCTTCCTGTCACGACCACTCTTTGAAGCAACACTTCGACACTAGCTAGGAGAACAACGATTCACGAAATTATTTTCAACCAAACTTGCACGGGATAAATCTAGAAGATTCTGGACGCATCCAGAAGAGAATGGGCTCTAGACTGAGGAATCTTGTCAGTTCTATGAAGGAAAAACAGATTGGAAGATGGAAAGAGCTTGGTGGACACAACAGACCCACAAAGAAGATGTTAGACACTCTTCAAGTGTACTATAGCAAGGCTATCAGACAGAACTATCAGACATAATCTATCCATTGTACGTGACATGAAAATTGCAGCATGGGCTACATATTTCAGCATGGTGTCAACAGTTGAGCATCCCATTTATCATCTGCGTCACATTAGCTGGTGTAAATATCTACAGTCTCAGGGGGATAATATCCCCTAAATTTACAAGGAGAGGTTCCAATTGCACCCTGGATGTTGTCAAGCCCACTTACAGGTTTCTGGCCGATCATGAACTCTTGAAAAGTGTGTTCACAGCGAAACTCAGAATCCAAATAAGCCTCTAAATTCACTAATGTGGAATCGATGTCCTAAAATCACATTTCCGTCTACTACAATTTCAGAATTGCAACATCTGATGCAGTTCTTGTAGTTAATAATGGGAACGTTGGGAGGTTGTAGGTATTACAGAGAGGGGGCTTGAAGATAAGAAATTTCATTCAAGACATTTTCAGAAAAATAGATTTAGGCGCCTCCCTGCAGCTGAAAAGTCAGTTAAAAACCTGGTAAAGGAAAGAAGACAGAAAACAAGAAATCATAATACAAGCCTTGAAGGGAAAGAGGACCCTCAGTAGAAAAATGGTTCAAATGGCTCTGAGCACTATGGGACTTAACATCTATGGTCCTCAGTCCCCTAGAACTTAGATCTACTTAAACCTAACTAACCTAAGGACATCACCCAACACCCAGTCATCACGACGCAGAGAAAATCTCTGACCCCGCCGGGAATCGAACCCGGGAACCCGGGCGCGGGAAGCGAGAACGCTACCGCACGAACACGAGCTGCGGACCCCTGAGTAGAAATCTGAGGCCTTCTGAAGATGTGACATAAGAAATAACGATAGGTTGAACTACAAACTGCTTTCCTGAAAATTGTTTTTTAAAGTGTAGGTGCCTTTTTCTGAGAAACTATGAAGGCTAGAACTAGGAAATTTTGTACACTCATTTCTATAAACCAAATAAATGTTGTCTCAAGAAATATTGTCTCACGATCAAATTTTGAAATTCTGTGTGTAAGTGAGGTATGGGGCAAAGTGCTTGGAATTTAGCATGAATTTTGCATTATGCTTACAGAATTACAATAAAAACAATTAAAATTCTTCTGTTGGATGTACTAAAAAACGGAGAGAGAAGCTTAAATATGCAAAGAGATTAAACAGAGAATATTCGTATAAATCTCTGGGAAAAACATACATTTTTTAAAATGGTTCAAATGGCTCTGAGCACTATGGGACTTAACATCTATGGTCATCAGTCCCCTAGAATTTAGAACTACTTAAACCTAACTAACCTAAGGACATCACACAACACCCAGCCATCACGAGGCAGAGAAAATCCCTGACCCCGCTGGGAATCGAACCCGGGAACCCGGGCGTGGGAAGCGAGAACGCTGCCGCACGACCACGAGATGCGGGCTACATTTTTTAAAACAAAATTTTTAAATTCCATAAAGTTATACATATATTCCCAGGAACTTAACAGTAAATGTGTTAATAGTGTGTATTATTGATTATTATCTCCCCTCCCCCTCCGCCCCCCCCCCCCCCTATAGCAGATGTTGTGCTGTTATGTTTACGCAAAGTTGATTGGTATTAGTCTAGTCGGTTGTTTGTTAGCTTAGCTGGTGGTGGACTACATATTTAAATCAAGATTGTCAGCACTGCTGCGCTTCAGCAACTGCGCACGCAACAGCTTCAGTGGATTAGCAATAAGTCAACCAGTTACAAAATACAGGTTTATTAAACCTTGATCATGATTTCGACGATTTTAAAACCGTCTTATTCAGAAGTCGTTGTATCTGTTAACAATATTACACCATTATGTGTGGAACAAAGATAGTAACGTTACAGCAAGCAAAATACCAGGAAATGTTTACATAAAAATTTTAGTGAAGATACTCATTTAAAATCACATTATGAATAGTCTGTGAGGGAGTCGTTGACTCTTGCCTAGTACATGCCATCCACTATTTCTGTTAGAGTAGCCAATCTTATCGGTTGGTGCTGGCCTCCACGTAGTGTTAGTTTTCCTCAAATTTCTATGTTCAGTGAGAATACGTCTCCTAGTTTACAATGTACTTTGTCATCCAGTTAGCTGTTGTTCAACATTTTAGTAATGAACCTTCTTAGACCGAACGCTCCTCTTTTTCTACTTTTACTGTGTTTTTATTCTGCCTATAACATCGTGATTTCTAGGTGTATACGCTGTTTAGTGAGTCTTCGTTTATTATTTTACTGATTATTTCGAAACAACCGCTCCCCCACCCCCTCATAGTGTATTTGTTCACATAGCATGCTTTATCAGTACCACCACTCCCCTCAGCATGATGCTTTACAAATGATGGTCTAATCCTCTACTTCCATACTTCCATCCTCCCCCCTCTGCCCTACCCCCCCCCCCCCCTCCCATTCGTTCTCTTTCCCCAGTTCGCAATTGCTTTTTAATTTCTCTGTCACAATATGTCCTTTCACGGTATGTCCTTTCACGGTAGTCCAGCATGACAGTGGTCAACTGAATACGTCTAGTGTTGGGCCTCTTAAACAGTGATAGCGTTCCTTGAAGCGGTTTTGCATTGATACTCATCTTCGTTACCTTTAGTGTCACGCAGAAGCGCTTCGCGTGCGGTTTGCATATTTTGTAAATCTACTTTTATGTAATGCATTTTAAATGGTGATTAAGTGGATGACAAGCACTAGATAGTCAACTCTCACATTGGCTATAGATAATGTGATTCTACAGGAGTATGATTCACTAAATTATTTGTAAATATTGCCTGTAATTTTGCTTAATGTGTCGTTACTAGCCTTGTTCCACAGACTATGTCGTAATATTGTGAACAGGTAAATCTTCTCAAGAAGACGGTTTTAAAACCGTCGAAACCGTGTACAAGATTAAATAAAACTGTATTTTGCAACTGCTTGGCTGTAATTTCTATTCCATTGAAGAACACAAGAAGATTGGTAATCAGAGGGTGCTGTAACAACGCCATTTTTAGTTTTTGGTCAGATACTGCACTTTTCTCACTCCTGTCCCTGCCCGGAATACCGACACAAAGGTTGAGCTTGTATACACCCTGGTTCAAAAAATGATTCAAATGGCTCTGAGCACTATGGGACTTGACTTCTGAGGTCATCAGTCCCCTAGAACTTAGAACTACTTAAACCTAACTAACCTAAAGACATCACACACATCCATGCCCGACGCAGGATTCGAACCTGCGACCGTAGCGGTCGCGCGGTTCCAGACTGTAGCGCCTAGAACCGCTTGGCCACCCCGGCCAGCTATACACCCTGGATTTCAGCATCAGCAGAGGACACGTGCTCTCTAAAGACGACCCCAGACTGTACCGCGCGGCTAGCACGTTGGGCCTGTAGCCGGCACGTCCCAGGGGGCGAGTTAGTCCGCTGGGGGAACAATGAGTGGGGGTGGGGGTGGGGGTGGGGGTGGAGGTTGGCAGCACCTCAGCCGCTTCCGGCGGATGTGGGCCTCGGCGTGCCGCCGCCGCGGCTGCGGGCGGCCCTCTGCATCTGCCCGCAGCTGACCTAACCCACACAACAACCCTTAAACGAGCCGTACAATAGCGGCCACATTCCACTGACGCACGTAACGCGCATTTCTGATCCGTCCAGCAAGTGCGACTCTTGTATACAAGAGAGTACAAACGTCGCATACATATTTCTTAAACTGCACTAATGTTTAGAAAAAGTAAGAAAAAACCAAGACTGCGAGAAGTGATGACAGTGAAATTTATTCCACCTGTTATGATACTACACAAACGTTTGGCGTTACAGAGCTGTACACGCACAGTGACTGGAAATTCAGTACGGAGTAGGGCCACCAGATGCTGCAATGAGAGCCATTAGATGTCGTACTATGGAATCAAAGAGCACTTCAGTATGGTGCTGGGGAATCCTCTGCCACGCCATTGTACACTACTGGACATTAAAATTGCTACACCAAGAAGGAATGCAGATGATAAACGGGTATTCATTGGACAAATACATTATACTAGAACTGACATGTGATTACATTTTCACGCAATTTGGGTAAATAGAACCTGAGAAATCAGTACCCAGAACAACCACCTCTGGCCGTAATAACGGCCGTGATACGCCTGGGCATTGAGTCAAATAGAGCTTGGATGGCGTGTACAGGTACAGCTTCAACACGATACCACAGTTCATCAAGAGTAGTGACTGGCGTATTGTGACGAGCCAGTTGCTCGGTCACGATTGACCAGACGTTTTCAATTGATGAGAGATCTGGAGAATGTGCTGGCCAGGGCAGCAGTCGAACATTTTCTGTATCCAGAAAGGTCTGTACAGGACCTGCAACATGCGGTCGTGCATTATCGTGCTGAAATGTAGGGTTTCGCAGGGATCGACTGAAGGGTAGATGGTTCAAATGGCTCTGAGCACTATGGGACTCAACTGCTGTGGTTATCAGTCCCCTAGAACTTAGAACTACTTAAACCTAACTAACCTAACGACATCACACACATCCATGCCCAAGGCAGGATTCGAACCTGCGACCGTAGCAGTCGCACGGTTCCGGACTGCGCGCCTCGAACCGCGAGACCACCGCGGCCGGCTGAAGGGTAGAGCCACGGGTCGTAACACATCTGAAATGTAACGTCCACTGTTCGAAGTACCGTCAATGCGAACAAGAGGTAACCGAGACGTTTAACCAATGGCACCCCATACCATCACGCAGTGTGATACGCCAGTATGGCGATGACGAATACACGTTTCCAATGTGCGTTCACCGCGATGTCGCCAAACACGGATGTGACCATCATGATGCTGTAAACAGAACCTGGATTCATTCGACAAAATGAAGTTTTGCTATTCGTGCACCCAGGTTCGTCGCTGGGTACACCATCGCAGGCGCTCCTGTCTGTGATGCAGCGTCAAGGGTAACCGCAGCCATGGTCTCCGAGCTGATAGTCCATGCTGCTGCAAACGTCGTCGAACTGTTCGTGCAGGTGGTTGTTGTCTTGCAAATGTCACCGTCTGTTGACTCAGGGATCGAGACGTTGCTGCACGATCCGTTACAGCCATGCAGATAAGATGCGTGTCATCTCGACTGCTAGTGATACGAGGCCGTTGGGATCCAGCACGGCGTTCCGTATAACCCTCCTGAACCTACCGGTTCCATATTCTGCTAACAGTCATTGAATCTCGACCAACGCGAGCAGCAGTGTCGCGATACGATAAACTGCAATCGCGATACGCTACAATCCGACCTTTATCAAAGGCGGTACGTATTTCTCCTCCTTACACGAGACATCACAACAACGTTTCACCAGGCAACGCCGGTCAACTGCTGTTTGTGTATGAGAAATCGGTTGGAAACTTTCCTCATGTCAGCACGTTGTAGATGTCCCTACCGGCGCCAGCTTTGTGTGAATGCTCTGAAAAGCTAATCATTTGCATATCACAGCATCATATTCCTGTCGGTTAAATTTCACGTCTGTAGCACGTCGACTTCGTGGTTTAGCAGTTTTAATGGCCAGTAGTATAGTTTAGTTGCGTTCACAAAGCATCGACTTCGACTGCACGTCCCTGATGTAGCAATAGCTCTTTAGATTGCCTTCAAGACTTGGAAACGAGATCACGTGTTGTAGGCAATGGCCCCAAACCACTGAGTGCGTTCATCACGGCGCCGGACATGTATGCAGCCATCACTGTAGGACAAGTTTAGGTGGGACTCGTCCGAAAACACGACATTTTGCCACTCAGCACGCCAGTGTCGGCGTTCACGCGCCCACTGCAGTCTGCAGTTTTGGTGGGTTCTGGTCGGTGGAAACCAGTGCAATGGCATGCATACCACCAACTCAGCCTGTAAAAGACGGTGGCGGATCGTCAACGCAGGCATGTCTCCACTCGAAAAAATGGGTCTGAGCACTATGGGACTTAACATCTGAGGTCATCAGTGGCCTAGAACTTAGAACTACTTAAAACTAACCAACCTAAGGACATCACACACATACAAGCCCAAGGCAGGATTCGAGCCTGCGACCGTAGCAGTCGCGCGGTTCCGGACTGCAGCGCCTAGAACCGCTCGGCCACCACGGCCGGCTGTCCGCACTCGTACCAGTGCTTTAACATCGCTCCAGCACTGTGGACGAAGTGGTTCTGTTCGTTATCACCAAGTGGACAAGATGGAGGTCATCTCGATCTGTGGTGACATTGTGTAGTCCAGTACCCTTTCGGTTCTGTGTACGGCTCTCTTCTCTCCACAAACCTCACAACCCTGTAAATGTGGCAATGTCACGGAACCACAGACTCTCCCGGACACCAATCATTCTGCTCCGTTCGAATACAATCGCATGTCGATAATCCGCCATGTAATGCCGGCGAGGCATAGTGGGAATTGGTCACACGCTTCCGTTTCGTATTAAGGCTCGGCACGGACTGAGCGTTGCGTATCACTGACCTGTTCGATCACAGAAAAGAGGCTCTTGGACTATTGAGCACACCACCTCTGTTCCATGTAAATCACCTATTATGCCATATCGGCAACATATTGGCGAGGCATTCGTCTTCATGGACGACAGTTCGCGCCCCCATAGTGCACATCTTGTGAATGACTTCCTTCAGGATACAGACATCGCTCGGGCCGGCCGTGGTGGGCGAGCTGTTATAGGCGCTTCAGTCTGGAACCGCGCGACCGCTACGGTGGCAGGTTCTAATCCTGCCTCGGGCATGGATGTGTGTGATGTCCTTAGGTTAGTTAGGTTTAAGTAGTTCTAAGTTCTAGGGGACTGATGACCTCAGAAGTTAAGTCCCATACTGCTCAGAGCCATTTGAACCATTATGGGACTTAACATCTGAGGTCATCAGTCCCCTAGACTTAGAACTAGTTATACCTAACTAGCCTAAAGACATCACACACATCCATGCCCGAGGCAGGATTCGAACATGCGACCGTAGCAGCAGTGGGGTTCCGGACTGAAGCACCTAGAACCGCTCGGTCACAGTGGCCGGCCACAAATCTCTCAGAAAATAAATAAATCAATCAATGAGAATAATTTAAAAAAAAAAATAAAAAGTAAATGCTTCTGAGTCGCTGCAACATTTTCAAATCGAGGGGGAAGCCTTCTTGTCCCGGATTGTGACAGATGATGAAATATGGATTCTCCATTTTGAGGACGAAATAATAAGACAATCGACCGAATCACGTCACTATCACTCTCCACAGAAGCAAAAATTCAAAGCAGCTGCTTCCGTCGGTAAGGTAATAACCACCGTATTCTGGGACTATGATGGTGTCATACTCATTGATGTGATGCCAAGAGGCAGCACCACTAGTTTTGATGCACATGTGAACTGATTAACCAAATTTAAGAAGCGCTTCCACAGACTTCGGCGGTCGTTTGATTCAATATGATAACGCTCGGTCTCACACAAGACCCCAGGACACGTCACTAAACATGGCTGAACAGTGTTTCCGCATCCACCCTACAGCCCTCTATCTGCCTCACACTCCCACTTCTTTGGACCATGAAAGGATGCCATTCATGACAGACATTTTGAGAATCACGTAGAGATATGGCTCCGGAGCAAAACAAGGAGTGGTACCGACTGGGGCTAACCGCCCTTGTGTCTCGCTGGAAAAAGACTACAGAACGTGAAGGCGATTAATAGGGAGTCAAGAAGAAATATCCTTCTTCCTTGTGTGTGTGTTTCTTTGCATTCAGTTAATAATAGTTGAAAAAAAGTGGTTTAGTATTTTATCCATCCTGAGCAACTGTAGTAGTATATAACAAAATAATAAGCAACCAGTTACACACAGGAAATTTAATTTCTTTACCGGTTTCGGGCACATAGTGACCTTCCTCAGAAGGTTGTACCTATCGTATTATTTGTAAGTGTCATCATTAAGATGCATACATCAAAATACCATGGTCCAAAAATTATATACACAGGAGCAATAAATAATTCAATTTGAGTATTGTATTAATTATTGCTCCTGTATATTTTTAAGACCGAGGCATTTTGCAGTGGACATTGTAGACAATTTGAGTAAATGATGTGGCCATCCAGATCGCCCAACATGAATCTTATCCAATATCTACGGGACAAAATCTAGAGGTTAGTTCATGCACAAGACCCTGCACCAGCAACACTTACGCAGTTATGGACGACTTTAGAGCCTCAACATTTCTGCAGGGGACTTCCAACAATTCGTTGAGTCCATGCTACGTGAAGCTGCTGCACTACGCAGGGCAAAACGAACTCCGAGTCGATATTAGGAGGTATCCCATGATTTTTGTCACCTGAGTGTACACAGGATACCACGTACACACACGCATTCTAACAACCCCTTTCCCTCAGTCCAATAAAGACGAACATAATTAATGCACCATAAATTGATTTCTGGCCTTATATGTCGGCATTTGCGGACGTAGTAATATGTAGCACTACAGTCTGGAAATCGGAATTGTAGATAGGCAGTCTGTTGCAAATAAACTGAAGTACAAAAAATACTCATTTTGAATTCTTGCTATTGTTGTTGCTGGCTCGACTCGTTGTCTTACAAAAAGTCGGAAGATGATTTTGCTGAGGCCCAGATCTTCTCGATGTTAAGAGAAGACATTAAACTGTTAGCGAAGAATTGTCGTAGATTATTCCTGGAATCGCTTCGGTCACTAATAGGGTTCTGATCAGTTGCGTAAAAATGTGAGCGGACGATATTGTAGACGTGTGAAATAAACACTGTTTTAAGATTGACTCTTTGTGCATTTCACCATAAACAGTTGCATTACAGTTCTTGAATATAAAAGTATTTGATCATACTCCAAATTCAACAAGCACATATTATATAGTTAAACATGGACGCAAGTCTCAGACTTGCCTCCCAACGTCCATTCTGCTCCACCACCTCAAACAGTCTCAACAAGACAAGTTATTTCGAAGTCAACAAAGATACTAGACGTCGTCAGTACAAAGAGTTTGTTAGATGATATCGCGGCAGGTGTGTTCTAATCTTTATAAAGAAGATGTTATTCCGAACAAAAACATATTTTATAAAGAATGAACGATTACAAAATCTTAAATATTATTTCTGTAATAGATTTTTAATAATTTGTTTCTTGCCAATAGTAAGATTACCTGCCGTTAACTGGCAACAGAAACAAATCAAATTTCAGGGCAAAATTAACGTTTTCAGAGATAAACGGAAAGTGTAAGAAGGAATGGACATCCAAAATATAATAGAAAATGTAAAAAGGTAAATGAACTATCATACAAAGAGAGCAAACAGCTTGACAATCCAGAAAGCTCGCTTTCAGAACATAAGGTGTGCATATTTCAAAGAAACATCGTCGTTATATGAATGCTACTGAACCGTCATTTGACACAAATGTATCGTCATCTACTGTAGAATAGGCATCACAAAAGTACAGATTCGTTTCAACATACAGACGTGACAAAAGTCTAAGAAACCTATAACCTAAAATTATAACTAGGTTCATAACTAAACGTGACTGGTGACTGGCACCGCAGTGTCACAAAAAAGTATACAATGCACAGTGTAGTCTGTTACGAGCGTGGTCGGCATTACACGCAGACGGTAAAAGAAATCGCCTTACCTCTTTTTGCAGCCTAAACTTTGTCCTTCATGCAATGTCCATAAAGTATTACTTTACTTCGAATTCTTGACTGAGATGCACAAGAAAAGACATGAGAGCAGCTTACACGTTGCGTTTTGAGCCTGTGTCTCTCTGTAGCCACCCCAAAGACCCGGAAATGTCCCGTGGCGTCTAGATGTATGGGGATATCAAAGTTATTTGTACAGAAGTGGGTAACACGCTATAAATTCCTGAATGAAATTTTCACTCTACAGCGGACAGTGCGCTGATATGAAACTTCCTGGTAGATTAAAACTGCGTGCCTAACCGCTATTCGAGCTCGAGACTTTTGCCATTCGCGGGCAAGCGCTCTAACGACTGAGCTACCTAAGCAAGACTCAGGACTCGTCCTCACTGCTCGTAGAGCACTTGCCCGCGAAAGGCAAAAGTCCTGAGTTCGAGTCTCGGTCCAGCTCACAGTTTTAATCTGCCAGGAAGTTTCACGTCAGCGGATACTCCGCTGCAGAGTGAAAATTTCATTCTGGAAACATTCCCCAGGTTGTGACTAAGCATATCTGCGCAGTACATCCTTTGAGTCCAAGAGAGATAGTTCTGCAAGGTTCGCAGCAGAGCTTCTGTGAAGTCTGGAAAGCAGGAGACGAGATACGGGCAGAATTGAAGCTCTGAGGACTCGTGAATCGTGCTGGGGTAGCTCAGCCGTTGGCTGCACGATAGCTCAGCGTGTTCGGTCAGAGGGTTACTATTGCTCTGTAACAAAAAATCTGAGTAAATGGATCAACGATGAACTTGTATGGGTGTGATGGGACGTTTGCCCCGCACGAAAGCAACGAAAAAAATTAGAAAAAAAAGACGTTTGAGCACTTAGAAAAACTTCCATACCAGTCACAATAAAAGATTACTTAGTCCTCAAAAGACAGGTTTAGGGCTTGTGCTCATCCTCAGGTGTTTATACATTCATGTAAATGTTTATATTGCTGGAGATCACTGTATAAATACAAAGAAAATTATTTGCTGGCGACTAAACAGATACAAGTGGAACAATTGTAAGTGGCAAGTGAAACCGGTCGTGTGACGAATAAATAATCTTTCGTTTTTTATTCCAGTCTTTGATCACAATATCAATTCTTTAGACGATGGCCAGTTTCAGTCCGTAATGACCATCCTCAGATCTTTTTTACACCATGTCCTAAAGTGATAAGGCCATAATGGCATCGTCAAAACATTGCAACTCAAACTGAGTTGCAATAATGACTGTGTGGACAATGTGGCCTATTCTACACCTTATTTTAGATCTATGTGACGATGCTGTGCTGATTATATTTATATGTTTTGACGATGCCATTATGATCTTATCACTTTAGGACATGGCGTAAAAAAGATGTGAGGATGGTCATTACGGACTGAAACTGGCCATCGTCTAAAGAATTGATATTGTGATCAAAGACTGGAATAAAAAACATTTGACAGTATTGGATCACTGTTTGTATACGCGACCATGTCGCCGTTGATGAAATAATCTTTTATTGCGACTGGTAGCGGAAATTTTTCTATACCCAAAAAGGACCAGTCAAGGAGCTAAACGGCACCCACTATGGATAAAATTCAGTTAGAGCACTTGCTTGCGAAAGATGAAGGTCCCGAGTTCCAGTCTCGATCCGGTACACAATTTTAATATGCCAGAGAGTTTCGTTATGCTATAAATTGGTTAAAAACGTGGATGGCTTTGAAGAACGTGGCTCAATAGGTAAAGTGACTCCTAACGTAGAAACAATGAGTATTAATCTTTCTACGGGAAACACATTCTTAACAACCGTGTCAAGTGCGAGCAAAATTGACTTTGAAGCAGCTGTCAACGCAATTCGACGCAGCTGGAAGTCTCTTCCACGTGAATACGCGACAAACTTGTTTTTAAGTATGCCTCGGAGATGCCAAGCAATTATGGGCGCTGCGGGTGATTAGGCGTATTATTAATTTTAATTGCATTTATCCTTTGTTCATATATGATGTACTTACATGTTTTAGTTTGTTGTCAAATATATTTTCCTACTGATTAACCTGATCACGATCTTTACGTAATAGGCAGCAATATTAGATGAGACAAATCTAGAGATTTGTTGACAATATACTCTGGCGTGCCGAGCACCTAGATGCATTTTCACGATGCCTGATGGCAGGAGCTCAAAGAACTGCTGGCATCCTCACTTTCCTAGTGTAGTAAGAGCGAGCGGCTCAGTGTATTGCATTAGTGGTGGCAGCCAGCGAATCTCTCTCTTCCCAATCTCCCTGTTTTTCTGTCTTCCTGATAAATAAGTTATTAAGTACTGTATGTCAGTTTCGTAATTAATGTTCGATGTATATAAAACTGGAACTAAGAAACCAAACAGACTTCATTTTATGCTTACGTACAACTTATTATTGTCCGTCACTAGTGTGCTGGTCATATGTAAAGCGCAGCAAATAAAATAAAAATAAATATGTATTTAACTCGCTGGTCAAATAAAATTGGTTAAAAGGTGTCATGGATTCATTGATACTATCTTACTCGAATGAAATGGTTTATTTGTCACTGATTTCGAGTTTTGACCATGTGATTATTATCAAGTGCCATCACAGTTTTAGTGCACGTTTGGAAACTACTAAGGGCAATATACACAGAGTATGCATAATATACTGCGTAATGCCTCCCTTACAAGGGCTGCAAATTCGAATATCAAGGTGTGGCATGACGAGCTCCTGACAGCAGAGCGCGTAAAACGCTCGTGTCAAGAGTCTTTCCAGACGTGCTGAGCTTGATCAAGCACGTTACACATTCTACATGCATATTTGAAGGTGAACTACTGAAATGGAAGAACAGCACCTACCTCATCATCAACATTTCATTATATTCACAGTTTTCAATTGTATACAGGCTGAGTCACTGTTGCCACCAAGAATAACTCTGGGAGTATGATAGGAGCTGAAAAGTTTTTCGGACAAAAGTTGTATGGGACAACGGGGGCCATAATATGACGCTGGGAAACGAGCCGGCAACAACACATCTCCTCCGCGTCCAATTCAACTATTTGGGAATTGTGTCTGCAACTCATTTCTAGCCATTAGCGAAAAACGTGCTGGACACTCACGTGGTGATACCATATTCTGTTCCTTGTTCCTAAAGGTAATGCTTCCAATGACAGACCTAATGTTTCTTGCATGAATGTGGTGTACTTCCTACCATTAAATTTTCCTTTGATGAAATAGGGGCCTATCATTCTGTCCTCCCGAATCCTACACCATACATTCACCGACCACGGGTTTTTGGCGTGCAACTTGTCGTAGCCAACATGGATTTTCAGTTGCCCAACAATGCATGTCGTGCAAGTTAACATTTCCATGGTTCGTGAATGTAGTCTCGTCAGTAAATAAAATCAAATTAATAAATGTGTCGTCCCTCTGAATCTGAAGTTGAGCCCATCGGCAGAATTCAATGCGACGCATACAATCAAAAAATAGTTCAAATGGCTCTGAGCACTATGGGACTTAACTTCTGAGGTCATCAGTCCCCTAGAACTTAGAACTACTTGAACGTAACTAACATAAGGACATCACACACATCCACGCCCGAGGCAGGATTCTAAACTGCGACCGTAGCGGTCGCGCGGTTCCAGACTGTAGCGCCTAGAACCGCTCGGCCACTCCGGCAAGCCGCATACAATCCGTACCAGTTAATTCTTGGTGGAGACTGATATGGTAAGGATGATGTTTGTGGCGATGCAGAACACCAACAACACTACTCTGGCTCATGCCAGATTCCCTTGTGATTTGACGTGAACTAACTCAACGATCTCGAACCACAGTAGCAACAGTACAAACTTCCATTTCCCCGTTAGTAACTTTCCTTTGCTGGATAAGTTTCCGATGCGTTAAAGATTCAGTTGTTCTCAATTTATCATACACATATTTAAATGAACGACGTGTAGGCTGAGTACGTCGAGGATATCTTTCTGCATATAAGTCTCTTAGCTCTCACTGAATTTCGTTGGCACTCTTCGTAAATGAGAAGGATATCGACTTGTTCTTCGAAGGAATACATCATTCACATTCCCTTGATTCGCCGATGCCAGTCTTACCGTTCCCATTAGTGTTGTATTGCAAAATAGTCGAATTGTATTTACATGTCAAAGGCACGTTAGATGGAAACGCCGTATTCGGCGAATATTTACTATTTGCATGATATACGAGAGATAATTGTCAGAGCATGTGCTTCGATAAGTGCCGAAATGATAAGGAATACCGCTCAATCCATGATAAGAAGATTGCAGCACCAATGATCATCACTTCGAACACCTTCCGTAAATGGACGTTCATGCCACCTTTGTGACTTTCGTTGACCTTCAAAGACCTTACTGTTACACACCATTGGATTCGTCTCGATAGCCATAATCAGAAAATAAGTACCAAACTACAACATCCCATTAAAAAAAAATTGACCTCCATAGCCGCGCGGGATTAGCCGAGCGGTCTAAGGCGCTGCAGTCATGGACTGTGCGGCTGGTCCCGGCGGAGGTTCGAGTCCTCCCTCGGGCATGGATGTGTGTGTTTGTCCTTAGGATAATTTAGGTTAGGTAGTGTGTAAGCTTAGGGACTTATGACCTTAGCAGTTAAGTCCCATAAGATTTCACACACATTTGAACTTTTTTTTGACCTCCATATCTTTGACGCGACCCCACATAGCAACAAAAAACCAACGTCATATTATGGCCCCCGATGTCCCATGCAACATTTATCCCACAGACTTTTCACCTCCTATCATGCTTTCGGAGTTATTCTTGGTGTCAATAGCTCGTGACTCATCCTGTATAATAATATTTTACGTCTTTTCTGTGTACACTTCATTATTATTATTATTATTATTATTATTATTATTCACTTTTGGGCATTATTGTACCATATTATGTGCTACATGCGGCATCTTCAGAGTTTTTTTACCTTTACTTTGTGCCCAAATTATTTTCATTCTTCAGACCAGGTTTTTCTGGTAGCCCAATGATCCAGTGAATTTGCTGCCTAAATATTTTTTCTGCCTGGTGTAGCATGTCCGATTTGGACTGGTGATGGTAATAGTACTTTACTACAGTTAATAATAAGGTTTTGAGTAATCTAACAAACGTTTCGCACTCAGAATTTTGGATATTGATTATGGTATGTTTCGGAGACGAATAGACAATTTTGTCTAAGTGCCCAAACAAATAGTTAATATCATGACCACGGTCAAAATTTAGTAAATTGATAGCACGGGTCTTATACAGTTGTGAGGTATTATTACAATGTGCAGATCGCTTCTCGTTTCAGTACGGATAGGGTATGATGGCTGCCTAGATGTTGGAAGTCTTTTGCGTATTGATAGATGCACGTTGCTACAATGTCTAATGTATAATAAACATCGTCACTTTGACAAAGTGATGATCTAGTTTGCGCTTGTGAATTTCGAGGACTCGTCTGTAGTTCACGAGTGCCATTTGACACCGCCAGTTGCCGATAGAGCACGCTGCAGTGACGTATTGTCACCCAGTTAAATGTGACATGCCCTGTTGAGAAGGATAACTTTGCTGTAGCGGCGCTGTATTTAATCACAGTAGGATAACATTCCCAGTTGGACAAGTGGAGTTAACGGCTTCGCAACAACTTCCTCATTTCTGTACAATTGTTTCTGCAGCTCTTTGCATGATGGATTCCTCCCGATGAGCACAAGGGGCTGTTATGGAATTTCTCCGTGTAGAATTGTGCACGCTTCACACATTAGTCGCAAGATGAAAGAGGCATATAGGGAATAATGTCTCGCACGATGCACAATATTCCTGTGGTGTCAGCGTTATGAGCAGGAATGAGTAGCCAAGAAGACTATCGAGCTCCTTCAAAAATTTCGATGGACCTGGAACATCCAACTTACAGCCTCGATGTCTCCCCATGTAACTCTCATAACTCAGACCCCTTAAAACAATCTTTGAAACGTTAGAGGTTCACTTTTGACAAGGAAGAGCTTGGCACCGTGGAAAAGTGGATCCATTGACAGTACAGGAGTTTCTATACTGATGTCATCCCTCCCTTCCCAGGTACTGTGATCGCTGTATCAATGTCAGTGGAAATTATCTACAGTTATAGTCTTCCACGTGATCTGTAACTTTTTTTTAATCATCTGACTGGTTTGATGTGGCCCGCCGTGAGTCCCGAGATCAATTTAATTAATTAGTCAGTAAATTTAATATCAATTATTTGCCACTTTCTGGGTTGTTGGAAGCGAGGACAAGAGAATCACAGATTTCGAAAAGATATCTGAATGGTATGAAAATTGCCAGTTGACTCTAAATAACGAAAAGTGTGAGGTCATCCACGCGAGTGCTAAAAGGAATCCTTTAAACTTCGGTTACATGATAAATCAGTCAAATGTAAAGGCCCTAAATTCAACTAAATACCTAGTAATTACAATTACGAACGACTGAAACTACAAGGAACACACAGAAGATGTTGTGGGGAAGGCTAAACAAAGACTGCGTTTTATTGGCAGGACACTTAGAAAATGTAACAGATCTTCAAAGGAGACTGCCTACGCTTGTCTGTCCTGTTTTAGAATGCTGCTGCGCGGTGTGGGATCCTCACCAGACAGGATTAACGAAGTACATTGAAAAAGTTCAAAAAAGGGCAGCA
This sequence comes from Schistocerca nitens, assembly GCF_023898315.1. NCBI lineage: Eukaryota > Metazoa > Arthropoda > Insecta > Orthoptera > Acrididae > Schistocerca > Schistocerca nitens. The sequence goes on from NC_064617.1 coordinate 738,577,076, forward strand.
CGTTTTGTATTATCGCGAAATATAAGAGAGAGTGTCACTGGAATGATATAGGGTTTGGGCTGGACATCATTAAAACAAAGGCGTTTTTCGTTGCAGTCACCGAATGCGAAAATATTTTGTTGACACCGACCTACATAGGGCGAAACGACCACCACGATAAAATAAGGGAAATCAGAGCTCGTTCGGAAACATATAAGTGTTCATTTTTTCTGCGCGCTATAAGAGATTGGAATAATAGACAATTGTGAAGGTGGTTCGATGAACCCTCTGCCAGGCACATTTGCAGACTATCCATGTAGATGTAGATAATATTTGCTATGTCGAGCGCTAATCAGGCGTTTTTTCGTTGCTGCGAGATCTTTTAAAGAAATCTCACTAGCCTACCTGACCATCGTTATAAAATCAACAAAAATGCTGTATTTATAAAGTGATACATAATATTAACTTCATATTTACAACTCCCCTCTGCAGATTCCTTGAGAGACTTCATAGGTGACGAGGCATCAGGCTACCTTCCTACGCTCCGACCTGACGGCTGTTACCTGTAGAATAACAAGTTAGTACACGAATGAATACAGACAGTGCCTTACATCCTTACTCTCTAGCGGCTCAGCATAGGAATCTTTTTCCCACTGATTTTCAGACGGGTTATAGTGGAGGGGAGTGGCTGAGTGGGGGAGGTGAGGTCTGGAGTATTTCCCTTTTCACAAAGCGGGGGGGGGGGAGGAAGGGAAGGGGGTGGGGTCTTTATCAGAAAGACAGATTATCCCCAGATGGTCATAAATCAACAGGCAAGGGTCATAAATTAATTAGCATAACAATAGTTTAAGAGGAGAGAGAAGGGTGTAATTTGACCCTGAATGTATACAACCTGCACAAACAAAATGCAAAGCCACACATTCCATGAAGCCTTGATCTTCGGAGGATCATGATTGGCTCATTGACACTATCTACGTAACGTTTGATCTGGTTCATACTGCCTTTTTCGATTGTGATAAATATGCCTTTTTGTTTAGTTTCTGGGTCCACTACAATTAGAAAGGTTTGTTTTGCACTGTGGTTCTGAATTTCCATTTAAGCATCATGATGACTACATAAGTATGGCGCTTCTTGCTAATGTGGAACTGGATTATGTAAGCGTAATTAGGACATCGAGTGTTCAATCTCCTGCCAACTGATGACATTACCTAAAGACGTTTTGATCCCCTATGGAGATATGAGGGCATGTGGCGTGAATGCCGATCCATTAAACACTGGTTACATTTTTATAGTGGTTTCCGTTCAGTGGAGATGGTAGTCAAACCTAACATTCAAATGTAATATTCCCTTTCATCTACTTATCACATTCATACAACGTATAGTGGCAAGTGGGAATGTGCTTTCTCTGCAGTAAAAGTGGCCACCTTAGAGGGCATGGCAGATACATTCATTAATGTCCTCATTTGAACAGCGTCGAAAGTTGATCTGAGTCATCAGTCTTCAGACTGGTTTGATACAGACTGCCATGAATCCTCACCTCTGCCAGGCTCTTCATCTCAAAGTAGACCTTTAAACCCACATCCTCAATAATTTGCTGGATGTATTCCAATCTCTGTCTTCCTCTATAGCTTTTATTCTCTACAGTTCCCTCTAGAAACATTGGAAGTTATCCTCTGATGTCTTAGCAGATGTCCTATCACCCTGTCTCTTCTCCTTGTCAGTATTTTCCATGTATTCCTTTCCTCTAAGTTTCCGTGCAGAACCCCTTCATTCCTTACCTTATCAGTATTCCTAATTTTCAACATTCGTCTGTAGCACCACATCTCAAATGTTTCGATTCTCTTCCGTTCCGGTTTTCCCACAGTCTGTGTATCACTACCATACAGTACTGTGCTCCAAACTCACATTCTCAAAAATTTCTTCCTCGATTTAAGGCCTACGTTTGATATTAGTAGACTTCTCTTAGCCAGGAATGCGCTTTTTGACAGTGCTAGTCTGCTTTTGATGCCCTCCTTGCTCTGTTCGTCATTGGTTATTCTGCTGCCTAGTTAGCAGAATTCCTTAACTTCATCTTCTTCTTGACCATCAATCCTCATGCTGATGTCAAGTTCGTCGCTGTTCTCATTTCTGCTGCTTCTCATTATTGTCTTCTTTCTTTGATCTACTCTCAATCCATATTCTGTACTCATTAGATTGTTCATTACATTCAGCATATCATGTAATTCTTCTACACCTTCACTCAGGATAGTAATGTCATCAGCGATTCGCATCACTGATATCCTTTCACCATGAATTTTAACACCACTCCTGAACCTTTCTTTTATTTCCGTCATTGCTTTTTCGATGTACAGATTACACCCCTACTTTACACCCTTTCTCATCCGAGAACTTCGTTCTTGGTCAGCCATTCTTATTATTCGCTCTTGGTTCTTGCACATATCGCGTATTACCCGTCTCTCCCTATAGCTTACCCCTATTTTTCTCACAATTTCGAACGTCTTGCACCTTTTTACGTTATCGAACGCTTTTTCCAGGTCGACAAATCCTATGAACGTGTCTTTATTTTTCTTTAGTCTTGCTTCCATTAGCAACCTCAGCGTCAGAATTGCCTCTCTGGAGTCTTTACCTTTCTTAAAGCCAAACTAATCGTCATCTAACACATTCTCAATATTCTTTTCCGCTCTTATGTATGTTATTCTTGTCAGCAAGTTCTATGCATAAGCTGTTAAGTTGATTGTGTGATAACTCTCCCGCTTGTCAGCTCTTGCAGTCTTCGGAATTGTGTGGATGATATTTTTCTGAAAGTCAGATGGTATGTCGCCAGACTCATACATTTCAAACACACTAACGTGAGTAGTCGTTTTGTTGCCACTTCCTCCAATGATTTAAGAACTTCTGATGAAATTTCATCTATCCCTTCTACTTTGTTTGATATTAAGTCCTCCAAAGCTCTCTTAAATTGTGATTCTAGTATCGGATCCCCTACCTCTTCTACATCAAATTGTGTTTCTTCTTCTATCACATCAAACGAATCTTTCCCCTTGTAGAGGTCTTCAGTGTATTCTTTCCACCTGCTTTTAATAGCGGTATTCCCTCTGCATTCTTAATGTTACCAGCCTTGCTTTTAATTTCACCGGTTTTTACTTAAATATATGCGATTCAGTCCTTCCTAAAATCATTTATTTTTTGATTTCTTCACATTTTTCATGCAGCTATTTCGCCTTCCCTTCCCCACACTTTCTATTTATTTTATTCCTTAGCGACTTGTATTTCTGAATTCCTGAATTTCAGTGAAAATTTTTGTACTTCCTTCTTTCATGGGTCAACTGAAGTATTTCTTCTGTTAGCCACGGTTTTTTCGCAGTTACCTTCTTTGTGTGTTTTTTCTTCCCAACTTCTGTGATTACCCTTTTTAGAGATGTCCATTTCTCTTCAACTGTACTGCCTAATGAGTTATTCCTTATTGCTGTAGCTATAGCCATAGAGAAGTACAAGCGTATCCCGTCATTCCTTAGTAGTTCGTATGCCATTTCTTTGCTTGTTGATTCTTCCTGACTAATCTCTAAAACTTCAGTCTATTCTTGATCAGAACTAAATTGCGAGTCTATATCTGCTCCTGGGTACGCCTTACAATCCAATATCTGATTTCGGAATCTCTGTCTGACCACGATGTAAGCTAACTATAATCTTTCTGTATCACTCGAACTTTACCAACTATACCTCCTCCTCTTGTGTTTCTTGAACAGAGTATTCGCTATTACTAGCTATTTGTTACAGAACTCAGTTAGTCTTTCTCCTCTCTCATTCCTTGTCCCAAGCCCATATTCTGCAGTAACCTTTTCTATAACTGCATTCCAGTTCCAGTCCCCCAAGACTATTAGAATGTCATCTCAATTCACGTAGTGCATTACCCTTATAGTTTTTCCTCATACACTTCTTCTGTCTCTTCTTCTTCAGGTTGCCAAATCGCCATGTGTTCGTGAATTATCATTGTCGGCGTTGGTTTTCTTTTGATTCTGGTAAGAACAATCCTAATCACTGAACTCTCCACAGCAACACACTCTCTGCCCTACCTTTCTATTCATAACAAATCCTACTCCCGTTATACCATTTTCCGCTGCTGTTGATGTTACCCTATACTCGTCTGAGTAGAAATGCTTGTCTGTTTTCCATTTCACTTCACTGACCCCTACTATATCTCACTGAGCCTGTGCATTTCCCTTTTCAGATTTTCCACCTTTCCTACCACATTCCAGATTCTGACATTCGACGCCCTGATTCGTAGAACGGTATCCTTTCATTGGTTATTCAGTCTTTTTCTCATGGTTACCTCCCCCTTCGCAGTCCCCTCCCGGAGATCCGAATGTGGGACTATTCCGCAATCTTTTTGCCAATGGAGAGATCATCATGACACTTTTTCAATTACAGGATACAGCCCTCTTTGATAAGGCCGTTGGCGAAATGAGGGTGGCTTCGTATGCCGGAAGTCTTCGGCCGCTAATGCTGATTATTAATCAATATTTAAGCTGTGGGGGGTTTCGAGCCCAGGACCGAGGACGTTCTGGTTGCTAATAAAAGACGCTACCCTTACACCACGGGTCTTGACTCATTTCTTAGTTGATGCCACGTCTTCTTCAGATCCAATGGAACAACAGAGGGGCACGGAGCTCGCTGACGAATTTCCGCCATTATCCTCGTAGCACCATCCTGAAATTTACGAAGCCACTAGTCTCCGCAATGCAACAGATGTACGCAGAATGGCAAGGAGTCAGATAGGTCTACTGCTCACCCAAGCCTCCCTGAAGCGAGTTCGTCTGTTGAGGCTGTAGGCTGAGTCAAGAATTCCTGTTGAGTTTGAAAGGGGAAAACAGCAGATGAGGTCTCAAATGTTTCTCCTGATTTTCCTCCCGAGGTAGATGTAACTCCTCCGAAATCACTCGAGGTCGGCGAAGTCGTTGCTCTTCTGGTGTTTCAATGATTCAACAGCAACAAATTGAGGAGCCCCTAAATTTACCTCTTCTATTGACGTCGCCTACTGTTTGTTACTCCCATGGAGACGATTGGTCAGCAGATCGGATTTTGTTGTTGTTGTCAAAGAATGTAGGCTTATCCTTTCTTTGAATGTCAGTTGGGTGAAATAGGAACTGCGGCTCGCTTCATCGCGTCGGTTTATTTGGTTCCTGTGCAGATGTTGTGTTCCTGCAAGAAGATAAATTTATACGTTTTTGTCTGCACTGTTTTTAATGCGGTTCCCGAATGTTCCGCAGGGACTCTCTTGTTTCTTGGGAGGGCTGTCCCATGTAAGGGATTGAAGTTGTTGATAATGCTAGAGGAAGAGAATGTACTTTTCTTCACCTGATCTTGACTCTCCCTGACTCATGGTCCTATATTGGATGGACTTTAGACCGTTGTCGATTTTGCTAAGGACTATTGGTTTATTTGTTATAGAAAAGTTCTCAGAGGATTTTGATGGATGGTGTTTTTAACTGTGTGTTGCGTCCTGTAGCTCAGTCTGTCAATTTTAATTTCCGCCCGGAACTGAAAGATTTATTTCGCTCCTTGAAACTCCACGAACTGTAATTATCCGACTCTTGATAGATTTACCTATTTTACTGCTACTTCTAACAATAATCTTGACCGGTTTAATTTATGTGATTGCATTTCGGCTATCGATGTCATCCCTGCAAACTTCCAGACCACTGTGCACTAACTCTTACTTTAAATAAAGTGATCTGGGAAGTGTAAGACCCATAGTTTCCGTTCGACTGCGCGATACGCCTCCATTTTGGAATGGTGAACTCAGCTGCCAAAGTCGGGGCCCCGACAAACGTTGATATGATTCTGCACTGGTAGAACGAGGGAATTTTGGAGGACGCAAGAATTTTACTACTCTCTCTTATGTAACCTTTGTGAAAGTTCTCAGTAGGTTCCCCTACAGCTTGCAGATGTCGTGTGTGTAAAGGTTCACGATTGAAGCTACATTTGATGGAATGGCTAAGATTGCGATCCAAACAACGTTTCTGGGTTGCAGATCAAGTGACTTCTCTATATGACCTGATACGATATCAGACTCATCGTCGACGTGTGTGTATCACTTCTCTCAAGACCGAGAACGGCAATGCTGTGACGACACAGAAGGACGTATTGCACGCTCTACCTCAGTTCCATGTTGGGCTGTATGAGATACCCATTCCTGTCGATATGTCATCCGATTTGTTTGTTCGGGCTGTGGATCGTAGACTTACACCTACTCATAATGCTGTATTTTTAGACGCTTTTCAGTGTGACAATGTCTAGACCTTTATTGCCGGATCGCCTTCTCGTAAGTCTCCGGGGTTGGGTGGTCTGCCAAAGGAGTTTTATGTACTTTTATGGCCTTTTTTGAGTACTAATTTTACATTGCTTTTGAACGAAATGTTTAGAGGTAGGGGGGACGCGGGATAGCAGTGCGGTCTGAGGCGTCTTGTCACTGTCCGCGCGGCTCCTTCCGTCGGAGGTTCGAGTCCTCCCTCGGACATGGGTGTGTGTGTTGTCCTTTGCGTAAGTTAGTTTAAGTTAGATTAAGTAGTGTGTAAGCTTAGGGACTGATGACCTCAGCAGTTTGGTCCCATAAGATCTTACCACAAATTTCCAATTTTTAGAGGGGAGTTTGTACCCGACTCGGTTAAAGCTGGCGAAATTGTGTTAATTTCTAAAAGTTCTGGACAGGCAGCTACTGTTAAATTTTGCCTGATTACCTTATTAAATTTGGATTGTAAGTTGTGGCGAAGGCGGTGAGTAGCCGGTTGTCTGCAGTGCTGGAAAAATTTGTTGCTGATCATCAAAACTTTATTCCTGGTGGTACTATTCTGAACTGAATAGTTGAATGTCGTGATGTCGTATCAGTGGCTGCTGATACGTTTCCCGATGTCCTGCCTTTTTTGAATATTGACAAGACGTTCGACCGGATCAACCTTGGCTTCCTGTTGACAGGTGCTGGAAGCTGTTGAGTTCACAACAGGCGTGCGAGGGACCTCGTCTGTTTTGTTTAAGGGTACCAAAGCCTCGGTGGCTGCCAAAGGCCAGCTGACACCTTCAACCGTAGGCGTTTTCCTCAGGGAAGTCCACTTTTATTGTCGTTGTTTGTTCTATCATTTGAACCAATTCTTCGAAGGTTAGTTGTCAAGTTACAAGGATATGCTGACGATGTGATGTTTACAAAGCCTGAAGAAGGTCGCTTGCAACAGGGATCGAAACGTCGTTAGTTTTATATATATTAACAATGCGGTCACAAACCTAGAAAAATTTTATTGAATGAGACAATGGTCACGGAAGCCTACATTTATAATCAAATACAACTGTATGGCTGTTGGGTCATTATGTTGATTAGTTTGTAAGGGGAGAGGGCGTCTACCAGTACGTGGACAATGCATATCTGAGGTGTTTGCGCCTGCCACAGTATCGCGACTTATTCGCCAAAATGTGAAACCTTATATTTCTTCATCGAAATATCAGATAACTCAGCCGGTCTTTGTGGTATTCTAGTCATAGCCCCATTTCATTATCGTAGCCCTGTTGGTCTTGTTTAGTAAAAGAGGAAAGTAGTTGCAAGCAACAACTGGAAAGGCACTAATTATCAACTCTGATTCTTTTGTTCTCTTAAGAGTACAAAAAAAGTTAAAGCATGTGGCTGGAGAGGGAAATAAGTGGTAAATGTCGCGAAATGTTGACACAAAGCCGCAAGTTTGAGTCCTTACATTCTTTTATTTTTTAAACGTCATTTCAGCTGTCTAAGAAAAAAGTAGCTGTATGGTCAGCACAGATGACTGTTATGTGGCAGACCAAGGTTCGATGCCAGATAAAACTGGAATAGGGCAAAGTATCGTATCGAGGGTTCCCGATTTCCAGAAAATCCCCGTGTTAATGCGCCTATGTTGCGCTATAATACTGTTGCAGCAACATGTTCTTAGGATAGTCAAAGACCACTGAAGCTGAACTGAAAGAGTGCCAGCTCAAAGGTGCCTGTAACCGCATAGGAGGCAGTTTGTGGACTAGTCCATGTCAGTAGACACAAGGCGCCCTCTTTCTCTCCTCAGAGTCTGGATCCCGAGTGTAGTGTCCTCTTGAGAGTAAGTTAAATCTTCCTCTCTCTCCAGTATAGCAAGCCTAAGTGGCCTGTAAGGTGTCAGGCAAATCCAACACCTTCCATGAAAACCCTGACATGATAGCAAATCCGGCAATATGTCACATAGCTCCGAATAAATCCTGACATTAAATTAACCAAAGTAATACGATCAACGAGTGAGCAAAATGGAATACCACAGACTAACACAAGGACGCCTAAATGCATGTCATACTTTCCCACCGTGAAACAGATGCAGTTCCGAGGCGAGAAACGATAACAGAAGCCGAGAGCAGAGCCGTGTAGGCTAGAAGGCCCTACGATAAGAGCAGGACAATTGGACACCCACATCGCCGACCTACCACCAGGAGGTCCATCCCCCAGCCCATGTTAAAAGATAGAGCACTCCAGAAGAACAGCATAGATCTTACAATAACACTAAAAGGGCCACACCAGCTGCAAGTTTTAGCGTGAGACTATACGCGTCTCTGTTACGTAGCAAACATTAAAAACATTGCCCCACCATGAAAAGTATAACGTTTCTCATTGGATAGACAGAATTGTAGTAGGCAGAGCTTAAGGTTAACATTTAGACGCTGATTGGTCAGTTGAAAACACAGCCAGATACCTTTTTCTTAAACCAACTTTGGTAAACAGTAGTAAGGATAAGTTTGAGAGAGTTGCTACCAAGACGGCGAGGTGTGTGGAGCTGCGGCACCCGCTTCCCCTGACGCTGCCTAACCACCGACAAGGTAACGAACGCACGTGATGCCGCATAGGAGCGCATAAGGCTTCACTCAGAACTGCAGAAGTCTCATCTGTTACATCCCGTTTTTACGTAATACTAGTGTCGATCGTCAATTAAACTTCGTGGTATTCACATTTGCTACTTGAAGTTAAAATCGGAAACGCTATGATTCTTCTGTTATATAATTATTGAGAAGCCACATCAGCCACTGCAATTTACGACAAGTTAAATAAGTAATTACATATACTTTAGGATCACTGTAGACCATTTTTGATAGCTTTCTCTTTTATGAAACTTAATTTAAACCTAGATTATAGATGTGATATAGCATAGGTCATCCTTCGATCCATTATAGAACTTGGAAACCCATTCAGGGAATATTCGTTCACATTTTTTTGTTGAATGCACTTGGTTTTTATCATCCTGTATTAAAATATTTCCTTTTATCTATAGTACAATTTATAAACAACGTTTTGTGAGTAGAATAAAAATTCCAATGGCAAACGTAACTGCTTTTTCAACGTTATTTTACCAGCTAAATAAAAATAGGAAAGCCTTGAACCCCTTCCACTAAATTTAGTTAGTATTAAGATTCTTTTACAGGGAGTGCAGTGGAGCTGACGCTGAAATAATTAAGTTTTTGATTATATCAAAGCTAGTCTCACTGAATTCTTCTGAACTCTACATGTCATGTGTGGTCTGGCGTCTCCTTATCAGCAACAGGTCCCAGGTACAAACTAGTCAGTTCCCTAAAAAAAACACGCTCAGAGCGTCGTTGCGCGAAAGTGGTAGGGAGGCAAGACTTAGAACAAACAGACACCACGCAGAATGTTAGAGGCCCACAACCACAACTCCCCCTCATTCTGACAGCTACTTTCCTTGCGTCTAAAGTTTTTTTTTCAGTTTACTCCCAACACTGGCCAATGGTATATTTTTGTAATGGTTACTGCCTTTCCTCCAGAAGCTCTGTAAAAATCAGCTGACATAACAGCCCCCGCGTTCTGAAATGTGGGACTCGGAACCTAAGTTATAGGCCGTCCACCAATGAGTGAAAGTGTTATTCCCGCTGGAACGTTTTCTCTACCGTGGTAAAACAAAAAGGAAAAAGTCATCCCATTTTTCTTGGCATAAGCTTGGTGGGTCACCAGCCACGCAATAACCACGATAGGTGATGGTTTCATACAATTTCTGAAGATATTATATATGGTTGGAGCCTAGGCTTTCGCAAGGACAGATGCGGACAACACTTAAATGAAGTCCCTCACGTCACAGATAAACTTTTTTCTCATCACCCTATTGGCGCATGCTACCGCCAGCTAATTAAACTGGGGGAACAGTGGGGGTTGGAGGAGGGTGGGGGACTGCTTTTTAATATGGTGGTGGAGACTCTGTACTCTACACCGCCCCGTGGCTCCGGCGCCTTGGTGGCAGTACGCCCGTACGCAACCCGATGCACAATAGCTACATCGTTCTCTCTCTGCTTGGGCGCAAGTGCATTGTCCGGGCTGAATGGAAGCCGCCTAACCCCCCCCCCCCCAGCCGCCCACCCTCCCTCCTGCGTCACACTCTCGCGTGTTATGCGATCTCCCTCAAGCGCCTGCTAGCTTCAATGGCTCCAGCGGCCTCTTGTTCTTCTCAACACATAGTTACTATATATAATGGGCGGGGGCACTACGAATGTCGTGCGGGACAATACGTTGAGAATGTGGGTTTCGCGGGAGTCGTGCCAGAGATAAATTTCTGCAATCGCGCTATCCTCTGTGTCCTCGGTGGCTCAGATGGATGGAGCGTCTGCCATGTAAGCAGGAGATCCCGGGTTCGAGTCCCGGTCGGGGCACACATTTTCATCTGTCCCCGTTGACGTATGTCAACGCCTGTAAGCAGCTAAGGGTGTTCATTTCATTGTAATAACATAGTTACTACATGATGCAGGAAATCCAATCAGAATTTAGGAAGCACAGAGAGTTAAGAGTCCAGCTGCAATCACTGCCATAACCCTTAAATTCCAGGGGAGATCATACAGTGTAATTGTCATTAACATGATAATTCGTCTCATCCTCTCAAACAAGAATGAGATGTGGCTAGCTGGAATAACTAGCCACCTCTCGCTACCTACAGCGGGTATCATAATAGCGTAAACGCATATAGTTGAAAGTACACGATACTAGAAGCAGAAAGTCTTAGTAAACATGGGTTCTAAGTGGCCTACCTTAAGAGCTATGAGCATTTCTTCATATTCGCTACTTTGAAACACATCTCTTTTAATGAACAGGTGCACATAGCTCTTAAGGCATGCCTATTAGCTGCAGTCATGGACTGTGTGGCTGGTCCCGGCGGAGGTTCGAGTCCTCCCTCGGGCATGGGTGTGTGTTTGTCCTTAGGATAATTTAGGTTAATTAGTGTGTAAGCTTAGAGACTGATGACCTTAGCAGTTAAGTCCCATAAGATTTCACACACATTTGAACATTTTTTTATGCCTGTTAAAGCCCATGTCTACTGAGACTTTCTAGCTTCTAATGTCATGTACTTTCAACATCATCCGTTTACGCCATTATTACAGCACACCCAGTGGATTACTAAGCGACTCTCACAGATCCCGGAAACCGAATCCAGTTTCAGTTGCAGAGTGCACATCAACAGCTTCCAGCAACAACAAAAACTTAATCTTCAATATTTCACGTTGTTGTTGACTACTTTAAAAACTTAAAATGCTGTCACAATCCACTCACAATCTTATGTCGAAAATTCAACACAATAAGACACGTTTACAGTTAAAAACTGTATGTCTTGAGGCAGTGTAACTAAAGGTGCGGAAATATCTGAAATTCATTAATCCAGTATTTGAGAACGAGAACACTTAGCGAGTTCCAGCAAACCTTACACAGTAACTTCAAATCTCTATGAAACTCTTTCTCGCTGATACCTCCGGCAAAATGATGAAAGGAAAAAAAAAGTTTATCGCTTACTAATTTTCGCTGTTCATGCAGTGTAGCTTCAGCATCGGACGTGACGTTGTAATTTATTACTACTTTACTACCGCCTCTTTTAGGGACACAGTATACAGACGGTATCCACATATAACCATCCCTGAACGTACTACCATCATTTTACGACACATAGTTCACGAGACATGACGTCATAATCATCCAGGTTAATGAAAAACTAGCTTTTGCTTCAAATGGCGCACTTCTTCATCAGGTATGACGCTTTAATTTACTGCTCCTTCACTACTAGTTCTATCCACAACACACTTTGCGGACAATATCTACATATATCACTGAATCTATCTGTAAAATCATGTCACTATATGACATATAGTACAGGAGATTTGACTTCATAAGCATTGAGATGCCTGTATAACTGCTGGCTATTACTTCAAATGGAGAGCAAATTACCCTGACTATATTCATCGAGTGCTTCATAATGACAGCACTTGGCGACTTCCAGCAAACTTTTAGCATAATTTTAAACCTTTTCTAAACAATTTTTCGCTTACCTGCTTAACTTCAAATCTTTAACACATTAACTCATGTATAACCAGAAACTGTTTTATACATAGAAGTTCAATTTTTTTAAAGACTCGAGAATTTAATAGTATTACAGTAATTGGAGACGCGTAAAAACACAAAAGGCATCTTTGGATACGTAAAATTACATGGAAAGTGATTGTGGCTGTGTTTCTTCATGTACCTTATACATCTGACGATTCCCGCCTCTTAAGGTGAGTTCTATCTGCTACGAAGTTCTGAATCCAGTCGTAACGCTGGGACGGAAATCCGCAACTCGCATTTTGTTGAAAGAAGCAACGAGGAGCCTTATGTAAATGAAGGTACACGGAACCACAGTGGACATACGAGATTAGTGAGTAAGCGTCTTGCCGAAGAGTAATAATTGGCGGCTACCAATACTTGCAGTTCTGCTCCTAAGACGATAGGAAAAAAAGGGTTATGAGAAGTCATGATAAACTGAACCATAGTCCTAAACATGAGGTTAAATGCGGAGACACACTTCTCGATTTGGTGCAAGAATTTGAAAATCGATTTCATAATTTTCGAAACAATAAATAGAAAAATTTTGTATTTACGCGTCACCTTTTACAAATAGTATAGATACCTTGCCAGAAGATTTCCAGATGGAGTGCATAGAGCTGCAGTCTGACATCCAGCTAAAAGAAAAAATTGATCATGTGATGATGTGTTTCTGTTGGACTATCACAGATCATACCTACCCAGAGACCAACATCCATTGTTTCATAATAATGCGTTAGAATTGTGATATTTTTTTGGAAGCACGTAAGTTTTGAATAGTTATTTTCAAGGATAAAACACACGAATAATGAAAACAGAAACTGCCGGCCGTGGTGGCCAAGCGGTTCTAGGCGCTTCAGTCTGGAACCGGGCGACCGCTACGGTCGCAGGTTCGAACCCTACCTCGGGCATGGATGTGTGTGATGTCCTTAGGTTCGTTAGGTTTAAGTAGTTCTAAGTTCTAGGGGACTGATGACCCCAGATGTTAAGTCCCATAGTGCTCAGAGCCATTTGAACCATTTTGAAAAAAAGAAACAAAATTTCAGATGAACGCACCTTGAGAACACCATGTGAATTCCAACGACTTCGATTGAACCTGGTACTGATATATTAGTTTCTCAAATTCAGTCATATATCACATTAATTCTATGATTTGTGATTACTTGTACATAAAATTATTAATGAAATATCACATACAAAATGTCAAATTAATTCCATCTTGCTTTTTTCTCTGCGGTTATTGTTAGTGTTCGTACACTGTGTGCGTTCCAAAGATACTCGTCTTCTGAAAACGTAGCCCAGGTAAGATAACAGGGTGGGCACGCCTGATCCAGGGGTAGGCCAACTTTAGCTTGCATAAAGTATACCTTCCTATGTTTCAGGATACCAAATCACGTGGCCAGCTCGATTTCAGTGCGATTTGAAGAGCGCCTGGATGATCTTTGACACTTCCCCTGACACGACCAATCACCAGAATCGGATCTTACTGGGCGTTTGGATCAGTTTCATGTCAAGGCTTATGGTAATCTTAACCTCCCATTATCGTTGACGGATCAGAGTGTGCACTGCGTTAAAGTGGTTCAAAGCTCTTGGCATAGCGGTTGTCAAGGTGCTTGCGTTATTTTGATACACTTCTGTAAGTTCTTCCTGCTCTAACGAAAGGCGTCGGTGCACTCACAGCGGCGGCTGGTTTGGTGCAAAGCCAGGATCGTCTGCCGAAAATACAGGATGAGCGGATGGGGAGAATGATTCACAGCTGTGACGCGTCTCGCGTCTGCCACTTGCTAGGCGACAATTTAGCCCCCTGACAGGGCAGCAAGCCACTCTGTCTCCGCGACTACTTGGCACACGACGCACAATCGAGAGGTAGAGAGGGACGCATACACACAGGCGAATTTACTGCAGCACTGCCACAAAGAAAGAACACACTGGGGAACAGAAGGATCGGTCCTTGATATGTAAGCAACATTGTACCTACCTCTTCAAGAAACTTTTGCCAATGCTGAACACGTTTGACAAACTAGCAAGGAGTAGATGTGGATCAGTTGCTGATAAGATTCATACCCAAGACGAGATTTTTCTTTGCACATTCTGCTGCTGTACACTGTGCTCTTGTGTTTGAAAGATAGTATTCGCATAGTTACTACTGAGAACATCAAACTAAACGAAATGGCGAAAACCATCGGTGGCACGACCAGGCCATGCCCATTACGATACTAACAGATGTTGCTCCTCGAGATCTTAGAAGAAAACCAAATCTTAAAGCATTTAATCTTTAATGCAAATACGTCCTTGTGTGATCAACTTTCTCTTTCGCTCTTTCTCTCTCTAGTTTAGTCGATTCCGATCCCATGAACTAAAAACACGTCAGTTTCTTCTGTCCTACACTATCTCCCGAAGACTTTCCAAGTTGAAATCCATTACTTCGGTGATATCGTCAGTCCACCTCATCATTTGTCACCCTGTTCTCCGTGTGCCTTGGAGCTTCCACAGCAATATGGTCTTCCAGCATTATGGTATTACGCAATTGTCTACTCGTGATGTGCCGAAAGTAGGTCCGATTTTATTTCAGTATCACATCTTCCAAGAAGCGATCATGTTTTATTTGTTGTAATAGCTACCTATTCTTTCTCTTCGCGGTCCATGGAACTCTAAGGTGTTTCCTCCAACACTACAGTTCAAAGGAGTCTAATCTAAGACACTCCAACCTTTCTCATGTTTCAGGTCTGACATCGTGCGTCACAGCCTTTACTATCAGGATATTGTCGTTAAAGTTACGTCTCTACTTCTTAAAACATTGACAAGGTTAGGCATTGCCTGTCAATCAAGTAACAAGCTTGTCTTGATTTCGCGACTGCAAGCACCACCAGCACTATCTGGAGCCGAGATAATTGAAAATACGAGTAGAAACTACCTCCTTTGTTTCTCCTCGTACATGCCGTGAAGTGTTAGGCATAGTTGCCTCAATTCTCGTTTTCTTGATAGCGAATACTACTCTAACTTTTCGAACTGTCCTCTGGATGATATCATTTGCATATCTAAGGTTTTATGTATATTTATCCGAGGTATTTTAATTCTAGTTTCTTCCTCATCTAACCCGGTCACTTCCCACATACAGTCTGAATACACAGGATCACAATATACAGCCTGCCTACACTCTTTCTTTTAATATCGACCCTTTTAGTTTGCTTCATATTGGGTTCTCACCGTGGCTTCATGGTCAGAGTATGAACTCTTTATGGGGTAAATCAGATGATCTGGTACTCTCAAGTTTTTCAGTATTCCCTATAATTTATTGTGATCTACACAGTCATATACTTTAGAATAACCAATAAATCAGAGCTATACATGTTTCCGGAATTCTCTTGTCTTCTTCATTATCTATCAGATGCTGGCAATTTGATCTCTGATCCCTCTTCCTTTATGAAATCCAGAGACAGCTCTGTGTCTATATACCAGTGAAGTCTAGTTTATAAGATTGTAAGCACGATTTTATTAGTATGTGAGGTACGTGCGATTCTTCAGTGATTTGAGCACTTCTTAGGAATTCCCTTCTTTGAAATCAGAATGAATACTGAGCTATTACTGGCTTTTGGCTACTGTTGAGATCTCCACATTTACTGACACATTCAGTGAAATACATTGACAGCATTCCCTCCAGCAACTTCGAACAAGTCTGCTGGTATTCCATTCTGTCCACTAGCTTTGTTTTTAACAATATTTTCTAGGACCCATTTGACCTCATTTTCTAAAATATTTGGTCCTAGATCTAAGACTATATTACCTTCATCATCACTAATATGCAGTTCTTTCTTATTCATATCTTCCAGATATTCCACCGCTCTTTTCTTAATGTCTTCTGCTCTGTTACATGATTACCTTTTTTTTTTACCATTTCACTTTTTGCCTATAATTTTCATTTAACCCTAAATTACCAAACCTTCGTAAAATTTACGATTGCAGTTGGTACCATTTCGCAGTTCCCGTCAATCTGGTATTGCCAGTATAGGATGTAAGGAACAGGACAATATGTAACTATTTTGTATGTGACATACCACAGAGCACCGAATAATTTTAATTAACTGGCGCATAAACTATAAATTATAACTTCCTTTGAATAAAGTATGAAGTAATGAAATTTATGGTGGTTTAGTAACAATGTAACATTCAACCTCCCCCCCCCCCCCCCCGTTAGTGTTCCAGGGTTAATGTCTCTACACCATGAGCCAAAACATTACGATCGCTTGCTTGATAGCTTGCTTGTCCGTCTTTGGAACGAAATACTTCCCTTATTCTGCGTATCACGGATCCGACAGTTGTTGGTAGATTTGTGGAGGTATGTGGTATTAGATGTCTACGCACAAGGGCCGCTGCTTTGCATGTGATGGAGCCCGATAGCGACCCAGATGGGTTCCACAGGATTTACATCAAGCGAATTTCATGGCCGAGACATCAACGTGAGTTCACTGTATTGCTTCTCAAATCACTGTAGCACAGTTCTGGCTCCTAGACACGGACGGTTATACTCCTCAAAGATGACACCGCCGTCGGGAAAGACATCCAGCATGAAGGGATGCAGGTGAGTCGCAGCTGTCATCATGTCTTCGATTACTGCCACAGCTCCCATGCAGGCGCAGGAGAATGCCTCCCATAGCATAATACTGCTCCCATCAGCCTGCCGCTGTATGTTTCGATCCGCCGCTCACCTCGATGACGGCGTTTGTGGAGACGACCATCGACCTAGCGTAGCAAAAATGTGATTTTGCCGTAGAGCCGACAGGTTTCCATTGATCGACGGTAGAATCAGAATGGTCCCGTGTCCACTGCAATCGTACCTGACGATGTCGTTGGATCAACATGTTAACACGTAGTGTTGGTCTGCTGCGAAACTCCATGTTTGACTATGCTCGATGAACAGTGTGCTCTGAAACACTTGTGCGTGCACCAGCATTGTGCTCTTTCAGCAGAGATGTATCATATTTTACAGAACAGAGAAGCCTCCGAACCCCACGCTTCCTGAAGAATCGTGGACTGCCTTCCATTTAGCCCCTTGTGGTAGTTTCACTGTCCTTCTACCTCTTTCCGTAGATGCTCACGACAGTAGCACGTGAAATTCGAACAGCTCCGCCGTTTTCGAGATACTCGTTCACAGGCTCTGCGTAATAACAATCAGAGCGCTTATCTCAATGGATTTTCCCATTTGCAGCCCATGTCTGTACTAGCGTGATCCCCCGTGCGTGGATGTTCCGCTTACATACTTTCGTTACCAAATCACGTGCCGGCTACAGAAGCGGTTTATGAAACCATTCAAATTGGAGCTAGAGCAGAAGCTCAATGATGACGACAAAGACAAGTGTTTTGAGTTCTGTTCGTAGTTGTAACAATTGAATGAGGATTGGGATGGCATTGTTGATAGCTTAATTTTTAGCGAGGAATCCACGTTTCACACTAATGGGAAAGTGAACAGGCATAATTGTCGAATCTGCGGTACAAAGCACCCACACGAATGCACTGAATTTGAGCGCGATTCCCCAAAGGTAAATGTTTTTTTTACCTTGTCACGTCGATAACTTTAAGAGCCATTCTTCTTCGCCGAGAGCACGGTCACTGAATATTCTTAGTTGGACATGTTGCAGCAATGGCTGCGGCTTGCAACGTCGCGGTGGGCAGTGGCTTTTAAATGTATTTTTTTTGTAAATATCTCTTGTCTTCCCCTTTCTGTTTTTCTCTGCAACTTATCTTCGCTGCCCACTTAGGAATATGTTCTTGTCCCCTCTAGGAAGTTTCCGAAACTCTGCCTTTAACTCAAACAAAGCTGATTTATTGTCTTTTATTTATGCTTTCCTTCGTTCTTACACAACACATGTGCCACAATTCGCCTGAAATCGCATAAACTACATTCAAGTGACATAAATATCGCAAAGAAGCTTCAGAACCATTAACTAATAGAGTGTACTCTGTAATGTCCCCTGATGCGGGATCCAAAGGAAAAGGCTAAGTATTTCTCTTGAGAGGCACCCACATGTCTTGCTCATACTGTGGCATCAAGCAGTCAGGCCTGCAAGATGAATGGTCTGCCAAGCGAGTGGATTCATTCTTATTTATCGAGTAACATGAACTCTCGTACTCACAATTAAGTTACAAATTATCTTCCTGTATGAATAATACGCAACGGAAACGCACATCTGACTATCAGTAATTTACAGAACTCTGTTCACTACGCACTGGCAATACCACATTTTCTTTTAGTCTTTTATTTAATGGCTTTTATCAACACGTGGCCACCGCACTGAATATGAGTGGCGCACACATTATAAATTCGGGACATCATGACAACATACAATTCGAAGGAAAAGTCCACCAATCTTTTTCTTTTCACTAACTTATTTATTCCGATAAATTCTATAACCTAAACACACAAATTCTATAACTTACAACAATAACACATGAGAAATTCCGCCCAGTGGGCATGGCTTAACATTGGTGAATCTCTATATTATGGTCTCGTAATTATTTAACGCTACAGTGCACTTTCTGGACAGGATGGTGGATCTTTTATTATGTCTCACACTTCGACTCTCACAATCATCATCACGAAACTTTCCTCCAGACCGAGCAGTACAAAAGGAACACGCATAACTCACTAATCTTTTGAAACTACCTCGCTACTATCCCATGCAAACCACACATACCCAAATTACATGACATACACCACACTACAATATGAAACACTACACAGTGAATAGTCACAACATTATCACTTTCAGCTTTCCCACTTCAATTAATATTTATCCCAGTTTCACACGACACTGCCCCACTTCGTAATTCTACTTTCCTACTATGAACTCTGGAGATATATGCACGTCTTCCTGTGCAATGCAAGCCAAGTGGCGTTGCTGGATAGACGGACGACTCACCTTGCTTCTCTCTCAGAGTTTGAATCTAGCATCACACGGAATCATATCACGCAAAGTAATATTAAGAACGTATTCATCACACACGCGAGTCCTCAACTGATACCATGGACGAGTACTTCTCTTTATCCTTTGTCTCACACACAGATTGAGACTCACACAGTACTCACCACGTGGAAGTACTCGTCTCTAATTTCAAGTCCTGCACACGCCATTTCTTAAATATTTCAATTTATGGTACACACGCTATTTCTTAAATATTTCAACTTATTGTACACACGCTAGTAATTCAGCTTAACTTAAGCACATGGAAGTATTTCAACTTATTGCTACACGTGGTTTCATTGTGACCGTTGGTCACTTCCGAAGATTACTACGATCCCGTTAATATTACCTGTCTGACATTTAATTCTCCCCACAAAAGTTCCTGAAATAGAGAAATTATTATTTCAAACTACTCTTAAATGTTCCACATGCATACCATGTCTCCACTCTTTCATCATTACGGAGCACAACTAAAACAGGTCTTAACAGCACAAGATCCAGCGGCAGAGTGCTGAAACATGGCCGTTCTCCAGGTCATCTCGCAACTCTGTCGAGGTGGGGGGAAGACCATGCTACTGTATTGGTCAGCCAGTGGGGGGAAGACCATGCTACTGTATTGGTCAGCCACATTTCAGGCGCTCAAAGCTCAGGTAAATTTCATCTCTTTGGTCCCACCAAAGGTGGCCAAAGGGTCGTCTCAAAGATCATATATTCACATTCACTATCTGCGGTTAGCAGACGACCATACATTCATTCATTTCACAGATCTCACCAAACTGGATGTAGGGATTTATTTTGTGGGAATGCACATGTGATCAATTAAATAAATAAATTGTCATTCTTTCCCACACTGGTATCCGGCTTCACTGTATTAATTGAAATTGAGTTAGTTTTACAAAAAAAAAATGTGTTGTTCTGACAAGAATAATGAAGTAAGTTGTACCCATTTTCAATGTCGGGCGGTACTGTACCCTTTCACCACCGGCTACCCATGCAGAAAAAAATGGCACGGTACTATCCTTGCAATGCGAGGGTAGTTTCGAAAATTTTTTTAAGAAAACTGTATTAGAACAAACGTAGCAAGTCATCAAAATAACCAGGAGGAGACCTTAGCCCCTGGCGACCTCAAATAGACGACCAAATGCTGTTACTTTACCAAATTTTTTACACAGTTATTGCATTATTGTACTCTCCACAATACAGAGTAACGTACACATACAAATTTACATCAATCCAAATGACAAATAAAACATTACATCATACAAATAAAAAATAATGGTGAGATAAAAATTTGCTTAGTTACCGGGATCTCCGTTATTTTTAGGAGTAATCCAAACTTCACTAATTCTATGACAACTAAGAAAAATACTAATTGTACTCATGAAATTTTAAATAGCTCATCGTCCAAACACAGAACAAGTAATCTGACATTCATAAATTGCGTTGTAAAAACCTTTACACAGCAAAGTCTAAATACAAAACAAAATCAACAAAAGAAAAAAATTGCGTACACTAGTTACATGTAGAATGTCAGGCTCCATACCATTACTCTAAAATATACATCAAACCTACAGAGAAATAAAACTGAGAAGAAAAACAATGAAATATTCCACAAGTTACATACTGGTTACGTAATATAGTTCGTCTAAGACATCATGTCATACCTCATTAACTATCATCACCTAAGCAATTGCCACCACTACTCGACTGTGAGTTTGACCTTATCCTTGTCCACCAGTACAAATACCTGCTGCTGAGCCAGTCAGTCCATCAACTTTGATCAATACACGCAGTAAATAGTTTAGCAATAAGTGCTTGAATCCACCAGTAGCTCTCGTATCTTACTCTACTGCTCATTTCTCTGTTGTCACACATTTAGACGACAAGAACTTGCATTTCGACTAGCCTTCGATACACTTTAATGTGAAATATCACCACTGTGATAATGAAAATAAGTGGCTTCAGTCAACACACCAACAAGATCATTACTGTCCACGACATCAAAATGCATCAGTTAATTCCGATATTTGTTGTGCAATGCAAACCCTTGTCCCCTGTGACAACCTTACTGATCAATGCTACAAGAGCCGCTACGTTAGTATTACGCCACTGGCTAATAATTAAAGCATCATTGTACCAAATATTCTAATAAACATGCTACGTGAACTTGATAACCCAGAACAAACAAAAAAACAAACACTAACTATTCTAAACACAAATGTTAATGAAATACAATTACACTTGTTGTCCCTTCAGGAATGAAACATATAAAAAAAACATTTACACAATTACAAATACATTATTCCCTATCTTGCGAGTCACACGGAATCATTTCATTCTGTGATTTTCTTGGGGTCAAAAAAGTTGCTGACAGGTTCCCCAGAAACACTGTCTCGGTGTCAGAGCTCTCCCATGGTTACCCGGACGAAAGTCTTTAAGTCACTCAAATCGGCATTTTGAACATGCACTGAACAGTAAACTGTATCTCACATTAAACACAAATGTCATAGTCACTCTCAGCGTACCATCCACACGAATCTGGTCGTCCAGAAATGGCCCTACAACTACTATTACCCACGGTTCTGTCCTTTCAGTTCATGGTGTAGTTAAAAGTCGTAAGTTCCAACAAACAGCACTTATTCCCGCACCAATTCAAGAAATGTCTCCTACTACAGACGCAAATGTCAATGTCCCACTCTAGTTTCTTGCCTTCATACAATAATTAGTCACCAAACGACAACTGTCCTCTATACCAAGCGTCCCACATGCAACTCACAAAGCACACTTAACAAGTCACTGCCAAAAGTTTATGGATCCCACCGTTCAGTGGTCAAGACAAAACAAAACGATCGTCCTGTCTGCTAAAGACAAAATCTTTTCCACCACTCACAACGCGGAAACACCAGTCCTTCACTTTCCACCTTATGGAGACATACGAGCAGTCATCTTGTTTCACGGCTCCACAGTCCACTACTAGTTAATAGTTGCTGTTACAAAATGCCCGCCGGACTCTGCGTTGCATCGTTCATTCTGCCGTGGCGCCGTCGCGTGACCTGTTGAGCCGCAGAAACCACCCGCTGTTGCCTCCGCGGGATACTTTCCCCCATCGTAAGGGTGGCGGAACTTATGAATGGCCAGTGGTACGTGCGTGTCGCCCCAGGCCGTTGACCTGCTGTAGCAGGCGCGTGGAGTGTACCCCGACCGGCAGTGGAGTGGGGAGCGCACCGGCTCTGTTGCCGACGTCTGCTTGGCTTATGTGGTACGGGGGCGTTCGGCGTACCCCTCAGCGCTACGACACCCAATCAGTCAGACCCTTCCGTGCATCTCGCAACATTACAGACAAAAGGATATTCTTACAGTATTTAAATACTCATTGATTACATGTATGATCTATTAGATACATTGGTAATAAAAGAATCTTTGTTCTATAAAAACATAAAATCATACACCCTAGTTTTCTACACACACACAACATCAACACTTATCCCTTTTCTATATACAGCCCACACTTGTGCTATTGATTGTACCTGTCGTCCCTCATACAAAACATGAAAGTGTAAAAAAAAAAAAAAAGGAATATTAAGCAATCTATACAGCTCATAATTACAATATCAAATAGTAGGCTACTCTAACATCCTATCACAATGAAAATATCAGAAACTGTTTATTCTAAAACTACAATATACAGTGAACCTTTGTGCTTGTGACAGACTGAAATTAATACCTCTTGAAAGTGTTCTAACAAAAAAATAAGAAATAATCTACACAGCTCACAATTACCTACCACATGTTATTAAATAGTAAACTACTTTAACATCCTAACACAATAAACATTTTAGAAACTGATGACTCTAAATCTACAACATACAATGCACCTTTGTGCTTGTGACAGACTGAAATTAGTATCTCTTTATATATTTTACCCTTTTTATTATATATAACAACATTTCTAGGATATGTATGTACCATCCACATGATGCCAGATCCTGACCTGCCATCGAGGTTCATCCAAATCAAACAATAACACAATAGTGTTTTAGTTATGGATCGGTAGCATCCCCTTTACAGGAGTGTGCGCATTGATCACACTACTCTACGACTCTCACTCACCAGACATCACATTTTCCTTCTCATTCAATCCATTAATACACTAACAGAATAGGTCTAGAAGTCAGCTAACCTTAACACCACCACACTCACGACAACATACCATACCTTTGCTCCTTTATACTCAACCACATAACACATGAAGCTGTTTCGGAGATAGCTTTCCAGTCTCCGAATTCGTCCTTTCACTCTGGCACCTCTCTCCATCGGCTTACCTCTGCATTCACTTTACCGATTATTCATCCTGCTAAATATCAACTTAGAATTGCGACATTTCATCTAAGAACAAAAAATACACAAATTATTCATCCTGCAAAATAACTGTACACATTCTTGGTACAGTTTTGATTAGTTATACTGGTACCAGGCTTCAACAACAACAACAACAAAAATTATGTTTTTTATATAGCAATTGTTATGGTAAGAATTATATTTACACTTATATTACATCTTATGTCAGTATTCCACAACGTTCACCATCTGGATCTCATACTCCCTTTATGTCCCTTCACGTTGTGCAGTTGTCCTCATCTCTTCATTCGTATTTCGGCTCTCCGTCCGTCGATTACTCCATCATTTCCTGGTCTTCCTTCGCCATTCGCATCAATCTCGATTCCAGCATACACAGGCCTCTCTGTAACATACCTCTAAGACATCTCCACATTATTAGTTCTACTCACCTTTATTTACCACTGTTTCATCGCGTCGAATCTCTCTTTATTAATCACACTGCTTCACGTCGCTTCTCTCCTTAATTATCACCTTTGTCCACTACTATTTATCACGTCGCTTCTCTATCTACCATCTTTTTCCACTCATTAATCATCACGTCATTTCTGCTTGATCCTTATTCATATGACAAAAAATACGTACATACACCACTCTGTCGACTCCTGTTCGTGACTCATTCGACCAGTCTATTCCGTCATACTTCCTGACATCCCGCCTGAAAATTGTTATGTTCGATTTGACCCTGCACAACGTTACACACCACAAATAAATACACTGACTATCTACCATAAATTGCCTACTTTCGATCTATCCTTAACTTTTCCATAATTTGATGTTAGAAATGTGATGAAGCCCACGAGATTGTTTTCCCTTGATCGTCTCAATTACAGCATTTACATGGACAATACGCCTCACTCTGAATGGTCCACTATACACCGTAAAGAATTTGCTAGTTAGGAATCTGTGCTTCTTTGATAATCGATGAGTTTTAATTAGAACCTTGTCTCCTACTGCCAATTCGATCTTACGGATCTTTCCTTTCTGCTTCTCCAGCCTATCCTTAGCTGCTTTCTTAATACGCTCTATCGCAACCTTGACAATTTCTGTGTGCCTCTGCTTTCCTGATCGCGGAAAATCTACCAGCTCCCTGACTCGATCTGGTGGTGGTTCATTCTTTAGTACCGTAATTGGTGATAAACCAGTTGCTCCATGTGGTAGCTCATTGAGGATGTCCTGAAAACCTTTGAGAAAAATACTGCAACTTCTGTGTTGCCTATGGCAATAGATCTTACACAATTTTCCCTGTTCTTTTACCACTCTTTCGCTGGGGTTACTTGCAGCATGGTATCGGGATATGAACACCGGTTTTATCCTTCTTCTCTTCAGTGTGGTTAGCCATTGTCTGGATCTATATTGTGGTCCATTGTCAGCTATGAACTTTTCTACAGTTCCTACTTCTCGCAAAAAGTTTTTAACGATTGCTGCTGCTACTGTCCTTCCCGTCGCACGTTTCAATGCGGTAAAAGTCACATACTTTGACACCAATTCCACTGCTACTAAAACATATCTATATCCTTGCACTGACTTAGGTAGCGGGCCAAACAAATCTGTTGCTCCGAATTCCCTCAATCTACCTGGCACTATCGGAAAAAGCGGTGCTTTGCATGAGATAGTTAACGATTTTGCCTTCTGGCACAATTTGCAACTACCAAGCACGTTCTTGATCCTCCTCTCCATACTAATGAAATAAACTGATTCCCTTAACTTCTTACAGCATTTCCTTGCCCCGCAATGCCCGTAACTTAGGTGCGTGTACCAGATCAACTTGTTGACTATTTCATTTGGTATACACAACACCCAGTCCTGTGTGTTCGGATTTCTACGGTAGAAAAGGACCCCGTTCTGAATTGTATAAAAGCGCGCTATATTGGCAACTAAGTTCGCTCTAACTCTGTCCTTCACCAATCTCCATGACGCGTCTTTATCCTGCTGTTTCGCGATATTTGTGAGTACCGCCCCTATGTATTTCTCGAACGGCACGCCCTGCATATACAATATATCATATCTGTTCTCGTTTACCTCCTCATCAAAGCATTGACCATGACCTACTGGGTTCCTTGACAACGCATCTGCCACTATATTCTGTGGCCCAGGAATATACATGACCGAAAACTGAAACTCCTGTAAATAGAGTGCCCACCTAGCGAGTCGTCTATGGGTAAGTTTGGCCGACATCAGAAACTGTAGTGACTTGTGGTCAGTATAGATTTTAGTATGCCTTCCATACAAATAGTATCTAAACTTACTAAAACCCCATACTATTGCCAATGCTTCAAGCTCAGTTACCGTGTAATTTCTCTCAGCTTTGCTAAGCACTCGGCTCGCAAATGCAATAGGTTGTTGTATTACTTCTCCTCCTTGCTCCTGCTCTTGGAACAATGTTACCCCAAGTCCACTACGGGAACTGTCCGTGGTCATACAAAATTCTTTCCCTAGGTCTGGATGCCCGAGAAGAGGTGCCGATAGCAGTGCCTTCTTTAACGCCTCACACTCTTCCTGCACGACAGGGTCCCAATTCCATACCGTTTTCTTTCCAGTCAGCTGACATAGTCTGGGTGTCGCTGCACCCCCAATCTTAATGAACCTCCTGTAAAAATTGATTAATCCTAAATAACCCCGTAGCTGACGTTTTGTTCTTGGCACCGGAAAATCTCTGATTGCTTCGAGTTTGTATGGATTTGGTCTTATTCCCTCTGGTGTCACACTGTGACCTAGAAACTCGATTTCTTTTCGTCCAAATTCTGACTTTCCCAAATTCATGGTTACCCCATGTCTCTCCAATGCAACGAGCAATATGCTTAACGTTCTATTGTGGTCTTCCCAGTTTCTTTCGGCTATCAGGACATCATCCACGTACTGTGTTACCTTATCTTTTATTTCATTAGGAATGACAGTATTTAGCGCTCTGATAAATGCCGCGGATGATACATTTAACCCAAATGGTAGTTTGCGGAATTGATACGATTTCCCGTAGCACAAGAAAGCAGTGTATTTTCTACACCCCCTATCTAACTCCACCTGCCAGAAACTCATTCTCAAATCAACTGAGCTAAGAACTCTGATCCCGTGGAACTTTTGTAGCAATTCGTCAAGTGTCAGCGGCCGATCTGTCTCTGGCTCTATTATCTTATTAATCCTTCTTGCGTCCAAAACTAATCTAATTGACCCATCCTTTTTTTCAACACAAACTAAAGGGCTGTTGTACGGACTGGATGCTGGTTCGATAATCCCTTGTTGTAGCATGCTTTCGATCTCAGCTTCCACTCTTTCTTTGTACACAACAGGTATCGGGTACACTTGGGCCCTAAACTGTTTATGAGGCTTGACCTTGAATCTATACACAAAATTTCTTATTGTACCCACAACATGTTTAAATACCTTTCTATTCTCGTATAAAATTTTCTGCAATTCCCCGTAGACCGTGGTCCCTCGTAAATGCCAGATTTTCTCCCTGATCTCCTCCTCCAAACATTTATGAATTTCCTTCTTCTCTTGTTCGAACCCCGTATTCTGTGCCTCTCTACCGGACTTTACCGCCAGACATAATGCTAAGTGTGCGTTATCTTTAGCATATAAGCAATCGTCGAATCTTAATGTAATTTCCTCCGAATCTCGTTTCAACTCCATCGAACCATTTCTCATGTTAACGACTGCTTTATATTGGTTCAAAAAATTAACGCCTAATATCCCTTCAACAGTTAGAGATGACACAATCATGAACACTGTACTAAACCTCTTCGCCTGGCACACAAAGTCTACCTGCGCTTGTAACTTCACCTCAATTCCCTTTCCTGTAATTGCCCCTCTCACTGTTGTCCTTTGCAATGGCAACGTTGGCCATGGTTTTGTAAGACTACAACACTTAAACACATCTTCCCTCAAAACACTCATTACACTGCCTGTGTCGATGACACAAGGTACGATTATATTATTTATTTCTACGCTAATTATTGGGTGGACTTCACTCCCCACATCTCCTACCTCCTCTAACAGATTCTCCCTTAGTTTTCCGTAATCGATATACCTAATATTTACATCATTAATAGTCCTGGTTTGTACCCGTCTATCATGTAGTCACCTTCTTGTCCCTCCGTCATTGTGACAGTGACTGTCCTGTCGTGATCCCAATGACTGCCTATCCTCTCTTCGCCCATCATTTTCATTTTCCCATCTTCTTCCATCTCTGTCCCATCTTCTATTTTCCCGGTTTGCTGGTCTATATCCCCATGAATTCTGCCCCCTATTTCCTCGCCATCTTCCATTTCCATCATTCCTCTGATTCCATGCTCTGCTGTCATTCTGATAGTTTCTGCCGTTCCTATCCTCAACTCTGTCTGACCTATGAGTCGTGTCGCCGTTCACAATGTTGCTCTCATTACCCAGTTCCTGTAACAAGTGCTGAAATGACGCGGAATCGTCTAAGCCTCTGCCTGCTATCACTATATCTCTGCGCAATCTCACTATACAGATCCTAATGAGCTCCCCAGTTTCATATGGCACATCCAAATACCTATTTCGTCTCAGCATTTCCTGATAACACGACACTGGATCTCTTATAACACCTTCGTTACAATTTGGCATCATCAATATGCTTTGCTTAACCTGGTCCTGCTTACTTTTCGACCAGAATTCGTTTAAAAACTTGTCACAAAATATCTTGTAGCTACTACAGTCTTTAATAACTTCCTGCATTTTCGCTCTAGCCTCGTTCCTCAAATGGTTACACACAAACTTCATTTTGAGGAGCGGTCCCCACGATGAAGGTAATGAATCTTGAAATTGAGACAGCCACAGGCATGGATGTTGGTAATTATCAGGATCCGGAAAACAAGTGTACGTTTGTACTGACACAAAGTGCCTCCTACATTCTTCTTCCGCATTTATGTTTTCCGACCTTGGACTATACCCAGTTGGGTTTGCCACGTGTTTTATCCGACACAACAGTTCTTCTAATTCTCTGAGTTCGTCTTCCTCTTTCTGCCCATTTTCGTTTTTTGAATTTATCTCACTCTCCCTCTGCAGTCTACTTGGTGGTGTTTCACCTTCATTTCTGCACGCTAATTGCAACTGTGCAAGTTCTTCCCTATGTTTCCTATTTGTTTCTAATTGTGCCTCTTTAAACTGTAATAGTGATTGTATCTCCTCCTGGTCGGCATAAACCTCTCGCTGCGTATTGTCAGAGCCTGTTTCGCCTCTCATACTGATCTTTTCTACATCTGCGCTAATCGTATTCATTCTGGCCACTACCTCCGCAACTTCATCCCTGTGTTTATTTAGCGCCACTTCCTGCCGGGTGACTTGAGCTTCCACGCTGTCTAATGCCCCTTGTTTATCTGCAAGTAAGTCCTCCACTATCTCTTTGATTCGCTCATCTGGCAACACGTCCCTACGTTCTGTAATATCGCTCTCTATTGCACTTATTCGTACCTCCAAATCATTGGCTTTTTCTTTCAAGGCATCACATACTTGCTTCAACGCATCCAGATTCTTCTCCCCCTCATCTAACCAATTATTAACTGTGGACAGACGCTCATCGATAACTGTGTGTAGCTTCCTCATTGCCTCTTTATTTCCCTTATCCATTGCCTTCAATCTTTCCTTATTTGCTTCCAATCTTTCCTTAGTCTCCCTATCTCTCTCCTTATTATCTCTATCCATCGCTTCCAATCTTTCCTTATTATCTCTATCCATCGCTTCCAATCTTTCCTTATTTGCTTCAAATCTTTCCTTATTCTCCCTATCTCTCTCCTTATTATCTCTATCCATCCTCTGTAACAACTGCAGTAGCACATTGTCATTTGCTACTTTCGGTGCGCTCCCCTCGTTCGCCTGAGAAACCGTAGCTTCGCTAAGGGTAGCTGCACTATCACTGCATACCTGACCTAGTCCCGGCTCGCCCGCGTCGTCGGGAAAAGCCCCCGATTCCACAAAGGATCACCTAGCAGCGGTCCACTGGACAATTCAGCCCCTTCCGAGTGTTTCCCGTTCCCGCTCATTAGCCCATGGTCGACACCTACTTCCTGCTGCACTGCTACGTTCACCCCATAATCGCTATTCTCCATGGTGACTACACTTTTCGACTGCGACCTAGTTACTACGGACATTACACAAAAAAAATTATACAACGATCTTCCAGCCTTGGACGATATAGCAATTAATTACATAAAAAAATAAAAGATCCTCACCAATCCATAAAGAAATTGCAAACAGAAAAAATTTTACTTCTTAGCGCTATCACAATATATTCCATCAAAATAAAAAAAATCTTAACAGCAAACCCTAACAGCAAAAATATCCTGGCAGAATATCCTGGCAAAAAAAAAAATATCCTGGCAGGGTCGAAATTATGAGAGGCACCCACATGCCTTGCTCATACTGTGGCATCAAGCAGTCAAGCCTGCAAGATGAGTGGTCTGCCAAGCGAGTGGATTCATTCTTATTTATCGAGTAACATGAACTCTCGTACTCACAATTAAGTTACAAATTATCCTCCTGTATGAATAATACGCAACGGAAACGCACATCTGACTATCAGTAATTTACAGAACTCTGACTGTTCACTACGCACTGGCAATACCACATTTTCTTTTAGTCTTTTATTTAATGGCTTTTATCAACACGTGGCCACCGCACTGAATATGAGTGGCGCACACATTATAAATTCGGGACATCATGACAACATACAATTCGAAGGAAAAGTCCACCAATCTTTTTCTTTTCACTAACTTATTTATTCCGATAAATTCTATAACCTAAACACACAAATTCTATAACTTACAACAATAACACATGAGAAATTCCGCCCAGTGGGCATGGCTTAACATTGGTGAATCTCTATATTATGGTCTCGTAATTATTTAACGCTACAGTGCACTTTCTGGACAGGATGGTGGATCTTTTATTATGTCTCACACTTCGACTCTCACAATCATCATCACGAAACTTTCCTCCAGACCGAGCAGTACAAAAGGAACACGCATAACTCACTAATCTTTTGAAACTACCTCGCTACTATCCCATGCAAACCACACATACCCAAATTACATGACATACACCACACTACAATATGAAACACTACACAGTGAATAGTCACAACATTATCACTTTCAGCTTTCCCACTTCAATTAATATTTATCCCAGTTTCACACGACACTGCCCCACTTCGTAATTCTACTTTCCTACTATGAACTCTGGAGATATATGCACGTCTTCCTGTGCAATGCAAGCCAAGTGGCGTTGCTGGATAGACGGACGACTCACCTTGCTTCTCTCTCAGAGTTTGAATCTAGCGTCACACGGAATCATATCACGCAAAGTAATATTAAGAACGTATTCATCACACACGCGAGTCCTCAACTGATACCATGGACGAGTACTCCTCTTTATCCTTTGTCTCACACACAGATTGAGACTCACACAGTACTCACCACGTGGAAGTACTCATCTCTAATTTCAAGTCCTGCACACGCCATTTCTTAAATATTTCAAATTATGGTACACACGCTATTTCTTAAATATTTCAACTTATTGTACACACGCTAGTAATTCAGCTTAACTTAAGCACACGGAAGTATTTCAACTTATTGCTACACGTGGTTTCATTGTGACCGTTGGTCACTTCCGAAGATTACTACAATCCCATTAATATTACCTGCCTGACATTTAATTCTCCCCACAAAAGTTCCTGAAATAGAGAAATTATTATTTCAAACTATGTAAGTAGGCAGTTTATGTTTTCTTATTGGCAACGTTACGTAGCGCTCTGTATGAAAATCACTGGCTGTGCTGTGTGCAGTCTGTGGCTAGTTTGCATTGTTGTCTGCCATTGTAGTGTTGGGCAGCGACAGCTGGATGTGAACAGCGCGTAGTGTTGCGCAGTTGGAGGTGAGCCGCCAGCAGTGGTGGATGTGGGGAGAGAAATGGCGGAGATTTGATATTTGTAAGAATGGATGTTATAAACTCCTATATATATACTCCTGGAAATTGAAATAAGAACACCGTGAATTCATTGTCCCAGGAAGGGGAAACTTTATTGACACATTCCTGGGGTCAGATACATCACATGATCACACTGACAGAACCACAGGCACATAGACACAGGCAACAGAGCATGTACAATGTCGGCACTAGTACAGTGTATATCCACCTTTCGCAGCAATGCAGGCTGCTATTCTCCCATGGAGACGATCGTAGAGATGCTGGATGTAGTCCTGTGGAACGGCTTGCCATGCCATTTCCACCTGGCGCCTCAGTTGGACCAGCGTTCGTGCTGGACGTGCAGACCGCGTGAGACGACGCTTCATCCAGTCCCAAACATGCTCAATGGGGGACAGATCCGGAGATCTTGCTGGCCAGGGTAGTTGACTTACACCTGCTAGAGCACGTTGGGTGGCACGGGATACATGCGGACGTGCATTGTCCTGTTGGAACAGCAAGTTCCCTTGCCGGTCTAGGAATGGTAGAACGATGCGTTCGATGACGGTTTGGATGTACCGTGCACTATTCAGTGTCCCCTCGACGATCACCAGTGGTGTACGGCCAGTGTAGGAGATCGCTCCCCACACCATGATGCCGGGTGTTGGCCCTGTGTGCCTCGGTCGTATGCAGTCCTGATTGTGGCGATCACCTGCACGGCGCTAAACACGCATGCGACCATCATTGGCACCAAGGCAGAAGCGACTCTCATCGCTGAAGACGACACGTCTCCATTCGTCCCTCCATTCACGCCTGTCGCGACACCACTGGAGGCGGGCTGCACGATGTTGGGACGTGAGCGGAAGACGGCCTAACGGTGTGCGGGACCGTAGCCCAGCTTCATGGAGACGGTTGCGAATGGTCCTCGCCGATACCCCAGGAGCAACAGTGTCCCTAATTTGCTGGGAAGTGGCGGTGCGGTCCCCTACGGCACTGCATAGGATCCTACGGTCTTGGCGTGCATCCGTGCGTCGCTGCGGTCCGGTCCCAGGTCGACGGGCACGTGCACCTTCCGCCGACCACTGGCGACAACATCGATGTACTGTGGAGACCTCACGCCCCACGTGTTGAGCAATTCGGCGGTACGTCCACCCGGCCTCCCGCATTCACGTCCACGCTGTCGGGGCATGCTACCAGTGTTAAAGACTGCGATGGAGCTCCGTATGCCACGGCAAACTGGCTGACACTGACGGCGGCGGTGCACAAATGCTGCGCAGCTAGCGCCATTTGACGGCCAACACCGCGGTTCCTGGTGTGTCCGCTGTGCCGTGCGTGTGATCATTGCTTGTACAGCCCTCTCGCAGTGTCCGGAGCAAGTATGGTGGGTCTGACACACCGGTGTCAATGTGTTCTTTTTTCCATTTCCAGGAGTGTATTATGACTTTTGATGACTATTAAGGTAAATACATTGTTTGTTCTCTATTAAAATCATTCATTTGCTAACTATGCCTATCAGTAGTTAGTGCCTTCCGTAGTTTGAATCGTTTATTTAGCTGGCAGTAGTGGCGCTCGCTGTACTGCAGTAGTTCGAGTAACGAAGATTTTTGTGAGGTAAGTGATTTGTGAAAGGTATAGGTTAATGTTATAGTCAGGGCCATTCTTTTGTAGGGATTTTTGAAAGTCAGATTGCGTTGCGCTAAAAATATTGTGTGTCAGGATAAGCACAGTCATTTATAATTTTTCAAAAGGGGACGTTTCATATGTCGACCCTTAGCCGAGGATACCTCACTGGAATCTTCTGATTTTTTCTTGTAGTTTGTGTAATTAGTGTAGCTTTTGTTTATTGCTAGTGCGTAATTATAGAGAGAATTTCCTTTGTAGTTGTAGTTTTTCATTGTTGTACACAGCTGTGGCATGCATGTAGATTTGCACCAAGTATTTCGCAGCTGCACTTGCAATTAGCTAGATATTATTTTCAGTGCTATGTTAATGTGTTCTCTTATTTTTGCTCTTCAAATTGTGTTTTTCTGTGTTGTCGTGTGAAATATTGTGACAATAATGGCGTGTGAAAAACGTAATACTAGGCTCCAAAAGTAAACTGAGAAATGACAGTGAAGACGAAAGCAGTGTGTTAGCGCCACCATGTAATGAAATAACTAATGTTCAAAGTAGTAATTTGGTAATTGTGCATAGGGAAATGGAGCGGGCTGCAAATAATGGTGTAGGCAGTGAAACAATTAGTGAGCAGGGAAGCATTATCGATCGATCGGTCGGCAACAGCTCGCCTCAGGATTCCGAAATGACAGGACACAATCTTGCAAATACTGTAGATTCAGGTTTTGCGTCCTCACTGTTTTCTCAAATAAATCAAGACACATTTTCTGCTTTTCAAAATGCGAATATTGGCGGTTCAAATGCACTGCCGAATAGCACTGAGGAACATGTTTCAGACACCAGTGCACTATTATTACAGTTAATGCAACAAATGGGACAAAGGCTACAAAAGTTAGACACAACGCTTGAACAAAATCAGAAACAAATGGGACAAAATCTTCAAAAGTTAGACACGATGGAACAAAATCAGAGACAAACACAGCAAAAGCTTCAAAAGTTAGACACAATGGAACAAAATCTTCGGAAGTTAGACACCACACTTGAACAAACACGTGAAGATTTAACTACTGAGTTACATAACATTGAATCGAAATGTCAAAAAGTCTGTAATGACGTAAAAACACAAATTTGTGAGCATTTTCAACCTATTTTTTCACGGCATGAAAATGCATTACAGAATCACGAAGCAGCCATAAAAGAACTGCAAACCATTGTTCATGAAAATCATGAGACCTTGTCGGCTAAAATTGACTCAGTTGCATCTACCGATTCGGTTACGCAACTTGCAAAAACTCAAGAAAACTTAAAGGACACAGTAGATTCGATTTCAACACAAATGGACGCTCTGAAACTTGGTTCAGAAAAACACACTGAGGAAATGTGTTCACTATCGGAGAAAGTAGCCGAACTTTCGGATCAGTTCACTAACTTATCTACGAAGGTAGATGATAATCTGAACGACACAAAACCGGTAGTCTTTAATGACACAGAAGAGTGCGAACAAATCAGGAAATTCAAACAAAATCAGAATCAAATTAATACGCAACACCAAAGAGAAATCCGGGAAGTACAAGATCAGCTGACTCAGGTAATACAAGAATTACATATTTCAGAGGCCACTCGCGCTCCAATACGGGAAGAGGGACTTAGAAATACGGAACAACCACAAAATAATAACACAGGACACTTCGGAAATTATGAAAGAAATTGGCAAGGCACACCGAATTTTCAGATGGAACCGCCGAAACGACGTAATAATGACCGACATGCGACTCGCCGACATGATGATTTTGACTATAAGCTGTTCATTACTACACGTAAATTCAAAACATTTAAGAATTCCGACAATGACATTCATCCACAAGCGTGGCTTCATCAATTCTCCCATTGTTTTCCTCCCAACTGGTCATTAGAGCACAGATTATAATTTATGTGTGGCTACTTAGAGAACGAACCAGCTGAAAGAATGCGATCGGTCATTCACGATTGTCACAGTGAAGGAGAATTTTACCATGCCTTCCTCTCAGCATATTGGTCTCAAGCTACACAAGACAGAGTAAAACATAGCATCATGATGATGAAACACTTTGAACAATCTGAATTTTCCAGTCTTGTCAAATATTTTGAAGACATGGTGCATAAGAATCAATATTTTTCAAACCCATACAGCCCTTCAGAACTCATCCGCATTTGCTTACTGAAATTGCCTGAACATTTAAGAAATATTATTTTGGCAGGACGTTGCAAAGACGACATTGAAGCTTTTCAGGGACTCTTACAAGAATTAGAAATTGACACTGATAATCGCGGAACGCGAAAACAGGAATACAACAAATACAGGTCACATCCGTCGCAATTCCACGATGAAAGAAATAATAACTGGACACGACAAGGCTATTCTCACAACACAAATCGTGACCAAAACAGACACCACCCATATGACAACCGTTGGCAGAGTAGTAATAACTACAGAGAAAGATCGCATTTCCGTAGTAATGAATATGACAGAGATTACCATAGAAACAGACAATATGGGAACACAAACAATTATTATCAAGGGAGACAGAATAACTTCAGACGCAACAGTTCAACGCGCAGTTACGATTCAGGAAGAAATTCCCCACCACGTGACCGGCAAGAAAGAAACTATGGAATCTACCGACATGACGACAGACAATGTGATCGTAACGACAGAGCTGAATTGCATCAGAACTGGCGAGCTTCAAACAGGGCAGGGCCTTCTCGGCAAGGTGAATTTGTAGAAGTTAGGTCTCCAAATCCCAATAACGACGCGCGCCAACGAAGACACAATAGGCAATGACTCATACCGCTGGCAGCCACAAAACGTATTTATGAAACTGACGACGCAGCTGCCGTAGCTAGTAATTACGTAAAAATGGAAGACATTAGGGATATCTTACTCCAGGAACACGACGTAAAACATAACAACATTGCATATCCTGTGATTCACATTACTGTAAATGACGTAAAATTTACGGCAGTACTTGACTCTGGCAGTCCCATTTCAGTAATTAGTGAAACAGCTTTTAGCAAATGCAACAAATCGAACGATTGCCCCACACTTCTGTTACGTAAGATTAAATTACAAGGTGCAATCTTTGGAAAAAGTGTAGATGTACGCCAACAAACCAATTTATAATTCTTTTGCCAAAGCCACAGCTTCTCTATGAACTTTCTTATTGTTCCATTATTGTCGACGGAAATTATATTGGGAGTAGACTTTTTGAATGAATACAAAGCAATCTTAAACTTTCACGATGCTGAAATAAGTTTAGAGAAAGAAGGTAAGTCAATAGCTTTGAAATTTGAAGATTGGCTCTCAAACCATGACGACGAAATTAATCGGCTTTACCTTCTGTTAGACAACAGTTCGGAATTTTCGACGGAACTATACACTATCAATCACTC
The DNA here is from genome assembly GCF_023898315.1 of Schistocerca nitens. NCBI lineage: Eukaryota > Metazoa > Arthropoda > Insecta > Orthoptera > Acrididae > Schistocerca > Schistocerca nitens. The sequence goes on from NC_064617.1 coordinate 738,613,745, forward strand.
TGCAAGTACTGACAGGGATGATATCGACGGCATATTTGAAATTATTGAGTTAATTCAGAATAAAATTCAAACAATTGAGAATTGTAATGACACTGATAGGCAGGACCTTTCTGAGATTTTAGAAGCACATTCCACAGTTTTTACTCACAAAACAGGAACAATCAAGGGATTTCAATACCAATTTCGTGTTCGTGAGCATACTAAATTTTGTGTTAGACCATACGTAATTCCAGCACATTATAGGGACCGTGTTAGAACAGAAATACAGTCTATGATTGACGAGGGCATTATTGAGCCTGCAGTAAGCTCATACAACAATCCATTACATGTTGTTGAGAAGAGAAATGGATCGATCCGGCTTGTCTTAGATTCGAGACAAATCAATACTATCATTATTCCTGAAACAGACAGCCCGCAAACGTTGGAAGAAATTCTTCAAAATTTTAATGGTGTAAAAGTGTTGTCTTCCATTGATCTCAGATCCAGCTTTTATCAGATCGAACTTCATCCAGAATGTAGAATATACACAGCTGTCCTTTGTTTCGGCGTTTGTTATCAGTTTCGGAAACTTCCTTTTGGTTTGAACATTTCTTCAGCAGCATTCATTCGCGGGCTAAATTCCATATTACCTGCGTTCTTAAAACGTCACCTCACCTTATATGTGGACGATATTCTAATAGCAGAAGCTTCATGGGAACAACATAATCGCATCCTCAACAGTCTGTACGTATTTTTGCAGTACCTGGAATTACAGTTAACTTGGAAAAGTCTGAATTCGGTAGGTCAAAGGTGAGGTTTTTGGGACATATTATTTCTTCTGATGGAATTCAGCCGGATCCTGAAAAGTTAGAAGCAATCAGAGCCATTCCAGTTCCATCCACAAAAAAAACAAGTCCGCAGTTTTCTAGGTCTCGTAAATTTTTACCGTCGTCTTCTGAATATGCAAATTCTTGTTACACCAAAACTTTGTTCTCTCACTGGAAAAAATAGTATTTGGAACTGGGACGAACAAGCACAGTTGGAATTCAATTATTTGAAAGAATCGCTACTTAACACGCCAATACTAGCTCATCCAGATCTGTCACAAGATTTCTGCCTTAGCACGGATTCTTCTAAAGTCGGTCCTGGTGCCCATTTATTTCAAGAAGCCATAGAAAATGACACTACCATTCAGAAAACCATTGCTTTTGCTAGCCGAGTGCTTACAAAATCTGAAAAAAATTATTCCGTTACTGAATTAGAAGCTTTAGCTATCGTTTGGGCATTTAACAAATTCCGTTTCTTTCTTTCTGGTAAGCACGTAAAAGTATACAGTGATCATCGTGCATTACAATTTCTTATGTCTTCAAAATTAAATCATGACAGGTTAAAAAGTTTGGCATTGTTTCTGAAAGAATTCCACTTCACAATAGTCTACATTCCTGGCAAGGAGAACATTGTCGCGGACGCACTGTCACGCGCACCGGCTGGGCTTGAGAAAAATAACACAGAAGGCAACCTCGAGAAAAATTTCAGTAGTCTTTACATTCAGAAAGTCGCCTTTGAAAACTTCATCACCACATCTTTAAAGGACATTGCTCATGAACAAGATAAAGATCCGATTTGGAAAGACATCAAGAGCAAATGGCATGAAAAGACACACACACAGATTCGGCATTATTATCTGGTTAGAAACAACATACTGTTCAAACGCTGCACTGTTGGTGACAAGCTATGGGTACTTTGCATTCCTGACGATTTTGTTAATAAGCTCATTTGGTACATTCATTTCAGCTACGCACATTTTGGTCCACGAAAATGTTATCATATTCTTCGAACGACTTGTTATTTTAACAATATGGAAAAGAGAATTCGAAGAGTCTTGTCTATTTGTAAACTTTGTCAAAAGGCGAAACCATCTACTGTCTCACATCGTGCTCCGTTGTTTCCTATTATTCCTTCTAAATTAAAAGAATTTGCTGCTGTTGATCTCTTGGGACCGCTTGTCAGAACATCTAATGGATTTTCGTACGTTCAAGTCGCTGTTGAACTTACTTCAAAATTTGTTTCTTTCACTCCGTTACATAAAGCCACTGGACGGTCTGTATCCAACGCCTTTGTTAAAAATTTCTTATGTGAAGTTGGACACGTTAGTAAAGTCATTTCAGATAACGGACCGCAATTCAGATCTGCTGTTTGGTCACGCATGCTTCGGAATCATAAAATCAAACCTGTTTTTATTTCATTGTACTCACCACATTGTAACCCGTCTGAACGGATTATGAAAGAAATCAATAAGCTTTGCAGACTTTATTGTCACAGAAAGCATCAGCATTGGGACAGATATTTACACTTATTTCAAAACGTGCTGAATGAAATGCCTCACGACTCCACTGCTTTACCACCTATTCTTGTACTAAAGAATGAAGAACCACCGAACAGAATCAGAGAGCTTGTACCTTTCCCGAATACACGTAAACTTCGACACAAAGACATAATTGATTTGGCTATTATAAATATAAAATCTGCAGCAGACAAAAGGAGAAAACTACACGGTAAAGCAAAGGCAAAGAAATTTTATATTGGTCAGAAAGTTCTCATTAAAGCTCATTCATTGTCACATAAGAAGAAACACTTGAGTCACAAATTCTTTCTAGTTTACAATGGACCTTACAGAATCCGACGTATACCACATGATAATTGCGTTGAAGTTGAAACTCTGCGTACTAGGAAGAGTAAAGGTTTACACCACATTGCACATGTAAAACCGTTTATTGAAAGATAATCTGCTTTTTAACTTTGTCTTTGCCATATAACTTTACACTTTACATTGCTAGTAGGCTTTGTCAGACTTAGAATCTGTTAATATGCAACAATGTTTGAAGTTAAATATCCAGTCAAGAACCAAGAGAACTTATTTCAACAGAAATTATGAATGCATTGTTATAGTGAACAGACGACACAATGTTGTTATTTGTACATTCTTGCTTGTTAGTTGCAAGATTAAGTAACGACTATAAGGCTCACATACTTAGAACATTTACCAGTACTGCTAATGAGATTTTAATGCAACATTTTGGTTTACTTGAAAATACATTCTGCATTTAAAGTACTTTCTGTGAAATACCAGATGACACAGTGGTTAGTTTATGTGACAGTTACACGATTATATCACGATGCTACTAATGAGTGACAATTTACAATGTTGCTTTTGCGGTGTATCTGTTTTATATCTGCACAGTTTTTCTGAATTATTCTGGAAAGTAAATCAAGTTTTAGTAGTAACTTTTGTGGTATAGCTACAATGAGACAGCCTTTTCCGTAGCACAACAATATGTTACAGCACAGTACTTTCTTCATCATGGCAATAAGTGTAATAACTAAGATATCTATACGCAAAGCATTTCTTTTGTTTGTCATGAGGTAAGTACATTGACTTCTGCAGAACTTAGCTTTCGGAGGACGATAACTACGATACTTCCACAGAGATTATCTTACAACAAGACGCACAGTTTAGCGCTACAGTACACGTATTTGAGTGATTAATTTTGTACTTAAATGATTTATTTTTAAAGATATTTGAAGTACAATGATACAAATCTGTAATCTGTAACACCTGAGGGTATAATTATATCCTCAGGGGGGTACACGCTTACTTTGTGTACCATGTGTTTGGCAAGCACAAGGAGCCCTAGCTAATATGGTATTTGCTTACACAACTTCACACATCGGTACCATATTTCTGTAACACAGAATTACACAGCTATCTGATCATTTAACTGAGAGAAACAAACATTTTTTTTACTACGTCCGTGACAGATGTTTACGTAATTACACAACTGGATAACTTCACACTTATGAAATTTTATTTTGTGTGTACTGTGTGAACCCTTCATAATTTTCAGAACCATTGTGATACTATGAGAGCTTTGAATGATGTATTTGGTATGGGATCATGATTTTTAAAGTACGTTTGAGGTGGATGAAACTTTTGACATGAGCAGAGAATTTTTTTTAGGTTTTTAATTATTGGAGGAAGCTACGACGATTTTGAGAGTTGACTGAGGTTTTATGATGTTATTATTACGATAACTATGTGTATTATGCTGTTGCGGTATGTTTATGATCAATAAGCTGATGCTATATGAGTTATTTGAGTATGCTACGTATCTGTTATGATGAAATATTGAAGAAGTGTCGATGAATAAGGTAAGGAATAATGAGTAGTGGTTAGGGACTCTGGTTTTGAAAAAGGATGTTGGAAACCGAGAATCGTATTTTAAGAGTTATGAAATGTGTGTACATGTGTGAATGTATCACAATGCCACTGAAAATTTTTTGGACACTCTTATATTCATAGGATTTTGTTTCTACACATTTGCAACGCAAATTCTGGACCTGTGAAATTTTTTATATGGGACTGCCACTGTAGCGGAAACTGCTGTCGTAAATATTTCCGTAAGAAGGTTAAGTGACCACCTGCACGTAATGCGTCGTGGGCACCCAGCTGTGTCAGACGCCTGGAGAAAAAGCCATTAGTGTGTGCCTTTTCAGAGGCACAGGTGGAAAAAAAGGGCCATTATCCTCGCTATTGACATTTCTTTGAAGAAAGCATCGCAAATACAACACGCTCATTACTTGGAAACATGATAACTCATACTTTGTGCTACTTACTGAAATGCTTATGAATTGATGGGAAATATTCGTACATCTGCACACCTGATTATGACAAGTGTCTTTCTACGAGAATTTCTACTGACTTATGAAATGCCACATAGCTGTTGAATGATGTTTTTATGCTTGGTTTGCGTAGTTGCTTATTTCATTTGATATGTGGTTTCCACCTGTCTTGCAGCATTGGTTTCATAAAATAAAATTAAATGCATTTGCTAATGTGAACACTTTCTGTCAACAGATCTATTAAATAATTATTTTATGATCCACATTCTTCGAAAAAGGAGCTCTTGGAATGGAAAGAACAATAAGAAGGGACTAATAACAGTAACTGCATATATAATTTTCTTTTCAAGTACTTGGTAATTTTTTGTAGAATTAGTTTTTATGGTGCACCACTTTAATTACATAGACATTAAGATGTGAATATACATTTCCCTTGTCTGCATTGTTGTCTTTAGTGTAATATTTTTTCTGCTTGAGCTATGTCATGTTCACATATAAGTTATAGCATTTGTTGCTGCTGTTTGCCAGGCATAGTGCTACTAAATTTCACTTTGTATTACTAGGTTAAGCTAGTTTTACTACTGATTTATTTTTCTTGTTTGCTGCACATTGGCTCATATTAGTTGTAATGTTAGTTGTAATATTGCAATTGCTTTGCCAATTTGAATTTTTTGTCATTGATGTTTGTGTTAATTGTTTTGTGCTGCTGCATTGCCTCGTCCCTTAGTTTAGCATCTGAGCTCAGTTGATTTAAGTTAGCTTAAGAGGGGGTAGCCTATAAGAGAATGAGTTGCGATGCATTGGAAGAAATGCATTGAGAAGTTATACGAAAAAAGTATAGAAAGCAGGTATAGATGGGACTTTTTGGAAATAATGAAGAACGAAGGGAGATCTCCGAGAAGTAAAGAAAGTTTTGTTTGCAAAATACTGCAGTAAAACAAACCCTGTCCTTTCCTTGTGTTATCCCACAATGTGTTTGTGTACCCTTGTGTATTTATGTTCTTCTTGTCTTTATATGTTTATCTGATAAGATTTATGTTGTAGAATTTTTCTAATACTCAGCTACATGACCTATAAGGAGGAATACTGTTATCCTCAAATATAATTTGCATTAATAATATGTTATTTACTTTGTAAAGATGTTAGACATTATTTATCTGTTCTGTTTTGTTGCTCATGGGTGAAGTTGATGTTTCAAAAGTTATTCTGATCTTTTATGTATTTACTTATGTCATAATTCCTGTAACACTGATGTATATATTTATTTCTATTCTTTTGTAAAGTCTGTGTTACTACAAATGTTATCTGTACTGTAATGTTCTTTAATGATGTATTTTGTACCTTTGTTATTGTATTCTTATGTTATAATGTTGTAATTGACACCAGTTCATCAAATTAAGTAACTTGTAAGTTTCATTTGACTGCACACGTTTCTGTTGGTCATAGTATATGGACAATATGTGAGAAGTAGGGACTGTTAGTGTTTGCACGTGTGTTTATAATTCAGCAAGGGACTGGATAACAGCATTGCTGGTTCTAAGGACAATTAAAAAACTTTGTGAGTGCACAATTGGTGGTTTATGGACTTGCTATATTCTCCGCAAGACTCTTCGATGGTGATTGTGCACCTGCACAGTTGCAACAGATGGCTGCTGGCCGTCTCTACAAGGACTACAGTGGGTCTGCATCTTTGATGGCCCACCAATACCATTATCTCTACAAGGACTATAGTGGGTCTGCATCTTTGATGGCCCACCAATACCGTAATCTCTACCAGGACTACAGTGGGTATACTCTGTGATGACCTACCTACCAATATTCTTCAAAACGTCGAATGACTCCGCTGTGGGTTTGCTCTGTTGTGGCCCATTACCTGTCTGCATGTCGAGAGTCAGCACTGTCTTTCCGTTGGAAGGACAACACTACTTCTTCAAGAGTGCATGGAAATCCACTACTTCTGTGTGCATTTTCTTTCACTGCTCAGACTTTGAGAAAAACACTGCAATTTTACTGTGATGAATGATCAGGACTGTCTTTATGGACTGTGAGAAAATTTTAGCTTTTGACCAACATTGTATCAATAAGTGTGTGCATTTGATATCTTTGTTATTGTAATTATGAAAAAATTTATCAAATCATTATTGGCCACTGCCCAAAACAATTTGTAAATTTTTTTGTGGGGAGCATGGGGGTTATGTAAGTAGGCTGTTTATGCCAGAAAGACTCTGTAAGTAGGCTGTTTATGTTTTCTTATTGGCAACGTTACGTAGCGCTCTGTATGAAAATCACTGGCTGTGCTGTGTGCAGTCTGTGGCTAGTTTGCATTGTTGTGTGCCATTGTAGTGCTGGGCAGCTGGATGCGAACAGCGCATAGCGTTGTGCAGTTGGAGGTGAGCCGCCAGCAGTGGTGGATGTGGGGAGAGAGATGGCGGAGTTTTGAAATTTGTAAGGCTGGATGTCATGAACTGCTATATATATTATGACTTTTGATGACTATTAAGGTAAATACATTGTTTGTTCTCTATTAAAATCTTTCATTTGCTAACTATGCCTATCAGTAGTTAGTGCCTTCCGTAGTTTGAATCTTTTATTTAGCTGGCAGTAGTGGCGCTCGCTGTATTGCTGTAGTTCGAGTAACGAAGATTTTTGTGAGGTAAGTGATTTGCGAAAGGTATAGGTTAATGTTAGTCAGGGCCATTCTTTTGTAGGGATTTTTGAAAGTCAGATTGCGTTGCGCTAAAAGAATATTGTGTGTCAGTTTAAGCACAGTCATGTATAATAGTTCAAAGGCGACGTTTCAAATTTTGTCGAAGGTGTACCTTCGTCTCATGTAAATCCTCATGGTCTGTCGCTAATACACTTTAGAGACCACTAAGATTAAATTAATTTTTTCAGTTAATCTATATTTTCACTGTTCATCACGAAAATATCAGAGCTCTTGATTTCAGTCCCACTCAGTCAAAGACGTTTTGTGTGTCACTTTTTAATTCCTTCACCTCTTACAATACTTGTTAACGTGAAGTCTGCCGAGTAGTACGATAGTTCGGAACCTACATTAAATTGTAGGTCGCACTATACCTGACAGGGTAAGTCTTTTCCCAGCTGAAAGGAAGGCAACGGTATAAGGTTAGAGGGACCCCCCCTTGGGCGAAACGATAAAATACCTGACGGCTTACCAGAGAGAACATTATCATCGTTGATAAAGAACGTCCGTCCTCAGAGACCAAAAACAGGAAAAGTTAACGTAATATTGGTAAACTGCAGGAGTATCCAGGGCAAGGTTCCTGAATTAGTATCTCTTATTGAAGGAAATAGTGCGCATATAGTATTAGGAACGGAAAGTTGGTTAAAACCGGAAGTGAACAGTAACGAAATCCTAGACACAGAATGGAATATATACCGCAAGGATAGGATAAACGCCAATGGTGGAGGAGTATTTATAGCAGTAAAGAATTCAATAATATCCAGTGAAGTTATTAGCGAATGCGAATGTGAAATAATCTGGGTTAAGTTAAGTATCAAAGGTGGGTCAGATATGATAGTCGGATGCTTCTATAGGCCACCTGCATCAGCAACCGTAGTAGTTGAGCGCCTCAGAGAGAACCTGCAGAACGTCGTGAAGAAGTTTCGTGATCATACTATTGTAATAGGGGGAGACTTCAATCTACCAGGTATAGAATGGGATAGTCACACAATCAGAACTGGAGCCAGGGACAGAGACTCTTGTGACATTATCCTGACTGCCTTGTCCGAGAATTACTTCGAGCAGATAGTTAGAGAACCAACTCGTGAAGCTAACGTTTTAGACCTCATAGCAACAAATAGACCGGAACTTTTCGACTCCGTGAATGTAGAAGAGGGTATCAGTGATCATAAGTCAGTGGTTGCATCAATGACTACAAGTGTAATAAGAAATGCCAAGAAAGGAAGGAAAATCTATTTGCTTAACAAGAGTGATAGGGCACAAATCGCAGAATATCTGAGTGACCACCATCAAACGTTCATTTCTGAGGAAGAGGATGTGGAACAAAAATGGAAAAAATTCAGAAACATCGTCCAGTACGCCTTAGATAAGTTCGTACCGACTAAGGTCCAAAGCGAGGGGAAAGATCCACCGTGGTATAACAATCATGTACGAAAGGTACTACGGAAACAAAGAAAGCTTCACCATAGGTTTAAGAGTAGTCGAATCATAGCTGATAAGGAAAAGCTGAACGAAGCGAAAAAGAGCGTAAAGAGAGCAATGAGAGAAGCATTCAACGAATTCGAACATAAAACATTGGCAAACAATCTAAACAAGAACCCTAAAAAGTTTTGGTCATATGTAAAATCGGTAAGCGGATCTAAATCCCCTATTCAGTCACTCGTTGACCACGATGGCACCGAAACAGAGGACGACCGAAGAAAGGCAGAAATACTGAATTCAGTGTTCCGAAACTGTTTCACTGCGGAAAATCGTAACACGGTCCCTGACTTCAGCCGTCGCACGGACGCCAAAATGGAAAATATTGAAATAAACGATATCGGAATTGAAAAACAACTGCTATCACTTAGTAGCGGAAAAGCATCCGGACCAGACGAGATACCCTTAAGATTCTACAGTGATTATGCTAAAGAACTTGCCCCCTTTCTATCAGCAATTTATCGTAGATCTCTGGAAGAACGTAAAGTACCTAGCGACTGGAAGAAAGCACAGGTCGTTCCCATTTTCAAGAAGGGTCATAAATCAGATGCGAATAATTATAGGCCTATTTCACTTACGTCAATCTGTTGTAGAATAATGGAACATGTTTTGTGTTCTCGTATTATGACGTTCTTAGATAATACAAATCTCCTTCATCATAACCAACATGGATTCCGCAAACAGAGATCATGTGAAACCCAGCTCGCCCTATTTGCCCAAGAAATTCACAGTGCCGTAGACACTGGCGAGCAGATTGATGCCGTATTCCTGGACTTCAGGAAGGCATTTGATACGGTTCCGCACTTACGTTTAGTGAAAAAAATACGTGCTTACGGAATATCGGACCAGGTTTGTGATTGGATTCAGGATTTCCTAGAAGAAAGAACACAACATGTCATTCTTATCGGTTCAAAATCTGCAGATGTAGAGGTAATTTCGGGAGTACCGCAAGGAAGCGTGATAGGACCTTTATTGTTTACAATATACATAAATGACTTAGTTGACAACATCGGTAGCTCCGTGAGGCTATTTGCAGATGACACGGTTGTCTACAAGAAAGTAGCAACATCAGAAGACTCGTACGTACTCCAGGAAGACCTGCAGAGGATTAATGAATGGTGCGACAGCTGGCAGCTTTCCCTAAACGTAGATAAATGTAATATAATGCGCATACATAGGGGCAGAAATCCATTCCAGTACGATTATGCCATAGGTGGTAAATCATTGGAAGCGGTAACGACCGTAAAATACTTAGGAGTTACTATCCGGAGCGATCTGAAGTGGAATGATCACATAAAACAAATAGTGGGAAAAGCAGGCGCCAGGTTGAGATTCATAGGAAGAATTCTAAGAAAATGTGACTCATCGACGAAAGAAGTAGCTTACAAAACGCTTGTTCGTCCGATTCTTGAGTATTGCTCATCAGTATGGGACCCTTACCAGGTTGGATTAATAGAAGAGATAGACATGATCCAGCGAAAAGCAGCGCGATTCGTCATGGGGACATTTAGTCAGCGCGAGAGCGTTACGGAGATGCTGAACAAGCTCCAGTGGCGGACACTTCAAGAAAGGCGTTACGCAATACGGAGAGGTTTATTATCGAAATTACGAGAGAGCACATTCCGGGAAGAGATGGGCAACATATTACTACCGCCCACATATATCTCGCGTAATGATCACAACGAAAAGATCCGAGAAATTAGAGCAAATACGGAGACTTACAAGCAGTCGTTCTTCCCACGCACAATTCGTGAATGGAACAGGGAAGGGGGGATCAGATAGTGGTACAATAAGTACCCTCCGCCACACACCGTAAGGTGGCTCGCGGAGTATAGATGTAGATGTAGATGTAGATGAACACCTCACGCCTAGTAAAACACTGAGGTGTACAAACTTACATTCTGGATAATGGTACCTTTTTTTATTCAAAATCATAGCGTAAGATTCATACACTTTCCTCGGTAGGCTAACTTCTCTGTAATTAAATCAATTGTCATGATCCCCTCTACTTTTTTTTTCTTTAAGGTAAGGGGCTACATTTAGCCTCCGTCGTGCTTGTTGCAGCAACTATCAAATAAATGCAGAACAGAAAACTCAGTAACCAACGCCCATTTTTGGAATATTCAGTGTGAGTCTTCTGGTTGGTTTGATATGGTGCGTCACGACTTCCTTTCCTACGGCAACCTCATCGTCTTAGAGTAGCAGTTGTCGAACTCTAAGCTCTCAATTATTCGATGGATACATCCCAATCTCTGTCTTCCCATATACAGGGTGGTCCATTGATAATCAAATATCTCACGAAATAAGCATCAAACGAAAAAACTACAAAGAACGAAACTCGTCTAGCTTGAAGGGGGAACCAGATTGTGCTGCCATAGGTCAAACGGATATCAATTGCGTTTTTTTAAAAATAGGAACCCCATTTTTTAATACATATTCGTGTAGTACGTAAAGAAATGTGAATTTTTTAGTTGGACCACTTTTTTCGCTTTGTGATAGATGGCGCTGTAATAGTCACAAACGTATAAGTACGTGGTATCACGTAACATTCCCCCAGTGTGGACAGTATTTTCTTCGTGATACATTACCTGTGTTAAAATGGACCGTTTACCAATTGCGGAAAAGGTCGATATCGTGTTGATGTATGGCTATTGTGATCAAAATGCCCAACGGGCGTGTGCTATTATTGCTGCTCGGTATCCTGGACGACATCATCCAAGTATCCGGACCGTTCGCCGGATAGTTACATAATTAAAGAAACAGGAAGTGTTCAGCTACATGTGAATCGTCAACCACGACCTGCAGCAAATGATGATGCCCAAGCAGGTGATTTAGCTGCTGCCGCGGCTAACCCTTACATCAATAGCAGACAATTTACGCGAGAATCGGGAATCTGAAAAACGTCGGTGTTGAGAATGCTACATCAATATCGATTGCAGCCATACCATATTTCTATGCACCAGGAATTGCATGGCGACGACTTTGAACGTCGTGTACAGTTCTGCCACTGGGAACAAGAGAAATAACGGGACGATGACAGATTTTTTGCACGCGTTCTATTTAGCGACGAAGCGTCATTCGCCAACAGCGGTGACGTAAACCGGCATAATATGCACTGTTGGGCAACGGAAAATCCACGATGACTGCGACAAGTGGAACATCAGCGACCTTAGAGGGTTAATGTATGGTGCGGTATTATGGGAGGAAGGATAATTGGCCCCTATTTTATCGATGGCAATCTAAATGGTGCAATGTATGCTGATTTCCTACGTAATGTTCTACCGATGTTACTACAAGATGTTTCACTGCATTACAGAGCCGGCCGAAGTGGCCGTGCGGTTCTAGGCGCTGCAGTCTGGAACCGCGAGACCGCTACGGTCGCAGGTTCGAATCCTGCCTCGGGCATGGATGTGTGTGATGTCCTTAGGTTAGTTAGGTTTAACTAGTTCTAAGTTCTAGGGGACTAATGACCTAAGAAGTTGAGTACCATAGTGCTCAGAGCCATTTGAACCATTTTTGCATGACAGAATGGCGATGTACTTCCATGATGGATGTCCGGCACATAGCTCGCGTGCGGTTGAAGCGTTATTGAATAGCATATTTTATGACAGGTGGACTGGTCGTCGAAGCACCATACCATGGACCGCACGTTCACCGGATCTGACGTCCCCAGATTTCTTTCTGTGGGGAAAGTTGAAGGATATTTGCTATCGTGATCTACCGACAACGCCTGACAACATGAGTCAGCGCATTGTCAATGCATGTGCGAACATTACGGAAGGCGAACTGCTCGCTGTTGAGAGGAATGTCGTTACACGTATTGCCAAATATATTGCGGTTGGCGGACATCATTTTGAGCATTTATTACATTAATGTGGTATTTACAGGCAATCACGCTGTAACAGCACGCCTTCTCAGAAATGATAAGTTCACAAAGGTACATGTATCACATAAATAAAATGTTCAAACGTACCTACGTTCTGTATTTTAATTTAAAAAAAACCTACCTGTTCGTCTAAAATCGTGGGCCATATGTTTATGACTATTTCAGCACCATCTATCACAAAGAGAAAAAAATGGTCTAACTAAAACATTCATATTTCTTTACGTACTACACGAATATGTAATAAAAATGTGGTTTCCTATTTAAAAAAACCGCAGTTGATATCCGTTTGACATACGCAGCGCCAGCTAGCGGGCCAATCATAGCGACATCTGGTTTCCCGCTTCAAGCTAGACAAGTTTCGTACTTTGCAGTTTTTTCGTTTGAAGCTTATTTCGTGAGATATTTGGCCCGGTCACAATTAGTGGACCACCCTGTATATTCTACTCTCTCGAGTGCTATGGACGCCTTTACACGTTTCCTCTCATCTAGTCCGTTCATCTCGGCAATGTCTTCCTCATGTTCCTTTCGTCGCTGATTCTGTGGAGAACGACATTTCTTATCGGACCACCAAATATTGAACTCTTTCTATAGCAGCACCTCTCTCTTAAACGCATCAGTTCTCTATATTTCCCCTCAGTCAATGGTTCACTTCCATAGAGTACCACTGTAACAGTTCCGCTATGTTTTGACATAATATATATTTTTTAAAGGTATCAAATATGACAAAATACTGTTGAAGGGCACAAAAGGGCAGAAAAGAAAGACATAGAGGAACGAGTATTACAGAATCTACTGCCACTGACGTACATTTCACGTAACGAACGCGAAGACGAGACAAATTAGGGTTCGGATGGAGGTTGCGGGGCCTCTCGCCATCTTCAGAAACGGTCCCTGTAACTTCAAATACTTGCTTGAAGGACTTTTTATTAACTGGTCTTAACCGTCGCAGTGCCAACGTACTTTCAGTAATCTGTATTACCAATGGGGAAAGGGTTGGGGGCACTTAATGCCAACCATAAAAAATAAAAAATAAGAACAAAATGAATTACTTATTATTGTTGACATTATTATATTTTTGAAGATGTAACAATGTGTAAGTAAGTTCCCGAGCTTGAAAATATATTATACCGCTGTCTTAGAAATAGCAAGGAACTTTCAATAATACGTGCTACTAAAGCAGGGGGGCTTTTTCAAAATCGAAAAATCTTATGTACGTCTTCAGTCTTGCTTTCAATATCAAGCGCAACGTTCGAACTGCCTCTTTTGTGATTTTACCTTTACCGAAGCCAAATTACTCTTCATATAACAAATACTCACTTTCCTTTTCCGATTTTCTGTATATCAGTCTCGTCAGCAAATTGACTGCATGAGCTGCTAAGCTTGAGCTGCTAATCTGACTCGGCGATTGTTCTCGCGCTTATCTGGCCTTGCTCTCATGCATTCGTCTCACCAACTTCAACAATCGTTTAAATGCCACTTCCTCGATGATTTTAGAAATTCTGAAGGGATGTTATCTGTTCTTCCGTCTTATTTGATAACAAGACCTAAAGCTCTGTTAAACTCTGACTCTAACACTAGACTCCCATGTCTTCCAAATAGACTTCCATTTCTTCTTCTACCACGTCTTCAGACACGTCATCTCACGTAGAAACCTTCGATGTACTCTTTTCAGATATTCGTTCCCATCTAATAATGTTGATGCCTTTGCTTTGGGTTTCACCGAACGTTCTTTAGACGGCCTACATCATGAAGTAGTCCTTCCGAAGACCATTTCCTTCTCGACTTCTTCACATTTCGCCTTGGCTTCCCTACACTTCTTACTGATTTCATTCCTTAGTGACTTCTAGCTACTGAATAATTATAGAGCATTTTTGTACTTGGTTGTTTCATCGATCTATTGATTTCTTCCGTTACTCAAGGCTTTTTATCAGTTAACCTCTTTGTACCTATGTTGATCTCTCCAATTCTGAGATTACTCTTCCTGGAGATAACAGTCATCGTCAACTGGATTGCGTATTGTACACTGAAGGAAAAAAAAATCACAGCACCAAACATTAATTAACGTAAATGAAATTTCGGGAATACATTTATCAAGGTAACATATTTAAGTGATTAACACTGCAAGATCACAGGTCAATGTAAGCGCGAGCCCGCATCTCGTGGTCGTGCGGTAGCGTTCTCGCTTCCCACGCCCGGGTTCCCGGGTTCGATTCCCGGCGGGGTCAGGGATTTTCTCTGCCTCGTGATGGCTGGGTGTTGTGTGCTGTCCTTAGGTTAGTTAGGTTTAAGTAGTTCTAAGTTCTAGGGGACTTATGACCACAGCAGTTGAGTCCCATAGTGCTCAGAGCCATTTGAACCATTTTTTTTTTTTTTTTTTTTTTTTTTTTTTTGTAAGCGCGAGATAAGCCATTGCAAATGGCCGGTTCAAGCATCCAAACGGGCATTTATTGTGTTCCACTGATGCCGGATGTCAGTTTCTGGAATGGAGTTCCATGCCTGTTGCACCTGGTCTGTCAGCACAACGACGATTAATACTGTCGGTGGATGATGCTGGAGCTGTCGTCCGATGATGTCGCATATGTGCTCGATTGGAGACAGATCTGCTGATCGAGCAGGTCAAGGCAGTATGTCGATACTGTGTAGAGTATGTTGGGTTACGACAGTGGTATCCTATTGGAAAACGCCCCCTGGAATGCTGTTCATGAATGGCAGCACGACAGCTCGAATCATCAGATTGAAGTACAAGCGCACAGTCAAGGTGCGTGGGATAACCGAGAGTGCCTCTGCTGTATACGAAGCCGCACCCCAGACCATACCTCCAGGTGTAGGTCCAGTGTGTCTAGCACGCAGACAGGGCCTCAACTGGCCTACTTCTAATCAACACACGGCGACCAGTGGCTCCGAGGCAGGACCATTTACAGAAACCTGCGCAACACAGAAGCCCTGCTACCTCGGCCGTATGGATTACCCAAAATCCATAAGAACAACGTTCCACTAAGACCGATTGTTAGCACTCCTGGTTCACCGACGTATAACATGGCAAAACACTTGGCCTCTTTGCACCAGCCACACGTGGAGAAGACCGACACATACATAAAGGACTCAGGACATTTCATTGAGAAGCTGAAGAAACTGAAACTTGCGCCAAACGACATCCTGGTCAGCTCTGATGTTGTTTCTTTGTTTACGAAAGCGCCACTCAGTGACGCTTTGGAGCACATCGGTTCCATTTTCCCACGAGACATCACAAAGCTCTTCCATGCATGTCTCACCACGAGCTATTTCACATGGAATGGCGATTTCTACGAGCAGCTGGTAGGCGTCGCCATGGGTAGTCCTCTTAGTCCAGTGGTGGCCAACTTCTTCATGGAACAATTCGAAGCACAGGCACTGGACTTGACGACTTGCAAACCTAAGGTGTGGTACAGGTACGTCGATGATACTTTCGTTGTGTGGAGTCATGATGAAGAACAGCTAGCTGACTTCTTAAGACACTTGAACAGCCTCCATAAGATTTACCATCGAAGTAGAAAAGGACAAAAAACTGCCATTTCTAGATGTGCTGGTCACAAGGGATGGCGAAAAGCTGGGACACATCGTGTATAGAAAACCGACACACACGGATCGATACCTGCACAAACTATCAAACCACCGTCCGAGCAAGAGAAGAGGCATGATTAATACGCTCATAAAGCGAGCAGGACGAATATGTGAGCCGCAACACCTCAGACGCGAAATGCAACACCTGGAAAGTGTTCTGAGGAGCAATGGGTACTCCACAAATCATATTAGAAGTGTAACAGAGCCAAACACTCGGCATAGAAATGTCGGGTACGGCCTTTCTGCCATACATTCCCAGAGTGACGGACAGAATCGGCCGTATATTGCGCAAACATGGCTTAAAGACAATTTTGAAACCGACAAGGAAGATCAAAGAGTGTCTTAGATCGGCAAAGGAGAAAAGGGACCCACTTGCAATGTCGGGAATATACCGTATAACATGCACATGCGGAAAAGTTTATGTCGGAATGACTGGACGATCAATCAACACCAGGATCAAAGGACATAAGCGACATTGCACGCTGGGGCAGGTGGAGAAATCGGCCGTGGCAGAGCACGCACTGAGTGAGACCGACCACGTAATAACATTCGCTGACACGGAAGTTCTGGCTGTAGACAAGCACTATCACACGCGCTTGTTGAAAGAAGCTGTAGAAATATAAAAACACGCGAACAGCTTCAACAAGAAAGAGGCAAGCCTTAAGGTGAACGGATCCTGGCTTCCTGTACTGCAGCGAACGACCGTCGCAGGTAGCAAGAGGAGAACCGCACCGGGAATGACCACGGAGAAGCCCTCGGACGTTGGCGCGCCAAGTACATATAGTCTGCGGCCGCGAACTCGGCTCCAGTTCACCACCGGAAATGGAGGGTGTAGCTTTGACAATGCCAGCCACTCGTGCTAGGCGAAACATCAGTAAAATCATTAGATGAACGTCGGCCGAAGAACCCGAGACAGAAGCCAATAGGCAGTTTGTCAACAAGTGGCCACGAAAGCCTTAACAGTTTTTCATTAGAAAACACAACAGACATCCACCCTGCCCTCCATGGAGCTCTCACTTGACACATCGGAAGCCGCAAATCGGTCAGTGAAAAGCACGCTACGGGGCATCTCGCTCGGAACTGTCGTTGAAGTAACCAATATGCAGTGGTGCCAACAGCTGCTCAAATGGCTGCTGCAGATGCAGTGAGATGCGCCAGAGCCATAAGCCGAACGCGATGGTCTTCCCTCTCGGTAGTGCCACGTGGCCGTCCGGAGCCCGCTCTTTTTGCGACCCTACATTCTCGTGACCGCCGCTGCCAGCAATCATGTACGGTAGCTACATTGCTGCCGAGTCTTTCTGTAATATCGCAGAATGAACATCCAGCTTGTCGTGGCCCTATTTCACGACCACGTTCAAACTCAGTCTTTGTCGCCTTAAAGCTATTCTTCACTAATATCAACTCACCACGTCCAATTTCAAAAGTAACCAACGCTCTCGACCGTTACAGCGTGTACTTAAATAAAACCAGATCTGCATCCTCATAGCGGCGCTACTAACGCTGCTCCACTGGTGCGAAATATGAATAGACCTCGTTTTTCAGACTTTCGTTTATGTCGCACAACTCCTTGTTGGTGCTGCGATTTTTTTCCGTCAGTGTCTGCAGCCTAAGAGAACTTGAAACACATTTCATCATTCCTCAGTACTTCAGTATTCCACTTCTTTACACACTGATTCTTCCGGACGATTCTCTTAAACTAGTCTAGTCTTCGTCCTCTTTAAATCGTGATCCGAGTGCGCCAACAATTAAATATTTGATTTCGGGATTCGCCTCCTTGCCATGCCGTGTTGCACTGGAATCTTCCCGTATGTGCAAGCCTTCTCCAAGTATACTTGTGTTACCAACATACTGTAAAATACGAACGGCGGCAGCCGTGGTGTTAGACGCAGTGTAGGACGGGTCTACGGCCTGTGCCGCGGGAGGGCGTCGCTAGCTCGCAGGCGCCCGTTGTACGGCTTCGGACTCACGGCTACTTAGACCCGGGGCTTTTTCCCTAATCTCAATCGACGTACCTCGCAGTGCGGCCAGTGGCGAGTCAACGCCCTTTCACGTTACACTTTCAATATTGTGACATCCAATTTCGGCAGCAGAACTGCTAAAAGTCTTTGTTAGACTATGGATAGCTGGTGAAGTTTTGCTATACTTGTTATGTCGATTGTTAGAAAGAATATAATGTTAGACCCATCAGAATGCGTCACCGTTAATGGCAGAGAGTAGCCAGCCCGTCAGTCGCTAGGACTCAGAACTCTGTCAAGGTTATCTTGTGACCCTCGCAGAAGTACCAAACAAAGCTGCCCTCTTCCCCCCCCCCCCCCCCCCTGCCACCAACCCCCACCCTAGCCGCTTTTGCCCACGTAAACTACCTTTCTTACTTTCCAGTACTGGTGAGCACTGTAGCATGCAACAAATTACATGTAAATAAATTTAAATTGTACAAACTTGTTAGAAAATTGTAAGTAAAATAAAACCAACGCCTCTTTATTTATGGCAGCTAGTGTATATTAGTTTTGATACGGAGAGTAGTGAAAAACAGATTCTATTCGCTCCTCAGGAGTTACTAACAATGCATAAATTATAAATTTTGTTTTAATAATATTCACTTTAAATGCGAACATCTTAGTTTAGGCTATACCGTGACTTTTACTGATGTCGAATGAAGCAAGAAGCTTACGGTTACCAGTCGCTGTTTGTTTATATCGACATCGACAATGCATTTCAAGGATTTAAACCTCTATCATAAGGTTGGTTTATAGGTGTTAATACGACATGTGTGTGTTGTGTTAGTGGCCGGTCGGTACCGTTGGGCCTCCGTGGCCTGTTCGGGAGGAGTTTAGTTTTTAGTGTGTTGTGTTATGACATTGGGGTAACATGTGGCACTGTCTGGTGGAGACACAACACACTATTTCAGATCATGGCTCTGTGGAGATCTTAGAATAAAAGTTTAACGTAAATGTAAATGTGAAAATGAAACAGCTCAAATAGAATACCTCCAGTGGTAACAGGCTCCTTTCTCTGTCGTAATACGTCATATATAAATTGTCACATGTTGTACACAAAGGTGGTGTTCAGAAACTTGGTTCAAATGGCTCTAAGCACTATGGGACTTAACATCTGAGGTCATCAATCCCGTAGACTTAGAAGTACTTCAACCTAACCAACCTAAGGACAACACACATATCCATGCCCGAGGCAGGATTCGAACCTGCTACCGTAGCAGCAGCGCGTTTCCAGACTCAAGCGCCTAGAATCGCTCGGGAACAGCGGCCGTCTATTCAGAAACTAGTAGGTGCAAAGAATATGTAGCAAAAACAGAAGCAAAGAAGAACCTATAGCAAAATAACATTATTATTTCAGAGTAAATCTTTAAGTATTGTGGAGACCTTTGCTTTTATTAATACATGTGTTCGAGTAAGTGTTTCAAGTGGAGTAGAAATTCTTTTCTGTCAAGTTTATATAGCTTAAATTTCATACTCGTTTATAATATCAGGTGGCATGTTCAAAGAATTAAGTGCAAAAATTACGTTGCCACAAACAGCAAAATTATATATAATTAACAACTTTGGTTGGGATTCAGAGACAGAGGAGGAACGGAGTGCGAGAAGAACTAAAACAGTTTTTAAATGAAGGAGAGCAAAGTTTTGGGTTCGTTAAACCTGAATCTGTTACATGTTGTAACTGGGTAAATGAAATAACATCTTGATACCAAATAAAGATATGCAGATAGATATAATCTTAATAATAAACACGGAGATATGTAACATCAGATACACATGCAAATAACTAAATTAATGCATGGTAAATATGAAGAGGATGGGAGAGAGAGGGAGAGAGAGGGAGAGAGAGAGAGACTCTCTCTCTCTCTCTCTCTCTCTCTCTCTCTCTCTCTCTCTCTCTCTGTGTGTGTGTGTGTTTACAATAATTTTAGTTCTTCATACCTTCCCTTTGAGTGAAGCAAAGTCGCTGATTATGTCACTGAAGACGAGTTGAGCAGCTGTGCCGTACTCAGGTGACAACATAGTTAAATCTGATGGCTTGCTTTCATCCATACTTTACTACAACCAGCTTGTCATCTTTAATTTGCTGGAACTACGTTCACAAGATGCTGCAGTTACTGGTATTGTCGTAAATATCGTTAAAGCTATTTCGGTATTTAAATAAGCACTTTTTAACACATACTCTGAAGAAAACATTTAAAATACGAAAATCAGAAACCGTCTCAATACTTGTCGTCAGAGTTTTCACGAGGAACTGGAAAGAAGCTGTTTCGATAAATACTCGCTGTATCAATATCTCTGCTCTGTTTGGCACCAAAATCAGCTGTCAGGATAAGATACAGAGGGATATAAAATGTAGACTGGCAATGGCAAGGAAAGCGTTTCTGAAGAAGAGAAATTTGTTAACATCGAGTATAGATTTAAGTGTCAGGAAGTGGTTTCTGAAAGTATCTGTATGGAGTGTATCCATGTATGGAAGTGAAACATGGATGATGAATAGTTTAGACAAGAAGAGAATAGAAGCTTTCGAAATGTGGTACTACAGAAGAATGCTGAAGATTAAATGGGTAGATGACATAAATAATGAGGAAGTATTGAATAAAATTGGAGAGAAGAGAAGTTTGTGGCACAACTTGACTAGAAGAAGGGATCGGTTTGTAGGGCGTATTCTGAGGCATCAAGGGACCAGCAATTTAGAATTGGAGGGCAACGTGGAGGGTAAAAATCGTAAAGGGAGACCAAGAGATGAATACACTAAACAGATTCAGAAGGATCTAGGTTGCAGTAGATACTGGGAGATGAAGAATCTTGCACAGGATAGAGTAGCATGGAGAGCTGCATCAAGCCAGCCTCTGGACTGAAGACCACAACAACAACAACAACAACAACAAGATACAGAGCGTCATTCGTGTTAGATTAACAGCAACATACATGAGTAAGACCTATATCCAACCGTTTAACGGCACCAAATGCCAGAGCAATGTAGCCAAAGATCAATGACAGAGCATATTCTTGGTTCCACGAAAGTGTAACTTAGATGAACACAAAGTATAGCTGTATGTAGGCACCGTTAAGAACTCCCATATCAATAATCAACAACAGAAGGCTTAATCTGGAACTGTTTACACGGTAGGTCATACCAAACGAAATGACGCGGCAGGAAACCCCAGAAAATTTTATTCTTTGTTAGCTGCTCGAAGTTTCTTTTCTTTTGCTCCCTCTATGCCTGCGCCCATCGCGGGGAATAATCTCGCTACTCCGTCGGTGTGGTCCCGCTGCAACGAGATCCGGAGCTTATCTGAGTCGATATACGCACTACCGCAGAATTTTGCTCGGATAAGCGAAGTGATATCCAGTTTTCCACAAGTGCCTTATTTGCACTGGCAGTCTGCAAGTCTCTGGTTCACATCGGCAGATGTTAAGACTTACAAAGCACTTAAACCCGATCGGTATGCCGCAGCTCAGCCGACAGGCCTGTACTTCGTCTGAAATTTCGTCTTCTGCCGTCTGCACTCGTCTCTGAAGGTATGCTGCGGATTTGCAGTCTTATCAGATTTACACTAGAAACTTGTCTTTTACATGTTTGTAATGAGAAATAAACCGACGCTTTCCGTCGATACTGGCAATCGGCGGAAAGACGTGATGAGCAATATACGTCTGGGCTCACGCCAAACACACAATGCAAAAATTAAATTGCAAATATCTGCCGAAACACCAGAGAAAATACGGCTGACGACGCTAAGGAGAGAGACCCTGTTAGAAGAGAGCTATCCTTACAGAGAGAGGAAGGTTATTTGAAGGGCTGTCATCTGTATAAAGTATAGCACAACGGAATTCCCAAAGAAACGTGTCTTTTACATATAAGCGTGGCTGATGGCCATAATTAATCCACAATCAAAGAGTGACAGAGATTACCACCAACTGAAATGATAGCAAAAGGAATCAATTACTGCACATCTATTTCACAAGAATTTACACACAATGGGGAAGAACTAAACATAGCAAATATCTTCGTTCTAAAGTAACAAAACGCACATGACGCGTTAAACTGTCTCACCATAGAATTTCTTCTTGATCACAAACTAAAATTATACTTTTGCTCACGCCGCATCTAGAACAAGACCTTAATTTTTAATCTCTGAATGAAATGTTTATTACGAAATTAAGAGCCTGAGCGGCTAGTTAGTGCTACATTATTTTGTTTTAGTAAGCCTATTTTTCATTTTCACTTGTCGCTTCCGCACTTAGTTACTTTTCTCTGTCTTGTCTTTGTGGATGTAACGTATAAGTTATATATACAGTATGCTTATAAAACAATAAGTTAACATTAATCGTCTAACTTTGTTTAATTTCGTGGTACTAGATGAAATTCTTTACTTCTATCACCTGAATAATATTTTTGGATTATATATATTATTTATGACTTTCAGCGGCTTTCAAAGGGCTGGAGCCGGATTGTTCAATGACCAAACGATATGAACGTCATTTTTTGCTCTTTCGGTAATCATTCTCTCAGCAGAGAAATAATCCACCTTCTTCAATATCGAAGTCCGATTAATTTTTACATTTCTTCAGCCTAAGAATTTTATTACACTTTTACTGTACCAAGCAGGCAGTGGAGCTAGGACTGGGTGTCAAAAGGCAGACTAAGAGATTCAAACATTTATTAAAACTAAACACTAATTACACTTTTCTAAAGAACTAAGAAAAAATGAAATTAAAATCTTTCACAAGGACCTGGCGGATTTAAAAACATAAAATTAAAAAATACCCACAAGAACAAATTTACATGACAATAATTTCTTGTAAAATTTCAAAAACCTTAAGACAATCTTCTAAAGATACCCTTTTCTTTTTGAATCATAGGCTACTCATTTAAACAAACTTCATTAGTAATCCATAAATATTAAACAATAAATTTTAAGAGACCACTTACAAATCTCGAAAGAAAGTGAATATGCCGCGCGGGATTAGCCGAGCGGTCTGGGGCGCTGCAGTCATGGACTGTGCGACTGGTCCCGGCGGAGGTTCGAGTCCTCCCTCGGGCATGGGTGTGTGTGTTTGTCCTTAGGATAATTTAGGTTAACTAGTGTGTAAGCTTAGGGACTGATGACCTTAGCAGTTAAGTCCCATAAGATTTCACACACATTTTTTGAAAGTGAATATTCAGAACTTATGATACAATCAAATGAAATTACTCCGAACTTCGATCAGCTCAATCAAGCAGCCCCAGTCTTCTATGAGCCTGGTATTGTTAATAGCCGTAGCTCCACAGTCAGTGCCGACTAATATTGGGTCATTTCAAACTCAAACATTTACTGGACCTCCAACACCCATCCAACAGCTCATTAAGTTAGACATTTCTTTACACAATCTGACAGGAGTAGCAGGACAAACTGCCTCCTGCCCCAGTCTGCATTGTTGCCAAACTTTTGTCCCTCATCCGTCCCTCCCCCACCCACTGGTGTAGATGTGGCAGCATCACACTGATGACAACATAGGTTTTCCCCCTAATGGCAGTGGCAGGAAATTCAAATTTTGGCAGGACAGTGGAAATACGGATGTCCCCCCCACACTTTCCCCATCACACCCCCAATCCACTCCCTCCTCACCTTCCCCTCCCCTTCCCCTGGAAATTGCCAGGAAATGCTCAGCCACCTGTCAGCCTTAGTGGAAGTGTGATGGTTCAATTGATGAGATGCTGGAGTCGAAAAGGAAGGAATTTTACAACTGAGTTACCTGTAAGTATTTAGTTGACTGTACCCATAACTTTCTACCTGGGGAGTGGACGCAAATGATAATGGAGGAGCATCAGAATTAACCCCACCCCCTCTGGGAAATCCCCCACCTTTCCCCTCTCCACTCCCCAACATCTCCTTCCCTCCCCCATCTGCAGATCGATGGGAAAAAGTCTTGCAGAGGAAGAATCTCCCAACATGAAATTCAAATCACTGTCAACAATAACAATAATACATTGATGCATATTATTTATTTGATCAGCTTGCAGGAGACACAGCTCCCACGTTTGGGCAGAGTTCATGTGTGCCCCTACTTCCCGCTAAAACAGTGAGCACTGAGGAATGGTGCAACAGCAGCGTGACCTAGCCTGCATTCGACTTGTATACAACCGCGTGTTCTGTGTGGGTCTTAGAACAGTGTCTACTTGCTATTGTTAACAGTAAACCTCTCGGTCATCAGAGGACTTCCATCTGTTGTGTGATGAAACGTGACACATTCCTCTAAACGAATAAAGATGTATGCGATGTACTACATTCCCTATCGCATCTTGGGTATAAAATCAAGACTTCAGTTTCATAAGTAAGATGATTCTAAGTTAGCGATAGGAGTTTGTCAGGCACTGCAATCCACGTGTATACATTTGCCTGTCAGATGTTCTGGTTACAGATTAGTGGTGGCATGACGTGCACTTTCACATGTGAAACGCCGCTGCTAAGAGGTATTCTCCGTTACTAACGATCATTTTATATAGGACTGAAGCAATGATAGTATAACTTCTGAACCATGATCGGATGTGAACAGTGGATGCTATAAATCTCTGTGCATGTATCACACAGAACCGATATTTTAAGGAAGTAGTTTTCTCATTTTACGGTTAGTTACCAAAGTTTATCGTAGAGAAACTGGCAAGAAGGTTGTATCTTATGCGCGGGAAATATATTTCTTACATTGGAATATGAACAGCGTTACATTCCATACGACTAATAGGTCAGAAACTGGAGCGCTCTAACATTATAGCCTCTTTTACGTGCGGAGTGCTTTTGTTTATGTTCTCTCTTACCAGTACATTCCAGGTACTGATCCCAGAGTATAGAAAAATATTTTTGAGTTGACAGCGTGGTTGATTTGCGTAAAAATGCTTCGACCTCCATCCGCCTGCAGCTGCAACATACACAACAACTGAAACATCCCCTTAGAAAAATTTAAAAATGACAGTGCTGGAAAACCTCTTACGTTATTTGATACGGAGACAGCTGAGTAAAACTGAACGTACTCAGACATTTCTCTCTTTACTTATTCTGATCATCACTAAACTGACACACAATATTTTTAGCGCAACGCAATCTGACTTTCAATAATCCCTACAAAAGAATGGCCCTGACTAGCAATAACCTATACCTTTCATGAATCACATACCTCACAAAAATCTTCGTTACTCGAACTATTGCAATACAGCGAGCGCCAATACTGCCAGCTAAATAAAAGATTCTAACTACTGAAGGCACTAAGTACTGATAGGCATAGTTAGCAAATGAAAGACTTTGACAGAGATCAAACAATGTATTTACTTTAATATTGTTCAAAAGTCATCATATATATATATATATATATATATATATATATATATATATATATATATATATATATATATATATATCTCATGACATCCATCTTTACAAATTTCCTTTTTTCTGGCAGACACAAGTCCAGATCGTCCGTTCTCAAAACTCTGGCGTCTCTCTCTCCACATCCACCACTGCTGGCGGCTCACCTCCAACTGAGCAACGCTACACGCTGTTCACATCAAACTGCCCAACACTACAATAGCGAATATTCCATCAATGCCAACCACCCACAGACTTCACACAGCACAGTCAGTGATTTTCATACAGAGCGCTACGTGGCGTTAGCAACATAAAAACCTAAACAGCCTACTTACACAACTTGTTCTTCTTAACCGTCTGCTGTTATATCACAACACTTTCAGATCTGTTACTATGCACCGATAAGGGGTGTTAACCTCCTCAATACGGGCGCATGTGGAGAAATCCTGTGTACTTGGATGGGCAAGGACTCATCTAGCTCCACTCATTCACGAGATGCGGAATGTAAAAGTCTACTTCTGGTCAGCTGCAGATTAAATCGGTAACGGTGCTGCAGGGCGGGCTGGTCAAAGACAGTGCGAGGTGGTCTTTCAGTCTCTAATTTTACCCTAAGTCTGCGAGAATGCTCTGTGACTCCCATCGTGCATAGAGCTAAATCATGAATTATGCACTATTATCGAGGTGTTAGAAATATGTAGAGTTCTGCCTGGTTTTACTTTGGTGATGTATGTGTTTGAGAATTAACAATGCAAGGACGTCTGCACAGTCCTCTATCTACATTTGCAATGATACTCGCAAAGTATTGAAGGGGTGGTTCAGCTATGATACTGAAATTAGGAAACATGCTGTCGCATCATTGGTCTGTGTTGAAAGTGTTGTAAATTCGCTAAAATTGTTCGCACTATTACGTGTGATGCTTATTGTTGCAGTACATTGATGGTGTCTTTTCCACCCCATCTGATCAATCCACTGGTATGCTGTTGGTTGCCACATAATGATTAACTGATATCGCTTGTTTGAGATGGAGAAAGAGTTTTGGTGGAGGGGCAAAGCACCAAAACAGTGATCACATACATGACTGCAATGTGAGGAATCAGTCGAAACGGAACACAGAGCCATCAGCTATTTCGTCACTGTGAAAGATGAGTTTAAATGTAGTGGTCGTCCATCACTTTCAGACAGCAGTTTGGAAATTCTCTTCCAGTTTCCTTATGTTGTAACTATCTTTTATTTAAAATCACCCAGTGTGTGTGGTGTTTTATGGTAGCAGCAGTAACAACATGAAATACTGTGTGACATCTACTTTTCCACGAGAGGCAGTGGATCAGAACATGTTAGTCAGTTTAGAACCTGACACAGACCTAGAAGTCGGAAAAGGAAATGTATGGCAGTGTAAGAAGAATGTTATAGCAGAAAAAAACAATCTTTCAAACAAAGACATAGGGTCACAGAGAGGGTCTCTTAGACTTATAGTATAGTTTATATGATACGGTCATCCTCCTACAGTACAGGCTGTATATTTAATAGGATCGTCACATCTGCTCGATACTGGCATATTTGTTTTGGATATATGGGAGGAGAGATATGCGGTAAACATCTTATTGAATGGTTCAAATGGCTCTGAGCACTATGGGACTCAACTGCTGTGGTCATAAGTCCCCTAGAACTTAGAACTACTTAAACCTAACTAACCTAAGGACAGCACACAACACCCAGCCATCACGAGGCAGAGAAAATCCCTGACCCCGCCGGGAATCGAACCCGGGAACCCGGGCGTGGGAAGCGAGAACGCTACCGCACGACCACGAGATGCGGGCCATCTTATTGAGTTCTCTATTGGATGAAGTTAGTGGAGCTTTTATAGTTCTTAATTTTTCTCTGTTGGAGGGTACAGAATAACGAAAATAGCATGTTGGGGTGATAGACATAAATGGGCCCTGAGGGATGTGGATCTGCTTTGGACAGCAGTACTTGTATGTAGTTTGGGGGCGCACCACAATTCAGTAGTAAAAGCCTCGTCCTCCCCCCAGTTTCCATACTCTCTTTTATACTACCTCGTGTTGCAGGAGCAGGCTTCATTTGGCGCTGACCTTACACATCGTACACTGTTGGCAGAGCTATGAGAGCGTTTTTCCATATCAACCAAATGGTCAAAACACGGTCTTGTCGCACTATCTCAGGTCACTCTGTTTCTACACGGGTTGCAGAAGGTGGTAGATACAGCTCCCTCCCATTTCTGCTCAATTCCTACTTAAACTGGAATGATCACATGCGCAAATCTGCAAAAATGGCGGCATTTGCAAGAGGCATAGGGACTATCTAAACTTTTACTGTAGCAGATCGGTTCGAAGAAGGTGACTCGTTTCAGGATATGAGAGTGCCAGAAATATGATTCACTAGTGGCTGTAATCATTAAAGGACTTCTCCATAGGATCCAACACATGTATGTTGTTG
Organism: Schistocerca nitens; assembly: GCF_023898315.1. Lineage (NCBI taxonomy): Eukaryota > Metazoa > Arthropoda > Insecta > Orthoptera > Acrididae > Schistocerca > Schistocerca nitens. The sequence continues at coordinate 738,641,864 of NC_064617.1, forward strand.
AATGGAGAGACTTCATTTAAAAATAATAGACATCATTTCTACCGAAAGCGTAGCACTAGAGATCTGGAAAGCTAGTGAACATTTCTTACAATCTCAGTCAGCACACCATCTACTGTTTGTGATCCTTCTCAATCAACCATCACCTATAACCCAGTCGATATATCACCGAACATCTGATATGGAATCTGTGCGTTACAAATACTGGAGAAATATCTAGCCGTGGCGTGAGGGAGTTGCAAATACTTGATTCATACCACATTCCTTATCCGAATCACTCTCTTCATTTGGTAATTTTATTAAGAGGTTGCACTGTCAGCGATTTGTAACCGCACTGTTGGTCTGATAATATACACACTGGGGATAACCGTCTATATTCAGTGTTGCAGTATTTGTTTGGAGAAACCACTTCATTTAGAGGTAATTCCATTTCTCGATTTATAAAGCCAGTATAGCTTTTAAAATGGATACTGGTATGTACCTGTAGAAACAAGACCGTTTGTGACAGTAACACACAACAGTAGTTGCGGTTTTTTTTTTTTTTTTTTTTTTTTTTTTTTGTAACGTCTGGCGGTTTGTAAGACGGTTACGCTTCTCTTTCTAAGTCACAGGGGTATCACTCGCAAGAAAAGCACATGAGACATGTTCACACACCGCTGATTTTCGGTCAGTATTATTTCGTATCGTCAGCAATCAGTTGTTGGTCATGTATTATACTTAGTAGCAGGAGATGTGTGATAGGTTTGCCTTGACAATCAGGCTTATAAAGTATGTGTTTGTGTTCCGACACGTGCAAAGGAAAGGACAAAGTCCACTCATAAAGAAGTTATGGATTTGACGTGGAATACTATGATAGTAAAGGCAAGAGTATGTCAAGTCATAAGAATGATACAGATATTTCTATTTCCAGAGCCACAGCCGTCAGCAGGATGTATTTCTGATACTTTGCTCATTGCCAAATGTCATTCAACTGAGACTGCAACCGTAGCATTTAATTGTAAGTATAGCAATTAAATATATATGTGGCCGATTTTATAGGATGTTTCTGTCCATGCGTGCTTGGCGTGGCGGTTGTCTGTGGCGGGAATGATTCACGCTCTCCGCTAACAGCAGGAGCCGTCTGAATGGAGGGGCCTGTTGCGATGCAAGAATGTAGTTGACTTAACCATGTCGTTCTCTAGATGGCTGAATAGAGGACTAATACTTAGTTTGTATTGGACAGCTTTCGTGATCATGTGGAAATTTGAGAATATTCAGTATGGACATGTGTTTGCGCTTGACCATTATTCCCTCCCATGTAAATTGTCTAATTGACTGCTTCTTCACATTTCCTGCCTTTATTTGGTTGAGAAAAGATCGATTGTGGTGTGTGTTGACTGCATCTAGCAGGTGAAAGACGGTTGGAGGACATGTTTGGTGGTTCTCTAGACTTGAGAAACTCCTTAGTTGACTTTGTAAATTATATGGATGATTTGGAATCTGTTATATCACCGACATCAGTATTCGCAAATGGAAATAACAGTTTCCGCTTTTTTTTCGAGTTCTCTCATAAAGGTCTTCGCAGATGGGATAAGTTTCTAGTTACTGAGTGGCTCACAATGATTTCTTAGTCAGGGGAAATTGTGTGATATGGATGGTGGAAGTTATGCTTTACATTTTATTATTATGAATTTGGCCAGCTATGGACCGCATACAACTTAAGACTTATGGTGTTTCTTTTTCTTCCGTTCTTCCCAGTACTTCTTCATTTTCTCGCCAACTGCTCGTCTCTGCTCATCTGTCCACACTCTCTTGGGTCGAGGTTTTGGCGCATCTTCTTCACAGTTTGCGTTTTCTATAAGTAGCCTAAAGTTATTCCTGTCACGTATTATTTCTTCTGTAACACCTATTTTGTTGGCGTCTTTCTTTACTGCTTCTATCCATCCTACAGTGTTTTTCAGCTTACTAATGTAATTAAAAATTTTCTTTGTAATACGTGTGTCTTCCATTCTTTTTAAATGTCCATAAAATTTTAGCCGTCTCTTCCTCATTGTATCTGTGATCTTTTCTGTATTTTTGTATAGGTCTTCATTTCTCCTTTTAATCCACCTATTTTCCTTGTTTTTCTCAGGACCTAGAATTTTTCTTAATATTTTTCTCTCTCTTTTTTCTAGTTCTCTTAATTCGCCTTTCTTATTCAATGTTAGGCATTCTGATCCATATGTTGCTTGTGTTCTAATAACTGAATTATAATGTTTAATCTTTGCTTGTATGGATATTGATTTCTTATTGTAGTAGTTTTGTGTTAATTTATATGCAAATTCCAACTTTTTTATTCTTTCTTTATTTGTTGTGTTATCCAGTCCATTGGCTTGGATCCACTCCCCCAGGTATTTGAATCTATCAACTCTTTTAATTTTTCCATACTTTGTTTTCATAAACTTTTCTGTATTATGTTTGTGTTCTATATACTCGGTTTTTTCGTAGGATATTTTTAGCCCAGTCTTTTCAGCAATCTCGTGTAACATATCAAGAATAACTGTAGCGTCTGTTCGGTTTTCAGTTATCAATGCCATATCATCCGCAAAGGCTAAACATTTTACTTAAAATTTGTTCTTTCCTTGGCCCATGCTTATACCCTTTGTGCCTCTGTTTTTTAATGTGTTTTCCCATGTTTTTACTACTTTATCTAAAACCAAGTTAAAGAGAATTGGGGACAGTCCGTCACCTTGTCGAACTCCTGTTTTGATTTTGAATGGTTCAGAAATTTCGCCTTGAATCTTAATTCTTGATGTTGTATGTGTTAGCGTTTTTTCAACAAGTCTTCTGGTGTTTTCATCTACCTCTGATTCATGAAGTATCTGGAATAGTGTTTGTCTGTCAACTGAGTCGTAGGCCTTCTTGAAGTCTACGAAAGTAACTACTGTATGTTTATTTTGTATAGCTCTCACTCTCAAAATTGTTTTTAAATTAAGAATCCGTTCTGCACATAATCTACCTTTTCTAAATCCTGCTTGATAATCTCCTATATTAGGTCCTGCTTGTTCCTCTATTCTATTTAAAAGTGCTTTAGAAAGTATTTTGTATGTCACTGGTAACAAGGATATGCCCCTGTAGTTGTTGGTGTCTGTTTTATCTCCTTTTTTATGGAGAGGGTGGATCAATGCTTGTTTCCAGTCACTGGGTATGATTCCTTTTGTCCAAATGTCTTTAATTACTTTGTGAATTTTCTGACATGCGGATAAGCCCCCTAGTTTCCACATTTCTGCCACTATCCCATCCTCACCTGGTGCTTTGTTATTCTTCAATGCTTTGATAATCTTTTCTATTTCTTCTACTGTAGGTGGTTCCAACGGTGGATTTTCATGTTGTGGTTTTTGAAACTGTACCCTGTCATTAGGCTCCTCACAATTTAATAGATTTTTAAAGTGTTCAGCTAAGATTTGGCAGTTCTCTTTATTGCTTAAAACCATTTTTCCATATTTATCTTTAAAATGTAAACTTGGTGACTGGAATCCTGTTAAAACTTCTCTGAAAGTCTTATAGAAGTCTCTAGTGTTGTTCCTTTTGAAATCAGAATCCATTTCTTCTAATCTGTCTTTGTCATATTTTCTTTTCACTGATCTGATGATTTTTGCTGTCTTTTTCCTTTCTTCTTTAAACTCTTCCCAGTATTCGTGTTGCTTATTACTGTTCCATTTTTTCCATGCCTTTAGTCGATTGTCAATTGCTTCATCACACAGCTCGTTCCACCATCTGTGTTTTGGTATTCTTCGTGGCTGTCCCATTTCTTTAACTGACTCTATCATTGTTTCTTTAATTTCTTCCCAATTATCCATTTTTCGTGTGTTTAGTATATGACAGAATTTGTCCTGATTTTGCAGGAGAAATTTAGTGTTTACTCTTGGAATATATATATATATATATATATATATATATATATATATATATATATATTCCAAGAGTAAACACTAAATTTCTCCTGCAAATGGGACAGCCACGAAGAATACCAAAACACAGATGGTGGAACGAGCTGTGTGATGAAGCAATTGACAATCGACTAAAGGCATGGAAAAAATGGAACAGTAATAAGCAACACGAATACTGGGAAGAGTTTAAAGAAGAAAGGAAAAAGACAGCAAAAATCATCAGATCAGTGAAAAGAAAATATGACAAAGACAGATTAGAAGAAATGGATTCTGATTTCAAAATATATGTGTGTGTGTGTGTGTGTGTGTGTGTGTGTGTGTGTGTATTCAAACCGCCAAGTTGGGGTTTGTGTCAGTGCATTCCATGCATAACTTCCACCATGCATACATCCAATCACATAGTTTTCCCCTGACTAAGAAATGTTGTTGTTGTTGTGGTCTTGTCCTGAGACTAGTTTGATGTAGCTCTCCAGTAAAGCATATATATGATGCCACTGTGTGTTCGCTGGATTTACAAATCCTTTAACTAAATAAATAAGCTATATTCCATGCACTACCATAAATAACTAAACAATATTCTAAACATTGTCTAAATTGTTTCAACAATATTCCATACACTACAATCGAATTCCTTCCCAATGACCGATCAACTGAGTCTTTTTCCCGCTAATTTCCGGAAGGAAGGGTCTATCCTAATAACTCAGGTCTCAAGGTGTACCTGTAGTAGCGAAGGGGGGGGGGGAGATTTCCTGATGGGTGGTTGTTGGTGGGGTTGGTCGAGCAATAGGTTATGTGCCTGTCAATCCAAAGGAAGGATCCATTTAGCAGAACAATAGGTTAAGTACCCGTCAATCAAAGGATTGCCCCTAAGTGCATAGCTACCCATAATATAGGCAACCTGCACTAGTAAAATGTGCCAGAACGAACTTTGTTCCACTATTTGCTTGATAGCCCATGTAGCTTCGTTTGTACTAGTGCGTCTAATTTCATCACACGAGGGCTGGGCGTCAAGTCTGGTCTGTTTCAAGTGTAAATACTGGATCTGAAGGAGCCAGATTCGGATTGAAAGACGCTTCAAGTGTTGTGGCCATAAGCTCTGCCTTCTCCGTTGCGGAGTAAGCTGGGCTGTCTGGTCCTTGTAGAGTGGGAATGTAATGTTTCTCCCTGGTGAAGTGCCTGGCTAGCTTCCACACGCCACGACGTGTGGTATCTAGCGCTGCGAGTTTCTGTCCCCATTGTTCGTTTCGAAATGTTTGTACTCGTATTTTGTCCCGTATTATACACTGGAATCTGTTGACGTGCAGTTTATAGAACGGGCGGCTTCAATATCTCCTGAGGCGGTTCCTGATTGAGGTAAGGACCAGGATTTCCTGGGGCAGGGCCGTCGAGTGTTGTTTTACTGTTGTATGTGGAATGGCGTCAGTCATTGCGTCTTGGACGGCAGTAGTAAGAGCCTCCACTGCCTCATCAATTTGTTGCGTGTTGTTAATTTTGTGGGTGTCCGGAATACGACTATCAAGAGTTTCCTTGACCAGTGTCCATCTCGCACGCTTGTAGTTCAGTAACCTGCGTGGTTCTGTGTCCTGCACTGTTCCTTCCGTGTGTAGTATTACAGGCGTGTGGTCTGAGTCCAGATCGTTTTCAATCATAAGGTTGAGTGTGCATGTGATGCTCTTATTGAGGGCTATGTCTAGCACGTCTGGCCTGTGTCGGGCCTGTGTAGGCACGTAGTGGGAACGTCCAGCCCAAGTATAGTGTAGTTTCGGCCTAGTGCGTGTTCGTACAGTTTTTTGCCGTTGGAGGTATGTATTCGTGAGTTCCAGTCAGGGTGTTTTGTGTGATTACCCGCGGTGCTATGCTGAGAACTGTGCTGATATCGCGCGATACTATCATTCTAAGAGGGTTGTACAGCGATACAAGTGTGGTGTTGGGT